>NC_039365.1:171076636-172329445 GCF_003573695.1 Papaver somniferum
AGACTCTTGATGCTTCATGCTTGGTATTTACAATTATTGCTTTTGAAAATCTACTTGTTGCAATAGTAAGAATCAAATTGAACAAGAAAATTGCATGAATATAAATATTGGATTAAATCACTTTGAATTTGGAAAATAGTGGAATCTTAGCCTCGGTGTTCTTTTAATATTGATATCAACTTTGATTGAGTTTGCTATAATTTTTAGTGAGTTTTCTACTTTAATTTTAGAATTTAAGTCTAATTAATATCCTTCACAAGTATGAGAATCGAACCACTTTTACCACTATCTACAAATCACATCAATTTTTGGCGCCGCCGACGCGGACTTGTTTTTAGAGTTTTAGATTTTTTTTTATTTTTTATTTTTATTATTTCTGTCCTTTTTAATGTTTTTGGGTATTTATCTTGTGTCTACAGGTTCTGGATCATAAAGAAAATTGAGCCAAGGAGTTTGGTGATTTCATAAAGACTTGGAGCTAAAGATTAAAGCAAAAAGAACAAAAAAGAAGACAATTTTATTTTAGACAATTTTAGTTTAGGGTTTGTTTATTTTATTTTAAAAAAAAAAAACTGTATTAGGGTTTATTATTTTTGTAATTTTTCTTTATTTTTTTGGACTTTGGGACATTATTTTTTTTATGACCCTACGGAAGGGTACTTTAAATATAACTTTTTGCGGAGAAGGAGGACAATTACGATATTGTCTCTACACCTTGGGTTCGTACACTAGACATCGGAGTCAGTGACCCGAGTCGAATACAACCGATTCATCCCCCGTCTGGAGCGGGAGGTAAGATTCTAAACACTCGCGAATACCCTGTCAGCGAGTTACTGGACTCCTTCGTGTACATATATCTTGAGGACTGAATACGGACATTTATTTTTCTAGTAAAGGGCAAGGCCTGGCCATACAAGATAAGGGTTCGGATTTCATCACCGTTCTCTTCTTGCCCGCTTTAGAAACACGTAACCTACGCGAACCTAAGCCTAAAATTTTGACTAGAACGAGACCGATAGGGTAACGATCTTAACAGGAAAGTCATTCGAAAAATATTGGTTACTCTTTTAAGCATACTTCGAAGTTCTTGACGGTTTCTGTAAGTTGAATGCGTGACTGCGCCGCCTTGTAATACCGGTGATGCCTTGGGTATCAAAGCTCCACCGATCTTCCCTCGCCTCTATTCAACTTACGTTATGGATTGATTCCAGATGGGTTTGCTTAAATTGTAACGAATTCCCGTTCGAAGGATTAGAAGCTGGTCTAAAAACAATCTAAATGGAACCATCATGCTTTTTGTTTGCTAGAAATCAATAGGTTTGATTTGGTTGAGTCGGCCTTGATCTGTGTTTGCTTACCCTTCCAATTTAGAAAAATCTATTGTATGCCTGAACGTAAAAGAGACGCACTAGGTAGATTTGCTAAGGAGAAACCTAGTAGTTCGAAGCGTCTCGATTACCTTAATCTAGAAAGTCCGACTTTTGAAGAGTCTATTTTTGAACGTCCTTTGACTGAGGAGAGAAATCCTGTTGCTCTGATAGCGCCAGAAATGGCAACTTTGAAAGCTTTGTTGAATCCAACTAGGACTACTCGTCCTTCATGTATTAAGTTAGCTTAAACGGAGGAACCCTATGAACTGAAACCTGGGACCTTACAGATGCTCCCAATCTTTTTAGGGAAATAAAATGAAAACCCTTATTACCATGTTAGGGATTTTGAGGAAATTTATAGTACTCTAAGAATTAGAAGCTTAGATGATGATGCTTTGAAATTTAAGTTATTCCCATTTTCCCTGAAAGATAAGGCCAAGTCGTGGCTGTATAGTTTGGACTCCGAGTCGATTGAGACATATGAACAACTTACATCTGCCTTTTTCAATAATTTTTTCCCTAGGCACAAAACATTGTCTATTAGGACGCAAATAGGCATATTTTCACAACAAGAGGGAGAATCTTTATATAGGTATTTGGAAAGGTTCAATGATTTATTATCCCAGTGTTCGCATCATGGTTTATAAAAGGTTAGGCTAGTTCAGATACTCTATGAGGGTTTAGATTATTCCAAAATGACCATGGTTGAGTCTCTATGCACTGGTGGATTTGAAAACCAAACTGTTGATGCGGCGATGGATTTTTTTAATGAAATAGCCGAAAAAACCCAGTAATGGGAAAATAGTAGGGCACCCCAGAAAAAAATTCTTTTAAGTAGAGGAAACGTTAATAGGGTAGAAGGAGGCTATGAATCAGATGCCAAAATTGCTGCTATAGCAAAAAGGTTAGAATCCTTAGAAGTGGGCCAGACTAGTGGTAGAGTGGAGCCTTTTTGGGAAGGACAGAATATTGAAGAGCAGGCCAATGCTTTTTATAATAGCACTAGATTTGATAACCGTCAAAAGATTGACCCATATTCAGAAACCTATAATCCTGGTTGGAGAAACCATCTGAACCTTTCGTGGTCTAAGGGCCAAAGTCAAGGTCAGTTTAGTAATTCTAATGCTCCCCCAGGTTTTGGCTATACAAAGAATCCTTCAGGACTAGCTCAGTTTCAGAATCAATCAGATAAGAAAATCCTAAGTTTAGAGGAATCTCTCTCCTTGTTAACTCAGCAAACTGCAAAATTTCAGTTATCCGTAGAACAGAGTCTACAAGCTAGTAACAGGATAGGACAAGAAAATAGTCAGGCTATTTCCGAGTCAAAAACCCAGTTGGTCTGATAAGTGATTCTTTGAGAGAAAAAGGTAAGTTTCCTAGTCAAACACAACCCAACCCTAGAGAGTTCATGAATTAGGTACAAAACCATCGAATCAATTGAATGCTGTTAGAACCCTTAGAAGTGGTAGAGTTGTAGACAATAAGGTAACCATGCCCGATAGTGAACATACTGTAGTTCACCCCTCAGGATCTCACCTCTCAGGACCAGTAGCTGAAGAGACTGATAAAGTTTTTTATGATGTGAACTCGGTTCCTGAAAGGTCTGATTTTAGGTCTAGAGCCCCATTTCCTCAGCTATTAGTACCAACAAAGAAGGAATCGAACTTTAATGACATAGTGGAGGTTTTTAAACAAGTTACAATAAACCTTCCCTTATTAGATGCAATTAGGAGAATTCCTGCTTATGCCAAGTTCCTTAAGGATATGTGTATGCGAAAGCGAAAACTTAGCGTCCATAAGAAAGCCTTTTTAGCTAGTCACGTAAGTTCAATCATTCAGAACGCCACAACTCCAAAGTACAAAGACCCAGGTTCTCCTACAATTGCTTGCACAATAGGTAACTTCCGGGTAGAAAAAGCTTTACTTGACTTAGGAGCCAGTGTGAACTTACTTCCATTCCATGTATACTTACAGCTAGGACTTAGTGAAATGAAACCTACTCAGATGACACTGCAGTTAGCTGATAGGTCTGTTAAAATCCCTCGAGGTGTTATCGAGGATGTTCTTATTGAGGTCGACAAGTTTATTTATCCAGTGGATTTCGTGGTCCTAGATACCCAACCTGTCCCTGACCCAGAGAACCAGATACCTGTGATTTTAGGTCGCCCATTTTTAGCTACGTCTAATGCGATCATTAACTGTCGAAATGGTGTGATGAGTTTATCTTTTGGTAATATGACTATGGAGATGAACATTTTTAATGTCAGTAAGCAACCTCATGAGCTAGATGACACATGTGTTGAGAGGTGAACATGATAGAAGCCTTAGTTCAGGAGTCATTACCAAACATCTTGTCTGAAGACCCATTAGAAAGTTGTCTATCCCATTTTGGTTTAGATTTTGACGACGATAGCACTATTGAACAGGTGAATGCTCTATTAGATTCTACCCCTGTGTTAGACACTGATAGATGGAAAGCTAGGTTCGAACCGTTACCAGTTTCTGAGACTACCCTAATTCCTTCTTTAGAAGAGCCCCCAAAGTTGGACCTTAAACCACTACCCGATACTCTAAAGTATGTGTTTTTAGGCCCATCTGAGACTTTACCTGTGATTGTAGCTTCCGATTTGGATAGTGATCAGGAAAGTAGGCTAGTAAATGTACTTCAAGACAATAAGGAAGCTTTAGGGTGGACTATAGCAGACATTAAGGGTATAAGTCCTACTGTGTGTATGCATCAGATTCATTTAGAGGAAGACTCCAAACCTTCTAGGGAGATGCAACGTCGACTGAACCCTAACATGAAAGAGGTAGTTCGAAAAGAGGTGCTTAAGTTGTTAGATGCGGGTATTATTTACCCAATTTCAGACAGTAAGTGGGTCAGCCCTGTTCAGGTTGTCCCCAAGAAATCAGGTATCACTGTAGTCCAGAATGATAATAATGAATTAATCCCAACCCGAGTGACCACGGGATGGCGTGTGTGTATTGACTATAGGAAATTGAACAAGGTCACAAGGAAGGATCACTTTCCCCTTCCTTTTATCGACCAAATGCTAGAGCGATTAGCTGGACATAGTCACTATTGCTTCTTAGATGGCTACTCCGGTTATAATCAGATCGTTATTGCCCCAGAAGACCAAGAGAAAACCACTTTTACCTGTCCCTTTGGTACCTTTGCGTATAGACGCATGCCTTTCGGGCTATGTAATGCCCCTGCAACTTTTCAGCGTTGTATGAGCATATTTTCTGATATGGTAGAACGGTTCTTAGAGGTCTTTATGGATGATTTTTCAGTGTTTGGTTCATCTTTCGATGAGTGCTTGCATCATTTGACATTAGTGTTGACTAGGTGTAAGGAAAAAAATTTAGTGCTTAATTGGGAAAAATGCCATTTCATGGTTAAATCAGGAATTGTGTTAGGGCACATCGTCTCTTCAAAGGGTATAGAGGTAGACAAAGCCAAAGTTGACCTTATTAAGACTTTACAGGTCCCAAAAACCGTAAAAGATATTAGGTCATTCCTAGGGCATGCAGGTTTTTACCGTCGATTCATTAAGGATTTTAGCTTGATTTCTAGACCTCTTTGCAATTTGCTTGCAAAATGTTAAGTTTGTCTTTGATGATGCTTGTTTAGAGGCTTTTGAGAAGCTTAAAACTTTACTCACTACTACCCCGATAGTCCAGGCACCTAACTGGAACCTACCCTTTGAGATTATGTGTGATTCTTCAGATTATGCTATAGGCGTCGTTTTAGGACAACGAGAAAACAAATTACTTCATGTGATTTATTATGCTAGCAAAACTCTGAATGATGCCCAAATGAACTACACAACTACCGAGAAGGAACTTTTAGCCATCGTGTTTGCCTTGGATAAGTTTAGGTCCTACCTATTAGGTTCTAAGATCATAATCTATACAGATCATGCTGCTTTGAAATACCTTTTATCTAAGAAGGATACCAAACCTAGATTGATTAGATGGATCCTATTGTTACAGGAATTTTCCCCAGACATTAGAGACAAAAAGGGTGCAGAAAATGTAGTAGCAGACCACTTGTCTAGGCTAGTTGTTAGTTCCCCTAGTGATTCCCTTCCTATAAGGGATAGCTTTCCTGATGAACAATTGTTCTCTGTTTCCCAATCACCTTGGTATGCAAATATAGTGAATTATCTTGTTACTGGTCGAACCCCTCAACATTGGGGTAAGCAAGATCGTTCTAGGTTTTTAGCCGAGGTTAAGCATTTCTTTTGGGACGATCCTTATCTGTTTAAGTATTGTCCGGACCAGATTATTAGGAGATGTGTATCTGAGAGTGACCAGTCTAGTATTATCTCCTTTTGTCATGAACATGCATGTGGGGGTCATTTTAGTGCTAAGAAGACTGCTGCTAAGATTTTGCAGTGTGGATTTTACTGGCCTTCGTTGTTTAAAGATTCCCATAGTCATTGTGTTTCTTGTGAGCGTTGCCAGAAGTTAGGAACCATTTCCCGTAGAAATATGATGCCTTTGAACCCTATTTTAGTGATTGAGGTCTTTGATGTGTGGGGCATTGATTTTATGGGTCCATTTCCTATTTCGTTTGGTTATCTTTACATACTTGTCGCTGTAGACTATGTGTCTAAGTGGGTTGAGGCGGTTCCGTGTAAAACGAATGACCACAGGGTCGTAGTCCAGTTTTTGAAAGAGAATATACTTACACGTTTTGGTACGCCGCGAGCTATAATTAGTGATGGAGGTTCACACTTTTGTAATAGACCGTTTGCTCTTTTAATGAAACAATACGGTATTACCCATAAAGTAGCAACCCCATATCACCCTCAGACTAGTGGTCAGGTAGAGGTTTCCAATAGGGAAATTAAACGTATTCTAGAGAAAACAGTTAATCCAAATAGGAAAGACTGGTCGTCGAGGCTTACTGATGCCTTATGGGCTTACCGTACTGCGTTTAAGACACCCATTGGAATGTCACCTTATCGTTTAGTGTTTGGCAAGGCATGTCACCTGCCTGTTGAGTTAGAGCATCGAGCCTATTGGGCTATTAAGAACTTAAACTTTTCACTTGACAAGGCAGGAGCTCAAAGAAAGCTCCAGCTCAATGAGTTGGACGAGATTCGTAGAGATGCATACGATAGTGCTAAGGAGTATAAGAACAAAATGAAACTTGTGCATGATAGGAATATTTTACGAAAGTCATTTTCTCCAGGTCAAAAAGTTCTTCTGTATGACACTCGTTTGCATCTATTCCCCGGGAAGTTGCGCTCTCGGTGGACCGGTCCTTTTGTGGTCCGTACTGTTTTTCCTCATGGCGTGTTGAGATTGAGACACCAGATGGTAGTAGTTCTTCGAAGGTTAACGGTCAGCGATTGAAGCCCTTTTTAGAGCCTTTTCCTACAGGTGATGTTGAGGAGGTCCCTCTGGAGGACCCTGTTTACCTTGATTGACCATCGAGGCGATTTTGTATGTTGTATAATATTTTTGTAGGTTTTTGGTTACACTTCACCCAGGTACTATCTTTCCGACTTCTCTCTTTACTATTTCCTCATGTTACTTATATTTTTGGTACTGTTCTTTGATTAGAAACATTGAGGACAATGTTAGATTTAAGTTTGGGGGTGGGGTAGAACTTTTTGTTACCTTTTCGTTGCAATAAATAAACTCCAGAGCCTAGAAATTTATCCCTATTAAGGATGGCACTAACCAATCTAAGTGGATGGAAGCATTTTGGTTGTAGGAGTTGAGGAACCAATCTGACTAGATGGCAACATCTAAAGAGTCTATTCATAAAAGCACAGAGCTCAGGTGTTAGAAATAACATGATAGTTTCACCATATCTCGTTGAGTCCTTTTCACTTCTGTTTTTATTTTGTTTTGTTTTTAAACTATGTTTCTCTAAGTGATTAGGTGGGGCTCACGATTCAAGTTGTTACCAATGCTAGGGTGAATTAGAGTGATTGAGATACAAAAAAAAAAAAAAAAAAGAGACCAGACCATCAGACCAACTGGAATAAATTCAATAAAGTCGACCACTGGAACCCTTGTATATGCCAGTTGTGTTGACCTAGAGTTAGGATTATCGACCACTGGTACCCTTGTATATGCCAGTGTGTTGATATTAGTCAGACCGGTATCTCAGTCCATTAGGATAGGTTCATTTTGGCGGAGGCCTTCAGACAGATATGAGAAACACCGTTCACCTAGTAAACATCAAAACCATCTATGTTTTTCTCTATCCATCTTCTTGATCTATCCATGTGATTAGTTTGACTCCGGATATTGATGTCCATAGTGCACTATCTGAGTAGAGCTCTGTCACTTATATATGAATTTTAGTATGCTTGAGTGCAAACTCGTGTACAACAATTGGAATTTCGCATCAGGGTACTTCCTCCTGTAGTCAATAAGTATGCCAACCAAGGAGATTCTTTAGTGCCTTCCAAGGTTCTGTGTAGATAGCTAGGGTCTGGAGTATAAAGGTTTTGTGGGTATACCTCTGGTAAGCCCTCCGGAGACAACACTCCGCCACTAGGGACACCTAGGGGTTTAAAGGCTTATTGCATACGCTAAATGCAATCGACGATGCCTGCGACAGTGAGTTAGGATTTTATTTCTATTTTATTTTTGCTCGAGGACTAGCAAATAATAGGTTTGGGGGTATTTGATAGACACATTTTTGTGTCCGATTTGTCTCGATTCTATATATTGTTAGGGCTCATTTTTGTACTTATTATGGTGTTTTATTTATTTGTAGGTATTTTTGGCTAATAAACATTTTTGGAAAAAATTGGCTCGAAAAGTTCGGAAAGCACCCGGAGGACATTTGCTATTCGGACCCCTTTGGATAAGGGGCAACCCAGGACACCCTTAAGGGCTGCTAAAGCACCCCTACTCTGGATAGGGGCAACCATTCTTTCACATTTCAAATCCAGAAAATTGGCGGGAAATGGCAGTTTTGGCAATCGTGATTTGGAGGAGTTTGAGGTCGATTAAACCTCTGATTTTCATAGGATAGACTCCTTATGGGTCTAGGAATCTGATATGGGTGTTTAAATCGATTAGACTGGGCTCAATCGACGGATTTTTTCACAACAGAAAATATGGAAAGTCACGTGTGTGACCTGTTTTAGGGAATTTTAGAGAGATTAAAGTGTTGTAAACCTTCCCAAAGATTTGTATCTATCTAAGGAAGAGTTTAGAATAAAAAGGAAAGCTCAGAAACGCGTAGAAATTCTAAAACAAGAAATTGCCGCAACTTGCCGTGAAGAGAAGGAAAGAGATTTTGGAAGATTTGGGAGAGATTTAATCGGTATTTTTGATATAAATAGATGTTTGGGTCATATAGAAGGGGTGTCGAGAGTTTGGGGACCTAAGGAGAGCCAGAGAAGAAGAAATCAGAGCTTTACCAAACTCTGTTTCTGCTGCTGCTGCTGAAGAGGAAGAACGCGAAGAACATTGACGCACGGAAACAGTCGCAGAACAGTGTCGTTGTTTAACAGCTGAAGAACATTAAGCTGTGCAGGACAGTCGTATTCTAGGGTCTTAAATTTCTGATCCTGTAACAGTTGATTAGTAACGTATATCTTCAGTATTGCAACACCAACTGTAACGGTGACTTCTGTAACATCTATACACCGTTGCAGATCTGCTGTTTTATATATTCTCTTCAATAAACCACCTTTTGAGCCATGATTTATTATTTGAACCTGTTTTTGATATGAGGAGCTAAACCCCATTGCTGAGGCGATAGAGGAAGCTATTTTTCCAACAAAAAGCGGTACAATCTATTTAATTTAATTTATTGCAATTATTATTATGATTATTTGCCTTGGACTATTATTGAATATGATTTTTATTTGAGTGATTGTGATCTATTTTGATGGAGTATGCTTAGTTTATAGACTCTTGATGCTTCATGCTTGGTATTTACAATTATTGCTTTTGAAAATCTACTTGTTGCAATAGTAAGAATCAAATTGAACAAGAAAATTGCATGAATAAAATTGGATTAAATCACTTTGAATTTGGAAAATAGTGGAATCTTAGCCTCAGTGTTCTTTTAATATTGATATCAACTTTGATTGAGTTTGCTATAATTTTTAGTGAGTTTTCTATTTAATATTAGAATTTAAGTCTAATTAATATCCTTCACAAGTCTGAGAATCGAACCACTTTTACCACTATCTACAAATCACACATCATGAGCTGCGGGAAATGGAGCTCTGTTAGCGGTGGAGTTGGCTCACAAGAAGGGAGTTGGAGAAATCATTTTTGGAAGGAGACTCCCTTACTGTTATAAATGCACTCAAATACACTCATTATAGACCTTTGGAGGCTGCAAATATTATAAACGCATCAGAGACGAGCTGCGGTACTTCAACCGTGTGCAATTCAGATACGTAAAGAAAAATGCCAATAATGTGGCATACAATGTTCCAGCTTTAGCTGTAACTAATCACTGCTCTAACGAGTGGCATCCCCCTCCTTGTATTGCCCACCTCATTGAGAGTGAGTCTTCTGTTTCCTTTAGGTATTTTCTTTTGGGTTGTTTCCTGACCTCCACTACCATAAAAAAAAGGGGGGGGGGGGGGGGGGGGGGGGGGGGGGGTGGTGGTGGTGGTGGTGAAGACTTGAATATCACCAAGAGCAAAAGATTTTTTACATGGTTTGACAAATTTTACCACTACACAGGACCACATAGAACAAAAAAATACAAGCAAAAAAAAATATTAAAGTGAGAATACACTACTTCCTACTCAGACTTCCTCTCACACTCCACCACATTCCCTCTCTATCCTCCTCTCAGAAAAACTTGACAGAACCAAACAAATTTTTAAGATGAAAAAGTAAACTATCTTTTAACCTCCAACACCTAGTACGGATGATCACCAACCTGACCTCGCCCCATACCACCAACTCGAGCATCTCTGCCACCTCTACCCACGTACGAATCTCTGCGGTAATCTGTGGGTGCTCCATTCCTTAGTGGAGATCGGCTTCTCTCTCTGATATCACGTCCAAAACGAGCACGATGTGGAGGAAGTGGTGGTGGTGGTGAAAGAGGCCTCCTCTCGTTCCTCACATTGAGTCCTCCACGTCTTTCTTTGAAAAAAGTGTCCCTTCCTCTGTCTCTATGGTTCCAGTCAGGGGGCATAGGCCTATCAAACTTTCCCCTATCCCTGAAGTCATCCTCATCACGATAATCTGGTCTCTCTCGTCGAACATGGTTATCTGGAAACCTTCCTCCTCCATGTCTTGAGTGGGGGAGACCAGCTCCAAATTCTTTAGGACCATCCCTGCCCCAAGAACGAGGTGGTGGCGACCTATTAAACCCATTTGGACCTCCTCGAACTGGAGAACCATCTGCTGGCAAGCCTGAGAAACGTGGTGGGCCTTGATAGTTTCTTCGCGGACTACCATCACGAGGTCCAATACGCAGTCTATTGCACTTGTTACAGTATTCGCGGCGTGCAAAGTTCAAGTTGCCGCATCTATTACATAGTTTGCACCAAAAATTAGTAAACAGGAAGAGACCATTACAAGCATAACAGAAGAACCATGCATAATGTTAAGCATTAAGATTATCTCAAACGTTGTGTCTACAAAAGGAAAACATAGGATACTTACGAGGGATCTGGACAAATCCAATCTCCTTCCCTTGGGGGAACATTTGGATTGTTTCTGAGCACACCACCTTCAACGCCTCTGAATGGACCAGAGCCAAATCTGGGACCATCGAAGTCTCTCCTTGGACCATCGAAGTCTCTCGGACCATCGAAGTCTCTCCTGGGACCATCGAAGTCTCTCCTGGGACCATCGAAGTCTCTCCCAGAGAACCTAGCACCACCACCCCTACCTCGCCCATAAGGTGGCGAAGAATCTCGAAATCTACCAGGACCCCTACCACCTCGGAATCCACGGCCAATGTTCATTGTGCCAGAACTATCATAGTCAGCTCTAGGGTGATGGTCAAACTTCCTACGACTCAAAGGTGAACCAGAACTTGCACGAATCCCATTTCCTGAAATGGAGGCGAGAGTGTAAAAGTAAGCGATGACCACCAGTAAGGACGAGAAAAGAAGAAAACCAAGTACAGGATAATCTCTTTATGAAATCCAATTGTCTGCCATACAATCGCACAGCAGTAACCGAAAAAGTTGCGACAACAGCTACCTGTTTTAACGCATCTGCCTCCAGAGAGGACATAAATAATAGAAACACACGAAGTTAACGTAGATGATTGTAATAAACCCAATAGAAACCAGTCCAGACCAATTACTTTAACAAGCAACTAACCCATTTTCATATTAATGTAACCCAAGATACAAGCACTACCACTGTTACTGAAATCACCATTTTTAATAACCGGCAGAACACCCAAAGATCAAAAACAAATCCAGTTGTCCTAAATGCAGCTGCCCCCAAATAAAGTAGAAGATTGTAATAAACCAAACAGAAGCCTGCCCAAGCCAGTTACTTATCACAAGCAACTAAACCCACTTCCAGATTAATAGAACCAAGTCACAATCACTACCACTGCTACCATAAATAATACCATTAACTAGTAACCGATCACAACACCCAAATTTCAAAAACAAATCCTGTTTTCCTAATTGCAGTTGAAGCCATCTACCTCATTAAACCAGATACACAATACGTGAACCAGCATCCAAATAATAGCTTTTACCGTGTTAAGTATTATATAACCATCTATGATGAAATAATGAAAAGAAAAAAATCATGAGGTATGACATCCCAGGAGAAACCAACAATTCCCAAACCTATGCACAATTAGTACCCAGTAAGTGGTCTTGATTTTAAACCCTTTCCACAATCACCATTCTCAACCCACCCAATATGGTTGGCCACTGAAACGACACATTGAAGGTTTCTAAACAATAATGACGTGTCACGAGTTTGCATCTCATCCATCCCTTCTCCCTAATTTCAAAATAATTTCAGCAAAAAAAATCCAGTTTTCCTTCCCAATACTATTCCAACATTATCTCCTCAACAACTAGTTCTTGCACCCAGCAACTTCGAAAGCTGTAACAAATAACAAGAAAGTTTGGTCTCAATTTGAGATTCTTCTTAAATAAGAGGGGTTAGACCCACACTCATCACGGATTGATGCATATATAGAGTTTAAAACAAAACCAATTCTTTTTTCAGTGGTCTCTTCTCAGGTGAGCATGGTGAAATCAGATGATATCACTTGTTTTTAAGTGGTAACGAAAGTGTAACATAAGCAAAATAATAGGAGTAGACCTTAAAGCGCATGTAAATAATAAGATGGTTTTGACAGGCTCAATGAAGACAGACCAGCTAGAGATGAGCATGCTGGTGCTTTTTCGAGGGCAAAAGAGTAAAAGTTAAAAACTAGAATAATGGTGAAGCAAAAAAACAGAAAGAAAAAAATGTCCTGCAGGTAGATATAATAGGAAGTTACATAGTCTGAAAGTAACTACAATGATTTTAAGAAGCTGAAACTGATTATCTCATGACATGTAACCTATCTAATCACAAACAGCTTTCTAACTTGGTTTCAAATAAACTTTCAAGAGGCCAAAAAGAGGCATAACACGAGGGAACCAGAAAGCATTCATAAAATCAAGCGGATGAAGTCAAGAATAAAGATCAGCTAACAACAATTTAATTTGCACCATAGTAGAAGTTACCACAGTGCGACTATTTAGATTCCATCAATCACATGAAATTATGTTTCTAGATTACTTACAAGCTTATCCCCAAATTTCCTTTTAGGTATATCCAAACTAACTATTTGCAAATTGAAACAAATCCCCAAATATTTTCCTTTGATACCAGAGAGGGAAAAGCAGCTTATTCAACAATTAGAAAACATTCTAAGCAGTCAGGATGATTGCAGGAAAAAGACTAAAATCATGCCCCTTTCTAACTTATCCAACAAAAATACCAAAATTTCACAGCATAATAATAATACTGATATACTCAAAAGCAAAATTCAAAATTTAAAGCATCAATCAATTAATAATCAGCATAAGCAACTTGACAAAATTAATCCAATCTTTACCTCCAACACAAATTAGGGTTTTGTAAAAAATATCGAACAAAAAGAACAAAATCAAGGGTTTGTCAAAAATAGAGAAACGAACCAGAAGTTTCATGGTGGAATCGATCAGGAGCACCACCTCGTGAGTAAGAAGAAGGAGGAGGTTCACGACGAACCTCACCAGGTTCATAATCACTTCCACCACCACCACCACCGCCACTTTCATCAGGACGAACAACAAGACTACTCAGGTGATGAGACGGTGGAGCTGCCGTTGTCAGCTCCCTTTCTCGCGAACCCATCGAAGATTTCGGGTGTGATTTCGTCTCTCTCGCTCAATAAAGTATAAACCCTAAAATATCTCTCTCTCTTTCTGAGGAGGAAAGAAATCGGAAAGAAATCAACGGAGTCCAGAAACTATAGATTCCACACAGGTATACCCATCTGGGCCTTGGTTTTGTATTTTACCCACTTCAAATTCAACGGACATAGATGCGACCAATCGAGAATTCAGGCACCCACATCATGACACGTTTACATCGATGTAAAGCAAAACCTCCAACAAACAAATATTGTAAATGAGGTATATATCGTTGCCCGGTTGATTGCGGTATATCCAGATTAATTGGGTATATCTAATGAGACAAAAGTTATGTCATTTTAAAGTAAAAGAAGCCATCTCCTTAACCTTGTATTTTCAAAATGGTTAAATTGTCCCTATAATGATTAACACTAATTTAATTGAAATGATTATATTAGTTAAATTAGTTAGATTAGTTAGTTGATTTATATGAGTGGATTTGGAAATAATTGAGAGTGAGAGATAGAGTGAAGTTAGGCTTTTTGAGAAATTTGTGATATGAGTGAGATGAATGATTCAAATCCTGATTTTGAAGTGGGAGAGTCTTCTAATTTTCCTACTACAGATAAGTACTTGTATGATGATCTACCAAATCATGATCAAATGGATTATATACATGATCCTCATTTTTATTTTCCTCAAACTCAAGATGGGTATGGAAGTGATGAATGCCTTGAGCCAAAGGTGGAATCTAATGACCAAGAAGAAGATAAGGGAGCAGTAAATAATCAGGTAGACAACTTACGTGGTGAAGATTGTGATTTTTCCATGCAAATGATCGATTTTTTTTTCACTTTTGCTTCCCAATGTCGGCAAGGTCGACGATTGTCGATCATGCCGACTGTAAACGTCGGCATGGTATATATTACCAAATGCCCCGACTTTTCATGAGCAGTATTAAGTCGGCATGGTAGAAAAGTTGAACCCTGCCCACTACCAGATTTTTTGCAATACAGTAGACGTGATTTCAAAATGTTTAAGCTGGCAGTGTTGGGATTACGTTGACCTTGCTGACTATAGTTTGGTCGGCACTGTGTTATTCTTCGACCATGCCGACTTTTCTTTAGTCGGTGTTGTTTTATATATCGACCCCGCAGACTATTGTAGCACATATCAACTAACTTGTGATGTTTCGTAGATTGCATTGATACCGATGACGGATCATCCTCAAACTCACAGTGTTAAGGGTCCTGATACTTCCGCACATTATGTTAATGATTTGGAATGGAAGGAAAAAGACGACGCGGTCAAGTGGGTTATTGAGAAAGCAAAAGAGAAGATGTGCGTTCTAGTTAAAAACACCTAACAAAAAGATTCGCGGTTTGAAATGGTATGCGAGTGTAGTGGGTCTCCGGACGCAAGTCACAAGAGAAAGGGTTATGTGTATGATAAGAAGAGGACTAGGGTGTACAAGACGAAGTCAAAGAAGTGTGGATGCCCATTCAAGATTATTTTTTGGAGTAACAAAGACACCGATAACTTGTGGATAATGAATAGAGTTGATGTTGGTTGGCATAACCATAAAGATCCGGAAAGTCTTGTTGGGGACTGCCTAGTTGCCAAGTTGAAACCGCACGAGTTCGAACAAGTAAGAATTAAGTTGGGGAATTAAAACCAAGCAAGCTCCTTAGTAAGTTCAAGAGGGACGACCCGGATAACCTTTCTTCATTGTTTACAATTTATGCGGCCAAGGCAACAATCAAAAGAATTGAATCGTATGGAAGAAAGGTAACGGAAGAATCACAATGGTTGGCACACAAATACAACTACACGGTGAGACACCATGAGTCATTGTAGGGGAAGGTGGATGTATTTTTCTTGCGCATCCCGATATGATTCAATTGGCGCGGTACTTTTACCAAGTTTTGTTCATGGATTGTACTTATAAGACGAATAGGTACAACATGCCTTTGTTGAACATTGTAGGACAAACGTTGGATAAGCAATCGTTCATGGTGGCATGGTGTTTTATGAATCGTGAGAAGGATGATAGCTATATTTGGGCATTGGAAACTTTGAAGATTCTCTACCACGAAGATGAGACTCTCGGGGTTGTAGTGACCGACAATGAGAAAGCAATAATGAACGTCGTGAGGATAGTTTTTCCCAGTGTACAAAATTTGCTTTGCACTTGGCACATACAATGCAATATTAGAAAGAATTATAGGAATAATATTCAAAAGCCAAAGGCAAAGAAAGGTAGTAAACGTTAAAAGGAGGAAGATGAACGTCTTAGTAAACTAACTAAAGAGGAGAGAGAGGAAGAGAAGAAGACGAAGAATGGAAAGAAGGTGAGATCAAGTTTGGGTTATTCATGAAAGCGTGGGACAAGTTGGTTTGTTCGATGAGTGTGGCAAGATATGAGATAAACTTGAAGGAGTTCGAGGATGATTTGGGCACTGATTACCCCAAAGTAATGGAATATTGCAAGAGACAACGTTTGACGCCACAAAAGATATGTTTGTGTATGCTTTTACTTACGACTATAAACATTTCAAACTTGAGTCCACAAGTATGGTAGAGCAAGCTCATGGGAGACTAAAAGGTCTACTTTTCACGATTCAAAATGGGATTGTGACGGTGCAACATGTTATCCATGAGTACACTAATAATGATATCAACAAGATAAGTAAGCAATTCGAAGAAAGTAGGTGCAGGAAGTGGAAAGAGTTTAAGGAGGATGATTGGTTGCTTGTTGATATACATAGAAACATCTCGCATTGGGCAATACGTTTCATGATGAAGCATCTCAAGTTGTATCAAAAGTATGATGACCGGAGCACTCCTTGTAAGTGTTGGATAATGAAGGCTATCGGACTTCCATGTCATCATACGCTTGGTAGGTATAAAACTCCCATTCCGATTGAAGATATTGATCCTTATTGGAAGCAATTATCTTTCAAACCGGCTCCAAGAGAAGATTTTTATGAAGAGTTTGGCGAAATGGAACTTAGGAGAATAATCCTTGATAAGTGCCCAAGTTGAATAGGTTGGACAAACAAATCATGAAGCACAAGTTGATGTCGATTGTTTACCCTTTTATGGAAGAACTTCAAGAACCAGGGAAACAAGATCTAATGGGTAGACCACCTACAAAGACAAGGGGGGAAGAAAGGCAACAAATTAAAGAGTATTTGAGTACAAAATGCGATCCATCCAGACATGATTATACAGAGGCGGAATACAAAGAAGAACCGACTAAAAATAAAAGAGGTCGTCCGAGGAAAGAAACAACTACACCAACCGTTTCAAACTTGAATCCAAATAACACTCCACCTCTTGAGATTCAAGCAAGTGTGGAAGTTTTTGTAAAGAAAATGGGTTGGCCGAGCAAAGAAACAACTACACCAACCGTTTCAAACTTGAATCCAAATGATACTCCACCTCTTGAGAGTCAAGCAAGTCAAAGAGATCTTGTGAAGAAAAAAGGTCGTCTGAGGAAGGTAGTAAAACCGGTATTGGAAGAGTATCGCGTACAACTCCCTCAAATTACCCAAGAGTTTTTTATTGGTACCGACGACGTCCCAAAGGATGGAAATTGTGGGTTTCACGTTGCCTCCCAACAATTGGGACACCTAACTGGATAAATTAAGGAGAATCTCACCCAATGTCAATACATAATAAAGAAGATGGTCGCCCGACTAGAAAAAGACAAGGAGTTTTATATCTCAATGATACTAGAAGGTTCCATGGAAGACAAAGAAGCTACTTTTAAAGAATTGCTTACTAGTGTTAAAGGCCCGGAGGGCAATGCACCGATCAAATGGGAGCATTGTATGAGAATGTCGGAGTGTGACCATCTATTGGCGGATACGTGGTCATGTGTAGTACATTTTTCTAATAATGGACTATGTGTGGCATTTGCATAATGGACTATGTGTGGAATTTGCACCGAAACATGCGGTTCCTGTGGAGCAGCTCAAGAATAGAAGAATTGTTATGGATTTGGTGGATAAAAATCATTTTATTGGTCTACAACTCAACAAAGAATGTCCATTACCTCCTTCAACAAGAGCGAAGAGTAGATGAAACTTTATGAGGACAACATGCACCTTTGGAATGCATTAGATGAGTCTAAGGAATGTCCCATAGATTTGACTAAAGGAGGTTCAATAGATTTGAATGAACTCATTCCAATAGATTAAAGTGATGAGTGATTATGATTAGGGAATAAGAAATCTTTTTGGAGTACTTTTGTAATCGCATTCGTGTTTTGTGTAATGTACTTTGGAGTACTACAAATGAATGAAATGGATATGGTTTTTTTGGTGTCAACTCCTTGGTCGACATTGTATTTATCACACGATCTTGCCGACTGTCCCAAGGTCGACAGGTTTTGATTCCGTCAGGTTTCCGAATTTACATGCAGGATAGCAAAGGAAAAAAGGCCTGCAACAGTCGGCAAGGTTATTACCCTCAAACAGTGCCGACTGTCCCAGGGTCGGCAAGGTTTTGATTTCGTCAAGTTACCGGCTTTTCGTTGTCGGCAGGGTTTATCAGGAAAACCATGGCGACCAAAAAAGACAAAAAATGTTGTTCCTAGATGTTCTTCACACATTGTAGTCGGCAGGGTTTATGATGACAACCTTGCCGACTGTGCTTTCGTCGGCGAGTTTAATAATCTGTTAAGTGTCGACTGTTAAGCCACCGTCACGCTTTGAATTTTGTATAGTGCCGACTAAATTCGAATACAATGATTGTTAAAAACTTAAAAACTTTTAAAACTTAATTAGAGCATACAAACCTTAATTAGAGCATACAAACGTTAAAAACTTAACCTAACACATTTGGGATATATATAGTATCTTTTTCCGGTACACAATTTTTAGGAGAGGTAATTAGCTTCATATTACAGTCGCAACATGGATCTGTCCAAGGTAAAAGGTTGATTTTAGCAACTTCATCTTCATACGGATCTAGGCGCTCATCTATCCAATAAAAAAAAACCACAGTAGGTGCATTTTGAAGCATACGGCTGATAGACATGTCTTATTGCAGCTTTCATGAGAAATAAGAATCCCTTACAACCATCAATAGTGCATTTGCTCCCTTCAAAGGGACAATAAGTTGCAAAATGACCACTTAGTGTACAAAGACTACAAATATTTGTTTGTGTTGCACTTGAAACTTTCATTCTTTATGCAAGGTTGGAGATGAAGTTGAGAATTATTTTATAATAACAACGCACTTAATGTCTTGATTTTGAAATTTCTAGATGTTAAGCATTCAATGGGTTGTACTTTGTGAAAAAGCGGGAGTCTAACAACCTCACCCAATATTTAGATTAGCAATCTTTATGGATTAACTCCAATATACTTTCTAGAGAATCAACTAGATAGTCAGACTCAATCTAGATAAAAGTATATCAAAGAGTTAATATCTTGATCTCTCGATTTGATCTATGCTCAAGCAAATAGAAACCTGCGAGTCTTTATCAAATACTAGAGAGATAAGTTGGATGGTACCAAAGAACAATATCCAAGTGTCAATCAATTTAAATCAACAATCAAAGGTTGGATATTCTAATTGATTGATCTTAACGCACAACCTGTGATATTTCAATTATATAACAAAATATAATGCGGAATAGAAATAACACAGACACCAGAAATTTTGTTAAAGAGGAAACAACAAATGCAGAAAAACCCCGGGACCTAGTCCAAATTGAACAACACACTGTATTAAACTGCTACAAACACTATCCTACTACAAACTAACTTCGGTCTGGATTTTAGTTGAACCCCAATTAATCTCACACTGATTCAAGGTACAGTTGCACTCCTTACGTCTCTGATCCCAGCAGGATACTACGCACTTGATTCCCTTAGCTGATCTCACCCACAACTAAGAGTTTCTACGACCCAAAGTCGAAGACTTTAATAAACAAATTTGTATCACATAGAAAAGTCTACGATATAGATAAATATGTCTCCCACAGATAAACATAAGAGTTTTGTTCCGACTTTTGATAAAATCAAGGTGAACAAGAACCAATCGATAACCCGGACTTATATTCCCGAAGAACAACCTAGAATTATCAATCACCTCACAATAATCTAAATCGTACGGTAGCGAAACTAGATATTGCGGAATCACAAACGATGAGACGAAGATGTTTGTGATTTCTTTTTATCTTGCCCTATCGGAGATATAATCTCAAGCCAATCTTACAATGAAATCGTACGATAGAAAATGGCAAGATCAGATCGCTCAACTATAAGAGAAGTAGTTTCGTCTAGCTTCACAATCCCAATGAAGTCTTTCAGTCGTTAACCTACAGGGTCTCGAGAAGAAACCTAAGGTTAAAGGAGAACCGACTCTAGCAAAACCAACTAGTATCACACAGGAGGTGCGGGGATTAGTTTTTCCAGTTGCTATATGTCTCCTTTATATATTTTTCAAATCAGGGTTTGCAATCTAAGTTACATTGGTAAAAAAACATTCAATATTCACCGTTAGATGAAAAACCTGATTTAACCAAGATAATATCTTTGAACCGTTAGATCGAAACTTAGCTTGTCACAAACAAATGAAATGTATTTCATTTAGGTTGGAGCAACCGTACCTAAATGTGTACACTTAGTTGGTTCACAAATAGTTAACCAATGGTTAGCCATATGAGCACTTCATATTAACCGTATTCATCTTCTTCACAACTAGTTCAACTGACTTCAAAAGAACTAGTCGAAGATTTGTTCAATTGCTTAGGTCTTTATGAATAGACAAAATTGACACAAAATCGGTTTGGTTCACTTGAATCAATTCATGAACAATATAGCCACGGTTTGCAACGATTGCATTCCTTATTGATTTATTGTTTTAGTTCATGAACTTCCGATTTGAGAAATATAACCATCTTGGGCACGCATACGGTTACGTGTACCATAACTACCAGATTTGAGTTTAAAAACTCATCAGAAATTTTCGGTCGAAAACTTTCATGGGTACGCTTACCCAATCTGTCTCCTTCACCAATACCGTATGCACACACTTGGTTTCGGGCACATGGATTTATACACTAATGTGCGAACACACTATATATGCTTATATCCATAGTTGGTTATGCAATCTCAACTCTACATTTCAATCATTGAAACATTCTTCTATAATGTTATAATAGTCGTTATTCACAACTATTGTCATCAAAGCTATTTTCAAGATTGAAACGTCATCATGACTTTTGTCACGAGTTAAGATGAAAAGTGGTTAAAGAGAAAGCTTACCAACACATATTTAGAGAAAAATATAGGCGAGTAAACTCGGCTCGAAATAGCAAATGTGTATGTATGAAAACTATCATACTTATACGACTTTGTCTCAAGAATAGGAGATAGAGAGGTACACTTTTGAGTGATAGATAAGTTCAAGTCTCCACATACCTTTTAGTCGGATGAAGTTCCACCGGTTCCTTGAGTAGTTTTTCGTCTTCGTAAGATGATCGACGTGGAATCTGGAGCTCAACTACACTTAACTGTCCTAGTCTGAGACTTAGCTATAAGTAGTCTAGATCAAGATATATGGTTTTGACAACTAAACTTGACAAACATGTATGAGATAGCAACGCATGCGAGTTCGACCGAGCAATGCTTTAACAATCTCCCCCTTTGTCAATTTTAGTGGCAAAACTATCAATACATATGGATTACAAAAAAAATTAAAACTTTGTAGCTTCTCGTCCACATGCTTTATCTCCTTGGTGCTTCAACGTTACTCGAAAACTTCGTATTTTCCAAGTACTCCCATGATTCCGTAGATGTTCAATTCAACATCATAGTTGTTGAAGATCCGTAGCCATAACAATGAGAAAAAAAAATCTCTCGATCATTGTTATACAGTGTCATAGTATTATTACACAATATCAAAGTTCTTATATCACAACTTCGACAACAATATGATAGACACATTTTTTTGTCTAAATTGTCCTCAATGTCTATATTGCTGGAACTCGATTTTTGTACTAATATTGTTTTTTTTATATGTATTTTTAGGTATTTTTGGAAAATAAATATTGTTGGAAAATTCGGCTCGAAAAGTTGCTTGGAGCACCCCGGAGGACATTTGCTATACAGACCCCCATTTTTGATAACTGTCACCCACGGCTATATGTAGCCCATTTTTGTCCACATCACCCATTTTTGTCCACGGCACCCATCTTCTTCTTCACGGGAAAGATATTTGGCGGGAAAAGAAATCTCAATTGTGTGAGATTCTGGTCATGATATTATGGGGATATTTGTGTCTTTAAGACATGATTATCTTCTTACCATGATAATAAGATTTTGTACGTGTCTTGAATGGAAGGAAATCGTATACTTTTGGATATTTTCGAAAACAGGGAAGGAATTATTCACGGAATTAATTGAAGATATTCTCTTCATTATTTGGCTCAATTAAATGAGAATATTTGGATATACCATACAACTCAGAAGACGTGTGAAAATGGAGAGGAAATATTCCTGTGAAATACTTTCATTAATTGCAAAGATCTTTTGGAGTAATTGAGATGATTGTCGACCTAAGATTGGCTTCACAGTATTTATAAGAGTGTCTTGGATATCAGTGAGGAGATGGAGAGTTTGGGGATCGTTTAGAGCAAACCCGGTTTAATCATTATTTTCTCCCATTTCATCACTTGTAAACACTTTTCAGCAATAAAAAAATATTCTGAGTGTGTTTCCAATATGCGGATCTAAACCCAATCCTTGGGGCTATGGAGGAAACCGTTGTTTTGGTAAAAGTGATATATTTTTATTAATTAATTACAACAACTCTATTATGATTTTTGCATTGAACTAAAAATTGTTTATATGATTTTGATTAGTTAGGTGTATTTTCTCTTGATAGAATATGCTTGCTTTAGGGTTTTGATATTATATGCTTGGATTAACATATATTCTTTTGGAAATCTACATGTCTAGGAAATACTATTAGAATCAATTTGAATGTTGAGTTGCATAATTATTGTTTTATTAAATCACTAATATCAACCAATGGTGGAATCCTAGTCCCATTCTCTCCATAATTTTCACAACATATTTTTAATTTAGGTCGCTATTTTTATTTATTAAAAAATCTAAAAATCCGCTTTCACAAGTCTTGAACGAATCATATTACTACAACAACATTGAAAATCACATAAATTTTTGGCGCCGCCGACGCGGACTTTTCTTTAGGCTAGAGTTTTTAGATTTTTATTTTATTTGTTCTTCTTTACGTTTTTGGGTTTTTGTTTTTTTCTTACAGAATTCGGAATTTGGAGCGAAAGAAAATTTTGCCAAAGCTTTTGGTGAATACTTAAAGACTTCGAGTGAAAGGCAAAGCGAAAGGAGCGAAAGAAGAAGATTTTTTTTTATTTTATAAAAAAGAAGAAAAAAAAAAGAGAGAGAGACATTTTTATTTTTGTAGATTTTTATTCTTTTTTAGACTTTCTTTTTCTTTTGCACTTTATATTTTTTTGGACTTTGGACTTTAAATTTTGGGACATTATTATTTTTTTTTAAAACCCTACGGAAGGGTAGTTTAAATATAAACTATTTGCAGAGAAGGACGGTGATTACGATATCACCTCGGCCCCTCGGGTTCGTACATGACATAGGAGTCGTGGCCCGAGTCGACTACAAAGGTTCATCCCCCATCTGGTACGAGAGGTAAGTTTGTCGAAACACTAGCGAATCCCCTGTCACCGAGTTACTGTCTTCCTTCGTATGCACATATGTTGAGGACTTGAAAACGACTGCTTTAATTTCCTAGTAAAGGGCAAGGACTGGCCATACAAGATAAGGGTTCGGATTTCATCACCGTTCTCTTCTTGCCCGCCTTAGGGAAACGACACCAAACGCGAACCTAAGCCTAAAATTTTGACTAGAACGAGACCGATAGGGTAACGATCTTAACAGGAAAGTCATTCGAAAAATATTGGTTACTCTTTTAAGCATACTTCGAAGTTCTTGACGGTTTCTGTAAGTTGAATGCGTGACTGCGCCGCCTTGTAATACCGATGAGGCCTTGGGTATCAAAGCTCCATCAAGCTTCCCTCGCCTATATTCAACTTACTTTAACTCAGATTGATTCCAGAGGGGTTTGCTTAAATTATAACGAATTCCCTTTCGAAGGATTAAAAGCTGGTCTAGAAACAATCTAAGTGGAGTCATCATGCTTTTTTTTTGCTAGAAATCAGTAGGTTTGTTGTGGTGGAGTCAGCCTTGTCAGTGGGTTTATTTTGAGAATGTCAAACTGGTACAATAGCCAATACAACGAATATCCAACTGAACAAAATGGACATTACTACTTTGACCATAGTGTGAATAGTGGTTGGGAACATCCTCCTTTTGAAGGTTATGGGTCATACCATGATGTTCCTAATTACTATTCACACACCCACAGGTCATACAAGCAAAACGATCCTCCTATTTCTCTAGAAGAGTCTCTCAAGAGTTTCAATGAGTCAACACAAAAGTTTCACTTATTTATGAAAGAGACTTATAATATTTCGCTTCCAAAAGAGTCCATAGAGCAGTCAACTAAGATGTCTCTAGAAGAGTCCCTCAAGAAGTTTAATGAGAGTACAAATATGATTATGGAAAAATTTGCTCAAGATAGTCTTAACTTCCAATATAGTGTTCCCAATACCACCCTTGAAAATAAGGATAGTTTTTATTCACATAATCAAGATGACGAGGTTGGAATTGGTAACACTACTAGTTTAGATGATGTTCAACCATTTTCATATTATTATAATGATGATTCTGATGAGGATAGTGTTGATGAAGAATCAGACACATATAGGCATAGTGATCAGGAATTTGTTACTCCAATTGAGCTTTACAATAATAATATTATTTCTAGTTCAAATCCAAATAATTTTAGTAATTATTCACCTATTCAAAAGGACGAGGATTTGACTAGAAGTATCCCCGTTTTAGACGATGTAGTATCTCCTTTTTGCGAAGCCAATAATGGTTTAGAGGAAATAGTTTACCCTGAGAATATTGTTTTAGAGTCTAGCGAGTTAAAAACGCTAGTCTTAGAAGAAGATAAACTCGTAGAGATAAGTGAGGATGTTGATTGTAACTTAGAAGAATCAATTGACCATTTTCAAGAATCTGATGATCTAGAAATTAGGGAGATTGTGACTAGTCTATCTAGAGACACTGAAAACCCTAAGTTTGGGGGTGTGATGAGTG
Organism: Papaver somniferum; assembly: GCF_003573695.1. Taxonomy (NCBI): domain Eukaryota; kingdom Viridiplantae; phylum Streptophyta; class Magnoliopsida; order Ranunculales; family Papaveraceae; genus Papaver; species Papaver somniferum. The sequence goes on from NC_039365.1 coordinate 171,101,576, forward strand.
CCAAATAATGTATATATTTATCCCTTTTTGTTGGCATTTAACTCATCTGTTGTGCATTAATTCTACATTTTATCCCATATTCTGTATTTTCATTGTTTTCAAGAATAAATATTTTTCTTAACTAATTTTGCATTTTTAGGTACCAAATAAAGTTTGGATGACTTGCGGAGCGAAAAGAATAGAAAAGTAGTGAAAAGCTGGGAGGAATTACACAAGGAAGCCGCAAAGAATGTTGTGCACAAGATCAAAAGGCTAGAAGTGGGCTTGAAGAGGAAGAATTGTTCTTAAAGAAGATATGAGCTTGGCATACCCAAGGCCCAAAACCCTCACCCAAATCCATTTCATATATCCATACCCTTTTCCCTTTCTAGCCGTCAGATTGGATCATCTCAGCATCTTACGGTCGCAGCATCGCCAGTCATCAAAGTCTGAAGCTCCTGTCTAACACTACAACACCTAACTCCATCTTGAGCCGTCAGGTTCGTTGTACTTCAGCATCCAACGGTCGCTCCTTGCTCCCTTCCATCTCGCAGTTAGATCGATCTATCATTTCCGCATCACACGGCTCAGCTTCGCGAAACATCAAGATTTGATGAGCCTGCTCAACACCCAAACAACCAAATACCTATACCCGCAAAACAAACAGCCCCTTCCTCAAACCCCATCGACTCCATCTTCTCCCTCACCCTCTGCAGCACCACCATGCTCTGCCTCTGCAACCACCACCAACTCCGTCTGCACCTTCCATACCGCCACCACTATAAACCATCATTACCAACACGTTCACCATCCTTCTATCAACTTTTTTCATCATTTCCAAACCCTATTTTTCTCTAAAACCCTAGGATTAGGGGATGATGAAATAAGTTAGGTTAGAAAATCAATTGGGAGTAGCAGGAGACGCAGGAGAAGAAATTGAAGAGTGGGTGAAGATAATTGATTGGATTCAGAGATTAGGTGAGACCTAATTTCACTTTTCATGAAACCCTAGTTTTCTGATTTTGGGGGAAACTTGCATGTATAAATTGAGACTGTGGGTGTTGTTGTAGAGGCATGCTGGGTTAGCCAGCTTCACTTCTTTAGAGAACTGGACTAGCCAGTTTCTCAAATGTTTCATATGTTGCTCTGTCATGTGTTAGCCTCTTTTGAATTCCAATGTTAGTTATGTTCTAATTTACTCTACTAGGGTGTAGATGAAACCCTGAGTCTCAACTATGTTATTCATGTGAATTTTATTGCTCTTGAATGTTTAAAATTGTTAGGATAGTTTCACTTTCAGTGCATCAATGCTTTACTCTCACATTGTATGTCAGGCATCCAGTGTAGTTAGGATAAAACTGTGTTGATAGTGCTGCATCTCATGCCTTAGAGACTGTGATGAATCCTTTGACTAGTTGTACTTAAATAGACAATTAGTGCTTTGGGTTGATATTTTAGCTGCAATTGAGACATCCATTGGTGAAACACCTTAGGTAAGTGGTAGAATTGATACATCTCCCTTATCTGTTACAAGGACAAGAGTAGTATAATTAGCTGAATATATATAGTGTGAGTTAGTGGTGGATTTGACAATCCTAGTATCTCCATTCTCAGTGTTAACATCTTTGTTATTGCATCTTTATTTTACTGTTGTAATCTCTGCCAACATCTTTGTCGTATCGACACAAACCCCCCCTTTTGGTTACTCTCAATTTGAATCAGTAGTAGTTAAATTGTAGCTTCAATACACACCCAAGTCTCTGTGGTTCGACCCTGCTTTCCCTGTTCTATACACTAGACCCTGTGCACTTGCAGGTATAGTTTGTGACTCTTTTAGAGAGCCACCAGGGTGATTATCACTTTCCTAGTGCCTTAACTTTAACTCTCAGAAAGGTCCCTCACTTGGGACTTGATATATGTGCTTCAACCATTGTGCCAGAATACCTTCATACTAGATCTCCTGGACCTAATAATTTCCAGGAAGAAGTTCAGTTGTTAGAAACCCATCCTCTGGTTGATGTGGTTTACCCAGGCGATAGTACCCAAATTGACTTTGTTTTCCCACCAAATATATTTCAACCAATTGTGGGAACGTATAAGTTTCAGATGTGTCAATTATTGAGTTTTGAGACTAAACCTAATTACTTTAGGAGATTAGGGTCGACAATTTGTTTAAGGAAGACCACCACGTTCATTATGGTCAGCTATGTAAGTCAAATTTGATTGACTTAGAGGATCCCCAGTTATTCAGGTTACTTTTATTTGCTTCTAAATTCTTAGTTGAGTATTTCCAGACTCTACAACCTGACCTTCAGGATCCTGCCTTTGAGGAAGTCCAGCCGATGAACACCTTTTATCTAGACCCAGTTATAGAACCCGAACCTGAACCACAACCAGATATTGTTATCTTAAAGTTAAGTAAGGGTATGTTCGGTATCTTCATGGTCTGTTGCGATTTCTCTTCGTTTGGTGATTCAGATGACCCGCAATTATTCCGGCTGCTGCTATATGACTTCGTGGTGACTAATCCTTTCTTAGTCTGGCTGAAACTTTAAACTTAGCACTTCCTGGGAGGGTAACCATGCTCATGAACGCTATGGTAGTATGTAAGTGGTAATATCTTTCCTTAACTCTTTTGCTTCAAGTGGTAACAATTTCTCCTTGTTCGTGCTTTTAATTTTATCTTTAGAATATTGAGGACAATGTTAGATTTAAGTTTGGGGGTATGGGAGAAACTTTTTAGTTGCAGTATAAATAAACTCCAGAGCCTAGAAATTTATGCCTATTAAGGATAGCACTAACCTATCTAAGTGGATGGAAACATCTTGGTTGTAGGAGTTGAGGAACCAATCTGATTAGATGGAAACATCTAAAGAGTCTATTCATAAAAGCACAGAGCTCAGGTGTTAGAATTAAAAAAAACATGGTAGTTTCGCCATATCTCGTTGAATCCTAATCCTTCTGTTTTTATTTTTTAAGTGATTTGGTGGGGCACACGATTCAAGTTGTTACCTTTGCTAGGGTGGAATAGAGTAATTGAGATACCAACATCAAAAAAAAAAAAAAGACCAGACCATTAGACCAACCAGAATAAATTCAATAAAGTCGACCACTGGTGCCCTTGTATATGCCAGTTGTGTTGACCTAGAGTTAGGTTTATCGACCACTGGTCCCCTTGTATATGCCAGTTGTGTTGATATTAGTCAGACCGGTATCTCAGTTCATTAGGATAGGTTCACCTTGGCAGAGGCCTTCAGATAGATATGGGAAACACCATTCACTTTTAACCATCTCTTTATCCATCTTCTTAATCTTTCCATGTGATTGGTTGACTCCGATTATGATGTCTAGAAACTATCTGAGTAGAGCTATGTCACTTATATATGAATTATAGTATGCTGAGTGCAAACTCGTGTACAACAATTGGAAATTCGCATCACACGGCTCAGCTTCGCGAAACATCAAGATTTGATGAGCCTGCTCAACACCCAAACAACCAAATACCTATACCCGCAAAACAAACAGCCCCTTCCTCAAACCCCATCGACTCCATCTTCTCCCTCACCCTCTGCAGCACCACCATGCTCTGCCTCTGCAACCACCACCAACTCCGTCTGCACCTTCCATACCGCCACCACTATAAACCATCATTACCAACACGTTCACCATCCTTCTATCAACTTTTTTCATCATTTCCAAACCCTATTTTTCTCTGAAACCCTAGGATTAGGGGATGATGAAATAAGTTAGGTTAGAAAATCAATTGGGAGTAGCAGGAGACGCAGGAGAAGAAATTGAAGAGTGGGTGAAGATAATTGATTGGATTCAGAGATTAGGTGAGACCTAATTTCACTTTTCATGAAACCCTAGTTTTCTGATTTTGGGGGAAACTTGCATGTATAAATTGAGACTATGGGTGTTGTTGTAGAGGCATGCTGGGTTAGCCAGCTTCACTTCTTTAGAGAACTGGACTAGCCAGTTTCTCAAATGTTTCATATGTTGCTCTGTCATGTGTTAGCCTCTTTTGAATTCCAATGTTAGTTATGTTCTAATTTACTCTACTAGGGTGTAGATGAAACCCTGAGTCTCAACTATGTTATTCATGTGAATTTTATTGCTCTTGAATGTTTAAAATTGTTAGGATAGTTTCACTTTCAGTGCATCAATGCTTTACTCTCACATTGTATGTCAGGCATCCAGTGTAGTTAGGATAAAACTGTGTTGATAGTGCTGCAGCTCATGCCTTAGAGACTGTGATGAATCCTTTGACTAGTTGTACTTAAATAGACAATTAGTGCTTTGGGTTGATATTTTAGCTGCAATTGAGACATCCATTGGTGAAACACCTTAGGTAAGTGGTAGAATTGATACATCTCCCTTATCTGTTACAAGGACAAGAGTAGTATAATTAGCTGAATATATATAGTTTGAGTTAGTGGTGGATTTGAAAATCCTAGTATCTCCATTCTCAGTGTTAACATCTTTGTTATTGCATCTTTATTTTACTGTTGTAATCTCTGCCAACATCTTTGTCGTATCGACACAAACCCCCCCTTTTGGTTACTCTCAATTTGAATCAGTAGTAGTTAAATTGTAGCTTCAATACACACCCAAGTCTCTGTGGTTCGACCCTGCTTGCCCTGTTCTATACACTAGACCCTGTGCACTTGCAGGTATAGTTTGTGACTCTTTTAGAGAGCCACCAAGTTTTTGGCGCCGCTGCCGGGGACTTGGTTGTGTTGTGTTGAATTTTTCTTGGCTGTTTTTGCATGTTAGTTCATTTGCATCATTGCATACTCTTTTGCATATTGTTTCATTCTAGCATACTCATCATGCATTGCATTCTTGCATTTTTAGTGTAACTTGCTGTTTTAGTAGCTGCTGTGTAGTGCAGCTGAATTTCTTAGCTTCTAGCAAGAAACTTACTTCTTTTTTTGAGCCAACAGGTGTTGCTGCTGCTGCTGCTTCCTGTTGCTTCTTTTCTTCCTTGTTGTCTGCTGCTGTTGCTTCCAAGGAAAGTGCTGGAGAAGCTGCTGCTGTGCCTGAGAGCCTCTTGCTGCTAAGGCTGCTTCCTGAGTTGCTGCTGAACTGCCCCTCCTGAGACTTGCTTGCCAAGAACTGCTGCCCTAAAGCCTACCTGTGCTGCTGCTTCTGCTTCCTGTTGCTGCTGCCAGCCTCTGCTGCTGCCAAGACTGCTGCTGTTGCTGATTCCTGCTGCTAGGCCTGACTGGGCTGTAAGCTGCTGCAGCTGATGAAAGACCAAAGCCCAACTGGTCCTTGAGTGTTGAAGCCAAATCTTAGGATGATCCAAAGCCCAACTGGGCTTTTGCAACCTAACTGAGCAGCTGGGCTGTGCTTAAGCAAGTAAGCCTAAACCCATTAAGAGAACCCAACCTGTGGGCTTCCATTTTTAATTTGTGGGCTTGTAATAATTTTTTCCATTTTTTTTGTTGGGCTTGTAATTTAAATTAACTTTTGGGTTTGTATTTGAGCTTAACTGTGGGATTGTCCCTATCAAAATTTTGGGTTTCAAAAAACCCAACAAACAACCTAAACAAGGTTAACTGAACCTACCAACTCAGCTGGGCTTCATTAGTTTCTGGGCTTGCTGAAGTCGTTAGTGGGCCGTGTACCCAAACTCTAGGCCGAAAGTTGGGCTCTGTTTCACAACAGTTCCCCAAACCCATTGCCTCACCAAAGCACAACCAAAACAGTGGGCTTATCCCCATAAAAACCAAATGTTTCCCATCAAAAACCAAATGTCTTTCATTCCCATAAAAACCAAATTTTTCCCAAAAATCCAAACCCATTAAAAACCAAATTTTGAGCTTTGTAAACTCTTTACTTAGCCTTTGAGCCCAATCATGTCTAGATCTTTTTCTACAGTTGGGGAGTACAACAAATCCCTTAGAGAACTTGCATATGGACAAACTTCACGTTATGAACCTCCCATAGACAATGATGTCAATAGTTATAGGAATTATTATGGACATTTACAAAGTCCCGAGCCTCAATACATGAACCCTAATAACTATTCACACATGCATCATTCGCCACAACGTGAAAATGAACATTTTGCTAATACCTCACTCACACAATCATCTCTTGTGGATCAATTAGAAGCTCGAATCGCAGCTTTAGAAATGCAATCACATGAGGAATCTGTCACATCTAATTTTCTTAGGCAACCTGAAATCTATGCATGTCCCGCATGTGGTAGTTTAGACCACCCTGTTGAGAATTGTCATATTTTGCATAATTTTAGGCAATCTAGAGAAAATCCAAGGTATGAAATGCCCATAAATTGTGAGAATGGTAGTCATTGGGACCATAATCAATCCTTTGAGGGTTGCGATCAATCTTTTATAAACCCTAATGACCATGCACACATGTACCAATCACCACAATTTGAACATGAAGAATTTTGTACTCCCATGAATTTAGACTCCACCACAGAAGCTTTCAGACTCAGTGAGCAAAACTTCGATAGATCTACATCACGAATTCAGGCATATTTAGATCAGATTTTGCTTCACCTACAAAAGGAGGAAATTCATGAGGAAATGTATGTTGTCCCTAATGAAGTGTCTAGTCCCATTCATGTAAATGATGTTGAATATGAACCTAATTTAGAGGAACATGAATCGACTAACGACACCACCACTTTTAATGAGGACCAATATGCATGCTACCATGATGATGATTATGATGATTATGATGATGTGTTAGAAGAACATGAAAATATTGTGGAACCTGTTGGTTCAATAACATATGGCTTCTCGCCCTCGACCTTCATGAATGTTGTTTTTCTAATACTCATTGTAATTCATATGATTTTGATATTGACATGGGATTCGTACAATTATTCTGTGAAGATGAGCATGACATAGGAATAGTTGAATCTTCTGTAGACACTAATATTATGCATGAAAATATAAGTGATGTGTCTGATTCTCTACCTAGGTCACATTGTGATTTCTCCTGTTTTGCCGATGCATGAGAAAATCTGTTGATGATGTTGATGATTCTGAGTGTGACTTGCAATTTGTTTGATGATTGTGAGCATGATGTGACATTGTAGATGATTTAGGAGATTTGATGATTTAATGATGTGCCTCTCCTACATGAGTCACAATCTGATCCCTTCCACCCAACCTAGATTTGGTTTGTACCAATATTGTAAAACCAATTTTTCTGAGAATGCCTAATCTAGGTTTGGAACTGTGTGCTTCCCAAGTCCTCTTGGACCATTTTGCTTCAATATAATATCTTTGAGGAACCACAGTTGGAAATTGCATGTTTGCCCGTCCCTAGCAAAGTTCATTTCGAGCTAGACCTTGTGCATGATGAACCCCCAAAACTGCGAGATTTTGTTTCCAAAATTTTATCCGTTGAAAAATCCAGGTTTGGGGGTAGCTCATTTTGTTTCACAGCTTCACTTGCATCTATCATTATTATTGTGTGAAGCTGTTGAAACCTCTACACTTTGTCTTTTGGGTTGATCCTCAACTCTTTAGATTGTTAGTGTATGGTGAATTTTTGTATATAATCCAGTAGATAAAATTTCTTAAAACCCTTTTGTTCCTTTTGTATATATTTGCTAATCCAATATGATCTCGGCTGAAATATGTTGGATTTTGCCTTGAATAACGGAGTTCTAATCTTGCTTTCGCCGAAATCGGGTATTCTCTTCCTTTTTCTCTACTCAACATGATCCTCTTCATATGTTGTATTTAATTTTGTTCATATTTTGAAACATTGAGGACAATGTTTAGTTTAGGTTTGGGGGTGAAAATAGCTTTGATAATTGCCATAATTGAAAACGAACTCCTTCTTTTGAAAATTAAAAAAAATTGAAAAATCAAAATAAAAAAATTAAAAATTAAAACAACATAAAAATGGAGCTCATTTACCTTGAAATGTTGACTCTTGTGCAAATATGTAATTATTAGGAGTCTTAGTCTAGATATTTAGGCACCCTGATTCTAGCACAATTCACATAGTGATAAGAAATTTGCACGCGCACGATCTACCAATACATGTATAGCCTCGATCTTCAAGGTGTTTGATAGGAAGTCACGATTGCCAATCACTTTAGAATACTGAACGAAACTTGACTAGCTTTTTCTTTGGTTGGTTGGGATAGAAGGTGGAGGTTACATTAAGAAAGACAACCATCGAATTTAACTGGGTGCATCAAAAAGGGCTACCTCTTGCAAAGTGTCATGTAATCTTTTGTTTCCTTTTGTATATGTATCAAAAGTGTTTCCTTATTCAAAAAAAAAAAAAAAAAAAATCAAGTATTTATCAATTCCATCCTCTCTTGTTCCAAAAATAAAAGAGAGTAGTCAATGTAAATAAGAGTCATGTAAATAGTCATTTTGTTGTTTCATTGTAATAAGCAAGGAGGGTGTATGCCATTGATGTACAACGCGAGTAATTGTGAAATACCTCCAACTCATTCACAATTCTCGTAAAGTCCGGACAGCTAGCTAGATTTCGACCTTGGTTCTTATCCTGAGAAACTATCTCTTGGTGATTAGTAGTCATAACATCCGATCTTTCTTTACACATGTGTAGATACACTTTACACTCTTATCACATGTCTTTATTTGTTTTCAGTGCTAGGATTGTGCCTTTGATAGCTAGATTGACATCTCCATTTTGCTGTGAGCTTAAACTGACTTGCACATGTCACATTTGATGGAATATGAGCTTATATTTTGACCTAGAACTTTGTAGGTACGTTCTAAGCAAACCTTCACGAGACTTCAACTCGTCCACTAGGGACACTTAGTGGTTTAAAAGGCTTAGTGCATACGCTAAATGCATTCGAGAGACCAGCAAAAGTGGTATAGGTAGGATTTCCTTAGTTTTGTTTTACTTGAGAACAAGTAAAATTCAGGTTTGGGGGTATTTGATGAGTGCCAAATAATGTATATATTTATCCCTTTTTGTTGGCATTTAACTCATCTGTTGTGCATTAATTCTACATTTTATCCCATATTCTGTATTTTCATTGTTTTCAAGAATAAATATTTTTCTTAACTAATTTTGCATTTTTAGGTACCAAATAAAGTTTGGATGACTTGCGGAGCGAAAAGAACAGAAAAGTAGTGAAAAGCTGGGAGGAATTACACAAGGAAGCCGCGAAGAATGTTGTGCACAAGATCAAAAGGCTAGAAGTGGGCTTGAAGAGGAAGAATTGTTCTTAAAGAAGATATGAGCTTGGCATACCCAAGGCCCAAAACCCTCACCCAAATCCATTTCATATATCCATACCCTTTTCCCTTTCTAGCCGTCAGATTGGATCATCTCAGCATCTTACGGTCGCAGCATCGCCAGTCATCAAAGTCTGAAGCTCCTGTCTAACACTACAACACCTAACTCCATCTTGAGCCGTCAGCTTCGTTGTACTTCAGCATCCAACGGTCGCTCCTTGCTCCCTTCCATCTCGCCGTTAGATCGATCTATCATTTCCGCATCACACGGCTCAACTTCGCGAAACATCAAGATTTGATGAGCCTGCTCAACACCCAAACAACCAAATACCTATACCCGCAAAACAAACAGCCCCTTCCTCAAACCCCATCGACTCCATCTTCTCCCTCACCCTCTGCAGCACCACCATGCTCTGCCTCTGCAACCACCACCAACTCCGTCTGCACCTTCCATACCGCCACCACTATAAACCATCATTACCAACACGTTCACCATCCTTCTATCAACTTTTTTCATCATTTCCAAACCCTATTTTTCTCTGAAACCCTAGGATTAGGGGATGATGAAATAAGTTAGGTTAGAAAATCAATTGGGAGTAGCAGGAGACGCAGGAGAAGAAATTGAAGAGTGGGTGAAGATAATTGATTGGATTCAGAGATTAGGTGAGACCTAATTTCACTTTTCATGAAACCCTAGTTTTCTGATTTTGGGGGAAACTTGCATGTATAAATTGAGACTGTGGGTGTTGTTGTAGAGGCATGCTGGGTTAGCCAGCTTCACTTCTTAAGAGAACTGGACTAGCCAGTTTCTCAAATGTTTCATATGTTGCTCTGTCATGTGTTAGCCTCTTTTGAATTCCAATGTTAGTTATGTTCTAATTTACTCTACTAGGGTGTAGATGAAACCCTGAGTCTCAGCTATGTTATTCATGTGAATTTTATTGCTCTTGAATGTTTAAAATTGTTAGGATAGTTTCACTTTCAGTGCATCAATGCTTTACTCTCACATTGTATGTCAGGCATCCAGTGTAGTTAGGATAAAACTGTGTTGATAGTGTTGCAGCTCATGCCTTAGAGACTGTGATGAATCCTTTGACTAGTTGTACTTAAATAGACAATTAGTGCTTTGGGTTTATATTTTAGCTGCAATTGAGACATCCATTGGTGAAACACCTTAGGTAAGTGGTAGAATTGATACATCTCCCTTATCTGTTACAAGGACAAGAGTAGTATAATTAGCTGAATATATATAGTGTGAGTTAGTGGTGGATTTGACAATCCTAGTATCTCCATTCTCAGTGTTAACATCTTTGTTATTGCATCTTTATTTTACTGTTGTAATCTCTGCCAACATCTTTGTCGTATCGACACAAACCCCCCCTTTTGGTTACTCTCAATTTGAATCAGTAGTAGTTAAATTGTAGCTTCAATACACACCCAAGTCTCAGTGGTTCGACCCTGCTTGCCCTGTTCTATACACTAGACCCTGTGCACTTGCAGGTATAGTTTGTGACTCTTTTAGAGAGCCACCAGGGTGATTATCACTTTCCTAGTGCCTTAACTTTAACTCTCAGAAAGGTCCCTCACTCGGGACTTGATATATGTGCCTCAACCATTGTGCCAGAATACCTTCATACTAGATCTCCTGGACCTAATAATTTCCAGGAAGAAGTTCAGTTGTTAGAAACCCATCCTCTGGTTGATGTGGTTTACCCAGGCGATAGTACCCAAATTGACTTTGTTTTCCCACCAAATATATTTCAACCAATTGTGGGAACGTATAAGTTTCAGATGTGTCAATTATTGAGTTTTGAGACTAAACCTAATTACTTTAGGAGATTAGGGTCGACACATTTGTTTAAGGAAGACCACCACGTTCATTATGGTCAGCTATGTAAGTCAAATTTGATTGACTTAGAGGATCCCCAGTTATTCAGGTTACTTTTATTTGCTTCTAAATTCTTAGTTGAGTATTTCCAGACTCTACAACCTGACCTTCAGGATCCTGCCTTTGAGGAAGTCCAGCCGATGAACACCTTTTATCTAGACCCAGTTATAGAACCCGAACCTGAACCACAACCAGATATTGTTATCTTAAAGTTAAGTAAGGGTATGTTCGGTATCTTCATGGTCTGTTGCGATTTTCTCTTCGTTTGGTGATTCAGATGACCCGCAATTATTCCGGCTGCTGCTATATGATTCTTCGTGGTGACTAATCCTTTCTTAGTCTGGCTGAAAACTTTAAACTTAGCACTTCCTGGGAGGTAACCCATGCTCATGCAACGCGGTAATATCTTTCCTTAACTCTTTTTCTTCAAGTGGTAACAGTTTCTCCTTGTTCATGTTTTTAATTTTATCTTTAGAACATTGAGGACAATGTTAGATTTAAGTTTGGGGGTATGGGAGAAACTTTTAGTTGCAATAAATAAACTCCAGAGCCTAGAAATTTATGCTTACTAAGGTTGGCACTAACCAATCTAAGTGGATGGGAACATCTTGGTTGTAGGAGTTGAGGAACCAATCTGATTAGATGGAAACATCTAAAGAGTCTATTCATAAAAGCACAGAGCTCAGGTGTTAGAATTTAAAAAAAAAAACATGGTAGTTTCGCCATATCTCGTTGAATCCTAATCCTTCTGTTTTTATTTTTTTTAAGTGATTTGGTGTGGCACACGATTCAAGTTGTTACCTTTGCTAGGGTGGAATAGAGTAATTGAGATACCAACATCAAAAAAAAAAGAAAAAGACCAGACCATTAGACCAACCAGAATAAATTCAATAAAGTCGACCACTGGTGCCCTTGTATATGCCAGTTGTGTTGACCTAGAGTTAGGTTTATCGACCACTGGTCCCCTTGTATATGCCAGTTGTGTTGATATTAGTCAGACCGGTATCTCAGTTCATTAGGATAGGTTCACCTTGGCAGAGGCCTTCAGACAGATATGGGAAACACCATTCACTTTTAACCATCTCTTTATCCATCTTCTTAATCTTTCCATGTGATTGGTTGACTCCGATTATGATGTCTAGAAACTATCTGAGTAGAGCTATGTCACTTATATATGAATTATAGTATGCTGAGTGCAAACTCGTGTACAACAATTGGAAATTCGCATCAGGGTACTTCCTCCTATAGTCAATGTTTGTATGCCAACCAAGGAGATTCTTTAGTGCCTTCCAAGGTTCTGCGTAGATAGCTAGGGTCTGGAGCAATGGTTTTGTGGGTACACCTCTGGTAAACGCTCCGGAGACAACACTCCGCCGCTAGGGCCACCTAGCGGTTTAACGGCTTGTTGCACGTGCTAGGTGTAGTCATTTTTATTTTCTAGATTAGATTTGCTCGAGGACTAGCAAATAATAAGTTTGGGGGTATTTGATAGACACATTTTTGTGTCTAAATTGTCCTCAATGTCTATATTGTTGGAACTCGATTTTTGTACTAATATTGTTTTTTTAATGTATTTTTAGGTATTTTTGGAAAATAAATATTGTTGGAAAATTCGGCTCGAAAAGTTGCTCGGAGCACCCCGGAGGACATTTGCTATACGGACCCCCATTTTTGCTAACTGTCACCCACAGCTATATGTAGCCCATTTTTGTCCACATCACCCATTTTTGTCCACGGCACCCATCTTCTTCTTCGCGGGAAAGATATTTGGCGGGAAAAGAAATCTCAACTGTGTGAGATTCTGGTCATGATATTATGGGGATATAAATCTTTAAGACATGATTATCTTCTTACCATGACAATAAGATTTTGTACGTGTCTTGAAAGGAAGAAAATCGTATACTTTTAGATATTTTCGAAAACAGGGAAGGAATTATTCACGAAATTAATTGAAAATATTCTCTTCATTATTTGGCTCAATTAAATGAGAAGATTTGGATATACCATACAACTCAGAAAACGTGTGAAAATGGAGAGGAAATATTCCCGTGAAATACTTTCATTAACTGCAAAGATCTTTTGGAGTAATCGAGATGATTGTCGACCTAAGATTGGCTTCACAGTATAAATAAGAGTGTCTTGGGTATCAGTGAGGAGATGGAGAGTTTGGGGATCGTTTAGAGCAAACCCGGTTTAATTATTATTTTCTCCCATTTCATCACTTGTAAACACTTTTGAGAAATGAAAAATTATTCTGAGTGTGTTTCCAATCTGCGGAGCTAAACCCAATCCTTGGGGCTATGGAGGAAGCCGTTGTTTCGGTAAAAGTGATATATTTTATTAATTAATTACAACAACTCTATTATGATTTTTGCATTGAGCTAAAAATTGTTTATATGATTTTGATTAGTTAGGTGTATTTTCTCTTGATAGAATATGCTTGCTTTAGGGTTTTGATATTCTATGCTTGGATTAACATCTATTTTTTTGGAAATCTACATGTCTAGGCGATACTATTAGAATCAATTTGAATGTTAAGTTGCATAATTATTGTTTTATTAAATCACTAATATCAACCAATGGTGGAATCCTAGTCCCATTTTCTCCATAATTTTCACAACATCTTTTTAATTTAGGTCGTTATTTTTATTTATTAAAAAAATCTAAAAATCCGCTTTCACAAGTGTTGAACGAATCATATTATTACAACAACATTGAAAATCACATAACAATACTACGGTGATATGTATCACTCCCTCTTAGTCAATACTTTCATCTCAACATGAAAACCACTCCCCCTTACATAATGATCTGTAAAACACATAAACCATATGTATTTGTAGTGTGAACTACATATTAATTCTCCCCCTTTTTGTCAATAAAATTGGCAAAGATACGAAAATAGGATCCTAATGAAATTTCCATGGAGATGCTTCAAGACCAAAGAAAAGTACATATCAACTTTGTTTAGATGCAATCATATAGCCGAAGCTAAATGCATTCATCAAGGAGTTTATAAAGATACAAGATAACCCCTAAAATATTCCACAGCCGCACTCCCCACAAAGATATGGAAATTAAGCGCAAGTTCCTTTTCCCACAGAATGCACAGTTTCGTGGAAGATAATTTTTTAAAGACATCTGTTTCAAACCCATGTCCCGTTTGGAAGCATGTCGTTTATTTTTTGCAAGGACTTCCTTTGGTGAGTTTTTTTTCATGACAGGTAACTCGCATTGAGAACCATCACGTGATATAGAAGAATCTCTCACTACAGTGTTTTCCTTTGTTAAGGAGGTCGACTGTTGTTGGGCAAGGTGAAGAGATGCAGCAATGTTCACTTTTTCAACATGAAGGTTTTTCAAATTTGATGAATGTGTCTCAATCAAACATTTTTCTCTAATTGTCCCTTCTTTAACAATATTTTCAAGGATACTAATCTTCTCTTGTTGAAGCATATTCTCCTGAGTGAGTTTTTTAATATTGTTAGAGAAGGACTCAATGATTTTGTAGAGCTCACGTTCTCGACCAAGAGACTTTTCAAATTCATCCAAGAGTTGAGCATGATTGCGAAAGTCAATCGCGGTAACATTCCTTTCTATTTATGACATCCTGTCAACTGTCTCTTTTCTTTCTTGGGATTAGGAAGACTCAGCCAAGGAGTTATCCTTTGAGGAAAAGCAAGATATTTTACATAGTTAAAAGTATTGGAAGACATAGACTATACGTAGATAGGAGATACTACTTTGTCCACAAAATCAGATTGCTAAAAACACAGACTTTTGAGGTCTTAAACGTGTTTGCCTGCTCTGATACCAATTGAAAAGCGGGGGTCTAACAACCTCACCTAATATTTCGATTAGAAATTTGTACGGACTAACTCCAATATACTTTCTAGAGAATCAACTATATAGTCAGACTCAATCTAGATAAAAGTATATCAAAGAGTTAATATCTCGATCTCTCAATTTGATCTATAATCAAGCAAATAGAAATCAGCAAGCATTTATGAAATACTAGACAGATAACTTGGATGGTACCAAAGCCCAATATCCAAGTGTCAATCAATTTAAATCAACAACCAAAGGTTGGATATTCTAATTGATTGATCTTGACGCACAACCTGTGACATTTCAATTATATAACAAAGTATAATGCGGAATAGAAATAACACATACACCAGAAAATTTTTTAACAAGGAAACTGCAAATGTAGAACAACCCCGGGACCTAGTCCAGATTGAACACCACACTGTATTAAGCCTCTACAGACACTAGCCTACTACAAACTAACTTCGATATGGACTGTAGTTGAAACCCAATCAATCTCACACTGATTCAAGGTACAATTGCGCTCCTTACGTCACTGATCCCAGCAGGATACTACGCACTTGATTCCCTTAGCTGATCTCACCCACAACCAAGAGTTGCTATGACCCAAATTCGAAGACTTTAATAAACAAATCTGTATCACACAGAAAAGTCTACGATATTGATAAATCTGTCTCCCACAGATAAACCTAAGAGTTTTGTTCCGTATTTTGATAAAATTCTTAAGTGCATATTTTGCATATATTTAGTGTCTAATCCATGCTAGTAATTTCTTATATTCTTGCAAATTATTATATATTATGTTTGTTTTCTCTTATTTATGTTTTGCTAGGTGAATCATCCAAAAGAAGCGAATTGGCACTTAATTGTGCATGGAAGTTAGCTAAAAGCGGATAAATATCAAAGACGAAGTGTAACTCGTCCGAACTTAGGAGTTCTTGATATCATCTCAAAGAGGACGAAAATACGAAAATGGCGAAAGAACGGAGTCATTCCGACATCGTATGAAGATTTTATGGGCATTTGAAGCAAGTCAAAGGGCGCGAAGTTGTCGCAGCACATAATTTATAAAGGCACCCTATTTCTGTTAGGGGATGCCACCTTCTTCATCTTTCCGTTCAGGTAAGCACTGTACTATCTATGATTGATCAATGGAGTCGATGCTGAGATGAGGGTCGAAAGTGAGTTGAAGTTTGACAGCAATGGAGATGATCGCTGGTGCTCGGTAAAAAGTGGAGCTCGAGAACAAGTCAGGGAATTTATTATCTCACGGTGGGATGTCTGTCCGCGGAAATTGAAGGTTAAGATTACAATATCAGTCTCAGGAAACTGATAGTTCAACAAGATCAGTTGAGATGGATCTCACCGGCTCTGAAGCAAGCCCATTTGGATACTCTTCCAAGTGTGCACGACCAGTTGGTGTATGAGTGGGATTTTGGTGTGTTTTTGGCAAGTTGCCATATGATTTCAACCGGGATTTGAGCACGAGCGCACTTATATTTGAAGACCTATATAAGAGACTTTTCTAATATTTTTGAGGGATATCTAATAATCTTTAATCAAGCTATTGGAGAGGATAACTCAAGAGAATAAAAGCTAGGGTTTGGAGCTATTTCCATCACCGTTACTATTTATTTACCATTTTATCATATGAAACTCATGAGTTTTGTTCGTACCATGAGTATCTAAACTTCTTAGTGATTGGGGATGAATTCTAGTTCTAATACATGATTCAATTTAGCATATAAATATATTCAAAAATTATTCATATTATTATTGTTTGCTTTTACTTTAATAATTTTATGATCGATTGATAAATTGTTTAGGTGGCCAACTAAGTTAGTTTATTAGTGAATATAATGCTAGTAATGAGTTAGGATATCCGTAATTATTGAATAACTCTTACACAAGTAGAAATTGCGAAACCTTGCAGAGGGATTCTGTGGAGAAATCGCAAGTAAAAACAACCCTAGTAAGTGGACCGCGCGTACTAAGTTTAACTGCTAGGATCAAACATAAGCTCACAAACCTTAAGGCATTCAAATGAATTACATCTTGTAAGCGTGCCTCAAGGTGGTTCAGGAGGATAGAATTTGGAGACTAAGCGTACCTATTTTCCATTGATATAAGGAATTTTTGGGATAGCTAAGCGTACTTGCTTTCCTACGGTTGGTAATAATCTGTGATTTACAAAGAATAGATGAATATGCTACTTTGATGGCGGTTTAGTAACAAAGAAGGATTCCCTGATCATATTTCTCTCCATTGCTTGCAACTTAATTATTTTTAATTGCTTTGATTTTTCTTTAATCCAAACTAAAACCCCCCGTTGTGACACTTTTGACAACTAAAACTACCTTCTCTTCGTGGGAACAAATCTTATTTGCTACTATATTATTCATTAGTAAAGTAGAATATAAGTGAATTAATTTGAGCACCTACGACGCGCATCAAATTTTGGCGCCGCTTCCGGGAAGCAGTCGGTATCTTTAGTTGTTATTTCTTTTTGTTTTACTTTTGTTTTTAGTTTTATATTTAGTTTTTGATTTAGCTTTTGAAAATTTTGTTTTAGGTACATCATCCCTGGCACCGAAACAGCGGGATTACCCAAGGTGCAGAATTCGAACTCGTAAGGGAACGATATTAAAAGCACATCAACAGTCGCAATCAGAACCTTTTACACAAGATATGGTTAATACAGACGACGAGAGAGATCCTCCACCACCTCCACCTCGGGAGAGGAATTTAGAAGAGTTGACATCTCCATGCTTAGATTCGCAACCACTGTGCATTACAACTAACCCAGTGGAGCTGAAGTCGAATCTACTTCATCATATACCAAAGTTCAAGGGACATCCAGGTGAAAATACAAATCGACACCTTCAACAGTTCCAGAACACAATGACAAGTCTGAGGCATGCAACCGCAGACAGAGATATGGCTATGCTACAAGCTTTTCCGTTCTCATTGACAGACTTAGAGTGGCTGTATTGTCTTCCTCCAGGGAGTGTTACAACATGGACTGAGATGAAAAAGATTTTTCTGGAGAAATATTTTCCTGCTTCCAAACCGGCATCCGTTCGTAAGGAGATTAGTGGCATTCTGCAAATGTCTGGGGAGTCTCTATATGAATATTGGGAGAGGTATAAGAGGTTGTTGGCAAGCTTCCCATACCATAATATATCCTCAGTACTTATCATTCAATACTTATACGAAGGATTATTTCCAGAACAGAGGAATTTGATTGATGCGGCTGCCGGCGGTTCACTTACTGAGAAGACAATCTCGCAGGAAATGGCTGCCAATGCTCAACAATTATACACCAGAAATAAATCTAATGTCAGAAGAGTTAGCGAAATGGGACAATCTGCAGAATCAAAGCAACGGATAAACAACATAGAGAAGGTAGTACAATGAATGGCGACAGTGATTATTCCTACTTATGAAGAAGAGTCTGAACAGGTGAATGTTGTATTCCCTTATCAGAGGCAAAGGTATGATCCCTACTCTAATACTTATAATCGAGGTTGGAAAGATCACCCAAATTTCAGTTATGCGAATCCGCAAGCTGCAACTACTAATCCTTATGGGCGACAAAGTGGTTTTCAACAACCACAGTTCCAATCACAACCTCCACCTCAACCTCAACAGAAGACTCAGAATTCTAGTTTAGAGGAGATGATGAAAATGATGATGCAAAAGCAAGATGCAAATGCTTAGCATCAAGATACAATCCTGCAGAAACAAGATATGTCTACAAAGGACTTGCAACTTCAGATTGGACAGTTGGCTACAGACATGAATGAAATAAAGGCACAGAAGTCGACAAAGTTGCCATCACAAACTTTTGTGAATCCAAGGGAGAATGTAAATGCAGTTCTTTTGAGGAGTGGGAAGCAAACTGAAGAGCCAAAGCAACAAGAAAGGGTTCGTGAGGATTTAGAAAAGGAAGTATAGGTAGAAACCGTTCCAAAGGAAAAGCCAACTTCAACCGGCCAACCTAAGGATTCAGTTCCTACTTTTACCACAGCACCTCCTTTTCCTAGTCGATTTGCCAAGTCAAAGAAGCAAGCTCTAGACAAGGAGATTACGGATATTTTCAGTAAGGTACATATCAACATTCCATTTATTGAGGGCGTCAGAATGGTACCCAGGTATACCAAGGTTCTGAAGGATATGTGCACAAGGAAGGAGAGGTTGATTGTTATGAGATCACTCAGGTGGGAGAAAGTGCTTCAGCTATGTTGCTAAAGAAGATGCCTGCAAAGTGTAAAGATCCTGGTGGTTTTACAGTGCCAATTACTATTGGTGACAAACGGTTTGAGCATGCTTTGCTTGATTTGGGAGTTCCATAAGCGTGATGTCAGCCGATGTTTATTATTCTTTGAATCTGGGACCTTTGAATGATATAGGGATTATCATTCAATTAGATAATAAGTCAAATATATACCCTAAGGGACTCGTGGAAGACGTGTTGGTGCAAGTGAATGGACTAATCTTTCCGGTTGATTTCTGTTAGAGCACTGCTCGGTCAAACTCGCATGCGTTTCTATCTCAAGCATGTTTGTCAATGTTAGTGATCAAAACTATAAGTCTTGATTTCTAGTCTATTATAGCTAAGTCTCGGACTAGGATAGTAAGTGTATTTGAGCTCAAGGACTTCATGGTGATTCATCATACAAGTGGAAGAACTACTCAAGGAACCGGTGGAACTTCTCGACAAAAAGGTATGTGAAGACTTGAACTTATTTATCACTCAAAAGTCTATCTATTCTATCCCATACTTCTTGAGACAAAATTCGTATGCTATATATATAGACTTAGATTATACACATTTGGTATTTCGAGCCGAGTATACCTCGCCTATCTATATCTCGAAATATGTGTTGGTAAGCGTTTCGCTTCGATCATGTTTTTCGTTACCTAGTGATGCAAGTCATGTATGTTTCGATCATCTTGAAAATTGCTTTGACGAAAAATAGTGTAACAACTATATAACGTCCTCTAAGAATGTTTCAATGATTGGAATGAGAGTTTAGATTATATAACCATAGTGGACATAAGTATGTTGTTGTAAACACATATGTGCATAAGTCCCATGCTCGAAATTGGCTAGTATCCAAGTCCGCGAACTCAGTCCGCGAACTGCCGAAGTTCTCAAACCCGAGAATTTCTGTTGAGTTATCAAACTGTGTTGCGTGAGCCAAGTCCGCGAACCCAGTCCACGAACCAGCGAAGCTCTCGAACCCGAGAATTTATGCTGGAGTTTAAAAACTCTTTCCAGTACTTCAAGTCCGCGAACTTGTATAGGTTATATATC
Organism: Papaver somniferum; assembly: GCF_003573695.1. Taxonomy (NCBI): domain Eukaryota; kingdom Viridiplantae; phylum Streptophyta; class Magnoliopsida; order Ranunculales; family Papaveraceae; genus Papaver; species Papaver somniferum. The sequence continues at coordinate 171,121,812 of NC_039365.1, forward strand.
TAAAGATGATTTCTGAATTTAACTCATAAAGACTAAGGAATACTTTTGTAAACCGTGGCTATAAAGTTCATGAACCGATTCATGTGAATCGAATCATCTTTGATTCAATTGTGTCTTGTGTAGTACATGAGATTTCCTTGCAATTGAACAACTCTCTAACTAGTTCATGTGAGTCATGTGAACTAGTTATGGTGAATAAGAAAGTGGTTGGTATGAAATGCTCAAATGGCTAACCTTTTGGTTGACTATTATTGAATCAATAATGCACACATTTGGGTACGGTTTACAAACCTAGAAGCGTGCAGTTCATTTGTGTATGACAAGCTAAGATTTGTATCTAACGGTTGAGATATATTAGCTTGAATGTAAATCAGGTTTTCATTTAACGATGGATAGCACTTTCTTTGTGAGAAAGGCGAAACCCTAATTTGAAAGACTATATAAGGGGACATCTAGCAACTCTACAAACTAATCCCCACACGTCCGTGTGATACTAGTTTGTAAGTTAGAGTCAATTCTCCTTTAACCCTCTGGTTTTGTTTTCTCAAACCGGGTTAACGACTTGAAGACTTCATTGGGATTGTGAAGCCAGACCGATACTACTTTTATCGCAGTTATGTGATCTGATCGTGCATATTCTATCATACGAGTACAATCAGATTGATTGTCTTGAGATCGTGAGAGTTCACCGATAGGCAAGATATAAAAGTAATCACAAACATCTTCGTCTCATCGTTTGTGATTTCACGACGTCTTGTTTCGCTACCATACAATTAAGATTGTTGTGAGGTGATTGATTAATCTAGGTTGTTCTTCAGGAATATAAGACCGTATTATCAATTAGTTTCTGTTCACCTTGAACGAAACAAAAACTTTAGGGTTTTTCTGTGGGAGACAGATTTATCTTATTTATCCTTTGATAGACTTTTCTGCGGGAGACATATTTGTTTATTGTTAAAGCCTGCGATTTTGGGTCGTAGCAACTCTTAGTTGTGGGTGAGATCAGCTAAGGGAATCAAGTGTGTGCGTATCATCCTGCTGGGATCAGAGGCGTAAGGGTGAAAATGTACCTTGGATCAGTGGGAGACTGATTGGGGTTCAACTACAGTCCAGTCCGAAGTTAGATTGGAGTAGGCTAGTGTCTGTAGTGGCTTAATACAGTGTGTATTCAATCTGGACTAGGTCCCGAGGTTTTTCTGCATTTGCGGTTTCTTCATTAACAAAACTTATGGTGTCTGTGTTATTTCTTTTCCGCATTATATTTGTTTATATAATAGAAATAATACAGGTTGTGTGTTAGATCAATTAAGTGGATAGTCCGACCTAACGGTTGTTGATTGATATTGATTGATCCTTGGATATTGGTCTTTGGTACCATCCAAGTCCATCTCTCTTTAATCGAGACTCGCAGTTTGCTTGAGTAAGATTAAATCGGGAGATTGAGATATAAACTCTTTGATATGTCTTTTTATTGATTGAGTATAACTGTCTAGTAGATTCTCATAAAACGTATATTGGAGTTTTTCCACACAGATTTCTAAGCAAAATATTGGGTGGTGTTGTTAGACCCCCGCTTTTTCAATTGGTATCAGAGCAGGCAAACACATTAAAGACCTCACGAGTCCGTGTTTGTAGTGATCCGACTTTATGGACAGAGGTGCTATCTCTATTAACGTACCACCAATCTTAGATGACTCTAATTACTTATGGTGAAAATTGCTATGCGAGCTTTTCTTCAAGCACGTGATTTTCAATCATGGGTATATGTTGTTAATAGTTATAATGCTCCCGTTGTGGCAGTTGGAGATGTAAACGTTCCCAAACCTATTGGTGAATATAGCCCTGCTGAGATACTTGCAGCTAAGCAAAATTCTGACGGTTTGAACGCCATTATACATGCCATTACCCCAAACCTTCAGCACCATGTGTGTAATTGCACTAGGTCTAAAGATGCTTGGGATATCTTAGAAACCGTATTTGAAGGAAACTTCAGTGAAAAGGAAGCTAGGCTTCAAAACCTTAATTCCGATTGGGAGAACCTTCGTATGGCAGATGAAGATTCATTTGATGAGTTTAATCACAAAGTGTCTGAAATTGTTAATGTTTCTTTTGAATTGGGTAAGACTATTCCCGAAAAGGACATTATGATGAAAGTTCTCAGATCGCTGCCATCTAGATATGAGTCTAAGAAGCATGCCATCGTTGAGGGAAATAACCTCGATTATCTTTCCAGAAATACCTTGGTTGGAAAACTAAAGATCTTTGATCATGAGCATACATCCAAAGTCAGAAAGGATGTTGCCTTTACAGCACAGAAAAACACCAAATTACTTGATAAAAGTAAGAGTGTTTATGTCTCTGAGGATGATCAGTCTGAGGATAATTTTTCGGATGAAGATCTTGACAAATCAGTCTCCTTGATCACAAGACAGTTTAGGGATCTTCTTTTGAAGAGAAGTAAACGGTTTTCAAGAGACAAACCCAGGTCATAAGATAAACCTCACACTCGCGCCCCTCCTAAAAACAGGGATGCTCACGAGGATATTCCTCAGTGCTTTAAGTTTAAAGGTTTTGGTCATTTTGCAAACGAATTCCCTAATCGAAGAAAATACACTGGGAACAAAGGTCTTGCTGTAACACTTGATGAAATGTCTGAGATCTATGATTCTGAAGAAGATAGGAAATCAAGCGTCGGTCTTCTATGTGAGAACATTGATTTTGATAGTTGTAGCAATACATATATCAACCTTGATGATCTCGGTGAAGATGAGAATCCAATCAAGCTGGAAGAATCAATTGACCCATCCTCTGGAAACTCTATTGATAACATTTCAGGATTCAACTCGTGTTTAGCCGCAGTCGCACCACAGATGCCTGATCACTATCCAAGATTGACGTGCTCGTTTTGTTCTCAAAAGGGTCATGAACTATCAAGATTTTACAAGTACAAACATCAAATGAGGCATTCCAACAAACTTCAACGAAGAGCAAATTAATTAGCAACGAAGCTTAAACTTGCTCAGAAGACCGCTGAGGTATGTAGAATTTTATCTTCGTCTAAGAAGTTGGTTTCCAAGGATAAAATAAGACCATTAGAAAATAAGGTATGGGCAAGTCGCTTTGATAGACAGAAGACAGAGGATTCCTCTCAAGAGGAAAATGGTGGACAAATTGTTGTTCACCACATCATAAATTGATTGTGTTGATTGGTAAATCTTGTCTCATGTGCCTGATTAAAAGAGACAAGATTGTGAACACATAGGCTTTAAGAAAATAAAAAAAGTAGGGTTTTCTTAGGTTTGTTATTTTCTGTCCATCAAATAAAAGAAAAGGGTTATTATCGACAATCCTACTCTTTATAGGGTTTAGAGTTGGACGTCTACGAACCTGTTTAAGGGTTTCAAACCCTACATTCCTTTTTCCTCTGTGATATTATTTTTTCAAGACTGTGTATTGAGATTGTGAATTCCACTCACAAAAATCAGTTGGTAATAGCTTTTCTCAAAGTATCATGTCTTTGGATGGAAAGGATGTCAACATGATTGTTAAGCCATCAATCAAGGAAAAAGAGAAATCTCCAAATTCTCCATCCTTGAAAATAAAAAGAAGGAATACAAGAAAACCAAGGGTGGTACCTTCTAACTCTCAGAAGTTTTCCGATGTTCTTGATGAGTTGAAGGAAGTAAGAAAGGAGATTCGTGATATAAAGGCTTGTGTTTTAAGATCTTTGGAAATTCAAAAGGCCCTGGTTCGACATAATCAGCCAAGATAGTTCGTTGATATTAACTCCTTTCTTCGCGAACCTTATGTTCCAATGACCGTTGATAACAAGGAGTTCGGGAATGAAGCTGAAGTTCTCAAAGACATTGTTTCGTAGGATGTCTTCTTTTTGGCTTAGTTGGAAGAATAACTAGTGCTTTGAATAGCGATGATTGCGACTACACATAGCTATTATTTTTCATCTTCTTGTTTAATTTTTTAGGTTTATTGGGTTTTAAATTCTAAAAATGTTTGTAGGATGATGGTTTGCAATATTTAATCTTTGGTTTGTTATATTGCAATGTTTATGGGATTTGTGTGTTTACATCTGTGAACTTTGTTGTCCCATATTTTGTCAAAAGTAAAGTCGTTCATGATCGATATTCATGTATTGATTTAAGGATGAATATACATTTGACAAACACAAAACTTAAGCCTATATTGTCAATTCTTTGATGGAAGATAGGTTAAAATCTTTTGTGAACAAGGATAAAGTCTATTATTTTTATGCAAATAATGATTGAAATAGAATAGATCCTTGTGTATTCCACTGTATTGATCTTCATTGATTCATATCTTATGAAATACTGTGAGGCTCCGTAATATATCCTATGTTGAGCACGATACGACTAAGTTGATTATTTTTGATTAACTTGGTTGGTTGTTCCATAAGGTGTGTTATGTTGAGCATTTGTAAACTAAATCAATCATCTCGTTTGGTTATTTAGTTATTTGCTCCGTAAGTTCTCTTATGTCGAGGAAAAAAATGACAATTAAATTGATTACTTTTGTGATTAGTTTGGTTGTTTGTGTTCCAATTAGATTAATTATGGGTTCTCCTGTAATTATTCTAGTTGAGCATTCATATATTACATAAGATTTTTCTTTTGTCGTGGCTATCCTAATCATTTTCAATGGTTTTGGTAGTCATATGTTCCGTAAGTTTACTTATGTTGAGCATAAACAATTAAGTTGATCACCTTGTGTGTTTAATTTGATTGTGTATTCTAGTCTAGTTGAGCATTCATATATTCCATAAGATTTTTCTTATGTCGAGTATATGAACGGCTATCCTAATCATTTTCCAACGGTTTACTTATGTTGAGCATAAACAATTAAGTTGACCACCTTGTGTGTTTAATTTGATTGCGTATTCCGATTAAATTAATCATGGGTTTACTTGTGATTAATTTGATTGAGTTCTTTGGATATAGAAAATCACTTATCATGGTTTTTGGTGTCCAATAAAAATCCTTCTTTTCTCTCGAAATTAAGATCGCTCTTGTTGTTCCATTGGGAATGACATCAAACGGGGGAGAGTTCTTTTGAACTTGTGCTTAATGGTCATATCTTGAGGGGTGTGCGGCTGTGGAATTTTAGAGGGGTTATCTTGTATCTTAAACTCCTTGATGAACGCTATTAGCTTCGGCTATGTGATTGCATCTAAATTAAGATGATGTGTGTCTTTTCTTTTAGTCATGAAATGTCTCTTGTGGAAATTTCATTATGATCCCGTTCTTGTATCTTTGCCAATTTTATTGACAAAAAGGGGGAGAATTAATATGTTGTTCACACTACAAATACATATGGTTTTCGAATCATTGTGTAAGGGGGAGTGGTTTCCATGATCGAGATGGAGTATTGACTAAGGGGGAGTGATACATATCACCATAGTATTATTGTTGAAGTTGTGATACAATTGGACTTTGAAACTCTGCAGTAATACCATGACACTGTATAACAATGATCGAGAATCTCGAGTTTTCTCATTGTTATAGCTACGGATCTTCAATAACGGTGATGCTAAACTTACAACCTTTGGGATCATTGGAGTACTTGGAAGGACGTAGATTTCAAGGAATGTTGAAGATTAGACTTATGGAATAGGAGCTACTAAAGTTTCATCATATTTTTTTTATTCCATATGTATTGACAGTTTTGTCAATAAAATTGACAAGGGGGAGATTGTTAGTCGGTCAAACTCGCATGCATTGCTATCTTAAGCATGTTTGTCAATGTTAGTGATCAAAACTATAAGTCTTGATTTGTAGTCTATTATAGATAAGTCTCGGACTAGGATAGTAAGTGTCGTTGAGCTCAAGGACTTCATGGCGATTCATCATACAAGTGGAAGAACTACTCAAGGAACCGGTGGAACTTCTCGACAAAAAGGTATGTGAAGACTTGAACTTATTTGACACTCAAAAGTCTATTTATTCTATCTCCTACTTCTTGAGACAAAAGTCGTATGCTATATACTTAGATTATACAGATTTGGTATTTCGATCCGAGTATACCCAGCCTATCTATATCTCGAAATATGTGTTGGTAAGCGTTTCACTTCGATCATGATTTTCTTTACCTAGTAACGCAAGTCATGTATGTTTCGATCATCTTGAAAATTGCTTTGACGAGAAATAGTGTAACAACTATATAACGTCCTCTAAGAATGTTTCAATGATTGGAATGAGAGTTTAGGTTACATAACCATAGTGGACATAAGTATGTTGTTGGAAACAAATATGTACATAAGTCCCATGATGGACATCGACTAGTAGCCAAGTCCGCGAACTCAGTTCACGAACTGCCGAAGTTCTCAAACCCGAGAATTTCTACTGAGTTATCAAACTGTGTTGGGTGAGACAAGTCCACGAACCCAATCCGCGAACCAGCAAAGCTCTCAAACCCGAGAATTTCTGCTGGAGTTCGAAAACTCTTTCCAGTACTTCAAGTCCGCGAACCTAGTCTGCGAACTTGTATATGTTATATATCTAAAGATGATTTCTGAACTTAACTCATAAAGACTAAGGAATGCTTTTGCAAACGTGGCTATAAATTTCATGAACTGATTCATGTGAATCGAATCATCTTTGCTTCAATTGTGTCTTGTGTAGTACATGAGATTTCCTTGCAATTGAACAACTCTCTAACTAGTTTATGTGAGTCATTTGAACTAGTTATGGTGAAGAAGAAAGTGGTTGGTATGAAATGCTCAAATGGCTAACCTTTTGGTTGAATATTATTGAACCAACAACGCACACGTTTGGGTATGATTTACAAACCTAGAAGCATGCAGTTCATTTGTGTATGACACGCTAAGATTTCGATCGAACGGTTGAGATATATTAGCTTGAATCTAAATCAGGTTTTCATCTAACGGTGGATAGCGTTTTCTTTGTGAGCAAAGCGAAACCCTGATTTGAAAGACTATATAAGGGGACATCTAGCAACTCTACAAACTAATACCCACACGTCCGTGTGATACTAGTTTGTAAGTTAGAGTCAATTCTCCTTTAACCCTCTGGTTTTGTTTTCTCAAACCGGGTTAACGACTTGAAGACTTCATTGGGATTGTGAAGCCAAACCGATACTACTTTTATCGCAGTTATGTGATCTAATCTTGCATATTCTATCATATGAGTACAATCAGATTGATTGTCTTGAGATCGTGAGAGTTCTCCGATAGGAAAGATATAAAAGTAATCACAAACATCTTCGTCTCATCGTTTGTGATTTCACGACGTCTTGTTTCGCTACCATACAATTAGGATTGTTGTGAGGTGATTGATTAATCTAGAATGTTCTTCGGGAATATATGACCGTATTATCAATTGGTTTCTATTCACCTTGATTATATATCAAAAGACGAAAACTTTAGTGTTTTTCTGTGGGAGACAGATTTATCCTTTGATAGACTTTTCAGTGGGAGACAGATTTGTTTATTATTAAAGCTTACGATTTTGGGTTGTAGCAACTCTTAGTTGTGGGTGAGATCAGCTAAGGGAATCAAGTGCGTAGTATCCTGCTGGGATCAGAGGCGTAGGGGGTGAAACTGTACCTTGGATCAGTGGGGGACTGATTGGGGTTCAACTACAGTCCAGTACGAAGTTAGCTTGGAGTAGGCTAGTGTCTTTAGCGGTTTAATACAGTATGTATTCAATCTGGACTAGGTCCCGGGATTTTTCTGCATTTGCGGTTTCCTTGTTAACAAAACTTCTGGTGTCTGTGTTATTTCTTTCCGTATTATATTTGTTTATATAATAGAAATAATACAGGTTGTGCGTTAGATCAATCAATTGGATAGTCCGACCTAACAGTTTTTGATTGATATTGATTGATCCTTGGATATTGGTCTTTGGTACCATCCAAGTCTATCTCTCTTTAATCGAGACTCTCAGTTTTCTTGAGTAAGATTAAATCGAGAGATTGAGATATAAACTCTTTGATATGTCTTTTTATTGATTGAGTCTAACTGTCTAGGTGATTCTCATAAAAAGTATATTATAGTTTGTCCATACATATTGCTAAGCGAAATATTGGGTGGTGTTGTTAGACCCCCGCTTTTTCAATTTATTTATTGTGGATATGCATAATTGGGACAATTGTTCTTCTACTTCATTACTTCTTGAGAGACCATTTTTGAAGACTGCTAAGACGAAGATTGATTGTGATACCGGGACACTCACTATGGAGTTTGAAAAATAGATTATACGCTTCAATATTTTTGAAGCTATGCGTTATCCAAGTGATATCCATTCTGCATTTTTTGTTGATGTTATTAGTTCGTTGGCACAACAAATGTTTGATTTGAACAACGAAGATGAACTTGAATCTGTGCTGCAAAATAACATTGATTTGGACGTCCATGGCATTCCTAACTTGGACTTTGATATTCCCAAGGAGTTTGTCGAGACATGTGGTGCTTTAACGACATCACAAGAATTTAAAACAGGTAACATTTCATATATCTCTTTACCTGTAACTGACGAAGTTCCTTTACCTTATGTTGTGCAGGCACCTAAAATTAGAGCTGAAACCTCTACCTGATCACTTAAAGTACGCTTACTTGGTTGATGGGGAAGAGCTTCCAGTCATTATTGCAAAGAATCTCACAGCAATACAAGAAGAACGACTTCTTAGGGTTCTGAAAGAGCACAAAACAGCTATTGGTTGGACAATTGCTGACATCAAAGGCATTAGTCCATCCATGTGTATGCATAGAATCCTAATGGAAGACGATGTCAAGCCAGTATGTGATGCTCAACGTAGGTTAAACCCACCAATGATGGAGGTCGTGAAGAAAGAGATCCCCAAATTACTAAGTGTGGGGGTGATTTACCCAATTTCTGACAACAAACGGGTTAGTCTGGTGCAAGTGGTGCCTAACAAATCAGGTGTCACTGTTGTTAGAAATCAAGATGATGAACTCGGTCATACAAGAGTTCAAACAGGATGGCGAGTATGCATAGACTACAGAAAGCTCAATTCAGCTACCCGCAAGGATCACTTTCCTCTGCCTTTCATTGATCAGATGTTAGATAGGTTAGCGGGATATTCACATTATTGCTTTTTGGATGGTTATTCGGGCTACAATCAGAACGTTATTTCACCGGAGGATCAAGAGAAAACTACTTTTACTTGTCCTTTCGGTATATTTGCGTATAGGAGAATGCCATTTGGTCTTTGCAATGCGCCTGCCACTTTTCAGAGATGTATGGTCAGTATATTTTCTGATTATGTGGAAAACATCATTGAGGTATTTATGGACGACTTTAGTGTTTATGGTGATTTATTTGATATTTGTTTAAATAATCTTGAACGTGTGCTAAAAAGATGCATAGACACTAATCTTGTTTTAAACTGGGAGAAATGTCATTTTATGGTAACCCATGGAATTTTACTTGGCCACATCGTGTCCTCTTAAGGACTCGAAGTAGACAAGGCAAAGATAGACTTGATTAGGAACTTACAATACCCCATTTCGGTGAGGGAAATTCGCTCGTTTCTTGGTCATGCAGGTTTTTATAGGCGGTTTATCAAAGATTTCTCCAAAATCTCAATGCCGATGTGCAAATTGTTGCAAAAGGAGGTTGCCTTTAACTTCGACCAGGAGCGCAAGGATGCCTTTAATAAATTGAAGGAATTGTTGACTACTGCACCAATTATTAAGTCACCTGACTGGAGTTTTCCGTTCGAGTTAATGTGTGACGCAAGTGATTATGCAGTCGGAGCTGTATTGGGTCAAAAAGTAGACAAGAGGTCACATGTGATTTACTATGCATATATGACCCTTAATAAGGCGCAAGTCAACTATTCAACCACTGAAAAGGAGTTGCTGGCTATAATATCTGCATTGGAAAAATTTAGAGATTATTTGGTGGGTACCAATGTGATTGTATATTCTGATCATGCAGCACTACGATACCTATTGAAAAAGAAGGAGGCTAAGCCAAGGCTCATACGTTGGATTCTTTTGCTGCAAGAATTCAATATGGAAATAAGAGATAAGACAGGTGTTGAGAATACAGTTGTTGATTGTTGTCTCCGAAGAAGAACTCCCCTTACAGGATCGTTTCCAGATGAACAAATTTTCTCGATTGAAGAATCAACACCTTGGTATGCTGATATAGTGAACTATTTGGTTACAAGGAAAGTACCTAGTAAAATGTCTACTTTTAAAAAGTTAAAGCTTAAGAAAATAGCCAAGCAGTATGTGTGGGATGAGCCCTACTTGTGGAAATATGGTGCTGATCAAATTATCCGCAGGCGCATACCAAACTCTGAATTTCAATCAATTCTATATTTTTTGTCATTATTATGCTTGTGGTGGTCGCTTTGGTGCTAAACGTACCGCTCTCAAAGTCCTTGAGAGTGGATTTTATTGGCCTGCCCTATTTGAGGATGCATATGCTTTTTGCAAATCTTGTGATAGATGTCAACGAACGGGCAATCTAGGTGCTCGAAACCAAATGCCACTCAATCCTATTCTCACTGTCGAGATTTTTGATGTGTGAATGTTATAGTTTTGAAAGTGGTAGTAAAGGTTCGTTGCTCGGACTTGTAAAGATTTAAAAATAAAAATATATACAAAAACTATTAACAATATGGGCAAGAGTACTGGGACTAAAGATTCGGCCATTTTTCATTTTCAAGTGGTTCAGAATTTAATTCTAGGCGATTATAGTTCAAAACAAAACAAATATTAACTCTAGTTTATTGCCAAGATAGATTTTATAAAATATTACTTGTATTTCTTAAGCATGGCATATCAAAAATCCCTAGGACTAAGCATACTCCATCAAATGAAATCACAAGTAATTAATTTAAAATCTTAATTCAATTAAAATTAGTGCAAAAAGTAAATAAAAGAATTAATGAAATTACCACATGGATGAAACTCGACCTCCTCCGTCGTCCCAGTGTTGGGTTTAGCTCATCATGATAAAAACACGCTCAAAGTATTTATTTATTGCTCAAAGGGTTTTTACAAGGATGAAAATGGAGATGAAATAATAAAACAGTGGATGTGCAACCCACAGAAAGCGTCCAAAATGAACGACACAGATGAAGTACTATTGTTGTTGTATCTCTAAGACCCACACCTACGACCCACGTTCGCGAGTCGTTTCACTGTTTATAAACGACTGCTTCTGTTGGTACGTTCTTCATGTTCTTCATCTTCATCACGAACACCAGCAGCAGCAGATAGAATTCGTGATTCTTCCTCTGCAGCTTCCTCTCTTCTCCTCCCAACTCTCGACCAACTCTTCTTAGCAACCAGGGAAACCTATTTATACTCAACAGGGCGAATAAATCATGCGCAATAACTCCAAAAATCCTGTCATCACTCGGCAGTGAAAGAAAATATTCTCGAGTATTTTATTTCGATTTTCTTCCCTTGCACGCGTCTGTAGATGTCGACACTATCCCAACATGGTCGTATAGTATCCTGAGAGAATATCTACCAAAACCTAGTGTTATCTTCTCCCATATCTTTCCTTTTATCATACGTAACTGCCAAAACAGAACCCATATTCCCGTCTCTCTGTTTAGCTCAGTCCGGCTATTCTAGCCAAGTTCATCGATCAAAACAGACGTACCAGGCCTGTTAACTCCATTCAAGACTAACCCAATGGTTTCCAGCTATTGAATCTCGTTAAAACATCCCAAGAATTCAAGTCAAAAATCTGTTCGATGTGTGCAATTTTTCCCGCCAATTTGCATGATTTGAATTTCGAAGATGGTTGCCCCATATCCTCTGATGGGGTGCCAATAGCAATTGGGGATGAAATAAAATTATTGGGGTGGAAACATCCAAAACTTGGGTGCCTTTAGTAATTTTTCCGGGACTTTTTCCGCATTTTTTTTCGGGGTTCCTCCGGGGTATTTCTGGGGCACTTCCGGCATACTTTCGGGGTACTTCCATACATTTCTCCGGGGTGTAAAACACCACTTTTTGAGCCCATTTCGCCGCAAGGGCTTATTTCTCTAAAAACATCTACAAAATCACAAAATAACACAATAAGTACTTAATCGAGTCTAACAATACAAAATATTGAGAACAAAATAGACACATAAATGCGTCTATCAAATACCCCCAAACTTATTATTTGCTAGTCCTCGAGCAAAACTAAAAAATAAAACCGAGTTAATCTCGGGTGGGTTTAACAGAGGTGTACACACAAAAACCATGACTTCTAATTGGTCACAAGTATCCAAAGAGATATGAGGACATACATATTCTCAACCTATCTCCAAGTAACTAGAATGCCAGAGAAATTAAAGGTGTCACCTCTAAAGCTGACTGAAGAAAAGGGGAGACACATCCGCATGACTGCTAGATAAAGAGATATCCGCTACACAGCTAGATAAACATTGTAAGATGCGTCCGCTGCTTTACAGCTGGATAAGATTAGGAGAGAGATAAAGATGAGAGGGACATCTGCTACACAGCTGGACTAATTACGTGTGATGAGTTAAACCAGTGCTAGAAAGATCTTGTGCCAGATTGAAAGCAGACTAACAAAGCAACCAAAATGCATCTTTCTTCAACTCTCTCACAGTGCTCAGTAGAAATAACGTCTTATTCGGTCTTCAACTGTTGATGATAAACTCTCGAACCTCATAGAACCTTGACAATTAACTCTTCTCTTCGATTTCTTGCTTGACTTATAAATTTCTTCTTCCCTATGGCCTTATTGAACAAAAAGAACGTAATGATGTTTTTTTTTGTTTTTGTTTTTTTTTTACAAGACAAAAATTTACATGGCCATGAGAGAAGGACTTTAGAACTTGGATCTTCACAACTTGTGATGTCTTGGTATCATGAACTTCAACAACTTATATCATTTGCTCTTGTAACTTCTTGTAACTAAGTCTTCAACTTTGATTTTTGAATTATTCTTTTCTATTGTTGCTTCTAAACCTTAAACTTCTTCAACTTTTTCATAAATTTTGATGTCACTCCGCTTGTTGATGATGATAAGTTTCTACTGAGAGAGAGTCGTAATCCAGTAACTAAGACTACATTGTGAGGTTGCTCTGTCTTTCTGGCATTTCCTTCTGACCTACTTGCCTTTCCATCATGGATGGTTAGGTCCATCACGGTTACCCTCTAAAAGGAACAAGTTTTCTCCTGAATTTCAAGGATCTCAATGTCTTTTTCTCTAATGTCTCAATAGGTTGTTATCTCTAGCATTCTAATTTCTATCTTTTCAGTGAGAAACAGTATGTGAACTTAGCTAACCGGGTACTATGTGACGCTAGAAGTTTCAAAAATGCGACTAAAATGTTTCTCCCATACCCCCAAACTTAAATTTAATATTCTCCTCAATGTTCTAAAGATAAAATTAAAAGCATGAACAAGGAGAAATTGTTACCACTTGAAGCAAAAGAGATAAGGAAAGATATTACCGTGTCGCAAGAATATTGGGTTACCTCCCAAGAAGTGCTAAGTTTAAAGTCTTCAGCCAGACATCGGAAGGAATTAGTCACCTCATAGAATCATATAGAAGTAGTCGGAATAACTGTGGGTCATCTGGATCAAAAAGTATTACCCACAAGAAGAGAAAACTGCAACAGACCAAAAAGATACCGAACATACCCTTGTTTAAGACAACTACATCTAGTTGTGGCTCAGGTTCAGGTTCTATACCTGGGTCTAGATAACAGGTTTTCATCGGTTGGATTTCCTCAAAGCTAAGATCCGGTTCAGGTATTAGAGTCTGGAAAAACTCAATTAAGAACTTAGAATCACAAAATAATAATAACCTAAATAACTGAGGATCCTCTAAGTCAATCAGGTTTGACTTACATAATTGACCACAGTGAGAGTAGTGGTCATTCTTAAGCAAATGTGTCGATTCTAATTTCCTAAGGCATTTAGGTCTAGTCTCACAACTTAATATTCGACACATTTGGAAAATATAAACGTTCCCACAGTTGGAAGAAAACTATTTGGTGGGAAAACAAAGTCAATCTTGGGAACATAGCCTGGGAAAACCACATCAACCAGAGGATGGGTTTCTAACGACTGAACTCCTTCATGGACATCATTAGGCTCGGGAAAACGAGTATGAAGGTAATCTTGTAAAATGGTCGAGGCACAAATATCAAGTCCTAAGTGTAGGGACTTTCTGAGAGTTAAAGGTAAGGCACTAGGGAAGTGATAATCACCCCCAAACTTAGAGTTTTCAGTGTCTCTAGATAGACCTCTAATTATTTCTTGAATTTCCGTATCTTCAGAGCCCTTAAAATATTCAAGAGATTCTTCTAAGTTATTATCAGGTAGTGCATCTTTACTCATCTCTACGGGTATATCTTCTTCTTCCAAGACTATTGTTTCTAAGTCGTTAGACTCTAAAACAGTATTTTCGAAATGAACCCGTTCCTCTAAACCACTATCGGCTTCGTAATCAAAAGGAAAATCTACATCGTCTAAAACGGTGGTATCCCTAATCAAATCCTCGTCCTTTTGAATAGGTGAATAATCATAAAAATTATTTGGATTTGAACTAGAAATAATATAATCACTATACAGCTCAATTGGATTACTAGACTCCTGATCACTATGCCTACATATTTCAGATTCTTCATTACTGCTATCCTCATCATCATAGTACGAAGATGATTGAACCTTATCTAAATAAGTAGTGTCTTTTATTCTAACCTCGTCCTCTAAATTAGGCAAATATTCACTATTTACATCAAGGGTAAAATTGGAAACACTATTTTGGAAATTTAGATCTTTTAGAGAAGTTCTATTCTGGGTCTCTAACAAAAGATTTTGGGCCGACTCACATGAATTCCTTATGGTATCGTGTATAGAAGGTTCACTCATGGGTGCATTTTGTTTATTCATTTCTAACACAAACCTATTTGTATTCTCAGTTAATTGTTTGAGAGACTCTTCTAGAGGAAGAACAGGTTCAGAAGGATCATAATAGGGACTAGTTTTCAATAGTTTGATTGTATCCTCTAGAGACGAAGAACTAGTACTATAATCTTCTTGCTCGTAAGACTGATGCATGTGTGGATAGTAATTGAGCTCACCAGGGTATGACCCATATCCTTCCAAAGGATGGCGTTCCCAACCACTATTCCCAACATGGTCATAAAAAGGATGATGTTCATATTCAAATTCAGGTCGATACTCATTGTATTGGCTTCTATCATACCAGTTCGACATTCTTAATTGCAAGGGAATTCTACATAACCACAAACAAGGCCGGCTCGACTCCACCAAAACAAACCTAAAGATTTCTAGCAAACAAAAATCATGATGGCTCCACTTAGATTGTTTCTAGACCAGCTTCTATCTTTCGAAAGGGAATTTGTTGCAATTTGAGCAAACCCCTCTGGAATCAATCCGAGTCAAAGTAAGTTGAACTGAGGCGAGGGAAGCTCAGTGGAGGTTTGATACCCAAGGCCTCACCGCTATCACAAGGCGGCGCAGTCACGCATTCAACTCACAGAAACCATCATGAACTTTGGAGTGTGATTAAAGAGCAACCAATATTTTTCGAACGAGTTTCCTATTAAGCTCGTTACCCTATCGGTCTCGTTCTATTCCAAATTTTAAGCTTGGGTTCGCGTTAGGTTTCGTTTTCCTAAGGCGGGTAAGAAGGGAGCGGTGATGAAATCCGAACCCTTATCTTGTATTGGCCAGGCCTTGCCCTTTACTAGGAATTAAAAACAGTCCAAATTCTTCCTCAATCAATGAATCACCTTAAGGAATACAGTAACTCGCTTACAGGAGATTCGCGAGTGTTTCGATGGACTTACCTCCCGTACCAGACGGGGGATGAACCGTTGAACTCGACTCGGGCCACGACTCCTATGTCATGTACGAACCCGAGGGGCCGAGACGATATAGTAATCGTCGTCCTTCCCTGCACACAGTTTATATAATTTTTTTTTTTTAATAATACCCTTTCGTAGGGTTAAAAAAAAAAGTCCAATTGTTTAAAGTCCAAAGTCCAAAAAAAAAAAAAAAATTAAAATTACAGTTTTCCTCACACACTCTAAAAAAATTAAAATTTTAAAAATTAAATCCTAAAATTGTCCTTTTTTCTTCTCTTTTCGCTTTTCGCTTTAAGCTTTTTCCTCTCCAAGTCCTTAGTGTTCACTTCGAACCTGTAAATCAAAGAAAAAACAGAAAAAGTAACAAGGAACAAATAATAAACCTAAAAAATAAACCTAAAAAAATAAAAATAAATATATATACAAGTCCGCGTCGGCGGCGCCATTTTGTTATAGTTTTGAAAGTGGTAGTAAAGGTTCGTTGCTCGGACTTGTAAAGATTTAAAAATAAAAATATATACAAAAAATATTAACAATATGGGCAAGAGTACTGGGACTAAAGATTCGGCCATTTTTCGGTTCAGAATTTAATTCTAGGCGATTATAGTTCAAAACAAAACAAATATTAACTCTAGTTTATTGCCAAGATAGATTTTATAAAATATTACTTGTATTTCTTAAGCATGGCATATCAAAAATCCCTAGGACTAAGCATACTCCATCAAATGAAATCACAAGTAATTAATTTAAAATCTTAATTCAATTAAAATTAGTGCAAAAAGTAAATAAAAGAATTAATGAAATTACCACATGGATGAAACTCGACCTCCTCCGTCGTCCCAGTGTTGGGTTTAGCTCATCATGATAAAAACACGCTCAAAGTATTTATTTATTGCTCAAAGGGTTTTTACAAGGATGAAAATGGAGATGAAATAATAAAACAGTGGATGTGCGACCCGCAGAAAGCGTCCAAAATAAACGACACAGAAGAAGTGCTATTGTTGATGTATCTCTAAGACCCACACCTACGACCCACGTTCGCGAGTCGTTTCACTGTTTATAAACGACTGCTTCTGTTGGTCCGTTCTTCATGTTCTTCATCTTCATCACGAACAGCAGCAGCAGCAGAGAGAATTCGTGATTCTTCCTCTGCAGCTTCCTCTCTTCTCCTCCCAACTCTCGACCAACTCTTCTTAGCAACCAGGGAAACCTATTTATACTCAACAGGGCGAATAAATCATGCGCAATAACTCCAAAAATCCTGTCATCACTCGGCAGTGAAAGAAAATATTCTCGAGTATTTTATTTCGATTTTCTTCCCTTGCACGCGTCTGTAGATGTCGACACTATCCCAACATGGTCGTATAGTATCCTGGGAGAATATCTACCAAAACCTAGTGTTATCTTCTCCCATATCTTTCCTTTTATCATACGTAACTGTCAAAACAGAACCCATATTCCCGTCTCTCTGTTTAGCTCAGTCCGGCTATTCTAGCCCAAGTTCATCGATCAAAACAGACGTACCAGGCCTGTTAACTACATTCAAGACTAACCCAATGGTTTCCAGGTATTGAATCTCGTTAAAACAGCCCAAGAATTCAAGTCAAAAATCTGTTCGCTGTGTGCAATTTTTCCCGGCAATTTGCATGATTTGAATTTTGAAGATGGTTGCCCCCATCCTCTGATGGGGTGCCAATAGCAATTGGGGATGAAATAAAATTATTGGGGTGGAAACATCCAAAACTTGGGTGCCTTTAATAATTTTTCCGGGCTTTTTCCGCATTATTTTTCGGGGTTCCTTCGGGGTATTTCTGGGGCGCTTCCGGCATACTTTCGGGGTACTTCCATACATTTCTCCGGGGTGTAAAACACCACTTTTTGAGCCCATTTCGCCGCAAGGGCTTATTTCTCTAAAAACATATACAAAATCACAAAATAACACAATAAGTACTTAATCGAGTCTAACAATACAGAATATTGAGAACAAAATAGACATATAAATGCGTCTATCAGTGGGGCATTGATTTTATGGGTCCTTTTGTTAATTCGAATGGAAAATTCTATATACTTCTTGTTGTGGATTATGTTTCTAAATGGGTGGAAGCTAAAGCCACCTCTACTAATGATTCTCAAGTTGTTTGTGAGTTTGTGAAGGAATACATTTTCTCTAGACATGGTACACCAAGAGTGGTTATCAGTGATGGAGGCTCGCACTTCAAGAAATCCTTCCATGCTCTCCTCAAGAAATACAACATTACACACAAGATTGGTACGCCTTATCACCCACAAACTAGTGGGCAAGCTGAAAATTTTAATCGTGAGATTAAGTCCATCCTTGAGAAAACCGTTAATACTACACGGAAGGATTGGAGCTATAGACTCAATGATGCACTTTGGGCGTATAGAACGGCATACAAGACACCGATTGGTATGTCTCCATATTGATTGGTTTATGGAAAAGCTTGTCATCTCACAGTTGAACTTGAGCATAAGGCATTACGGGCAGTAAAGATGTGAAACATGGAGTATGACAAAGCGGGGAAATAAAGGCAACTACAAATCAATGAGCTAGAGGAGATACGTAACGATGCTTATGAGAGTTCCCGTATATACAAGAAAAATACTATAATTTTCCATGACAAGATGATTTCTCAAAAGAGTTTTGTTGTGGGACAAAAAGTTATTTTATTTAATTCCCGTCTTTGTTTATTTCCTGGTAAGCTAAGGTCCCGATGGATTGGACCTTTTGTTGTTACTAATGTTTTTCCTCATGGTGAAGTTGAGACTACTAGTAGTAAAACCGGGATAACATCCAAGGTAAACGTCCATAGATTGAAGCCATATTACTAAAACTTCTCTACTGAGAAGGTGGACGCAATTAGACTTCGCGATTTTCTCCCTCTGGATGAGTAATAAGGAGAATGCCAAGTCGGGCTGACGACTTTAAACCAAGCGCTTAATGGGAGCAAACCCATAGGTTTTGTATCTTAAACCCTTTTATTTTTTTTGTTTTTATTGTTTTAATATCATATTTTCATCCCATGTTTAATTTTATTGAATCCAGAATCTATCTTAGAAGAGAATTATGACGAATACCTTTTCGTCAGAAAAATTCAGACTGCGCATAGTTCAGTCTAGAGACCATAACTGTCAGACCGTTTATCTAAAAACTTTTCCATTTTGACACTTTGTAGAAAACACATAGATGAACAACCTTTGTAAAATGGAGTTTTTCCAAATTCCTTACCAATTTGCACAGTTTTTGCGTTTTATCTGCTGTTACGTCAGAATTCAGAACTTTCAGTTTTACACATTGAGGACAATGTGAAGTTTAAGTGTGGGGGAGTATTTTGCATATAGATTTTTCATTTTTTTCGTACATATTTGCATGATAAAAAAAACCACCAACTTGTAGTTAGTTTAGAGTCACATAGTATACATGTCGCTAAGATTATATCGAAATTCTCAAAAGAGTGACTGAACTTAAAGATGACAGACAACATGATCGGGTTTCTTGCTTGTTTGAGAGTTAAAGTTGGATTTAACCATGCCAGTGTCAAATGAGGTGCAAAATGAATTCGGTAGTAGAATTGTGATCCCTTATAGTGGAGACTACCTATTGTTACATCATGTGAGGCACCAGACCAGATTTCTTTATAAATGACTAAAGAGCTTTCTTTTGAGTGTGTGTCACCGTACGTTAATTCCAGGTAGAATGGTGAGCTACCCAACCTCCTACCTATAGAAGCACTACTTGATCTCTTGAGTGTTATTTTATCAATTATGATGGTGACATCGAATTGCTAACTTACATACCACTTGTAATCTTGATCGCAGTTAGCACCGTCCACTTTATCTCTCTCTACACCAACAGGTCCATAGAAACACATCATCATCAACAAGAGGAGCGACATCAAAATCTACAAAGAAAGTTGAAGACATTTAAGGTTTACAAGCAACGGTACAGAAATGAGCAGATTTCAGATTCAAGTAAAGCAACAAGACAAAGAGCAAAATTTTTCTACATGTTGAGGACTTATGTACAAGAGAGAGAATTATCAAAATGAGATTTCAAGAAGTTTATGATATCAAGACATACAAGTTGTGAAGAATCAAAGTACTAACACCATGGCCTTTGTACTTGCAATTTTATTTTATCTTAATTTGTTTTATTTTCTCTTGTCATAAAAAGAATGGAAAAAAAATGAAAAAAAAGATGAAAAAAAAGAGAGACAAAAGAAAATTTTGTTAGGTTCATTATTAGTTTTATTGTTTTGTGTTGTTTTCATTTTGTGTATTTTTCTTGTCTCAAAAAAAAAAGACAAGAAAAATGTGTTGTATCATATTTTGGTTTGTTTTTAGTTTTATTCTTTCAATAAAGCCAATGGGAAAGAAGGAATATCCATAATGAAGTTTCAAGTAACAAGGATTTGAAGAAAAGAGTTACATTGTCAAGATTCTACAAAGTTCAAGAGTTATCATCAAGAGTTGAAGACCGAAGACGAAGACAAGAATTGAAGACAAAAGACATTTATATGGATGTTGTGAGAGTGGTGCTAACTGCACGTCAAATGGATAACGAGGTAAGTAAGCATATTCCCAACTTCGTTAAGTGATTGATTTCCTTTTGTAGAGATCATCAGAAAAATGGGTTTTTCAAAACAATAAAAGATATGGGTTTTCAAAATGATTCGGAGGGTTTTTCCTTCCTACTATTCAACGTGTCACATGATTCTCTCTTCATTCCTACCTGGACACATGTGTGACCCATAAAAAGTTGTTTATTATTGAGAGCAACTTCATAAAACCCTTTCTGATGAGACAGAGTCGAGACTTTTGATCGCTCCCGAACCTGGATTCTTTCAAGAAGGGATGGTTATTTCTCTCTCAACTTTTAAGGACGAGATTGTGTTCATATATATGTCTAACTTCTTATGACTAGTGTGCGGAATCTCTATGTATTCTTAGCGCATTGGATGCTATTATTTGGGAGCACTAGTAAGTTGGAAAAGTAGGTTTTGTGGGTATATCTCTTGTAAGCCCTCACGAGACTATAACTCGTCCACTAGAGACACCTAGGGGTTTAAAGGCATGTTGCATTAGCTAAGTGCATCCGTTTTCTCAGCGATATGGAGTTGTTGTATTTTAGATGGTTTTCTCGAGGACTAGCAAAAGCCAAGTGTGGGGGAATTTGTTAAGTGCATATTTTTCATATATTTAGTGTCGAATCCATGCTAGTAGTTTCTTATATTCTTGCAAATTATTGTATATTACGTTTATTTTCTCTTATTTATGTTTTGCTAGGTGAATCATCCAAAAGAAGCGAATTGACACTTAATTGTGCATGGAAAGGAGTTAGCTAAAAGCGGAGAAAGGACAAAGACCAAGTGGAACTCGTTCGAACTTAGGAGTTCTTGATATCATCTCGAAGAGGACGAAAAGACGAAGTCAATGGCGAAAGAACGGAGTCATTCCGACATCGTATGAAGATTTTATGGGCATTTGACGCAAGTCGAAGGGCGTGAAGTTGTCGCAACACATAATTTATAAAGGAACCCCTATTTCTGTTAGGGGCTACCACCTTCTTCATCTTTCCATTCACGTAAGCACTGTATTATCTATGATTGATCAATGGAGTCGATGCTGAGATGAGGGTCGAAAATGAGTTGGAGTTTGGCAGCAATGGAGATGATCGCTGGTGCTCGGTAAAAAGTGGAGCTCGAGAACAAGTCAGGTAAATTATTTTCTCACGTGGGATGTCTTTCCGCGGAAATTGAAGTTTAAGATTACATTGTCAGTCTCGGGAAACTGACAGTTCAACAAGATCAGTTGAGATGGATCTCATCGGCTCTGAAGCAAGCCCATTTGGTTACTCTTCCAAGTGTGCACGACCAGTTGGTGTATGAGTGGGATTTTGGTGCGTTTTTGGCAAGTTGCCATATGATTTCAACCGGGATTTGAGCACGGGCGCACCTATATTTGAAGACCTATATAAGAGACTTTTCTAATATTTTTGAGGGATATCTAATAATCTTTAATCAAGCTATTGGAGAGGAGAACTCAAGAGAAGAAAAGCTAGGGTTTGGAGCTATTTCCATCACCGTAACTATTTATTTACCATTTTATCATATGAAACTCATGTGTTTTGTTAGTACCATGAGTAGCTAAACTTCTTAGTGATTGGGGATGATTTCTAGTTCTAATACATGATTCAATTTAGCATATAAATCTATTCAAAAATTATTCATATGATTATTGTTTGCTTTTACTTTAATAATTTTATGATTGATTTATAAATTGTTTAGGTGGCCAACTAAGTCAGTTTATTAGTGAATCTAATGCTAGTAATGAGTTAGGATATCCATAATTGTTTAATAACTCTTACACAAGTAGAAATTGCGAAACCTTGCAGAGGGATTCTGTGGAGAAATCGCAAGTAAAAACAACCCTAGTAAGTGGACCGACCGTACTGAGTTTAACTGCTAGGATCAAACCTAAGTTCACAAACCTTAAGGCATTCAAATGAATTACATCTTGTAAGCGTTCCTCAAGGTGGTTCAGGCGGATAGAATTTAGAGACTAAGCGTATCTGTTTTCCATTGATATAAGGAATTTTGGGGATAGCTAAGCATACTTGCTTTCCTACGGTTGGTAATAATTTGTGATTTACAAAGAATAGATGAATATGCTACTTTGATGACGGTTTAATAACGAAGAAGGATTACCTGATCATATTTCTCTCCATTGCTTGCAACTTAATTATTTTTAATTGCTTTGATTTTGCTTTAATCCAAACCAAAACCCCCCATTATGACTCTTTTGACAACTGAAACTCCATGCTCTTCGTGGGAACAAATACTATTTTCTATTATATTATTCATTAGAAAAGTAGAATATAAGTGAATTAATTTGATCACCTAAGACACGCATCAAAAATCAAGATGAACAGAAACCAATCGATAACCCGGACTTATATTCCCGAAGAGCAGCTTAGAATTATAAATCACCTCACAATAATTTAAATCGTATGGTAGCGAAACTAGATATTGCGGAATCACAAACGATGAGACGAAGATGTTTGTTTTTTCTTTTTATCTTGTCCTATAGGAGATATAATCTCAAGCCAATCTTAAAATTGAACTCGTACGATAGAAAATGGCAAGATCAGATCGCTCAACTACAAGAGAAGTAGTTTCGTCTGGCTTCACAATCCCAATGAAATCTTTCATTCGTTAACCTACAGGGTCTCGAGAAGAAACCTAAAGTTAAAGGAGAACCGACTCTAGCAAAACTAACTAGTATCACACATGAGGTGTGGGGATTAGTTTTTCCAGTTGCTAGATGTCTCCTTTATATAGTTTTCAAATCAGGGTTTGAAATCTAAGTTACCTTGGTAACAAAGCATTCAATATTCACCATTAGATGAAAAACCTGATTTAACTAAGATAATATCTTTCAACCGTCAGATCGAAACTTAGCTTGTCACACACAGATGAAATGTATTTCATTTAGGTTTGAGTAACTGTATCTAAATGTGTACACTTAGTTGGTTCACAAATAGTTAACCAATGGTTATCCATATGAGCACTTCATATTAACCGTATTCATCTTCTTCACAACTAGTTCAAATGACTTCAAAATAACTAGTTGAAGAGTTGTTCAATTGATTAGGTCTTTATGAATGACACAATTGAAACAAAATCGGTTTGATTCACTTGAATCAATTCATGAACAATCTAGCCACGGTTTACAAAGATTGCATTCCTTATTGATTTATTGTTTTAGTTCATGAACTCCCGATTTGAGAAATATAACCAGCTTGGGTACGCGTACGGGTACGTTTACCATAGCTACCGGAATTGAGTTTAAAAACTAAGCAGAAATTTTCGGTCGAAAACTTCCGTGGGTACGCATACCTAAGGTGACTGGTTTACTAGTTTGCAAGTTTACAAACTCAGCAGAAATTTTCGGTTCGAAAACTTCCGATGGTATGCGTACCTAACCTGTCTCCTTCACCAATACCGTATGCACACATATGCACACACTTGGATACGACACATGGATTTATACACTAATGTTCGAATACACTATATATTCTTATATCCATAGTTGGTTATGTAATCTCAACTCTACATTTCAATCATTGAAACATTCTTCTATAATGTTATAACAGTCATTATTCACAACTATCGTCATCAAATCTATTTTCAAGATTAAAACGTCATCATGACTTTTGTCACGGGTTAAGACGAAAAGTGGTTAAATAAAAAGCTTACCAACACATATTTCGAGAAAAAGATAGGCGAGTAAACTCGGCTCGAAATAGCAAATGTGTATGTATGAAAACTATCATACTTATACGACTTTGTATCAAGAATAGGAGATAGAGAGGTAGACTTTTGAGTGATATATAAGTTCAAGTCTCCACATACCTTTTAGTCGGATGAAGTTCCACCGGTTCCTTGAGTAGTTCTTCGTCTTCGTAAGATGATCGCCGTGGAGTCTGGAGCTCAACTACGCTTAACTGTCCTAGTCCGAGACTTAGTTATAAGTAGTCTAGAAATCAAGACATAAAGTTTTGACAACTAAACTTGACAAACATGCCTGATATAGCAATGCATGCGAGTTCGATCGAGCAATGCTCTAACACTTTGTACCTAAAAGGTAATATTTTTATACTACCAACATTTAAGTCGGCAAGGTCGAGCATTTCAAACCATGCCGACTACCTATCCCTGATAGAACTATAGCATATATCTTGAGATGGTCGGCAAGGTCGAGCTTACAAACCATGCCAACTTAATAAAACTCTAATATTGTCTAAAACTGCACAAAAAAAAAGAGTTCTAAAGCAACTAAAACTGAAAATTAACATAAGTTTAACAAGTATAAAACCAAAATCTAAGAGTTCAAAACATAATGAACGAGTTCAAACCACAATCTAATTTTCTAAACCAAGTTAAACATAATAAAGTTTAAGAATTTCATGGATCATTCTCATTGTTGTTATCTTCCTCCACATCACTATCTTTTTCACCATCACTAGCTTTTTCTCCAGCATCAGCTTTTGCTTTCCCCTTCATTGGACCTATGTAGTCACCAGCCTCATTGTAATAGGGTTTCACTCCAGAAAAGTCAGATGCCTTGAAAAAAGTTCTTGGATCAAGCTCCTCTTCTCCTTCCTCTGATGATGTGCATTCTTGATAGTTGAGGGGATTGCTAGGTGGTGTGGTTAGAAAAGACACACAAAAGACTTGCAAGTATACAAGGCCATGTTTTAGTATAGAAAATAAGCAAGGGATCAGTCCACAGGGAGTAGGAGCACAAAAGAAATTATCCTAAGCTATCAATGGGTGCAAAGCACTATGGAAGTGAGCAAGGCAAAGCAATAAGGCAGATGCAAAGATGGGAAAACAGTTAACAAAGCAAAGCAAATGACATGACATTTAAGAACCAAAACAGCAAAGCAATATGGCAAAACAGTTAAGAACCAAGGCTGTAAGCCAAGGGCAGGGAGGAGTTTGTGCACTGATTTCAATGCACAACAGCTACAATTTGCAAGAAAAACTGAACAAGATGTCTAAGAAATTTAAATGAGCAGGGAATCAAAACAGGCTTGAAATTATAAGTGACTGTAAAAAGATTTGTGGCTAAGCCAAGACTTAGAATCCACCTTGTGACCTAATCAAGCAATGCAATTCTAGGTTGAGTTGAAGACCTTGAGCATATATTAGAATGGGAGGAAAATCAGCTTGCTCACTGATATGCCCCTAGTATTGACTGTCTTTTGACAACACAGTCAATCACAGGCATACCAGAGCACTGATTACTTCCCATTGCTCAAGCAAAACAGGTATCAAGATAACTATCCTAGCAATACATCATTCAACAGTGCACTAGGATTCATCTGAGCCTTAGCTAGTGCAGTTTAGCTCATGCTAAGCATGTAAACAACATTAACATTCATCACATATGATAATCTAAACACAATATACAGCATTGAAGATAAATCAAAACAACATACACAATCAACTGTTAACTGCATAAAGAACTGGAATTTGGAATTGCAAAATAAAATTGTTTCAATTCTCTTCTGGCTAGTCCAGAGAGATATACCGTCTTCCCTAGATACAACATAATTATACAAATATATACTCCAAAAATCCAAATTAGGTTCCAGCAACTTTCCCCCAAAAACAGAAATTAGGTAAAATTGATTTACCTAATTTAGATGAGATATTCACTCCAACTCGTCGACCCACTCTCCAATTTCTTCTCCTGGTTCATCTCTTGCTTCAATTTCTGCTTTAACATCACTTATATCCCCAATTTCTCACCTAGGGTTTCAGTGAGAAGAAAGGTGAGAAATTGGAGAAATTAGTGGTTGATAAAGAAATAGGACGTGTTGGCAATGATGGGTTTAGGTTTAGGGATGGTTTGGTGGCGTAGGGAGTGGTGGTGGTGAAGGCAGAGAAGGTGGAGAAGGTGGTGGTGGTCTGCAACAGGCATGGAGGGGGAGAGGTCGATGGAAGAAGGAGAAGGGGGTGTTTGGTAGGGGTATATGGCTCGGATGTTAGGGTGTTGGGCAGTTTCAGCGAGTGAAGATGTTATGCGATCCGGGCCGTAGGATGAGAAGATGATAGGTAGATCTGACGGCGATTCGGAGGCAGGCGAGGAGCGACCGTCGGATGAAGGGATACAATGAAACGAACGGCATTTGATGGAGTTAGGTACTGTAGTGTGAAGCAGATATATCAAACTTTGATGCACACCAAGGGAGCGACCGTAGGATGTTTCTGAGAATAAATCTGACGGCTGAAATCCGAGACGGGTATGGATTTGGGTTTTAGGATTTTGGGTTTAGAATATGGGTATGAGAAATGAGTTTGGGCTTGGAAAATCTTGAACCAACTTCTTCTTTAAGAACAAATTTCTTCTTAAAGCCCATTTCTACCCTTTTTGGTCTTCCGCACATCATTCTTCACAGCTTCCTTGCGTAATTCCTCCCGACTTTTCACTATTTTTCTGCTCTTTTCGCTCCGCAACTCATCCAAACTTTATTTATTACCTAAAAATGCAAAAATTAAGTAAGAAAAATATTTATTCTTGAAAACAATGAAAATACAGAATATGGGATAAAATGTAGAATTAATGCATAAAAGATGAGTTAGATGCCAACAAAAAGATATAGAAATATGCACTTTTTAGGACTCATCAAATACCCCCAAACCTGAATTTTACTTGTCTTCAAGTAAAACAAAACTAATGAAATCCTACCTGTACCACTGTCGCTGGTCTCTCGAATGCATTTAGCATATGCACTAAGCCTTTTAAACCACTAAGTGTCCCTAGTGGACGAGTGAAGTCTCGTGAAGGTTTGCTTAGAACGTACCTACAAAGTTCTAAGTCAAAATATAAGCTCAGATTCCATCAAATGTGACATGTGCAAGACAGTTTAAGCTCACAACAAAATGGAGATGTCAATCTAGCTATTTAAGGCACAATCCTAGCACTGATAACAAAAAAAGACATGTGATAAGAGTGTAAAGTGTATCTACACATGTGTAAAGAAAGATCGGATGTTATGACTACTAATCACCAAGAGATAGTTTCTCAGGCTAAGAACCAAGGTCGAAATCTAGCTAGCTGTCCGGACTTTACGAGAATTGTGAATGAGTTGGAGGTATTTCACAATTACTCGCGTTGTACATCAATGGCATACACCCTCCTTGCTTATTACAATGAAACAACAAAATGAATCTTTACATGACTCTTATTTACATTGACTACTCTCTTTTATTTTTGGAACAAGAGAGGATGGAATTGATAAATACTTGATTGATTTTTTCATTTTTTTCATTTTTTTTTTATTTTTTTTGATTTTTTTTTTTGAATATATATATCATTTTTTTTTTGATAACTGCAATACTTTTGATACATAACAAAAAGAAAGAAAAAATTACATGACACTTTGCAAGAGGTATCCCTTTTTGATGCACCCAGTTAAATTCGATGGTTGTTTTTCTTAATGTAACCTCCACCTTCTATCCCAACCAACCAAGGAACAAGCTAGTCAAGTTTCGTTCAGTATTCTAAAGTGATTGGCAACTAAAACTTCCGATAGAACACTGATGAGTGCCAAAAAGTGCATATTTCTATATATTTTTCTTGGCATTTAACTCATCCTTTGTGCATTAATTCTACATTTTATCCCATATTCTGTATTTTCATTGTTTTCAAGAATAAATATTTTTATTAATTAATTTTGCATTTTTAGGTAATAAATAAAGTTAGATGAATTGCGGAGCGGAAAAGAGAAGAAAAGTAGTGAAAAGCCGGGAGGAATTACGCAAGGAAGCCGCGAAGAATGTTGTGCACAAGACCAAAAGGTTAGAACTGGGCTTGAAGAGGAAGAATTGTTCTTAAAGAATATATGGGCTTGGCATATCCAAGGCCCAAAACCCTCACCCAGATCCATTTCCTATATCCATACCCGTTTCCCTTTCTAGCCGTCAGATTGGACACATCTAAATCTAATGGTCGCAACATCGCCAGTACATCAAAGTCTGAAGCTCCTGTCTAACACTACAGCACCTAACTCCATCTTGCGCCGTTAATTTCGTTGTATTATACAATCCAACGGTCGCTACAAGCTCTTCACGTATAGCCGTTAGATCGATCTATCAATTCCACATCCAACGACTGGGCTTCGCAAATCATCAAACTTGTTGTACCCGATCAACACCCAAACACCAAATTCCCTATACCCGAACCAAACACACCTTACCCAAATTTCCCATCGACTTCTTCTTCTCTTTCCCCTCACCTCCGTCTGCAACTCCATCACCACCACGCCCTGCCACTGCCACAACCACCTTCTCCACCTGCCATAGCCACCATCACCAGTCTACAACAACCCATCTCCTTTCCCATCATTTCCCTACCACTCTACCCACCTAATTCATCGATTTCCCCTCTTTTCTCTCTGAAACCCTAGATGACAAAATCAATGAATTAGGTCGAGTTAGAAACGCAATTGAAAGGCATGGAGAGGAGCAGGAGAGTCAAAAGAAGAATGGGTCGACGTACAGAAGCCATTATCAAAGATTAGGTAAACTGAATTTCAATTTTCAGAAACCCTAATTTACTGTTTTAGGGGTTTTGCTTGTAAAGTGTAATTGAGTATAAATAGATGCTTTGGGATGTTGTAATAGGTATGCCTGGATTATCCAGTGTGTCCAGAACTGTGAGTTCTGTAAAAAATTCCATTTTATGCTCTGTTTTTATCCTTTGTTCTTCACTGTTTTGCTATCCATGTTTTTCCATGTTCTGTGTATTGTTCAGTTTCTCCATTTGATGTAATGTGCTGTTGCTATCCATGTTATGTTTCATGTCTCCTGTTATGTTATGTTTCTGTAATATTTGTATCATGTTCTGTACTGCTTCTGTTATGTATGTTCTGAATCCCAAATGCTAGGACTAGATGAAATTATGAACCAGCTGAGATAGTCTTCATCATGTGCAGCTCATGTTCAGTGTTGCTAAGCCCTTAGACTAGTTGTGCTTTAATCAGACAATTAACATTTTGGTAATTATCTTAGCTGTGAGTAGAATATCCCTTAGGTTAATGGTGGATTCAACATCCTAGTGTTCTTTCATCACTCTTGTTTACTGTCTCCCTTCATTGCTGTTTTCTCAATAGTTCACTGTTAGTTTACTGTTATGTTTAGTGTTTAATGTTTAGTTCCTCAAATGTTAAGTTTGTTCACTGTTAGTGGTGGAAGTTTAGGTTAGAATTCATGTAAATTGAGCTGATTGAGAAATGGAGGAATTTAGTGTCCACTGTTGCTTGTGATTGATTGTGCTGTTAAAAGACAGTCAATGCTAGGAGTAAAACAGTTGGACAAGCTTCTTCTCCTTCCATTCCATTTATGTATGCCCTGGAACATAGGCAGGCTAGAACCTCCACCTAGCTCCATTAGGGACAAGGATTTAACCAAAAAACAGCCACTGCCTAGCATCTTTCCTGTTCTTCTTTGTTATCTATCTGTTTTTGTGGCTTCTTATCACTGTTTTTATAGCTGTTTTTATAACTGTTTTGTGCCCTGTTCTTCCTTTTCCTTTGACCCTTGGCCATTGCCTTTGATTTATCACTGCCATTCCATTGTAAATTTGCATCCTTTTGCCCTGTGTTGCTTCCATGTATATACCATTGTCACTTTTTCTTTGTACATGTCATTGTAAATGCCATCCTTGGCCCTGTGTGACTTAGTGCCCTGTCTGCCTAGAGCCTGCTTTACCTTGTCTGCTGCTGCTCCAAACAGTTAGCTTAGAACCAAAGGCTAAAAGCCCAGGTTCAAAGTCCAGTCACTAAAGGCCTAAAGCCCAGCCACAGTTCAGGTTAAGGCCTAAGACCCAGTTCAGTTCAGTTCATTTCAAAGACTACTTAAGCCCAGATTCATTACAAATCCCAGTTCAGTCTTGGGTTAATCTAGAAGCCCATTGACACTCAAAGCCCAGTGCACTTCAAAGGCCAAGCCTAGTGCACTTCAAGACCAACTGAGCCCAAGCTCAGTTCACTTCATTGTCAAACAAGCCTATAATCCAAAGGTACCCTAAGCCCAAAGCCCAAAAGGCTTCATAGTTAACCAACAACAATTTAGGAGCCCAAAATAGCTAGAAAACTGCAAAACACTCCCAGTCTCTGTGGATCGACCCGTACTTGCACGAGCTACAACTGACGACCGTGCACTTGCGGTATTACTGTAGGCCCGTTTTTATTGCGCTTAATTTTCACACATCTCCGGGCCCACTAAGTTTTTGGCGCCGCTGCCGGGGACTCGAGTTTGTTTCTCTAGTAGTTTTATTAGCTATTTTTGCATTTCACTGCATAGCATTTGCATCTTCATCTGCTTCACTTCATTTGCTGTTGGACCTGCTGTTCTGAACCAGTTTTTCCTCTGCTGGGACGCCACCAAGGAAAAGAACCAAAGCCCAACTGGGTTTTTGCAACAATATCAGAGCAGCTGGGCTGTGCTAAAAAGGTAAACCCATTCAGAGAACCCGAATTGTGGGCTTCCAATTTTTAATTGTGGGCTTGTAATATTAAAGCCAATTTT
The DNA here is from genome assembly GCF_003573695.1 of Papaver somniferum. Classification (NCBI taxonomy): domain Eukaryota; kingdom Viridiplantae; phylum Streptophyta; class Magnoliopsida; order Ranunculales; family Papaveraceae; genus Papaver; species Papaver somniferum. The sequence goes on from NC_039365.1 coordinate 171,152,771, forward strand.
TGGGCTTTTTATTTTCTGTTGGGTTGGTAATTAATTTTTGTGGGCTTTTTTGTTTAATTTGTGGGCTTGTATTTAATTTTTGTGAGCTTGTTTAATTTGGACTGGTATTTTGTATTCTGGGTTTTTAAACCCAGCTGAGCTTGTAACCGATCACGCTAGGTTAACTCGTTAGTGGGCCGAGTACCCAAATTCTAGGCCGAGATTTTGGACTCAGTTTCACCAAACGTTTTCAAACCAGCTGAGCCAAAGTAAACACAAAACCAACAGTGGGCTTGCTCCCATTCAAAAACCAAATTTTATTTTCTTTTAAAATAAATAAATAAATAAATAAATATTTTCTCTCCCATTCAAAAACCAAAATTTTTACTTGCTCCCAAATTTTAAAACCAAATTTTATTTTGCTCCCACATTAACAACCAAATTTTTTTTTCTTTTGTCCCACCAAAACCAAATTTTTCCCAAAAATCCAAACCCTTTAAAAACCAAATTCTGAGCTTTGTACATTCTTTACTTAGCTTTTGAGCCAATCATGAATAGATCTTTTTCTACAGTTGGGGAGTACAACAAATCCCTTAGAGAACTTGCATATGGACAAACTTCACGTTATGAACCTTCCACGGACCATGATGTCAATAGTCATAGGAATTATTATGGAAATTTTCAAAGTCCCGAGCCGCAATACATGAACCCTAATGACTATTCATACATGCATCATTCATCGCAACGTGAAAATGAACATTCTGCTAGAGCCTCACTCACACAATCATCACTTATGGATCAATTAGAAGCTCGAGTCGCAGCTTTAGAAAAGCAAGCACATGAGGAATCTGTCACATCTAACTTTCTTAGGAAACCTGAAATCTATCCTTGTCCCGCATGTGATGGCTTAGACCACACTATTGCGAATTGCTATATTTTCCATGAATTTAGGCGGACTGGAGAAATTCCAAAGTTTGTAGAACCTACAGATTATTATGATGGTGGTTATTGGGACCATAATCAACCTTTTCAAGGTTGCGATCAACCATTTATAGACCCTAACGACCATGCACCCATGTATCAATCACCACAAGGGGAGGACGAACAATTTCACATGAGCCCTTGTATGCAATCTATAATGGAAAACATCAATCTCCTCAAACAAAACACTGCTAGTTTAGAAATGCATACATTGAATGATCAGAGCAGCATTGTTATCCCTAATGAAATTAATTATCAAAATAGTGTTTTTAACCTTACTCATGATAGTCATATTGAACATGAACCTAATCTAGAGGTAAATGAGTGGAATAGAAACACTATAGTTTTTAGGGAAGGACACTCTTGTTTTGTTGAGGATGATAATAATTATGATGTTATATTAGAAGAACATGTCTATACTGATGATGTTATGGAACCTTTGGGTTCAAATACATTAGGCTTCTCTGCCCAGACCTTAATGAATGATATCTCTTCTAGTATTCCATATGATGTTTCCCTTGAATTGCCGATGCATGAGGACAAATCTGTTGATGATGTTGATGATTCTGATTGTGAACTTGCTAATTTGATTGATGATTGTGAGCATGATGTGACATGTATAGATGATTTAGGAGATTTTGATTTGATTGATAATGACGTTCCTATTCTCCTACATGAGTCACAATCTGATGGCCTTCCACCCAACCTAGATTTGGTTTGTACCAATATTGTAAAACCAATTTTTCTGAGAATGCCTAATCTAGGTTTGGAACTGTGTGCTTCCCAAGTCCTCTTGGACCATTTTGCATCTAAATATAATATCTTTGAGGAACCACAGTTGGAAATGGCATGTTTGCCCGTCCATAGCAAAGTACACTTTGAGTTAGATCTTGTGCATGAGGAACCCCCAAAACTGCGCGATTTTGTTTTCAAAATTATATCTTCTGTAAAATCCAGGTTTGGGGGTAGCTCATTTGGTTTCACAGCTTCACGTGCTTTTCTTTCATGTGTGAAGTTGTTGAAACCGCTACACTTTGTCTTTTGGGTTGATCCTCAACTCTTTAGACTTTTGGTGTATGGTGAATTTTTGTATATAATCAAGTAGATAAATTTTAAAACTTTTTGGTTTCTTTTGTATATTTTTGCTAATCCAATATGATCTAAGTTGAAAATGTTGGATTCTAGCCGGTGAATAATGGAGTTCGGTTCGTGTTTTCGAAATCGGGTATTCTCTCTCTTTTACTCTACTTAGCATGTTCCTCTTCATATGTTGCATTATAATTTTGTTCTATTTGAAACATTGAGGACAATGTTTAGTTTAGGTTTGGGGGTATGGAATGGATACCATGATAATATGCTATAATTGAAAACGAACTCCTTCTTCTTTTGAAAAAATCGAAAAAATTCAAAAAAAAAATTAAAAAATGAAAAAAAAAAATCATAAAAAAATGGAGCTCATTCACCTTGAAAAGTTGATTTATGTGCATATATGTTATATGTAGGGTTCTTAGTCTAGAACGATAGGGTACTCCTATTCTAGCACATCTCACATAGTGATAAGAAACTTGCACGCGCACGATCTACCAATACATGTATGCCTCGTACTTCAAGGTGTTCTATCGGAAGTTACGATTGCCAATCACTTTAGAATACTGAACGAAACTTGACTAGCTTGTTCTTTGGTTGGTTGGGATAGAAGGTGGAGGTTACATTAAGAAAAACAACCATCGAATTTAACTGGGTGCATCAAAAAGGGCTACCTCTTGCAAAGTGTCATGTAATTTTTTGTTTCCTTTTGTATATGTATCAAAACTGTTTCCTTATCAAAAAAAAAAAAAAAAAAAAAAAAACGATGTATATATTCAGAAAAATATCAAAAAAAAAAAAAAAAAAAAAAAAAAATCAAGTATTTATCAATTCCATCTCTTGTTCCAAAAATAAAAGAGAGTAGTCAATGTAAATAAGAGTCATGTAAAGAGTCATTTTGTTGTTTCATTGTAATAAGCAAGGAGGGTGTATGCCATTGATGTACAACGCGAGTAATTGTGAAATACCTCCAACTCATTCACAATTCTCGTAAAGTCCGGACAGCTAGCTAGATTTCGACCTCGGTTCTTAGCCTGAGAAACTATCTCTTGGTGATTAGTAGTCATAACATCCGATCTTTCTTTACACATGTGTAGATACACTTTACACTCTTATCACATGTCTTTAGTGTTATCAGTGCTAGGATTGTGCCTTTGACAGCTAGATTGACATATTCCTCGGCTGTGAGCTTAAACTGTCATGCACATGTCACATTTCATGGAATCTGAGCTCATATTTTGTCTTAAGGTTTTGTAGGCACACCTCTGGTAAACCTTCACGAGACTTCACTCGTCCACTAGGGACACTTAGTGGTTTAAAAGGCTTAGTGCATACGCTAAATGCATTCGAGAGACCAGCGACAGTGGTATAGTTAGGATTTCCTTAGTTTTGTTTTACTTGAGGACAAGTAAAATTCAGGTTTGGGGGTATTTGATGAGTGCTAAAAAGTGCATATTTCTATATATTTTTCTTGGCATTTAACTCATCCTTTGTGCATTAATTCTACATTTTATCCCATATTCTGTATTTTCATTGTTTTCAAGAATAAATATTTTTATTAATTAATTTTGCATTTTTAGGTAATAAATAAAGTTAGATGAATTGCGGAGCGGAAAAGAGAAGAAAAGTAGTGAAAAGCCGGGAGGAATTACGCAAGGAAGCCGCGAAGAATGTTGTGCACAAGACCAAAAGGTTAGAACTGGGCTTGAAGAGGAAGAATTGTTCTTAAAGAAGATATGGGCTTGGCATATCCAAGGCCCAAAACCCTCACCCAGATCCATTTCCTATATCCATACCCGTTTCCCTTTCTAGCCGTCAGATTGGACACATCTAAATCTAATGGTCGCAACATCGCCAGTACATCAAAGTCTGAAGCTCCTGTCTAACACTACAGCACCTAACTCCATCTTGCGCCGTTAATTTCGTTGTATTATACAATCCAACGGTCGCTACAAGCTCTTCACGTATAGCCGTTAGATCGATCTATCAATTCCACATCCAACGGCTGAGCTTCGCAAATCATCAAACTTGTTGTACCCGATCAACACCCAAACACCAAATTCCCTATACCCGAACCAAACACACCTTACCCAAATTTCCCATCGACTTCTTCTTCTCTTTCCCCTCACCTCCGTCTGCAACTCCATCACCACCACGCCCTGCCACTGCCACAACCACCTTCTCCACCTGCCATAGCCACCATCACCAGTCTACAACAACCCATCTCCTTTCCCATCATTTCCCTACCACTCTACCCACCTAATTCATCGATTTCCCCTCTTTTCTCTCTGAAACCCTAGATGAGAAAATCAATGAATTAGGTCGAGTTAGAAACGCAATTGGAAGGCATGGAGAGGAGCAGGAGAGTCAGAAGAAGAATGGGTCGACGTACAGAAGCCATTATCAAAGATTAGGTAAACTGAATTTCAATTTTCAGAAACCCTAATTTACTGTTTTGGGGTTTTGCTTGTAAAGTGTAATTGAGTATAAATAGATGCTTTGGGATGTTGTAATAGGTATGCTGGATTATCCAGTGTGTCCAGAACTGTGAGTTCTGTAAAAAATTCCATTTTATGCTCTGTTTTTATCCTTTGTTCTTCACTGTTTTGCTATCCATGTTTTTCCATGTTCTGTGTTGTTCAGTTTCTCCATTTGATGTAATGTGCTGTTGCTATCCATGTTATGTTTCATGTCTCCTGTTATGTTATGTTTCTGTAATATTTGTATCATGTTCTGTACTGTTTCTGTTATGTATGTTCTGAATCCCAAATGCTAGGACTAGATGAAATTATGAACCAGCTGAGATAGTCTTCATCATGTGCAGCTCATGTTCAGTGTTGCTAAGCCCTTAGACTAGTTGTGCTTTAATCAGACAATTAGCACTTTGGTAATTATCTTAGATGTGAGTAGAATATCCCTTAGGTTAATGGTGGATTCAACATCCTAGTGTTCTTTCATCACTCTTGTTTACTGTCTCCCTTCATTGCTGTTTTCTCAATAGTTCACTGTTAGTTCACTGTTATGTTTAGTGTTTAATGTTTAGTTCCTCAAATGTTAAGTTTGTTCACTGTTAGTGGTGGAAGTTTAGGTTAGAATTCATGTAAATTGAGCTGATTGAGAAATGGAGGAATTTAGTGTCCACTGTTGCTTGTGATTGATTGTGCTGTTAAAAGACAGTCAATGCTAGGAGTAAAACAGTTGGACAAGCTTCTTCTCCTTCCATTCCATTTATGTATGCCCTGGAACATAGGCAGGCTAGAACCTCCACCTAGCTCCATTAGGGACAAGGATTTAACCAAAAAACAGCCACTGCCTAGCATCTTTCCTGTTCTTCTTTGTTATCTATCTGTTTTTGTGGCTTCTTATCACTGTTTTTATAGCTGTTTTTATAACTGTTTTGTGCCCTGTTCTTCCTTTGCCTTTGGCCCTTGGCCATTGCCTTTGATTTATCACTGCCATGCCATTGTAAATTTGCATCCTTTTGCCCTGTGTTGCTTCCATGTATATACCATTGTCACTTTTTCTTTGTACATGTCATTGTAAATGCCATCCTTGGCCCTGTGTGACTTAGTGCCCTGTCTGCCTAGAGCCTGCTTTACCTTGTCTGCTGCTGCTCCAAACAGTTAGCTTAGAACCAAAGGCTAAAAGCCCAGGTTCAAAGTCCAGTCACTAAAGGCCTAAGGCCCAGCCACAGTTCAGGTTAAGGCCTAAGGCCCAGTTCAGATCAGTTCATTTCAAAGACTACTGAAGCCCAGATTCATTACAAAGCCCAGTTCAGTCTTGGGTTAATCTAGAAGCCCATTGACACTCAAAGCCCAGTGCACTTCAAAGGCCAAGCCTAGTGCACTTCAAGACCAACTGAGCCCAAGCTCAGTTCACTTCATTGTCAAACAAGCCTATAATCCAAAGGTACCCTAAGCCCAAAGCCCAAAAGGCTTCATAGTTAACCAACAACAATTTAGGAGCCCAAAATAGCTAGAAAACTCCAAAACACTCCCAGTCTCTGTGGATCAACCCGTACTTGCACGAGCTACAACTGACGACCGTGCACTTGCGGTATTACTGTAGGCCCGTTTTTATTGCGCTTAATTTTCACACATCTCCGGGCCCACCAAACACCTCAAGGATGAGGTTATACATGTATTGGTAGATCGTGCGCGTGCAAGTTTCTTATCACTATGTGAATTGTGCTAGAATCAGGGTGCCTAAATATCTAGACTAAGACTCCTAATAAAAATACATATTTGCACAAGAGTCAACATTTCAAGGTAAATGAGCTCCATTTTTATGATTTTTTTTTTTAATTTTTTAATTTTTTTCAAAAAGAAGGAGTTCTTGTTTTCAATTATGGCATATTATCAAAGTATCTACTTTTCACCCCCAAACCTAAACTAAACATTGTCCTCAATGTTTCAAAATATGGAAAGAATTAAAATGCAACATATGGAAAGGGACATGCTGAGTAGAGTAAAAGGAGAGAGAATACCCGATTTCGGCGAAAGCAGAATTAAAACTCCGTTATCCAAGGAAAAACTCCAACATATTCGGAGTCACAATGGATGAGCACAAAATATATACAAAAGGAAATTTAACTAACACATTATCTACAAGAAAATTTGGTTTTTAATGGGATTGGACTTTTTGGGAAAAATTTGGTTTTGTCGGGAGTGAAAACTTTTTGGTTTTTTAGGGAAAAAGGCTTTTTGGTTTTCAATGAGGAAGAAAACGCAGCTACTTATGTACAAGGGTGGACCAGCTTAGTCCACATAGACTGGGTCCTCCAGGTTGGTTGTTCAGTGTCGGGTGGGAATGGTTCAAGGAATGGTTTAATCTCTGCCCGTTGACTTTGAAAATGTTCTTGTTGGAGACAACTTCAAGCTCTACAGCTCCATGAGGGAAAACTGTGCGTACTAGGTACGGTCCCTTCCATCTGGAACGCAGTTTTCCTGGAAAAATGTAACCGGGAGTCATACAACAAGACTTTCTGACCAGGAGTGAAGGATTTGCGTAGAATACGCTTGTCATGAAATATCTTCATCTTCTGCTTATATAACCTGGCACTGTCATAAGCCTCATTTCTCAATTCTTCCAACTCGTTGAGTTGAAGTTTCCGTTGAATTCCAGCTTCGTCCAGAGAAAAGTTCAGTTGCTTGATTGCCCAATAAGCTCGATGTTCTAACTCCACAGGAAGATGACACGGCTTTCCATACACTAGACGATAGGGGGACATGCCAATTGGTGTCTTATACGCTGTTCTATAGGCCCACAGCATCATTCAATCTTATTGACCAACTTTCCTAGACGGGTTAACCGTCTTCTAGAATGTGCTTATTTCCCTATTAGACTTCCACTTGTCCACTGTCTGAGGGTGGTACGGAGTAGCAACCTTGTGAGTTATGCCATACTTGCGTACTAAAACTCAAGTGCTATTGCGAAATGTGAACCACCGTCACTGATGATAGCTCTAGGGGTACCAAAACGTGAAAATGTTTTCCTTTAGAAATGAAAGTACCACCTTGTGGTCATTTGTTCTGGTTGCTATGGCTTCTACCCACTTAGACGTAATCAACGCGACTAGATGTACAACTTGCTGTCAGACATGGGAAATGGACCCATGAAGTCGATCCCCCAAACATCAAAAATCTCCACAATCAATGGGGTTCAATGGCATCATGTTTCTCCTCGAAATGCTTCCTAGCTTTGACAGCGTTCACAAGCAACACAATAATCATGGCAATCCTTGAACAATGATGGCCAATAGAATCCACACTGCAAGATCTTTGCAGCGGTTTTCTTGGCACTGAAATGGCCTCCACATGCTTGGTCATGACAGAAAGATATCACATCTTTCTGTTCGTGTTGGGGACACATTCCTAATGATTTGGTCTGGGCAGTACTTAAACAAATATGGGTCATCCCAAAGGAAATGTTTAACTTCAGCCAGGAATTTAGAGCGGTCTTGTCTCGACCAACGTGAGGGCATCCTACCTGTAGCGAGGTAGTTAACAATATCAGCAAACCAAGGAAGGTCTGAGATAGACATCAGCTGTTCATCTGGGAATGATTCTCTAATCAGCTCAAATTCATCAATAGACTCTAAAGTTAATCTAGACAAATGATCAGCAACCACATTCTCACAACCTTTCTTATCACGGATTTCGAGATCGAATTCCTGTAATAGTATCCATCGAATAAGGCGAGCTTTAGCATCCTTCTTGGAAAGAAGATACTTCAAAGCCGCATGGTCTGTGTATATGATGATCTTAGACCCTATCAGATAAGATCTAAACTTGTCTAATGCGAAAACGACGGCAAGCAATTCCTTCTCGGTAGTTGAATAATTGAGTTGGGCATCATTAAGGGTTTTGCTAGCATAGTATATCACATATGGTAGTCTATCAACTCGCTGTCCTAAAACAGCACCAACAGCATAATCAGAGGCATCACACATAAGTTCGAACGGAAGCTTCCAATCGGGTGGTCGGACTATAGGAGCGGTGGTGAGAAGGGTTTTTAATTCCTCCCATGCCTTCACACAAGCAGCATCGAAATTGAAGGCAACATCTTTGGAGAGAAGACTGCACAGAGGTCTGGAGATTTTGCTGAAATCTTTGATGAATCGCCGGTAAAAACCAGCATGACCTAGAAATGATCTGATCTCCTTCACAGAGCGAGGTTGTGGTAGATGTTGAATGAGGTCAACTTTAGCTTTATCCACTTCAATTCCTTTTTCTGAGATGATGTGTCCTAGAACTATTCCTGAATTCACCATAAAATGGCATTTTTCCCAATTTAGAACAAGGTTCTTTTCTTTACATCTGGATATCACGAGGGCAAGATGCTTCAAACATTCGTCAAACGAGGAACCAAAAACAGAGAAATCATCCATAAAGATCTCGAGAAAACTATCTATCATGTCAGAAAAAATGCTCATCATGCAACGCTGAAAAGTAGCAGGTGCATTACACAACCCGAAGGGCATACGTCTATAAGCAAACGTCCCAAATGGACACGTGAATGTAGTTTTTTCCTGATCTTCCGGAGCAATGTGAATTTGGTTATAACCGGAAAAGCCATCTAGAAAACAGTAGTGACTGTGTCCAGACACACGTTCTAGCATTTGGTCAATGAAAGGGAGCGGGAAGTGATCCTTCCTTGTTACTGTGTTCAACTTCCTGTAGTCGATGCATACTCGCCATCCTGTGGTTGTACGAGTAGGGACTAATTCATTCTTGTCGTTCTGAACTACAGTAATGCCTGACTTCTTAGGCACAACTTGAATGGGACTAACCCATTTGCTATCGGGAATTGGGTATATGATACCCGCATCAAGTAGTTTCAGGATCTCTCCTTTGACTACATCTCTCATGTTAGGATTAAGTCTCCTTTGCATTTCCCTAGATGGTTTGGCATTCTCTTCAAGGTTAATGTGGTGCATGCAAATGGTGGGACTAATTCCTTTGAGATCTGAGATGGTCCATCCTAAGGCCTCTTGTGTTCCTTAAGTACTTCTAAAAGCTTACTTTCCTGTTCCGTGTCTAAACATGATGAAATAATGACAGGTAAAGTATCAGAAGAACCTAGGAATGCGTACTTCAACGTACTAGGCAATGTTTTCAATTCAAGCTTGGGTGGCTCAACAATGGATGGAATAGCTTGGAATCAGAGAGTAAGGGTGGTTCCACTTCATATTTCCTTTCAGTGACGTCCATTTGAGGTACAGATTCGAGCAGAGATAGGACGTCACTACAGTATGCATCATCATAGGAATCTGAGTTAAAGTTCTCCATACATGCTTGAAAGGGGTCGACGGATAGAATGTTAGTCAACGAATCTTGCATTAATCCTTCAATCATATTAACTTCATGCACATCATCATCATCAAGATTCACAGGTTGTTGACTAATATCGAACACATTCAATTCTACCGTCATGTTGCCAAAAGACAGTTTCAACACTCCATTACGACAATTAATGATCGCGTTGGACGTAGCCAAGAAAGGACGTCCTAAGATGACAGGAATGTGACAGTCTGGGTTTTGTACAGGTTGAGTGTCTAAGACAATGAAGTCTACGGGAAAATAGAATTTGTCAACCTTGATCAAAACGTCTTCGACCACTCCACGAGGAATCTTGACAGATCGGTCTGCCAGTTGTAGAGTGATAGATGTTGGTTCAACTCCCCAAGACCTAACTGCTCATAAACAGAATATGGCAGTAGGTTAACACTTGCACCTAGGTCTAATAACGCTTTATTGACCGTGTGTTCTCCTATAGTGCAAGAAATTGTTGGACATCCTGGATCCCTAAACTTGGGTGGAGTTTTGTTCAGAATGATGGAACTCACCTGCTCAGCTAAGAAAGCACGTTTTGCACATTGAGCTTGCGCTTTTGAGTACACAAGTCTTTGAGGAATTTGGCATAAGCAGGGATTTGCTTGATTGCTTCAAGAAAAGGAATGTTGATGTTGACTCTCTTGAACAGATCTAACATCTCATTGTAATGGGTACTTTTCTGTTGATAGATCAATCTTTGAGGAAATGGGGCAACAGGAGAATGAGTTGGCAAAGGGACATTCACAGCAGTAGAATTGTCAGGCTTTCCAACTTGCTCAGATTCTTTGGTTTTCTGGGGTTGTGGAGACAGCGTGGAATTTGTATCAGATTCATTAGGTTCGCCCACGTTGTTCTCGATGACTTTACCACTTCGGAGGGTGGTAATGGCATGGACTTGATCGGGAGGTTTCAGTGCAGGATGTTGCCTGTTTGAAATATCCTCTTTGGATTTTGTTGGGGTTGGCTCGGAAGTTTACCCTTTTCTCTCTCACATGGAATCATTTGACCATCTTTTGATCAGATTTTTCTGACTTTGCACAAACTCTGGAACATTCCTCTAGGGTGGATAATCTCTTGTCGGTATTGTGTTGAGGATATGATTGTTGAGTTTGATTGTTGTTGAGGGTTTCTCGGGTGTTGATAACCTTGATTGTTCTGATATCCCTGATTGTTTTGATAGCTCTGATTGGGTTGAGATGGTCCTCCCTGAGTGGGTCCTTTGACCATGAAAAGTTAGGGTGGTTTCTCCATCCTGGATTGTAGGTCTGTGAATAGGGTTATGCTCTGTTTTTGAAACATGGCATGTGCCTGTTCAAGCCTAGATTCCTGGACTGCAAGCAAATCGGGACAATTTTGGAATTGATGGTTGGGATCGTTACAAGCGGCACATACAGACGAAGCGACATGTTCTCGGAGAGTAGTGGTGGAAGGTTTTGAATTTTTATGTAGTTCTAACTCTTCTAATCTCCTAACTATTGATGCCATGTTTGCTCTTCCCTCGAAATCTGCTTCAATCCTAAAAGCCTTGCTTCGGATGTAGTCTTTCTGGGTTCACGGATGGATTCCCACTGTTGCGTCTTTTCAGCTACTTCAATCAAGAAGTCCCAAGACGCATCAGCAGTTTTGTCTACGAATAGACCATTGCACATCGACTCAACAGTTGTTCGGGTGGACACATCTAGACCTTCATACAAAATTTGCACAAGTCTCCATTTTTCAAAACCATGATGGGGACATTGGAGCAATAATTCGTTGAATCTCTCCAGGTATCTAGCTAAGGTCTCACCCTCTAATTGCACAAAGCTATTTAGACTTTGACGAATTGTCGCAGTCTTGTGATTTGGGAAAAACTTTTTGAAAAACTCCTTTATGAGGTCATCCCATGTCATGATGGATTGAGGCTGTAAAGCATACAGCCAGGCCTTTGCCTTATCTTTCAGGGAGAAAGGAAAGAGCCTTAACTTTAGGATTTCATCGGGCATTTGAGTGAAACGCAGAGTTCCACAAATCTCCTCGAATTCTCTCACATGGTGATAAGGGTTTTCATTCTCAACACCTCTAAAAATAGGAAGCATTTGTATTGTGCTCGATTTCAGCTCATAATGGCCATTAACCTCGGGTAGCACAATACAAGAAGGTTGACTGGTTCTCGTTGGGTACATATAATCCTTGAGTGTACGGGGTTCTCCCATTGTTTCTGGTTGATCTGGACTGTCTCCCTCAGAACTTAGAATTTCGATAGGTTCGTCTGGGTTAATTCTAACAAGTCTGTTTGTTTGGTCTCTGTAGGTCACAATCATGTCCTAGCAGGTACCTTAACTAACATTTTAGTCAGAGCAATCGGAAACAATTTTGGACCACAAAAAGGCCCAATATTTTGGTTTAAAATGGGTTTTGATGATTTGGTTTTGAGTGGGTTTTGGTTTTAATAAGGGATTTTTTTTTGGTTTAAAATTGGGCTTTGGAATTTTTTTGAACTAAACCTAGCATAAATTAGCACAACCCATAAAAGAAAATAAAAACAATAATAATAATTAAGACAAGCCCATAAAAGAAAAAGAAAAAAAAAGAAAAATAAAGAAAAATAAAGACAAAAAAAAAATTACAATCCCAAATAAAAAAAAAAAGAAAATAAAGGAAAATAAAAATTATTACAATCCCAAATAAATAATTAAATTAATTATTACAAGCCCGAATTTGAATTTAAATGAGGCCCAAGTGGGTTAACTCATGGGTTAGGCTTACTTGATTTTTGGAGGGAAGCCCAAAAATAGGCTTTTGGTCCCCTTTTAGTTGCACATCCCAGTTGGGCTTTAGGATCGTCCTAAGTAGCTCACGCCCAAGCCCAGCAACAATTGGAGTTGGTTCAGCAACACGAGCCCAGGAGGATCAGCTGCGAAGCCCAGGAGCAGCAAGCACCACTCCCCGGCAGCGGCGCCAAAAACTTGGTGTGGTTAGAAAAGACACACAAAAGACTTGCAAGTATACAAGGCCAAGTTTTAGTATAGAAAATAAGCAAGGGATCAGTCCACAGGGAGTAAGAGCACAAAAGAAATTATCCTAAGCTATCAATGGGTGCAAAGCACTATGGCAGTGAGCAAGGCAAAGCAATAAGGCAGATGCAAAGATGGGAAAACAGTTAACAAAGCAAAGCAAATGACATGACATTTAAGAACCAAAACAGCAAAGCAATATGGCAAAACAGTTAAGAACCAAGGCTGTAAGCCAAGGGCAGGGAGGAGTTTGTGCACTGATTTCAATGCACAACAGCTACAATTTGCAAGAAAAACTGAACAAGATGGCTAAGAAATTTAACTGAGCAGGGAATCAAAACAGGCTTGAAATTATAAGTGACTGTAAAAAGATTTGTGGCTAAGCCAAGACTTAGAATCCACCTTGTGACCTAATCAAGCAATGCAATTCTAGGTTTAGTTTAAGACCTTGATCATATATTAGAATGGGAGGAAAATCAGCTTGCTCACTGATATGCCCCTAGTATTGACTGTCTTTTGACAGCACAGTCAATCACAGGCATACCAGAGCACTGATTACTTCCCATTGCTCAAGCAAAACAGGTATCAAGATAACTATCCTAGAAATACATCATTCAACAGTGCACTAGGCTTCATCTGAGCCTTAGCTAGTGCAGTTTAGCTCATGCTAAGCATGTAAACAACATTAACATTCATCACATATGATAATCTAAACACAATATACAGCATTGAAGATAAATCAAAACAACATACACAATCAACTGTTAACTGCATAAAGAACTGGAATTTGGAATTGCAAAATAAAATTGTTTCAATTCTCTTCTGGCTAGTCCAGAGAGATATACCGTCTTCCCTAGATACAACATAATTATACAAATATATACTCCAAAAATCCAAATTAGGTTCCAGCAACTTTCCCCCAAAAACAGAAATTAGGTAAAATTGATTTACCTAATTTAGATGAGATATTCACTCCAACTCGTCGACCCACTCTCCAATTTCTTCTCCTGGTTCATCTCTTGCTTCAATTTCTGCTTTAACATCACTTATATCCCCAATTTCTCACCTAGGGTTTCAGTGAGAAGAAAGGTGAGAAATTGGAGAAATTAGTGGTTGATAAAGAAATAGGACGTGTTGGCAATGATGGGTTTAGGTTTAGGGATGGTTTGGAGGTGTAGGGAGTGGTGGTGGTGAAGGCAAAGCAGGTGGAGAAGGTGGTGGTGTTCTGCAACAGGCATGGAGGGGGAGAGGTCGATGGAAGAAGGAGAAGGGGGTGTTTGGTAGGGGTATATGGCTCGGATGTTAGGGTGTTGGGCAGTTTCAGCGAGTGAAGATGTTATGCGATCCGGGCCGTAGGATGAGAAGATGGTAGGTAGATCTGACGGCGATTCGGAGGCAGGCGAGGAGCCACCGTCGGATGGAGGGATACAGTGAAACGAACGGCATTTGATGGAGTTAGGTACTGTAGTGTGAAGCAGATATATCAAACTTTGATGCACAGCAAGGGAGCGACCGTAGGATGTTTCTGAGAATAAATCTGACAGCTGAAATCCGAGACGGGTATGGATTTGGGTTTTAGGATTTTGGGTTTAGAATATGGGTTTGAGAAATGAGTTTGGGCTTGGAAAATCTTGAACCAACTTCTTCTTTAAGAACAAATTTCTTCTTAAAGCCCATTTCTACCCTTTTTGGTCTTCCGCACATCATTCTTCACAGCTTCCTTGCGTAATTCCTCCCGACTTTTCACTATTTTTCTGCTCTTTTCGCTCCGCAACTCATCCAAACTTTATTTATTACCTAAAAATGCAAAAATTAAGTAAGAAAAATATTTATTCTTGAAAACAATGAAAATACATAATATGGGATAAAATGTAGAATTAATGCATAAAAGATGAGTTAGATGCCAACAAAAAGATATAGAAATATGCACTTTTTAGGACTCATCACTAGGACACTCCATAAACCTTAGAAATTCTTCAGGATCTTTCTTACCCATCAGAAGTAACTTTCTTACAGGGCAATTCTCTTTAGTTTCATCTTTAGGATTTTCTAAAGTAGGATAAATCTTGTCAATAAATTCTAATAGCTCTGCTGCATTGCTAACAAGACAAGGGATATCTTCTATGTTTCCCTTTGAGAACCTACACAATACAAAAATAAAAGATATGAAAATTCTATACATTGAAACATGGTTCTAGTCACCTAGTCGGCATGGTCGATAATCTAAATATTTCCGACTAATACTTAGTCGGCGGGTTTTGTAATCATCTACCAAGCCGACTAAAACATAGTCGGAAGGGTCGTATTAAAGAAAGATGCCGACTATTAACTCAGTAAAATCAAGTTTCTGTGACATAAATCCAGAACGGTACAAGTCTAAGAAAACGCTGACTACAGAAAAGTCGGTAGGGTTGGTTATTGAATACCTTGTCGGCTCTGGTTATGTTTCACAATCGCCATGGCTGTTATGAAAAGCCGACATGATCTTCATGTTACTACCCTGCCGACTATAATTAAAATACTAAGGCCGACATTCTATTTTTCAAAAAACCTTGCCGACTAAATACCCTGAAAATCATAATTTTTGATTTCTAACCTAATATAACAATCAAAAAAAAAAACAATAATGGATTTGAGTTTAGAAATCACTTGCAATCTTCTTTTCACCGGTGGAGGGTCCTTTTCAATATTCTCAGGGATTGGATTTTCGGGTTTACTAGTTCCAACTTTTCCCTTACCTTTTTTCTCTGATTTGGATCTTTTGATACGTCCTGTTGAATCTGTTGCTACTTGATCGTTTGGAATCAACCATTTTTCAGAATTTCAATTTGCTGAGATTTTTTTTCTGAGTTTGATGGAAGATGTAGAAGAAGAATAAGAAGAAGAAGAAGAAGAATAAGAATAAGAAGAAGAAGAAGAAGAGAAGAAGAGAAGATTAAGAGAAGATTAACAGTTTTTTTTAGGTTTTCAATTTTAGGGTTATCTGATTAAGTAATAGGGTTAATTAATTTAAGGGTAATAAAGTAAACTCACCCATATTTGGCCTCCCCTTAGTAAGGGCACTATGTCCATATAAATCTGGGTATACCCCAATTAATTTGGGTATACCCCAATCAAGCCAGGTTTCAGGTATCATTGAAATAAATTAGGAATCAAAAAGAGTCACAGGTACAACAGGAGTAGAGCCATCTAATCCGGGAGTTTGAGGTTTCCCAATATTAGATGTATCTACTAACAGTTGTTTTAAGCTATATCGGGGAGGAGAAGACTCTCATCCGATAACAACATTTAAAGGCCTAACAAATTTTTCTAAAACATCCGCTACTTGATTTCATCAAGACAGGATTTAGCGCACCAGGAAATATCCAGAGAATTCCCATGTAAGTAGGTGAAAATGCTTTCACAGTCACTTTCGATGCTGAAACTTCGAATTTACTTTTCCTTAGCCCAAATGCCGCCTGCAAAATTCATATAGCTTCTGCTTCTTGTGGATATACACTTGTGGATTTCCCTGCTCTTCCTCCTTCACATTTTCCTGCATCATTTCTTAAAATTAAAGCATAACTTGATGGTAATAAATCAGAGATTCAAGCTGCATTAACATTATCTTTAGGGTATCTTTGTTAGGCACCTTCCATGTATGCTTTTGCTTCCTTTTTTGCATCCCCTTAGTTTAGGATTTTTCCTTTTCCTTGTTGACCAAAAATCTAAGTGTCACTGAATTTCTAATGCTAGGCTTCTAGCTGTTTTAGATCTATTTTCAAACACCCTATCACATCTTTATTTCCAGATAAACCACATTTTAGTTAAGATCAGTTCTATGGATATGTATGTTCTAGGGTTAGTCAACCAGTTGTTACAGAGATCTAAAATAGTACTTGAGATGTTTAAGGATAAGTGAACTGGGTTGGGTGTTGATTCCCAAATTTCCTTGGAATAAGGGCAATGAAATAATATATGTTCAATTATTTCTACTTATACTTGACATATAGTACAATGAGGCATTACATCTTTGACTTTCCCAAGAAGCTTAGCATTAGTTGGCAATGCATTTTGCAGACATTTCCAAAGAAACAACTTAATTCTTTCAGAGATATTCAATTTCCATAAGGATTTCCAAAATGATTCTGGTAATGATAGACTAATTATATCTTGTCCTGATTCATTTAGTTTATCATACATGGATTTGACTGTGAATTCACATGATTTTGTTAGCGTCCATCTGAGTTG
The DNA here is from genome assembly GCF_003573695.1 of Papaver somniferum. Classification (NCBI taxonomy): domain Eukaryota; kingdom Viridiplantae; phylum Streptophyta; class Magnoliopsida; order Ranunculales; family Papaveraceae; genus Papaver; species Papaver somniferum. The sequence goes on from NC_039365.1 coordinate 171,169,875, forward strand.
ATCTTTTCTAAAGGTTTGATTATTATCTTTAAACAGATAAATCTTACTTATTTTTTGAGCAATGGCAACTGGAATTCCACTTACATGTTTCTATGTCAATCAAGTCTGAGACCTAAATTAAGTTACTGTTGCTATTTGTTTCGAGGTTTTCTATAGTATCCCCTAGACCTGGGATCCATTTATCATTCCAAATGTTTATGCCCATTACCTACTTCCCAAACACTATACTGGTTAACAAGTTCTAGTCCTTGTCTAATACAGTTCCATGTCCAAGAGCCCTTTTTTTGAAGGTTTGGTTCTGAATGGGGATTTATTTCTAAAATACTTTGATCCCATAGATTTTTCCCAAAGGTCTTTAGGTTCCTTAATTAATCTCCAAGCTAGTTTTGCTAACATTGCAAGATTAAATTTGCGGGCATCCTTAAAACCTAGTCCCCCTTTGAGTAAAGGTTTACAAATATTTGGCAAAGCTTTTGGATAGAAGCCTTTGTGACTAGCATCACATTCATTTTATTAGTGATCTGTTTTGGCATTAGAAAACAACTCATTTGATAAGAGAGGATACTAGACAAAACTTCTCTATTTTGAACAGACCTACTTGGTTGTGAAAGGACTAAGCCTTTCCAACCTTTAGATTTGGATTCCATTTTTTCAAGAATTGATGCAAAGGTTTTTATCTTTGATCTATCCATGAAAAGAGGTGCTCCCAAGTAAGGGTCCTTAAGGTTTATGTGCTTTATTTTCAGCAGTTTAGACATCATTCTCTGATGTTTAGGTTCAATCTTCTTACTAAAGAAAACCCCTGACTTTTCAAAATTGATTATCTGACTTGAGGCTTTACTAAAGGTTGATATTGTATCCAATAAGTTTTTGCATTCTATTAAGTCGTCCTTTACAAAAAGCAGACAGTCATCAGCAAAGAAGAGATGTGAAATAGGTTCACTTTTAGGCATTATTTTGACCCCATGAACAAGTTTCTTTTGTTCTTGAGATAGAAGAAGTCTAGAAATGATTTCCATACAGATAATGAATAAGTATGGAGAAAGAGGATCTCCTTGACATAGACCTCTAAAGGGTTTGAATGAAGCACCAGGGGCACCATTTAATAAAACTGATATAGAAGTTTTAGAAATACATTGCTCTATAAGTTGGCAAACCTCATAATTAAAACCAAAAGTTTGTAGTGATGTTAATAAAAAACTCCAGTTAATTTTATCAAAAGCTTTAGACATATTTATTTTTTCCCCTAAACCTCCTGTTTTGGTTTTTTTTCTTTTTAAAAGAATGGATAATTTCATGAGATACTATTATATTATTAGAGATATGTCTGGAGGATAAAAAGGCAGATTGGAATGGAGAAGTAAGTTTTTCTAAGAAAGGTTTTATTCTATTAGCTAGGATTTTTGCTATAACCTTGTAGATAGTGTTGCAGAGTTTTATTGGTCGAAATTGACTAGGGTTTTTCGGATGTTTTATCTTTGGTATTAGAAAAATATGTGTTTTATTTAAATCTGGGTTCATTATTTTTGTTTAAAAAAGATTTGTACTATTTCTGTTACATGTGGTCCTACTAAGTTCCATTTATGGAGGAAAAAACTAACTGGAAAAGCATCTGGCTCAGGTGATTTATTAGGTTTCATATATTTTAGACTAAAAATATTTCCTTAGTAGTAAGGATTTTTAGAATACTTGAGTTATCTGAAGAGGAAATGACAGAGGGAATGTTTGCAAAACCTTAATCCTAAATGCTTGCCTTAGTCATATTTCTATGACATATGGCAAAAAAATTTTGATTTGACGTCCTACAAATGAGTTCTCCACAATGGTAGTGGCAAATTTGATTAAAAATATATATATTTAGTTATACTGAGTGAGACCCTAATTTATTAAAAATATATTTGTAGGTATATTGTGAGCCCATGTGAGAAATTATGTATTATAAAAAATTTAGTGGGATCCTTTGGATATAAAAATGTACCTTTTTTTTTGGACAATCAACATATTTCAATTCATTCAAATCAGAATCGTGATTACATGTTCGTTTACAAGAATAACAAAAACATCAAAATACAAAATAATCAAAACCCTAATACAAATAAGGAAATCAATTACAAGTAGATCGCGAAGAAAAAGAGCGATAAACAACAAAGATATCCAAAATAATTTCATGTATAAGGGAGAGATGATGGTATACCCGGATATAAAATCTGACCATTTAATTTGATTGTAATCTTCTTCTCCGATAAGAGATGCTCCTAATACAAAGGAGTACTTTGCCCATAAATTTGTCGATCCACACGAACACGGATGTCGATTCAAAGCAATGTCGTGATGAATCGTTGATGGTTTTGAATCAAGAATAACAAGCCACGAACCAGCCATTAAAATTTGAAGAACTCTCCCCACAACGACAAAGAAAAATCGTCCCAAAACGACGGAAAAATATGTCAAAAGACACCAAAAACGATGTAAAAACATCTTATTCAATTATCTACTACCAAAAACTTTAAAAGAAAACGAATCCTTGCTCAGATCTGGTCCAAAAGGATCAAATCTGAGCAAGACGACTCTATTTCTTTTTTTTTGTTTTTTTTTTGAGAAGAAAGGGAGGAGGCAGAGGAAGAGTTGTGGATGTTAATATTTTATTTATCTAGTTATAAAAATGTACTAGAATAATGAAAAAGGTAGGAGAGAAGAAAGTATAAGTTAAGTGAAGACTGAACCACCTATATCTCAAGTTATATTAATCTTTCTATCTATGAGTCGTTGTCTCATAACTAATTAGACTATCATAAGCATATATAGAATTTCGAGTCAAGTTTATCTTGGTAACTAGTGAAAAACCTGGGGTCTAACAACCACACCCAATATTTCGTTCGGCAATCTGAATAGACAAACTCCAATATACTTTCAAGAGAATCAACTAGAAAGTCAGAATCAATATATAGAAAAGTATATCAAAGAGTTTATATCTCAATTTCTCAATTCAATATGCAATCAACAAATAGGAATTTGCGAGCCCGATTGAATAAGAGAAATACTTGGACGGTATCACAAACCAATATCCAAGTTTCAATCAATTCGATCAACAACCCAAAGGTCGGATTCAAAAACTGATTGAAGTTAACGCACAACCTGTGATATTTCTATTATATAAAAAAATATAATGCATAAAAGAAATAACACAGACACTAGAATTTTGTTAACAAGGAAAACCGCGAATGCTGAAAAACCCCGGGACCTAGTCCATCTTTGAACACCACACTATATTAAGCCGCTACAGACACTAGCCTACTACCAATGAACTTCAGACTGGAATGTAGTTGATCCACAATTAATCTCACACTGATTAAGGTACAGTTGCGCTCCTTACATCTCTGAACCCCTATAGGATTCTACGCACTTGATTCCCTTAGATGATCTCACCCACAACCAAGAGTTTCTACGACCCAAAGTCGAAGACTTCATAAACAAATTTGTCAAACAGAAAAGTCAATTGGAATAGATAAATATGTCTCCCACAAAAATACTTATGAGTTTTGTTCTGTCTTTTGATAAATCAAGGTGCACACGAACCAATTGATAAACCAGACTTATATTCCCGAAGAACATCCTAATATTATCAGTCATCTCACAATAATCTTAATCGTATAGAAGCGAAACAAGATATTGTGGAATCATAAACGATTAAACGAAGATGTTTGTGATTACTTTTAATATTACATATCGGGGATAAATCTCAAGCAAATCTTGGAAAAGATAATACTCAATCATGATAGTAGAAGTAAGATCAGAACACACAACTACAGAGAAAATAGTTGGGTCTGGCTTCACAATCGCAATAAAGTCTTTAAGTCGTTAACCTACAGGGTTTCATGAAAAACCTAAGGTTAAGGGAGAATCGACTCTAGTCGCAACTAATATCCCACATGAGGTGTGGGGATTAGGTTTCCCAGTTGCTAGAGTTCTCCCTTATATAGTTTTCAAATCAGGGTTTGCAATCTAAGTTACCTTGGTAACAAAGCATTCAATATCCACCGTTAGATGAAAACCTGATTAGACCCAAGCTAATATCTTTCAACCGTTAGATCGAACTTAGATTGTTATACACAAATGAAATGTACCTTCATTTAGGTTTGAGTAACCATACCTAAACGTGCAGACTAGGTTGGCTCAACAGTAGTTAGCCGAGGTTAGCTATATGAACACTCTCATATCAACCTTATTTATCTTAACCACAACTAGTTCAAATGACTCAAATGAAACTAGTTATGGAGTTGTTCAATTGTTATATTCTCATAGAAGTTTGATTCACTCGAATAAATTCATGAACATTTATAGCCACGATTCACAAAGAATGCATTCCTTAATATATAAATGCATTAGTTCATAAAAAAACCGATTTTAGAACTTTAACCACTCAAGTATGCAAACGAGTACGCATACTTAAGGAGTCGGTCTGAGTTTGGGTTCGCCAGTATGAAAACGGGTACACAACTTCCAAACACAGCAGAAATTCCCGGACCCAAACCCTTCACAAGTGCGCGTACGGGTATGTGTACTTAGGTACTCGGAATTTCCCAACTAACAGGTACGCAAATGGGTATGCATACTATAGCTCCGGTCATGGATCACATACATGCAAGAACGCATACTATGTTCATAATCAAATGATGGTTAAGTATTCTAAACTCTATTTCAATCATTGAAACTTTCTTAGAGGATAACAATAGCTGTTTTCACGAACTATTAACATCAAAGAAATTTTCAAGTTATTGAAATAATCATAACGAAACATTCCAAGTCTACACCAAATGATTGTATCAAACAAACCATGTAAGATGTTACTCGGCGATTTTCTCATGATCATCTTTGACTTTTGCTCAAGAATATAAGATGAACTTGGCTGAAGCGAAAGCTTACCAACACATATTTCGAGAAATATGTAAGCGAGTTAAACTTAGCTCGAAATCTCAAATGTGCATAATCGAATACTATATACTAATACGACTTTTGTCTCAATATAGGAGATATAGTAGAAATAGACTTTCCAAGTGATAGATGAGTTTTTTATTGATGAAGTTCGAGAAGCTCCCCTTAGTAGTTCTTCGTCTTCAATATTGATGAACGCTGTGAAGTCTAATGCTCAACTACATAATCTATCCTAGTCCGAGACATCACTATAAGTAGGCTAGAAATAAAGACTTATAGTTTTCATCACTAACATTGACAAACAAGCTTGAGATGTCAACGCTTGCGAGTTCGACCGAGCAGTGCTCTAACAATCTCCCCATTTGTCAATTTTAGTGACAAAACTATCAATACATATGGATTACAAAATAAATAAAGTTTGTAGCTTCTCATCCAAATGCTTGATCTCTTTGGTTCTTCAACATTACTTGAAATATTCGTCACTTCCAAGTACTCCAATGATTCTAAATGTGTTCAACTCAGCATCATAGTTGTTGAAGATCCGTAGCTATAACAATGAGAAAATAATTGTTATCAATCATTTTTATACAGTGTCATAGTATTATTACACACCATCAAAGTCCAATTGTATCACAACTTTGACAATAATACTATGGTGATATGTATCACTCCCCCTTAATCAATACTTCATCTCACAATGAAAACCTCACCCCCTTACATAATGATCCGTAAACCATATGTATTTGTAGTGTGAACTACACATTAATTCTATCCATTTTTGTCAATATAAATTAGCGAAGGTACGAAAACTAGTGGGATCCTTATGAAATTTTCATAGATATACTTCATGAACAAAAGAGAACAACATACCAACTTGTTTCGATAACTTTACATAGTCGAAACTTAGTGTGTTCATCAAGGAGTTTATAAAGATACAAGAAAACTCCTACAATATTCCACAGCCGCACTCCCCACAAAGATTTGGCAATTAAGCACAAGTTCAATTAAGAACTCTCCCCCATAAAATGTCATTCCCGAAAGGACAATAAGAGCGACCTTACTTTTACAAAAAAAGAAGGATTTCTTTGGACATTAACAAATCACATGAAACATGAATTTGTATCCAAAAATCTCAATTGAATTAACTATAGAGAAAATGATCAATTCAATTGGCCATGCTAAACATAAGAGAACTTACAGAGCCGCACAATACATACACATAGATGTGGATCAGGGAAAGGCCAATACTTCGGAATAATCAAAGATTTATTCTATTTTCATCACTATTTACACAATGACATATAATAGAATTAATATTTGTAAACAAAAGTTCATCCTATCTTCCATCAATATTTGCATAATGACATAATATGCTTAACTTTATTAGTCAAAAGTTCATTCTATCTTTTATCAATATTTTCATACCGACATGTAATATAGTTAACTTTTAAACATATGTGGGACAATAAAGTTTCATGGACGTAAACAACATATCCCATAGAAATTTGAAATATATACAATCATAAAGATTAATACTGAAAAAATCATCTTCCAAATAACTTAGAATTTAAATAAATAAATCCAAAAACATTGCAAGATGAAAACGCTGGCAATAGCTATGTGTACTCGCAATAATGGCTATTCCAAACCCTAGTTATCGTTCTTAAACCACAAGAATAAATTCTCATAAGAAGTTTCATAGACATTGTAGAGCTTTCTCAGGGCATCTACAGAGAATTCCTCCTCATTATTAAAAAACCCGTTGACAACGGGATCGTTTAGTTCCTCCAAATCTTCCGAAATATCAGTTAACTCGCTAAGTTCTCTTTTCAGTACACGCAAAGTGTTTTTTGTAAGAAACATCATTTGTTCATAGTGAGATATTTCTTTTAAAGATGAAACGATTTGATATTTTAAATCATTTCTTTTCTTGATGAAATCTTTCACCATAGCCCTGAAGTTATTATCACAATGACAAACAGACAATAGGCAGTTAGAGGAAGAACCTGAATCATTAATCGTTTACTTCACCTTTTTCATCCTTGAGGACTGGATTCCTTCACATAGATACACACTGACATCTTCTACTGCATCCCTTTTTGTGATATCTCTAGTTATATGTGCCATGAGACTGTATCTTTCAAAGAAAAAAAGTGAAGTACAATTTTGATTACAAATGAACATAAAAAGACTTATAAAATAAACTAACCCTAAAGAAACTTTGAAAAAGTCTCCACGGTTCATGATCCATTATCTATCTCAACAACAAAATATTCACTTTCTCAAAATAACTTTTAGTTATAAATAGACTAATGAGAAATAACCACCATATTTTACAGGACTTGAGCAACCTTGATGTGATACTTATTCTCAAGTCAAAAATAAGGATACATTATACTACTAAGACTAGATAGTAATGGAGTAAGCAAAATGTTCACTTCTTGTGTCACAAGGTGACATATCAAAGTTTGTTGAATATACAGAATTACCTCGTCTGACTCTGATTATTTTAGACATCTTCTTCTTGTACCCAGGCGTTTGCTGTTTTTCCAGAGTCAGGTTCATCCTTTGCATGTCATTTTGAAGTTTGGAAATTCTTCTATTATTCTTCTTGAATTTCCAATACTTACTTTGAACATGACTTGCACTTCCACAAAACGTGCACAATAGAGAATAGTGTTTGCTTTGTAGGAATGAATCTTGTTTATCACAACCTTCGAGACTAGATGTTCCATTACCGTCCGGAACAAATGATTTCATTGTGCTCACAGTCTTATTTTTGAACCCTAAACCTTATGTGTTCCCAAAAGCCTTTTGAACAAATAACATTGTTGAAATATTGTCGGAGCTTCCTGACAACCTTTGCAGGTCACACTTGAGAGAGTTAATCTATTTTTCTTTCAGAAATAGGGTTCTTGTGAATTCATCATTAAGAAAACCGATCTCAAAAGTTTTCAATTGAAGTGATGATTCAAGTTTCTCCAATAAAATCTTCAGTTGAAGATTTTCTTAGTGAATTTCTTCACTTTTATCCAAGAGTTCTAAAATCTCATTGTCAGACTCGCATCCTGAATCAGAATTTGAGTTAATGGAAACTTCTGCCGAGAAGTCTGAAAATTCTGAACATGCTTCAGGAGTACTATATCATTGACACCCAGAGATATTTATTCTTGGACTGAATCATCAAAAGCATTATAGAGAGAGGGAAGTTTCTCGGATCCCTTGCTTTTCTTCACAAATATTCTTGATATTTTGTGTAATCAGTGATCTGTTAGGATCAGATTGATTAGAAAAACATTCATCAGTCCATGACAAGTTAGAAGCTTCACTTGTAATGGTCACAGCATTGAACACAGACGTTCTGATTGTATTCTGATCATGATCAAGTAATATTAACTTTCCAACAAGAGAGTTTCTGGAAAGAGTATCAACGTTATTTCCTTAAACGATGGCATGCTTATTAGAATCGTATGTAGATGGCAGTGATCTGAGAATTTTCATCACAATGTCCTTTTCAGGAATAGTCTTACCCAATACAAAAGATGCATTAACAATTTCAGACACCTTGTGATTAAACTCATCAAATGAATCTTCATCTGCCATACGAAGGTTTTCCCAATCAAAATTTAAGTTTTTAAGCCTATCTTCTTTTTCAAAGGTATTCCCTTCAAATACGGTTTCTAAGACATCCCAAGCATCTTTAGACTTCATGCAAGTAGTTACATGATGCTGGAGATCCGGGGTAATGGCATGGATGATAGCATTTAACCCGTCAGAATTTTGCTTTGCAAGAACTTATAAAGGATCATACTCACCAATATCCTTTAGAGTAGTTACAACATTCACTGTAACTGAGGGAGGATCATAGCCATTAACAACCTTAACCCATGATTGAAAATCACGCGCTTGGAAAAAGGCATGCATAAAAATTTTCCATCATAAGTAATGTGAGCCATCGAAGACTGGTGGTACGTTTATAGAGATAACATTGCTGTCCATATTCACATCGCTACAAACACAGACTTATGAGGTCTTAAATGTATTTGCCTGCTCTGATACAATTGAAAACGCAGGGGTCTAACAACGACACCCAATATTTCATTCAACAATATGAATAGAAAAACTCCAATATACTTTCAAGAGATTCAACTAGACAGTCAGAATCAATCTATAAAAAAAGTATATCAAAGAGTTTATATCTCAATTTCTCAATTCAATCTGCAATCAGCAAATAGGATTTGCGAGCCCGATTAAATAAGAGAAATAACTTGGACGGTATTGATAGACACATTTTTGTGTCTAATTTGTCTCGATTCTATGTATTGATAGTGCTCATTTTTATACTTATTATGGTGTTTTATGTGTGTGTAGGTATTTTTGGCCAATAAACATTTTTGGAAAAATCGGCTCGAAAAGTTGTGTGGGGCACCCCCGAAGGAAACTTGCTATTCGGACCCCTCAAATGGATAATGGGTGACTAATTACTAAGGGGCATCCATTTCCAGGAAGCTTCTAAAGGGAGACTAGCACAGGATAGGGGGAGGTCATCTTCATTGTTTTAAAAACTGAAATTGGCGGGAAATTTTGTGCATGCAACTGGCAGAGTTGGGGATTGATTTCGAAGGTGTTTTATTGAGATTCAATCACCAGAATTGATTGGGCTGGACGTGATTCAACTAAACAAGCCTGGTATAGTCATTTGTTTGGATCGAATTGGGCTAGAAACCGAGTTGGAGCTAAACAAGGAAAGTGTTTTTACACGGACCCTATTGAGATTATTTTTAGAAGTTCTAGAGAGACTAAAGACCTAAAACTCTTTCCAAAGATACATATTTATGTAAGGAAGAGTTTGACACAATCTGGAAAGCTCAGAAACGCATGGAACAATTTAGAGAAAAGATTATTGTCGTAACTGCCAAGGAAGGAAAGAAGAGATTTCGATGAGTTTTTGGGGAGATTAAATCGCTCTGTTGGCTATATATAAGTTGCTGGGAGTTCAAGGGAGAACGTCGAGACTTTGGGGGACCGAGTTGAGGGCTTGGTGAAGCTGCAGAGGTGAAAATCAAGAGTTGCAGAGAAGACGTTTCTGCTGCTGAAGAACAACGTCGTAGAACACTTCGCAACTTAGAAAGAAACCGTTACCTAATCTTTTAAATCCAATACCTTTGTAACATCTTTGCAACAACTATTCCTGTTAGAATTTATTTGTAAGGGCAGCTTCCGTAACAGTAGATTCTGTAACAATTATATCTGTTACAGATTCACTTCTTCAATAAAAACACCTATTTGAGCCATGATTAAATATTTTGAGCGTGTTTTTGACATGAGGAGCTAAACCCCAACACTGGGATGATGGAGGAAGACCTATTTCACAATCACTTGGTAACTATAATTGATTCTTTATGACTTTTGCACTTGTTTTAATCGATTTATGATTTTTCTTGATTAGTTGTGATTTTGTTTGATGTCGCATGCTGGGTTTTAGGAACTTTTGATGCGTCATGCTTGTGATTTACATCTAATGCTTTATAAAATCTACTTTTGGCAAAGAAAAGAGTCAATAAAAGAGCTAGAATTGTTATGAGTCATCATATGAACCAATTGAATGTGATTAGTGGTGAAATCCTCAGTCTCAGTACCCTTCGATATTCGTGACAACCTTGTGAATATATTTTTAGTATTTTTATTCTTAGTTCTTAAATCAAACCTTTACACAACCCGAGTTGAACAAACTTTACTACCACTTTCAAAACTACATCAATTTTTGGCGCCGCCGACGCGGATTTGTATTAGGTTTTAGGTTTTAGGTTTTAGATTTATTTTTATTTTTTTTCTTTTTTACGCCTTTGGTATTTTTTGATTCTTTTCAGATTTCGAGCGAAGCTACAAGGAAGGAAAAAGTGCTATAAAAGGAAAGCATCGCCAAAGAAGGAAAGAAGAGAGGAATCCGAAAGGAGTGAAGAAGAATATTTTGTATATAGTTATTTTGTTTTATTTTTAGAAACTGTAAATACGGTTTTAGTTTTTGTAATTTTTCTTTTTATTTTTGGACACTTTTTGGACTTTATTTTTGGACTGGGACATTATTATTTTTAAACCCTAAGGAAGGATTGGTTTAAATAAAAAATTATTTGCAGGGAAGGACGACAGTTACGATACTGTCTCGGCCCCTCGGGTTCGTACACTGACATCGGAGTCGGTGGCCTGAGTCGACTTTAACGGTTCATCGCCCGTCTGGTACGGGACGTAAGATTCTATCCACCCACGAATCCCCTGTCGGTGGGTTTTATTTTGTGTGACAACTCACACCCCTGCAATAGAATGTCGAACTGGTATTACAAGAGCCAATACAACGAATATCCGACTGAGTTTCAAAATGGACGTTACTACTTTGACCATAGTGTGAATAGTGGTTGGGAACATCAGCCTTTTCAAGGTTATGGATCATACCTTTATGAGCCCAATTACTATCCACACACGCACCGATCATATGAGCAAAATTCTTATATTTCTCCTTTAGAAGAGTCCCTCAGGAAATTAGAGGAGTCGAAACGTAAGTTAACTAAGAGGAATAACTTAGTTTATGACGAAATATAACTTTCTATAGAGGAATCCTTCAAGCTGATAGCTGAGACGAACGAAAGAATTGCTTGAAATAATCTTAATTTCCAATATAGTGATTCCAATAGTACCCTTGAAAATGAGGATAGTTATTTGCATAATCAAGATGACGAGGATAAAATTGGTAACACTACTTGTTTAGATGAGGTTCAACCATTTTCATGTTATTATGATTATGATGTGGATAGTGTTGATGAAGAATTTGAAATATGTAGGCATAGTGATCAGGAATTTGTTACTCCAAATGAACTTTATGATGATAGTGTTATTTCTGGTTCAGATCCCGATAATTTTAATGATTATTCACTTATTCAAAAGGACGAGGATTTGATTAGAGATACCACTTCTTTAGATGATGTAGTATTTCCTTTTGATTACGAAGTTGATAATGGTTTAGAGGAACGATTTTATTCTGAGAATACCGTTTTAGAGTCTAGCGATTTAGAAACAATGGTCTTAGACGAAGAAAATGAACTCGTACAACTATTAAATATGAGTGAGGATGCGTCACTTAAGTATAACCTATAAGAAGCAATTGACTATTTTCAGGATTCCAACGATCTAGAAATTGAGGAAATTGTAGCTAGTCTATCTAGAGATACCCAAAAATCTAAGTTTGGGGGTGATTATCATTTTCCATGTGCTTTAACTCTTACAAAGGTCCCTCACTTAGGACTTGACATATGTGCCTCAACCATTTTGCAAGATTATCTTCATACACGTTTTCCTGAACCTAGTGATGTCCATAAGGAAGTTCAGTTGTTAGAAACCCATCCTCTGGTTGATGAGGTTAGACCAGGATATGATACCAAGATCGACTTTGTTTTCCCACCAAATATTTTTCAACCAATTGTGGGAACGTATAAATTTCAGATGTGTCAATTATTTAGTTTTGAGACTAAACCTAATTACTTTAAAAGGTTAGGGTTGATACATTTGCTTAAGATTGACCACCAGTTTCATCGTGGTCGATTGTGTGAGTCAAAACTTATTGATTTTAAGGATCCTCAATTATTCAGGTTATTATTATGTGCTTCTAAGTTTTTACTTGAGTTTTTTCAGACTCTAATACCTGAACCGGATCTTAGCTTTGAGGAATTCCAACCCATGAAAATATTTTATTTGGACCCAGTTATAGAACCTGAACCACCGCTAGATGTAGTTGTCTTAAACAGGAAACTAGACAAGGATGTGCTTTATTTGCTTATTTTCGTGACAGGTTGCAAATTCCTTTTATTTGTGATAGCTCTATTTGGTTTTGATGGACCACAGAAATTTCGGCTATTAGTTTATTATTCCATGAGGTGACTAATCATCTATTAATCTGGCTGAAGACGTTAAACTTAGCACTTCTTTGGAGGTAACCCAATATTCATGCGACACGGTAATATCTTTCCTTATCTCTTTTGCTTCAAATGGTAACAGTTTATCCTTGTTCATGCTTTTAATTTTATCTTTAGAACATTGAGGACAATGTCAGATTTAAGTTTGGGGGTATGGGAGAAACTTTTTAGTTGCAATATGAATAAATAAACTCCAGAGCCTAGAAATTTATGCCTATTAAGGATGGCACTAACCAATCTAAGTGGATGGAAGCATTTTGATTGTAGGAGTTGAGGAACCAATCTGATTAGATGGCAACATCTAAAGAGTCTATTCATAAAAGCACAGAGCTCAGGTGTTAGAAATAACATGGTAGTTTCGCCATATCTCGTTGAGTCCTTTTCACTTCTGTTTCTATTTTTCTTTTTAAATATGTTTCTAAGTGATTTGGTGGGGCTCACGATTCAAGTTGTTACCAATGCTAGGGTGAATTAGAGTGATTGAGATACCATGAAAAAAAAAATTTGAAAAAAAAAAAAAAAAAAAAGAAAAGAAAAGAAATTGAGACCAGACCATTTGACCAAAAGGAATAAATTCAATAAAGTCGACCACTGGTACCCTTGTATATGCCAGTTGTGTTGACGTAGAGTTAGGTTATCGACCACTGGTTCCCTTGTATATGCCAGTGTGTTGATATTAGTCAGACTAGTACCTCAATCCATTAGGATAGATTCATTTTGGCGGAGGCCTTCAGACAGATATGAGAAACGTCGTTCACTTAGTAAACATCAAAACCATCTATGTTTTTCTATATCCATCTTCTTGATCTATCCATGTGATTAGTTTTGACTCCGGATATTGATGTCCATAGTGAGACTATCTGAGTAGAGCTCTGTCACTTTATATGAATTTTAGTATGCTTGAGTGCAAACTCGTGTACAACAATTGGAATTTCGCATCAGGGTACTTCCTCCTGTGGTCAATAAGTATGCCAACCAAGGAGATTCTTTAGTGCCTTCTAAGGTTCTGTGTAGATAGCTAAGGTCTGGAGTACAGGTTTTGTGGGTATATCTCTTGTAAGCCCTCCCGAGACTATAACTCGGCCACTAGGGCCACCTAGGGGTTTAAAGGCTTATTGCATACGCTAAATGCAATCGACGATGCCTGCGTCAGTGAGTTAGGATTTTTATTTTATTTGATTTACTCGAGGACGAGCAAATAATAAGTTTGGGGGTATTTGATATACACATTTTTGTGTCTAATTTGTCTCGATTCTATATATTGATAGTGCTCATTTTTGTACTTATTATGGTGTTTTATGTGTGTGTAGGTATTTTTGGCCAATAAACATTTTTGGAAAAATCGGCTCGAAAAGTTGTGTGGGGCACCCCCGGAGGGCACTTGCTATTCGGACCCCTCAAATGGATAAGGGGTGACTAATTACTAAGGGGAATCCATTTCCAGGCAGCTGCTAAAGGGAGACCAGTACAGGATATGGGGAGGTCATCTTCATCGTTTTAAAAACTGAAATTGGCGGGAAATTTTGTGCATGCAACTGGCAGAGTTGGGGATTGATTTCAAAGGTGTTTTAGTGAGATTCAATCGCCAGAATTGATTGGGCTGGACGTGATTCAACTAAACAAGCCTGGTATAGTCGTTTGTTTGGATCGAATTGGGCTAGAAACCGAGTTGGAGCTAAACAGGGAAAGTGTTTTTACACGGACCTTATTGAGATTATTTTTAGAAGTTCTCGAGAGACTAAATACCTAAAACTCTTTCCAAAGATACATATCTATGTAAGGAAGAGTTTGAGACAACCGGGAAAGCTCAGAAACGCGTGGAACAATTTAGAGAAAAGATTATTGCCGTAAGTGCCAATGAAGGAAAGAAGAGATTTCGATGAGTTTTTGTGGAGATTAAATCGCTCTGTTGGCTATATATAAGTTGCTGGGAGTTCAACGGAGAAGGTCGAGACTTTGTGGGACCGAGATGAGGGCTTGATGAAGCTGCAGAGGTGAAAATCAAGAGTTGCAGAGAAGACGTTTCTGCTGCTGAAGAACAACGTCGTAGAACACTTCGCAACTTAGCAAGAAACCGTTACCTAATCTTTCAAATCCAATACCTTTGTAACAGCTTTGCAACAACTATTCCTGTTAGAATTTATTTGTAAGGGCAACTTCCGTAACATTGGATTCTGTAACAATTATATCTGTTGCAGATTCACTTCTTCAATAAAAACACCTATTTGAGCCATGATTAAATATTTTGAGCGTGTTTTTGACATGAGGAGCTAAACCCCAACACTGGGATGATGGAGGAAGCCCTATTTCACAATCACTTGGTAACTATAATTTATTCGTTATGACTTTTGCACTTGTTTTAATCGATTTATGATTTTTCTTGATTAGTTGTGATTTTGTTTGATGTCGCATGCTGGGTTTTAGGAACTTTTGATGCGTCATGCTTGTGATTTACATCTAATTCTTTATAAAATCTACTTTTGGCAAAGAAAAGAGTCAACAAAAGAGCTAGAATTGTTATGAGCCATCATATGAACCAATTGAATATGATTAGTGGTGAAATCCTAAGTCTCAGTACCTCTCGATATTCGTGACAACCTTGTGAATATATTTTTAGTATTTTTATTCTTAGTTCTTAAATCAAACCTTTACACAATCTGAGTTGAACGAACTTTACTACCACTTTCAAAACTACATCAAGTATCACAAACCAATATCCAAGTGTCAATCAATTCGATCAACAACCCAAAGATCGGATTCAAGAACTGATTGAACTTAATGCACAACCAGTGATATTTCTATTATATAACAAAATATAATGCGGAAAAGAAATAACACAGACACCAGAGTTTTGTTAACTAGGAAAACCGCAAATGCACAAAAACCCCGGGACCTAGTCCATCTTTGAACACCACACTATATTAAGCCGCTACAGACACTAGCCTACTACCAATGAACTTCGGACTGAAATATAGGTGAGCCATAATCAATCTCACACTGATCAAGGTACAGTTGCGCTTATTACGTCTCTGAACCCCAGAAGGATTCTACGCACTTGTTTCCCTTAGCTGATCTCACCCACAACCAAGAGTTGCTAAGACCCAAAATCGAAGACTTGATAAACAAATCTGTATAAAACAGAAAAGTCTATTGGAATACTTCCAAACACATCATAAATTCCCAGACCCAAATCCTTTGCCAGTACGCGTACGGGTATGTGTACTTAAGTACTCAGAATTTCACAACTAACAGGTACGTATACGGGTATGCATACTATATTCCGGTCGTGGATCACATACATGCATACTATGTTTATAATCCAATGATGGTTAAGTGTTCTAAACTCTATTTCAATCATTGAACCTTTCTTAGAGGATGACATTAGCTGTTTTCATGAACTATTAGCATCAAAGCAATTTTCAAGTTATTGAAATAATCATAACGAAACATTCCAAGTCTACACCAAATGATTGTATCACACAAACCATGTAAGATGTTACTCGACGATTTTCACATGATCATATTTTGACTTTTGTTCAAGAATATAAGATGAAATTGGTTGAAGTGAAAGCTTACCAACACATATTTCGAGAAACATGTAAGCGGGTTAAACTCAGTTCGAAATCTCAAATGCGCATAATTGAATACTATATAGTAATACGACTTTTTTCTCAATATAGGAGATAGAGTAGAAATATACTTTCCAAGTGATAAATGAGTTCTAGTCTCCACATACCTTTTGTTTATGAAGTTACAAGCTCTCCTTAGTAGTTCTTCGTCTTCAATTGATGAATGCCGTGAAGTCTAATGCTCAACTACGCAATCTATCCTAGTCCGAGACATCACTATAAGTAGACTAGAAATCTGGACTTATAGTTTTGATCACTAAGATTGACAAACAAGCTTGAGATAGAAACACTTGAGAGTTCGACCGAGCAGTGCTCTAACAACTAGGTCTCGAAATATATGACTAAGCTTAATGAACATTTTTTCATACTTGATGAATTTCGGTTAAGGACAACGTATTGTTCGTAATCTAAATTGTGATTCAAGATTACCATTCGAAAATATCCTGGAACAATGATATGTCTCATTGATGTTATCCAGGAATGTTTCGAATTGATTTAGAGAGGAATATAAAACTATTATTATTTTCGAATACAAGATATTATGCATACCAGTTTACAAACTGGGAGAACTGTTATAGTTCTGGAACCTTATACATGTACCCTGTACAAGTACCAGAGTAGTTATATGTCGACAGTAGATCTGTGATCTCGTGAATCCGAATCAGTACGCATACCCATATGCATATTAGAAAAGAACTGCTGGTCTAGGAACCGGTTTGGTATCTGTACCGGTACGTATACCGATAAATTTATGTGAACTCCGGAACTGGGTTATGTCTTAAGGGTATACATATCGGTACACGTACCATGACATAACTGCTTACGAACATTTTAAGTATTATATACCTAGTACGCCTACTTACCATGTCGAATGTTTTCAAATGCAGCAAGATTATTTCTGGGAGATAATTAGCATTTAAATGATTCTCTAAATGCATTATAGATATATTTGATCACATGATTGTGACTCAAGGTTCAAGTCTTAAGTGTTATATGAAAATGATCAAGCTTATAGTTTAGTTGGCTAGTTTTGGCTAACCATTCGCGAACATTGTCTTTGTATACGGCTCGATTACTGTCCATCCTAACCATAGTTTATATCTTTTTATGTTAATAAGATTCAAAGATTCATCTAACGGTGGATATTTTTTTCTTGGTTCCAATGCTATCTTAGCTTAAACCTAGAGCAACCTGTGCTTTAAAAGCCTATAAAAGAGGAATCTCAAACAACTGGGATCTTTGAATCCCGACACTACTTCTTGTGTGTCCTAGTATTAAACTAGAGTCGTCCTCTTCCTAAAACCCTTATAGGGTTTAGCGACTAAAAAGACTTCATAGGGACTCATAAAGCCAGGTACAACTATCTTTTATCTTGATAGTTTGAGTATCCTGATCATGTTCGATTGTTGATCTGCTCACTTGAATAAGATAGATATAAATCATCAAAGTTCTCTCCGTCTCAGATTTTGTTGATTCTACAGGTTTAATACTTGTGAGGTGAATAATAATCTAGGCTACTATTCGGGAAGCATAAGTCCGGATTTTGAGGTTGGCTAGACTTTGTCTATTGCTATCGATTTACAGTCTCACCTTGATCTACGATCAAAAAAGAAATCACAAATATAGGCTTTTATGTGTGAGTAAGATTAGTATAAAGTATTCAATTGAGTTGAAGCAACTCTTAGGTTGTAAAGGACGTCATCTAAGGGAATCATTCGCGCGGAGTCCTACTGGGATTCAAGAGGCTTAAGGAGCGCGACTGTAACTGAATTGTTGTAAGGGTTTTATTCGGTTTCAACTACATTCCAGTCTGAAGTTAATTTGTATTAGGCTAGTTCTTGTAGAGGCTTAATACAAATTGGTGTTCAAATCTGGACTAGGTCCCGGGGTTTTTCTGCATTTGCGGTTTTCTCGTTAACAAAATTTCTTGTGTATGTGTTATTTTTTTTTTTCCGCATTATATTGTTTAACTTTAAAATTGAAATATCACAGGTTGTAGATTAATCAATCAAGTAGATACATTCATCCTTGTTTGTTGGATACGACTTGATTGTTACTAGGAAATTGATTTTTGGATGCCCAAGTACTCTCACACGCAAATCAGGTTCAAGGACTTACCTCTGTAAACTTTATGATTGTGAGAGAAAGAGATATAACTCTGAATATTATTCCTCAATTGAGATTCATTAATTTGAATTCTCGGAATTCTATTTAGGTTATTTCCATACAGGTTGCCTAAGAAAAAGTTGGTGTGTATTTTGGTACCCCATTGTTTCCAATTGGTATCATAGCAGTCAAACAAATTTAAAACCTAATAAGTCAGTGTTTGAAGCAATCTGATTATATGGACAGGAGTGCATTCTCGATAAACGTACCGCCATCCTTTGATGACACAAATTACTTATGGTGCAAAATTGTTATGCGTATTTTCAACAAACTCGTGATTTTGAGACATGGAAATTTGTACTTATAGGATACGATCCTCCAACATTTGTTAGAGACGGAACCACTATTGCGAAGCCATCAGGACAATATGGTGAAACTGAGATAAGTGCTTCAAAGCATAATTCTGACGGGTTAAACGTTATTTTCCACGCCATAAGCCAAAATCTTCAGCACCATGTGACATCGTCCACTAAGTCTAAAGATGCTTGGGATATCTTAGAAACCGTATTCGAATGATATACCTTAGATAAAGAAGCTAGGCTTCAAAACCTTACTTCTGACTAGGAAAATATGTGTATGTCTGATGAAGATTCGTTTGATGACTTTAACCAAAAGGTGTCTGAAAAGACGAGGGTACCCAAATATACCTCAATCTAAAACTTTTCCACATATAAGTCCTTTCTCCGAAAGTGATTGTCTATGGACTGAGTCGAGACAATATAACAAATCGGTTCACACTTCGCATGATCGTCTATAGATAAGAGATCGAGACAATACAACAACGAATTATGTTTACTTGATAAAAGGTTCGGACTTAACCAAACACAATAGGATTGCTTATCAAGTAAATAAGAATTAACGTTTGTGTAATTTACTTTAAATTATAACAACAACAATTATAATTGCGGAAAATAAAATTAAATGACACAGCAAGATTTTGTCAACGAGGAAACCGCAAATGCAGAAAAACCCCGGGACCTTGTCCAAAATTGAATACTCTCAGGATTAAGCCGCTATACAAAATCAAACCAACTTCGTATAGTTGAGATCAAGCAACTAAACCTATAGTTCACCTAGTTCCATATGTATTCCCATGTCTCCAACTTGTAATAAGTCACGTACTGGAACAATTCCTTTGGTTCGTATTCCAAACAATAAAGGAACAGCAGATCTGTTTGGTATCAACTCTTTTCAACCAAGTGATGTGAGTTCGACAAAGGATCTTCTGTTTATCTCAATAAACTCCTTTGTCAGGTTCTTAGATCTATCTTATTCTCAATTACCAAAGGTAATTGTTAAAATTTTGCAGTCAATGCTTTTAATCCCAAAGAACTATATTGATGCCGATCTACACAACTAATAAATCTAATCTACCACAAGGGTAAACCGATTATAGTTGGATCCTGTTATACCGAAACAAGTATTGTGCACACCAAAGATTATGAACCCAAATCAGAAATCTTCAAAGTCTTCTTTGTCTTCAAATCTTCTTAGATCTTGAATAAACACCTGCACACAATCAACTTGAATCTATTGTGATCAATCACGCACAGAACGGAGTCTATTAACAATGGATTATCACAAGACGTCTTCAGATCTAAAAACAGTCTAAAGATCCCCTATCGAAACTTCGATCTAGTTTGAGTGAATCTTATATCAGAAGAGAAGATTCCCAAGCATAAACAAACTAGGTGCAATCAAATTTCAACCACTGTTAGTCAATCAAATCAATCGAAAAAAAAGATAAACCGCAATTATCTAGTTTCCCACCAACGGTACTAATAGGGCTTCTCAATCCCAAAGAAGACTTTAAATTGGTCGGCCGTAAGAGATTTCTCCTAATTAGGTTATTCTCCTCTCCGAATAGGCGGCTTCACCAGTAGCAGCACAACTGAAATAGTTTTGCTGTCACGACGATTAGTTTGCTCGAAATGCAAACCTTGATATTTATAGACCAATGAAGTTTGGACACCAAGGAATTTCAAAAAACGAAAATATTCTCAAGATATGCAATATATTCCAAATTCGGTTTCCATAATTCCTGGAAATTTTTTGTCCAAATATTGACCGAAAATCTCTTAGAAAATCTCCAACTAGCAAATGCACATTACTAATTTTTGGTTTTCCAAATATAAAATTAAAGACCTTAAATAAAAGATTCTTAACTTATTTATTTTTTGATCCGGGATTTTTTTCCTTTAAGGAATAACTTTGAACAATTAAAGATAAGCGTTACTGCACATGTTCAAAGTATGTCGACGTCCTTACTTTGTAAGTCCTCTTTTCACACTTACAATCTTGAAACCGATTTTCCACACTTCCAAACAAGTTTAGAATTGGTTCACCTGACTTTCAAGAACTATGTGATTGATCATGAACACTCAATCACAAATCATGGGTTTCACGGTTCTACCAAAACAAGTTTGGGTTCTACCTCCATGTGAGTAGTGTGCATTGAAAAAGCGGGGGTCTAACAACACCACCCAATATTTCTCTTAGCAATCTGTATGGACAAACTCGAATATACTTTCAAGAGAATCAACAAGACTCAATCAATTAAAAGTCATCAACGAGTTTATATCTCCCTCTTTATTTAATTTACTCAAGCAAGACTGCGAGTTCTAATCAAATACAAGAAATACCGTGGATGGTACCAAAGACCAATATCCAAGGATCAATCAATATCAATCGACAACCAAAGGTCGTATTTCCAATTGAATGATTCAAACGCACAACCTGTATTATTTCAATTATAAAGATAAAACAATATAATGCAGAAATTGAAATAACACAGACACGAAAATTTTTGTTAACAAGGAAACCTCAAATGAAGAAAAACCCCGGGACCTAGTACATATTGAACACACACTGTATTAAGCCGCTACAGACACTACCCTACTCCAAGCTAACTTCGGACTGGACTGTAGTTGAACCCCAATCAATCTCCCACTGATCCAAGGTACAATTATGCTCCTATGACTCTGATCCCAGCAGGATACTGCGCACTTGATTCCCTTAGTTTATCTCACCCACAACTAAGAGTTGCTACGACCCAAAATCGCAGGCTTTAACAATAAACAAATTTGTCTCCCACAGAAAAGTCTATCAAAGGGTAAATCTGTCTCCCATAGAAAAACCCTAAAGTTTTTGTTTCGTATTTTGATATAATCAAGGTGAACATGAACCAATTGATAATCTGTTCTTATATTCCCGAAGAACAACCTATATTAATCAATCACCTCACAACAATCTTAATCGTATGGTAGCGAAACAAGATGTTGTGGAATCACAAACGATGAGACGAATACGTTCGTGATTACTTTTTATATCTTGCCTATCGGAGATATCAATCTCAAGCCAATCAATCTGATTGTACTCGTACGATAGAAGATGAAAGATAAGATCACACAACTAAGATAAAAGTAGTATCGGTCTGGCTTCACAATCCCAATGAAGTCTTTAAGTCGTTAACCCGGTTTGAGAAAAGAAAACCAGAGGTTAAAGGATAATCGACTCTAGCATGCAAACTAGTATCATACTTAAGGTGTGGGGATTAGTTTGTAGAGTTGCTAGATTTCCCCTTATATAGTCTTTCCAATCAGGGTTTCGCCTTGCTCACAAAGCAAACGCTATCCACCGTTAGATGAAAACCTCATTTAGATTCAAGCTAATATATCTGAACCGTTAGATCGAAATCTTAGCTTCTCATACACAAATAAACTGCACGCTTCTAGGTTTGTTAACCGTACCCAAACGTGTGCATTGTTGGTTAAATAATAGTCAACCAAAAGGTTAGCCATTTGAGCATTTCATACAACCCACTTTCTTCTTCACCATAACTAGTTCAAATGACTCACATGAACTAGTTAGAGAGTTGTTCAATTACAAAGAAATCTCATGTAATATACAAGACACAATTGAAGCAAAGATGATTCGATTCACATGAATCAGTTCATGAACTTTATAGCCACGGTTTGCAAAAGCATTCCTTAGTCTTTATGAGTTACGTTCAGAAATCATATTTAGATATATAACCTATACAAGTTTGCAGACTAGGTTCGCGGACTTGAAGTACTGGAAAGAGTTTTCAAACTCCAGCAGAAATTTTCGGGTTCGAGAGCTTCGCTGGTTCGCGGACTTGGATCACGCATCATAGTTTGATAACTCAGCAGAAATTCTCGGGTTTGAGAACTTCGGCAGTTCGCGGACTGAGTTCGTGGACTTGGCTACTAGACGATTTCCAGCATGGGACTTATCCACATATGTGTTTCCACAACATACTTATGTCCACTATGGTTATGTAATCTAAACTCTCATTCCAATCATTGAAACATTCTTAGAGGACGTTATATAGTTGTTACACTATTTCTCGTCAAAGCAATTTTCAAGATGATCGAAACATACATGACTTGCGTCACTAGGTAAAGAAAAACATGATCGAAACGAAATGCTTACCAACAAATATTTCGAGATATAGATAGGCGAGGTATACTCGGCTCGAAATACAAAATGTGTATAATCTAAGTCTATATATATAGCATACGACTTTTGTCTCAAGAAGTAGGAGATAGAATAGATAGACTTTTGAGTGACAGATAAGTTCAAGTCTTCACATACATTTTTGTCGAGAAGTTCCACCGGTTCCTTGAGTAGTTTTTCCACTTGTATGATAAATCGCCATGAAGTCCTTGAGCTCAACTACAGTTACTATCCTATTCCGAAACTTAGCTATAATAGATGATGTGATTTTTAATCGTCATTGTTGTAAATAAGGATTCGAATTCTAAGACTTATGAAGATTAAATTTAAAGGTTTAATGAAAATAATAAAAGAGAGAGTTACTAGGACTAGGAGTTCACCGAATTCATATCATAAGGTTCAATTATTTATTCTTTGGCAATTATAGCTCAATAAATAAAATATACTGACTTTTATTTTTACTAAGGTAGATTCTCAAAACATTAGTTATAAATCATAAGCATGGGACATCAAACATTTAAGCAAGCATGAACCATCAAATAAAATAATAACTAATTAATTTAAACCATAAATCAATTTAAATAAGTGCAAAAGTCATATAGAAAGTAAAATAATTTTACCATGTATGAAATTCGGCTTCTTCCATCGTCCCAGTGATGGGGTTTAGCTTCTCATGATGAAAACACACTCAAAATTTATTTTTATTGCTCAAATGGTGTTTACAAAGAAGAGAAAAGGAGAAAAATTAAACACAACTATTTTGCTCTTCCAAAACTCCCCCCTCTCCGGATGCCTGTTTGGTCCTATTAGCACCCTATTTATACACAACAACCCATTACTCAAACATCTTTTCAAAATATTCTTCCATAACTCCACCAGATCTTCTCTTTAATGAAACATATCTCAGGAAAAAATTCTTTCTCCATTTATCACACATCTTCCTCTATTTGCTAGAATAAAATCCTGGGGATATTATTTTTTTTTATTTATAAATAAAACACAGATTTTCTTTCTCCTTTTCAATAAAAACAAACTCATCAATATATTATCTCTTTTAACTTCAAGATATGAAAACTTCCTGTATAATAGGCAAGAAGATATCTTTTCCTTAAATCTTTGAGATCTCCCATAAATTATGTGAATCCGCTTCAAATGAAGAAGAAGAGGGTGCCTCTATCCATTTGTTGAGTGCCCGTATCTGAAATGATGGGTGCCTTTATCAGTTCCTCTGGTTGCCTTTAACACTTTTTCGAGCTATTTTTCCAAAAGAGCTTATTTCCTTGAAAAGACTTAAAACAAGATTATTAGTGATTAAATTAGTCATAGAGAATGTAGTTATGGGTGAAAATGCGTCACACTTGCGTGCTCATCAAATTCCCCCACACTTACATTTTGTTAGTCCTCGAGCAAAACAGAAAATTGACCTGCTACACAGCTGGTCATATAATAAGATAGAGAAAAAGAGACCCGCTACACAGCTGATCATAATTTTTTTATATATATATATTTTTTTAGACCCGCTATACAGCTGGTCATATAATGCAAGAAAAAAGAAAAGACCCGCTATACAGCTGGTCATAACCCTAACAATCACATTATTATTATTATTATTCATTTTATATTTTTTCATCTTTTTAGACCCGCTACACAGCTGGTCATAACATGCAAGAAAAAGGAACAGACCCGCTACACAGCTGGTCATGATTTGCAAGGAATTTCCTGGAAAAAAAAAGAAAAAAGTAAAAAGTTAACCTCTCCCCCACACTTAAACATTACGTTGTCCTCAATGTAATTGAGTCATCCAACGCAAATATTAAGATGGGAAATGTAAAAAGTAAACCAAAATAAAAATAAAATAAATATACCTACTGGAATGTACAGAAATGGATCCCCAAAAATTAACAGCCTGAAAATTTGGGGATCAACCCAAAATATAGTACTTACAAACGACAGCTTCACAATTATGTTATGAAAAATTGGTGACATTGAAACTGTCTGAAATAGAGGATTACCCCCAAACCTAGTTTTACTTCACATGGAAGTGAGTATAGAACAAAATATGGGGATACTATTGGGACTGGGGAAATATCAATTGGTTCATGCATGATATCAAGAATAGGCAAGTCCTCTGGGTACCTAGATGCAAAGTAATCCAACAACACTTTAGAAGCAAGCAATTCTAACCCTGAATTAGGCAACTTTCGGAAGTCTAGGGGTCTAGAAACAACCTCTAAGTTGGGTAAATTATCTTGTGGGATGGATTCATCTATGGAATTAGGCAAATCATCCACACAATCATCCACAGGGTCATCTATATGTTCTGTTTGGAACAGAGAGTCACTACAAGATTCATCCTCATCAGCATATAATCTTTGACAATCAAGAACTCTCAATCTTTGTTCCAAACTAGGCGGTGTGTGTTTGTAATACTTCTCGTATATTGTTAAAGGTGATTCTTCACTTACCTCATGTGGAGCAGAAACTCCATATCGTTTCCTATGCTTATATTCATCAAGCTTCATCTCAGATGAGGTTTCCTAATAATTTGACTTTCTAAGCTTATATTCCGCCAGCGTTATCTTAGGTGACATCTCCTCAGAAGAAGTCATCATCCTCAAAAAGTCCCTGAAAACAAATACAAAAAGAAACGCATAAAAAAAAATAATCTAAAATGAAATAAAAATACTTTACAAAATAAATAAAAATAAACCTAAAAATTAATCTAAAAACAAATCCGTGTCGGCGGCGCCAAAATGATGTGATTTTTAATCGTCGTTGTTGTAAATAAGGATTCGAATGCTAAGACTTGTGAAGATTAAATTCAAAGGTTTAATGAAAATAATAAAAGAGAGAGTTACTGGGACTAGGAGTTCACCGGATTCATATCATAAGGTTCAATTATTTATTCTTCGGAAATTATAGCTCAATAAATAAAATATACTGACTTTTATTTTTGCCAAGGTAGATTCTCAAAACATTAGTTATAAATCGTAAGCATGGGACATCAAACATTTAATCAAGCATGATCCATCGAATAAAATAATAACTAATTAATTCAAATCGTAAATCAATTTAAAATAAGTGCAAAAGTGATATTGAGAGTAAAATAATTTTACCATGTATGAAATTCGGATTCCTCCGTCGTCCCAGTGATGGGGTTTAGCTTCTCATGATGAAAACACACTCTAAATTTATTTTTATTGCTCAAATGGTGTTTACAAAGAAGAGAAAAGGAGAAAAATCAAACGCAACTATTTTGCTCTTCCAAAACTCCCCCCTCTCCGGATGCCTGTTTGGTCCTATTAGCACCCTATTTATACACAACAACTCATTACTCAAACATCTTTTCAAAATATTCTTCCATAACTCCACCAGATCTTCTCTTTAATGAAAGATATCCCAGGAATAATTTCTTTCTCCATTTATCACACATCTTCCTCTATTTGCTAGAATAAAATTATGGAAATATTATCTTTTTTTTATTTCTAAATAAAACCACAGATTTTCTTTCTCCTTTTCAATAAAAACAAACTCATCAATATATTATCTCTTTTAACTTCAATATATGAAAACTTCATGTATAATAGGCAAGAATATATCTTTTCCTTAAATATTTGAGATCTCCCATAAATTATGTGAATCTGTTTCAAATGAAGAAGAAGAGGGTGTCTCTATCCATTTGTTGGGTGCCCGTATCTGGAATGATGGGTGCCTTTATCAGTTCCTCTGGTTGCCTTTAACACTTTTTTGAGCTATTTTTCCAAAAGAGCTTATTTCCTTGAAAAGACTTAAAACAAGATTATTAGTGATTAAATTAGTCATAGCGAATGTAGTTATCGGTGAAAATGCGTCACACTTGCATGCTCATCAATAGACTAAAAATCAAGACTTATAGTTTTGATCACTAACATTTACAAACATGCTTGAGATAGCAACGCATGCGAGTTTGATCGAGCAGTGCTCTAACACTTTGGTTCAAAGAATAGGACTTATACATAAATGTGTTTCCACAACAATGTTTATGTCCACCATTGGTTATGTAATCTAAACTCTCATTTCAATCATTGAAACATTCTTAGAGGACATTATGTAGTTGTTACACCGTTTCTCGTCAAAGCAATTTTCAAAGTGATTGAAACATATCATGAATTTCGTCACTAGGTAAAGATAAACTTGATCGAAGCGAAAAGCTTACCAACACATATTTCGAGATATAGATAGGCGAGGTATACTCGGCTCGAAATACCAAATGTGTATAATCCAAGTCTATATATATAGCATACGACTTCTTGTCTCAAAGAGTAGGAGACAGAGTAGATAGACTTTTGAGTGACATATAAGTTCAAGTCGTCACATACCTTTTTATCGAGAAGTTCCACCGGTTCCTTGAGTAGTTCTTCTTCTTGTATGATGAGTCGCCATGAAGTCCTTGAGATCAACTACACTTTCTATCCTAGTCCGAGACTTAGCTATAATAGACTAGAAATCAATACTTATAGTTTTGATCACTAACATTGACAAACATGCTTGAGATAGCAAGGCATGCGAGGTCGACCGAGCAATGCTCTAACAATCTCCCCCTTTGTCAATTTTAGTGACAAAACTATCAATACATATGTAATACGGAAAAGATAAAGAAACTTTAGTGGCTCCTATTCCATAGTCTAATCTTCAACATTCCTCAAAATCTTCGTCACTTCCAAGTACTCCAATGATCCCAAAGGTTGTAAGTTTAGTATCACCGTTGTTGAAGATCCGTAGCTATAACAATGAGAAAGCATCGGTCTCGATCATTATTATATAGTGTCATAGTATTATTACACAGTGTCAAAGTCCAATTGTATCACAACTTCAACAATAATACTGTGGTGATATGTATCACTCCCCCTTAGTCAATACTCCATCTCACATCGAAACCACTCCCCCTTACACAATGATCCGAAAACCGTATGTATTTGTATTATGAACTACATATTAATTCTCCCCTTTTTTGTCAATAAAATTGGCAAAGGTACAAGAACGGGATCATAATGAAATTTTCTTAAGAGACATTTCATGACCAAAAGAAGAATACATACTAACTTAATTTAGATGCATTCATATAGCCGAAGCTAATAGCATTCATCAAGGAGTTTAAAGATACAAGATAACCCCTCTAATATTCCACAACCGTACTCCCCACAAAGATATGACAATTAAGCACAAGTTCAAAAGAACTCTCCCCCATTTGATGTCATTCTCGGAAGAACAACAAAAGCGACCTTAATTTCAAAAGAAAAGAAGGATTTTATTGGACACCAAAAACCATGAGAATAATTTTCTATATCCAAAAACTCAATCCAATTAATCACAAGTAAACCCATGATTAATTTAATCGGAATACGCAATCAAATTAAACACACAAGGTGATCAACTTAATTGATTATGCTCAACATAAGAAAACTTACGGAACATATGACTAACATAACCATTAGACAATGATTAGGATAGTCGTTCATATACTCAATAGAAAGGCTTATGGAATATATGAATACTCAACTAGACTAATTACAAGAGATTCCATAATTAATCTAATTGGAATACACAACCAAACTAATCACAAAAGTAATCAATTTAATTGTCAATTGTTTTGCTCGACATAAGAAGTCTTACGGAGAAATAACTAAATAACCAAACAAGATTAATTTAGTTCAATATGCTAAGCATAACGTACCTTACGGAACAGCCAACAAGGCTAATCATAAAATAATCAACTTCGTTGTATCGTGCTCAACATAAGATGCATTACGGAGCCTCACAGTAATACATAAGAATATGGATCAGGGATGATCAATACTGCGGAATACTCAAGGATTCATTCTATCTTCAATCACTATTTCATAACGATATTAATAGACATAATACTTGAAAACAAAAGATTTTAACCTGTCTTCCATCAAATGTTTGATAATATAGGCTTAACTTTTGTATTTGTCAAACGTCTATTCATTCTTTTACCAGTATGTGGATACCGATCACAAACGACTTTACTTTTGACAAAATATGGGACCTTCAAGTTCACGGACGCAAAAATACATATCCCATAACAAATTGCAATATAATAAATCATAAAGATTAATACTGCAAAAACACCATCCTCCAAATATTTTTAGAATTTAAACCAATAAATCTAAAAACATGAAGATGAAAACGTTGGACATATCTATGTGTAATCACAATAATGGCTATTCCAAACTCTAGTAATCCTTCTCAAAAACAAGAATAAATTCTCATAAGAAGTTTCCTAGGTATCAAGACAAACTCGTAATGCACATATAAGATGATTTTTCCTTAGAGAGTAGAATCAATCTTTTTCGCCCGGATTTATACCAAGAATAGCTACCAAAGGCGTATAAAAGGATTTTCAAAGAAGAACATACAAAGTCATTAACGGCCATGCATCATAGTTCACATAAAATGATTGTGAAATTCAAGAATCCCATAGTAATGTGTACTACTGCCCATTCTTGAACTTCCTTCTTTGTGATTCACCAAAAACATTATTGTAAAAGCTACAAATGATCTTAGAAGAGTACTACTACATGAATCCAAGTGCCCAAGTCCAAGAGAAGTTAGAACAAGTGCAACGCAACGGAGCAAAACACTCAAAGACAAGAGACAGGACAAATACCAATATTAACTCATCCATATTCAATAATTATCACCTTCATTTTGAAGATAATTCATAGAGGAAGAGACTGCAAAAAGAATGAGGTCATTCTGAGTTCGGACGAAGAAGATACGGCCAAAACAAGTTTACCGAATATCGACATCAAGTATGCATACGGGTTTACAAACGAATTTTCGTATCCTGGAGCAGTATGCAGACGGGGTTTGCGAACTTAAATCCCTGGATTTTGGTTTTAAATGATTTTATGCATACTTGGTATGTGTACCATGAAGTCTAAACATACCGAACTAATGTTTTCAAACCTAAACATTTAAGAACCTTAAACACATATCAAGTTAGGTAGAAAAGAACGATAAGAAAGGTACGTGAATCATTATAAGTTCTCTAAGCAAATAAAAGCACAAATCTTGCTCAAGTTTATATACATACCTTTTTAGATGAATCCAATTTAATTCTACAACTTACCAAACATAAACTATGCGCCCCAATTTTCGTGCTTCCCTCACCGTATACATAACAGGGCATTCCTTGGTGAGGATGCACTTAAAACACATTCAAGTTGTGTTGAGGTGAACAATGTATTTCTCACCACAAGTGACTTTTGGATTATCATGAAAGAGATCGCTTTTAGAACCTTTTCACATCCAAATCCATCTTTCCAAAGAACTCTTTAAGTTCCAACATCATGGATACTACCTTCTCCATAGTCATGGAATTTTCTGGGAGATGATTTTCTTTCACACTCAAAGAATCCATGACTTTCTTTGGTACCCACTTCTGAGTTCGTTTAGGAACAATCAGAACCTTCTTCCCATTACTCTCTTCTAGATCTTTAGAAGGAGAATTGTATTGACTATTCTTTTGTAAGTTAGTCTTTCTCCAATTAGGAGCATCGGATCTTGTCTTCGTCTTTACAAAGTTATTCTTTTGATAATCATTACAATTATGAAAAGGCTTTGTATAACGTTTATAGGTAAGTCTAGGACTATCACAGCACTGATTCCTTTGCCTAAAGGTTGGACGTTTACAACTCGTAATGTCAAGAGTGTTGGCCTTAACATATGATCCCGGTTTAATAACTTCTTTTGACACCCAAATAAGAATATCATGAAGTTTTTCATTCCTTATACGAAAACGAAATCTCCTTTCCAGGTGACCTTTGTTTCCACAATAATGACAAATATAAGGAACGTTCTTACCCGGATTCATGTGTGCTAGTTTTGGAGGCTGATATACTTTGCTCTTTTGAACCTTAACTGTCGGTGAAGGTATTCCACTTTTCCCATCAGTGAAAACCTTTTGTCGAGAAGAATCACTAGCCTTGACAAATTTTACCTCTTTGCTAGTACTTGGAGTATCTATTTCCAATAGCCAAATCCTCGTGTATCACGATGATTTTTACTTGTTCCTAGCATATTAGTTAATTTTATTGAACTAGTATTGAACTTTTTCAAGTCATCTTCCAACATCTTGATTTTATCAAGAGCAACAGCTAAATCAGCCTCAAGGCGTTTTTCTCGAGCGAGACAAGCACTTTCTCTGTCATCAAAACTAATTTGTTGAGAGTTAAACCTTGCTTCAGATTTTGCAAGTTTCTCTTCCAACAAAAAGCACTTTTCATAAAGATTATCACATTCAAGTAACTTCATACGTAGGTTTTACTCAAAATCCTTGAGGATGGATTCGTTAGAACGATTCAAAAAATAAACACCTGCGTAACATCTTCTCAGTTTCTTGTTTTCTCGACAGAGAGGAGTCAGAAGAGGTGTGACATGAGAAGTCGTAATCTTCTTCATATTCCAAGAATCCAAAAACTTAACATACTCTGGGACTTAGTCATCAACATCTCTATCAATATCTGAATCACCTTCATCAGAAAGTTCATCTAACTGTTCTTCTAGAAGAGTTTCCTAATCAACAGTTTTTACATTAAGAGAATGTTTAGATATTGACTTATATATGACAGTTCTCTCAGGTGAATCCAAGCTTTTAGAATCATCTGGTAATTTCTGAACTGGTACGTTATTAGAGATAGACTCGTCCATAATCAGATCGCTACAAACACAGACTTATAAGGTCTTTAACGTGTTTCCCTGCTATGGTACCAATTGAAAAAGCGGGGGTCTAACAACACCACCCAATATTTCGCTTAACAATCCGTATGGACAAACTCGAATATACTTTCAAGAGAATCAACAAGACTCAATCAATTAAAAGTACATCAACGAGTTTATATCTCTCTCTTGATTTGATTTACTCAAGCAAGACTGCGAGTTCTAATCAAATACAAGGAATAACTTGGATGGTACCAAAGACCAATATCCAAGGATCAATCAATATCAATCGATAACCAAAGGTCATATTTCCAATTGAATGATTCAAACACACAACCTGTATTATTTCAATTATAAAGATAAAACAATACAATGTGGAAATTGAAATAACACAGACACCAGAAATTTTATTAACGAGGAAACCGCAAATGTAGAAAAACCCCGGGACCTAGTCCGGATTGAACACACATTGTATTAAGCCGCTACAGACACTAGCCTACTCCAAGCTAACTTCGGAATGGACTGTACTTGAACCCCAATCAATCTCCCATTGATCCAAGGTACAATTATGCTCCTACGCCTCTGATCCCAGCAGGATACTGCGCACTTGATTCCCTTAGTTGATCTCACCCACAACTAAGAGTTGCTACGACCCAAAATCGCAGGCTTTAACAATAAACAAATCTGTCTCCCACAGAAAATTCTATCAAAGGATAAATCTGTCTCCACAGATAAACCCTAAAGGTTTTGTTCCGTCTTTTGGTAATAATCAAGGTGAACAGGAACCAATTGATAATCCGGTCTTATATTCCCGAAGAACAACCTAGATTAATCAATCACCTCACAACAATCTTAATCGTATGGTAGCGAAACAAGATGTTGTGGAATCACAAACGATGAGACGAAGGTGTTTGTGATTAATTTTTATATCTTGCCTATCGGAGATATCAAATCTCAAGCCAATCGATCTGATTGTACTCGTACGATAGATGATGCAAGATCAGATCACACAACTACGATAAAAGTAGTATCGGTCTGGCTTCACAATCCCAATGAAGTCTTTAAGTCGTTTAACCCGGTTTGAGATAAGAAAAACAGAGGGTTAAAGGAGAATCGACTCTAGTATGCAAACTAGTATCACACTTAAGGTGTGGGGATTAGTTTTGCACAATACTATATTTCTCCTATATATAGTCTTTCAAATCAGGGTTTTTCCTTGGTTACAAAGCAAACAATATCCACCGTTAGATGAAAACCTGATTTAGATTCAAGCTAATATTTCTCAACCGTTAGATCGAAAATTTATCTTGTTATATACACTTGAACTGCACGCCTCCAGGTTTGTTAACCGTACCCAAACGTGTGCATTGTTGGTTCAATAATAGTCAACCAAAAGGTTAGCCATATGAGAATTTCATATCAACCATGTTCTTCTTCACCATAACTAGTTCAAATGACTCAGATGAACTAGTTAAGAGAGTTGTTCAATTGCAAGGAAATCTCATGTACTACAGAAGACACAATTGAAGCAAAGATGATTTGATTCACTCGAATCGGTTCATGAACTTTTATAGCCACGGTTTGCAAACTGCATTCCTTAGTCTTTATAAGTTTAAGTTCATAAATCATCTTCAAATATATAACCTTTATCAAGTTCGCAGACTAGGTTCGCGGACTTAAGCAACCGGTAGAGTTTACAAACTTCAGCAGAAAATCTTAGCAAAGACCTTCCGCCGGTCCGCGGACTGGGTTCGCGGACGCAGATGTTCGTCAACTCTAGCAGAATTTCTCGGGATGAGAAGTTCGGCAGTTCGCGGACTGAGTTCACGGACTTGGTTCACGCCATTCTCCGGGTTCTCTTGATCAACAAAGTTCAGAAACTTTGGTTCAAGGAATAAGACTTATACATAAATGTGTTTTCACAACAATGTTTATGTCCACAACAATGTTTATGTCCACTAACATTGAAAAATATGCTTGAGATAGCAACGCATGCGAGGTCGACCAGAAATGCTCTAACATGCATAGTCACACTAACTTTCCAAAATTCGGTTGACTAGGTACTAGGATCGGTTCCCCAGATATATATGGTATCTAACTTGTACTTGTTGCACATGTCCATAGGATCGTTCCCCTTTGCCTAAAAATGTGTTGCACATGTCCATAGGATCGATTCCCCTTTCTGCTAAAAAATTGTTGCACCTCATACAAGGATCGATTCCCCTTTGTGATAGGTTGCACCTCTTACTAGGATCGGTTCCCCTTTCCCCAGAGTCAGTCATACCAATAACACAAAATCGGTCATACCATCTCAGGTGATTACTTAAGATCGGTTTCACTAATAAAAGTCATACCAATACAAAAGGCAGGCCTTTGTGAATAGTTTTACCAAGAACATAAACAAGTCATGAGCGGTTATACTAATCACACATATTGGTAGTTCAAAAGATATGCAATGAATAACAATACCAATAATGTATGGCGATTTCTCTTTCGATTCACAAAACAAGTTCATGAATTTACTTCCTTAAAATAAATGTAAAACATTGTTTCCTAGAATGAAATCTTCACCTTATACCCATACATAATCACAATAGCATTCAAACGATTATGTCGATTTCTTATCTACAAAGTTTAATGGTTAAGAAATAAACCTCGTATTGTATTCCTTAATACCATGTCTATCTAGAGTATAATCATGCTTCACATTTTTGTTTAAAGTATGCACGACTTGAAAGATACGTTAGGGAATGAAACAGTTCAAGTCAAATATCACTAACCTCAAGTGGAAGGATGATGTTGTCGTTTTAGATCCTTACTTCTTCACTTCTTCAAGTCTTCGCAATACTTGTAATGTATCATATCCTAATACTTTCAATCTAACCTATACGAAGTTGACTCTAGTACATAATCAAGCGACTCTAAATGAGTTTTGGCTCACTAAATGACAACCAAACTTGACATACAAACGTTTGGTGGGTTCAACCGATCTATGATCTAACAATCTCCCCATTTGTCAATTTTAGTGACAAAACTCTTACATCATATGGATAAACAAATTACATTACACATACGCTTGATTCCCGAATTCAACAACACAATAACCTGTATACATTCAATCCTTAAATGCCGCTGTTGAAATTATAATAACAAAGCTAATACCCCCCCCCCCCCCCCCCTAAAGGTAAGATAGGTAGATTTTATCAATCCACACGTCTTTGTTATTTCCTTTGTAGTCCATATAACTACAAGTATATGATATGTTACTCCCCTTTAGTCCATGCTTTCACTCTTTCGTTAAATAAACTTTTAAGCACCAATGTCCTTTCACTTAGTGATACCAATCAATATAAATCAATACCAGTATCACTTGTTTACTCCATATATTTCTCCTCTTTTTTGTCACAAAATGACAAAGAAACGAAAAAATAAAGGACAAACCGAAAGGATCTTACAAATCTCAAAATAGACTTGCAACCTATAGAGTTAAGCACAAGGGTTCCACACACCATTTTTGATAACCAATATCAAAACCGAAACTACAAAGTAATTTTTTTTTGATATGTTACCAAGGGAACAATTTCCTGAAGCAATTTTCCCTAATAGTTTAGCAAAGCAAAAATCAACTAAGCACCTTAGTTCCTTTTCTAAAACGATTTTACAAATACAATCGCTTGTTCGATAAGACCAAAATAAAGATAACTCTATTTTTTCTCATCAGGTTCTAATTATCCATATAACTTAGGCCTTTAACTTTTAAACAAGACAACTACTAGGTTAGTTAACTAGCATTTCTTGTTAAGGCATTCGATTAGACTTGAATAACCGAACCTCCACTTTGATAAGTCTAATTAAAATCAGAATTAACTTAATTTCTCTTATCCGGAATCGAATTGGACTAAACAATTCATCCCATAAACCTTTTCTTTCGTTAAGCCATAAACAACTCATATAAACCAAATAAATTAACTTGCATAATTATTCACCTCAACCGGAAGAAATTGAAACAACATAGACATTTAAAGCACCGCAATTGCACCGAAATTTTATAAGCCTAAACAATTGATACCACACAATAAATCAAGATAACAATAGTTTTTCTTAATCGGATCCAATTGAATCATACACACATCCATACACAAATAACGGAATAAAACATAAATTGTGGCGAAATGTTGTTAAGCAAAAGCAATAAATATACGCAATAAAATCAGGCTTTTCTTAAACAGGAAAACAATTAACTAACAAGATTGTTACCTCAAATTTCGCATCTGCTCCTCCAATATTTTTGCATCTTCTTCCAGGGAGAATTGATATCGAAATAACATTATATTGTCATCCTTTTGCAAAACAAAAGAATAACAACAACCAACCTTTACCAGAGAAAGGTTGAAAACCGGTTTTTTACTATTGCAAGCAAAAGTTGAAAACCCTGAAACACATATGCTTTTATGCTAAACCAAAACCGATTCAACATATTTTGACTTTTTCACATATTGTTTCTATCAGAACCCTTCATGATCCTTTGATAAATCCTACCAACATGGGCTAGAACTTAATCCTGCTAAACCAAAATGTCACCCAAACCATAAGGGTTCACAATATTATGAGATCGAATATTAAGGTAGTAAAACCGAAATCAAACATCCCATAAACATACGTTGATACGTAGCAATAAGATAAATCATTCAAGCACATGCTATGTAAATAAGAAACTGTCACACGAAAAATTATAAATCAAATAATTTTATCCATAATAAGATAGTTTTATTCATAATAGACTTTACAATTATTGAAAGAAATCAAAAACTGAAGTCTATTCTTGTTGAAAATAAATATTAATCTTCATTCGTTTGCTCACAAGGAGCCTTTTGACGATCTTCTTCTATTTCAGCTTCATCATTCCAAAACTCGGATTCGATTCTTAGAATCTCTTTATGAGTTTCTGGATCTTTTCTGGCAGCAAATGCCATCTGTCTTTGAATACAGTCAAGTCGTTTACCAATCTTTTCAAGATGAAATAGAAGAGGTTTCTTGATAGAATTTGGAGAAAGTTTTTCAACAACTTTCTTGGGGGTTTGTCCTCCCATCATTTGACTTATAGTCTAATGAGTCACAAAATTAATGCTCACCATATCATTAAAGTCATCTCCTGCAATCAATTCACAAATATTGGTAATTATACACGGAAAACCGAGGTGTCTCTTAATACCAGAAGATGAGATAGAATATGATATCTTAATCATTTGGCTAACAATGATTCCACATAGATCTATTTGAGAATCCTCTTTCAATAGAAAATAGACAAATTCTTCAAACATCTTATCCCAAACTGACTTATCTGTTGTACTTGCAAATATGGTTGCTAAAGCAAGTTTACTGAAAACCCTAAGATGAAAGGGTATATCCTTTGTTGGTAATCTATCATTTTCCCAGGTAACCTTCTTTCCAATGAGACATGCTGAAATGGTATCATGTTCAATTTCAACTCCAGTAATCAAGTGATTACATTCCACATTGTACTCAATAGCTTTAGAAATTGTCTTACGATCAACATATAGATTCCTCGACCAACAAGAGTCACAAAGCTAAGTTTTTTGTGATCAACATTGTGTATATTTGCATAGAACACTCTTACCATATCAGGTGAATATTCTTCAAAATCAAAAAGATTTTCCCAGTTCCGATCTTGAACAAACTTCACATAATCCTTATTTTGGTCATCTGGATCAAACTTCTTTTCAGTAGTAAATTCCATTACCTTGAGTGTTCCGTATTTCCTGAAGCATGTGCTGTCAACTAAACGCGCAAATTCATGCTTGTTATCAATGTTGTTAGGAGATCTGATCATATCAATATCATCATATCTAATCCGATTATCAGCAAATTTGGTTCTGATTTCCCTTTTCTCATACTTGCAAAAATATGAAAAACCCTAGTTACGGTTTCAATCAATATTCCCCAATATGTTTGAGCACTGATAGACACATTTTTGTGACCGAATTGTCCTCAATTTTCAGTATTGCTGGTACTCGATTTTCTACTCATTATGGTGTTTTATGTGTTTGTAGGTATTTTTGGAAAATTCGGCTCGAAAAGTTGGTATAGGCAGCATACACATGTTATTCGGACTCTCAGTTTGGGATAAGGGCACCTAACTGATAAGGGGCACCCCAGGGAGCCAACTGCTAATCGCACCCCATTACTGGTTAAGGGGGATCCATCTTCTTCCTTTATTTGAAAAGAAAAATTGGCGGGAAATTTGGTTTCAACGGTAAAGTATTTATTATCTTTAAGATAAGAATATCTTCTTGCCTTACAAACATGAAGTTTTTATGAAAATGGAAGTTATCTTGTACTAGACAAGAAAGATATCCTTAGAAGATTTGATCTTGGATTTTATTCTGCGAATTAAAGAAGATATGGGTTTAGTAAAGAAATATATAGAATAAAGAGAAGAAAAAATTCTGAAGATATTTTTAATTAAAAAGAAGAAGATTTTGGAGTTATGGAAGAATATATTTGAATAATGTGTATTTTTGTGTATAAATAGAGAGCTAGAGAGCACATTTGGGGAGGCGGGTAATCCGGAGCCAAGAGCGTTATTTCATTTGGAGTTTAATATTTTCAATTCTATTTTCTACTATTTATGATTATTATTATTTTAGAAAAAGGATTGTACGGTTTATTGTGAGAACTCCAATGGTGATTAATAAAATAAATTTATTTAATCATATTATCGTCTCTGGTATTATCATGAGGAGCTAGACCCCATTTCTGGGACGACGGAGGAAAGAAAATCTCATGAATGCGGTAATTATATTATGACTATTTGCACTGTTATTTAATTGATTTATGATTTTCGTCGAATGGTTGTCATTTCAATTGATGGGTTATGCTTTCTTACATGTTTTGATATCCCATGCTTTAGATTTACATCCATTATTTTCGAAATCTACTTTAGGAAATGAATTAGAGTTAATGAATTTTTATGAGCTATTACTGTTTAGAATTGATATTTGAACCGCATAAAATTGTTTTTTGGTGAAACCCCGAGTCCCAGTGTCCCTCCATCTTGTTACTCATATTTTTTATATTTTTGCTAGTTTTATTATTTTCTTTAATTCAACCTTAAAAATCAATCTCATCAAGTTCGAGTGAACGACAACCTTCTTACCATTATATAAAATTCGATCATGCACATAGCAAGAGATTATCTTGTATAGGAAGAATTGATATTGAAAAGCGGGAATAACTAGTTTTAGGAAAAAATTTCAAAATCGGAAACCGAGACTTTTGGGGAAACGATTCCGATTTTATATCTAGGTCTTTCTTTTGGAAAACCAATTTTTCATGGACTGGATCTTTATTTCGGATTGATTCCATATTTTTGTCCAAAAGTCTGTTTACTCTTTTATTACCAGAATTTGATAATATTACTTGAAATTTACTCAAGAATTTTCTATTAGAGTATAAAAAAATAAATTTGAAAAAAATATGATATTTCTTAAAGATACCATCAGAATCATATATCCGGTAATATTTCAAAAGATCATTTGCTTCATTGAAACAGTTGTGAGGTGTATGAAGCAATCCATTGTTAATAGAATTATTAACTGAAAAATCATTCCATGAAGGATTACTCGGTTTCCAAACTCGCATCCTAGAAAGAGAAACATTGATAGTCTTTGATCTGAAAATGTACATGTATATACTTTGGTAGGCCATCCAAAATATATTTAATATTCCATATTTTTCAAGAACACAATAGCCAGAGTTTAACAAATCATAGGTGGAATCTTATGCATTTTCAAGATACAACCTGTCTAATAAGCCTTTATATCATTGTTACTTAACATAATGATATACAATCCTATGCCAGCCAAAGGATTATGTAAGACACTCAAGATATACATATGTGTGATTCCTAACAGAATTAGGAATAAGATTATTACATACTTCATACGTGTTTTCCACCACGAGTTCTTGAAGTATTCACATCCTGCCGTTACATTAACTGAATCATTCATGGGATTCAATTCTTACAGGTTGGATCGCACCAAACACAGATTGTTATATATTTTCGTGTTTGCCTGCTTTGAGACCAATTGAAGAGACGAGGGTACCCAAATATACCTCAATCTAAAACTTTTCCACATATCAGTCTTTTCTCTGGAAGTGATTGTCTATGGACTGAGTCGAGACAATACAACAAATAGGTTCACACTTCGTGTGATCTTCTATGGATACGAGATCAAGACAATACAACAACGAAGTATGTTTACTTGATAAAAGGTTCGGACTTAACCAAACACAATAGGATTTCTTATCAAGTAAATAGGAACGTTTATGTAATTTACTTTAAATTATAATAACAACAATTATAATTGTGGAAAATAAAAGTAAATGACATAGCAAGATTTTGTTAACGAGGAAACCGAAAATGCAGAAAAACCCCGGGACCTTG
Source organism: Papaver somniferum (assembly GCF_003573695.1). Taxonomy (NCBI): domain Eukaryota; kingdom Viridiplantae; phylum Streptophyta; class Magnoliopsida; order Ranunculales; family Papaveraceae; genus Papaver; species Papaver somniferum. The sequence goes on from NC_039365.1 coordinate 171,210,236, forward strand.
TCCAGAATTGAATACTCTCAGGATTAAGCCACTATACAAAATAAAACCAACTTCGTATAGTTGAGACCAAGCAACTAAATTTATAGTTCACCTAGTTCCGTCTGTATTCCCATGCCTCCAACTTTTAATAAGGCACGTAGTTGGGACAATTCCTTTGGTTGGTATTCCAAACAGTAAAGGAACAACAAATCTGTTTGGTATGAACTCTTTTCAACCAAGTGATGTGAGTTCGACAAAGGCTCTTCTGTTTATCTCAATAAAATCTTTTGTCAGGTTCTTAGATCTATATTATTCTTAATTACCAAATGTAATTGTTAAGATTTTGCAATCAATACTTTTAATCACAAAGAATTGTATTGATGCCGATCTACACATCTAATCAATCTAATATACCAGAAGGATAAGTCAATTATAGTTGGATCCTATTATACCGAAACAAGTATTGTGCACACCAAGGATTATGAACCCAAATCAGAAATCTTGAAAGTCTTCCTTGTCTTAAAATATTCTTAGATCTTCAATAAACACCTGCACACAATCAACTTGAATCTCTTGTGATCAATCACACACAGAACGGAGTCTGTTAACAATGGATTATCACAAGACGTCTTTAGATCTACAAACAGTCTAAAGATATTATGTCGAAAATTCGATCTAGTTTGAGTGAATCATATATCATAAGAGAAGATTCTCAAGCATAAACAAACTAGGTGCAATCAAAGTTCAACCACCGTCAGTCAATCAAATCAATCGAAAACAAAAGATAAACCACAATTATCTAGTTTCTCACAAACGGTACTAATAGAGCTTCTCAATACCAAAGAAGAATTTAAATTGATAGGCCGTAAGAGATTTCACCTAATTAGGTTACTCTCCTCTCCGAATAGGCGGCTTCACCAGTAGCAGCACAACTGAGATAGTTTTGCTGTCACGAGGATTGGTTTGCTCGAAATGCAAACTTCGATATTTATAGACCAAGGAAGTTTGGAAATCAAGGAATTTCCAAAATCGAAAATATTCTCAAGATATGCAATATATTCCAAATTCGGTTTCCATAATTCCTGGAAATGCTTTGTCCAAATATTGACCGAAAATCTCTTAGAAAATCTCCAACTAGAAAATGCATATTACTAATTTTTCGTTTTCCAAATATAAAGTTAAAAACCTTAAATAAAAGATTCTTAACTTATTTATTTTTTGGTCCGGTATTTTCTTCCTTTAGCTATTAAGGAATAACTTTGAACAATTAAAGATAAGCGTTACTGCACATGTTCAAAGTATGTCGATATCCTTACTTTGTAAGTCCTCTTTCATACTTACAATATTGAAACCGATTTTCCACACTTCCAAATAAGTTTAGAATTGGTTCATCTGACTTTCAAGAACTATGTGATTGATCAAGAACACTCAATCACAATTCATGGGTTTCACGGTTCTACCAAAACAAGTTTCGGTTCTACCTCCATGTGAGTACTGTGCAAAGTCACACTATCTTTCCAAAATTCGGTTGACTAGGTACTAGGATCGGCTCCTCATATATATATGGTATCTAACTTGTACTTGCTGTACATTTCCATAGGATCAGTTCCCCGTTGCCTAAAAACATGTTGCACATGTCCATAGGATTTGTTCCCCTTTCCGCTCAAAACTTGTTGCACCTCATACAAGGATCAATTCCCATTTGTGATAGGTTGCACCTCTTACTAGGATCGGTTCTTCTTTACCCATAGTAGGTCATACCAATAACACAAAATCGATCATACCATCTCAGGTGATTACTTAAGATCGGTTTCACTAGTAAAATTCATACCAATACAAAAGTCATGCCTTTGTGAATAGTTTTACCAAGAACATAAACAAGTCATGAGAGGTTATACTAATCACACATATTGGTAGTTCAAAAGATATGCAATGAATAACAATGCCAATAATGCCTGGAGATTTCTCTTTCGATTCACAAAATAAGTTCATGAATATACTTCCTTAAAATAAATGTAAAACATTGTTTCATAGGATGAAGTCTTCACCTTATACCCATACATAATCACAATATCATTCAAACGATTATGTGGATGTCTTATCTACAAAGTTTAAAGGTTAAGCAATAAATCTCGTGTCTATGCAGTTTTGTTTATCATGCTTCGCAGTTTTGTTTTCAATATGCACGACTTGAAAGATACGTTAGGGATCAATGAAACAGTTCAAGTAAAATATCACTAACGTCAACTGGAAGGATGATATTGTCGTTGTAGCTCTTCACTTCTTCACTTCTTCAAGTCTTCGCAATACTTGTAATGTCTCAAATCCTAGTACTTTCAAGCTAACCTATACGAATTTGACTCTAATTATAATCAAGCGACTCTTAAATGAGTTTTGGATCACTAAAATATGACAACCAAACTTGATATATCAACGATTGGTGGGTTCAACCGAGCTATGCTCTAACAGTGTCTGGAATTGTCAATACATATGTTGTATTAGGGAAGACCTGTAACACCCCGAGTTCCAGACCAGGGTCAAACCCATATGTAGATCTGAACTCGAAGCGTTACTGGTCGGAATGAGACTTATGCATATATTTATTCTTACTAATTCACTTTTATACCAAACATAATTAAAACTTTGTTAGAGCATTGCTCGGTCGAACTCGCATGTGTTGCTATCTCAAGCATGTTTGTCAATGTTAGTGATCAAAACTATAAGTCTTGATTTCTAGTCTATTATATCTAAATCTCGGACTAGTATAGAAAGTGCAGTTGAGCTCAAGGACTTCATGGAGATTCATCATACAAGTAGAAGAACTACTCAAGGAACCAGTGTAACTTCTCGACAAAAAGTTATGTGAAGACTTGAACTTATCTATCACTCAAAAGTCTATCTACTATATCCCCTACTCTTTGAGACAACAAGTCGTATGCTATATATATAGACTTGGATTCGAGCCGAGTATACCTCGCCTATCTATATCTCGAAATATGTGTTAGTAAGCTTTTCGCTTCGATCAACTTTATCTTTACCATATGACGAAAGTCATGTTATGTTTCAATCATCTTGAATTTTTTTTTGACGAGAAATGGTATAACAACTATATAACGCCCTCTAAGAATGTTTCAATGATTGAAATGAGAGTTTAGATTACATAACCAATGGTGGACATAAGCATTGTTGTGGAAACACATCTATGTATAATTCCTATTCCTTGAACCAAAGTTTGCGAACTTTGTTGATCAAGAGAACCGGAAGAATGGCATAATGCTAATTCCGCGAACTGCCGAACTTCTCATCCCGAGAAATTCTGCTGGAGTTGACAAACTATTTGCGTGAGTACCAGTCCGCGAACTCAATCCGCGAACCCAGTTCGCGAACCGGCGAAAGGTATCTTGTCGAGATTTTCTGCTGGAGTTTGGAAACTCTGCCCGGTTGCCTAAGTCTGCGAACCCAGTGTGCGAACTTGAGAAATGCTATATATCTGAAGATGATTTCTGAACTTAAACTTAAAAAGACTAAGGAATGCAGTTTGTAAACCGTGGATATAAAAGTTCATGAGCCGATTCGAGTGAATCAAATCATCTTTGCTTCAATTGTGTCTTGTGTAATACATAAGATTTCCTTGCAATTGAACAACTATCTAACTAGTTCATTTGAAGTCATTTGAAATAGTTATGGTGAAGAAGAACATGGTTGATATGAAATTCTCATATGGATAACCATTTGGTTAAATATTGTTGAACCAACAAGTGCATACGTTTGGGTACGGTTAACAAACCTAGAAGCGTGCATTGTCAAGTGTGTGTAACAAGCTAAGTTTTCGATCTAACGGTTGAGAAATATTAGCTTGAATCTAAATCAGGTTTTCATACAACGGTGAATATTGAATTCTTTGTTACTAACCTAACATTGATCGCAAACCCTGATTTGAAAGACTATATAAAGGAGACATATAGTATTATGCAAAAATAATCCCCACACCTTATGTGTGATACTAGTTTGCGTGCTAGAGTCGTTTCTCCTTTAACCTTTTGTTTTCTTCTTCTAAAACCAGGTTAACGACTTAAATACTTCATTGGAATTGTGAATCCAGACCGATACCACTTTTATCGTAGTTGTGTGATCTGATCTTGCATCTTCTGTCGTACGAGTACAATCAGATTGATTGGCTTGAGATTGATATCTCTGATAGGAAAGATATAAAAAGTAATCACAAACATCTTTGTCTCAATGTTTGTGATTCCGAAACATCTTGTTTCGCTACCATACGATTAAGATTATTGTGAGGTGATTGATAACTCTAGGCTGTTCTTCGGGAATATAAGACCGGATTATCAGTTGGTTCCTGTTCACCTTGATTATTGTCAAAAGACGGAACAAAATCTTCAGGGTTTATATGTGGGAGACAGATTGATCCTTTGATAGACTTGTCTGTGTGAGACAAATTTGTTTATTGTCAAAGCCTGTGATTTTGGGTCGTAGCAACTCTTAGTTGTGGGTGAGATCAACTAAGGGAATCAAGTGCGCAGTATCCTGCTGGGATCAGAGGCGTAGGAGCATAACTGTACCTTGGATCAGTGGGAGATTGATTGGGGTTTAACTACAGTCTAGTCCGAAGTTAGCTTGGAGTAGGCTAGTGTCTGTAGCGGCTTAATACAGTGTATGTTGAATCTGGACTAGGTCCCAGGGTTTATTTGCATTTACGGTTTCCTCGTTAACAAAATTTCTGGTGTCTGTGTTATTTCAATTTCCTCATTATATTGTTTTATCTTTATAATTGAAATAATACAGGTTGTGCGTTAGATCATCAATTAGAGTAATCCAACCTTTGGTTGTTGATTGTCATTGATTGATCCTTGGATATTGGTCTTTTGTACCATCCAAGTTATTCCTTGCATTTGATTAGAACTTGCAGTTCCTGCTTGAGTAAATCAAATCAAGAGAGAGATATAAACTCGTTGATATACTTTTAATTGATGGAGTCTTGTTGATTCTATTGAAAGTATATTCGAGTTTGTACATACAGATTGCTAAGCATAATACAGGAAAACACTTTAAACCTATAAGTTGGTGTTTGTTCGTTACTTAAAAATTGTCCCATGGGAAATTTCTTTGGAAAATTTGCTCTTGGCATATGTAACGCACGCTAGAGTTCCTTAAAGATTGTTCAAGGATTATTATGGTTAAAACCTCCGGGTTCACATGATAATCTCATCTCATATAAAAACTAATATTTGGATGATGAGAACCAATCTAAAGGAAAAAATAAAAAGAAGGAAAGACTGAGGAAACATTCGTCACACTCAAGGATATTGACTCTCACTAGATTAACTCTTGATATTTTTGAGGAATACTATCATAATGGATCAATTGATAAAGATCTATTTAGAGCATTCGAAGGCGTTTTTAAACTATTAGAGAAACTTAATTCTGTTAAGTCTAAGAATTCTTCTGAAAAAGGTTTTATACATGTTAAACCATGAAATAATATTGTACAACCTAGGAATCAGAAGAATTTTCCTTATATCCAGATCAAACGAAGGATAAAAAGCTATGACTGCCCTAATTATTATCATTACGTTGATTATATCACGGGGACTGTTCACACATATCAACCAGAAATGCTTCATGAGAAATCCTATGCACATTATGCCTCTTGGTAATATGCCTGGCACTACCCCATTTGTATATATCTTGGAATGGGGAAAGAAATGGTTAAGTTGTGTACAATTTTGTAATTCTCTTTTAGAATAACAAATAAAGCTTTCTACTGCATCCATCATCTCTCACAATACTGTGTTGTATGGGATGCATAATCTTTGATGGGCAAACGTCTAAGAAAATCCCACCTTCCTTGTGTGGGTCGCGGTTCAAAAACGGGTCCAAGCCCATTATTGGTTTTATAAAGAAGGAGTTCGCGCACCCTCTTCTTCTTCATCACTAGTCCGTGTACGTGAACCTATAGGGTTTTGTGTTTTCCTCCATTGAAGCCTCTTTGGAGAAATTGAAAGAAAGGGTGTTCAAGGTTCACTTCAAGTAAGTAAATTCCTCTTGTTCCTTTCAATTTCTTAGATCTCATGGTGAATTCTAATAGCTCAAGAAGCTCCAAAATCTCAAATTCCTCTAGCATGGATTTTCCTTGTGACCAAAATTCTCTTAGGATTAGGTTTGTGAATGATTCTTGTGCTAGAATTTTTGAAAGGATTTCATCGAAAGGTTTTATCCTAGAAATGAAATTGGATATTTCTAGTGGGCATGGATATGATTTAACTTGCTTCAAAAAAATTCAAGCTTGGAAACATCTTTGATGGTCTTGGTCAAGGTTTTGATTCTCTCACAAGAATTTTCTATGCCAACATTCATGATGTTGTTTTTGATAAGATGGAATTTAAATCCATGGTAAATAGATAAAGATTTCATGTTGATAGAGAATTAATTTCAAGGATTACCAACATTCCGTTGGGAAACGTGCGTCTTCCAAGACCAAGTGAAGAACGTCCATCTTGTGATGAAATCTCTCTTGGGCTTTGTGGCAAGAAGGTGACTTGGAATCAAGGAAAATTTCCTACTAATGATCTTAGTATCCCGTTGATGGCATTTGGAAAACTTGGTATCCCCAATCTTTGTCCCTCTGCAATTGAAAATTCTTGGTGGAGTCATGAGTTTGCGGAATTAGTCTATTTCCTTGATTCGGGTGTTCAAAGTCTCGACATATGTGGTTTTATCATTTATCAAATGGCGTCGATGACTTCACCTATCAAGACGTTAGTTTATCCCTGCTTGATTGGACAAATTTATCGTGATCGTGGTCTTGATTCGATTGGAAACTCTCTCGGAGTTCCCAAACCGGTTCGTCCGTGTACCTTCAGGCGCATAAGGGAGATTGTGTGCAAAAGACAAAAAGATGCTTCACTTAACGATTGTGACCCTACCACTTTGAGTCTTCTTCAAAAAATTCACAAGGGTATTGTACGGTCGAGTCAAGGGTGAAGTGTGTTCAAGAACAATTGTCATTGGTTGCAACAAAGTTTCCCGAGCTCAAGGAAGAATTGAACACAATTAAAGCATCTTGGGGTATCTCCAATGTGGAAGAAGATGAGTAATTTGTGTTCTTCTTGCCTAGTATGTCTTCTTTTTGGATTAGTTGGAAGAATAACTAGTGCTTGAATAGCAATGATTGTGACTACACATAGCTATTATGTTTCATCTTCTTGTTATTTTTTAGGTTTTTTGGTTTAAATTCTAAAAATATTTGGAGGATGATGTTTTTGCAGTATTAATCTTTGTGATTTGATATATTGCAATTTTTTATGGGATATTGGTGTTTACGTCCGTGCATTATGTTTGTCCTATATTCTGTCAAAAGTAAAGTCGTTTGTGATCGGTATTCAAGTACTGGTAAAAGAATGAATAGACTTTTGACAAACACAAAAGTTAAGCCTATATTGTCAAACACTTGATGGAAGATAGGTTAAAATCTTTTTTTTTTCAAGGATTATGTCTATTAATGTCGTTATGCAAATAGTGATTGAAGATAGAATGAATCCTTGAGTATTCCGCAATATTGATCATCCCTGATCCACATTTTTATGTATTACTGTGAGGCTCCATAGTGCATCTTATGTTGAGCACTATACAACCAAGTTGATTTATTATCTTAGTTGGTGTTCCGTGAGATATGTTATGACGAGCATATTGAACTAAATTAATCATCTTGTTTGGTTATTTAGTTATTTCTCCGTAAGTTTTCTTATGTCGAGCAAAAAAATTTACAATTAAATTGACTACTTTTGTAATTAGTTTGGTTGTGTATTCCAATTAGATTAATTACGGGTTCTCTTGTAATTAATCTAGTTGAGTATTTTCATGTCTCCATAAGTCCTCTTATGTTGAGCACTATCAATTGAATTTATCACCTCTTATGTTTAATTTGATTGCGTATTCCGATTAAATTAATCATGGGTTTACTTGCGATTAATTTGATTGAGTTTTTTGGATATAGAAAATCATTCTCATGGTTTTTGGTGTCCAATAAAATCCTTCTTTTCTTTTGAAATTAAGGTCGCTCTTGTTATTCTTTCGGGAATGACATCAAATGGGGGAGAATTCTTTTGAACTTGTGCTTAATGGTAATATCTTGAGGGGAGTGCGGCTGTGGAATATTAGAGGGGTTATCTTGTATCTTTAAACTCCTTGATGAATGCATTTAGCTTCGAATTTATGATTTCATCTAAATTAGTTGGTGTGTTTTGTTTCCTTTTGTTATGAAATGTCTCTTTCGGAAATTTCATTATGATCCCGTTCTTGTACCTTTGCCAATTTTATTGACAAAAAGGGGGAGAATTAATATGTAATTCATACTACAAATACATATGGTTTTCGGATCATTATGTAAGGGGGAGTGGTTTCCATGCGAGATGGAGTATTGACTAAGGGGGAGTGATACATATCACCGTAGTATTATTGTTGAAGTTGTGATACAATTGAACTTTGACGCTGTGTAATAATACTACGACACTGTATAACAATGATCGAGAACTATATTTTCTCATTGTTATAGCTACGGATCTTCAACAGCGGTGATGCTAAACTTACAAACTTTGGGATCATTAGAGTACTTGGAAGTGACGAAGATTTCTAGGAATGTTGAAGATTAGACATGTGGAATAGGAGCTACTAAAGTTTCTTTATCTTTTTTGTATTCCAAATGTATTGATAGTTTTTCACTGAAATTGACAAAGGGGGAGATTGTTAGAGCATTGCTCGGTCGAACTCTCATGCGTTTCTATCTCAAGCATGTTTGTCAATGTTAGTGATCAAAACTATAAGTCTTGATTTCTAGTCTATTATAGCTAAGTCTCAGACTAGGATAGAAAGTGTAGTTGAGCTCAAGGACTTCATGGCGATTCATCATACAAGTAGAAGAACTACTCAAGGAACCGGTGGAACTTCTCGACAAAAAGGTATGTGAAGACTTTAATTTATCTATCACTCAAAAATATATCTACTTTATCTCCTACTCTTTGAGACAAGAAGCCATATGCTATATATATAGACTTGGATTATACACATTTGGAAATTCGAGACGAGTATACCTCACATATCTATATATCGAAATATGTGATGGTAAGATTTTCGCTTCGATCAAGTTTATCTTTACCATGTGACGAAAGTCATGTTATGTTTCAATCATCTTGAAAATTTCTTTGACGAGAAATGATGTAACAACTATATAACATCCTCTAAGAATGTTTCAATGATTGAAATGAGAGTTTAGATTACATAACCAATGGTGGACATAAGCATTGTTGTGGAAACACATCTATGTATAAGTCTTATTCCTTGAACCAAAGTTTGCGAACTTTGTTTATCAAGAGAACCGGAAGAATAGCATAATGCCAAGTCCACGAACTCAGTCCGCGAACTGCCGAACTTTTCATCCCAAGAAATTTTGTTGGAGGTGACAAACTATTTGCATGAGTACCAGTCCGCGAACCGAGGCCGCGAACCGGCGAAAGGTCTCTTGCCGAGATTTTCTGCTGGAGTTTGGAAACTCTGCCCGGTTACTTAAGTCCGCGAACCCAGTGTGCGAACTTGAGAAAGGTTATATATCTGAAGATGATTTCTGAACTTAAACTTAAAAAGACTAAGGAATGCAGTTTGCAAACCGTGGCTATAAAAGTTCATGAACCGATTCGAGTGAATCAAATCATCTTTGCTTCAATTGTGTCTTGTGTAATACATAAGATTTCCTTGCAATTGAACAACTATCTAACTAATTCATTTGAAGTCATTTGAAATAGTTATGGTGAAGAAGAACATGGTTGATATGAAATGCTCATATTGATAACCATTTGGTTAAATATTGTTGAACCAACAAGTGCATACGTTTGGGTACGGTTAACAAACCTAGAAGCGTGCATTTTCAAGTGTGTGTAAAAAGCTAAGTTTTCGATCTAACGGTTGAGAAATATTAGCTTGAATCTAAATCAGGTTTTCATCTAACGGTGAATATTGAATGCTTTGTTACTAAGCTAACATTGATCGCAAACCCTGATCTGAAAGACTATATAAAGGAGACATCTAGTATTGTGCAAAACTAATCCCCACACCTTACGTGTGATACTAGTTTGCGTGCTAGAGTCGTTTCTCCTTTAACCTTTTGTTTTCTTGTAAAACCAGGTTAACGACTTAAAGACTTCATTGGGATTGTGATGCCAGACCGATACTACTTTTATCGTTGTTGTGTGATCTGATCTTGTATCTTCTATCGTACGAGTACAACTAGATTGATTGGCTTGAGATTGATATCTCTGATAGGCAAGATATAAAAAGTAATCATAAACATCTTCGTCTCATTGTTTGTGATTCCGCAATATCTTGTTCTCTACCATACGATTAAGATTGTTGTGAGGTGATTGATAACTCTAGGTTGTTCTTCGGGAATATAAGACCGGATTATCAATTGGTTCCTGTTCACCTTGATTATTATCAAAAAAAATGGAACAAAACTTTTAGGGTTTATCTGTGGGAGACAGATTGATCCTTTAATACACTTGTATGTGTGAGACAGATTTGTTTATTGTCAAAGCCTGCGATTTTGGGTCGTAGCAACTCTTAGTTGTGGGTGAGATCAGCTAAGGGAATCAAGTGTGCAGTATCCTGGTGGGATAAAGGCGTAGGAGCATAACTGTACCTTGGATCAATGGGAGATTGATTGGGGTTCAACTACAGTCCAGTCCGAAGTTAGCTTGGAGTAGGCTAGTGTCTGTAGCGGCTTAATACAGTGTGTGTTCAATCTGGACTAGGTCCCGGGGTTTTTCTGCATTTGCGGTTTCCTCGTTAACAAAATTTATGGTGTCTGTGTTATTTCAATTTCCGCATTATATTGTTTTATCTTTATAATTGAAATAATACAGGTTCTGCGTTAGATCATCAATTAGAGTAATCCAACCTTTGGTTGTTGATTGTCATTGATTGATCCTTGGATATTGGTCTTTGGTACCATCCAAGTTATTCCTTGCATTTGATTAGAACTCGCAGTTCCTGCCTGAGTAAATCAAATCAAGAGAGAGATATAAACTCTTTGATATACTTTTAATTGATCGAGTCTTGTTAATTCTCTTGAAAGTATATTCGAGTTTGTCCATACAGATTTCTAAGCGAAATATTGGGTGGTGTTGTTAGACCCCCGCTTTTTCAAACTTTTATACATGAAACGAAGCATATGAATACATTAAATATCTTTCAAAATATTTTCAACTAAACCTTTTTTTTAAAATTAAAGTTACACTTCAAGCAATACAAAAAAACAATGCAATCATTAAGCTACTCATTTCTAGCTTCCACTTCCAACTTCCATAAATCTGCAAGGAATGTCAATTGGGGTGAGATGACATCTCAATATATTGCATTCCCTTTCTCAAAATATATGAAAACATGCCAACAATCAAAGAGAATATTTACAACAAGATTATACGGTAAAACTTCAAGGGTTTAATTATATATATGTTCATTAAATGCACGAGTATCCTCGGCGCGGGACCGCCAACCTCACTTGCACGAGTATCCTTGGGTCGTGCCCCACCTATACGTATATCCTCGGTACGGGTACCGCCATTCAAACAAGCATATCAATTCATTTGTAAATTCACACTACTGTTGCACGAGTATCCTTGGGTCGTGCCCCACCTATCCGTATATCCTCGGTATTGGCACCAGCATCCAAACAAGTATATTTAATTATTTATAAAAGTGATTTTATCATATAATATACATCTTGATATTCCAAAACCATTTCATCAACAAGTTATAAGTTCATGATCCAACTAACGATGTAGTTCTTTTAAGCATTTAAGCAAACACACTAACTTCAGAATTTTATTTTGTAGGTTTCATAATGAAACTTATCGGATTGTATTCAAATTTTAGATGAGCATTCTTGACATATTTATCTATAATATATCCAAATATTACATAAAACTAATGGTATAAACAAAATATATGATTTTTACAATGTCAACCTAAAAATTGGGCAAATTACATGTTATTACCAAACATCATGATAAATTCATAATAACCTAAAATTGAGCAAATCCAAAGCACAACGAAATATATCATACATGTATACAACTTTTATCAATATTACAAACCATTATTATATCATTAAGATTGTTTGTTCACACAAAAGCCATTGCAAAGCCAAAACTGTCAAGAATTTCATAATAAATCACCAAATTTCAAACAAACATCCAATGGTGAATTTACGGTGGATTACTCTCAAATTTTAACCAATGATACCTAATCATGTTATGTATCAATAAAACAAGCCCGACCATCAATCAAATATAGTTAGTTATGTTAATAAATTTCTGAAACATAATAATACGAAATCATATGAGAAAACACACAAAGAAAACACCAAAAGAGAAAGGTCTAGCATTATAGCTTAATTTCATTAAGCCTCTACTGATTTTCTTAATCTTTCTTATCCAAAAATTTCTAACTCCATCATACTCTCCTAACTTTCTCTCTAATTTATGTTTATAACTCATATTTATTTTCTCCCTCTTTTCCTATTATAAAGCATACACTAACTCCCATATTAATACTACTCTAAGTAATAATAATACATTATATTTACTATTTTCTTTCTTTATTTTTATTTTTCTTTTCATTTTCTATTAATAAAAATGTTGATTTTATTATTTAGTAGCTATTGTACTTCCACCCTAACTTGTAGCCTTTCTAGTTCAAACGACCTTGCTAGGCTAAGGCATAGGAAACAGTCTAAACCACGTGGTTAGATAATTTGGGTATAACCCGAACCGAAACATGAAATAAAAATACCGGGTACTAAAAGACCATTCCCCAAAAGGAAATTGTGACGATCTTTACCACCAAGATACGAGTCTAAGAAACATGCCATCATGGAAGGAAATAACCTTGAAATACTTTTCGGAAACAGTCTCGTCGGAAAGTTAAAACAAATTTATCGCGAGCATAGTGTGGCTTGAAAACACTGGGGTACCAAAATACACCACTACTTTTCTTCTTAGACAATATGTATGGACAAACCCAATACAACTCCAAGAGTTAAATTCAATCAAGGAATAGTATCTACAATTATCTCTCTCTCTCTCTCTTGCGATTAGAATGTTTACAGAAAAAAAATCGTGAACCTAATCACAAAGAGATAATTTGGAAGGTACCACAGACTAATATCCAAGAATTAATTAAGCCGTATCCAACAAACTAGGTCGGATATATCTACTATGATTGATCAACGCATAACCTGTGATATTTCAATTATAAAGATAAACAATATAATGCTGAAAAGGAAATACATAACCAGAATTTTTGTTAACGAGGAAACCGCAAATGCAGAAAATCCCCGGGACCTAGTCCAGATTGAACACCTAACTGTATTAAGCCTCTACAGACACTAGCCTACTACCAATTAACTTCGGACTCGAACGTAGTTGATCCCTAGAAAGTATCCCACCGATTAAAGTACAGTCGCGGTCCTTATCGCCTCTTGAATCCCAGTAGGACTCCGCGCAATTGATTCCCTTAGCTGACATCACACCAACTAAGAGTTGCTTCAACTTAATTGAATACTTTGAACCAAATATGTCTCCCATAGATTAAGCATATATAATTGATTTCCTTTTATAATAAAATAATAGTGATCAAAGGTATGGAAATCGATAGCAATAGATAAAGTCTAGCTAACATCAACATATCGCTTCTATCTCTGTTACAACACAACGATTCTAAATAGAAATATGCTATGAATTTAATAATACTTATGCAACCCGAAGTGCAACCTATATTATTATTCACCTCACAGGTATAAAACCTGTGGAATCACAAAGTTTTAGACGAAGGGAATTTTGTGATTTCTATCTATCTTGATCAAGTGATAAATCAACAATTGATCAACATACAATATAGTACACGAGTTATCAAGGAAAGATAACTGGAGATGGCTTCATGAATCCCAATGAAGACTTTGTAGTTGCTAAGCCCTAAAAGGGTTAATAAGAGGACGACTCTAGATACAACTAGGACAAACCAAAAAGTAGTGTCGGGATTCGAAGATCCCAGTTACTTGAAGTTCCCCTTTTATAGACGTTCAAAGCATAGGTTGCTTTAGGTTTAAGCTAAGATATCTTTGGCACCAAGCTAACAATAACCACTGTTAGATGAATCTTTGAATCTGATTTACATAAAAAAGATATACACTCTGGTTAAGTAAAATCGTAATCGAACCATGTACAAAGACTATGTTCAACCTGGTTAGCCGAAACTAGCCCGTTTGAACCTAAAAGCTTAATATTTATTTTCATGAACACATAAGACATAAACTCTGAGTCACAAGCATGTGATCAAATAAGTAGGGCAATCAATGGATCAGGGTCGTCCCGGGTATCATTGGACTCGTACCCTACTTATAAAAGTCGGGTCCGGTTCCAAAATTCATGGACCCAGAACCAGACCCGTTAAAAATCCCGGGTACCCGTCGGTTCCGGGTACCTATTGGATATCAAGAAACTATAAAAAAGAAACTCAAAAATTTAATATCATTCTCTTTTTTGGCTTGAATCTAAATTATTTTTATAAAAATTTATTATTGTTTCTTTGTTAATGTATTAAATAAAGATTAAATGTAAGAAAAAAACGAAAAATGCAAAAAATTATAAGCCGAAATTAACAAAATACTTGTAATTTTGTTAAAAAGATGAATAAAAGTTAAAATAACCGGGTACTCATTACTCGCGGGTGCCCAATGGGTATTACCGGTTTGGACCGTTAAGATTTAGGTCCAATCGGGTAATTACCCGTCGGTTCCTAAGTTGTTAATGGGTCCAACTCTGGGACCCAGAACCGGACCCGTTTTATAGGGTCCGGTTCCGGGTTCGGGTAATGGGTACCCAGTGACAACCTCACAAATAAGTATAATGTTTTTAGAGAATTAATCAAATGCTAGTTATATCATAGAAATAATTTAAACACACTTAAAAATATGATCGACATGATTAGTAGATGTACAAGGTACAAATACCTAGTGGTTCGTGAGTCGGTTCAGTCATAGTATGCATACCGGTTTGTAAACACGTAAATAAAATCGAGTTCCGGAGTTCAGAAATTTTTAAGTTTGCGTGCCGGTTTGGAAACCTTAAGACTGTCGCCAGTTTCGGAGTTCATAAAACTAAAACGGTTTGCATACCGGTTTGGAAACGCTGCCGAGTTCAGGAACACAAAACTGTTTTATTTTGTGTACCGGTTTGGAAACAAACATGTTTCCGTAACCACAGTTAAAATAATGGTTTGCGTACAATTATGCATACCGATCTGGTTCACGAGTCAAACATATTTTCATATGATGTACATAAGAATATGTGCATCATTAATCTGTAAGTCGATATGTATATACCTACTCCGCTACGTGTACAAGTTCATGTAATACGGGTTCAGACATATAACAGTTTTCCCAGTAATAAAACTGATACCACTGTCTTGTATATGAATCAATAGTAGTTCTATATTTCTCTCTAAATTTATTTGAAACATTCTTGAATAACATTAATGACACATACCATTGTTCCAGGCTAATTCCGAATGATAAACTTGAATAATTATTTTGATTCAGAATAATAAATTATCTTTAACCGAAATTCATCAAGTATGAAAAAATGTTCATTAATCTTAGTCATTATATTTCGATAAATTTGTAAACTAAATAATTAGTTCTCGACTCGAAATTCTTGTATATGCATAATAGTGTAATTAGTTATGTGACATCGTCTCAAATGATAGAAAAGCGAATATGACTTGAGATATAGGTGGTTCAGTCTTCACTTACCTTTTGTTGATGAATTTCTCCAAAAGCTTCGATTGATCTTCGCCTTCAAATGGTAGAACGCAATGATGACTGTCTTGATCCACTATTTCCCAACTACATTTTTATCCTAGTCCGAGACGTAACTAATTTTAGACTAAAAATCAAGATATAGTTTAAAAACTAATTTTGACAACAAGCTTGAGATAGCAACACTTGTAGCTCGACCGATCAATTCTCTAACATGGCTTAAGATAGCGCTTATTCACTTATATCCACAACCAAAACAGGTTGTACAAGTACCAGAGTACCTATATGTCAACAGCTGATTTTTGGTACGCATACCCGTATGCTTACCTTAAAAATTCTGTGAACTCGTGAACCCGGAACAGTTTGCATACCCGTATGCATATTAAAAAAGAACTGTTGGTCTCAGAACCGGTTTGGCATGCATACCGATAAAGTTTTGTGAACTCCGGAACTCGGTTATGTCTTAAGGGTGTACATACCGGTACACGTACCATGACATAACTGTTCACGAAAAGGTTAAGTATTATATGCCTAGTACGCCCTACTTACCATGTCGAATGATTTCAAATGCAATAAAATTATTTCTGAGATATAATTAGCATTTGAATAATTCTCTAAAGGCAATATAGACATATTTAATCACATGATTGTGACTCAAGGTTAAAGTCTTAGGTGTTATATGAAAATTCTCAAGCTTATAGTTCAGTTGGCTAGTTTTTTCCAACCATTCACGAACGTTGTCTTTGTACACGGTTCGGTTACAGTCCATCATAAATAGAGTGTATATCTTGTTATGTTAATCAAATCCATAGATTTATCTAACGATGGATATTGTTTCCTTGGTTCCAAAGCTATCTTACCTTAAACCTAAAGCAACCTATGCTTTGAAAGTCTATAAAAGGGGTATGTTAAACAACTGGTATTTTTGAAATCGTACACTACTTCTTGTGTGTCCTAGTTGTAAACTAGAGTCGTCCTCTTCCTAAAACCATTATAGGATTTAACGACTAAATAGACTTCATAGGAACTCATAAAGCCAGGTCCATCTATCTTTTATCTTGATAGCTCGAGTATCCCGATCTTGTTCGATTGTTGATCTGCTCACTTGAACAAGATAGATATAAATAATCAAAGTTGTCTTCGTCTCCGATTTCGTTGATTCCACAGATTTAATACTTGTGAGGTGAATAATAATCTAGGATGCTCTTCGGGAAGCATAAGTCTGTATTTTGAGGTTAGCTAGACTTTGT
This sequence comes from Papaver somniferum, assembly GCF_003573695.1. Lineage (NCBI taxonomy): Eukaryota > Viridiplantae > Streptophyta > Magnoliopsida > Ranunculales > Papaveraceae > Papaver > Papaver somniferum. The sequence goes on from NC_039365.1 coordinate 171,227,348, forward strand.
CTATATCTATAGATTTCCAGTCTCACCTTGATCTACGATCAAACAGGAAATCACGCATATGTGTGTATATGTGGGAGGCAGATTGGTTTAAAGTCTTCAATTGAGTTGAAGCAACTTTTATACTGTAAAGGACGTCAACTAAGGGAATCATTTGCGCTGAGTCATGTTGGGATTCAAGAGGCGCAAGGAACACGACTATAATTGAATTTCTGTGAGGGCTTAATTAGGTCTCAACTACAATCCAGTCCGAAGTTAATTTGTAGTACGCTAGTGTCTGTAGCGGCTTAATACAGTTTGGTGTTCAAGTCTGTATTAGGTTCCGAGTTTCTTCTGCATTTGTGGTTTCCTCGTTAACAAAATTTCTGATGTTTGTGTTATTCTTTTTCCACATTATATTGTGTATTTTTATAATTGAAATATTACAGGTTGTACGTTAATCAATCAGGTAAATACATCTATTTGTACACAAAATTACTTTTAGGCACTAAACACGATGATTTGATGATGATTATTGAAAATTAGGTTTAGGAAACGATTTAGAGATGAACAGATAAGACAAAGATTTAACGTGGTTCGGCAAGTGTTGCCTACATCCACAGAGGAATCCCATAGGGAGAGTATTGTATTGATATAAGGTCTGCAATAATTATGGTTATCTAACCTAGGATTTCATATCTCGTTAGGATACATGTATTTATATAGTTTATGTAACCATAATTCTGGTGTAAACTTGATATGCAAGTAACTTGGGAAAGATTTTTGAAAACTTCTGGAATCTTCTTTCACGGGTTAGTTGGGCTTGAATATTGGGCTTCCCGTATATTTTATAGACGGTACAAACATCGCCCCCTTTTAACCTCCAACTTTTTGGTGGTTAAGAAGTTTGTTTTTATTTCTGCGTCGACCGTTGATGAAGCAACTCGCCCCCCAAGCGTTTGTGGAGATACTACAAAGATGTCCCCAACTGTGATAACCTGCAATAAATTTGCTCACGTGTTAGGTGAGATTTTTTGCCACATGGTGGACCTGATGCTCGAGAGCTATTCGAGTCTTGAGAGAAATGTAGTGTGCTTGCAACTGGGGCAAGGCTTTTTGCTCACAATGTAACAAGGCTGTCGTGCTCGCTGCTTGGGAAGGCTAGCTGTTGCTTATGTTGAGTACGAATATTTGGACCAGCATCGGGAGTTGGACCAGTGGTCGAGATGAGACTTTGTGCGGACCAACATCAGACGTTGGGCTCGTGGTCGAGAGAAGACTTTATGCTTACATCGGCGCAAGTCTTTCAAACTCGCATGCCAGACAAGATTTTATTCTTGTCAAAGCAAGACTTAAATGCTGACGTGCAAGGTGAGTCTTTAGGTGCTTGCGATGTTATGCAAGGCTAAATATTGAAGGGTCTAATTAATCCTCATCTCAAACCTGATTATGTCGCCATCTACGAACATCAAACTTGATCATGTCGCTATCCACGAACCTCAAACTCGACCATGTTGCTGCTCCAATTGCATATAAAAGTTTTCTCGAACAAAGAATTTTTGCTTCCATGCTGTAGGGAATTGAAAGACATTCGAACGAGCCAAAAATCACTTAATTCGGATTTAAAACGAAAAGGTTATTGATGAAACAAGAATTGAACGAAGCACGCGTGTTGGTGCATACATGGAAGTGCTGACTGGATTAAAAAAAACTGATGTGGCACTGCTGTCTGAGACTAAGTTGTTGACATGGCACCCGAATGGTGCTGGCGTGGCAACAACATGCAAAATATCCGCTAACAAGGTTGATGACGTGGCAGCTGAATGGACCTAATTGCTGACGTAGTGAGTTTTGGCAGATGCGTCAGACCCTGACTGTATCATCAAAGCTGATGTGGCAACTGGTCGGACCTGAACGGTCTATACCGAGTTGTACCACCTAATGGTTGGACCGTGTCGGTTTGACCTACCTGGACCTTGTGACACGTGTCACTATCTGATAAGCTAGACCTCTATGAACCGGTTTGATAAACAAAAAGCTGGATCGGAGGCTGGATAGATCCTACGGATGAGATCCACTGAATATTAAGGTGAAGATTTAATTGATTTGGAGTTGTACATGAGGTTGGATGAAGATTAGGTTTTCGCAATAGTTTGTCACGGTTTCTTCAAGTATTTCGCAACAGTTTCTTCAAGCTCGCAACGGTTTCTTCAACCGTTTCGCAACAGTTTCTTCAACCCTTTCGCAACAGTTTCTTCAAACTTTATAACAATATCTTCAAACTTTATAACGGTTTCTTCAAATGTCATAATAGTTTTTCTGAAACCCTAACTTTGTTTTTCTCTTTCGCTGATTTTTGCATCGAACTCGTGCAAGATTTTTTTCCGCACTTTTCTCAATGATAAAACACGATCGTTTTACACGAATCCCCTTAGTAGGCGCCAATGTTTGTACCCAAAATTACTTCTAGCCACTAAACACGATGATTTGATGATGATTATTGAGAATTAGGGTTAGGAAGCGATTTGGGATAAACATAGAAGACAAAAATTTAACGTGGTTTGGAAAGTGTTGCCTGCATCCTAGGAGGAATCCCATAGGGAGAGTACTGTATTGGTATGAGGTTTACAATAATTATGGTTATATTACCTAGGATTCCATATTTCTTTAGGGTTTAACATACATGTATTTATATAGTTTATGTAACCCTAATTCTGGTATAAACTTGATATACAAGTAACTTGGGAAACAAGACTTCTGGAATCATCTTTCACGGGCTAGACGGGCTTGATTAGCGGGCTTCCCATCTATTTTATAGACGGTACACACAACATCCATACTTCTTTGTTGGATACTACTTGATTGTTACTTGAAATTGATCTTTGGAATCGCCCAAGTACTCTCACACACAAATCATGGTTAACTAACTTGCCTCTGTAAACTTTCGGATTGTGAGAAAAAGATGAATATTATTCCTCGATTGATATTCATTAAGTTGAACTCTCAGAATTGTATTTAGGTTTTGTCCATACAGGTTTCCTAAGAAAAAGTTGGGGATGTATATTGGTACCCCTAATGTCTTCACTCTCTTTTATAGGTAGAGAGAGGACCAAGTTCTTTGGGTTTTAGTATTAAGCTGCAGATCTCGACCGTCCATCAAGGAAGAGATAATTAGGAAATAACTTCTTAAAGGAATCTGAGATTTTTAACAACATCTAGATTAGCCCAAAGTTATCACATGGGCCAATGAGATAATTCCACTGAATGAAAATTATCTTACATTCTCCCCCTGGTCCATGAGATAATTTATATAATGGTTAATCTTAGAAAACATCAGGCGCGCGTAATTGCTAAACAAAATTTAATGGTTAACATAATACCTCGGTCAAACAAGTTATTTATGCGAGTCATAGCGGTTGCACATTGTCTTTTTATCAACATGTTACCTTCCATGTACCACAACACAAATAACTTACTCAACTAGGCCTTAAATAGGAGTATCATACGGTCCATTGATGTCTTTAAGAAAAACAATTTTTGTTAACATTCGTCCATTCACATAAGTGTACTAAATATAGAAATAATTTCAGAAGTACTTTGTTAAGAGCTCAATAAGTGTTCAATAATAAACACATTAATTACATTCTAACCTCGATAAACGAATCTTCGATAAATGAATAACCTTGTGAAATGAATAATTTTCTTCGGTCTCGAGTTGGAAAAAAAGGATAAATGAATAACCTCGCTAAATGCATTAATGAATGAAAAAAAAATTGAACCGTTAAAGGCCTTATGAATATATAAATGAATTATCACTAAATTTTATACAAAAAAAAATATATATATAAACCAAAATACTTTATCTAACCAACAATTTTTTCTCAAAATATGCATGCACAACTTATTGTTTTTTCTTCCCATCTAAACCAAAACGCACAGCGTTCTTAATGTTTTGTAATACTTGAACAACTTCTAAAATATTTTTTTCTTGTTGTAGCAAGTCAATTTTTACGGTGATTACCGCTTGAAATGCCTCTTTGATGACACATTTGGTATAACACTACCATGCTCTAAAATTTATGTGTCCTTAAACGATTCTATAGATGTGTCATTCTTGTTATGATATATTAGATGTTTGGTTAGGAAGCATCCAAATTATATATATGTAAAAAATTAAAAATACTGTCTAAAAAAATAAATATTCATTTACCGATAATTGAATAACCTCGTTAAACGAATATTTTTGTCCGGTCCCAAAAGCATTCATTTATCGAGGTTAGACTTTAGCTGAATTCAATAATCAGTTACTATACCTAAGATTTTAATCTTTTTTTAAGAGGTCTTGAAAAGTAATTGTTCATTAAGTGCATCTGTGGAAGCGATTGTACATAAGCGATAAACGAACAACTATGGTTTCTGAATTGCTTGATTCACGCATATATACTCAAGGTTCATGTGTTTTGTTCATTTTGTATCATATCATGCTTTAATGCTGCGAAGCTAAGACAATAAGTCTCGCAATCATAAATATTCAAACTCGATTTTGGAACTAGTTTGAAAAACCCAATCATTAGACACAAGATAACATATCAACGACTTATGTCCAACAAGACTAACATATCAACAACTTGTTATATTTACCGCATTTGTTTTGGCAAAAGTTACATAAGATTTCTCAATCGTTGTACAAAAAATAGTTAATCGACTACAACATAAATACTTGACTAATACCGAAAGACCGTGGTGATCTCAAAGTTTTGAATTTTGTTTTTATCATGTAAGAAATTTGTTATTTATAATATTCTAAATCTAATCTAATATATTTTCATTCTTTTACTTTTATACATGTGTTTTATAGTTTTATATAGGGCTGTCAACGGGTCCGGTTCCTCCCGGGTATCATACTACCCGGAACCGGACCCTATTATTTTTTCCGGTTCCGGGTCCCCACGATTCCGAGTCCGGTTCCTAAATTAATTGGCCCAGAATCGGACCCTATTAAACAGTCGGGTACCCACCGGTTCCGGGTATTAAACGGGTATTTCATTTTCAGTTTAACTGCACAATAAAAATATGCATCAATGCAATAGTATGGGTTTCCAGTGCTTTGACAAATCAAGCACATAATAATTTAATCAAAACACACATGAGAAAACAATGGTTACAAGTTTCCAAATCCCTCTCCACTTACAGAGAAAAAAGGCCTGAGCTTTAAGATTGCGACTTTGGACTATGACAATGGTGCTAGGACTTTGAGCAAATAAAATAACCGATATCAATTATTAGCAATGGCTAACGTAAGTCAAACAGTATATATACAATAAGCTGGTACAACACCACATAGTTTATGATTCCATTTTTTTGTCAAAGTCCAAGAACCATATTGGTGATACTGTCAAATAACTTGATGCTAATATCAACTTCATATTCATTTGCCTGTCCAAGACAACAAAAATTAGAGAATTATAATCTAAAAGTAACTGCAGTAATGGTCCAAAGACATTAACATTTAAAACTAAAACCCAAAAGTGATCATCGTTAGTAATGTTACCGGATGGCCTCTCTTATATCTCCATCCCTGTTTGTTATGGCTATAAGGAGTTACCTTGCAATTGTACTGAGCTCATTCTATCCTTCGTGCGTCCATTCTTTTTGAAATTCCCAATTCCTAGTGACTACTGTCCCAAGTTCTATAAACCAATACAATTTAAATTAAGCTTCCAGAATAAGATACAGACAAAGACATCATTCCAAAATGAATTAAAACGACATATTACAATATGTTAGACGTTGGTTTAGTATGCCTAGGAGAGATTTCAATCACAAAGTCTCAACAATCCAATAAGCAACATATCTCATATTCTAACTGATCAAATTAACAAAATCCACCAACAAATCACCCCTATAATTACTAAATAAGTAAAGAATGAAATAAAAAAATTTACCCTTTTTTTCTTAATTCAGGTTTTTCATCAAACACTCCATGTGCAATTTTATTGGTTTCAACTTTCAAGAGGTGTGTCTCTCCTTGTTGTATTGAGCTCCTCATATATCTTCTTCACCTGCAAAATCATGCTTGAATACAAGTATACAAGCCAACATTTTTAAGCTTTCACAAACACCGGAACATTCTCTGTTTCTTTTAGCCATTCACTTCCCACAAAAAGGTGAAAACAACTAGTGTTCTTCAGCATTTTTCTCATTTAAAATCACTAGATAAAAATCATTCAGAATTGGAATTTAGCCACAACCAATCCTTCACCAGAACTTAAATTACTTTGATTCCTCTCTATTGACTACCAACATTAATGGAAGCAAAATCAAATAATTTAGAAATGATAGATTAAGCTAGAAAAGGAATAAAATTAAACTACAAAACGTATGAGATAGTGAAGAAATTATGGGAGTTCATGGAAATCGCTTCTTTCTTCATAATTTAGGTTCTCAGTTCAGAGATTGTGAAGTGAAATTATCATGGCTGATAACTTATTTTGAGGTTTTAAGCAGATTTGGTCGGGTACCCAGGAAACGCGTGTACCCGTCGGGTAGGACCCGTTTATGAACGGGTCTATTCAGGTAAATACCCGCCGGGTCCTAAATGGTTAATGGGTCCAACTTTTGGATCCGGAACCGGACCCAAATTCAACGGGTCCGGTTCCGGTTCCGGATAATGGGTACCCATTGACAGCCCTAGTTTTATACCAACAGCTTCCTCAATAGCCCAAAACCATGCTTTTTCCTTAGGCTTTCAATGTTAACTGTTGACTTGCTAGAAATCCCACCTTCTGTAACAGTAACGACTGCAATCCACATAGACTTGTATTAGAAAATCTATATATAATGAGTACTTAAATATATAATCAGTAAAGTTTGCAGATACCTGTAATATCCCCAGCAGCACTACCGTCATCCCCGGCTCGTGTTACAGACGCCTGAGCAAGGCAAAAAGTATCGTGCACTGAACATGTAGAACTATCAAAATGAGTTGTTAACAAAGTTCTACTAATATCTCTTCCGGCAGCTAAACAGGCAAATCGGTCACTGGAGCTGTGCACGGGGGATACAATGTCTGTGGTGATCAGGTACAACAATGGAACCCGAGGCAACTCTCCAATCTACAGGAAAAAGAGAAGAAAACGACAGTGTGTGAACCATGCGCCGATTCAGACTCGAGAACAAACAAAACATACTAATGCAGAGCATTTTGTGCATGTGCTTCATTAGTAATATTTTACAAAGTATGTGAACCCCATCAACAAGAAGAAAACAACAGTGTCATGAACCAATCATTGTAAGACCTGAAATTAATCAATCGAATTTATTTTGCTTTCCAAAGAAAGTTTAAGGTTCTGTTCTACAGAGAGAAGGTAGTTGTACATAAGGTACACTACAAATATCAGAAGACATCTGACGATTGATGTAGTAGAATCGAAGAATGCCTCGCTATCAGAAGAATCTGTTCACAATGAAAATGTCCATGGGATGTTGGATGGTTGCGGTTTGATGACAATTCTGTTGATGAAGATAAGTGATATTTTTAGTTTAGAACCAGGACTTGTCCATGGTATTCTATAGTTGTAATTCCAAGTGGAAACCTTACTAATCAGAAGTGGGTTGGTAAGGTTGTTAGTCAGTATTTCGGCATATGCCCAATTGTGGTATATGTTGCAAAATGCACTGCAGCAGAAGATGGAAAGGGAAACTAGAGCCACTGCTCTCAGAGTTTAAAAGTTGTTGAAAATTCAGAGCTTGAACGAGACAATCTCACTATAGAAGAGTAATGGGTTTTAAGCTAGACTCGATTTATCTACGTTCTTAGAGCTCAACTTCATGTTATATCTATTAGATTATGGTATTCTATCGGTCTACTTCTGAGAAGCCCATCACATACCTTATCAAGATTTATTCCACAAGCACCTCCGACATCCAAACCACCGGATGCAGCCTTAGCAACAACCTGCATGACGAGATTGGAAATAACTTTAATACTCATGCCAAATACCATAATCATTGTAACTGAAAACACCCTAGTCTAACCAGTGCCTCATCTCAACCTTAATAGGCTAACAATTTTTTAAAATTCAATCAATAAGTGGGTTTGGGAATTGAGCGCTACTGATCTGGGACCAGCAACCATTCAAGAGTTATATGACCTAGATACTAATACAAACACTAAGCACTATAATGAAATCTAGTTTCGGTAAAACATTTAGTTACCAGTATATCAGTAGAACCATCTTTTAGAACCTTAAGAACTGTTTCTCTACAGCCACCATCTAGAGCAACAGCACTCAAACTTTGCTCTACCAGAGCATCTGCCACTTCATCACACTTTTGCTGTAGATGGAAATTGAAATTGCAGTGTCAGAATCTCAAAAGCACTTTAAGAATATGAATCTAATAGAGAATCATTACCTCGCTGTCAACAATTACAATGGTTGGTAGGTGTGGACTACCAGATCTATCAGCATGTTCTGCCTTTTTCCGAAGCGAATCCAGAAGCTGATCAAACTATTTTCATAACAAGATATAGGCACCATTATAAGCAAAGTGCATCATCAAGGGCGTCACAAAATAAATTAAATAGCAGACACTAAATGAAAAGAAAAAAAAACAAACCTACTTTAGGAATATCAAAATTAATTACACGACAAGTTCCAGAGTCACGTAAATCATACGAGGCATCATCTGTAGCAACCTGCAGAGTTGGAAGTTAAAGTAACTACAGTGCTTGTGCTTGTGCTTGCTGCTCATTCAATGCCATATTCATTATATTGACAGCAACCTAGTTTAACGAATACCGGAATATATACATACCAAAATATTAGCAGAATTATCGGCAAAATTCCCCAGAACTTCTTCTCTTTTACTTGCAGTACAACCACGATGAAGAGCAGCCGCACTGAAGTTTTTCTCTTGCAGGGTACGTTCAAATTTTCGACACCTAGTCTGTAGATGAAAATCAACATGAATCAACACTCACTCTAAAATTGAAAAACAGTCCCTAAGCACTCATTCAAACAACATAGCCAAGCATGAGGCCGAAGTGCCTTTGGTAGAATGATACATCCAAAGGACACTATCATACATAAGAAGTTTTCACGTCAATGTTCTATATGATATCTTGATTTTGCATAATTGAACAAACAATAAACAAAAAAGTGGTTGTCAATAGTTAGTATATATGCACAGGAGGTTGTAGCAGATAAGAACCAAAGTTAAAATCCTAAGCAAGAGTTACAGAATGCACTATTTTCAGACTGTCTTAACGATGCATACATCAATAATGTCAAAACAGCATCATTACCTTGCTTTGAACAAGAACTACTGTTTGAGGACCTTGTTTTCTTGGCCGGCTTCGTTTATTTGGTTCTAGGCATTGCTTTTCATATTTATTAGCCTGAGCTGCCTCTTCAGAAAGCAAAGCCACAAGCTCAGTTACCTATTGTTACAACACAAGACAAGGCACCATGTAATGGCAGCTGCAAGATGAAACTTAGCTTATATAAAGACAACTCTCTTTATTGATGTTTGGAAAATCTCTCAAAACTAAACACAAGCTCTAATCTTGCTCATATGATCAACCACAACTTTGGTGGTCATATATATATATAGAACTATGAATTCCTAATCCTATTACCTTATTACATGTCTTTCCTTTTCTTAGAACTAGATGACTTCTAATTCCCTTAGGATTACATCAATTTCCTAATCTTGTCCTAACCAGCTTGTTAGTGACTTCTATGTTGAAGTTTAACCAACATTCTCCCCGTTAAGCTTCAACCTTACCCGTGACATATCTTGTACTCCAATCAATCGTCTCATTTCTTCAAACTTGATCCGAGCTAATGCCTTTGTCAATATATCTGCTTTCTGCTCAGTTCCTGGTATGTGTTCAACGTTGATGATCTCCTTCTCGATACATTCTCGTATGAAATGATACCTTTTGTGAATGTGTTTCGTCTTCCCATGAAACACTGGATTTTTAGTGAGTGCAATTGCAGACTTATTATCAATCTTGATGAGAACTTTTTCAGGTTTTCTTCCTTTGATTTCACCCAACAGTTCTTGAAGCCATATTGATTGTTTAGCTGCTTCTGTTGCAGCCATAAACTCAACTTCACAGGATGAGAGGGCTACAGTGTCTTGCTTCTGTGAACACCATGTAATAGGTGCTTCTCCTAGATAAAATATATGACCAGTTGTACCTTTTCCATCATCTTGGTCAATATTATGACTGCTGTCACTATACCCAACAATTCCTTTTGATCCTCCTCGACCATACTTCAATCCACAGCTGATTGTTCCTCTTAGATATCTCAATATCTGCTTTATTACATCACCATGAGACTTGCGTGGACTCTGCATATAACGGCTAGCTACTCCCACTGAGAAACCTAAGTCTGGTCTTGTGTGCAACAAGTATCTAAGGCATCCAAGATTTCTTCTATAACTCGTTGGATGAATCTCAGCTTCTTCTTGTGCCTTTGAAACTTTAAGTCCAAACCCCATTGGTATCTTAGTTGGATTACAAGTTTCAAGTCCTGCTTCTTTCAGAATTCTCCTTGCATAAGCTTCTTGTTTAATCTGAATCCCATCTACTCCTTGATGGACTTCTATGCCAAGGTAATAAGTGAGTTTTCCGAGGTCTGACATCTCAAACTTTGATGACATTTCTCACTTGAACTCATTGATCACCTTAAGGGAGTTGCCAGTCAAAAATAGATCATCTACATAGACTGCAATCACAAGAAGCGTTCCCTTTTCTTCTCTTTTGTATACAGAAGTTTTTTTAGAACACTTTATGAATCTCATTCCCTTTAAGATTTGATCTAACTTTGTATTCCAGGCTCGAGGAGCTTGTCTTAGACCATATAGAGCTTTTGATAACTTATAAACCTTATGCTCTTGTCCTTTTACTTCAAAACCTTCTGGTTGTTCAACATACACATCTTCTCGCAATTCACCATGTAAGAATGTTGTCTTAACGTCTAAGTGGTGAATTTCCCATGAGTTTGATGCTGCCTCTGCAATTAATAAGCGTATTGTTTCAATTCTAGCAACTGGTGCAAAAACTTCATCAAAGTCTATGCCTGATTCTTGAACGTATCCCTTAGCTACAAGTCTTGCTTTGTATTTATTGACAGTACCATCAGCATTCCGTTTTATTTTGAAGATCCACTTAAGACCAATCACTTTTACCCCACCTGGCTTATCAACTAGAAACCAAGTATTGTTTCTGTTGATTGAAATAATTTCTTCTCTACATGCTTGTGTCCATTTAGTCGAGACCTTTGCTTCCTGAAAATTCCTTGGTTCATCATTAACAGAAAGTAGCATTATCTCACATTCTTCTGCAGCTTGAAGAACATAATCCTCCAGATACTGTGGCTTTTGTATCTGTCTTGTTGATTTTCGCAGTGGAATGGGTTGAGTTATTTCATCGATCTCTTCTTCTTCTTCTTCTTCTTCTTCTTCTTCTTCTTCTTCTACTTCTTCGTTATTCTCGGTGTTTTCATTATTCTCTTCTTTTTCTTGATTAACATCATTGTTTCCATTGGTATTGATGATTATGGGTCCTTCGCCTTCATCAATTACTTGACCCCATCTCATGTGAAACATTCCTGGATCCCTACTTGGTCCATCATTAGTTTCTTTCCAGTTCCAGTTTGCTTTTTCATCGAATACCACATCTCGACTCACTATCACTCTTTTCGTTGTTGGATTGAATAATCTATAAGCTTTGGATCCAGGCTCAATTCCTAGATTCACAAGAGTCTGAGATCAATCATCTAGTTTCTTAAGAGTTGCAGAATCAACTTTTGCGTATGATTTGCAACCAAACACTCTTAAATGATCTATGTTTGGTTTTCTCTATCGCAAACTTTCATATGAAGTCATGTCTTTCAGAGGTTTAGTAGGTATCCTGTTTATTAGGTATGTGGAGTGTTGTACAGCTTCTCCCCATAGATAATTAGGTACCTGCATAGCCTTTAAAGAACTTCTTGTCATCTCCATTAGAGTCATGTTTCTCCTCTCCACCACTCCGTTTTGTTGTGGTGTATATGGTGTAATAGGACCACATAAATCAGCATGAAGAAGCTCTAATGGCTTTGAGGCTCTGAATGATGTTGCTTTTGGAAAACCTTGACGCGTTTGTTTCCCAACTACACATGATTCACAGATCCTTGATTCATCGTTTATCTGTGGTAGCCCTCGAACCATCTTGTTCTGAGCCATGGAAAACGAAACCACCATTGTGGATGCAAAACAGTTCACGCCACCATCAATACAAGTTCCAATCCTAAACGAACCATCTTGCTCTGATACCAATTAATGGCAACTGCAAGATGAAACTTATCACCGGTTAGACTAGGATGTTGTCAATATTATGAATATGACATTATGAGTAGAAGGCATAAGTAGTTACTTAAACTTTTGAGTTTGTTGTACAGGTTACTACAGAAGCTGAATATCATGGTTTAGACGTAACAAGATATGCAAGAGTGATTAATTTTGATGTTCCTAAGGTATGATTTTACCCCTGCAGTGGAACCTCCTCTAGAATCTACTATTTAATGTATCCAGTATCGCCTTTGATAATGGCATTAACTTTTCATGGTGTTGGTTAAACTTCAACATAGAAGTCACTAACAAGCTGGTTAGGACAAGATTAGGAAATTGATGTAATCCTAAGGGAATTAGAAGTCATCTAGTTCTAAGAAAAGGAAAGACATGTAATAAGGTAATAGGACTAGGAAAAGGAATTCATAGTTCTATATATATATGATCACCAAAGTTGTGGTTGATCATATGAGCAAGATTAGAGCTTGTGTTTGTTTTGAGAGATTTTCTAAACATCAATAAAGATATTGTCTTTATATAAGCTAAGTTTCATCTTGCAGTTGCCATTAATTGGTATCAGAGCTTGTCTACACCGAGCCATGGGAGACGAGAGCACCATCATACGTACAAGATTTTTCACAAGCACAATTTGAAGCTTAAGGGGGAGAATGTTGGATTAACTTCAATATAGAAGTCACTAACAAGTTGGTTAGGAAAAGATTAGGAAATTGATGTAATCCTAAGGGAATTAGAAGTCATCTAGTTCTAAGAAAAGGAAAGACATGTAATAAGGTAATAGGACTAGGAAAAGGAATTCATAGTTCTATATATATATGATCACCAAAGTTGTGGTTGATCATATGAGCAAGATTAGAGCTTGTGTTTAGTTTTGAGAGATTTTCTAAACATCAATAAAGAGAGTTGTTTTCATATAAGCTAAGTTTTATCTTGCAGTTGCCATTAACCGGTGCCTGGATCCTAGCCCTGATAGGCTGATGATTTTTTCAAGACTACCTGGAGGTCCTGAACTCAACCCATGGGCGGGGTTTGGGGTTTTATCGGTCTGTGACGAGAAAACATTCCAGGGAAAATTTAAGTTACGGAGGAACATGGAGATACCAGAATATCAATAGAACCGTTTTTAAAATTGTCGCAATTTTTGTCACGGGCATCATAAACAACAGCAACTTCCCAACAACGTTGCGCATTCATGGCTTTTACAACTTCGTCACACCTAGCTTGTGGATCAAATTAATATAGCTTGTGAACACCTCGTAGACGCTTCAAGAATTTAAAAGCAAAACAGAACATGAATGCATCATTACCTCGCTTTCAACAATTACAACTGTTGACTTAGCTGCCTTTTTCACAAACATGGCTAGACGCTGATCAACCTGTGAGAATTATATAGTTAAAATATTTTTCCAACATATATGTCAAGTCAAACAACTTCAAAAATTCATCACCAACGACAAAGAAAAGATGAAACACCAGGGAGGAAAGAATGCACCAGAAAGCTGTTGCTAAGAAAATACCCAGATGGAAGTCTAGTTTTATCTAAATCCAAATATAACTCGATAAAAAGCTGAGGAAGTCGTAAATACTGCTATTGTGTACACAGTGGTTAGAAGTTTCAAGTGTTGAAAATTTTCAGTGACCATGATGCAATGAATGATCCGGCACTTATAATCCTTAAATCAGAGTTGAAATGTACACTGCTATTCTTAAATCAGAGTTGAAATGTATATCTTCAATCTCAAACTTATAATCCGACACTTAAGACCTAAATGATTCCGCTTAGATGTTTACAGAAAGTGATTATGTGCCTTATATATCTACAGAGACTGAACTTGAGCTTTCATGAGAGAGAAAAGTAAGTATCCAAGGAAAAAAAAAAGATCCCATAATTGGACAAGCCAAGGACTATATTTGACGATAACAACCTATATCCATGGACTGTATAACAGATCCTTTCCGAGTCTTAAGTAAGGTGTCCGGAAAGATGACTGCAAGTCAACACAATTTGGACAAGGCTCCTTAACCATAAAAAGTGACATGGCAAAGCCATGATTCCAACCATTTACTGATGTGCAAAAATGAACGAAAGTACGTAAGGGTGCATGATATTTACATCTACAAAATATACTTATGCCAATCTAGTAAATGATCTTCTACAGGTAAATACAAATGATAGGGTCAATGTGCAAAATGTATATGCAGATACAAAAATTATAAGGACAAATATACAGAATGTGCATGAGAAATTACAGTAGTTGGGTCTTCTCGAGTGTGAGCTAGGGCTAGACATAATTGGATTCTTGAGTGTGCTTTTCGGCAAGAAGACAATATTGTACCAGAATCAGAAAACGAGCAGTGAACTTCACATAAATGATTGAGCATAACAAGCACACAACTATAAATGACAATACACATAAATGGAAAGAGAACATATTGGAATATCAGGAACAAATGTCATCCGTCAAGAGTGTTCTGGATGCTATCGCTTAGGTTTCCTTTTGTAAGTCAGCATGATATCTTATACATTCTAGTAAATGGTACGGCAATAATAATAATGATATGTTCCTAATCTGTAATTGGTATACATAATGTTGCATTCAAACATTGCAATACAAAAAAACTGAGTGCAAATGACCATTACCTTGTGCCCGTCGAACCCACCTAGCATAACTTCGGGAATCGTTGAATCAGGAGCTTCTAGCATTCTTATTTGATCACGGGCAAAATCCGCATATTGACGAAAAGAAATCTCTCATTTCCATTGGTTAAACTACAAGACAGAGTAAAAAAATAATAAATGGATTAATTGGAAATAATTGGTGTAAATCCAAAGACTTGTAACTTAACTTACCAGGTCCTGAAGAGCATCCTTGACGAGGATGCAACTTTTCTCGCCCCCAGTAGCAGAGAACATCATCTTATCATCCATTTTGTACAGTTTAGGCACATCTGTGAAGAAATACAGTGACATAATTTTCAGATCCTTACCTAAAAATAAAGGACATACAGTCTTGACACATTCTCTATATAAAAACAAAGTTTTTCCGAGCGTGGTTAACCGGGGCTTCTGGTTGATTCTGGCCCGTCATTTGTTTTATTTGGTAATATTTATATATGTTCTGGAAACAAAATTCGGGTGGGATCTTTTTTTTCCCAAAAATATTTTTCAGGATTTTTTTTCCTCAAATAAATCTAACATTCCCAAAAATATTGGATATAATATATTTATTTCAATAGTTAAAATATATATAAATTTAAATAAAATTGCATCAAGAAATACGTTGTTCATCACGATTCCATCATAAAATTAAATCGATCGTAAAATATAAATTACTAATGTCCATTGTCCAGTTACAATTGTCCAATTAAACTAATCCTAATTATCCTAATTAGGATTGCAAAAGACTGATAATAAAACTAACACTGATCACAGTTTACAATTACAATTTCAATGAAATGATTAAAATTTAGAATCTAAATATATATGTAGAGTTATGGATACTTACACGAAGGTTGAAACGTGTTCCCTCTTTCACAAAAATAAAAGAAGCGATTGTTAATCCTGTACAAAAATGGAAGATCAGTATTGTTAGTAGAAAATGAACAATGCATAACATTAAACAAAATTTGAGAATAAGACAATAAAGAAGTATGGAGAAAAGTGCAATAAAAGATAACGAAAGCTTTTCAAAATATTTTCCTTACTATTATTTCCTTCCATAAATAAAAAATACATAAAAATAAATAAAATAATTTTTCTTGCTATATAAAAAATACATAAAAATAAATATAATAATATCTCCCATATAATAAAAAAAAATCAAAAGGGATAATAAATGATATTATTTCCCA
Source organism: Papaver somniferum (assembly GCF_003573695.1). Classification (NCBI taxonomy): domain Eukaryota; kingdom Viridiplantae; phylum Streptophyta; class Magnoliopsida; order Ranunculales; family Papaveraceae; genus Papaver; species Papaver somniferum. The sequence continues at coordinate 171,243,539 of NC_039365.1, forward strand.
AAAAAAAATTAGATAGAATAATATAAATTTTGCTATTGGATTCAATACTGGATATTTTCTAAAAATATACTACCAAAAACCTAAAATCTACCAAAACCAGGGACAAATAATCTTTTTAGGTTTTATTGATAATATAATGCTAATTCCAGAAATTATTTTATCTTCGTCTGTATAAGAGCACAAGTCAAGCATCATTCATCCAACGCAGATCCGACTTGGTTTTTCTATTTACCTTTTTTTCTTTTTAGGGTTTAGGTTTTATGGATGTTTCGTTTGATATGTTGTTTTCTGTTTTGCTGATATATGGAAAAGTGTTGTTGATTGGCGCTACTTCTCTACTGTGATCACACATCTAGGGTGAAAAAAATTCTCGCTTTGAATTCCTCATCATTATTTCCTATACGTAATTTATTTATTTTTGCATGATTTATTGATGATTATGCTAATGATTCAGAATTTTGTTTTTATTTTTGTAGCTTGGTTCTGATTACAATTGATACAATAGATACACATTGTAATGTCTTATTTTTTTGTGATCATATCGGCAATTGAGTAACCTGATTTCTATTAATTAATTGTTCTGGGTTTTCCTTTTTTTTTTTTTGGTGTCCGTTTCTTTGTTGTTCTTTCTTTGTTTGATGTATTTTAGCTTTTTGTTGCAGGTATCCTCGATTATGCACATGTTATTACCGGTATAGTCAAGCAATATTAAGTTATAACATCAAGGTATAAGTACTCCATCTTTTTTGTTTAGCAGGTCTTATTGACGCATCAAACCGGGTTTTGCAACTGGTAAATTTTTTTTTGAAGCAATTGTTTTTTATTGATGTTGTTGCTGCTTCCGTCAATTTTATTACCTATCATTTTCATACTTCATGTGATTGTTTATGTTTATATTTATTTTGTTTTATTTTATATAGATTATGCGCTCTACCGCTTTTGAAACATGTTATATAGGGTGCAGCTCTTTATCGTGGTTATTTTTTAATTTATCGTGTTTAACTGGAGCTTCTGGTTGATTCTGGCCCCGCCATTTTCTTATTTGGTAATATTTATGTATTTCTGGAAACAAAATTCGGGTAGGATCTTTTTTTTCCCAAAAATATTTTTCAGGATTTTTTTTCCTCAAATAAATATAACATTCCCAAAAATATTGGATATAATATATTTATTTCAATCATTAAAATATATATAAATTTAAATAAAATTGCATCAAGAAATACGTTGTTCATCACGATTCCATCATAAAATTAAATCGATCATAAAATATAAATTACTAATGTCCATTGTCCAGTTACAATTGTCCAATTAAACTAATCCTAATTTCCCTAATTAGGATTGCATAACACTGATAATAAAACTAACACTAATCATAGTTTAAAATTACAATTTCAATGAAATGATTAAAATCTAGAACCTAAATATATATGTAGAGTTACGGATACTTACACGAAGGTTGAAACGTGTTCCCTCTTTCACAAAAAAAAAAAGTGATTGTTAATCCTGTACAAAAATCGAAGATCAACATTGTTAGTAGAAAATGAACAATACATAACATTAAACAAAATTTGAGAATAAGACAATAAAAAAGTATGGAGAAAAGTGCAATAAAAGACAATGAAAGCTTTTCTAAATAATTTCCTCGCTATTATTTCCTTCCATAAATAAAAAATACATAAAAATAAATAGAATAATTTTTCTTGCTATATAAAAAATACATAAAATAATATTTCCCATATAATAAAAAAAATTGAAAAGGGATAATAAAATGATATTATTTCCCAAAAAAAATAGATCGATTAATATAAATTTTGTTATTGGATTCAAAATTGGATATTTGCTAAAAATATACTACCAAAAACTTAAAATCTACCAAAACCAGAGAGAAATAATCTTTTTAGGTTTTATTGATCAATATAATGTTAATTCCATAAATTATTTTACAAAACTAGTCAAATAAAACCAAGGTGACCAAACATGTGGTACAAAAAGTCCAGCCATATTATTTTTAATAAATAAAAACCATTTAGTTAAAAAGTGACACAAAAACTCCAGGTCAAATAATAATGTGCAAATTTAGTTTTTATTACTTTAAAAAAAGCCAAACATACCCTTTTTACCTTGTCCTTCTTCTCTCCTTTCTTTTTTCTATTTATGCGGTCTTCATCTCCCCACCACCATTAACACCAGCAGCAACAAATATCTCTCCATGAACACCATCGCAACACCTCCGTCACCACCAACAACAACACCTCCGTCACCACCAGCAGCAACACCTTCGTCTCCTCCACGAAACCTTCGTCTCTTTTTCTTCTATTTCTATTCAGATCTATCACCAACAGTAGCTCCGCCACCATCAAACCAACCGATGTGTCCAGATCCGCCACCAACAGAACCTATGTCTCCTCCATTAACACCATCATCACCTCATTCTCCTCCATCAACACCATCATCACCTTCTTCTTCTCCGTCTACAGATTTTCCATCAACAACACCGCCTCCTCTTATTTTTGTTTTTCCCACCAGTACATCAGATCCGCCACCAACACTACTTCTACCTCCTACTTTTATCATCTAAAACCACCACCAATACCTTCAAATCTTCCACCAACAACACCTCATCTACAATCAACACCAGTACCTGCAGATCCGCTCCCAACATCACCTCCGCCTCCTTGTTCAATCCTCTACAATCACCACCACCACCTTATGATGTTTTCATCACCAGCAAATGATGATACATCTTCAAAGTCGAAATCAATATTTTATTGGGAAATGACAGATTTATGATGAAACCAAAGTTGGTTTCATCAAATTCTGACAGTTTTGGTTGGTGAAAACAGTAAACTAATGATGAAACCAAATTTGGTTTCATCGTAAACTTGCCTATTTTCTGTCATGAAATCAAAGATTTTAATGATGAAAATTAAGTTTATGATGAAACCAAATTTTGGTTTCACCTGATTTTTGTCTAGTTTATTCGGTCTGACTTGGAAGACGGCATGTTTGGTTTCATCATTGAAGTTATGTTGGTGAAATGACAATATGTGGTTTCGATTGTATGTACAATGGTGGTTTTGATTATATGTGTGTATGAATTGGGAGAATGTGTATAGCAGGGTCTGGTACTGGTACTCCAGGTATTGATGAAGAAGTTTTGTTGGTAGTGGTGGCCTTAACTTAAGTTATGGAAGTGATAAAGAATGGATTAACTGAGTAAGGGTGGTGCTAATGCAATGAGAGTTGTATTTGAGCTTCAGGTGTTGCATAAAAGACTGGTATGGTTTACAATTAAAGAGGTGTATGTCTGCATTGTTAAAAGTGTAATGAATTGGCTGAAGTTGATGAAACCTAATTAGGTTTCATCGTATTTTTTTCATTTTGTTGAATATTAATATCTGTGAAGCCAATTTTTGATGGTGGGATACAGGTGGATTATTTTTTGTTGAAACTGGTTGTAGTTGAGGGGGTAATGGTAGTGGTGGTTGTGGTGCTGGTGGTTGTGGCAGCGATGTGGGTGGTGCAGTTGACGGTGGTGGTAGGTTTCATCTTATTGTGGATTGTTTTTTGTTGAAAGTAGTCTTAATTAAGGAGGTAATGGTAGTGGTGGTTGTGGTGATTATGGTTGTGGTGGCGATGGGGGCGGTGCAGTTGACGGTGGTGGAAGGTTTCTTCTTATTGTGTTTCATTTTTTCTTCTTCTTCTTTCTCCTTTCTTTTATGATGAAACCAAAATTTGGTTTCATCTTATTTTGGTGAAACCAATTTTTGGTTTCATCATTTTTCTGGTGGTGGCGCGGTGGTGGTCGGTGGCGGCGGCGACGAAGGTGGTCGGTGGCGGCGGCGACGACGAGCGGTGGTGATGTTTCTGGTGGGTTGTTGTTCGTGGTGATAATATAATAAAATTTAAAGGTTGGGTTGATTTTTGTTTTTGTTGTGGTGATTTAAATAATAGAAGGGTAATGTAGACAGTTTATGTTAAATGGGGTTTTTGTGAACATTTTGTTTTGGTGGAGTTTTTGTGCATGGATGTGACACCTTTGGGGTTATAACTCGCGGACCGAGTATTTTATCTCCGTCTATATAAGAGCACAAGTCAAACATCCAACACAAATCCGGCTTGGGTATTTTCTATTTACCTTTCTTTTTTTAGGTTTTCGGTTTTATGGATGCTTCGTTTGATATGTTGTTGTTTTCTGTTTTGCAGATATGGAAAAGTGTTGTTGATTGGCGCTACTTCTCTACTGTGATCACACATCTAGCGTAAGAAAAATTCTCGCTTTGAATTCCTCATCATTATTTCCTATACGTAATTTATTTACTTTTGCATGATTTATTGATGATTATGCTAATGGTTGAGAATTTGGTTTTTATTTTTGTACCTTGGTTCTAATTATAATTGATACAATAGATACACATTGTAATGTCTTATTTTTTTATGATCATATTGGCAATCGAGTAACCTGATTTCTATTAATTTATTTTTCTGCATTTTCCTTTTTTTGTTGTTGTTGTTCTTTCTTTGTTTGATGTATTTTAGCTTTTTGTTGCAGGTATCCTCGATTATGCACATGTTATTACCGGTATAGTCAAGCAATATTAAGTTATAACATCAAGGTATAAGTACTCCATCTTTTTTGTTTAGAAGGTCTTAATGAAGCATCAAAACGAGTTTTGCAACTGGTAATTCTTTTTTGAAGAAATTGTTTTTTATTGATGTTGTTGCTGCTTCCATCCATTTTATTACCTATCATTTGCATACTTCATGTGATTTTTATGCTTATTTTGTTTTATTTTATATTTTTGGATGGTTGAATAAAATCAGGTAACAAAAGAGATCATTGGCAGGGGTATTTTGTTCGTATAATTTTACTGTCTGCAGTTTTGTATTTGTTGAGTTAGTAGTGTTTTCATAGTTGGAGCTTTGGTGAACAAGATCGTGGCCAATGAAAAATTAATTTGTTCAGTTGGAGTTGATCCCAAAGGATCATAGAGGTGGTGTACTCTCTTAGATGTATCTTCGCTACTTTAAGTTTTAATTACGTCTTCAAAGTCATGGAACTAATAAGCGCAGCCTGTGCAACTGAAGAGTGATTTTACGCCATAGATTATGCGCTCTACCGCTTTTGAAACATGTTATATAGGATGCAGCTATTTATCGTGGTTATTTTTTAATTTATTTTCCCACATTTATATTATTTTTATATTTTCTAAAACAAACTATCTAAGATTAGATTTTTAATTACGTAAAAAGATAACAAAAAGATTTCATTTCACACAAAAGAGGTTATTATGGTTGCTATTCAAAAATATATTTTTCTATATCTTTAATAATTTCGGTATTCCTAATTCCATAAAAAATAAATATTAATTTTATTCCTAGATCTTATGAATACTTGACATGTTTTGGAAAAAGTTAAATATGCATATCCAAGAATAAATAAAAACTATAGATATTTTAGGTATTGATTAATACTATTACCATGACAGTTTTTTTTCTCTTTTTTTTTTAATTTTATGGAATTGTGTATTTTGGTCTATATAAAGAATTCATGCAAATTCCAAAAACCGACTGTCAGGGTTTTCTTACGATTTTTTTTTGTCTGATCTTCTTTCATTGTTTTTGTTTTACAAGTATTGATAATGCACCTGTTGTAGCTGTTTTAATCGGGTATGACTCAAGCAATATCAAGGTATAAACTAACTCATCCATTCATGTGAATATATTTTTTTCACTTTTGGTTAACTTTCCATGTCTAATATAAATTCACTCATCCATTCATGTGAATATTTTTGTTTTCATTTTTGGTTAATTTTTCATGTCTAAAGCTAAGGAGAACTGTAGATTGGAGTGAAAACCGACCAGGAGGAAAATCTTGCTTAAATTTCCATGCCCTCAATCCCTTATTTTTCTCTGCGCGGCATCGTCGAGAAACCAAATCTTGCAGGCTCGCTGCTCCTATATATAGGTTCTCTTCTTCATGTTCACAAAACCCTATTTATTTTATTTTTTTTCCTTTTCTCATTCTTCGGGTTTTGTATTTTCTATTTGTAATATGCATTCGTATGATATCTTGAATTATCGTTGGTACGACTGCAAGTTTGAAGTTTTCTATGCAAATTGGTTAATAGGGAACAAATATGACGGGCTTTTCGGTGGTAATTGCCAGTGGTCTATCCGTCGAGACGGAGCTGATCTGCATCGCAAGGATAGAAGGGAGTGCTAGAGAAGAGGGGAGTGGCATTGATGCAGCTTGATTCGAGTTAGTATATTTAGTTAGTCTTAATGATTAAAATAAAACAAAGAATTGATAAATAGACCGAGTATTATTTTTTAATATTCACGGACGAAGGGAACTTTACATGACTCTTATCCTATGCAACACTGGAATATATTGTCCAACATGCATCCAAAATGGTGACAACAAAGAACAATGAAAATCTACGCCATCAGCAACACGAAAAGCCCATATACTCAATTTATCGTCTTCTCGATCATAAAACCTATAATAAAATATTCCTTGTGGATTGCTTGCCATTTCTTATGGATTATTATTTTCATTTTCATTGGTATATTACCTAGACCAAAGAGCATGAAAGCTTCTAATTTAAATTTTTCCATGTCAAAATTAATTGTTTAATGTACCCAATTGTAAATTTTTTTGCACTCGCATGGGAGATAGGGAAGGAATTTTGATAGCCTATTCTTAAAACCGGGAGCTCAATTTGATGAAAGATTGGTTCAGAATTTGAGATTAAAGTTAATGACGCCACTGCGTGGTTTTGCAGGGATTGGTGAACGGACAATGAATTTCAGTGGTTTTTTTAGGGCGTTCCTTTATATACCCCCATATATTACTAACGATACCCCATTAGTTAGTGTTGTTAGTTATGATTTAGTTAGCCTAAAAATTGTCTAATTATCGGAGAATTTTGATATCGATACCCCCTCTAAAAAGAAAACTTCTCTTTGAACCTGTAAAAGAAAAGACTGCGCATAATCGCAAAAATAAACATCATAATCATCTTCTTTTTTGCTTTAAAGGCGATTTGACCACTGATAATGTGGTTGTGAATACCGTAAGATGACCCTAAGAAATTTCATATTGAACAAGCATGATAAAAAAAAATAATCAAATCTTCTCCAAGAGCACTAGGTATAACCACCACAGTTACATCAGTCTTCTCCTTCTTCTTCAACCGCATATAAAACCCACACAAAACCTAAATTTTTTATTTATAAAACCACGAAAACCCAAATCACTCAATAAATTTCTGTTGAGATATTAAACCCTAAATTGTTATGAACATTAATTACTGATTTCATTGTTGCTCTAATAAACAATCTATTAGTAGTTACATAACTGATTTCCCATATGATCATCTTAGTACCCCGCCGCAAACTAACCCTAATCTTTTTTTTTATCATCATATAATCTCTAATCTTTACCAGAAAGCACTGTAATATTAGGTATACTAATGGTTTGGATTGAATTATTTTGGGGGTTTGGCATTTGAATTTGAAACTTTGCCTAATTTTTCCTAAAATCACGATGAGGTTAGAAGAATTAACTTAATGGGAGAATTAATAATAGTGGTTTTAGGAAGAGCTAACAATGGTGATCTGATTTGTTCTGGGGAAAGAGTTTATGATGGTGGATGGTTGTTTAACGGGGGGTATGCAAAAGTGATATCTTTGATGGGGTACGATGATCAATTCAATGGGTACACAGATAAAGGGGTACCGTTAGTAATATATGGGGGTATATACAGGAACACCCTTTTTTTTATGTAACAACTCAAATGAGAAGGTTGTACTTGCATTGTGAATATATGTGGCTAGCCTGTGAGGTTGTTTCAAGTGTTGTTGACTCTTTAAAAATCCGATGAGAGAAGTGCACTCTGCTCAAACCTTGGTGTGCAAATGATAAAATAGTTAAAATGTCTATTCGGTGTCTCAAACTTCATTATATATATGATCGACTATACTCTCCCTCCATAAGTCGAATAATAGCAGCCTGTTTTTCTTTTCTATATTTTCTTTTCCTTATTATCCGGGAACTCTTCTCAATTATACTCTACTCTCCCTTTGTTGGTGTGGAGTTCTTCCAAATGTGTTTTTTCATCATTTCGACTGCAATTCAAGATTGTTTGACTACTTGGAAGATGCAGCAAGAAAAGAGGAATTAAAGTTGCCGCTACTTAATGTTTATTGTGCGATAATAAGGTAGTGGTAAGGATGAAAGTGCTGGACATTTAATACTCAATGGGTCTGCAATGGATGGAACTTAAAGACATGGCAACACAGTTGAAGGGAAGGTACTTCAAGGAGATCATGAGGATTGTAGAAAGAGCAGAACTGAACTGACTGAATTGATTTTGATGATTAAGAAAACACTATATTTGGAGATGATACATCCAGTGCCTATACTAGCTCGCAAGTTATTTTTTATGGGGAAAGACATCATTAAGGAATAGGTCTAACTTCTGTGGTATTTTATACTTTGGGATTTACTCGATTTTTGAATCTTGATAAAGATTTTGGGAGATAGATGTATATCTGGAAGACACTTTCATTGATGAATTAAAGGCACATAATGATTTCGCAAACCAAAAGAACAAAATCTTGAGCTTTAAAAATTTAATGAACGTCAAAATTTAAAGAAGAATCGGAGTGACATGATTTTTAGCCAATTTGAAAAGCTATACTAAGAGTTTCTCCAATGGTGGTTGTGTGTGTTTCCTAGGTGGCAACACAAACAAGACATCCTCATACCATTTTCTCCTTAAATTTAGAGGAAAAAAATAGCTATGCTCCAGTGGTGTTGTTTGTGATTTTTTATGGATTAATTGCATGTTTTATGTTTAGAAACTTTTAGATTTTATTAGAGCTAAAAAGGGTTAATTAATATATTTGAATTAATTGTAGTAAGCAAAAGCTTACTAGAATAGCCTCACATTGTCAAGCTAATGACGAAAAACATCCAAGCTATATGTCGATGTAATTTCCATTGTTGTTCCCATATGGTGAAAATGGCTATACCGAGGATACTTTGTATAGAAATCCAAACCATGTTTTATTTTTGACAATATCTAACAAAAATTAAGCCATGTCATCTTCACACTGATTAATAAATTGGGGTTGGAGAACAATTTTAGGGAAATTGAATGTCTATCTTATGTGGACTTAGACATTTACCTTCACATACATTCCATTAGAGAAGCTCTAAGTGTTAAATGTCGTAATCTTTGAAAATGTTGGACAACCATAGCATTTAATTATTTTATTTTTCTATTGTATTAGTTTGTTATTAATCTTTAGGATCACGATCTTATTGAACGTTTTATACACTATAAGTTTTTGACCATATATATTGATTTTTTTTATAGGGAAAGCTAATATATCTAAGGGGAAAGCTGACTTCCGATCATAAAATGTCGACCACGGTGCAGGTCGTTTTTTACAAATCTCACTGGTTCTTTGGGTCTGTTACTCTGAATTAATGAATCATACTTCACGACAATATTTAATGCTGAGATGATGAAAGTGATCAACTCTAATCAAAACAAATCAAAATACTTTTCTTCTCATTTTTAACGTACATATAAGGGTCTAACATTTGTGATGTTTTGGCAAGAATAAAAAGGATTTTTTGGATTTTTTTACTGAATCAAAATCAAGATATCATCCACTAAAAAATGGTCGATTCGCTCATTAGGATTTATGGATGAGAACGACTGTAATCAATTTTTTTTGAGACTATTGCCTCATTAGAACATTATCTGTTAAAGGAATCATTCCTTAATACTCACTAGAAAAATCTCATTCTGTTTTCTTCGAATGGACTAAGAATGGATTACTTTTTAGAAAGCGTCTGATTTATTCCATCTTCTTATTCCATCTTCTATTCATTAGTCATTACTTTCTAATTGAAGTGTTTTTCATTATCTGTTAGGAACTGGATTTAAAAATTACAGGGATTAAACATTTATATGATTGTATCTCTCATGAATGTTTGGGAATTCGATTAAAACCCTAAGTTACCATTTGACGATATGCTAGATTTGTTGAACTGATAATATAATTTTATTTCCACCCATATTGTTTAAAAAGTCAATGTTAGTTGACCGTAGTCAGCTTTCCTCTATACATTTTAGCTTTCCCTATTAAAAAAAATCTATATATTATCTATTTTTAATGAAATTGATTTTAAAACATGATCCAACATTTCATAAGCAAGAAATAGACCCGTGCATCGGACGGGTGAAAAACTAGTCTGTAAAGAAATACAGTTAATATAAACCTTACCAACGAATACTGGTTCAGCAAACTTAACCGTGATGCTATCTTTATCTTCAGGGTCAAGCTCATATCTACCTTCTATTCTTGATGTGGTGTCTCCACCCATAACCACTGCAGAGTAAGGAACTGCCCCAACGAGGGTAGTCCCATGGAACATATCGATCAAAGAAGAGTTTCACTGAATCCAATTCGTTCAAACCCCAAGTCTCTCTTCTTCAAACTCTCTCACAAACACTAACCCTAATTATTTATCTCCTCTGCAATCTTACAACATTTCCCCAATTTAAACTCACAGACTTTTGACTGTTCCGCTCACTACCTACCACTTGTTTATGAACTATGATTTTGGGCATACTGAAATCTTATTAGGCATACTGAATAAAGACAAAAACGGATGTGAAATAACAAATTCAGAAATCCCCTTAACCAAATTTTTTTTTAATGGCAAATCTACCCTTTACGTATTAGTGTTAGTAATCTGGATTAGTGATTAAGATATTTCTCAGAATTATAAAGGTTTGTTTAGATGAAAAAATTTGGGGAAAAAAAATCAAAGTTTTTATTGAGAAGGAGAGAAGGATAAAGTGAGAAAAATTTTCTTCTTGATTGAATGGAGGATGAGGAGGGTCATTCTTCATCTAAAAAACCTAGGAAATACATATCAACTACAACAATGATCCAGAAATGGCTGATTTCTTAGATTATGAGAATGATTTTACACAAACTCAAACTCAAGATGATGATTTTTATGAGTCAAATCCGGATGATGAATACATAGATGAGGAACCCAATACTTCTAACACACATGTACACTTCTATTTTATGTTTAGTCTCACTTTTGTAGCTTGAAATCATCAAAAAATTGTATTTTTCATCATGGTTCAGCGAACCAGGACTATGTTCGGCTTAAAAATATAAGCCGAACCCACTAAATTGATGAACAGTTCGGCTAGCTGAATTTGTTAACGTTATACGCCGAACCTTCATTTTCCAACTTCCAACCTATTTGCAAGATCCTAGTTCGTCTTATATTAAAGTCTAATAACAAGCCGAACTTATTCCTGAGAGTTAGGTTCGGTTCTCACTCTAAACATCGTATCAGCCGAACTATATATTTTTCCAAGTTCGGCTCATATTCAAAAAATCACATCAGCCAAACATGATACTGATTTTCCATGAAACACTTAAGTTCATACACATTTAGGGGTTGTTCTAGGATGTTTATTACATATTTTTTCTATTGTGCATCCTTTTCATAGGATGAACCAAACAATAAAGGTGGAAATTACTAAAAGTGTTAAGAAAGTGAAGTCTAATGATGGAGAATACCAAGGTCCATATTAAACTCATTAAAATCAATTAGATCTTATCTTCAAATTCAATATAATTAAAAAACAAACACAACGCAAAAAGAATGAGGTCATTCCGACATCGGACGAAAAAGTTATGGCCTAAACAAGATCGAAAAACTTGAGTGTGCAAAGAGAAGGTTCGGCTGATAACTCAACAACACGAGATAGCCGAACCTAGATCCTGCAAATCAATATTTTGAAGTGTTTACAGAGAGATGTTCGACTTGAAAGTGATCTAATCGAGTCAGCCGAACCTGACAACCACCTGGGGTAAATTTCATTTCTCAAGTTCGGCCGGGAAGGTTTGCAAGGTATTAGCCGAACCTGACACTGTTCTGGGACGTATTTAATACACATTTTGGGATTCGGCTAAAAATTGACATTTACGGTGTAGTCGAACTGTTCATAAACACTTTCAGGGTGAAATTTCAAGAACAGTTCGGCTCAAAACTCAACTCAATTATCAGCCGAACCCGCTACTGTAACCGTCAAAAACCCTAAGTTTTTAGCAATTTAACCCATTCAATCCATGAAAAACAACAAATAAAAGATTGGGTTTGTAGGGACTTCTTATCCTCATTTCAGTATTTGGAGCTTCAAATGGTTGAATTTGCGATTCAATTTCTGGTTGAATTATAGTTTTTACACCTTCATCTTCAATTGATTCTTCTTATTTAATTCATGGATTGGAAAAGGATTTAGAACACCTGACGTTTGCTTTTTTCTTTGTACGATCCAATATATAGTTCAATTTAACCGATGATCGAACTTTCACGAATCGATAATTAATTACAGTGATGAAAAAAAATTCTGAGAGAAAAGGAAGGTGGTTTGGATGGAGGAAGAAGAAGAGATGATTAGGATGGTTTATTTTTTGATTTTAGGTTCAAGGGTATATAGGTAATTGAACTACCCAATAGACACCCCTTATAAGGTCACCTAGGATGGAAAAACTATTTTGTATGCCTTGAAAGTTTTTGGTATGCCTAAAATCATATTTCTTATTTATACCCTGGTACTTGTGTGGATACGTGAGAAAGACCCATTTCCTCTTTTGGCCCATGTTTAATGTAAAGCTCTTTCCATATTTTTTGTTTCTTTCATTGGTACTAATTATTCGTGGGCTTTTGAAATTACTAATTGGTGATCTGATTTTGTCGTATTATAAAAAAAATTATCTTTTTATTTTTATTTTTTTCATAATTATTTCGTAAAGAAGAATTTGATGCTGGTGAGTTTCGAACTCAGGTCACTGGTGTCATCACCCAGTGATTTTACCATTATACTAGAATGACACCTACAAACTATTAATGAATTGTATTCTCGATTGGTTGTCTTGATTTTTTTTATCTCTTTGAGTTAATTAGAATAGTATCGTACCTTTTGTTATCTTTTGATTTTGTTGAATACACATAAAAGTGAGGATTTCTTTGTAATTCAATAACTGATCAAACCCATATTAATGATTACGTTGTATGTGATCGATTTGGAGTCTGGGACATCTTTTGGGTATCAATAGATTTGGATGAAGATGACTACATAACTGCAACGGGTAAAATCCCGGTACCGGTTTTGTACCGGAAAATCGACAAAATAATTATATTACTAAATTTATAAAATCAATTACTAACTTTACCGGTCTTGGACATCTCTTATAAGTAGATTACTAACTTTATAAAATCGACAAAATCGATTTCCGTTACATCATGTCTAATGTAACTTTTGAAATTACTAATTGGTGATCTGATTTTCTAAGCCCCTATATACTATTCGGTTTCTTCTGTATCCCAGCTGTTTTATACCGCGTCAAAGTAAATTGAGCATAGATATTTTTTTTTATTAATTCATCTGCTGTAACGGTGTTATTTTTATTAATATTGTTTTAACGAAATTATTAATTTATTTCTGAATAAAGTGATAAAGTTGTATTATTGTATAGAGAAAGTAATTGGAAATTAAATAACACGATAGTCATAGTCATTGTCGCACATAAGGAAACCCCAAGTAATAATGATGATTATAAGTAAATGAGGCGTATCTATATGCATACAAGTCACTATGACATGTTGAAGTATTAATGTAGATTACGTGCCCTTAAACTAGGTCATCCTTATCTTGAGAAGTCAAATCCATCTCAAGTTTACTCGTGGAATGTCTTGTCTTCACATGCGTACACCCCTCGATAGCATAATGTGTTAAAGCATTGTTCGGTCGAACTCAAAAATTTTGTCATTTCAAGATTGTCACTAATTAATATTAGATGCACAAAATTATATCTTGATCTGTTGTCTATTAAAGTCAAGTAGTGTCACCAATTTTAACCTCGTCATCTTGATTAGGTGAATAATACATATCCTCATTTTCCAGAGTAATATTGGAAAACACTATATTGACAATTGAGGTTATTTTGAGCAATTCTTTCCTATGTTTCTAACGCAAACCTATTTGTATTTCAGTTAACTGCTTGAGGGACTCTTCTAAAGAAGGTTTTGGTTCATACGAAGTTCTACGTTGCATCTCACCGTTGATGGTGAATTTTTGACAAAGGTCATATTCGTAAAATCACATTAGAAGTCGTATATCTCTGATCAGTATCAGAAACATAAAAATTTCATGTATTCACTTATTGTAAGAGAAGTGAATTGTAGTTCTGCAACTTCATCGAATGTAGTGATATATGGCAGCAATATTAGGGTTTCTGAAGTAGAACTTTTAATATTTCATGTATTTTACAGATAAGTTGAAAGATTCAACATTTTTATTTGAAATTTGTCTCTGGTGGCTGAACTTACTCAGAAATATATGTGTTTGGTGCGATCGGTTCTACCATCTCACACATATTGGTAATCCAAAGATTTGCAATGAATAGCCGTACCAATAAGCCTAGCGATTTTCCTTTCGATTCATAAAACAAGTTCATGAATGTAATTCCTTTAAACAAATATAAAACATTGTTTCCTAGGATGAAATCTTCACCTTTACCCATTCATATAATCATAACAACATTCATAAGATTTTGTCGATGTCATATCTACGAAGTTCCAAAGATAAGCGTTATACTTCGTAGTCTAATTCCCTAATACTATGATCACACAGCTTCGCAGTTATGTTTTCAATATAGCACGACTTGAAAGATACGTTAGGAATGAAACAATTCAAGTCGATATTACTAACCCCAAGATGAAGGATGATGTCGTTGTTGTAGCTCATTACTTCTTCACGTTCTTCAGGTCTTCGAGTAATACTTGTATATCTCAACATTCCAAGACTTTCTAGTATAACCTAAACGAAGTTTTCTCTAGTACATAATCAAGCGACTCTTAGATGAGTTTTGACTCACTAAAATATGATAACCAAACTTGACATACCAACGCTTGGTGGGTTCAACCGAGCTTTGCTCTCACAATCTCCCCCTTTGTCAATTTTAGTGAGAAAGCTCTTAATACATATGGATAAACAAATTACAAGAATTCATTATACATACGCTTGATCCAAGTTTCAATAGCACAATAACCTGCATATATTCAATCAATAAATGTCGATGTTGACATATGAAGAACAAAGCTTATACTCCCCTAAAAGGTAAGATAAGTAGATATTCAATCCGAATATCTTTTTTATTCCACTTTTGTAGTATAGTATGACTACACAACAATATGATATGTTTTTCCCTCTTAGTCAATGTTTTACTCTTTCGTTAGATATAACATTTAAGCCCAATTGTCCTTTATTTAGTGATTACAAATCACTTGTTTACTCCATATATTTCTCCCCTTTTTTCACAAAATGAAAAAGGTTCGAGCAAATACAGGTCAAACCGAAAGGATCTTACAAATCCAAAAAACTTGTAAACAACCTATAAGAGTTAAGCACGAAGATTTCATATACCACTTTTAGATAACCAACATTAAAACCGATATTACAAGTTTTAATGTGTTATCAAGGAAAACTATCACCCGAAGCAATTTTCCCTAATAGTTTAACAAATTGACTAAGAAACTTAGTTCCCTTTTTAAACTGATGGATCACACCAAACACAGATTGTTAGATCTTTTCGTGTTTGCCTGCTCTGATACCAATTGAAAAGGCTAGGGTACCCAAATATACCTCAAGCTAAAACTTTTCCTTCCAATAAGTCATTTATCCGAAAGTGAATGTCTATGGACTGAATCGAGGTACAATACAACAAATCGGTTCACACTTTGTGTGATCGTCTATGGATATGAGATCGAGACAATACAACAAACAAAGTGTGTTTACTTGATACAAAGGTTCGTATTTAATCAAACACAATAGGATTGCTTATAAAGTAAATAGGAATTAATGTTTGTGTAATTTACTTTAATTATAATAAAACAATTATAATGCGGAAATATAAAGTAAATGACATAGCAAGATTTTGTTAACGAGGAAACCGCAGATGTAGAAAAACCCCGGGACCTTGTCCAGAATTGAATACTCTCAGGATTAAGCCGTTATACAAAATAAACCAACTTCGTATAGTTGAGACCAAGCAACTAAACCTATAGTTCACCTAGTTCCTTCTGTATTCCCACGCCTTCGACCTGTAAACAAGTCACGTACTTGGACCGATTCCTTTGGTTCGTTTTCCAAACAGTAAAGGAACAACAAATCTGTTTGGTATCAACTCTCTTCAACCAAGTGATATGAGTTGGACAAAGGTTCTTCTGTTTATCGTAACATAAAATCCTTTGTCAGGTTCCAAGATCTATCTTATGTTCAATCACCCAAAGGTAATCGTTAAGATTTTGCAATCAATACCTTTAATCCCAAGGAAACGTATTGATGTCGATCTACACAACTATTCTACCAAAATACCAAAAGGATAAATCGATTATAATTGTATCCTCTATTACCGAAACAAGTATTGTGCACACCAAAGATTTATATAACCAAGTCAGAAATCTTCTATCTCTTCTTTGTCTTCAAATCATCTTATATCTTCAATAAACACCTGCACGCAACTACTTGAATCTTTTGTGATCAATCACGCACAGAAT
Organism: Papaver somniferum; assembly: GCF_003573695.1. Lineage (NCBI taxonomy): Eukaryota > Viridiplantae > Streptophyta > Magnoliopsida > Ranunculales > Papaveraceae > Papaver > Papaver somniferum. The sequence continues at coordinate 171,260,214 of NC_039365.1, forward strand.
GGAATCTGTTAACAATGGATTATCACAAGATCGTCTTTAGAACTAACAACAGTCTAAACATCCCTGTCGAAATCTTAAACTAGTTTGAGTAAATCTTATATCATAAGAGAAGATTCTCAAGCATAAACAAACTAGGTGCAATGAAATTTCAACCACCATTAGTCAATCCAATCAATAAGAAAACAAAAGATAAACTGCAATTATCTAGTTTCCCACCAACGGTACGCGCTAGAGCTTCTCAATCCCAAAGAAGACTTTAAACTGAGCGGTCGTAAGAGATTTCACCTAATTAGGTTACTCTCCTATCTGAATAGGCAGATTCACCAGTAACAGTACAACAGAGGAAGTTTACTGTCACGAAGGATTAGTTTTCCCGAAATGCAAACTCAAAGTATTTATAGACAAGGAAGTTTGGACACCAAGGAATTTCCAAAACCGAAAATATTCTCAAGATATTCTTTAATAATTTCCATAATCGGTTTTCATAATTCCTGAGAATGCACTGTCCACTTCTTATAATTTCCACTTCCATAATCGGTTTTCATAATGTACTAGAGTCAACTTATTATAATTTCCAAGGAATGTATGTGTTGCACCTCTTACTAAGACTGGTTCCCCTTTACCCGGTGTTAGGACTTACACACACAAACTTGATCATACCATCAGGTGATTACTTAAGATCGTTTCACTAATAAAAGTCATACCAATACATAAGTTAGGCCCCATGTGAATAGTTTTACCAAGAACACAAACAAGTCATGAGCGGTTATACTAATCACATATATTGGTCGTTCATAAGATATGCAATGAAGAACATCCCCAATAACGCCTGACGAATTCTTTTTCGGTTCACAACACAAGATTATGAACTTACTTCCTTAAAACACATGTAAGAACTTTGTTTCCTAGGATGAAATCCTCACCTCATACCCATACATAATCACAATAGCATTCATACGATTATGTTGATGTCTTATCTACAAAGTTTAATGGTTAAGCAATAAACCTCATATTGTATTCCTTAATACTATGTCTATCTAGAGTGTTCATGCTTCGCAGTTTTCTGTTTTCAATATGTACGACTTGAAAGATACGTTAGGGAATGAAACAGTTCAAGTTAAATATCACTAACCTCAAGCGGAAGGATGATGTTGTGGTTGTATCTCCGTACTTCTTCACTTCTTCAAGTCTTCGCAATACTTGTAATGTCTCATATCCTAATACTTTCAAGCTAAACTATAAGAAGTTGACTCTAGTACATTTAATCAAGCGACTCTTAAATGAGTTTTGGTTCACTAAAATATGACAATCAAAGTTGAAATACCAACGCTTGGTGGGTTCAACCGAGCTATGCTCTGACATCTAGTTTCGCTACCATACGATTTAGATTGTTGTGAGGTGATTGATAACTCTATGTCGTTCTTCGGGAATATAAGACCGGATTATAAATTGGTTCCCGTTCACCTTGATTTTATCAAATGACGGAATAAACTTTATTAGGTTTATGTGTGGGAGACAGATTTATCTATCTGGTAGACTTGTTTGTGTGATACAGATTTGTCTATTCAAGTCTTCGACTTTGGGTCGTATCAACTCTTAGTTGTGGATGAGATCAACTAAGGGAATCAAATGCGTTGTATCCTTCTGGGATCAGAGATGTAAGGAGCGCAACTATACCTTGGATCAGTGTGATATTTATTAGGGTTCAACTACATTCCAAACCGAAGTTAGTTTGTAGTAGGCTAGTATCTGTAGCGGCTTAATACAGTGTGTTCAATCTGGACTAAGTCTCGGGGTTTTTCCTGCATTTGCGGTTTCCTCGTTAACAAAACTCGGGTGTCTGTGTTATTTCAATTTCCGCATTATATCGTTTATCTTTATAACTGAAATAATACATGTTGTGTGTTGAAGATTATCAATTAGAATATCCAACCTTTGTTTGTTTATTTAAATTGATTGATCCTTGGATATTGGTCTTTGGTACCATCCAAGTTATTCCTTGTATTTGATAAAGACTCGTTGATTGTTATTAACTTGAGTAAAGATCAAATCAAGAGAAGAGATATTAACCCCTTGATATACTTTTACTAAGATTGAGTCTGGTTGTCTAGTTGATTCTCTTAAAAGTAAAGCGGAGTTAGTCCATACAGATTACTAAGCGAAATATTGGGTGGTGTTGTTAGACCCCCGCTTTTTCACTTGTGGTTTATAATCTTCCGCCTTCTATGTGTATGAAGTCTGAATTCCAAATGAGGACTCTATTGATACCTGGGCGTAAGTCACTGGGTCAAGACATTGATGTTTTTTTGCGGCCGCTGGTCAACACGCTAAAAAAACTTTGGCATCAAGGTGTACAAGCTTTTGATTCTTTGAAAAGGGAGTATTTTACTCTGAAAGAAACTCTGATGTTTGGCATTCATGACTTGCCTGATCAAGGTGTTTTAAGTGGATTTACCATTCATGGATATTGTGCGTGTGTTTGCTGCACTGATGAAACTCGAAGTACCCATCTAGGTTACGGCAGCAAGATTGTGTACACTAACTGTCGTATATTCCTTAAGAAAAGGCACCCATTTAGGGATGGGACTCTTTTTGGATTAGAGACACGGGAGCATAAAAGTGAACCGCTAAGACTAACATGAGCGCAGTCGCTTGAGAAGTTGGCCGATGTTCATTACAAACCTGGTAAGTTAGTGGTCCGCGAGACAGGTAAACGAAAGAGATATCAGTCTGATGATGAGGAAGGTGATTCTAAGCTTGTCACGGGTGCTTTCTTCAATAAGTGTATTCTTTGGGAACTTGAGTCATTTTATGCCTTGACTATACGGCATTGTGTCGACGTGATGCACACGGAAAAGAACGTCATGGAACACATTATATACACTATCGTCATGGACCTGGACAAGAACACTGGGTCTGTATATGGTAATCTTGCAATCTGAGTTCCATAATAGGTTGCAGTTTCATCGAATTGATATTTGACTTCTCAAACCTGACCTGGACGAGAACACTGGGTCTGTATATGGTAATCTTGCAACCTGAGTTCAATAATAGGTTGCAGTTCATCCAATCTGATATACTTGACACCTCAAACCTTACCTGGACGAGAAAACTGGGTCTGTATATGGTAGTCTTGCAATCTGAGTTCCATAATAGGTTGCAGTTTCATCGAATCTGATATTTGACTTCTCAAACCTGACCTGGACGAGAACACTGGGTCTATATATGGTAATCTTGCAAGCTGAGTTCAATAATAGGTTTCAGTTTCATCGAATCTGATATTTGACTTCTTAAACCTCACCTGGACGAGAATACTGGGTCTGTATATAGTAATCTTGCAAGATGAGTTCCATAATAGGTTGCAGAATCCACTCAGGATCCATCGAATCTGATATTTGACTTCTCAAACCTCACCTGGACGAGAACATTGGGTCTGTATATGGTAATCTTGCAACCTGAGTTCAATAATAGGTTGCAGTTTCATCGAATCTGATATTTGACTTCTCAAACCTGACCTAGACGAGAACACTGGGTCTGTATATGGTAATCTTGCAAGCTGAGTTCCATAATAGGTTGCAGTTTCATCGAACCTGATATTTGACTTCTCAAACCTGACCTGGACGAGAACACTAGGTCTATATATGGTAATCTTGCAAACTTAGTATGCCTTGTTTTGTTTTCGATTATGTGTTTGACCACAATTTTGACCAACTTGATCACAAATTTGACCAACTTGACCACAAATTTGATCAACTTGACCACAATTTTGACCAACTTTACCTCGATCCGGATTCCTTTGACCTAGATATTTTGAGAGAAAAACAAATCTCTCATCTATTATTGTACTATTCTCCCTTGTCCGAAAAAGTAAGGTTTCAATTTTGGTCTCAAATTTTGTTCCCTCTCAAATCCCCACTCTGATACATCTTTTAGATTTCAATTCTCTCTCAAATTTGAGAAACCTTCTCTAATTCCCTCTCAAATTTGAGAAACCCTTTCTTATTCCCTCTCAAATTTCATTTCCCCCATCTTTTAGATTTCAGTTCCCTCTTAATTTCTTTCCCTTCTTTCTCACCCTCCTCCTTCCGCGATTCTCACTTATACCCCTTTCTACTCCCGTACCTCTTACCTCGCATATATATCTGTACCTCGTTCATTCTCCAGAGGTGATCTATGTAGCTTTTACTTTCGGATATATATTTCAAATTAGGGTTTGTTTTTTGTTGGTTGGTATCTCCTTTCATAGATTTACTTGTATGTTGTTATTTACTTCCTTGCAATTCTTGGTATTTGGTTGTTATCTCTTTCCATAGATTACAACCAATCTCAGGGTTTCTACATGGTTATGAAGTTTTTCTTCATAGGTTGTTCTTATTACTTTAAAACTACACCTTTGTTGGTTGTAATCTCCTTCCATAGATTTCAACCAGAATTTGGGGTTTTGTATTTTCGTTCACTGCTAGGTTTGCTCTCATTTTAGTTCAAATGCCTAATATGTTGTTTGTTGTTTGGTTTGTTTGGTATGAAGATGTTGTCAAGTCAGGATTCTCACTTTTCAGATCATATTGTGTCTACCAATGAAACTGGTTGTGCATCTGATGTTCGTAGTTCTCCATCTCATGGTGGTTATGAAAATGGATCTCTATCTCATGAAGTTTTTCTATCTCATGATGAAACTCCATCTGATTATGACTTGGAGGAGACACAACTTCCACACAGACTCTTGGTGTAAATAGATGAATTTCGGAAGACCATTTAGCAAATATACATCAAAGTTTGCAACTCGTGCAGGGGAACTCATTCGAGTACACTCTCCGATTGACTACAATGACTGGAGGCTCATTCCTGCAGCATTCAAGGACCAAGTCTGGAACACGTTCATGGTAACTTATTATCTCATATACATTTCATTCTATGGTGTTCTCCACTTATACATATCAGTATTTATAAACCAACTACCTAGTTATTGTTTATGACTGACAAAAATACTTCGTCGTTTCAGGGCAAATTTTGTTTTGCATATGATGAGTCTCTTGTCAGGCCATTTGTCCAAAAAATATTTCCCCAAAAGTTTCGTTCATTCAAATGGGAGTTACGCCTTAACATTCTGAAAAATCTTGAAACTCGGGAAGAGATGGATGCAGCATGCCCTTATGGTGTTAATGATGACAGTTTGGAAACGATTTGTGCATAATGAGTACCAGCCTGGTATGCAAGCAAAGTATTCTAGATATGCTGAGAACCAGCGGAAGAGAAGGATTCGACATTGTTTAGGTAGACTCTCCCATGCCAACAAATCCTACAGAGTTGTAAGTACTTTCTAACATAGTGGTCTTAACATTAAATTATCAAAATATTTTATTTGGACAACCCTTACTGACCATATTGATTTTACAGGCCAAAAAAGAAGGTAGGGTTATCGAGTGCCGTGGTGAGAGATGGATGCTGGCTCATGTAGGGAAAATGGAGTTGTACATCCAAGTGCAGTTGAAGCATATGTGAGTATTGGACCATCATATGTTGTTCATAGTTCAAATAAATTTAATTGTTCATAGTTTGGTTCTTTTAGATTTCAGGAAAAAGTGAAGGTTGTCGTAGAAAAGAGAAAGGCTGAATCCGCAACTGGTTTCGAGACTGTTGTAGATATTACCAATGATCCAATTACTCAATTTTTTGGTGATGAATCTAATAGAAGTTATTGCCGAGGCTTTTCATCGACTGTTACCAAGAAGCAAACAATACAAGGAAAATTTGGTTCTTCAATATCCGCGAGTGCAAAAGCCAATTCATTTACTCCAACTGGTAATGAATGCAGGATGGACAGGATCCAAGAGGAGTTAAGTGTTCTCTCAAAGGTGAGCTTCAATCTGTAATTAATTTACGTCCTTAATTTTTATAGTTAGAGATTATTTTTTTAATAAACTATTGAATTGAATGGGTTGGTTTTGGTTATAGGTTGTTTTCAGTTTCATGGAAAGCCAACAGAACAATGTCAATTATCAAAGCAGAGCACAAGTCCCTGATATCCATTCTCCCGTCCTTCAACCTGGCACTACTGCTAATACTATACCTGCTGAAGGAGAGCCTCAAGTTCGTCTTGTTAACAGAAAAAGGGAGACAGTCGCAACAGGTTATGTGGTTACCGGCTTGCGTGGATAAATATGTCACGGGATGAGTGTTAATCATGGAGAGAGGAAGGTATGCATTGAGGCTGTTTTTGATGTGCACTATCATGTAACCGATGCTCCTCAAAGCCCGGAAAAATACTTCATATTGGTTGATTATGTTGTAGGTAGATTTTTAATCTGGACTGCAAACTGGTTGGTCTTGCAACCGGTAGATTAAGAAGTTTGGAACTTATCTTTTGGTGCAGATTTCCTTACTTTTTATACATATGCTGCTGCTTATATTATGTTGTGATCTTTTGATTTAGTCACTCTTTAGTTAGAGTGTAACTATGAAAGCTTCTTAGTCTTGCCTGCAAACTGGTTGGTCCTGCAAGATCTAGACTAAGCAGTTTGAAACATAGTTTTCTGTGCAGCTTTCCTTAAACTAACATATACATATTGTTGCTGATATTTGGTGGAGTCGTTGTTCACTCTCTAGCTAGAGTATACCCCAAAAAAGTTCCTGTCAGTTTTCTGTCACTTTAAACATTTCTTAAAAATACACTTTTCCGAGTGTATTGGATTGTACTCCTTTGTGTGTATCTATATATGGATGTCTTTTATTTACTTGCTTTTATTTGTCCCACTGCCCCCCTTTTTAACTCCGCCATTTTAAATGTCGGTCCCTAGACCAGGTAAAGGAGGAGGGAAAAGGGGCAACCTTGTATCCTCTTCTGATATTTCATATCATTTTTTTGTATGTTTTCAGGAACTTTGGTGTGGACAAGAATGTTGATACAGAAGTTTATCAGATATGTTTCTTTCATATATGCAAATCCCCTGAGCATGGGATACCACGGGTCGCCTTTTTAATCTCAGGTTCGTTACCCATACCTATTATGATCTCTTCAAATATGTCATTTGCTTTATTAAGCCGCCATGCATCTGACAAATAATTATTTGTTTTGCAAGGTTTCACGGATTCTAACACCCGAAGCTGGAGATTACCTACTATGGAGAAAGTTGGCAAGTTATTTTAATATCAGGTTTGTTTCATTACCTATTATGATCTATTCAAGCTACATTTATTCATTCTTTTCAAGTATGTGTGTTACATGATTTCTTCCAAAAAGAACCACTTACTACCATCGAGTTTTCGGAGTGGAGATGTTATGGTCGTAAGGTTCCCTGTAATTGAAGGAGATTAATGCAGCTAACCTGACGAGCCAAACATTCTCCTCTCTAATTTTACTGGTGACTGAACTATTATAATTATTAGTTTCCTTGTTATCATTCGCTACCTCCGGCTGATACACTTACATGCTATAATTCTCTTTTTGTTTTGTGAGGTTTCACTGATGCTAACACCTGAAGCTGGAGAATACCTACTGCAGAGAGTTGACAAGTCATTGTAATCTCAGGTTTGTTTGCTTTACCTATTGTGATCCCTTTGAGTATGTGTTTCACATGATTCCTGCCAAAAAGATACAACTTACCACCATAATTACAGTTGGTGGGTAAACTCTTGACACATTAGAGTTTCTTGCATTACTTACTGAAAATTTGGTTGACTGATGGTACCATTATCTTTGTTTTTCGAGAATTCATTGATGCGAACACCTGAAGCGGATCAGTCCCACTATGTGGGGGTCAATCATGAAGCTGGTTAAACAAGCGAGAAAGTGTTTGCCTTGCAAAGCTGTACCAAGCGAGGGAAAGAACTTGTACCAAGCGAGACATTCTTTTCTCTACTTCTATTAATTGGTGAGTAAAGTCTTGCTATATCAGTGCATTGTTTTTTGTCATCTTAATTTAACATGTGAAACCATGTATATAAATTCCCAGTGACAAGTCTGTCAAATATAAACTTTTGATGCTTAGGTTGCCATGTTCATATAAAAACAGTGAGAATGTATGCATTAGAAACTTGCTTATATTAGAAACTGCTGAAAACACATAACCATATCATTTTCTTATAACATAGGGAACCGTGCATGATTTTTTGCCTCGAGCAGTTGTTTCACTCACATATACTTAGGTATCTGAATGAATGATGAGAAAAATCTTGCTCAGTTGGTTGGTCTATAATGAGAATGCATGTATTTCAAAATGACAATGAACATGTAAGTGAATTGCCGAAATTACTGAATGAATCTTTCTCTCATACGAGAGTTGTTTCTAATTTGAGTTTCTGTTTTATTTTTGTTGTTTTGTCAGGATACTGGAGTCGATGGAAATAGCTGATGCCATGAGCTGGTTAAGGCTACTTTGATGTCAAAGGACGGCTTCTTTTGGCTGATAACAACTTTTTTTCAGCCAAGGTATAATGCAGAACAACACTTTTATATTTAGAAACTGCTGAAAAACACAACTCTGGTCATTTGATTATAACCATATAGGGAACCATGTATTTTTTTAGGCTTAAGCAGTTCTTTCAATGTAAGTATGACAACTGTATATACTCGCATATGTGAATGAATTAGGAGACAAACCTTGGTTCAATTGGTTGTTATATGGATTTGTGAATGAATGAATTCCTTATGCTGCTAGTGTACTTACTGTGGAATGAGAAATGAATTATGAGTTTCAGATTCAGTATTGCAGGTTCAGAAATGAATTGCAATGTAGCTTCAGAAATGGATTGCATTGCATTGCAGGGTCCAATTATGGGAGCTTATTTATAACAGTAAAAAATGTTTTTTTTTTTTTTGAAAATTATTTTTTTTACCAACTTCGAATCAATGTTATGACATCTGTTAGTAATTAGAACACCTGGCAAATTCAATACTGTTTCAATGAATTGTCAACTCTAAAGTCGTTAGTCTATATGTTACAAGAGATAGACACGTGGCGGCAAACGTTACAGTCAGTTGTTACGAATCGAATCGTTACAGCAAGCTGTTATATCCAAAATGTTACAATCAATCATCAATGTTTGAAGCCTTTACTTTAAACGTTAGAACAAATTGACACGTGTCGTCCGGCAGCCGTTACACTTAGTTATCATGGTTGTGAATCGTTATAATAACTGTTACAGCCAATCTGTTACAATCAACTAAACAACGATTAAAAATTTTGTTGTATCTGTTACAAGGAATGACATGTGGCAATAAGTTAATCGTTACACAGAAAGTCGTCGTTACAGTATCTGTTACACCGAACTGTTACAGACCAACTGTTACGATCTGCACAATAACGGTTATCTGTTACAACAAAATGACATCAGATAAATCTTGTGCTGACTAGATAACCGTTGGTGTATTTATTCCAACGATTGAAACCGTTATTTAATAAAATTTTGTTGTAACGAAATGAACCGTTGAGAAAATATTGTAACACTAATAATAACAACACATTTCCAATGTTTTTTTTTGACGTTACAATATATAGATACTAACGTTTTTCAACGTTACGAATTCCCTGATTTCGTGTAGTGAGTTCATGAACTTCCGATTTGAGAAATATAACCAGCTTGGATACGCGTACGGGTACGTGTACCATAGCTACCAGATTTGAGTTTAGAAACTCAGCAGAAATTTTAGGTCGAAAACTTCCGTGGGTACGCGTACCTAAGGTGACTGGTTTAACAGTTTGCAAACTTACAAACTCAGCAGAAATTTTGGGTTTGAAAACTTCTGCTGGTACGCGTACCCAACCTGTCTCCTTCACCAATATTGTATGCACACATAAGCACACACTTGGTTTCCGGCACATGGATTTATACACTAATGTGCGAACACACTATATATGCTTATATCCATAGTTGGTTACGTAATCTCAACTCTACATTTCAATAATTGAAACATTCTTCTATAATGTTATAACAGTCGTTATTCACAACAATCGTCATCAAAGCTATTTTCAAGATTGAAACGTCATCATGACTTCCGTCACGGGTTAAGATGAAAAGTGGTTAAAGCGAAAGCTTACCAACACATATTTCGAGAAAAAGATAGGCGAGTAAAATCGGCTCCAAATAGCAAATGTGTATGTATGAAAACTATCATACTTATACGACTTTGTCTCAAGAATAGGAGATAGAGAGATAGACTTTTGAGTGATAGATAAGTTCAAGTCTCCACATACCTTTTAGTAGGATGAAGTTCCACTAGTTCCTTGAGTAGTTCTTCATCTTCATAAGATGATCTCCATGGAGTCTGGATCTCAACATCACTTAATTGTCATAAATCGAGACTTAGCTATAAGTAGTATAGAAATCAAGACATATAGTTTTGACAACTAAACTTGACAAACATGCTTGAGATAGCAACGCATGCGAGTTCTACCGAGCAATGCTCTAACATTAATGATATTTTCTTATAAAGTGATGTCAATAGAACACCAAATAAATATATATTCAGAATTATGTTTCTTGTCAGTAATTGATTAGAAGTAGTGGTGGATACCATATATATTCAGAATTATGTTTCTTGTCAGTAATAAAAGTAGTGTGGATACCATAAAACTCTGGTTACCGACTCTCACATCTTGGTTACATGTTTTAACATCTCTCTTTCTTAATTTCCTAGTCTTATATATTCAGATAAGATGAAAGATTGAGCATTTTACTTGAATTCAGAATTCATCTCTGGTGGCTGAACTTACTCAGAAGGTTCCACCTATTTGCCACCCATACTTTTCCTAATTGCCACCTACCTTAGAATTTCTAACAATTTTATTTCTTTAATTTTATTTTTTCTTATTTACCACCTATAAAAAGTCAAACATAATTTGACTATACTTCTTCATCCGGAGGCACCGCACCATTAAAAGCACCTCCGAGCTCCAATCAACACCCAAATGCCACTATCTCCGCTCCCACTCTAACGACGAAAAAGTTGTAAAGGTTAAATCTAAAATATACTTCTTCGTATGGAGGCAGTGCACCAAGTACGTAATAGGATAATAAGATTCATTATAAGGGTTTAAATCCGTCAATTGCATCATACGAAACATTTGCGATTCATCAGTGATAGGTGCTTCATCAAATATTAATCGGGAAGAGCGCCCAAATATTATACAAAAATCACTGCTCATGGAACCGGGGTTCAAAGATAAATTTCTTAAACTAGATGTCATGAATTTCTTAACCAGATGTCTTGCTTCAATCTTGAAAAACCATGATCTAATACTATCGGGACATTAACTCTATCTTTATATCATGTTTTATAATCGGTTCCGATCTATCAATCAAAAAATGGTATCAACATGTTTTCAAAAGAAAAAGAAAGAAAGTTTTAATTTTAGGTTTCATTAAAATGGTGGATGGAAACTGATCAACTTTCCGAGTATGTCCTCTAATGAATCTTCCAATAATTAATCAAATTGACCTTAGCAATTTAAAATATTTTTTTACGGAGGATCGGTGGTTGGAGATGGTGGCGGCTGGGAGAGATGGGGGAGAAAGTGACAGTGGGGAGAAGAAGTATAATTGTTTTGTTTTTGGGTTAGTTTTTTCAGGATTGTATTTTGGTAGTTTTAATGTTGGGTGTGAATAATAAGTCAAGAGGTAGTATATAAGATATATTATTTCTAGAATACATGAGGTGGGAAATAGGATAAATGGGTGTGGCAATTGAGGTGGTATATAAGATATTGTAATAAAACTGTTTGATAAATAAAGTACCTGGTGTTTGTAGTTATCGTAAGTGCAGTTGTATCTTCTACATGGATATAAGGAGGTGGAGCATGAGGATGTTTCTGCTGGAGTTCATACAAAGTATCTGGTGTGGAAGGTGTTATGCCATTGGATGAGAGTATACGAATGGAAACTGTGTGATAGTCGTAGCTTAACTTCCTGCTGCAAGTATCAACATTAGTGTTCTTTTGCTTTTTCATGTTGGACTGTATGCGAATATTTGTTTGCTTGGAAGATGCGAGCAGTTTCTGAACCATGATAACATAGCCATTAAGTTCTCTCCATTGTACAAGAGCTTCATTGATTGCAGCAATTTGCAGTTTCTTTATATTGCCAGAACGTTCCTCCATAGAAAATTTTGGTACATAGAGATATCGTGTGCATGCAGGAAGTAATAAAAGTTGCAACCAAGCATCTAGATTTTTAGGGTGTTCAAGCACCTTTTCTAGAGATGTTTTTAGGGTTCTCGAAAAAAGTTCAATCTACATGGGGGAGGTATGCTTACAGTGGTAGTTATGCATTGCTGAAAAATCCTGTTAAGCATTTCCACAATGAGACCAACTGATTCCTAAACAACCCCAGAATTAGAAGATGTCGGAATATCAACACATAGAGCTCAACACTTATTAAATGCCTTGGATGGCTCAGCTGCAGCAGCCTGAAGAACTTTTACAGTCCATCGCAGGTGTGATCAATCTATGGCTTTCTGGTGGATGCCCTCCTATACTGGGTGAATACATTACAAGTGCATCATTGACTCCTCTGCTCAAACCAGGTGGTGGGATAAGGCTAATTGATGTCGGAAAAATATGGAAGAGATTATGTTCAAAATTGGCGGCTACTGCAGTATGTAAAGACATGACTTATTACTTGGGAAATCACCAATCTGGTATAGGAATACCTTGTGGAGGAGAGGGTATAATGCGGCAAATAGGTTATTAGAGATGAAAGGTCTTTGTAACACTCAGACTATGTTGCTCATTGATTTCTGCAATGCATTTAATCTTGTTGACGGATCAACATTGATTCGAGAGGTTAGAACACATTGTCCAAGTATATATCCAGGTGGGTGGAATTCTGCTACACAAAACCATCAAGGCTTTATTATAATGATTCAATTTTCTCATCTGATCAAGGTGTACAACAAGGTGACCCTTTGGTCCCCTACTTTTTTCTCTAACTCTCAATCCTCTTGTCAATGAGATTGCTATGAAATGCACCTTGGATCTCCATGCTTGGTATCTTGATGATGGTACCATGCAGGTGATACTATGGAAGTGGCTAAAGTATTGAAGATTTTACAGCAAGAAGGTCCAGAGAGAGGTCTGCATATGAACATTGGAAAGACTCAAATCTTTTGGCCAACACCTGATCCTAGAAGCAGTCTAGAGGATGTTTTCCCTACAGATATAGGCAAGCCAAGTTGTAGTGTGAAACTTTTAGGAGGACCTATTATCCTAGATGATCAATTTTGCAGTGACATGATTCTAAATAGGGTTGACAAAACTATACAGTTAATGCAGAAGTTTCAACAGCTTCAGGACCCGCAGAGTGAACTCTTTTTGTTGCGTAACTATACTGGGTTTTCAAGATTATACTTCACACTACTAGCACCATGTTCCTATAGGATGCTATAACTCTCTACGACAAACACCTCATGCAATATCTACGACGCCTGATTGTTGGGGATGGCGTTGGGTTTGGCCTAACTAAACAGCATATAGCCACCCTGCCAATTAAAGATGGTGGTCTTGGTATCCATACTCCGGCCGATACATGTAGGTATTATTATTTAGCATCTTATGCTCATACCAAATATTTACAGGACATCACCTTATAAAGTATGCTTCCAACTATGTTAAGTCCAAGATATGAGCACGCTCTCCAGACTTTCACGCAAGCTTGTGGTATATCCTCCTCCAATTTCAGCATCAATGACACTGCCCCTCATCATATGAAGTCTTTGGCACTTTTATACTTTGGTGCAGTCAAGGAAAAGTCACCAGCTAGCTTTGTTTTAACTGAATCTTTCATGTGGCAATGCAATATGAAGTAGCACGCAATGGATTTTCTCAAATCTATTCCTATAAGTGGACTGAATCAAGCTGTTGGACCACGTCAGTTTAGTTCCATCCTCAAGTACAGGCTTGGCATACCATTCTCTAACGAAGCCAGTAAATGTGCCATCTGCAACAAGCCAATAGACATTTATGTCGACCATGCTATTCACTGCGCCAGCGAGGTGGGTCTGAAGTTCAGGCATGATATGGTTCGTGACACTATTGCAGACATGTGTTACAAGGCAGGGGTTGCTGCAAAAAAATAGGTCTCCTTGGGATTTTTATCACGTAATGCAAATGATCTAAAGCCCGTTGATATTCTGGTCTACAACTGGGAAGACGGTTAGGATGTATGTTTTGATGTTACAGTTGTTTCTCCCTTAACAAGTGCTGGAACTCGTAGCTCCACTCCAGGACAAGCTATCAATGTCGTAGTTACTCGTAAACGTACCAAACATTTGGACAGTTGCGAAGCACATGGATGTGGTTTCAACGTATTAGCCTTTTCTACCTTAGGTGAACTGGGAGAAGACATAATTCTATTTCTTAAGAGATTACGAAACTGCCTTGCTAGTCAAGACATCAACTTTCACGAGGAGGTTCTCTCTTAATATAAAGCTCTTGGGGTGTGTTTTGTTACGGTGCTGCCTATTAGTTGGCTCTTCAGAAATTCATTCAGGTATGTGGTTTGCCTTCCACTTATTGCGTTGATGACACTTCCCCCCCTTATATGCACTCCCTGGAAGTCACTTATTTTGATGCAGTTAAGAAGCAAATCCCTGTCTAGTTTACGCTATCTGCAAGAGACTCCATTTTGGGGCAATGTAACCAAATCAAGCATGCGCAAGATTATCTTTTGCGGTCCTTATCAGTGGGTTAGATCAATGCCTTAGGCTTAGACAGTTCACAACAGTTTTTTGTTATCGCCTTGGTATCCCTATGTTTGTTGAAGACGGGTCGTGTTCTTGTTGTAATAAGCCTATGGATATTTATGGGAATCACGCGCTTCATTGTGCCAATGATGTTGGGAGTAAATTTCGCCATGACTTAGTTCGTGATGTGATTATAGATATTTGCTACAAATCTGGTGTTCCTGCGCGTAAAGAAGTTGCTTTGGGTTTGTCGTCAAATATTAGCAAGGACTTGCGTCCAGCGGACATCCTTGTTCTTAATTGGGAAAATAGCCAAGACGTGTGTGGATGTCACTGGGGTCTCGCCCTTCACTGGTGGGGGAGTCCGAGCTTTCATTCCAGGCCAGGCTATTTCGAAAGCAATCTCGCGTAAACGCACTAAATACTTGGATGAATGTGTTCCGCATGGTTATGGTTGGGTATTTTAGCTTTCACTACTTTAGGGGAGCTTAGTGAAGATACTATTTGTCTTTTTAAGCGTCTGAAAAATTGTCTAGTTAACAATGATGCTGGCCGAGGTCTAGGTACTTTTATTTTTCATAGATTGGGTGTTGCTATTCAAAAGGGGTTGGTGCGTGCTTGTTGATCAGCTACCAACTAAAACCTCTTCCTGCAAGTTTAAACAGATGCTTTCAATAAATAAAAGATAAAAAAAATAATAAATAAATAATCTCTCCTCTTTATTCGTTTCCCTATCCTTAGGGAGCTATGAACCAATCAAACAGAGTAAAGGAACTTTTTTCAAGCAAAATGGCATACTTTGAGGGGAGAGTCTACACTCAACGTGGTTAAACACCGAGAAATCAACCGAGAGAGGAATCAACGGATGAGGGCAGCGTTCTTAGCATCTGGATCATAAATGGGCAGAAGTGGGCCCCTTGTCTCACACGGTGTGTTGCGGGAGAAAGCTTCCGTCGATCTATACTTTTCGTACTTCGAGAAGGAAAAATACAAATAACAGGGATGTATTGGATCAGGATTTATATGGATAAGAACAGATACTAGTTTACCTGAATCTAGTAGATTTATAAGGTTTCTTAAAAGAATCTTATAGATTCTTATAGATATATAATTTGGATTATATTGGATTGAGCTAAGATTAATTTAGATTTATAAGAATTGAAATGAAACCCATCAATAAAATTGAGGTGATGGTGGTGGTGTGTGGGGCTGGTGGTGTGTGGTATTTGTAGTGGTGGCGGTGGTTGTTATTGGTGGTGGTCAGTGACGATGGTCGACAGTGGTGGTTGGTGGTGGTGGTGGCGCTAGTGTTGGTGGTGTGTGGTGGCGATGGTGGTGGTTAGTAGTGGTGGTGGTGGCGCTAGTGTTGGTGGTGTGTGGTGGCGATGGTGGTGGTTAGTAGTGGTGGTGGTGGGTGGTCGGTGGCGATGGTGGTGCTAGTGTTGTTTGGTGGTGTGGTAGTGGTGGGGAAAAGACATAGTATGATGTGATAAAAAAAAAAGAAAAAAAAAAATTGTCTACTACAATCCGTGTAACTCTTGTGGTTTGGGTTGAGATAATAATATGCATAATTTGCCTACAAATATCTATAACAATCCTGATATATCCTTCTCGTCAACTATACTAAGAAATCTTAAATGAATTGAATACCTCGGACATTTAAAGATTCCTAATATATCCTAATTGAATACCTCGGATATTTCATGGATCCCGACATATCCTAATTGAATACCTAAGAGTTTTTAGAATTGTCAGATATCTATCTAAATCCTAATCCAATACACCCCTGTAAGACCCGTAAAGTCGTATCCATTAGGATCATCCATAGGGTCATTGTCAGAAACAAATACATGCATTAAATAAAAGTCAACCAATAATTCAATAACTTACCATTACACCCATCTAACTATCACCACGCAAAGCTAAAAGCATGATACATCATTCATGAATTCAGCTGTGTTTGGCAAAGCTAAAAGCATGATACATCATTCATCAATTCAGCTGTGTTTGGCAAAGCTAAAAGCATGATACATCATTCATCAATTCAGCTGTGTTTGTTCTCCTTCCATGTTTTGCCATAGTATGATATATTGTCGAATCATAATTTAATAAGAATCCTCCGTATTCACCTGTAGAATCAAAAACCGATGAACCAATTTAATCGAACCATACAGAGCAGCTTAAACGTATATAAACCACCATACACTATAAGAGTATCGTTAAGAAAGAAGATATATCATATATCAAAACTTGCAAAATTTTGCAGTAACAACTGATATCATGAGTATGAGCAACGTTGCTAACCTTCTCACTCTCCGGAGCCTTCTGCAGCATTTGAGGCACATTTGTTGTTGGGCTACTTGCCTTTCCAACCATTACTTGCACTGGGTCAGTAAGGTACTTCTGTTACACACAGGTTCACTAGCATAAATGATTTCTGGTGAAAAATTATTAAATGCATGATCATATATGATCATAATTCATAAGTGCAGTATCCAAATCTAACCTGTGCTAGGGCATCAATTTCTACTGGAGTAGTTGCACTAAAAATCAACATCTGGTGCTTTGTGGAAATATTCCGCATCACCTGAAAGCCAAAAAACAACCAATAAATAATAGTATGTACTATTACACTCACATGCACGTTTCAACACTTGAGTTGCTAATTGCATGACAATGAAAACCAGCATCAAGATTTCTAGGTATGAAGCCGACCTCTCTTATCTGTGGCTCAAACCCCATGTCCAACATTTTGTCAGCCTCATCCAAAACAACGAATGAGATCCTGGAGACGCAGGTGTTCCCTTGTTGCAAATGGTCAATCAATCTTCCAGGTGTGGCAACCACAATATTTACTCCTGCTCGCAACTCAGACCTCTGTCATGGTATACACCATTAGTGCAAATGGAGACAATATAAATAGCACAGATATGCAAAAGCTACAACATGTCTAAAATTCCTCTTCGTCATACTTCAGTTAAACCAAGAAATTCAAAAAGACAACCATGTGACAAGCTACAACAACATACCTGCTCTGCCATATTTGTTCTACCCACAACAAGAGCTGTTCTGAAGGACTCCAGGGATCTACTGAAGGCCTTAACCTGGGAAAATATTCAGCAATTATTGGACAATAAAGAAGCAGACGAGTAAATAAGAAAGGTAAGATGGCCTCAAAATAGTCAAATTGAACGAAATTTGGTGGACTCGAGCTTATAATGCCGTCTACCTAGAGAGACAACAAAGCTCCTAACAATATTGAGATTTGACTAGTAAAATAATAATAAAGTATACAAAATTCATAGAAAGATAATTGTATGGCTCTTTAAAAAGTGCTAAATTCCTGAAAAGTTACCTTACGGCCCAAGAATAATGTCCTCAATTTTGGTAACTATAATGTTTAAAAAATAAAATAGAAAAAAGTCATAACAACGAAGATATTTTCTTTTCTAAGGAAATTATCGAAGATAATTCTAAGCTGCCTGGCAACATCATTTAAAAATGCACAAAATCTGATTTTACAATACACAGAAGACGAAAGTACCGGTTGCGAAAACATTTCTAATCTTGTGGCAAATAATCAATAACCTCACCTCTTTCTCTATCTGTTGGGCATGTTCTCTGGTAGGTGCCAATACTAATACAAGAGGACCATCACCTCGCCGAACAGAAGACCGGGCTAAGCAATGCTGCAGAGTCGAAACAAAATATGCTTATATATAATAATGCAATAGAAAAATGAACAGATCTCAATTGATGGTGGAAAGCTAAAAAATGAAAACCTGGATCATTGGAATAACAAAAGCAGCAGTTTTCCCACTGCCAGTCTCTGCACAACCCAAAAGATCCCTTCCATTAAGAGCAACTGGTATAGCTTGGGCCTGAATAGAGGTCGGTCTAGAGTACTTGTGAAACTCTATATCTTTCATGATACTTTCGTGCAAACACTAAAAAGAAACTACACATGGTTATAGCAATGTGAAACTTGGTTAAACTCGTAGTATCTAGAAAAGGAAACAATGTACCATATCTGTAAATGATTCAATTGGCGCAGGTATAGGAGCAGAATCTGGTGCAGCAGTAACATCAACATTTAGCCGCAAACGAACCTCTTCAGTCTGTAGAAGAACGTAGTATATCAAATGCATAAAAAATAGAATTAAAGATCACATTTGCGATCTCTGGTTAACTAGAAATTCTATTTGATTAAAATAGGTCTTTCAGCGTGTTTGTTTTTCGCTGACTCGGCCCCTGACTCAGCACGAGTCAGATGTCAGACTGTTTGCATTAAAATAAAATAGGTCTTTACCCACGTTGTATGCCACCAACTGCAAATATCATGTTTATCAAAATGCACATAGAATTTTCTTCACAGAACATTGCCCTTTCGTCATGTACTTTTTCTCTCTAATTCATCTTTCCTCTAGTTCTTTGCTCCTGATTTAGTTACAAGAAAACCTACTCTACGCAAAAACTTTAAGAAAGTGAATCGCAACTCAGTTAACAATATTCATTATTCACTGTGCGACAATTACTAGACTCATCATACAAAACACCATTGACCAAACATATAATTAGTAACTAAAGACCACATACATGGTTTCATTACTGCCTGCGAAAAAGGACAACTGATTTTTCATCACTTCAGTTTAATTCACACTTCTAGAACTCCTTTACCTCTCAAAAGGTCAGCCCTACAAACTGCAAAGAATTGAACAGTAATCTGTACAAACTTGAGACAGCTTTTATATTTGCAGCATGCAAACACGCACCATATATCAAGCACATTTAAGGAATTAATATTTATTGACTGTCAAGAGGAAACAAAAACAAACATAATAAAAAATTACTCCTTCTTGGTTCTGTCTGAATCGGCACTCTCGAACAGGCCAAAGACTTGCCTCAAATGATCTAAATAAGGAAACAGAAGCTAATTTCGAAAATAAGGAAGCAGGGACCAAATCCGTAACCACACCACTTTTAGCCATTTTTGTTGATGTCTTCTCTTTCAAATCATAAGAATATAGAGAGACTTTCTTTATATCTCTAGCCAAAGTTGGGTGGGATTCTATAATGATCCGGTCCTCTCCTGCAACACCATGAAAGTAAGGGAATCTACCATGCCTGCCCCCCCACTGAAATGGTAACTTCATGGTAATTTCAGTCCACTTGCTGTAGCTGCCAGTAGAAGTATCATCACCACAAATCCATAGCTTTACAACATCACCAGTCCATCGTTGAAGTAAAGCTATATGCCCACCCACGTCTATTAAACTATCGAAAGGACCACACAAATAGCCTCCTGGTGGATTCTTACATTTGTCTCTGATTTCTTGAGGAACCTGAATCACTTTGAATTTCTCTTGTCCTACGTCAAATGCATTTAATTTTCCGGGGACCCCAATAGATAAAACCATTTGAGTAAACTGAAACTTTTACAGCATACGAAAATGGTACCTTCTCGTCGACGTATCTCCAAGTGTTCTCTCCTACGGTCAAGACCTCACAAAAGTCAGCCCACCGTATGTCTTGACCTATAGTTACTTTGTTAGAATTGCGTGTCACCGGTCCACGTACCCTCCAAGCGCATAGAACTTTGTGTTGTTTGGTGGCTGGATCAAATCCAAAGAAATAGGTTGGTAACCATATACCACAAGATCTGCAATGAAATTGTACTTTTTGTTTTGACGAAGTGATGAAGCTATCCATGGTGTTAATTCTCTAGTACTCGGATTCAGTATGCGAACTGCAGCTAAACCATGGTTAGCAAAACAAATCAAACCATTGACAGGTTTTAGAATCTCACTATAATGAAATGACTGTTGCTCTAATTTTGTAACAGTAGTTCTCATGGCTTGCAATGTTCCACTTTCAAACAAATTGCCTAGCAAAAAAGACTGTTTATACTTATAATCCCCATATCGACATGCCTATTTGTACTCTTGCGCTCTGCGCAAATCTTTCTTCTATTAGAGACATCAACCATGGTATAACGCGGAACAACAATAAAGAGATCTGGACAATGCTGCTTTGACCGAGTGAAGTGTAAATCAATCAAACCTTGATCTTGGCAAATTGAAAACTGCCAATGTTTGCTTACACACTTGAAACGCATGACTGATTTGATTGGGAGCCGGCTCAATATCTCACGCAGTATTGTATAGTGATCGAAAATACTGCTGCTGCTGCTGCTGCTGTCCCTAACCTTGTCGTCACTACACTTTCCCATCGGCTTCCAATTGTTATCCATCTTCATCTTCTTATTCTTACTCTGTATAATAGTTTCATGTTCCTCCTCCTTTTTGCTGCTGGTCCTACTACTATCAATAACAAATTCTGAGTTGCCCCTACTACAACAATTTCCCGTTGGCTTCCAATTGATATCCATCTTCATCTTCATCTTCTTACTCTGTCCAATAATTTCACGTTCCTCCTCCCCTTTGCTGCTGGTACTACTACTATCAATAACAAGTTTTGAGTTGCCACTACTACTACACTTGTCCATCGGCTTCCAATTGTTATCCATCTTCACCTTTTTATTCTTAATCTGTCCAATAATTTCATGTTCTTCCTCTTTTTTGCCACTGGTACTACTACTATCAATAACAAGTTTTGAGTTGCCACTACTACACTTTCCCATCGGCTTCCAATTGGTACCCATCTTCATCTTCATCTTCTTACTCTGTTCAATGATTTCATGTTCCTCCTCCCTTCTGCTGCTGCTGCTATTGCTACCACTATCAAGTTCTGATTTGCCACCACTACTACACTTATTACTCTTTCTCTTCCTTTTTTTCCCGTAAACACTTTCACTAGCGAGACTCAATTTAGCTTTGTTACCCATATTAAATCAAAATCGGTAGCAAACTCCAAATAAATAATAAATTAACACAAAATCAAAATCGACCCACGAATCACAGATCTTATAGACTGATAAATAAGAACATAACTGAAAATCAGGGCGATACTTACCAAGGGAGGTAGATGCCTAGGGTTTATACGGGGAGCGGCTCGGTGGGATGGAAAAGGAAATGGTAAAGTTTCATCTTCTTTTTCACGCTTATCTCGATTAGGGGTGTGCAAAAAACCCGCAACCGCCGATTTCACCCGTATCCGTCCGTAAAATTACGGGTGAAATTCAATCCGCAAGAGTTATGGGCCGGACATGGATGAGATTCTTAAATACGCACGTTTACACGGTTTGGTTGCTGTTGGACTTTACAATCCGCGGATTTACCTGCACCGTAGGGTAATAAGGGAATTTAATAGAAATATTTAGAATATTTAGTAAACTCTAGGGGCGGTAAAAACACATACCCAGAAGAACAAATATCCATTGTAAGAATAACAGACTTAGTAAACTCAAGCAGTTTGCAGTTCAAAATGAAACATGCCAACAATAAAAGATTTAATTACCAGATCTTGATCGTTTGAAATTAGGATTACAACATTCTCTGGCACTTGAGATTGTTTCTTGATTTCGCTATTAGGAGAAGGAAGTGGACGTACCTAAATAAATGGAGCCAATTCCAACACAATTAAACTTCAGAAGGTACAGAACTAGATTTTCGTTTTGAACCCAACTACCCAAGTGCTTAACAGGATATGAAGCATCCGTGAGCAAAACTTAAAGATCTCGTATGTTTGGGGTGTTGATGGAAATATCCTTCTTTCTATTAGTACAATCAAGGTAAAAGGTTTCGGTTCATATCCAATTGAAGGAGGACTCGAAACTAGTTCTCCCATGTATTATTTTGGGTTTTACTTTTTTTCTTTTTTTTTTCTATCTAAATCTGCGGTTAATCCGCATCCGGTCCGTATCATCCGTTGATCCGCGGATTTGAAATCTGCGGGTGATTGGACCGGACACGGTTGGACTTTTCAAATCCGCAATATTGACGGATTGGACGCGGGTGACCCCTAATCCGCAACCGTCCGTCCGTTGCACACCCCTAATCTCGATTATATACCCGGGATGGGCTGGGTTACGTGTATAAAAACTCTTATTCGGTGGCTGGCCCACCATTGGATGAAACTTTTGTGTTGTTTTTTTGTTTTTTGTTTTTTTGATACATAAGAGCAATTTCTATCTATGGCAATGGCCAAACTCAAACATTTGTTGACCTACATGTATGGCCAAACTGGGTTTTCTACTGTGGTAAAGCGTAGGGCGTTGGACCATCAGGTGCGCGACCCAAAGACAGATTCTGGCGTTGGAAGACAGAACTCGGGCTTTTGAAGACCTGACGCGGGCGTTCGGTGTCCAAACGCGGGCGTTAGACACAAAGTCTCTAACGGTCGACTCTCTAACACCTATATTTCCAACGGTCGAATTTCAACAATGTAAGTTCATTATATTGATTTCATTTTCAGTCACGTCACTGCCATTTCCTTCTTCTAAAACTCTTCTAAATAAAAAATTTCGAATACAATATGAACATAGTGAGAAGAGCGGAGAATAGTATAAAGAAGAAAAGAGATCGGAAAAATGAATCGGTCCGTTGCCTCACACAGGTGTAGATTTTTTTCAAAATCGGGAAGAAGAGTTTGCTTCGCCAAATATAGTTGCTGCTCCATCATTAGTCCCAGGTCATGTGTCGGGGAATCATGAACGGTCTGAGGATTATTATATCACGAGAGGTGGATTTTTAGAATTAAATGTTCTTTATGTTGGTCTACCGCCTACAGTCTGAGAAAGGGTTGAGAGATATCCTTGGCGTGCGCTTTATAGAATGAAGCTTAGAAAACATAACAAAAAAATTCTAAAAACAGTGGTAGAAAGGTGGTGGATGACGACGCACACATTCCATTTTATGGATTTCGAAATTGGTAATTTTTACTTAACTTAAATTAAATTTTTTAAATAATTTTTAAATAATCAAAAGAATTAATCATAGTTGATATTATACTTGTAGTAGGAATTACTCCCCTTGATTTGTATTTCATTGTTGGGATTCCAAGTGGAATGGGAGACCCGCATTCAACCAAGACGAATGGATGTCAAATAGTAAATGGAAGACGCTTTGTACCTCGTTTGTGGAATCAGAAATGCGTCGAGATTATAAAGATTTGAAAGGAGGTGGGATTATATGTGCGGCCTTGAATATTTTCCTAACCAAACCCAGAAACCCAGAACATGTAGATGACTATCCTGAACTCGAAAGAATGTTTATCTTATGGGTATTCGGTCAGGAATTCTTTCCAAACTAAACTGTTGTTGCTCATGTTGGTTGGATTGAAGCTTTAGAAGATCTCGACAAAGCACCAAATTATGACTGGGGATCTGCAATTTTAGAAGAATTGTACTGTGCGCTGGATAAAGCGTCCGTGGGAGATCAAAACTTCACTGGTTTCTGGGGCATCATACAGGTAAATATCAAAATTATTATTTTTAAATCTATTATTATTACTAAATTTAAATAATTTTTATGAACAAATGTAGATTATTTAGTCAAAATACTAAAATTATGGAGTACTTTGCAGTATTGGTGGTATACCTACTTCCGTGTTGGTAAACCAATCCTAAAAGACGGGACAGTTAGATTTCCAATGTTGGACTTGTATATGAAGAACAACTTAGAGAAGAACACTGGCAGCGACGTCATGAGTTCCAGTTTTAGTTACAGGTTACATCAGATGACTCGGAGCCACAACAACGTAATTGCTCACCCTTACGTTGATTTACCTCAGTATGGTGATGATGTTGGAGTAAGTATTCTTAATCTGTCCAATAATTTCATGTTCTTCCTCCTTTTTTCCACTAGTACTACTACTATCAATAACAAGTTTTGAGTTTCCACTACTACACTTTCCCACCGGCTTCCAATTGATACCCATCTTCATTTCCATTTTCTTATCTTTAATCTGTCCAATAATTTCATGTTCTTCCTCCTTTTTGCTACTGCAACTATTACTATCAATAACAAGTTTTGAGTTGCCACTACTACACTTTCCCATCGGCTTCCAATTGATACCCATCTTCATCTTAATCTTCTTACTTTGTTCAATGATTTCATGTTCCTCCTCCCTTCTGCTACTGCTATTGCTACCACTATCAAGTTCTGATTTTCCACCACTACTACACTTATTACTCTTTTTGGTATCATTACTCTCATGTCTCTTCTTTTTTTTCCCGTAAACACTCTCACTAGCGAGACTCAATTTAGCTTTGTTACCCATATCAAATCAAAATCGGTTGCAAACTCCAAATAAATAAATTAACACAAAATCAAAATCGACCCACGAATCACAGATCTGATAGACTGATAAATAAGAAAATAACTGAAAATCAGGGCGATACTTACCAAAGGAGATAGATTCCTAAGGTTTATACGAGGAGCGGCTCGGTGGTGGGATGGAAAAAGGAAACGGTAAAGTTTTAGTACCTTTCAAAAAAGAATTTCTGGTTTATCTCGATTATACCCGGGATAGGGCCGATGGGCTAGGATAACACGTGTAAAAATTATTATAAGGCCGGTTCTTATGGGGGTTGGCTAAACCCTCCACTCGCCATGCCAGCTGGCCTGGAAAACTAGCACGCCACTATGGGGAATAAGCTAAGTGATCGAGTCTCCACTGAAAGGTTGAGACTTAACCGACCGGTCTTGTAGTCGCCGATTATGAAATGGTGAAGTGACGGCTATTTCCCCCCACGTCTCCCTATAAATTCTCCCAATTCAATTCAATTTAATCGCACCTCATTTTCTCATTAATTCTATCATCTTACTCTTCTGTACCTTTAATCATCTGTTTAATTCAACTCAGTGGATTCTTCTGACAAAGGAGTGTGTATTCATATGGATCGATTTGAAGAACAACAACGAATATTCGTTCAGGAGTTAAACAAATTGATGATGAGTTAGATGAAGATAAAGATCTAACCAACCACTTGATGCAGCTACATTCATCGGGGCAAATACCTAGAGATCCAGAGCCAAAACAAGTGTTCACAAGAAGATATACGTACCGGGGTCGGGATGAATAGCACGAGAAGCTAATGTACGATTATTTTTTTCCCGACTGTGTGTTCTCTGATGAAAATTTCCAAGGTCGATTCTGCATGCCCCGACATTTAGTGCTAAAGATTATTGGTGAGCTTTGTCAGGTAGAACCTCAATTTAATTATCAATATGATGCATTGAATATTAGGGGTCATAGCCCTGAACAAAAAGTTACTTCGGCCTTGAGGATTCTAGGATATGGCAGACCTCCAGATTCTAATGATGAGTACCTTCGCATTGGCAAAACAACCGCATACAAGTATTTTTCGTTTTTTTGCGAAACAATGATTAATCATTTTGGTCCAACCTATTCACGAAAATGAACTAATGCAGATGTTAGAGAAATATTAAAGAAAAATTAGGAAAGGGGATTTCCCAGAATGCTAGGTAGTCTTGACTGCATGCATTGCGTATGGACTAGATGCTCTACCTATTGGGCCGGTCAATATAAGGGTCATTACGCAAAACCAACGGTTATCCTTGAGGATGCTGCTTCTTATGATTGTTGGATATGGCATGCTTTTTTTGGTCTCCCGGGATCTCAAAACGATATAAATGTTTTACACAAATCTCTTTTGTTTGAAGATTTAAAGTATGGAATTTCTCCTCAGGTAAATTTCACTATCAACGGGAATCACTACACTCATGGTTATTATCTTGCAGATGGAATTTATCCAAAATGGTCAAATTTAGTTCAATGTTACCGTCAGCCACCTTCCGGTGAAATGGTTCGTTCATACTCATGTTTCAATAGTAGACAAATGAATTTGATAAAGGATGTGGAACGGGCTTTTGGAATTCTGAACCGGAAGTTCGCAATCATTTGTGGACCTTATCGTGATCTAAGTGCTCGTGAAATGCATAAGACTACGCTGACTTGCATCATTATGCATAACATGGTAATCCAGGAAACTCGTCGTAATAAGAATTGGACTAACCATCAAGATGAAGACTTAAGGCCTGAGGTTATACCGGCAAGAGGATTACCTGCAAGGAACTCTGCACAAATGACCAGTCATTTTGAGAAAAAAACTTTGTATAACAGGTTGAGGGAAGATCTCAGAGCGAATATGTGGGCTGAGTTTGGAAGAGATGGAGGACGAATTGAGTAGTGTTGTTTCATTTGTTATTTTATTTTTATTTTATTTTTAAATTGTTTAATTGTTTAAACTTATTGTTCATTTGTTGAGTAGTGTTGTTTCATTGAGTAGTGTTGTTTCATTTGTTGTGCCATAGTTTTGTTTTCAATATGTTTAAGTTTAAATTTTTTTAACGGTCATTAAAAGTAGCGGTCTAGACTCAATCGCCCACATTCCTTTATAAATATACATTCATTTCATCCATTTCAAAATCACACCTTCAATTCTCTACTTATCACTTCTATATTCTATACTTCTCACTTCTCTACAAAAACTTCTCTAATTTCTGGTTATTACTTTATGGATGATCCTATATTCACTGAAGATGAAGATTTATCTCTTTCTAGAAACTATGTAATATACTACCCGAAGAGAGGTGAAGAACGATGGATGAACGGTTTACCTAGTATGGGTTATTTGGGTAAAATTCATGATGACTTCTGCACAGAGACAGGTAATCCTCATAACCGGAATTGTGCTGCTTTGTTTTACCGATTCATGACTATCAAAAAACATCTTGTGGATTTATAGCTATGAAAAGGATTGTCACTCGATATCGTCTTAGAGGTGAGACCAATGATGTATTGGGATTACGAACTCGGGACGAGTAGCGAAGATGGAAACGAAAAGATTTCGAATACGAAGCGCATTACCAAATTATTAAGAAGTTTCTAATAACTCGTATGGGATGTTAGGCTTAATATTAGTTTTCATGGATGTTATGAAGTTTAAGTTTTAATGTAATGAAAAAAAAATAGTTTAAGTTTTAGTGTAATGAAAAAACTAGAACAATTTCATTCACATAACTACTACATCTTCATTAAAATTAAAGTTGATACATTAATTAATTAAGTAGCACTACTTCATCTTGGTCTTCGTCTTCCTCATCTTTAGCTTGAAATCCAAATTGTTTTTCCAAATTTCTCTTGTTTAGTTTTTCTTCCAACTCCTATGCTAACCTGTCCATCTCCATCTCCCATACCATATATTGTCTGGGATTCATTTTTGTGGTGTTTGCATTTAGAATCTTATTCTTGTCATTGTCTGAAACAAATTTCTCTTGAGTTTGTCGATGCTTTTTCATCTCCCTAGTCAAGAAGCCCCTGTCTACAGCTCTTTTTTTTCTGGCAATCGTCTGATGCTCTATCAAAGTATCAAAAGCACTTCCACCACCTTCACTTGCTTCTCCTTCTTGGGCAGCTTTTCTCGCTGCTCTTGCAGCGTTTCTTCCTAATAATTTTCTCTTAATCGCAGTATTGACATTCAAGTTGGAATTGTTGTTTGTTGTGCTTTCTGGTGAAGAAAATGGATTCTCCAGAGGGATATGAGAAGTTTGAGATGGTTGTGAACCTGGTGTTGAATGAGAAGAAGTATATGGTGAACTTGCAGGTACATTCTGAATGTTTGCTAACACTTCTGGATTATATTTAGATAACACTTTCAAAATATGATAACAAATTTCATAAGCAAAGTTTTTCCCATGTTTATGGTGCCAATCAGTTCGACACTTTCGTTCGATATCAACATCGACAAGACCGCTCTCTCGACCACGAGCAGCTTGCATTAGAGCAGCGACATACAAGGAAACTTGGGCGTTGATTATAACAAAGCGACCGGACAATCCATTTTCATCACGATCGTTGATGTTCATAGTTTCATCACGAAATTTAGTAAATATGTTATCCCACAACTTGGTAGATTGTTGATGGGCACCATCGACACTATCTTGTGTAAAGAACACATAGTTTCTGCAAATGCTTTCATCTACGACTACGGTAAATTTTGCACCCCTAATCTTCTTATGTTTAGTTTGACTATTAGATTGAGTATTAGGTTGAGATATATTAAAGAAGTTATACAATACGAGTGAATGAAAGAGTTAGATGATGAAATTTCTTTTAGATTAATAAATGTGAAAAGTAGAGAAGAGAAGGTGTGAGTTAAAATGGTAGAGGAATGTGGTATTTATAGTGGAAAAGATTTATGGCCGTTGGATCAGATTCTACTTAGCGGTGTAAACTAGACCGTCCAGTCTTATAAAAGCCGTTAGCGGTTTTGTAAAGACCTACAGGTGTTTTCTACACCGAGCAGTCGAGACTCGACCGCTCGATTGAAACTTGACCTGGCCTAGCTAAGTGGAAAATTTGCCACTTAGCCATGCCAGTTTGCCACCTCCATAGTGGGTGCAAAAATGGCAAACTTAAGAGTTTGCCACACCTATAGGAACTGGCCTAAATATCGATCGGTTTGGTGGCCGCCCACCATTGGATAATTTCTTTAAAATTCTAATTTATGCACAATCCTTAAAGAAGTATGAATTTAATAACGTTTTCCTCATTGGTAATCTCGAGGAAAACGTTATTTTTGAGGAAAATTCTAATTTGTGCACAATTATTTAATAATTCTTTAAGAATTATTATAAGATTGAAAGCGCTCTCTCCCAATTCTGTTTGAGTTTTCTCCGTTTCGGCTTCTTCTCATGACCGTTGGAAGCCATTCTAGCGACTAAACGTTTTTTCACTCGAATTTCATCACCGAAAATCTATGAAACTATCTATGCAACTAGTTTTTTGTTGAAAGTATGAATTTGTATATCTCAAAGTATCTAAATCTATGGAAATCACCAGTGAATCTCACCGGAATCGTAGAAATCACAGTCATAGTCATTTCACTCAGTCCATGAGTTACAATATTCTTATTAACACCAGAAAAATTACTGATGGGAGGAACAACATCAATCACCCATTTACTTTACAAATCATTCTGTTAGAGCATTGTTCGGTCGAACTCGGAAGCGTTGCTATCTCAAGCTTGTTGTCAAGTTTAGTTGCCAAAACTATAAGTCTTAATTTCTAGTCTACTTACAGCTAAGTCTCTGACTAGGATAGAAAGAGTAGTTGAGCTCTAGACTCCATGGCGATCATCATACAAAGACGAAGAACTACTCAACGAACTGGTGGAACTTCATCGACTAAAAAGGTATGTGGAGACTTGAACTTATCTATCACTCAAAAGTCTATCTACTCTATCTCATATCTTGAGACAAAAGTCGTATTTCTATATAGACTTTGATTATACACATTTGCTATTTCGAGCCGAGTTTATCCCGCTTATCTTTTTATCGAAATATGTGTTGGTAAGCTTTCGCTTTTGCCAAGTTCATCTTTACTAGTGACGAAAATCATAATAAATTTCAACTACTTGAAAATTGCTTTGACGAAAAATGGTTTGTGAACAACAACTATATAACTTCCACTAAGAATGTTTCAATGATTGAAATGAGAGTTTAGAACATATAATCATGTTGGATATAAACATTGTGTGGTGACTCATACGTGTGTAAGTCCTTATTCCTTGAACCAAAGTATGCATACTTTGCTGCTCAGGAAAACCGGAACTAAAGTCTGCGTACCAGTACGCGTACTGTCGTAAGTTCACATCCCGTGAATTTCTGCTGGGTTTGTGAACTGAAAACAAACTTATTCCGGGTACTTAAGTCCGCGTACCAGTATGCGTACTTAAGTTGGTTATTTTCTAAAAACGATTATTCCTGAACTTAAACTTATATAAACTAAGGAATGCATATTTGCAAACCGTGGCTATAAAGTTCATGAATCGATTCTAGAGAATCAAATCGTTTTTGCTTACGATTGTGTCTTGTATACTTCTATAAGATCTTAGCAATTGAACATCTCTCTAACTAGTTCATTTGAGTCACTTGAACTAGTTGTGGTAAAGAAGAATATGGTTGATATGAAAGTGCTCATATGTCTAACCATTTGGTTAACTACTGTTGAACCAACTAAATGTACATGTTTGGGTACGGTTACACAAACCTAAATACCATTTCATTTGTGTGTAACAAGCTAAGTTTCGATCTAACGGTTGAAAGATATTAGCTTGAATCTAATCAGGTTTTCATCTAATGGTGAATATTGAATGCTTTGTTACTTAGATACTATTGATTGCAAACCCTGATTTGAAAGACTATATAAAGGAGAACTCTAGGAACTGGGAAACCTAATCCCCAAACCTCATGTGTGATACTAGTTGTATTAGCTAGAGTCGACTCTTTTAACCTTAGGTTTCTATCGAGACCCTGTAGGTTAACGACTTGAAGACTTCATTGGGATTGTGAAGCCATACCGGTACTACTTTTCTTGTAGTTGTGTGATTTGATCTTGATGTTTCTATCGTGTTTGAGTAAAATCGTAAGATTGGCTTGAGATTGAATTCTCCGATAGGCAAGATATAAAAGAAGTCACAAACATCTTTGTCTCATCGTTTGTGATTCCGCAATATCTTTTTTCGCTAGTCGATTAAGATTATTGCGAGGTGATTGATAATTCTAGGTTGTTCTTCGGGAATATAAGTTAGGGTTATCAATTGGTTTTTGTTCACCTCGATTTATCGAAAAAAGAAACAAAAACTCGTAGGTATTTCTGTGGGAGACAAATTTATCTATTATCGTAGACTTTTCTGTGTGATACAATTTTTTTTATTAAAGTCTTCGACTTTGCTTCGTAACAACTCTTAGTTGTAAGTGAGATCAGCTAAGGTAATCAAGTGTGTAGTATCCTACTGGGATCATAGACGTAAGGAGTGCAACTGTACCTTCAATGTGAGATTGATTGGGGTTCAACTACAGTCCAGACCGAAGTTAGTTTGTAGTAGGCTAGTATCTGTAGCGGCTTAATACAGTGTGTGTTCAATCTGGACTAGGTCCCGGGGTTTTTCTACATTTGCGGTTTCTTCGTTAACAAAACTTCTGGTGTCTGTGTTATTTCTTTTCCGCATTATATTTTGTTATATAATTGAAATATCACAGGTTGTGCGTTGAATCGATCAATTGGGAAATCCAACCTTTGGTTGTTGATTGAAATTGATTGATCCTTGAACATTGGTCTTTGGTACCGTTCAGGTGATTTCTCTTGTATTCAATTAGACTCGCAGATTTCTATTTGCTTGAGTAAGTATTGAATATAGAAAGTGGATATAACTTTTTGATATACTTTTATTAAGATTGAGTCTGATTGTCTAGTTGATTCTGTTAAAAGTATATTGGAGTTAGTCCATACAGATTGCTAAGCGAAATATTGGGTTTGGTAGTTAGACACCTGCTTTTTCAATTGGTGTCAGGGAAGGAAAACACGTTTAAAGACCTTATCAGTCTGTGTTTGTAGCAATCTGAGACTGTGGACAGAATATCATCTTTGGCATATACGCATACCAAAATGCCCTCGAAAGCTTTTAACTATGTCAAATGTCTTGGGGTCACCTCAAAGGATCATTCCTTAGTTGATTCTTCCGAATCCCGAGGTAGAAATATGGTTCTATCAAATGTTGATATCAGTTCCTCTAATGAGACAGTTGACACTATCGCAAAAGCTGAAAAGGAGCTCACCAGAATCTCAAAAAAATACAACTGAGGCTACTGATTTTCAGAATCATGCTCAGCTCATTGATGAATTTGGGAAGTCTCTTGGTCGAGAAAGGGAACTCTATAATATCATTGAATCCTTCTCTAACAATATCGAAAAACCTTTTCAAGAAACTACTCTACAACGTGAGGATATTATCAATTTGGAAAGATTAGTGTTCTTGAGGATATTATCAAGGAAGATTCAATTAGAGAAAAACATTTGATTGAGACGCATTCATTAGATCTAAACAGACTTCGTGTTGAAAAAGAGAGGCTAAGTGCATCACTTATTCTAGCCCATGAACAGTGCAAATCCTTGGAAATTTAAGGAGAAGTTCTTCTGTACCGACTAATTCTCAGTTTGAATTACTGCACACGAAGAGATGTTCTCCAAAAGAGGGTTCTGTCAAGAATGATTTACATGTCTTATAAACTTCTAAAACGGCTATGAATTTAAAACAGGTGCAAGTTAGTGCTTCTCCTTCGTGAACCTGTTCATTCTTTGGGAAAAAGTGTTAGAGCATTGCTCGGTCAACCTCGCATGCGTTACTATCTCAAGCATGTTTGTCAATGTCAGTGATCAAAACTATAAGTCTTGATTTCTAGTCTATTATAGCTAAGTCTCGGACTAGGATAGAAAGTGTAGTTGAGCTCAATCACTTCATGGCGATTCATCATAAAAGAAGAAGAACTACTCAAGGAACCGGTGGAACTTCTCGACAAAAAGGTATGTGAAGACTTGAACTTATCTGTTACTCAAAAGTCTATCTACTCTATCTCCTACTCTTTGAGACAAGAAGTCGTATGTTATATATATAGACTTGGATTATACACATTTGGTATTTCGGTCCGAGTATACCTCGCCTATCTATATCTCGAAATATGTGTTGCTAAGCGTTTCGCTTCAATCAAGTTTATCTTTACCTAGTGACGAAAGTCATGATATGTTTCAATCACTTTGAAAATTACTTTGACGAGAAATGGTTTGTGAATAACAACTATATAACGTCATTTAAGAATGTTTCAATGATTGAAATGAGAGTTTAGATTACATAACCAATGATGGACATAAGCATTGTTGTGGAAACACATTTATGTATAAGTCCTATTCCTTGAACCAAAGTTTGCGAACTTTGTTGATCAAGAAAAACCGGAAGAATAGCTTTACCAAGTCCGCGAACTCAATCCACGAATTGCCGAACTTCTCATCCCGAGAAATTCTGCTGGAGTTGACGAACTAGCTGCGTCCGCAAACCCAGTCCGCGAACCGGCTGAAGGTCTTTGCCGATATTTTCTGTTGGAGTTTATAAACTCTACCGATTGCTTAAGTCCGCGAACCTAGTCTGCGAACATAAGAAGGTTATATATCTGAAGATGATTTCTGAACTTAAACTTATAAAGACTAAGGAATGCAGTATGAAAACCTTGGCTATAAAGTTCATGAACCGATTCGAGTGAATCAAATCATCTTTGCTTCAATTGTGTCTTGTGTAGTACATAAGATTTCCTTGCAATTGAACAACTCTCTAGCTAGTTCATTTGAGTCATTTGAACTAGTTATGGTGAAGAAGAACATGGTTTATATGAGATGCTCATATGTCTAACCTTTTGGTTGACTATTATTGAACCAACAAGTGCATACGTTTGGGTACGGTTAACAAACTTAGAAACATGCATTGTCAAGTGTGTATAACAATCTAAGTTTTCGATCTAACGGTTGAGAAATATTATCTTGAATCTAAATAAGGTTTTCATCTAACGGTGGATATTGTTTTCTTTTTGATCAAGGCAAAACCATGATATGAAAGACTATATAAAGGAGACATCTAGTATTGTGCAAAACTAATCCCCACACCTTACGTGTGATACTAGTTTGCGTACTAGAGTCTATTCTCCTTTAACCCTATGGTTTTCTTTTCTCAAAACGGGTTAACGACTTAAAGACTTCATTGGGATTGTGAAGCCAGACCGATACTACTTTTATCGTAGTTGTGTGATCTGATCTTGCAAATTCTATCGTACGAGTACAATCAGATTGATTTGCTTGAGATTTATATCTCCGATAGGCAAGATATAAAAAGTAATCACAAACGCCTTCGTCTCATTGTTTGTGATTCCACAACATCTTGTTTCGCTACCATACGATTAAGATTGTTGTGAGGTGATTGATTAATCTAAGCTGTTCTTCGGGAATATAGGACCGGATTATCAATTGGTTCTTGTTCACCTTGATTATTATCAAAAGACGGAACAAAACCTTTAGGGTTTATCTGTGGGAGACAGATTGATCCTTTGTAGACTTGTTTGTGTGAGACAGATTTTTTTATTATCAAAGCCTGCGATTTTGGGTCGTAGCAACTCTTAGTTGGTGGGTGAGATCATCTAAGGGAATCAAGTGCGCAGTATCCTTTTGGGATCAGAGGCGTAGGAGCATAAATGTACCTTGGATCAGTGGGAGATTGATTGGGGTTCAACTACAGTCCAGTCCGAAGTTAGCTTGGAGTAGGCTAGCGTCTGTAGCGTCTTAATAAAGTGTGTTTTCAATCCGGACTAGGTCCCGGGGTTTTTCTGCATTTTCGGTTTCCTCGTTAACAAATTTTTTGGTGTTTATGTTATTTCTATTTTCGCATTATATTTGTTTATATAATTGAAATAATACAGGTTGTGCGTTTGAATCAATCAATTGGAAATCCGACTTTTGGTTGTTGATTGATATTGATTGATCCTTGGATATTGGTCTTTGGTACCATCCAAGTTATTCCGTGTATTTGATAAAGACTCTCTGATTGTTAGCTTGAGTAAAGATCAAATCAAGAGAGAGATATTAATTCCTCGATATACTTTAATCTAGATTGAGTCTGACTGTCTAGTTCATTCTCTATTAAAGTATATTAGAGTTAGTCCATACAGATTGCTAAGAGAAATATTGGGTGGTGTTGTTAGACCCCCGCTTTTTCAATTAGTATCAGAGCAAGAAAACACGTTAAAGACCTTATAAGTCTGTGTTTGTATCGATCTCATTATGGATGAGTCTATCTCTAATAACGTACCAGTTCAGAAATTACCATATGATTATATAAGCTTGGATTCACCTGAGAGAACTGTCACATCTAAGTCAATATCTAAACATTCTCTTGATGTAAAAACTGTTGATTGGGAAACTCTCATAGAAGAACAGTTGGATGAACTTTCTGATAAAGGTGATTCAGATATTGATAGAGATGTTAATGAGGAAGTCTCAGAGTATGTTAAGTTTTTGGATTCATGGAAGAAGATTACAACTTCTCATGTCTCACCTCTTTTGACTCCTCTCTGTCGAGAAAACAAGAAATTGAGAAGATGTTATGCAGGTGTTTATTTTTCGAATCGTTCTTGCGAATCGATCCTCAAGGATTCTGAGGAAAACCTATATGAAGTCACTTGATTGTGATAATATTTATCAAAAGTACTTTTCGTTGGAAGAGAAACTTGCAGAACCCGAAGCAAGGATTAACTCTCAACAAGTTAGTTTTGATGACAGAGAAAGCGTTTTTCTCGCTCGAGAAAAACGTCTTGAGGCTGATTTAGCTGCTGCTCTTGATAAAATCAAGATATTGGAAGATGACTTGAAAAAGTTCAATACTAGTTCAAGCAAGTTAACCACTATGCTAGGATCAAGTAAAAATCATCGTGATACACGAGGATTGGGCTATAAGGGAATAGATGCTCCAAGTACTAGCAAAGAGGTAAAATTTGTCAAGGCTGGTGATTCTTCTTAGCAAAATGTTTCCACTGATGGCAAAAGTGAAATACCTTCACCAGCAGTTAAGGTTCAAAAGAGAAAAGTTTATCAACCTCCAAAGTCAGCACACACGGATCGGGGTAAGAACATTCCTTATGTTTGCCACTATTGCGTAAATAAAGGTCACCTAGAAAGGAGATGTCGTTTCCGTATAAGGAATGAGAAACGTCATGATATTCTTGTTTGGGAATCACAAGAAGTTGTGAAACCAAGATCATATGTTAAGACTAATCCCCTTAACGTTACAGGTTGTAACTGTCCAACCTTTAGGCAAAGGAATTAGTGCTTTGATAAACCTAGATTTGCCTATAAACGTCATACGAAGCCTTTTCACAATCATAATGGTTATCAAAAGAATAATTTCATAAAGACGAAGACAAGATCCGATGCTCCCAATTAGAGAAAGACTAACTTGCAAAAGAATAGTCAATCCAATTCTCTTTCGAGAAATCTTGAAGAGAGTAATGGGAAGAAGGTTTCAGTTGTTCCTAAACACAATCAGAAGTGGATACCAAAGAAATTCAATGATGTTTTGAGTGTGAAAAGGAATGATCTCCCAGAAAATTCCATGACTATGGAGAAAGCACTATCCATGATGTTGGAACTCAATAAGTTCTTTGGAAAATTGGATTTGGATGTGGAAGGTTCTAAAAGCGACCTCTTTTATGATAATCCAAAAGTCACTTGTGGTGAGCAAGACATTGTTCACCTCAACACAACTTGAATGTGTTGAAAGTGCATCCTCACCAAGGAATGCCCTGCTATGTATACGGTGAGGGGAGCACGAGAATTGGGGCGCACATATTATGTTTGGTAAGGCTGTAGAATTTGATTGGATTCACCTAAAAAGGTATGTCTATAAACTTGAGCAAGTTTTGTTCTTTTATTTATTTGCTTGGAGTACTTATAATGATCAACATACCTTTCTTATCATTTATTTCTACCTAACTTGATATGTATTTAAGGTTCTTATATGTTTAAGTTTGAAAATAGTAGTTCGGGATGTTTGGACTTCATGGTACACATGCCTGGTGTGCATACCATCATTTAAAATCAAAATCCAGGTACTAAAGTACGCATACCTGTTTGCATAGTGCTCCAGGTCACGAAAATTCGTTTGCAAACTCGTATGCATACTTGCCTATAGACGTCGATATTCGGTAAACTTTTTTTGGCCATAAATTCTTCGTACCAACTCGGAATGACTCTATTCTTTTAGAATTCTATTCCTCTTTGAACTCTATTCAAATTGGAGATGAGAATTGCTGAATTTGGATGAGTTAAGATTGGTATTTGTCCTGCCTCTTGTTTTCGAGTGTTTTGCTCCGTCTCGTCGCACTTGTTCCACTTCTCTTGGACTTGGGCACTTGGATTCTTGGAGTACTACTCTTTTAAGCTCATTTGTAGCTTTTAACAAGAATGTTGTTGGTTAATCACAAAGAAGGAAGTTCAAGAATGGGCAGTAACACGCATTACTATGGGATTCTTGAATGTTCACAATCATTTTTATGTGAATTATGGTGCATAGTCGTTAATGACTGTGTATGTTCTTCTTTGTTAAGAAAATCTTTTTATACGCTTTTGGTAACTATTCTTGGTGTAAATCCGGGCGAAAAAGATTGATTCTACCCTCTAAGGAAAAATCATCTTATATGTGCATTCGAGTTTGTCTTGATTCCTAGGAAACTTCTTATGAGAATTTATTATTGTGTTTGAGAAGGATTACTAGAGTTTGGAATAGCCATTATTGTGAGTACACATAGCTATGTCCAACGTTTTCATCTTCATGTTTTTAGATTTATTGGTTTAAATTCTAAAAAAAATTAGAAGATGATTTTTGCAGTATTAATCTTTATGGTTTCATATATTGCAATGTTTTATGGGATATGTGTGTTTGCTTCTGTGAATTGTGATTATCCCATACCTTGTCAAAGTAAAGTCTTTCGTAAGTCGATATTCACGTATTGATATAAGAATGAATGGACTTTTGACAAGTACAAAAGTTAGGCCTATTATGTCAATTATCGATGGAAGATAGGTTAAAATATTTTGTTTGCAAGGATTATGTCTATTGTATGTCGTTATGCAAATAGTGATGGAAAATAGAATGAATCCTTGTGTATTCCGCAGTAAAGATCTTCCCTGATCCATAATTTATAATGTATTACTGTGAGTCTCCATAAGTTCACTTATGTTGAGCATATCCAATTAAATTAATCATAGGTTCTCTTTTGGTTAATTTAATTGAGTATATTTTGGATTCAAATTCATATTCGTATGTGATTTGATATGTCCAAAGAAATCCTTCATTTCTTTAAGGCCGCTCTTGTTGTTCTTTCGGGAATGACATTTAAATGGGGGAGAGTTCTTTCGAACTTGTGCTTAATGGTAATATCTTGAGGGGAGTGCGGCTGTGGAATATTAGAGGGGTTATCTTGTATCTTTAAACTCCTTGATGAATGCTATTAGCGTTGGCTATATGATTGCATCTAAATTATATGGTATGTATTTTCTTTTAGTCATGAAATGTCTCTTACGGAAATTTCATTATGATCCCGTTTTTGTACCTTTGCCAATTTTATTGACATAAAGGGGGAGAATTAATATGTAGTTCATACTACAAATACATATGGTTTTCGGATCATTGTGTAAGGGGGAGTGGTTTCCATGTGAGATGGAGTATTGACTAAGGGGGAGTGATACATATCACCATAGTATTATTGTTAAAGTTGTGATACAATAGAACTTTGACACTGTGTAATAATACTATGACACTGTATAACAATGATCGAGACCGATGCTTTCTCATTGTTATAGCTACGGATCTTCAACAACGGTGATACTAAACTTACAACCTTTGGGATCATTGGAGTACTTGGAAATGATGAAGATTTCGAAGAATATTGAAGAATAGACATGTGGAATAGGAGCTACTAAAGTTTCTTTATCTTTTTTGTATTCCATATGTATTGATAGTTTTGTCACTAAAATTGACAAAGGGGAAGATTGTTAGAGCATTGCTCGGTAAACCTCGCATGCTTTGTTATCTCAAGCATGTTTGTCAATGTTAGTGATCAAAACTATAAGTCATGATTTCTAGTCTATTATAGCTAAGTCTCGGACTAGGATATAAAGTGTAGTTGAGCTCAAGGAATTCATGGCGATTCATCATAAAAGAAGAAGAATTACTCAAGGAACCGGTGGAACTTCTCGACAAAAAGGTATGTGAAGACTTGAACTTATCTGTCACTCAAAATTCTATCTACTCTATCTCCTACTCTTTGAGACAAGAAGCCGTATGCTATATATATATATATATAATTGAATTATACACATTTGGTATTTCGAGCCGAGTATACCTCGCCTATCTATATCTCGACATATGTGTTGGTAAGCGTTTAGCTTTAATCAAGTTTATCTTTACCTAGTGACGAACGTCATGATATGTTTCAATCACTTTGAAAATTGATTTGACGAGAAATGGTTTGTGAATAAAAACTATATAACGTCCTCTAAGAATGTTTCAATGATTGAAATGAGAGTTTCGATTACATAACCAATGATGGACATAAGAATTGTTGTGGAAACAAATTTATGTATAAGTCCTATTCCTTGAACCAAAGTTTGCGAACTTTGTTGATCAAGAAAAACCGGAAGAATGGCTTTACCAAGTCCGCGAACTCAATCCACGAACTTTCGAACTTCTCATCCTGAGAAATTCTGCTGGAGTTGACAAACTAGCTGCATCTGCGAACCCAGTCCGCGAACCGGCGGAAGGTCTTTGCCGAGATTTTCTGCTGGATTTTGTAAACTCTAGCAGTTACTTAATTCCGGAAACCTAGTTTGCGAACTTAAGAAGGTTATATATTTGAAGATGATTTTTGAAATTAAACTTATAAACACTAAGGAATGCAGTATGCAAACCGTGGATATAAATTTCATGAACCGATTCGAGTGAATCAAATCATCTTGCTTCAATTGTGTCTTGTGTAGTACATAAGATTTCCTTGCAATTGAACAACTCTCTAACTAGTTCATTTGAGTCATTTTAACGAGTTCTGGTGAAGAAGAACATAGTCGATATGAGATGCTCATATGGCTAACCTTTTGGTTGACTATTATTGAACCAACAATTGCATACGTTTGGGTACGGTTAACAAACCTAGAAACGTGCATTGTCAAGTGTGTATAACAAGCTAAGTTTTCGATCTAACGGTTGAGAAATATTAGCTTGAATCTAAATCAGGTTTTCATCTAACGGTGGATATTGTTTAGTTTGTGACCAAGGTAAAACCCTGGTTTGAAAGACTATATAAATGAGACATCTAGTATTGTGAAAAACTAATCCCCACACCTTACGTGTGATACTAGTTTTCATACTAGAGTCGATTCTCCTTTAATCATATGGTTTTATTTTCTCAAACCGGGTTAACGACTTAAAGACTTCATTGGGATTGTGAAGCCAGACCGATACTACTTTTATCGTAGTTGTGTGATCTGATCTTGCATCTTCTATCGTACGAGTACAATCAGATTGATTGGCTTGAGATTGATATCTCCGATAGGCAAGATATAAAAAGTAATCACAAACGTCTTCGTCTCATCGTTTGTGATTCTACAACATCTTGTTTCACTACCATACGATTAAGATTATTGTGAGGAGATTGATTAATCTAGGATGTTCTTCGGGAATATAATATCGTATTATCAATTGGTTCCTGTTCACCTTGATTATTATCAAAAGACGGAACAAAACCTTTAGGGTTTATCTGTGGGAGACAGATTGATCCTTTGATAGACTTGTCTGTGTGAGATAGATTTGTTAATGTCAAACCCTGCGATTTTGGGTCGTAGCAACTCTTAGTTGTGGGTGAGATCATCTAAGGGAATCAAGTGCGCAGTATCCTGCTGGGATCAGAGGCGTAAGAGCATAATTGTACCTTGGATCATTGGGAGATTGATTGGGGTTCAACTACAGTCCAGTCTGAAGTTAGCTTGGAGTAGGCTAGTATCTGTAGCGGCTTTATACAGTGTGTGTTCAATCTGGACTAGGTCCCGAGGTTTTTCTGCATTTGCGGTTTCCTCTTTAACAAAATTTTTGGTGTCTATGTTATTTCTATTTCTGCATTATATTTGTTTATATAATTGAAATAATACAGGTTATGCGTTTGAATTAATCAATTGAAAATCCGACTTTTGGTTGTTGATTGATATTGATTGATCCTTGGATATTGGTCTTTGGTACCATACAAGTTATTCCTTGTAAATGATAAAGACTCTCTGATTGTTAGCTTGAGTAAAGATCAAATCAAGAGAGAGATATTAACTCCTCGATATACTTTAATCTAGATTGAGTCTGACTGTCTAGTTGATTCTCTATTAAAGTATATTAGAGTTAGTCCATACAGATTGCTAAGCGAAATATTGGGTGGTGTTGTTAGACCCCCGCTTTTTCAAAAAGAATCAATATGATATTCATTGTTTTTCTAGGAGGAAATAAATCTCTAATATTCATAATTTGTTTATTTCTACTATCAATGGAGTAAATCGTCTGACGACATCTTCAGTGAATTCCTTCCCTACAGAAAACTAGAATTCTTGTAAGAATGATCGCTCTTCGAGTAATCATCACAGAATGCATGTTCCTCTGTTTGATACAAACCGTTGTGCCATTAATAAGCATGGTTCCGGGACTTATAAGAATGTGCCTGGTAAACCTAAGTCAAGAAGACGAAAACCTTTTTTCTCTTCTCTATTGGAACCCATTTCCAGAGGACCTATACTTAGCCCTGAGAAATCCTTTTGATAGTTTTTTAAAAAGGTTTATGACAAACCCTTCTGGAATTAGTCATAATCGATGGAAAGAAGGAAATACACAACTTAAACGCGTAAAAAAACATACAATCCTTCTCCCATGATTCGTAGTGAGATTACATCTCACTCATTTACCTGATTCTAGGTAATCTCATTCTTATATCTATCTTGAAGGGTACAAGGATAATAATCTTGGGAATCTCAAGACTAGTTGTATGATCCTTATGCGTTTATCTGAGTTCTCGATGTTGTTGTCGGTCTCATACTCTAATTCGAGAATTACTTCTTAAATTATTGAGCCTTTTTGTGTTTTCTTTTGTTTTGGATTCCATCTTATCTTAATTGGTCCACGAACGTCTGTGTCCCCTCTTATGAGTTCATAGGGTTTCCTTAATGAGAAGTTTCTTCTCTTATCTCTATTAAATATATTGCTCTATATTGTAAAAATCCATCCCTATCAAAAAAAAAAAAAGAAAAAAAAACTTATGGAGAACTCTGGAAAATCTCAAGAGATTGTGCATCTTGATATGGAGGAAGACACTCAAGGATGTGAGTCGATTCAAGATCTGGTTTTAAATAAGATGATTGCAAGAAAGGATCAAAACTCCTGGATTAATGATTTTTTCAAGGATTTAAC
The DNA here is from genome assembly GCF_003573695.1 of Papaver somniferum. NCBI lineage: Eukaryota > Viridiplantae > Streptophyta > Magnoliopsida > Ranunculales > Papaveraceae > Papaver > Papaver somniferum. Next base: position 171,302,684 of record NC_039365.1, read on the forward strand.
TCGTTTTCATAACGATTCAAAGGTCGAGTTTGCAAATCTTCAACTGCAAATAAACCAACTCGTAGATGGTCAGGCCAGAATCCTTGTTAATCTAAATATTCTGATACGGGATCAAAAGAAGCTCATCATGGACTGTGTCAAGGCTAAACAGCTTGCTCGGGTTGTTGATCATAAAGTTAGTGTTCTAACTCATGAACATGGAGTGTCTACGGTCAAGAGAGTAAAGGAAATCAGTGATATCTTCTTTGACGGATTCATTGAAAGGTTGAGGTTCTTAATGAACTTTGATTTTATTATGTCTAGTAAATTTCTGATGAGAATTTTATTTCTTGCTTTGTTTAGAAGAATAACTAGAGTTTGGAATAGCCATTATTGTGATTACACATAACTATGTCCAACGTTTTCATCTTCATTGTTTTTAGGTTTATTTGTTTAAATTCTAAAAGTTTGTTTGGAAGATGATTTTTGCAGTATTAATCTTTATGGTTTTATATATTGCAATTTGTTATGGAATATGTGTGTTTGGTCTGAGAAATAAGATTGTCCCATACCTTGTCAAAAGTTAAGTCTTTCATATGTCGATATGAATGTATTGATAAAAGAGTGAATGAACTTTTGACATTACAAAAGTTTTAAGCCTATCATATGTCATTATGCAAATATTGATGGAGGATAGGATGAAATTTTTTTTACGAGGATTATGTCTATTGTATGTCATTGTGCAAATAGTGATGGAAAATAGAATGAATCCTTGTCTATTCCGCAGTATTGATCTTCCCTGATCCATATTTTATGTACATACTGTGCGGATCCATAAGTTCTCTTATGTTGAGCATTTCCGATTGAATTAATCATGTGTTTTCTTGTGGTTAATTTAATTGAGTATTTTTGGATTCAAATTCATATTCGTATGTGATTTGTTATGTCCAAAGAAATCCTTTTTTTCTTGTGAAAGTAAGGTCACTCTTATTGTTCTTTCGGGAATGACATTTTATGGGGAAGAGTTCTTAATTGAACTTGTGCTTAATTAAAAAATCTTTGTGGGGAGTGTGGCTGTGGAAAAACTATAGGGGTTATCTTGTATCTTTATAAACTCCTTGATGAAAGCATTTAGCTTCGGCTATATGATTGCATCTAAAAAGTTGATATGTGCTTTCTTTTGGTCATGAAATGTCTCTATGGAAATTTCATTAGGATCCCACTAGTTTTCGTACCTTTGCCAATTTTATTGACAAAAGGGGGAGAATTAATATGTAGTTCACACTACAAATACATATGGTGTTCGGATCATTATGTAAGGGGGAGCGGTTTCCATGTGAGATGGAGTATTGACTAAGGGGGAGTGATACATATCACCATAGTATTGTTGTCGAAGTTGTGATACAATTGAACTTTGATGTTTTGTAATAATATTATGATACTATGTAACAATGACATGGGAATTCATGTTTTCTCACTGTTATATCTACGTATTTTCAACAACGATGATGTTAAACTTACAACCTTTGGAATCATTGGAGTACTTGGAAGTGACGAAGATTTCGAGTAATGTTGAAGAACCAAGAAGATCAGGCATGTGAAAGAGAAGCTACAAAAGTTTATTTATTTATTTTGTATTCCATATGTATTAATAGTTTTGTCACTAAAATTGACAAAGGGGGAGATTGTTAGAGCACTGCTCGGTCGAACTCGCAAGCGGTGCTATCTCAAGCTTGTTGTCAAATTTAGTTTCCAAAACTATAAGTCTTGATTTATAATCTACTTATAGATAAGTCTCGGACTAGGATAGAAAGTGTAGTTGAGCTCTAGAATCCATGGAGATCATCATACAAATATGAAGAACTACTCAAGGAACTGGTGGAACTTCATCGACTAAAAAGGTATGTGGAGACTTGAACTTATCTATCACTCAAAAGTCTATCTCCTATCTTGAGACAAAAGTCGTATTGCTATATAGACTTTGATTATATACATTTGCTATTTCGAGCCGAGTTTATCTCGCTTATCTATTTCTCTAAATATGTATTTGGTAAGCTTTCGCTTTGGCCAAGTTCATATTTACTAGTGACAAAAGTCATACTAAGTTTCAATTACTTGAAAATTGCTTTGAAGAAAAATGATTTGTGAACAACAACCATATAACGTCCTTTAAGAATGTTTCAATGATTTAAATGCGAGTTTAGAATATATAATCATGTTGGATATAAACATTGTGTGGTAACTCATACGTGTGTAAGTCCTTATTCCTTGAACCAAAGTATGCGTACTTTGCTGCTCAGGAAAACCGGAACTAAAGTCTACGTACCAGTACTCATACTGTCGGAAGTTGACATCCCGTGAATTTCTTCTAAACTTTGTGAACTGAAAACAAACGTATTCCAGGTACTTAAGTCCGCGTACCAGTATGCGTACTTAAGTTGGTTATTTTCTAAAAATGATTATTCGTGAACTTAAACTTATATAAACTAAGGAATGCATATTTGCAAACCGTGGCTATAAAGTTCATGAATCGATTCGAGTGAATCAAATCGTTTTTGCTTCCATTGTGTCTTATATAGTTCTATAAGATCTAAGCAATTGAACAACTCTCTAACTAGTCCGTTTGAGTCATTTGAACTAGTTCTGGTAAAGAAGAATATGGTTGATATGAAAGTGCTCATATGTATAACCATTTGGTTAACTACTGTTGAACTAACTAAATGTACATGTTTGGGTACGGATACACAAACCTAGATAAACGTGCATTTTATTTATGTGTAACAAGCTAAGTTTCGATCTAACGGTTGAAAGATATTAGCTTGAATCTAATCAGGTTTTCATCTAACGGTGAATATTGAATGTTTTGTTACTAAGCTAACATTGATTGCAAATCCTGATTTGAAAGACTATATAAAGGAGAACTCTAGCAACTGGGAAACCTAATCCCCACACCTCCTGTGTGATACTAGTTGTATTAGCTAGTGTAGATTCTACTTTAAACATAGGTTTCTATCGAGACCCTGTAAGTTAACGACTTGAAGACTTCATTGGGATTGTGAAGCCAGACCGATACTATTTTTCTTGTAGTTGTGTGATCTGATCTTGTTGTTTCTATCGTGTTTGAGTACAATCATAAGATTGGCTTGAGATTAATTTATCCGATAGGAAAGATATAAAAGAAGTCACAAACATCTTCATCTCATCGTTTGTGATTCCGCAATATCTTATTTCGCTAGTCGATTAAGATTATCGTGAGGTGATTGATAATTATAGGTTGTTCTTCGGGAATATCAATTGGTTCCCGTTCTCCTTGATTTATCAAAAGACGGAACAAATACTCGTAGGTATTTCTGTGGGAGACATATTTATCTTCTACCGCAGACTTTTCTGTGTGATACATATTTGTTTATTAAAGTCTTCGACTTTGGGTCGTAGCAACTCTTAGTTGTGAGTGAGATTAGCTAAGGGAATCAAATGCGTAGTATCCTACTGGGATCAGAGACGTAAAGAGCGCAACTGTACCTTGGATCAGTATGAGATTGATTGGGGTTCAACCACAGTCCAGACCGAATTTAGTTTGTAGTAGGCTAGTGTCTGTAGCGGCTTAATCCAGTGTGTGTTCAATATGGACTAGGTCCCGGGGTTTTTCTGCATTTGCGATTTCCTCGTTAACAGAACTTCTGGTATCTGTGTTATTTCTTTTCTGCATTATATTTTGTTATATAATTGAAATATCACAGGTTGTGCGTTGAATCGATCAGTTGGGAAATCCAACCTTTGGTTGTTAATTGAAATTGATTGATCCTTGAACATTGGTCTTTGGTATCGTTCAAGTGATTTCTCTTGTATTCAATTAGACTCGCATATTTTTATTTGCTTGAGTAAGTATTAAATCGAGAAAGTCAGATATAACTTTTTGATATACTTTTATTATGATTGAGTCTGACTGTCTAGTTGATTCTCTTAAAAGTATACTGGAGTTAGTCCATACAGATTGTTAAACGAAATATTGGGTGTGGTTGTTAGACCCCCGCTTTTTCACATTCACAATCACCGTCGGAATCTCAACTTCTACAAAGTCATCGTAAAGCCATTCTCTGATAATACTCGCAACACTGTCAGAATGGACGCTAGCGAGGATATCATTTTCATTCACGAGACTAGGATCTCTTACTTCAAGGTAATTAACAATAACAATAACAATCTCAATTATACTTACTGTTCTACCTATGATTTGCAGCTTTTCCATGTTGTGATAATGAGCAATCTCACCAACCTCTTTTCCTCAGTAGTTGATACCGTGGAACTAGTCTTCTAAACTCTATTTAAAACTTAACAAGATCTCATACTTATTCTCCTGATCTATATCACTTCAAAACCATTTGCCTCTCTATGAGCAGAATCACCTCCATCATGCTCTTTGCTTCTCTGAACAACTTAAATCTAGCACATCCTACACTATTCACACAAATCATTGTACAAACCCTACAGAATTTAAGCATTGTAAAACAAAGATGGGTACTCTATCATCAACAAACATAATACTTCTCACACACATTGTTCCCAGAAATCCCACATATAATCCAAAATAGCAAACACCATTACCACAAAAAAGAAATATTTCCAAAATAAAACTAACTATCAAACGCCCCCTGAAATCCCCACTTTCCCAAACTTACCTTTCGTTGTGATGAACCGTAACAACCAAAATATGATATTCATCGCCAACAGTTCTTTCACCCACCGACTTTCTTCAACGACAAGTCTGACTCCGAATTCCCTGAATAACACTCCGAGTTTGGCTCCTGGTGACTCGGATGGAGTTTCCCGGATGAAATACGTCGATCTCGGGTTTGAACTTGGGGAGGTCCAGGGACATGAGGTGCAGTAACATCACCATCCTCTAGATCGGCCATAACAACTGGATCGGCATGATGCTCTGGATCGCGGGCTCATTTGTTGGATCGGCCATTTCAACTGGTTCAACACCAAAAACATCTCGTCCAATATCAGCAACAGCCGGAAAAAGTGCATCAAGTACTGGGAAATGCATTGGTGGATTATGATCCCAAGTTTGCATTACAAGAATCCACAAAAATTGTTTCACATCTGTCGGCATAGTGATAGACATGAAGCCGATTCGACCAACACCATCTACCAGAAATCGATCAGCGGCAAATGATATTCCCTCATGAACCACAAATGCACTAAATTTGGATGTACATCATATAACTTCCATCGATCATCATCAGAATTTGGATGAAAGGCTTCCTAGGACTAGCATCAGTTCTACCTGCATCATCCATTGGGGCTTTACCTTTAGCATGTGCTCGCTCATCCTCAACTTTAACATCATTCACACCCAAAAAAATAATAATTACTCTAATGTATAAAAATAGCCCCCTCTGGAAACAAGCTTCCAAAACTGCCACCCTTAAGTGAAATATACAGATAACACCCTTTTGGGGTTTTATAGACAGTTATATCCTTATTTAGAAAAGGTCCATACCCTATTGATTGAGTCAACTACCACCTCAGCAATTAAATTTGACAGACTCATCTACCAACTCAGCAAAGATATTTATCCATTTTTCTTATTTTTTCCGTCAAAAATAAAATAAAATCAGCAGTTCGTGATCTCCGCCTCTCTTATTTCCTTCTTTCTCAGTAGTCTTCTTTTCTTTCTCAATTTTTAAAGTTCAGTTCTTCAATTCCATCAACTTCCTTCCCTCTCGTTCTTCAGAGATTTCTCAGTTTTTCAATTTCTTCTCAGATTCAATCCGCTGCATACATAATTTTCCATTTATGAAGAACTAATATATATATATATATCAGAATATGGATTGAAATTACGTGTCTTGAAGAATATATTAGGGAAGAAGATTTGGATAAAGGTAGAGCCTAGAGAGTGCAGCGGTTTACTGATATTTCATCTCAGTTTTTCAATTTAGTTCGGTTTGTAGAAGAGAAAAGAAGAGCAGGGCAATGGATTGGGAAATTTTTGATGTTTTTTAGATTATGAAACAGGTATTTTCGTCAATTTCACTTACGATTTAGGGTAACTGAGAACAAAAAAAAGGTATGATTTAGGTTTTAAAATCTCATTTTTTTTGTTCATCGTCGTTAGAGTATTTGGAACTGAGACGCATGAAATTTTTTGCGATTTATTCTATGGAAATTAGTATTTTGCTTCAGTTTTGATTTCGATTTCTTAGGTTTTTGAGAATAGATTTTGTTTTTTTTTTTGTTAAATTAGGGTTCATACTTTCATTACTGTAGCTTGTTGTGAATGAGAAATTTTTATTTGTTTGTTTTAAAATTGGGTGTATTATGTTGGGTTTCTCTCTAATTCTTGTTTGTGTTATGTCTTTTTCAGGAATGGGTTATCGGATACTAAACATCTAAAGTACTTGTGGATCCTGTGCTCAGAGATAGTTGGAGTTGTTACTTGAATCCTAGTTCAGAGCATTGGCATGGTCCACCTAAGTTTAAGTGTAGGTAAAACTCTTGTCATTCATTACATAATTAGTACTCTTCCTTGTTTTCCTCTGCTTTGTCATGGCCACCAAAAGCTTCATTGTTTTAGATTCAACATTAGCTCTAAATCATGAATTTGTGGACGGTTGTAACATGTTGTATGAATAACTATTTAACCACTGCTAACTGAAATTTTCATTGGTGATGTAATTGCTTTTCCTGCAATCTGTGGTATCAATCAGTAAGGGAACTATCAGTATAGTGGTAAAATTTACACTGATGGTATGATGGTGTTTGTTTGATACAACTTCATTCATGGGTTTACCATTTTAGGCTTTGCTATCATATGGTACTTGATATATTGTTTCAAAAAAACTCTCATACGTATTATTGTACACTGCCAATGGATGATCTTCAATGTATGATGGCAGTTTTGGAAGCTTGTTTTTGCACAAGTTGTAGTTTCAAACTAATCTAATAACCTCACTTGCGAATTGTTTATAATGTCATAATAATATCATGATGAGCACGTAGTTTTAGGTAGATAGGCACTTAGTTTTTCTTAATCACTATAACTTTGTGTCCGGAGTGTACTTTGAGTAATTAAAGAATATGAATTACTACTATGTTATTACTAATCTCGACTATATTACTTTTGTAGGTTCCAAGTTATGGGTGCAGGAGCGAAGAAGAAGAAGTGTTCTCGAAAAGTGAAATATGTTGTTCATGTGGACGAAACAGTGTTGGATGCCACTGTTGAGGAAAAAAGAGTGGTATCTACAAATGGTGTTGAAAGGTAGATAGGTGACATTTAGCCTGTTAAGGCTAACCATTCATTTTATGCGCTGTGTCTGGTCACCTTTTGTTGGAGATTCACATAAGATATTTCCTGAGTATAATAATCAGTAAAGCTCGAAGAGCTGAATACTTACTTTTAGATATAGTTTTGAATCTACTTGTTCTAATAGATGATTGTACGGTATAGTATAATTGTGTCACCGTTGAGCATTCCCTGTCAAATGCTGAAATGTATGCATTAATAGCCTAGACCCCAAGCTACTGCCTATCTGCGCACTATTTTAAGAAGTTAAATTTGAACAATAACAATAGTTTAGTTATTTATATATAAAAGAAAGTTAGATGACTATATGTGAATCCTATTTTTTCAATGTTGCTGCATTGTTCTTTCTAGGTGTATTTGGTATATTTTTCTTTCTAGGTGTATTTGGTATAAGCCACTTGTAAACGGAAACTAGACCGGTCATTCCTTGAGTCACTTTTACAACTTGAATATAGGTGGTTATTGGATTAGTTGGAATGTACAACTATTTATCTTTTTTTAATGTTCGTCCTTGCCGCTCTCAAATACTTAATTCTAAGAACGTGTATGTTGTTATTGGTGTAACTATTTATTTCTATATTGTAGGATGTTTGTTCACCCTGCCAGGTACCAGGCATATACATGCCATGTAACAACATACTCAAGCCCGAAGGTTTTGAAGTGGGTGTGTAACCTGCTGTCTTCTGCTGAGCAAGAGAAACTTATGTCAACTGCAATTGGCCCCTTACTGCACCTGCCCATGCAAACGTGGTCTAGTGCCTTATTTCATTTCTTATTGGCTAGTCAGATCTCCACGGGTGATGAAGGTGATAAGGGTAACCGTGAAGAAATGCACGTAATGGTTTGCGGAAAGGAACTGTCCTTCGGAAAGAAAGAGTTCGCATTGATTCGGGGCTTAGTTTTAGGAAGTTGAACCATAATTTTTCTCGTCCCGCCACGAAGCCCTGCCTTAAGATGTAGCATTTACCCGATGAAGGAAAACCAGTAACTGGAAAACGTTTGAAATTATTACTTTTTGGCAAGGAGGTGGAGAAGGAGGACGACTGAAAAAAATCGAAGAAATGTAGCAAAAAGGAGGAGGACGAAAAAAAATCGAGGAAATGTCAGCGATCAAGCAAAAAGGAGGAGGAAAAAAAATCGCGTGAATGTCACCAATCAAGCAACTCTAATGCTGAATGTGAAATTGGCAAAGTCCCACTGGAATCTGATGATAAGGTGAAATTGTCGTCACTATATGTTGTCCACAGGTATGTCCTGGGATAGGGAGATGACAAAGTAGTTGAGTATGATCACTGGTACGTGGTGGATAACGTCGTCGAATTCAACTCTTATCCTTGGGCTGAAATAGCGTTCAGCAGAACTATTGTTAATAGCAATGATGTCTTAGATTTTCAGATTAAGGCTGACAAGCCTGTTGGCAGTGATGTGACTTACAAGTGTCAAGGAATGGCTCATGTCCTGGTGGTAAGAATCAGTTGGGTTGATATTTTCTAGTTGTCTAATTTTTTGCGATTGTTGTTTTAAAGGTTTTCCTTTTTTCACCAAGGTTTTGGGGTCTGAAAGTGTTTCCGAAAGTGCTTAGTAAGTTTGGAAGCAAGAATATTTTTGCAAATAGGCGCCCCCATATGCATAGTGTTACATGTGATTTATTAATAAACCATGGGCCTCTACTTGAGGTTTTGGAGGAGTCAAAGGTATGAAGTAATAACTACCTTAGTTACTTTATTTTTTTGTTTGGTGTATTATTAATTTGGTCGAGTGACTTTATAAAATTACAGGACGAAGTGTGTGATGACATTATGTGGCATAAAGAAGATGCAAAGCGTTTGGTAATGTTGGGGTTATGTGAAGGTCCCTTGGTAGATGACGAAGAAGAAGATTCGTTAAAGAATGAAAATGTGGTGAAGGTCCCGCAAAATGTGTCATACCTTTGTAGTCATTATTACTTTCTTTGTGTACCCATTCACCATTGTAGTGGATGAGAACAGCTTTGCTTATCATTATGGCGACGAAAAAATAGGGTTCTAAAAGCAACTGCATTTCACAAAACATACTATCAGTTATATAAAATATAAACTTCTCAAGCAAAAAGTGAATTACCAATCAATTCCTAAATGAACATTGAAATCACACAACTTAACCCTTGATTACAAATACTGATGATTTACTAGATCGCATGCCTATTTCAACCAACTATTTTCCACAAAATTAAAGATAACCCATACCTTATTTCACTGTAAACTACTCCCTCCGTTTCTTTTTAATAGGTCAGTTTTGTTTTTAGAGAAATTTAAGGAAATTAAGAGAACTAATCATTGAAAGTGGTCCTCATGACACTTGTTAATAAAAGAAGTGAAATGAAATTTTTCCCATGACACGTGTCAGCAAAAGAAGTAAAGTGAGATGGTCCACATGACACTTGTCATCAAAAGAAGTTAAGAGATAAGTGGTCCCAAAAAATTAAAGTAATATTTTACTTTCCCAATTAGGAAACCAACCTATTTTTTGAAACATTTATTTATAGAAACCAGCCTATTAAAAAGAAACGAAGGGAGTATATAAATAAACATGGATTCAAATCCCCAAGGTACATATTTAAAAACCCTAACTTTGAGTTTGAAATTGAAATTAACCAAAATTTAATATCGAATTTGAAAGAGCTAAAAGTTAAACTCACCTATTGAACACTATATATCCTATATATAGATAGATCCTTCCTTCTCTATCTCAGTTGGATGATTAGCTTTCATGATGTAGCAGCTGTCATGAAAAAAGAAGAAGATAAAAGTAGGAAGCAGAAGAAGATGAACTGCTAACAAAAAGAATGAACTTGGGTTATATAAGGAAACAGAGGTGTAACGGGGTGTAAGGAAGGTGAAGCGTTAGGGTCCCGACAACAGGTCCTGACCCTAGTAGAAAATGTCCTCACTTCGTTCATCCTATTTGTCACCTACATGGCGCCTAGATGGTCAAGTGGATAAAGGTCCTTAGCGTTAGGGTCCCGACAACCAAGGAAAAGGTTCTGAACCTGGTTGAAAAAGGTCCTCACTTCGTTCATTCTACTTGTCAACCTACATGACGCCTAGTTGGTCAAGTTAAAAGGTCCTTAGTCTGGAGTGACATGGTCAAGACCCTTCAAGCCGAGGGTCTAGACCCATAAAATCTTATTTAATTCCATTAACAAGATTATTTTATTACTAACCCAAAGAGTCCAGTAAAGGGTCCAGTAAAAGGTCCTGCACCTTGACAATAAAATATTAACAAAAATTATCTTATTTTAATATTTTTATTTCTATTAGAAGACTAGAATGGGTCCAAAAAGGTCCTTTTCGGAATTCAGACCCTCTTTAGGGGACCATAAACACTTAAATACCATTAAAAAAATGATTTCCAAATTAACAATTCAAATAATAAGATTTTTTTTTTAAATGTTAGGGTCCGGTAAAGAGTCCTGGCCCTTTTATCAAGACCCTTGCACTCAAAACCACATAGAAAAACACTTATTTTAAGTTTTGAAAGTTGAAAATAATCTTAAACAATTAAGGGTCCTCTACTATCAGAGGCATAAATGTCATATAGTGGCATTTTTGGTAGGTTTGGGTTATGGTGACACTTTTGGAAACTCATTTCCAAGAACGGCATTTTTGAGAATTCCCCCACCATATCTACATCAGTATCATCATTCATGTTGATATCACTATCATCTTGTACTCCACATCGGTTGCTGCATCCAACCTCATAGTTCTTGCTTTGAACTTGAAAGGGATTGCCAGCATCATAAAAACGAGAATTCTGGCGATTGATCACATTAGACAAGGCTTCGATTGGATTAATATCAAATATTGGATGATCAAATCCAAGAGGACCTGTTTGATCTCGGATCACCTCTCTCCTCACTGCAAGAGTGTGCTGGAGATTGTCAAAATGCCAATTAAAGTTATACTCATATCCTGGAGACTCACATCCCGAGGAAATGCAATTCCATATGGCAACCTCTCAATGGCAAGCTCATGAGAATAAAAATATATTTGAGATCAATGGAATAAACCAGGCACTGGTTTGTTCCTTTCATTTTGATTATTGACTGTCATTTTCTCAAGATAGGTTATATGCTTCTCTTGTGCTCTTAGAATTTGTGTTTCTTTTTATCTGCAGGGAATAAGGAGAATTGGGGAGAAAAGATAGAGGTTAATCCTAATTTTATCTCAGAACTGAAGAATCTAAATGGGGTTAAGAGATGCTTTAAAGAGGCTCATCAAATAAGAATGGTTGAGAGCAGTTCCCAAAAAGAATTCATCTCACACACCTTTACTCTTTACTTCAACGACCCATTATCCCCTATAAATTATGATATTATTAAGGCCATTCATCATTCTCGGTCTAAAACCACAAAATCCATGCAATATGTTGTTAGGCTCAAGGTGAAGGTTAAGACACTTGGCTTTAGATTTCAGGAGGTTAATGTTGAACATTACCACGCGGGAAAAATTGCTTTAGAAAATCAATTAAAGGGGTTTTATTTTTTAGTTATTAGTCGGATAATGTCTCTGAGGGCTTGTGCTAGTGCAAACAAAGTTCAAAGTCGAACCATGTATACTCCACACGTGAGACACATGTATCATAAAGTCCAAAGTAGCTTCATGCATTATGGTGCAACTTTCGTGATTGCTTCTGTGATTGCTTAAACACATGTATCTTAAACAGATAAAGTTCATATATGACACAACTCGACAATCAAAGGTCCAAGCCCCATACCACCTCACTGATACTTCTGTGATTGCTTCACTTGTCACTCGTTATGTAGTGTGCCATACGTTACAATCCGGGTACCGTTAGCCACCAAATGACAAAACTACAACAAGTGGTCAAGATATCAACAAGTGAATTCGTACTTTTAGCTGTACTTTCAACCAAATGACTGAAAAAAATTGAGATACGGACTATTCCTATTGGGAGCTGCAGAACCAAGACAAACTTCATTCTCTTTAAACCCTCACCCGTGCCAAGTATATATATATATATCAAATTAAAGTTGCTAGTTCTTTCATAACCTATGAAGATACGCTTACTATCAAAAATTATCAGAGTAAACATAACCACACCTCCTTATTGTCAGAGCACTGCTCGGTCAAACTTGCATGCGTTGCCGTCTCAAGCATGTTTGTCAATGTTAATGATCAAAAGTATAAGTCTTGATTTCTAGTCTACTATAGCTAAGTCTCGGACTAGGATAGTAAGTTTAGTTGAGCTCAAGGACTTCATGGCGATTCATCATACAAGTGGAAGAAGTATTCAAGGAACCGGTGGAACTTCTCGACAAAAAGGTATGTGAAGACTTGAACTTATCTGTCACTCAAAAGTCTATCTATTCTATCTCCTACTTCTTGAGACAAAAGTCGTATGCTATACATATAGACTTAGATTGTACACATTTGGTATTTCGAGCCGAGTATACCTCACCTATCTATATCTCTAAATATGTGTTGGTAAGCGCTTCGCTTCGATCATGTTTTTCTTTACCTAGTGACGTAAGTCATGTATGTTTCGATCATCTTGAAAATTGCTTTGACGAGAAATAGTGTAACAACTATATAACATCCTCTAAGAATGTTTCAATGATTGGAATGAGACTATAGACTACATAACCATAGTGGACATAAGTATGTTGTGGAAACACATATGTGCATAAGTCCCATGCTGGAAATCGGCTAGTAGCCAAGTCCGCGAACTGCCCGAAGTTCTCAAACCCGAGAATTTCTGCTGAGTTATCAAACTGTGTTGCGTGAACCAAGTCCGCGAACCCATTCCGAGACCCAGCGAAGCTCTCGAACCCGAGAATTTCTGCTGGAGTTTGAAAACTCTTTCCAGTACTTCAAGTCCGCGAACCTAGTCTGCGAACTTGTATAGGTTATATATTTAAATATGATTTCTGAACTTAACTCATAAAGACTAAGGAATGCTTTTGCAAACCATGGATATAAAGTTCATGAACCGATTCATGTGAATCGAATCATCTTTGCTTCAATTGTGTCTTGTGTAGTACATGAGATTTCCTTGCAATTGAACAACTCTCTAACTAGTTCATGTGAGTCATTTGAACTAGTTATGGTGAAGAAGAAAGTGGTTGGTATGAAATGCTCAAATGGCTAACCTTTTGTTTGACTGTTATTGAACCAACAATGCAAAGGTTTGGGTACGGTTTACAAACCTAGAAGCGTGCAGTTCATTTGTGTATGACAAGCTAAGATTTCGATCTAACGGTTGAGATATATTAGCTTGAATCTAAATCAGGTTTTCATCTAACGGTGGATAGCGTTTGCTTTGTGAGCAAGGCGAAACCCTGATTTCAAAGACTATATAAGGGGACATCTAGCAACTCTACAAACTAATCCCCACACGTCCGTGTGATACTAGTTTGTAATCTAGAGTCGATTCTCCTTTAACCCTCTGGTTTTCTTTTCTCAAACCGGGTTAACGACTTAAAGACTTCATTGGGATTGTGAAGCCAAATCGATACTACTTTTATCGTAGTTGTGTGATCTGATCTTGCATCTTCTATCGTACGAGTACAATCAGATTAATTGGCTTGATATCGTGAGAGTTCTCCGATAGGCAAGATATAAAAGTAATCACAAACATCTTCGTCTCATCGTTTGTGATTCCACGACGTCTTGTTTCGCTACCATACGATTAAGATTGTTGTGAGGTGATTGATTAATCTAGGCTGTTCTTCGGGAATATAAGACCGTATTATCAATTGGTTTATGTTCACCTTGATTATATATCAAAAGACGAAACAACAACTTTAGGGTTTTTCTGTGGGAGACAGATTTATCTTTTGATAGACTTTTCTATGGGAGACAGATTTGTTTATTGTTAAAGCCTGCGATTTTGGGTCGTAGCAACTCTTAGTTGTGGGTGTGATCAGCTAAGGGAATCAAGTGCGTAGTATCCTGCTGGGATCAGAGGAGTACGGGTGCAACTGTACCTTGGATCAGTGGGAGACTGATTGGGGTTCAACTACAGTCTAGTCCGAAGTTAGCTTGGAGTAGTCTAGTGTCTGTACCGGCTTAATACAGTGTGTATTCAATCTGGACTAGGTCCAAGGGTTTTTCTGCATTTTCAGTTTCCTCGTTAACAAAACTTCTGGTGTCTGTGTTATTTCTTCTCCACACTATATTTGTTATATAATAGAAATAGTACAGGTTGTGCGTTAGATCAATCAATTGGATAGTCCGACCTAACGGTTGTTGATTTATATTGATTGATCCTTGGATATTGGTCTTTGGTACCATCCAAGTCTATCTCTCTTTAATCGAGACTTGCAGTTTGCTTGAGTAAGATTAAATCGAGAGATTGAGATATAAACTCTTTGATATATCTTTTTATTGATTGAGTCTGACTGTCTAGTTGATTCTCATAAAAAGTATATTGGAATTTGTCCATACAGATTGCTAAGCGAAATATTGGGTGGTGTTTCTAGACCCCCGCCTTTTCAATTGGTATCAGAGCAGGCGAACATTGTAAACCTAATAAGTTTGTGTTTGTTCGTTCCTTATAAATTGTCCTATGGGATTTTTTTTGGAAAACTTGCTCTTGGCATCTGTAACGCACGCCAGAAATTCTTAAAGGTTGTTCAAAGATTATTATGGCTAAAACCTTTTGGCTCTCACGATAATCTTACTTCATCTAAAAGGGAAGATTTAGATGTTAAGAATCAATCAGAAGGAAAAAAATAAAAAGAAGGATAGATTGAGAAAACGCTCAATACGCTCAAGGATATGGAACCTCACTAGATTAACTCTTGTTTTCTTTGAGGAATACTGTTGTAATGGATCAATTGATAAAGATCTGTTGAAAGCGTTCGAAGGCGTCTTTAAATTCTTAGAAAAACTTAATGATTTTCTAGAAAGTGTTTCGGAGTTAGTCCATACAGATTGCTAAGCAAAATATTGGGTGTTGTTGTTAGACCCCCGCTTTTTCAATTGGTATCAGAGCAGGGAAACACGTTTAAGACCTTACAAGTCTGTGTTTGTAGCGATCTGACTATATGGATTATAAAGTCTCAATTAACGCTTCACCAGGTTTAAAAACTAGTCAAAGAAAAAAGTTTGATAAACTGGTTACTCTTCAAGAAGGGTTGGATGAACAAATCCGGATCAACGCTGATCTTGTTGCAGAAATTGCAATTCTTAAGGATTTGATATCTAGTAATAGTCCCTCGGTGAATCTGGAACTCCAGTTGTTCTTCTTTAAAGAATAATCGTAAATCAGATAGTAATCAACGGTCGTATGTTGGGAAAACTGACGTGACTAGGAACTACTCAGACAAACTTCAAAGTTCTGGAACATGTTTGTGTTGTGATTCTCCTAATTACCTTCAACAAGTTTGTATGTCCTTTCAAAAGAGTCTAAACGTTGCAAGTAATCTTTCTAAGAAAGCTAAACAACTTTTTGATACTCTGAAAGCACATACAAAACTGTTTGGAAACTCTAAACAGAGAAGTACTAATAGTATGGGTGCCTTTGCTTTAAGATCTACGTCTTCTTTTCAATGGTTTCTTGATAGTGGATGTAATAGACATATAACAGGTGATCTCACATGGTTTGTCACATCTATTGACTATGAAGGAGGTCCTGTAACGTTCGTAGAAAGGAGTTGTTTCCACATCAGCAAAAAGGGAACGATCAAACTACCCGGTGTTCCAGAAATCCATGATGTAGTATACGTAAAAGGTATGACTGCTAATCTTCTTTCTGTTAGTCAAATTTGTGACAAAGGACATCGAGTTGTCTTCAATGAAAATGGATGTGACATTGTAGACAAAACTGGGAAAGTAATTTTTCAAGGAACTCGTGGTAAAAACAACTGTTATCTATTTGATACTCAGTTTAGTAACCGTTTCAATTTGACTAATTAAGGTGGAATCTACACATCTTAGGCATGAGCGTTTTGGTCACATCAATTATCATCTTCTAACTAAGATCATTAACAAAGAACTTGTTAGAGGCATTCCCAAAATCAATGCACATATTGAAGGTGTATGTGGTGCCTGTAAAAAGGGTAAGCAAACGAAAGTTCACCACAAATCATCTCGAGATATTCTCACTAAAGCTCTTTTTGATTTAATTCATATGGATCTTTTCGGATCAATTCAACAACCGACTGTTGCTGGTAAGAAATATGCTTTAGTTATGGTAGATTCACTTGGGTTGCATTTCTATCTCATAAGAATGATACCCTTGGTGAATTCAAGATTATTGTTAAAAGGATCTATAACGAACAAGGTCGCAAACTAAAGAAAATTAGAAGCGATCGTGGAACTGAATTCAAAGACACCAAAGTTTTTGAATTGTTTGACGAACTGGGGATCATTCAACAATACTCACCACCTATCACTCCTCAAGCTAATGGAGTTGCTGAAAGAAAGAAAGAATAGGAATATTCAGGAAATGGCCAGGGTAATGCCCCATAAAAAAAACTTACCATTAAGATTTTGGGGAGAAGCTGTTTTTAAAAGCATGTTATTTGATCGACCATGTGTATTTACGGTCTAAAACCTTTAACACTCCTTATGATTTGTGGTACGGAAGGAAACCCAACCTAATCTATCTCAGGGTGTTTGGAAGTAAGTGATATATTCTGAAAGATCGAGAACAGAAAGGAAAATGCGACACCAAAAGTGATGAAGGTATCTTTCTTGGATATGCTTCCGATAGTCGTGGTTTTCGAGTGTTTAATCTCTGAACACAAGTCATGATGGAATCTCCTAATGTTATCATCGATGACATTAGTAACTTTCGTCATGATAATCCTCCTGCTGAATTTCCTCCAACCGAGACAATTGAGAAAGTCAAAGAAATTCCAGAATCAGTTGAAGTTATCCCAACTGTTGTTGATCCTGAAATTTCTAGTGACGAGGAGAAGATCACTGATCAAGCCATTCCTGACGAACAAGAACGTGTACCTCCACGACATCTCTGGGTTCAAAGGAATCATGATCCCAACAATATTATTAGAGGAAGAGATTCTACAGCCAAAACAAGAGGACAACTTCAAAATATGTGCAATTTTGGTTGTTATCTTTCGCAAGTAGAACCAAGAAATATTGATGAAGCTCTGAACGATCCCTTTTGGGTGAATGCAATGCATGAAGAGTTAAATCAATTTCAAAGACAAGATGTGTGGGAACTTGTACCTTGTCTCTCCAATATCAATATTGTTGGTACCAAATGGATATTCAAGAATAAGTCTGATGAATTTGACACGACTGTCAGAAACAAGGCTAGACTTGTCGCTCAAGGATATTCACAGATTGAAGGGATTGACTTTGACGATACATTTTCTCCCGTGGCACGCCTTGATTCCATTCTTCTTTTGCTAGCTCATGCTTGTTTTCTTAAGGTTAAGCTGTTTCAAATGGATATAAAATCCACGTTCCTCAACGGAATTTTAAAGGAGGAAGTCTATGTCGCTCAACCTAAGGGGTTTGAAAAACCTGATTTCCCAGATCATGGGTTGAAACAAGCACCTAGAGCCTGGTTTGAAAAACTTACTACTTCTCTCATTAGAAAAGGTTTTTCAAGAGGCGGAGCTGATAAAACCTTGTTTACCAAATGGAGTGGGAAAGATGTTGTCATTGCTCAAGTCTATGTAGATGATATTATCTATGGATCAACTTCTGAAAAATTTACAAAGGACTTCCAAGTCTCTCTTGCTAAAGAATTTGAAATGAGTAATGTTGGTGAATTAAAATTCTTCTTAGGATTACAAATTCAACAACATAAGGATGGAATTTACTTATCCCAAGAGAAGTATGCTCGAGATCTTGTGACAAGGTTCGGCCTGGATAAGTCTTCTCCAAAATTGACACCTATGCCCACTACTGGTAAACTTCATAGAGATGAGAAAGGAGCAAAAGTGGATCAAAAGATTTATCGATCTATTATTGGTAGCCTTTTGTATCTTACAACCACTAGACCTGATATTTCTTTCAGTGTTCGTTGTTGTGCTAGGTTTCAGGTGAATCCAAAAGAATCTCATCTTGCAGATGCAAAAAGGATCATTTGATATATTAATCACACTGCCGGGTATGGTTTATCTTACACTTTTGATACTAACACTAATCTATCTGCTTATTCAGATGCTAATTGGGCAGGATGTGTAGAAGACAGAAAAAGTACATCATGGGGTTTCTACTATGTAGGACAGAATCTAGTAGCTTGGCATAGCAAGAAACAACATTTTCAATCCCTGTCTACATGTGAGTCAGAGTATATTCCTGCTGGATCATCCTGTACACAACTCCTATGGATGAAACAAATGTTAGCTGATTATGGAGTTGATACTGGAATAATGAAGATCTTTTATGATAACTCTAGTGCGATTCGAATCACTGAGAATCCCGTTGAGAACTCAAGAACAAAGAACATTGACATAAGGTACCATTTTATTCGTGATATCTATGAAAATGGTGTCATAAGTATGGAATTTGTGCCTTCCGAACAACAATTGGCTGATATTCTTACCAAACCATTAGACATTGCTACGTTTCAACACTTGCGACAGTATATTGGTTTTGTTTTGGTTCATTAAAATGTTTCTATAACTCTTTCCCCTATGCTTATCGTTATCTTTTAGGAAATTGAGTTTGAAACTCCAGTAGGTTTCCTCCAGTTCAGTTTTTGTAGAGTTGTTTTTGTCTTGTCAGTGTCTTTTTGTTTCAAAATCCTTCTTTTCTTTTGAAATTAAGGTTGCTCTTGTTGTTCTTTCGGTAATGATATCAAATGGGGGAGAGTTCTTTTGAACTTGTGCTTAATGGTAATATCTTTGTGGGGAGTGCGGCTGTGGAATATTAGAGGGATTATCTTGTATCTTTAAAATCCTTGATGAATGCTATTAGCTTCGGTTATATGATTGCATCTAAATTAGATGGTATGTATTTTTCTTTTAGTCATGAAATGTCTCTTACGGAAATTTCATTATGATCCCGTTTTTGTACCTTTGCCAATTTTATTGACATAAAGGGGGAGAATTAATATGTAGTTCATACTACAAATACATATGGTTTTCGGATCATTGTGTAAGGGGGAGTGGTTTCCATGTGAGATGGAGTATTGACTAAGGGGGAGTGATACATATCACCATAGTATTATTGTTGAAGTTCTGATACAATTGGACTTTGACATTGTGTAATAATACTATGACACTGTATAACAATGATCGAGACCGATGCTTTCTCATTCTTATAGCTATGGATCTTCAACAAAGGTGATACTAAACTAACAACCTTTGGGATCATTGGAGTACTTGGAAGTGACGAAGATTTCGAGGAATGTTAAAGATTAGACTATGGAATAGGAGCCACTAAAGTTTCTTTATCTTTTTTGTATTCCATATATATTGATAGTTTTATCACTAAAATTGACAAAGGGGGAGAATGTTAGAGCATTTCTCGGTCGACCTCGCATGCGTTGCTATCTCCAGCATGTTTGTCAATATTAGTGATCAAAACCATAAGTCTTGATTTCTAGTCTATTATAGCTAAGTCTCGGACTAGGATAGAAAAGTAGTTGAGCTCAAGGACTT
This sequence comes from Papaver somniferum, assembly GCF_003573695.1. Taxonomy (NCBI): domain Eukaryota; kingdom Viridiplantae; phylum Streptophyta; class Magnoliopsida; order Ranunculales; family Papaveraceae; genus Papaver; species Papaver somniferum. The sequence goes on from NC_039365.1 coordinate 171,322,570, forward strand.
CATGGAGATTCATCATACAAGAAGAAGAACTACTCAAGGAACCGGTGGAACTTCTCTACAAAAAGGTATGTGAAGACTTGAACTTATATGTCACTCAAAAGTATATCTACTCTATCTCCTACTCTTTGAGACAAGAAGTCGTATGCTATATATATAATTGAATTATACACATTTGTTATTTCGAGCCGAGTATACCTCGCCTATCTATATCTCGAAATATGTGTTGGTAAGCTTTTCGCTTCGATCAAGTTTATCTTTTCCTAGTGAAGAAAGTCATGATATGTTTCAATCATCTTGAAAATTTCTCTGACGAAAAATGGTTTGTGAATAACAACTATATAACGTCCTCTGAGAATGTTTCAATGATTGAAATCAGAGTTTAGATTACATAACCAAAGATGGACATAAACATTGTTGTGGAAACACATTTATGTATAAGTCCTATTCCTTGAACCAAAGTTTGCGAACTTTGTTGATCAAGAGAAACCGGAGAATGGCGTGAGCCAAGTCCGCGAACTGCCGAACTTCTCATCCTGAGAAATTCTACTGGAGTTGACGAACTAGCTGAGTCCGTGAACCCACTCTGCGAATCGGAGTAAAGTCTTTGCCGAGATTTTCTGCTGGAGTTTGTAAACTCTACGGGTTGCTTAAGTCCGCGAACCTGGTCTGCGCAATTGAGAAAGGTTATGTATCTGAAGATAATTTCTAAACTTAAACTTATAAAGACTAAGGAATGCAGTTTGCAAACCGTGGCTATAAAGTTCATGAACCGATTCGAGTGAATCAAATCATATTTGCTTCAATTGTGTCTTGTGTAGTACATGATATTTCCTTGCAATTGAACAACTCTCGTAACTAGTTCATCTGAGTCATTTGAACTAGTTATGGTGAAGATAAGAAAATGGTTGATATGAAATGCTCATATGGCTAACCTTTTGGTTGACTATTATTGAACCAACAATGCACACGTTTGGGTACGGTTAACAAACCTAGAGGCGTGTAGTTCAAGTTTGTATAACAAGCTAAGTTTTCGATCTAACATTTGAGAAATATTAGCTTGAATCTAACTCAGGTTTTCATCTAACGGTGGATATTGTTTGCTTTGTAACCAATGCAAAACTCTGATTTGAAAGACCATATATAGGAGACATCTAGTATTGTGCAAAACTAATCCCCACACCTTAGTGTGATATTAGTTTTCATACTAGAGTCGATTCTCCTGTAACCCTATGGTTTTCTTTTCTCAAACCGGGTTAACGACTTAAAGATTTCATTGGGATTGTGAAGCCAGATCGTTAATACTTTTATCGTAGTTTTGTGATCTAATTTTGCATCTTCTATCGTACGACTACAATCAGATTGATTGACTTGAGATTTGATATCTCCGATAGGCAAGATATAAAAAGTAATCGTAAACACCTTCGTCTCATCGTTTGTGATTCCATAACATCTTGTTTCGCTACCATACGATTAAGATTGTTTTGAATTGATTGATTAATCTAGGCTGTTCTTCGGGAATATAAGACCGGATGATCAATTGGTTCCTGTTCACTTTGATTATTATCAAAATACGGAACAAAACCTTTAGGGTTTATCTGTGGGAGACAGATTGATCCTTTGATAGACTTGTCTATGAGAGACAGATTTGTTTATTGTTAAAGCCTGCGATTTTGGGTCGAGCAACTCTTAGTTGTGGGTGAGATCATCTAAGGGAATCAAGTGCACAGTATCCTGCTGGGATCAGAGGCGTAGGAGCATAACTGTACCTTGGATCAGTGGGAGATTGATTGGGGTTCAACTACAGTCCAGTCCTAAGTTAGCTTGGAGTAGGCTAGTGTCTGTAGCGGCTTAATACGATGTGTGCTCAATCTGGACTAGGTCCCGGGGTTTTTCTGCATTTGCGGCTTCCTCGTTAACAAAATTTCTGGTGTCTGTGTTATTTCTTTTCCGCATTATATTTGTTATATAATGGAAATAATACAGGTTTTGCGTTAGATCAATCAATTGGAGAGTCCGACCTAACGGTTGTTGATTGATATTGATTGATCCTTGGATATTGGTCTTTGGTACCATCCAAGTTATCTCTCTTAAATTGAGACTCGCAGTTTGCTTGAGTAAGATTAAATCGAGAGATTGAGATATTAACTCCTTGAGATACAGTTATCTAGATTGAGTCTGACTGTCTAGTTGATTCTCTAGAAAGTGTTTCGGAGTTAGTCCATACAGATTGCTAAGCAAAATATTGTGTGTTGTTGTTAGACCCCCGCTTTCTCAAACGGTACCGAAGACCAATGTTCATGTATCAATCAATGTAAATCAACAACCAAAGGTTAGATATTCTAATTAATTGATTCAACGCACAACCTGTGATTTTTCAATTATATAACAAAATATCCCAGAAGTTTTGTTAACGAGGAAACCGCAAATACAGAAAAATCCCGGGACCTAGTCCAGATTAAACACACACTGTATTAAGACGCTACAGACACTAGCCTACTACAAACTAACTTCGGTCTGGACTGTAGTTGAACCCAAATCAATCTCACACTGATCCAAGGTATAGTTATGCTCCTACGTCTCTGATCCCAGCAGGATGCTACGCATTTGATTCCCTTAGCTGATCTCACCCACAACTAAGAGTTGCTACGACCAAAAGTCGAAGACTTTAATAAACAAATCTGTATCACACAGAAAAGTCTACGGTAATAGATAAATCTGTGTCCCACAGAAATACCTACGAGTTTTATTCCGGCTTTTGATTAATCAAGGTGAACAGGAACCAATTGATAAACCAAACTTATATTCCCGAATAACAGCTCAGTATTATCAATCACCTCATAGTAATCTTAATCGACTCGGCGAAAGAATATATTGTGGAATCACAAACGATGAGACGAAGATGTTTGTGAATACTTTTGCATCTTTCCTATCGGAGATATCAATCTCAAGCCAATCGTTACGATTGTATTCAACACGATAGAATCAGCAAGATCAGATCACACAACTACAAGAAAGTAGTATCAGTATGGCTTCACAATCCCAATGAAGTCTTCAAGTCATTAACCTACAGGGTCTCGAGAAGAAACCTAAGGTTAAAGGAGAACCGACTTTAGCTTATAAAACTAGTATCACACATGAGGTGTGGGGATTAGGTTTCCCAGTTGATAGAGTTCTCCCTTATATAGTCTTTCAAATCAGGGTTTGCAATCAATGTTAGCTTAGTAACAAATCATTCAATATTCACCATTAGATGAAAACCTGATTAGATTCAAGCTAATATATTTCAACCGTTAGATCGAAAACTTAGCTTGTTACATGTAGATGGGGAAAACGGTTTGCTGGTTTTCTAGGAAAGTGGAGAGTCGAGCGTGCTGTTGAGACTCCTCAGCCAGGCAAAATGTTAATCCTCACACAGATGCACCGCTTCAAAAGGGGTGCTTAGATTCGGGAAATCAATCTGTATGACTCCGGCCTAAACCAAGACAATGGCCGTTCTAGAGTCAATTCGGTCGCAAAGATGGAGATGGGTTGATCTGTAGGAGGGAAGCTGAGATTTGTGTGGGATCAGTGATGATCAATGATTGTTGGTGTGTTGAAGGTTTCTACAATATTGCTGAACTGCTGAAGTTGAGTTCTGTGAATAAGTTTATATCGAGTTGTTGACGGATAATAATGATAATCGATGATTGATGACATCCCATTGATCCTCTCTGATGTCCTCGATTTAGACTTATTTATATTGCAAGAATGATGTACCACTGATCCCTGTAAGTGTGACGGTTTCTTGAGTGAAAGAGTGGAAAAGTGGGAGATCGTGGTAAAGTCAGTTCCATGTCGTGCGGAGACTTGACTGATCGTGCACCCATTATTTTGCTAACTCCTTCCACCGTTTACACGACTTACGCACATTTCTCATTGTGGATGAGTCCACGTGCCGTAGACCGCCAGACCAAAATCCTAAGTGATATCCCCCCATTTGTGACGTGATTGAGATTTCACGAATCGTGGAGTCTGCAAGGCAGACGTGTCTTAGTTGGTCAGTTGTTGACTGATTTAGACTGTGAGTCTAATTTTGTTGAATCGAGCATAAGTGGTGAATGCTCGACGATTCATGCATTGAACATGTAGTTCTCTGAGATGTCAATGAATTACTGACTAGAGACAGAACAAGTATTGCTCAACTCGACGAATTACCGAATATTGAGAGTTTGTCGAGCAACTGAGCAAGTATTGCTCAATTCGACGAATTTGATAATTTTGGTGTGCAACTGAGCAAGTGTTGCTCAATTCACCAAAACACTGAATATTGATAATTTGACGTGCAATTGAGCAAGTGTTGCTCAATTCGACAAACTACTGATGAATTACCGAATATTGATGGTTGGATCAATATTCGAGCAACTGAGCAAGTATTTCTCAATTCAAAGAATTATTTACTTGTGCCGTGACCCAATAAAATATTAATCAAAAATATTGGTGAATTGCCGAATATTATTAATTTGGATGTTGATTGCTGAATCAACACAATTTTGTGTTTGAATTTGCTCCGAATGGTGATTCGTGGAGAGTTTGTTCGAAACCCTAATTTTTTGATCAATCCTTCAACAATTGGTGAATTGCTGAAAATTGGTCATGAGTGAAGAGGGACCGACTACAAGGGATGATGAGCGTCCATGTGATGCTCAGTGCTCGAGTTAGCATGCACCAGGGTTCTCGGTTTGAGAGTTAATGAAAGAACGATGATTAAATGCAGGTTTCATCATTTATTGAAATATTGCTGGATTCAGCGTTAGGTGACAAACCTAGGTTTGAGAGATGAGGACCGACCAAGAGATCATGGGACCGGCTCTTGGTGGTCACGGGACCAATTGTTGGTCATTTAAAGGGTTCTCCAGTTGGTTGGAGAGAGTTCAGACCCACTATGAGCAATTGAACAAATTAGGTCAGAATTATGAAAAAATGTGGGACCGGCTTTGTGCAATCCCTAGGAATGACTCTGGTCGGTCATGGAGGCATGCACGTGTTGCCGTGGTGTCCGTGTTTTCATACTGAGAGTTTCAGTATTTTCTGATGCGCGTTCGAGGAACATAGTGAATGTTCAGAAGAGTTTCATCTTGACTGAGAATTCTCGATTTTTGTTGGAATGAGCATGTTTGCTCAATTCATCAATATTTTTAAAATATTAAATAAAATTGTTTTAATATTTAAAATTGTCGTGAGAGGCTAGCCATTCGTGCGACTATGTTGGCTTTTGGTATTTCGTGATTTGAGCAATATTTGAGAAAATATGGAGAAATCATGAATTTTGCTCAAACATAGGAGTTTTATGAATTAAGGAAAATAATAATTATGCAAGATTAGGGATTGCAAGTTGTGGGACCGACCATGGCCAGGGCATGGCCGGCCGGCTAGGTTTCCCGGTCCCGCACACCTTTCCCTATTTTATTATTTTTCATGAATCCTTGAAGTTATGGAGAATCCACGAGATTTTGTTGAAACGGAGGAGTTTCGTGAGATTAGGGAATAATAATTATAAAAATCTAAGGATTGTGAGGTGTGGGACCGGCCACGTCTTAGGCATGGCAGACCGGTTAGGTTGCCCGGTCCCGCACACCTCTCCTTATTTTACAATAATATTATTTCGTGAATCCACCAAGTTATGGAGAATTCACGAGTTTTGCAAAAACAAGGAAAGTTGCTAAAACCAAGGAGTTTTCATGAGTTCACGAAATAACAAAAAATAAGGAAAATAATGGGAGAGGCACGACCGACCATGGCTAGGGCACAGCTGGCCGGCTGGTGGGCTCGTCCTTGGGGGCCTCTTATTATTTTATTAATATTTATTTTTTTCTCTTGTTTTGCGAAGGATTCCACATTATTTCATATTTTTTGGACACTCGTTCGTGCATCCGGGTGCTCAGTCGTGCATCATTGTCGAGTACACTCGCACTGCTTACTCAATGATGGTCCAGATGCCCGGTTGTTGGGTATTTAGTACTGATTTATGAAATTCAATGGAGAATAATTCGTGAAACTGAGTAATAAGATGAGTAGTTATTTTATTATCAATCTATAAAATCAGTAGCGGGTTGGACTATGGATTCAGAATAATAAAATGATAATTTCATCACCATATCATGGAACCGCAGATTTGACCATGAAATCGGAGTAATAAAATAAGTGGTGATATTACCATTTCATAAGATCAGCTGTGTATTCGACCATAAAATCGGAGTAACATCTATTACCATTTCATGAGATCAGCCGTGGATTCGATCATGAAATCGGAGTAATACATTTATCTATTACCATTTCGATCATGAAATAGGAGTAATGAGATAAGATAGATTATCTTCTAGGAATTCAGTGGTGAATATGACCTAGAATTTAATCTCTTGCGTATAGTCAGTAAATCAGCGAGTGTTGCTAATGTCCCGAAGACGTTTTTCCCTCTCAGCATTTCATGTATGGAGGACCGCCTGAGTCTATACACGAGTCTCTCTACATAGTCAGGAACAGTTAGTATCACCGTCTTGAAGACGTTATTGCTCTCAATCTTACGGAGAACCGCCCAATTGTTCTTCTATGTAGAGGAAAATTCCTCTATGTAGTCAGGGAACAGTGAGTGTCACCGGTATCCTGAAGGCGTTGAGCTCTAAATCTTACGGAGAACCGCCCAATTACGTTATTCTACATAGAGGCTATTATGAAATGCTCGGTTTCGAACGCTCTGGAGAGGCCTTTCGAGCGACATATGCATCATACTTCGTAAAACACGAATCGTCACATGGATCTCTGAAGCCGTGTCAGAAACATGCAGTATCATGATTTTACGGTTTTGACCTTTGTTGAAAATCCACCATCTACATTACACACAAATGAAATGCACGATTTTAGGTTTGTGTAACCGTACCCAAACATGTACATTCGTTGGTTCAATGGCAGTTAAACAAATGGTTAGCCATATGAGCACTTTCATATCAACCATATTCTTCTTCATCATAACTAGTTCAAATGACTCAAATGAACTAGTTAGAGAGTTGTTCAATTGCTTAGATCTTATAGAAATATACAAGACAAAATCGAAGCAAAAGCGATTTGATTCACTCGAATCGATTCATGAACTTTATATCCACGGTTTGAAAACTTGCATTCTTTAGTTTATATAAGTATAAGTTCACGAATAATCGTTTTTAGAGATAACCAACTTAAGTTTGCGGACTGAGTTCACGGACTTAAGTACCCGGAATAATTTTGTAAACAATTCACAAACTCCAGCAGATTTTCTCGGGACGAGAACCTCCGACAGGTCACGGACTCTGTTCCGGTTTTCCTGATCAGCAAAGTACACATACTTTGGTTCAAGGAATAAAGACTTATACATATATGTGTTACCACACAGTTCTTATATCCAACAATTGTTATATATTCTAAACTCTCATTTCAATTATTGAAACATTCTTAGAGGATGTTATATAGTTGTTATTCACAAACCATTTTTCGTCAAAGACATTTTCAAGTGATTGAAACTTAACATGACTTTCGTCACTAGGTAAATATGAACTTGGCCAAAGCGAAAGCTTACCAACAGATATTTCGATAAATAAATAGGCGAGATAAACTCGGCTCGAAATAGTAAATGTGTATAATCAAAGTCTATATAGAAAAACGACTTTTGTCTCAAGATAGGAGATAGAGTAGATAGACTTTTGAGTGATAGATAAGTTCAAGTCTCCACATAAATTTTAGTCGATGAAGTTCCACCAGTTCCTTGAGTAGTTCTTCGTCTTGTATGATGACCGCCATGGAGTTCTTGAGCTCAACTACACTTTCTATCCTAGTCCGAGACTTAGCTATAGTAGACTAGAAATCAAGACTTATAGTTTTGATCACTAACGTTGACAAACATGCTTGAGATAGCAACGCATGCGAGTTCGACCGAGCAGTGCTCTAATAATCTCCCCCTTTGTCAATTTTAATGACAAAACTATTAACACATATGGAATACAAAAATAGATAAATAAAATTTTGTATCTCCTGTTCCACATGCCTAAGCTTCAACATTACTCGAAATCTTCGTCACTTCCAAGTACTCCAATGATTCCAAAGGTTGTAAGTTTAGCATCATCATTAACAGGAGAGACTACCACACAGTTTCTCCTCACAGCAAAATGCAGACACAGTAACGAGCCGCAAGAGGAAGTACCAGATGCACCGCGACAGTTACAGGACGGAACCAACTCTACCATGGACGAACTTGAGGTTGTCAATATCGGGAGTGAGGAATCTCCGCGACCCGTCTCAATCGGCTTGACTCTATGCGCAGACGAACGCGCGAAGATGGTAGACCTTCTACAAGAATATCAAGACGTATTCGCATGGACATACGAGGAAATGCCTGGTTTGGACGAGAAGCTGGTCACTCACCATCTACACATAATACTCAGATCCAAGCCGGTCAAACAAACCCCGAGACAGTTCAGGCACGATGTAAAAGAACAGATCAAGATGCAGATTCAAAAGCTACTGGATGCTGGTTTCATCAAACCCATTCACCATCCTGCTTGGTTGGCCAACGTAGTTCCAGTAAAAAATAAGAACAACCAAATTAGGTGATGTGTCGATTTTAGGGATCAGAACAAATTTTGCCCTAAAGATGATTTTCCACTTCCTAACATTGACATGCTGGTAGAAACCACCAGTGGACATGACATGTTCTCTTTCATGGACGGTACAGCGGCTACGATCAAATAAAGATGTACGAACACGACGCAAGTAATACATATTTTTGAACTCTCCTCGAAAACTTATATTATACTGTGATGCCCTTCGGTTTGAAAAATGCTGGCACCACCTACCAACGCGCCATGACTACCATCTTTCACGGCATGATGCACAAGCAAGTCGAAGATTACGTAGATGACATAATGGTTAAATCAAAAACTCGGGCGGCCCATGTGGAGATTCTGTGGCAGGTGTTTGAAAGGTGTCGCGATTACAAACTGAAGATGAATCCATTGAAGTGTGCTTTTGGTGTCTCTTCGGGTAAGTTCCTAGGCTTCCAGGTAACCGCCGAGGGAATTAAAGTCGACCCGGTCAAAACCTAAGATATCCTTACAATGCCACCACCGTGAACTGTGAAAGAACTCCAGAGTTTCATGGGTAAAATAAACTACATTCGCCGCTTTATACCGGGATTGGCTCAACTTGTTGGTACGTTTACCCCCTTATTGAAGAAAGGAGCGAACTATTTCTGGACCATGCTACAACAAAGGCATTTCGGAAGATTCAGCAAATATTGTCTTCCCCATCCATTATGAAATATCCCATACAAGGAAGACCGTTGTGCCTCTACACTACTTTTAGCGACACTGCCGTCGGAGCTCTCCTACTTAAAGAAGATGACGAAGGGATTGAGCATACCATATACTACTTCAGTCGAACTTTAAAACATGCCGAACTCAGATATCCCAAAGAAGAAAAGCCGTGCTTGGCCCTGATTCACTCCATCCAGAATTTCAGACATTACATGCTTTCCAACAAAGTGGTGATGATATCTAAGTCTGATCCTGTGAAGTTCCTCCTCTCAAAACCGGCCCTGATAGGAAGGCCAACCAAATGGCTCCTCCAAATGTTAGAAGTTGACATAACATGCGCTTCCCCGAGAGCTATCAAAGGTCAAGCAGTTGCGGATTTGCTAGCAGCGTTCCCGGGAGAGAATACCACGACGCTACACGAGGACCTCCCTGGAGATTTTCCGGAAATCTCTTTCATCAAAGAAGAAACGTGGTTACTATTTTTCGACGGATCCGCCACCTCTAAAAATGGTACTGGAGGAGCAGGTGTGGTTCTAGTATCCCCGGCCGGTGAAGTATCCTCGCACTCCTTCAAGCTAGACTTCCCTTGCACTAACAATTCAGCAGAATATGAAGCCCTTCTCATCGGACTGTCATTAGCTAAACATGTTGGAGCCATGCGTCTGGAAATAAGAGGGGATTCTAAATTACTCATCAACCAGGTGAATGGAGTATACGCGCTGAAGGAAGTAACATTGGCCCCGTATAGATCCGAGGCACAAAATATACTAAATTACTTCGCCGACGTGACCATAACGCATGTTGACCGCAGCGGCAACAAACATGTTGATTGTCTAGCCACACTAGCATCAAAACTGCAATTCGAAGGTCTTGAAGAAACCCTGACAGTGAAGAGACGAACCGTGGCTTTAACATGGCTTTCGCAACCCAAGGAGGCTGAAGTCGGCGAATGGAGAACACCGATTATCCAAGAGCTTAACAGCTCGCTTTCCCAGGGAAAGGTCAGTCTCAAAACTCTACGAAATTTCTTCATGCTCCAAGGAGTGTTGTACCATCGGAACCCATATGGTTCCTTGTCCAGATGCCTTGGAGAGGAAGAGGCGCCACAACAACTCAACCGCGTCCATGGTGAAGTTTTCGGGCTAACACTAGTGGTAACACTCTATCGTCGTTTGCAACTCCTTGGCTACTACTAGATAGAAATGGAGGCTCAATCTCAGTTGCTTCAAAGAACCTGTTCCAATTTTCAAGCACCGCCGCATCAATTGGAAGTCTTCAATATCTGCCACGCTGGGGACTGGCAGGAGCCGTACATCAGTTACCTTTGCTACGACATACTCCCCACCAACAAGAAGGGCACAGCCAAGGTAAAACAAAGTTCCAAGAGATTCATATTCCATGAAGGAATCTTATATCGTAAAAGCTTTGGAGGAAGTTTGCTACGGTGTTTGAACGAAACAGAAATCCCGATCATCCTGAAATAAATGCACGAAGGAGAACACCAAGGAAAAGGAAAGTTATTTCTTCAGATACACGAGAAATACTACTGGCCAACCATGGAGGATGATGCAGCTGTTTTTGTTCAGAGATGCAAAAAATGTCAAATCCACGGAAACCTTATCCATGTACCGTCAACTCCTCTGCACTCAATAAGCAGTCCGTGGCCCTTTTATAGCTGGGGACTCGACATCATTGGAAAGATCAACCCACTGTCTTTAAAACAACACCAGTACATAATAACGGCGACTGAGTATTTCACCAAATGGGTCGAAGCCATACCTTCACGAGGAACTACTGGAGCCACAATCGCGGTGTTCATCAAGGAGTACATCATCTGCTGATTTGGCGTGCCTAAACATATCATCACCGACAACGGAACTCCTTTCGCCAATAAGCAAGTACGGGAATTACTTGAAGAATATGGAATTAAGAAAGTTTGCTCCACCGTGTACTATCCCTAAGGAAACAGACATACTGAAAGAAATAACAAAACTTTGATCTGAATCCTCAGTCGGACAGTACACGATAATCCTCGGACATGGCACGAACAATTGCCAATGGCACTTTGGGCATATCGGACATCACCAAGAAGTTCCACTGGTGCCTCTACCTACTCCCTTGTCTACAGCGCAGACGCCATCCTCACAGCAGAAGTTAAAATCCCATCAGCCAGGATTGCCGAAGCAAGCGGAGTTCGATGGAATGAAGCTGAAACATTAAGTGCCAGGGTAGCAGAGTTGGACACTGTAGATTCCAGAAGATCCAGAGCGGAAGAACACACGCAAGCATACAAAAATAGGGTTTTCAGAGTATATAAAAAAGCCGTTAAGTCTCGAGTTTTTCAAGTGGGAGATTTGGTACTGAAGACTGCCAAACACATTCAGCAAGACGCGTCCGCACCAAAATTCTCCCCACAATGGGAAGGGCCTTATATAGTCACGAAAGCGTACAACAACGGGTACTACAAGGTCATTAAAGAAGATGGATGAAAACTGGAAGCGTCCATCAACGGAAAGTGGCTCAAGGCATACTACGCCTGACCGTCACCTCACACCTCACCATATTATAGCACGACTAGCCAGGCATCTTTCCGCTTCCTTTCACATCTCAGCTATCAAGTTTCTTTTCTTTTGTTTAATTGAAGCAAATCAATAAACTTCTCTTATTACTTCAAAAAAAAAACCGATAGAAAAAATAAATAAAAATAAAATACACGCTCGAGACCCAGAAAGAAACCAAACGTCTCGCAACTACATAACTCAGAAAAGCCCATCCAACAAATTATAGTTCCTCGAAAGCATCATCCTCAACCGGTTTTGATACCTTTCGGTCCTTCTCTTCAAGTTCTGAATTGACTCTTCCACCTTCTGTGACTCCATGGCCAGAGCCTTCTCCTCTTCCAAAATAGCCTTTGCAGCAGGAACAACATCAGCGAGAATACCGGATCTGTCGACCTTCACGATGTCAAGACGATGCCGCAACCAACTCACGTTGAACTTCAGGGATTCATAGGTAGACACCATGTTCTCCCACTTTTGAATAGTTGGTTCCACGACGGCACAGATGGATATACTTTCCATTTAAGCGACCATAGGCAAGAGACAATTCAATGTGGAAACCAAGGTAGACGAGCAATATTGCACCACACTCCTGGTAGCAATGTGGTTGTATCTTTTCCATATCTTCGTGTAAAGAGTCATGAATTCCTTCCGCACCAGAAACCCACCGACGTTCCGGTAGTTAGAAGATAAACACTTCATGCGAATTTCGAACGACAAACCTGCATTGGGATACTCATGACAAGAAATTCCTAAATCGGCGTTTTCCGGATTTCCAGCGGTTGGCAGGATCCCACTCGAAGGAAGAGGGGAAACCAAGTCATCCTCATCAACGATAGTCACGCACGCTCCAACAGGATATCTCTGTACAGAAGAAAATCTTTTGTCACTCGTCAGCAAACAATGAAACATCTATTGATCAACGAAAGCATACCGATATAATATTCTTGACTCGGATGAACCTGGTAGGAGAATTTTCACGAGAGTTAGGCCTCACTCGCTTGACTGAAGAATCTGGCTGGCTCGAGGATGATCCACTTCCGAGTAACATAATAAAGAAATATGGACTCGACAAGAAGAAACATTTACACCGAAAAGAGGGAGATGATACAATTTCACCGGCATATATACTGCGGAAACCCTAAAGAGAAATCGAAACAGATGCTGAGCAGACAAGATGGGCCTACATTACAGCCGAAGACTCATCCTCAGTGAAATATCCCGTCAAAAACACTAATCAGGTGTAAAGAAAAATGGAGATACATACTGGGAACACGCTTATCAACGTTATTGCTAGCAATCCACCGCCAGCCCAAGACTCGGGAGCAAAATCAGCGATATGACATGAAGAGGAAGGATCACGTACCCTTTTATAGCCGCAGCGCTTCGGAACTTGAATAAGGAAAGGATTTCTTATCTGAGCCACGAATGGAAAAAGGAAACAGGGCCTGCAAGGGACGCCAACAGTCCGCGCAACGCAAAGACAACAGCCCGCGCCACGCCAAGACAGCGCTCATCCCAAGACGATCCAACGCTAAAGGCTCCATTCCAAGCCGACCAACGCCAGCGGCTCCGTTTTAAGCCACACCATGCCAACGGCTTGATTAGATAAGCCAGCAATGCCAACAACTCCACGTTCCCCAGCCTATCCAATCTGACGCCAACTGTTTGCATCCCGGACAGCAACCACCACTACCACTCCGCCGCCTAGCTAGCAGCACCACGAGCAGAATCTACGCAAAGCCACCAACACAAGAATCACGAATTCTCCTTACCTCTCGAAAAGGTTAGACGGATCTTCCTGGCCATCTTTTCATGACTTGCTATTTCGATTTTTTCCTTGTCTGTCACCATCTTATACTTAACTCGCAACAATGCCTCTGTTACTAGCTAAGCACAGGACTTAATGTTGATGGTGGTTTTTAGCTTAGGGTTAAAATCGTAAAACCTTAGTCAGACAGTGACGTCACACTTGAGTAATAATGTCGCAACTAGCACATTTATTAAACCATTCAACATATCCGCGTAAAATTCCCGGAGTACCTTTTTTTTTATGTAAAGGCCATGCCCCACGGCAGAGCTCTCGGTAGTGACCGGCATCATCTCTACACATGTCGGCCACACATGTTAGCCAAACGTGCCAATCACGCGTGCCACATATCCTAAACCAGGATTTCGACACGCTAAACCCTAATAGCCATATCTTCGCGCCAAAGGCATGCCAACCATGCCAGCCGCACCACCATGCCAATGGAATGTCATGCCATCCACATCTCCACGCCAAAGGCATGCCAACCATGCCAGCCTCACCACCGTCCCAATGGCATGCCATGCCAGCCACATCTCTGCGCCAAAGGAATGCCAACATTCTAGCCGCACCACCGTTCCAATGGCATGCCATTCCAGGCACATCTCCGCGCCAAAGGCATGCCAACCATGCCAGCCGCACCACCGTGCCAATGGCATGCCATGCCAGCCACATCTCCGCCCCAAAGGCATGCCAACATGCCAGTCGCACCACCGTGCCAATCGCATGCCATGTCAGCCACATCTCCGCGCCAAAGGAATGCCAACCATGCCAGCCGCACCACCGTGCAAATGGCATGCCATTCCATCCACATCTCCACGCCAAAGGCATGCCAACATGCCAGCCGCACCACCGTGCCAATGCAATGCCATGCCATGCCAGCCATATCTTCGCGCCAAAGGCATGCCAACCATGCCATCCGCACCACTGTGCCAATGGCATTCCATGCCAGCCACATCTCCGCGCCAAAGGCATGCCAACCATGCCAGCTGCACACCATGCCAATGGCATTGCAGCCAGCCACATCTCCACGCCAAAGGCATGCCAACATGCCAGCCGCACCACCATGCCAGCCACATCTCCGCCCCAAGGCATGACAACTGCCAGCCGCACCACCGTGCCAATGGCATGCCATGCCAGCCACAACTCCGTCCCAAAGGCATGCCAACATGCCAGTCGTACCACCGTGCCAATGGCATGCCATGCCATCCACATCTCCGCGCCAAAGGCATGCCAACCATGCCAGCCGCACCACCGTGCCAATGACATGCCATGCCAGCCACATCTCCATGCCAAAGGCATGCCAACATGCCAGCCGCACCACCGTTCCAATGACATGCCATGCCAGCCACATCTCCATGCCAAAGGCATGCCAACATGCCAGCCACACCACCGTGCCAATGGCATGCCATGCCAGCCACATCTCCGCGCCAAAGGCATGCCAACCATGCCAGCCGCACCACCGTGCCAATGGCATGCCATGCCAGCCACATCTCCGCGCCAAAGGCATGCCAACCATGCCATCCGCACCACAATGCCAATGGCATGCCATGACAGCCACATATCCGCGCCAAAGGCATGCCAACCATGCCAGCCGCACCTCCGCACCGAAGCTATGCCGACCATGCCGATGGCTGCCAAACGAAGTGTTGCAACAATCAACGGCCATCCTTCCTTATGAGATGCAAATCTCAGCCGTTCAAGTTCGTCACTAAACACGTGGCAACTTTCGGCCCAATGCCAAGCCATAATTTTGGTCGCGCCTAAACTATGCCGAAACCCTATTTTAGCCTCGACTAAAACTACGCCAAAATCCTAGCTTAGTCGCGTCTAAACCATGCCAAAGCCACGCCGGCCATGCCTCCATGCCGCTGGCTTCCAAACGAATGGTTGCAACATTCAACAGCCACCCTTCCTTCTGAGATGCAAATCGCAGCCGTCCAAGTTCGCCACCAAACGCGTGGAAACTTTTGGCCCAATTCCAAGCCATAATTTTGGCCGCGCCTAAACTATGCCAAAACCCTAATTTTGGCTGTGCCTAAAACTATGCCAAAATCCTAGCTTAGCCGCGCCTAAACCATTCCAAAGCCACGCCGGCCATGCCTTCATGTCGCTGACTGCTAAACGGAAGGTTACAACAATCGACGGTTATCCTTCCTCCTGATATGTAGATCTCAGCAGTACAAACTTGCCACCAAACGACTTGTGGAAATCGCTTGGCTACGGTGCCAACTCTTGGTCACGGTACCAAAACCCTAATTTGGACACGGTGCCAAAGCCCTAATTTGGCCACGCCAAATCCATGCTGGCCATGCCTCCATGCCGCTGGCTGCCAAAAGGAAGGTTGCAACAATCAAAGGTTGTCCTTCCACCCGGATGCAGATCTCAACCGTACAAACTTGCCATCAAACGACTTGTGGCAATCTCTTGGCTACGGTGCCAACTCTTGGCCACGGTGCCAAAGCCCTAATTTGGCCACGTCAAAGCCATGCCAGCCATGCCTCCATGTCGCTGGCTGCCAAATGGAAGGTTGCAACAATCAACGGTTGTCCTTCCTCCCGAGATGCAGATCTCAGCCGTACAAACTTTCCACCAAACGACTTGTGGCAACCTCTTGGCTATAGTGCCAAATCCCTAATTTGGCCACGCCAAATCCATGCCGGTCATGCTTCCATGTTGCTGGCTTCCAAACGGAAGGTTGCAACAATCAACGGCTATCCTTCCTCCTGAGATGCAGATCTTAGCCGTACAAACTTGCCACCAAACGACTTGTGCCAATATCTTGGATACGGTGCCAACTCTTGGCCACGGTGCCAAATCCTTAATTTGGCCACGCCAAAGCATTGCCGGCCATGCCTCCATGCCGCTGGATGCTAAACGGAAGGTTGCAACAATCAACGGCTATATTTCCTCCTTAGATGCAGATCTTAGCCGTACAAACTTGCCACCAAACGACCTGTGGCAACCTTTGGCTACGCTGTCAACTCTTTGGCCACGGCACATACTTAGCTATGCCAATTCTTTGGTCACGACACCAAACCCTAATTATCCACGCCAAGAGCATGCGCAAGCCATGCCAGCACCGTGTCCACGCCACTGGCTACCAACGGAAGGTAACCAAAATCAACGGTTAACATTCCTCTCAAGATGCGAGATCTCGGCCATCGAAAGTCACCACCGAACCGGCAAGCCTCTCAATATTAACTTGCCAAACAATAGCAACATGCTACACATTTTCCACGAAAATACTCGAGACATCAAAACATGTCACAAACTGGGGGATGCTCATCAGGGTATTGGTCTGGTGGTTTACAGCGTGCGGCGTACACTATGCCCGTTACAAGAAAGTGTCATAATAGTGAGGCGGTTAGTAAATACAAGAAGTAATGGTGAAACGTTTCCTTCATTATGGAAACATCAATTCCAGGTGTTACCCGTTACCGCTTTCTTCCATTTACTCAACCGTTTCTACTTCTTACCAGACCAAGGTACGTTTCGTTGCGACTTGTATAAATAGGTCTCACCTATTTCCACCAAAGAACAAGTTTGGGTCAGGAGAATACAACACTCATAAATCACTTGTTAGATTTCCCATCTGTTAGCTTTTCACTTTCTGATACAAGTCGTCAAACAACTACTCTTACTGAATCAACTATTCTGGTCTCAACACTCTCTTCGCTTCCCTCCCTAGACCAAACCTTCTCCTTCAATTTATGACTGAAGCAAGTCTGGAACGGCCATTTCTTGGTTTAGGCCGGATTTTACAGATTGATCTCTCGAATCAAAGTACTCCCTTGCAGTATATTGTTTAGGGTTTAGACTCATTTCTCACCCACACACTCGAAATTACCAAAACCAGAAGAATTTGTTTTCACCCTCAAACACACGGTCACTTCTAATTTTCTTTAGTTTACGACCTTGTTCGTTCTGGATTCTTTTAACAATAATCTTAAACTCACCAAGGGTTTCATTCTTATGAGAAAGAAATGCAATCCAAGTGAACCTGGTGTAATCATCTACCATAACTAAAGCATACTTCTTACCAGCAACCGTGGGTTTTTTAATTGGTCTGAAGAGATCCATATGAATTAAATCAAGTGGAGCTGTAGTGAGAATATCTCGAGATGATTTATGGTTAACTTTCGTTTGTTTACCCTTTTGACAGGCACCACATACACCATCAATCTTTCTATTGATTTCGGGAACGCCTCTAACAAGTTCTTTGTTAATGATCTTAGTTAGAAGACGATAATTGATGTGACCAAAACACTCATGACAAAGATGTGTAGATTCCACCTTAGTCAAATTGCAACAATTACCGAACTGAGTATCCAAAAGATAACAGTTGTTTTTACAACGAGTTCCCTGAAAAGTTACTTTCCCAGTTTTGTCTATAATGTCACATCCATTTGCACTGAAAACAACTGGATGGCCTTTGTCACAAATTTGACTAATATAAAGAAGATTTACAGTCATACCTTTTACGTATACTACATCATGGATTTCAGGAATGCCAGGTAGTTTGATCGTCCCTTTATTGCTTACGTAGGAACAACTTCCATCTCCAAATGTTACCGGTCCTCCTTCATAGTCGTTTGAAGAAACAAACCATGTGAGATCACCTGTCTTATGTCTGCTACATCCACTGTCAAGAAACAATTGAAAGGGTGATGTTGATTTTAAAGCAAAAGATCCCATATTATCAGTACTTTCCTGTTTAGGATTTCCTGTTAGTTTTGTACATCCTTTTAGTGAAGCAACCAGTTGTTTAGTTTTATTATGAAGATTACTTGCAACTTTCAGGCTCTTTTGGAAGGACATACAAGTATGTTGAAAGTAATTGGAAGAATCACAAAATAAATATAGGACAACATCTTTAAGCTCGTTTGAGAAGATCTGAGTCATATCAGCTTTCACAACATCTGAACGTTGTTTATCATCTGACTTATGATTGTTCTTCAAAGAAGAACAACTGGAGTTATTCAGATCCATCAAAGGAGTTTTGGTAGATTTCAAATCCTTGAGTATTGCGCTTTCTGCAACAAGATCAGAGTTGATCCGGATTTGTTCATCCAACTTTTTCTGGAGAATGACCAGTTTATCAGAACTTTTTCTGCGATTGTTTTTTGATCCTGGTGAAGCGTTTCTAGAGACTTTACTATCCATATAGTCAGATCGCTTACAAACACAGACTTATAAGGTCTTTAAACGTGTTTGTCAGCTCTGATACCAATTGAAAGAATGGGGGTACAACAACCTCACCCAATATTTCTCTTAGCAATCTGTATGGACTAACTCCAATATACTTTCAAGAGAATCAGCTAGACTCAATCTTAATAAAGTATATCAAAGAGTTATATCTCTCTTTCTCGATTCAATTCTTACTCAAGCAAATAGAAATCTGCGAGTCTAATTGAATACGAGAGAAATCACTTGAACGGTACCGAAGAACAATGTTCAAGTATCAATCAATGTAAATCAACAACCAAAGGTTGGATATTCTAATTGATTGATTCAAACGCACAACCTCTGATATTTCAATTATATAACAAAATATAATGCGGAAAAGAAATAACACAGACACCAGAGGTTTTGTTAACGAGGAAATCGCAAATGAAAAAAACCCCAGGACCTAGTCCAGATTGAACACACACTGTATTAAGCCGCTACAGACACTAGCCTACTACAAACTAACTTCGGTCTGGACTGTAGTTGAACCCCAATCAATCTCACACTGATCCAAGGTACATTTATGCTCATACGTCTCTGATCCCAGCAGGATGCTACGTACTTGATTCCCTTAGTTGATCTCACCCACAACTAAGAGTTGCTACGACCCAAAATCGAAGACTTTAACAAACAAATTTGTATCACACAGAAAAGTCTACGGTAATAGATAAATTTGTCTCCCACAGAAATACCTACGATTTTTGTTCTGTCTTTTGATAAATCAAGGTGAACAAGAACCAATTGATAAACCAGACTTATATTCCCGAAGAACAGCTCAGTATTATCAATCACCTCACAATAATCTTAATCGACGAGGCGAAATAAGATATTGTGGAATCACAAACGATGAGACGAAGATGTTTGTGATTACTTTTAGATCTTTCCTATTGGAGATATCAATATCAAGCCAATCGTTACGATTGTACTCAATGCGATAGAATCAGCAAGATCAGATCACACAACTACAAGAAAGTAGTATCGGTCTGGCTTCACAATCTCGATGAAGTCTTCAAGTCGTTAACCTATAGAGTCTCGGTAGAAACCTAAGGTTAAAGGAGAATCGACTCTAGATTATACAACTAGTATCACACAGAAGGTGTGGGGATTAGGTTTCCCAGTTGCTAGAGTTCTCCCTTATATAGTCTTTCAAATCAGGGTTTGCAATCAATGTTAGCTTAGTAACAAAGCATTCAATATTCACTGTTACATGAAAACCTGATTAGATTCAAGCTAATATCTTTCAACCGTTAGATCGAAAACTTAGCTTGTTACACACAATTAAAATGCACGTTTTAGGTTTGTGTAACCGTACCCAAACATGTACATTTGTTGGTTCAACAATAGTTAACCAAATGGTTAGCCATATGAGAACTTTCATATCAACCATGTTATTCTTCACCATAACCAGTTCAAATGACTCAAATGAACTACTTAGAGAGTTGTTCAATTGCTTATATCTTATAGAAGTATACAAGACACAATCGAAGAAAAAACGATTTGATTCAATCGAATCGATTCATGAACTTTATATCCATGGTTTGCAAACTTGCATTCCTTAGTTAATATAAGTATAAGTTCACGAATAATCGTTTTTATAAATAACCAACATAAGTAAGCGGTGTAGCGCCCCAAAATTAAGCTATTTATTAAACCAAGTAATTAACTACCTAATGAGGCATTAAAGATCTCAATCATATATCTTAACTTCCAAATAGAAAATCTTATACAAAACTTAACCCAAAACTAAACCCATCACTCGAACAATTATAAATGAAAAATCTCTCAAGTTATATAATTTAAATAGTGTGTTTGTGATTACAAAAATAATGTACAAACCTAAAATAATTCGCAACGACTCTAAAATCTTTAAGAGACTAAAACGAATATCTTCGCGTGCACCATATCTTCTGGTAACTGAAAAACTAAAGTGGGAACGAGTGAGCACATCATCCTAAAAGGGGGCTCAGTGGATACCTTTATAACAATCAGGCAATCACTAACATACTTCACAGTCATACTAAAGAAAAATGATTGCACATCTGATGCACACAATACAAAGCATAAGATTGCCCCAACTCTCCTCCCCAGATATTGTGTCCGTGAACAATATCTATAAAAGATCCACCATAGGACGGATTTACGGAGATGAAATACAACAACCTAAAAATATGTCATCCTAACCTCGTCTCACTTAATGAAGGATAAGATGCTATAATAACTCCAGTCTCAAATGATAACATGAATCCAGGTACCATATGATGTTTTCATGGAATGCGTACTCCTCATAAATTCGGATGCCACCATCTAAGTCTAGAATATATCATAAGGTTTGATTACTATGACTCGACCCCGCACAGCAGGTTTCCAATAGGTCTCATCCTACCAGGAACCTAGAATTTCTTTCTGAGTCGAGATCATAGTAACCCAGTCATACTACTATGACTGAACATAGCGCCCCAAAATTAAGCTACTTATTAATCCAAGTGATTAACTACCTAATGAGGCATTAAAGATCTCAATCATATATCTTAACTTCCAAATAGAAAATCTTATACAAAACTTAAACCAAAACTAAACCCATCACTCGAACAATTATAAATGAAAAATCTCTCAAGTTATATAATTTAAATAGTGTGTTTGTGATTACAAAAATAATGTACAAACCTATAATAATTCGCAACGACTCTAAAATCTTTAAGATACTGAAACAAATATCTTCGCGTGCACCATATCTTCTGGTAACTGAAAAACTGAAGTGGGGACGAGTGAGCACATCATCCCAAAAAGGGGCTCAGTGGATACCTTTATAAAAATCAGGTAATCGCTAACATACTTCATAGTCATACTAAAGAAAAATGATTGCACATCTGATGCACACAACACAAAGCAGAAGATTGCCCCAACTCTCCTCCCCAGATATTGTGTCCATGAACAATATTTATAAAAGATCCACCACATGACGGATCTACGGAGATGAAATACAACAACCTAAACATATGTCATCCTAACCTCATCTCACTTAATGAAGGAGAAGATGCTAGAATAACTCCATTCTCAAATGATAGCATGAATCCAGATACCATATGATGTTTTCATGGAATGCGTACTCCTCATACATTAGGATGCCACCATCTAAGTCTAGAATGTATCATAAGGTTTGATTACTATGACTCGACCCCGCACAGCAGGTTCCCAATAGGTCCTATCCTAGCAGGAACTAGAATTTATTCTTGAGTCGAGATCATAGTAACCCAGTCATACTACTAAGACTGAACAATCAAGCATAATATGCAAACGACCAATATCCCCACATATATTCGATAGATGGGGGCTTATTATTCTCCGCTACCCAGTGATACCTTGATGTGTCCCGCAGGTACACTCAAGGAAGAGAATCATTCCCCCTATAGTAAAATAGGTATAGAATATATCAACCCATAGCTGCCACCAGACAACTTCTAGGGTCTATGTGATCTATAGGTTGCTTGACCTATAGTAATATTGGGTACCGATCTTCACCTATATACTAGTGCGTGGCCTTCCCCACCTACAAACGCTTAGCGAGAATCCGTGGAGAACACAGACAATCCTCGCGAGGAGACTAGACAGTGCATATACGCAACATACAAAATCAATTACACTCAAACATGTATTTCATAAAAACATATAATTATATTTAGACATTCTCAAAAATAATAAGACACATCATGCTCGCCATTCAAAGTAACTTAATGATTACAAGAGAGTTACAAGAGTTCCCACCTGTTCTGAAGACAAGCCTCGCCTACCTCAAGATTCTCAATCCACTGGTTCATCCTTTGAATCGATCGTTATTAATAAATACTAACTGGTTTGGATTCAACACCAGAAAAGCTTCACCTCGTCAATTCCTTAACGACCCCTCGGTTCTACATCTATTGGAAACTCAATCTTCATTTGATTTCCTCCATCTCAAGAACTAAATTCTAATCCTAACTTCGATTTACATCAGCTCAATCTTCTCCTTCATCCCGTGCTTAATAAAACACAACATAATCACCATATTCTACTTAATAATCTCTCCCTATTCAATTAGTTCTCTCGAACCAAACTCACAACTCTCAAATCGAACAGAACTGGAGAAGAACAGGGGAAAAAAAGAAGAAGAATGATGAAAGAAGAAAAAGAAAGATAATGACTTCTCTTCGGTCCGGTTTTGGTGATAAGGCCAAAGATAAAATGATAAAGTAACCCATCCAAAAGATATGGGCAGCCAGGTCGGTCTAGAAAAAGACGATTTTACCCTTGCACTGATCGAATGATATCTTTTTTGTTTGGTATCCGAATGACACGTTCGAATAGTTCATTCCGCATAACTTTTAGAGACCTATTCAATGATACTAATTTCGTATCTATATCGTTGTTAGATTAATTTTTATTAATTAAAATCTATGTTAACTTATGGAGTCATTAGTGGTTAATACGTCTCTTGACTGATCTAATAGCGTTGACGAACTTGAGGGTCGTTACACGCGGACTGAGTTCGCGGACTTAAGTACCCGTAATAAGTTTGTAAAACTTTACAAACTCCAGCATATTTTCTCGGGAAGAGAACCTCCGACAGTTCGCGGACTCTTGTTCTGGTTTTCCTGATCAATAAAGTACGCATACTTTGGTTCAAGGAATAAGGACTTATACATGTATGTGTTTCCACACAATACTTATATCCAATAATGGTTATATAATATAAACTCTCATTTCAATCATTGAAACATTCTTAGAGGACATTATATAGTTGTTATTCACAAACTATTTTTCGTCAAAGCCATTTTCAAGTGATTGAAACATAATATGACTTTTGTCACTAGGTAAAGATGAACTTGGCCAAAGCGAAATCTTACCAACACATATTTTGAGAAATAGATAAGCGAGATAAACTCGGCTCGAAATAGCAAATGTGTATAATCAAAGTCTATATAGAAAAACGACTTTTGTCTCAAGATAGGAGATAGAGTAGATAGACTTTTGAGTGATAGATAAGTTCAAGTCTCCACATACCTTTTAGGCGATGAATTTCCACCAGTTCTTTGAGTAGTTCTTCGTATTGTATGATGATCTCCATGGAGTTCTTGAGATCAAATGCACTTTCTATTCTATTCCGAGACTTGGCTATAGTAGACTAGAAATCAAGACTTATAGTTTTGATCACTAAACTTGAGAAACATGCTTGAGATAGCAACACATGCGGGTTCGACCGAGCAGTGCTCTAACAAAGACAATAAGAAAGTGACGAATATCATGCCGGAAGTGATGAAGACCATGCCGAAAAATGGTGTCGGCGTACTCGATAAATAACTTACAACGCCGGCACTGTAAGTTAGGAGTACCCATTTTCTGTACATTTGTCGACATTGATTTCGTCGGAATTTGTATGTTGGGAGTACTCATTTTAACCAAAATCATATTACCTCAAAATAATTCCTTTTACTCTCACCCAAGTGAAGTGATTATGATTTATACTAATCAATCTATTAACTTAGCTAATTATAATTAACCACTAAACATGATTAGTGAGGGGTACATTAGGAATTAGTTAAAATACATGGATATGGGGTAACTCTGATTTTTTCCTATTCTCATATTTCCAAATTACTTTACATATCCCCCAATTGCACGTTCCATAAGAACTTCCTCATGATGTTCTTAAGTTTTTTCTTCACAGAAGCAGGAAGATGAATTAAAGAGAGATGATATGTAAGGAGACTTTCTAGAGAAGATTTAACTATAGCTAACCTGCCAGCCTTATGAGGGAATTTTTTTTTTTATGTAATGCAAGCTTCCTTTGCATTCTATTAGTCACCACATCCTAAAATGCAAGATTCCTATTAGAAGCACCCACTGGAAAGCCTAGATACGTAATAGGAAGCTCTGCAGTCCTACATCCCAGTTCCATAACTAACTTTTCCACTAAGTTATCAGCTTCAATGCTAGTAATTGTGATTTTCTCCAGATATATATATTCAACTTTAAGCTTGTTAAAGGTTCAAAAATTACCACAATAACATGTAAACTTCCGACCTCTTCGTTGGAAGCATTGAGAAAAATGATAGTATCATTAGAAAATTGCAGATAAGATACTGATGTGTTCCACCTTCATCAACCCGAAAAGCACCAATTACACCAGCTTGAAAAACCCCCTCTAACAACTTGGATAGGATTTCCACCACCAGAATAAAAAGAAATGTAGACAATGATTCTCCTTGCATAACACATAGGGTTTAATCCTCTCAGAAGCAACTCTATTAACTCGAATGGAGAATTGAACACAAGTTATACACCAGTGAAGCCACTGAACCCATTTATCACCAAAACCATGTTTATTGAGAATGATAAAGAGAGAATTCCAGTTCACATTATCAAAAGTTTTTTCCAGGTCTACTTTACAAAGAATACATGCATGGTTTTCTCTACTTCAACCTATTATTAATGCATTCATTTGCAATTAAAATCTCATCCAGAATTTGTTTCTCCTTTAAAAAGACCTTGAGAGTGTGAAACAAGCTTAGGCATGGCCACTTATGATATTTCTGCTAAAACTTAAAAAAAAACTTATAAAAGCTACTAATCAAGATGATTGGTCCGAAGTGTTTCTCGGTAAAAGAATCCTCCTTCTTTGGAATAAGTTTGACAAAAGAAACATGTCGTATTTGTCAGAAAGAACTTATTTTTTTAATTAATCAGGCTCATTACACCTTCATATATAAGTATATAACTGATGTCGCCTAATGCGTTATCGATAAGTAAATAATACGTCTTCAAAAGCAAAAAACAATAACAAAGGCCACATAACTGTACCAAGTATGGTACATTACAATCAAGTGAAAGCAATTCGATATCCTAAACAAATTTCAAACAAGAAAAATAACCCAAATCTAACTCGATGGAGGTACCATTTCGTTTATTTTCACATCTTTCCATCCTACATCTTAGTGATAGCTTTCTCAAATTGGCTCCATCTTTGTTCTAATGTTCCAGTATATCCGATTGACATTCTAATCAATCCTGGAGATATCCCAGCTAATTCTTTTTCCTTGTGATTCAGCTCACTACTGGTACTACTAGAGGAACACGACATAAGTGTTTCATGATAACCCAAAC
This sequence comes from Papaver somniferum, assembly GCF_003573695.1. Lineage (NCBI taxonomy): Eukaryota > Viridiplantae > Streptophyta > Magnoliopsida > Ranunculales > Papaveraceae > Papaver > Papaver somniferum. The sequence goes on from NC_039365.1 coordinate 171,348,618, forward strand.
TCACTGCCATCAAACCAAACTGAGTACAATTTTGCAATCGGTTCATTAAACGGTTCGCTCGATCCTCGGTTTCCATGTCCAAACAAAGGATTCCACCAAATCCATATTCAGGATTGGCCATTGATTTCATAAGGTTGTGACTAGGGTTTTCTTCAAGCCCCGGGTATATGACTTTAAGCCCCAATGTCTTCATTCTCGTTGCATATGTTAAAGATCTATAACAATGATCTTTCATTCTTAAGCTCAAATGAGGGATCCTTCCTGCCAACTCGAATGCCACTTTAGGATTCATTGTGGGTCCTAATAACATCAGTGCTCCTTGATGAAGGTCCATCATAGAATTTATTATAGTTGTTGGTCCACATATTGCACCTGTTTCAGTTAATTTATGATCAAAAAAATTATTAATTAGGAAAAAATCAGTTGTATTTAGAACGGAAATGCTATTCACCTCTCTATTTTCCACCTCCATATTCACCTCCCTCTGATCTAAATCCTATATCTCTATCGAGATTCGCATTCAGGTTCAGATGGAGTTCATCATTTTTTTAATACAGAATTTAGATTGTAGGGAGGTGAATAGGTAGGTGGATAATAGGGAGTTGAATAGCACTGCCGTATTTAGATCAAAAGTTCGAATTTTAAACTGGTCTCCTGGAGGAAAAGGATCGTCGTTGCGTTGAGGTTATGGTGACTTTAACCACTACTACAAGTGAATACTGTAAAGAGAAAAAATATTGAGTACTATTTTGGTGCAATAAATAAAAGGTAGTATACCTGCAATGATATCAGCTCCTCCGCTGATATATTTGGAAATACTATGAACAACAACATCAGCACCAAGTCGAGCCGGAGACAAAACCATAGGTGCGAAAGTATTATCAACAACAACCATAACACCTTTACTATGAGCTATCCTACAAAGCTCAGGCACATTAGCAACATCCAAAGTTGGGTTAGAAATTGATTCGAAAAACAACACTTTTGTCCTCCCTTCCACGATAGCATTTCTCACACTCTCCACATCTTTCACATCAACAAAGCTAGTTGTTATATTGCAAACCCTAGGCAGAAAATGCGTCAGCAGAGCATGCGTACCACCATATAAGCAATGAGAAGCAACTACATGTCCACCACTAGAACATAGTTGGAGCAAAACAGATGAAATAGCTGACATGCCACTTGAAGTACAATAAGCGGCCTCTGTACCTTCCATTGCTGCCATTGAACGGCTAAGATTTAATACTGTTGGATTGAAATGTCGGCTATAAATAAAAAAGTCCCGTTCAGCTCCTAGTTCACCAGTAAACATTCTTCTCATAGTCTCAGGTTCCATTACTGTAAATGTTGCAGATGCTTCGATTGACATATTTACCCCTCCATGCTCACCGAACTCGTGCCTTGCGTTTGCTAATGCGGATGCTGGATCAGTCGAATTTACTATTTGACCAATACCCCCATCAACACCGTCCTTTGATGATAGGGAGGTTTTCTTGGACGTGATAAAGGTATCTTTGTCGGCATCATTTTCACTATTTATAAACCTTTTCTTGCTATTGTGATGAATAACAGCTTTCATTCCGTTTATGATCTCTGCCATGGATGAAATATAATTTTTTTATGATATATATAATCTGATTGAAGCGGCTTAAGTTTTTCAAGAAACAAATGGAAGGCAATGAGAAATATTGTTTAGTGTGGTAATGAAGATATAGACGGGGTATGTACTATAGACATAGGGAGAGAAATATAGTTTACTATGATTGAAGCAGCTTAAGTTTTGAAGAAAGAGAGGGAAGGCAAGGCGAAATTGTTTAGTATGGTAATGAAGATGGATGGTGTATTAGCTACACTATATATTGGGAGAAATGTATAGTGTACACGTTGCCAAGGGAAGGCAGCGAGAAATTGCTTAGTGTGGTAACGAAGATAGACGGCGTACGTACTAGTACATACGTAGTTTGAACATAGATTTCGTCTGACTCTGGGACACAATATAAACAAAAACGATGTAAACAAATTATTAAAAATAATGATGAAGGAATAATCCAGGGGTTTGTTAAGAATTATTATTATTTTTTGTTGTATGAAGGTACAACTTGGTTTACTAAATATAGAGAGTGGTTAGCATATACTTCGCCAAGGAAAGGGAAGCCGAAAAAGATAGGAATAGGCATGTACGATGAATCCTAAGCCTTTAGGAGGGACCTCCTCACACTTATCTCACACATTGGACGTCATATTTCACACATTGGACGTCATTTTTACAGATAAAAACCAAATTGTAATGGATTTGAAGCTGATATTTTGCGGATATGTTATTATTACAAGGCTCTACATTCTTATCGAAAATGAACGTATTCTGAGACGTATAACACCACAATCTACTATTTTGAAAATGAGCCGTTAAAAATCAACGGATTTCTGACCGTCAAAATTAAGACCGGTAGATTATGAGGTTTTATATTTCGGAATGTGCTCATTTTTGGTTGGCATATATAACTTGGCAAGAGAAACATATCCTCAAAATATTAACTTCAAATCCTTTACGGTTTGGTTTTTATTCGCAAAAATGACATTTCCTAATTGGGCTCACGGTAAGTAAACAAATTGTACCTTTTCTAGTTGGGTACCTACTGGATATGTTCCAAACTTCGAGTTGATTTACGTCAATGGATAAGAGTGCAAGACTGTTTCGCTGAAAGTTGGTCATACATTTAGCCCGACTTCAGATATACAACCTTAAACACTGTATAGTACTTCTCTTTTTTTGAAATGGAAAATGATGAAAAAAATTTAATATTAAATATACAACACGTTTTAGATAATAGTAATTAATATGACCTGAATTTTCTACGACTTAAATGGATTATGAACTTTCCTTATCTTCTTGATGGACTGACTCTATCATGCGGATTTAGACGACCGGTTCCAGATGTGAAGCTTATTTCAAAACTATTTGAGCTTCCGTCCTTTATATCCACACCTATGACATGGACAACACACACAATTATTGATTTATTTGTTCCTGCAACAACAAGTGTTATTAAGTAATTATTTGAGCTTCGGTCATGTTTTTATAAAAATGATTTATGAACAAAATGCTCAAATAATCATGTTTCAATTCAATCTAAAATAATCTCCTCTTTCACGAGGTACACATGGCTACTCCTATGTCAAAATTTGGTTACCATTTATGAAGAAAAGTCTTGGACGTCTTTTCAATTCTCACAAAGGCTACACGCTTTACTTCCTAAAAGATAAATATACAACATCTTTTAGTTGAAATGGAGAGTGCCACACGGCAAAGACCCGTCGGAAAATAAAAAATCATTTTGAGCGATATTTTGAGAGGTTTCTACCTAGTTTTATTTGGCCGTTCATGTAGAAGTATTCTTCTAAATAAATCAAGGCGTGTGGCACAGTCACGCCTGTTGTGTGTGTCTCCATATGGGACATATTATGACATTGCATACATACATCATCCATAATCTTAATATAAAAATGTGGACTAAAAATATTCAAACTTTTAGTCTTATTACAATATTATGTTTACTTTTTATATGTAATAATATGTTAATTTATATATAGAGGAATACTTTTTTTTTTGGATTATATGCAGAAGTAGGCTTGGTCTGGACCCTTACTTTCATTTCTAGGCCACTTTTTTTATTTCTTACAAAACTAGGCAAGTTAAACGGATTCCATCCACTTTAACCATCTCGGGCAATTTATCGCGTTGACTTGTCAATATCTCGCCAAAATATCATATAGGGAGATCTCATACATGTGGTAAGATTACTGAAATGTCCTTCACACGTGTGTGTCAATCACACTAGATAAGATGTCCACGTGTTGCTATCTGAGAGCCTAATCTAACTAAGACGACATCTCGAGGACTAATTGCACGGCCATGATAGTGACGACATGAGTATCTGAAACCAGTCGAGATAAACTCGATCTCATTCATTCTTCTTCTTCTTATCTTCTTCTTCTTTGTTTTCTTCTCCTTCCGTTTTCTTTCTTCTGCAATATTTCTAGAGATAAATTCTTAGGTTTATTGAGTTGCTGATAGATGATGGGGTTGAGGAATTGAATAACAAGAGGGTGATTGTCCAACAGATGATGGAATTGAGGAATTGAAGAAATTAGGGTTTACTAGAGAAGTCAGGGAAGGTGGAATCGAGGGTTTAGAAGGCTAATTGGAGGTGGGTTTGTCACTAATTAAGAGAAGGTTGAAGTTTTTATTAGAAACTGGAAGTCGGGGTTTTGAATTTGAAGATGAGAATGATGTTCTTCCCCAAATTGGGAATTAGGGTTTCTGGATTTCAATTTGGGTTTGTGTGGAATTGATGATGATATTGAGTTGGTGATAACTGAAGAACGAAGGGGTTGATGTTGTGCTGATTATGCAAACTTGTACTGATGAAAAATCAAAATGAAATGAAAATTTGGGGTTTCTTTGATTTAGACCCGACGACTTATGTGAATTTGGTTAAGAGTTGATGAATCTTATTTGGTTGTATGTGTTGGTCCTGCAAGTAAGGAACCAATGAAATGTATGAGATGAGTATTATGATTGGGATTTGAATCGTGCTTAGCTAGACACGGTTTTGGATCTGTGCAACAGAGTTGTCGAAGATTGGCAGGTGAACCTGTTATTAGATTGGCAGGACGAAGATGATGGTGATAACGCAGATTGGATCTGAGACAGAATTTTAAGGGAATTGAATCTGGAGAATCGAAGATAAGGTGGTGCTGTTACTGCTTCATGGGTTCAAGGATTTATATTGCAGGCTTAAAAGATGGTTGCAATGGAACTATGGGATTTGTATTTGGCAGAAAAGGGTGAAACTGGTGTTGATGAAGGAATATAGGCTTGCAGTGGCTTTGTTGCACAAGTATGGATGGAAGAAGATCTGTTGCCGTTTGAAACAAAGATGGTTGAAATGGTTTGGTTAGATTGCAGCTGTGGGCGGAGTTGTTGCCATGATTAGATGTATGTCTAGGATACAGGGCTGGTACAGAAGGTGTTTTTGTTGAAGCTGGTTTGCAGTGGAGATTATGTTATTGTTGAAGCTGGTTTGTAGGTGTTTTTGTGGCTGTGGCAGAGTGCAGTTGGCAATGGTTGTGAAAGAAGTACAGTTAAGAGCATGACAAGGAGTTGTTGCTGCTAAAGTTGGCAGCTTTGTGCGATTAACTGGTGGTAATGAGAGGGCTCTCAACTGTAGAATCAGGTGGAGAGCAGGAGCAGTTGGTGGCAGCTGAGCTGCAAATGGTTTATGGAAATCTAAAATGGCAGCTCAGCTTAGTTGAATTTCTGGTGTAAATCTGAAATTGGGTTTTACATGGATCGATTTTGAATTGAAGGAGATTGGGCCAACTAATGGAACTGTGAATGGTGATATGTACAAATTTTTCCCGTGACATGATTCCCACGTAATCAGTCCACATGGCATATCCGAGCCCACGTAAGCAATCCACATGGCATATCCGAACCCACGTGTACAGTTTTCATGTTGATTTAACTGAGTTAAATCAATGATATAACATTAAATCAGTGATACAAAGGACTTTTAGGTCTTTTTAGTTACACCTAACGGTGCTAACTTTCCATCCATCACTTTTGGTCAAAACTTGCCTAGTCTAGCAATAAATAAAAAAATTGGCCTAGATTTGAAAAGCACCAAAAAAACAGGCCTATTTTTGTGAAAAGCCCTTTTTTTGTGAATTAGGTATTACATTAAAGAGAAACTAACTTATGGCGTTAGCAGCCGTGGTTGCATTGGTGTTATAGCCATCAATTGTGGCTAACAAATTAAAGGAATTACAGGAAAATAAAAAGATGAACAATATAAGGTAAAAGTTTAAACCACCGAAAGGTGTTGGACATGCAGATGTTGCCTCGTTAAAAACCTTGACAAGGAAAACTCATAGCCAAAGGGATAAAACCTTGACGAAGGAAAAGAGCACAACACGATAAGTCCTAAAGAAGATTCCAAATCTAAAAATAAAAATGCAAAGATAACCAAGATATTTAGGGTTCTTCCAAATCCTAGGAAACATTTTTTCTCCATCGGTACCCAATGAGTAGTCTTCTAATACTGGCAGTATGTAAGTAAGATTGAGCATTTGTGCTCGAGTTAAAACTATCAAAATAGATTCCTAAGCCCTTACACGAACAAGTTTGATAAGAATGTTACGACGGCCTATACTGGAAAGATGTCTCTTCTTTATGATTGAGGTTGGCGATGTAGCCTTGTCCGTAATCGAATATTTTCTTTGGGAAGGTTGTATCTTCGAAAAAATACAACCAAATGAGTCGCGAACATAGCCAGTATTGATTTCAGCATCATGTTGTTTCACAGGAGTCTTCATTTTCCTAAATCAGAAAGACGCACAAAAAGTGATTAAATTGCACATCACCTAGAGCAGTCGCAGAACCTAAAGGCCAAAATAAAACAGACCAAACTAATAATTATTGATACAATAGAGATAACTTAATAAGAATGCAGAAAGTTACTTATAAAAAGAGAGGCAAAAAAAGCTAAACATATGTACAAGATGAAAGAAATTAATAAGCCTAGTTAACTATCTGATCTCAACTATTCCGACGAAAATTTATAGATAACCTCAAGCAGATAAAACCCAAAGAGCAAACAAATCTCACAAAGTGTAACAACTAGAGATAACTAATAATGAAGAGTTGAGTAAAGCTAATGATATTTATGGATTCCAAGTAATTTCAAATGCTAATGAACCTGTATATAATGAATTTTAATAATACAATAGAGGACTAGATTTTAAATAAGTGAAAAGCAAATAAATCAAAAGAAGAAGAGTGAAAGAAAAAGGCCCTGTGTAGCCAAACCAAATCAAACGGAGACTCAGAAACTTATTATTCCAGAGAGCTTAGTCTAACACTGTTTATCATCTGGAATTCATTTAAAACTATAAGGAACGATCATAAAATAAAGGAAACAAAGATTTATCATTTGGAAAATTTTAGTAAAACCAGTTAAATTTTTCCTTCAACAGATCTGGGTGATAGTTTTAATTTTACCTTCAAATCCGATTTAGACCAAGAGAGAAGAAAATACTGCCATAAAAAGAGAGAAAAACTAGAATAAAAGGAGAGTATGAGATCAACCACAACTAAAAGAAGAAAGATAGATTTAGGATGATGAGAAAATCTAGATAGAAGAACAAAAGAATAAGGAGAAACGAACAGAAGATTGAGGAAGTCAAGAGAAAACTCCACTCATAAGGAGAGCAGATTTAGAAGAATGAGAAAATCGGGATAGAAAACAGAAGAATGAGGAGAAATGAAAATAATCCGACCCAACATAAGAATCACAGAGTACCAAAGAAAGGGATAAAGAAGAACATGAATCCACAAATCCGAAGAGAAGACATGAGAAAAAGAACAAAAATCAGAAATAAAACTCTCAAAAAAGAAAAAAAATCAAAGATAAAGGAGAAAAAAAATAATCAAAAACCAAGAGAAGATCCATAATGTGATTCTTATTATTACCAATCATCTATGTTAATCCATCACCTTACCATCCCTAACTCATGATCCATAATCCCCGAAGCTTATCCAAAAAAATTATTCCATAATCAGAAGAGAGGAGGAAAAAAAATTTGGAGAGAGGAGAGAGGAAAGATAGGATGACTCAGAAACTATATAGAGGGACACTGCATGGACATTCTTAAATAGACACTACCATTCATAATTTGCGTCATTTTTTCCGTACGATAGTGAATTTAAATATAATATTTAGATGATACTTTCCTCTTACAAGACTCTACATTCTTATCAAAAATGAGCACAATTCGAGATACCAAACCTCACCATCTACCGATCTTAATTTCGACTGTTAACTTTTAACGACTGATATTCAAAGTGGTAGATAATGGTGTTATACACCTCGAATTGTGCGCATTTTTTTATAGGAATGTAGAGTCTCATAAGAGAGACCTTATCATTATTAAATTTAAATTCGTTGCCGTTTGTGTTTTGCGGAGAAATCACATGTATATGCTTGCTTGTTCACTGACATTGTTTATCAACAATTTATTATTAGTATAATAGGTAAAACTTGATTTTTCATCAATCTCGGTAGTGTTATTACCGGTGAAAACCGGAAATGTCATATAATACTTTTACTATTTTTTCTTTCTTTTGCTGCAGGCAATGAACATGAATTTTCTTTTATATCCCACTTTCGCATTTTGGATTACAATATATTGAGTGTCTAACTGCAAAAATTGGAACTTCCAACGATATTTTTGTTTTTGTCAATAAACACTTTTTTCACCTATTGTGCCTAGCATCTTTCTTACCAATTTCGCCAATATTTATGTTTTCTTGTCGGTGAAAACATGATTTTTTTTCTTTACCAATTTCTATTTTAAGGAGCGACAAAAGAGTTTTCAACGGGGATAATAAACAAAAATTTGAAAGAGTAATTTTAGGGAACATGAATTTTCTCGATATTTCATAATTGTTTTGTAAAATATAATTGAAATTACTTTTTTTATGTGGGTCGGCATTTAATGTGGGCATGTGGAACCAGTTATAATGCAACACTTGGTATTTAATTCAACTTTTTTTTTTGTCAATCAACTTATTTAAATCAAAATCTTGATTACATGATCGTTTACAAGAATAACAAAAACATCAAAGTACATGATAATCAAATCTTTAATACAAATGAAGATATCAATTACAGGTAAATCACGAAGAGATATAGCCATAAACTGCAAACATATCCAATTTTTGTAAATGTAGTAGAGAAGATGATGGTATAATAATCTGGTATCGATTCCTACCACTTAATCTGATTTTCTTCTTCTTCAATATCAGATGCTCCTAAAAGAAAGAAGTAATTTGCCTAAAATATTGTAGATCCAAACAAACTCGGATGCCCTAAATCTCTTGGATTGAATATGGATTCAAAGCAATATCGTGTTGAATAGTCAATGTTCTTGAATCGAGAATAGCAAGTCACAAACAAACGATCAAGGTCTGAATAAATAGCCTTGAAAGAAAAGAGAAACTCCCCAAAATTGTTAGATCACTGCGCGGTCGAACTCGCAAGCGTTGCTATCTCAAGATTGTTTGTCAAGTTTAGTTGATCAAAACTATAGTCTTGATTTCTAGTCTACTTATAGATGTGTCTCAAATTAGGATAGAATGTGTAGTTGAGCTTTACAATTCATGACGTTCATCGATTAATGAACGAAGATCTACTAAGGAGAACTTGGAGGAACTTAATCAACAAAAGGTATGTGGAGACTAAAACTTATTTATCACTCAGAAGTCTATTCTACTCTATCTTTTAATGAGACTAAGTCGTATAGCTATATAGACTTTTACATTATACACATTTTATATGTGTATTGGATGTGCACACAGAAGCCAATATATCCAAGCAAATTCATCATATATCTAAAACAAAACCTCCTCCTTAATTATAAGGATCAGAATAATGAAGTCGTCAAAAACTAAATCCAAGAGATCTTTAAAAAAAAACATTCAGCTGTAGCTATTGCGGTGAAAACAATCAAAGAGAATAACAATCTTTCTAAAGTGAAAACACTTTGGCCAAATAAATGCAAACCCTTAAAGATTGTTGATGGCATGAATAACAGCGTTCGTTCGGTTACCAACCTGTTCTTTGGAGAGAATAATGGCGTCCTTATCTCGTAAGAATTCATCTCGGACATTGGCACATATCTCTTCATGCCTTTCTGGAGACAATCCCACACTTGTCCTTTCTTTTATCCTTTCTTGTAATCTTGAAACATAGTCTACCTTCATCTCTAGACGGATATCAACAAGCAATTCTGTTCGAGAGTTGTTCCCGATTTCTTCTTGAAGCTCATTTAGAAGGCATCCTTCTTGGTCAGACTTCAATTTCATCTTAAATTTATGAAGCAATGCTTTCCTCCCCTGATGAACGTGTTGTTTAACCACAGGGTGAATCAGGCCTTGTAATTTAGTTCTTAAGTCACTCTTAACGTCTCCAACCTATTCAGACAACTTCCTATTTCTTAAACCATTAGGGTAGAAAATAATATGTCGGAAAATAAACAATCCTTTTGAGCGATATTTTGAGAGGTTTCTACTTAGTTTTATTTGGCGGTTCATGTAGAAATATTTTTCTAAATAAATCAAGGTATGTGGCACAGTCACGCCTATTGTGCGTGTCTCCACATGGGACATATTATGACATCGCATACATGGATCATCCATAATATTAATATAAAAATGTGTACTAAAAATATTCAAACTTTTAGTCTTATTACAATATTATGTTTATTTTTTATGTGTAATAATATGTTAATTTATGTATAGAGGGATATTTCATGGAATTCTTAAATAGACACTATCATACATAATTTGCGTCATTTTTTCGATACGATAGTGAATTTAAATATAATATTTTGATGATACGTTTCTCTTATAAGACTCTACATTCCTACCAAAAATGAGCATAATTCGAGATACCAAACCTCACCATATACCGATTTTAATTTCGACTGTTAACTTTTAACGACTGATATTCAAAGTGGTAGATGATGGTGTTATACGCCTCGAATTGTGCACATTTTTTATAGGAATGTAGAGTCTCATAAGAGAGACCGTATCATTATTAAATTTAAATTCATTGTTGTTTGTGTTTTACGGAGAAAATGAAGCCTCACACGTATATACTTGCTTGTTCACTGACATTGTTTATCAACAATTTATTATTAGTATAATAGGTAAAACTTGATTTTTCATCAATCTCGGTAATGTTAATACTGGTGAAAACTGGAAATGTCATATAATATTTTTACTATTTTTTCTTTCTTTTGCTGCAGGTAATGAACATGAATTTTATTTTATCTCCCACTTTCGCATTTTGGATTACAATATATCGAGTGTCTGACTGCGAAAATTGGAATTTCCAACGATATTTTTGTTTTTGTCAATAAACACTTTATTCACCTATTGTGCCTAACATCTTTCTTACCAATTTCGCCAATATTTATGTTCTCTTGTCGGTGAAAACATGATTTTTTTTTCTTTACCAATTTCTATTTTAAGGAGCGACAAAAGAGTTTTTCAGCGGGGATAATAAACAAAAATTTGAAAGAATAATTTTAGGGAACATGAGTTTTCTCGATATTTCATAATTATTTTGTAAAAGATAATTGAAATTATTTTTTTATGTGGGTCGGCTTTTGATGTGGGCATGTGGAACCAGTTATAATGCAACACTTGGTATTTAATTCAACTTTTTTTTTGTCAATAAACTTATTTAAATCAAAATCTTGATTACATGATCGTTTACAAGAATAACAAAAACATCAAAGTACATGATAATCAAATCTTTAATACAAATGAAGATATCAATTACAGGTAAATCACGAAGAGATATAGCCATAAACTGCAAACATATCCAATTTTTGTAAATGTAGTAGAGAAGATGATGGTATAATAATCTGGTATCGATTCCTACCATTTAATCTTATTTTCTTCTTCTTCAATATGAGATGCTCCTAAAAGAAAGAAGTAATTTGCCTAAAATCTTGTAGATCCAAACAAACTCGGATGCCCTAAATCTTTTGGATTGAATATGGATTCAAAGCAATATCGTGTTGAATAGTCAATGTTCTTGAATCGAGAATAACAAGTCACAAACAAACGATCAAGGTCTGAATAAATATCCTTGAAAGCGAAGAGAAACTCCCCAAAATTGTTAGATCACTGCTCGGTCGAACTCGCAAGCGTTGTTATCTCAAGCTTGTTTGTCAAGTTTAGTTGATCAAAACTACAACCTTGATTTCTAGTCTACTTATAGATGTGTCTCAAATTAGATAGAATGTGTAGATGAGCTTTATACTTCACGACGTTCATCGATTGATGAACGAAGATATACTGAGGAGAGATTGGAGGAACTTAATTAAAAAAAGGTATGTGGAGACTAAAACTTATTTATCACTTAGAAGTCTATTCTACTCTATATTTTAATGAGACTAAGTCGTATAGCTATATAGACTTTTACATTATCCATATTTGATATTTAGAGCTGAGTGTTTATCGCTTATATATTTCTCGAAATATGTGTTGGAAGCTTTTTGCTTTAACTACGTTCATCATTATTCTTGACGAGTTTCGTTGGAAACAATTTTTTTTGGGACTAATTATTAATTCAAAAGATGATCATGTCGAAATTGCCATGAAACATCTTACATGATTTGTGTGAGACAATCATTTGATGTCGACTTAGAAAGTTTCGTATTGATCATTCGATCACTTGAAAATTACTTGAAGCTAATAGTTTGTGTGAGACTTCTATTGTCGTCTTCTAAGGATGTTTCAATGATTGAAATGGGAGTTTAGAATAATTAACCATGTCTGGATACAACACGGTATGCATACCCAGTATGCGAACTGTATTGTTATGATTCAGGTCCGTGAACCATGTTTGTGTATCAAGTTCGCGAACGGTTTTAACTGTAAAGGTCCAGGATTCTTGTTTGCGTACCTAGTATTCCAACGGTTCTACCTGAGTTGGGTCCGGGACTGCTGGTCGCGCACCTAGTATGCGAACGGCTTGACAAGGCCAAGTTCCAGGGTTGTTGTTCGCATACCTGGTTTGCGAACACATTGGTTAAGTTCTAAAATCGGTTAAGTATGATTATCATACTCATGAACTAAAACATTTATGAATTAAGGAATACAATCTTTGTAAACCGTGGCTTAATGTTCATGAATTGGTTCTTGTATAAGTACTTTGTATGATTACGATTCAATTCGTTCATATATATTTCTATGAGATAGTGAACAATTGAAAAACTCTATGTGGAACACAATTAGATTCATTTGATTATCTTTCATGATTGATGAATCATCATATTTGATCTAAAAGTGTAAGATGAATGTGGTTAAGAAAAAAATGTTCATATGGCTTTCTTCGGTTAACTGTTATTGAGATAACTCAATATACACGTTTAGGTACGGTTACCCATATCAAAATGAAGGTATATTTCATTTTTGTGTAACAAGCTAAGACCATATAATGGTGGAGATTAATTTCTTTATTTCTAAGCAGACTTAGATTGAATCTTAAATCAGGTTTTTATCTAATGATGAATATTGAATGCTTTGTTACTAAGCTATATTAGCTTTGATTGTAAGCAACCCTGATTTGAAAGACTATATAAGGGAGAACTCTAGCAACCGAAAAACCTAATCCCAACACTTTCATGTGTCCTAGTTGCGTACTAGAGTTGATTCTCCTTTATCCTAGGTTTTTCCAAAACCATATTAGATTAACGACTTGAAGACTTCATTTGGGATTCGTGAAGCCAGATCCAACTATTTTCTCTATAGTGGCATATTCTGATCTTACTTTTTCTATCGTGTTGGGTACTATCTTCTTTAACATATTCTCGAGATTTATCTCCGATATGTAAGATATAAAAAGTAATCACAAAGTTCTTCGTCTCAGACTTTGTGGTTCCACAGTAACTTCTTCTACTACAATAGAGTTAATTTATTGTGAGATGATTGATATTTCTAGGATTCTCTTCGAGAGTATAAGTCCGGATTATCAATTGGTTCCTTTTCACCTTGATTTATCAAAATACAGAATAAAACTTCGTAGTTACTTCTATGGGAGACATATTTATCTATCAAGAATAGAATTTTCTGTGGGAGACAGATTTGTTTATCAAGTCTTCGACTTTGTGTCGTAGCAACTCTTTGGTGTGGGTGAGATTAGCTAAGGGAATCAAGTACGCAGAATCCGGCGTGGTTCTAGAGGCATAAGGAACGTGATTGTACCTTAATCGGTGTGAGACTTATTTAGGGCGCAACTATATTCCAGTCGGAAGTTAACTTGTAATAGGCTAGTGTTTGTAGCGGCTTAATACAATGTGGTGTTCAATATGGACTAGGTCCCGTGGTTTTTCTGAATTTGCGGTTTCATCGTTAACAAAAATTTTAGTGTCAGTGTTATTTTTTTTCCTCATTATATTTGTTTATATAATTGAAATATCACAGGTTTGTGTGCAGGTCAATCAGTTGATAAATCCGACCTTGTTTATTGGATATATCTTGATTGACACTAGGGCATTGGTCTTTGGTACCATCCAAGTTATTTCTCATATCAATCGGGTTCAAGGATTTCTATCCGTTCGGTTTGCTGATTGCATTGAAAAATATAGATAAAGCTTTTTAATATATATATTGATTGAGCTCGCTTGTAGGTTGGTTCTCTGAGAATTATATTGGATTTTAGTCCATACAGATCGCCGAACGAATTATTAGGTGTGGTTGTTATACCCTCGCTTTATCAATTGGTATCAGAGCAGGCAAACACGTTAAGACCTCATATATATATATATATATATATATAAGTATGTGTTTATCGCAATCTGATTTTTGTGGATTGAAGTTTGTCTCGCCTTTACGCACATAGTGATGTCTTCCAAAGTTTTTGATTATGCCAAATGTCTTGGACTTACCTCAAATGATAACTCCTTAGTTGATTCTTCTAAATCACGAGGTAGAAAAATTTTGATATCTGATTCTGATAACATTCCCTCTAAAATGATAGTTGACACTATGTTTGAATCTGAAATGGAGCTCACGAGAAATTTAAAAAAATCATCTGGGATTATTGATGTTCAAGTCTCTAAAATTAGTTATCTTGAATAAAAGTATGCTCAGCTCATTGATGAACTTAAAAGTCTCTTGATATAGAACGGGAACTCTATAGTATCATCGAGTATTTTTCTAACAATATCAAAAACCTTGTTCAAGAAACTACTCTACAGCATGAACAGGTTAGTATGCTTTAAGATATTGTTAAAGAAGAATCAATTAGAGAAGAACGTTTAGTCAAGACTCGTTCATCAGAATTGAACAGCCTTCGTATTAAAAAAGAGAAACTTGTTGCATCTCTTTTACTAGTCCAAGAACAGTACAAGTCCTTAAAATGGGAAAAATATATTTTAGTGAGTAAGTCTTCTTCAGTGTCTATCTTTAATACTCATGTGGTATTACCTAGCATGGAGAAAATTACTCCTAAGGAATTATCTGCTAAGAAACGTTTGCGTGACTTGTGGATTTCCAAAAATTCTATCAGTCTAAAAAAGAATTCATCCAATGTTTCTTGTCCATGAACCTGTTCATTCTGTGGGGAAAAAAATCATCATGTTCTACATTGTTTTACTAGAAAGAAACAAATTTCTGATCTTCAAAATCAACTTCTTTTTACAGTCGACAGAGTGAATTTTCTGACGACATCTACTATGGATTTCAATCCTGTAGAAAACCAGAACTCTCACAAAAGAGGTTTTCAAGGTCACTCATCCAGGAATCGTGTCCCTGTTAATGTTTTAAATACATACGCCACAAATGTTCACGTTCCCAGTGATTATGAAAATAATTTTGGCAGACCTAAGTCTAGGAAATGGGATTTTCATAGTTCTTATCCCCTGAAACGGATCTCAAGAGGTCTTAGACTTAATCCTCAGAAAAATTCTTCTGACGGATATTCAAAAAGGTTTAAATTTAATTCTTCTGGAATAAGATATAACCGAAGGAAGGTAAGGAATACATGGCACATACATTCAGAAGGTATTTACAACTCTTCCATCAATATTCGTACATCTCACTCTGTTACCTAGTTCCAGGTACAGTCATCCTTGAAACTAGCTTGAGAGTTGCAATGATGATATTAGTGGGATACTCAAGTTCGTTGTTTGATATGTCTGATCTTGTGTCTGAAATAAAATTGTTTTCTTTTTGTACCCTAATAATTTACACTAGAAGTAGGTTAACTTGGGCCTAATTTCCTCTTCTTATTAGTCAAGTATGGCCCACTAGGCCTCACAAGCAATACACATAGAAGCCCATGTGTAAAAGTCCAATTCAAGGCAAGGAGGGCCCACATCATCAATGACATGTCAGCTTGCCACGTCAGCCTGACATGCCAGCAATAATAACCAACCAGTGTCTGTCACGTTAACACTAAATGCCACGTCAGCACTGATATGCCATGTCAGTTGCATGACCAATCGACGGATGCCACATCAGCGGAAAGAGCAACCAGTCACTCCACAACGATGATGTCAGCAACAGCTAACGACGTCAGCATATTCTGTTTAGGGAGGAATATTCTGTGACCGTCAGTAACGTCGTTAGTATATTTTTTCTAGTGGGGGAATATTATGTCACAGTTAGTAACGCCATTAGCATGACGTCGACGTCATCTTCTCGGGAGAAGTTATCTTCTCTGGAGTCACTTTTGTTTGTCGTTCATGATTTTCCTCCTGTGATTCTCGGCATAACTTACTTCAGTGGTCCTTGGATTTTTCAGCCCCGCTACTTCAAATTGCTGGATGTTTATACCCCACCGGGCCAAGCCGAGTTGACTCGTCCAACATAATTGCTAGCCGAGCAAAGCCAATGGCTCACTGGATTTTCCCACCCCATACTATCGGTCTTGCGGATTTGGACGCCCAACTGTGGGCTTGGCATTACACCCATTTGTTTGGGCCAACCTTTACACCATTTTTCGTGATTAATTTTGTAACCCTAGAGGAAGTTTCTGGAAGGTTTATTGACCAACTCATACAGGCAATATTCTGGAGCATTCTAGGAGGCATGCAGGCAGGTTAATGAAATTTATGC
The DNA here is from genome assembly GCF_003573695.1 of Papaver somniferum. Classification (NCBI taxonomy): domain Eukaryota; kingdom Viridiplantae; phylum Streptophyta; class Magnoliopsida; order Ranunculales; family Papaveraceae; genus Papaver; species Papaver somniferum. The sequence continues at coordinate 171,365,317 of NC_039365.1, forward strand.
CAGGAGGCATGCAGGGAAGTTAATGTAATTTATGCCAGGAGGCATGCAGGGAAAATTAAGATAATTCATGCTTACCTCGAAATGAGGGTAAGACCCTGATTTGAAACATATAAATATATGGTATCACAACCCTAAAAGGTAAGCAATCTGCTCTACTAAAACTCTTGTGAAAAACTTTTGCAAAGTTAAGCATCAGAGGGTTTTTTGCAGGTACCCCCCAATATTCTATTTACGAAGAGAGAAAGGGAGCAGTTCGATCATCAACTTAATCACCATCATATTCGTGTTTGGAGGTGAAAATATTTTACCATCCAAACATGAATGTTGAGTCATATCTTGACTCCTAGTAACTGATGTATCTTGTTGATCGTTTCATGTGCTCTAATTTAAAAGTGAATCTTCTAAATTATAGATCTATGAAAACATATGAGATATCTGAAAACAGAGTGTGTTTCCTTATTTTGGATCCTTGCTGACCCATTAACTTTCCATAACCGGTCTTGAACGTCTGTGTATTCTTGTTCTTAAGAGTTTCTATAGGGTTTCCATAATAAGGGTTTCCTTCTCTTGTTTACAAACATATAAATATTATATTGTTTTCTTTTCATCCCTATTTATATATATATATATATATATATATATGGAGAACCTTTCAAGATCTCAAGAAGTGGAAAATATTGATATAAAGAAGATATCAAAGGATGCAGTTCGGTTTAAGAACTTGTTATGAAGAAGATGACTGCAAGGAAAGAGTACAACTATTGGATTGCTAAATCAGTCAAGGATTTAATTCATTTTCAGAATGACTTTAAGGTCGAATTTGCAAACCTACAACTGCAAATAAATCATCTCATTGATGGTTAGACCAAAATCCTTGAAAATTAAAAGGTCTTGATATGGAACCAGAATAATCTCATCTCTGATTGCATCAAGGCCAGTCAACTTGCTTGCATTGTTGATCGAAAGGTGAATGTTCTAACTCATGAACATGAGTTTCTACGGTCAAAAGGATCAAGGATATCGATAATACCTTTTATGATGGAGTCGTGGAGAGGTATGAAGTTATCAAATAAGTCTGAACTTTTTATCTTGTCTAGGAAACTTCTTATGAGAATTTATTTTTATGCTGAAGAAGGATAACTAGGGTTTGGAATAGCAAATATTGTGATTACACAGAGGTATTTTAATGATTTTCATCTTGCAATGCTTTTAGGTTTATTTGTTTAAATTCTAAGTTATTTGGAAGATGATTTTGCAGTATTAACCTTTATTGGTTTCATATATTGCAAAAATATTTTATGGGATATATGTGTCTACGTCCGTAAACTATGATTATCTCATATATGCTCAGACGTTAAGTCTATTGTGTCTTTATGCAAATATTGATAAAAGATAGAATGAACTTTCAAAAATTCCGCAGTATTGATCTTTCTCTGATCCACTCCTATGTGAAAGTACTGTGTGGCTCTGTAAGTTCTCTTATGTTGAGCATTTTCGATTAAATTAATTAATCTATAAGGTACTCTTGTGATTAATTTATTCGAGTTTACCGGATACAAATCCATGTGGTTTATTAACGTCCAAATAAATCCTTATTTTCTTATAAAAGTAAGGCCGCTCTTGTTGTTCTTTCAGGAATGACATTTTATGGGGGAGATTTCTTAATTGAAGTTGTGCTTAGTTGCCAAATCTTTGTGGGGAGTGCGACTGTGGAATATTGTAGGACTTTAGGAGTTATCTTGAATCTTTATAAACTCCTTGATGAATACTCTAAGTTTCGACTATGTGAAATCATCGAAACAAAGTTGATATATTCTCTTTTAGTCATGAATTATATCTTTGAGAGTTTCATTATGATCCCATAGTTTTCGTACCTTTGCCAATTTATATTGACAAAAAGGGGGAGAATTATTTGGTAGTTCACACTACATACATATGGTTTATGGATCATTGTGTAATGGGGGGTGGTTTTCATTGTATGATGAAGTATTGACTAAGAGGGAGTGATACATATCACCGTAGTATTATTGTCAAAGTTGTGATGCAATTGGAATTTGATGTTGTGTAATAATACCAACAATGATTGAGAACAACTGTTTTCTTATTGTTATGGCTACGGATATTCAACAACAATGATGCTGAGTTGAACACGTTCAAAGTCGCTGGAGTACTTGGAGCAGCGAACGATTCAAGGAATGCCGAAGAACCAAAGAAATCAAGCATGATGGCTGAGAAGCTACAAAGTTTATTTTTTTTGTAATCCATATGTATGGATAGTTTTGTCACTAAGATTGACAAAGTGGGAGATTGTTAGATCACTTCCCGGTCGAACTCGCAAGCGTTGTTATCTCAAGCCTGTTTGTCAAGTTTAGTTGATCAAAACTACAGTCTTGATTTCTAGTATGCTTATAGCTATGTCTCGGATTAGGATAGTTTGTGTAGTTGAGCTTTAGAATTCACGTCGTTCATCGATTGAAGACGAAGATCTACTGAGGAGATCTTGGAGGAACTTCATCAACAAAAAGTATATGGAGACTAAAACTTATCCATCACTCAGAAGTCTATTCTACTCTATCTTCTAATGAGACTAAGTCGTATAGCTATATATACTTTTAGATTGTATACATTTGATATTTCGAGCTGAGTGTATCTCGCTTATCTATTTATCGAAATATATGTTGGAAGTTTTGTTCTTTAACTACACTCATCATTATTCTTGTCGAGTTTAGTTGGAAATATTCATTTGTTGGAAACTAAATATTAAGTCAAAAGATGATATGTGGAACACAACTAGATTCATTTGATTATCTTTCATGATTGATTGGTCATCATATTTGATCTAGAAGTGTTAGATAAATGTGGTTAACACAAAAGTGTTCATATGACTAACTTCAGTTAACTGTTATTGAGCCAACTCAATATATACGTTTATGTACGGTTACCCATATCTAAGTGAAGGTATATTTCATTTGTGTGTAACAAGCTAAGACCATCTAATGGTGGGGATTAATTGTTTTATTTCTAAGCAGGTTTTCATCTAACGGTGAATATTGAATGCTTTGTTACTAAGCTAACTTAGCTTTTGGTTGTAAGCAACCCTGATTTGAAAGACAATATAAGGGAAAACTCTAGCAACTGGAAAACCTAATCCCATATTAGGTTAACGACTTGAAGGCTTCATTTGGGATTCGTGAGGCCAGATCCAACTATTTTCTTAGTAGTTGCATATTTTGTTCTTACTTGTTCTATCGTGCCTATATTTGCTCGAGATTTATATCCGATAGGTAAGATATAAAAACTAATCATAAAGTTCTTCGTCTCATACTTTGTGGTTCCACAATAACTTCATCTACTACCATATAGTTAAGTTATTGTGAGGTGATTGGTATTTATAGGCCGCTCTTCGAGAGTATAAGACATGATTATGAATTAGTTCCTGTTCACCTTGGTTTATCAAAAGACGTAACAAAACTTTGTAGGTTTTTCTGTGGGAGACACATTTATCCATATGAATAGACTTATCTGTGGGAGACACATTTGTTCATAAGTCTTCGTCTTTGGGTCATAGCAACTCTTAGTTGTGGGTGAGATTAGCTAAGGGAATCAAGAGCGCAGAATCCGGCGTGGTTCTAGAGGCGTAAGGAACGCGATTGTACCTTAATCGGTGTGAGACTTGGTTAGGGCTAAACTACATTCCAGTCTGAAGTTAACTTGTAGTATGCTAGTGTCTGTGGCGGCTTAATACAATATGGTGTTCAATCTGGACTAGGTCCCGAGGTTTTTCTGCATTTGCGGTTTCCTCGTTAACAAGATTTCTAGTGTATGTGTTATTTTTTCCGCATTATATTTATTTATATAATTGAAATATCACAGGTTGTGCGTAGTTCTATCAGTTGATAAATCCAACCTTGTTTGATGGATATAAATTGATTGACACTTAGGCACTGGTCTTTGGTACTGTCCAAGTTATTTGTCATATCAATCAGGCTCACGGATTTCTATCTGTTCGGTTTGCTGATTGCATTGAAAAATAAAGATAAAGCTCTTTGATATATCTCTTGATTGAGCTCGCTTTTAAGTTGGTGCTCTCGGAATTATATTGGAGTTCAGTCCATACATATTGCCGAATGAATTATTGGGTGTGGTTTTTTTACCCCCGCTTTTTCAAAAATGACGAAGAAAAATTGCTCCAAATAGCAAAAAAATATGTCAAAAGACTTCAACAACAAAAAAAAACTAATTTTATTCAATTAAAACTTAAAAAGAAAAGAAATCTTGCTCAGATCTGGTATAAAAAGAAATTTTGTTAATTTATATATTATACTTAATCAATTAAAAATATTATCTGGTAGTATATTAATTGTATGTTAGTTGCATACATAGAGAGTTTATTCGGATGAAGTGGGCTAGAATGTTTTTAGGCTTTATACAAAAACAAGTTTCTCTCTTTTTGCGCTTCTCAAATCTAGGCCCCTTTTATTTTTCACTTTGCAAATCTAGGCATGTTTTGACAGTCTTTTGATTACATCCAGTTAGGTGCAAGGTGACAGTTATCCCACATATTAAAAAGTCTTATACACCATGAACTACATCTTCTTGATGGGTAGAGTAAATTAATGGTTCAACGATCCTAAAGCGATGTAACGAACCTGAACCAGGCTCGACGAATCCGAAATATGTGTAATGATCCTGAACCGGGTTCGAGGAACCTGAATAATGTTTTATAAGGTTGATTTCCTAGCAACCGAAAACCCCCAAGACACTTGGGAATGATAAGCCCAGTTGGGAAATGATTTAACAAGCATAAAATGGTGAAACGATCCTGAACCAAGATCGACGAACCCTAAAAAATGACGTAGAGGGTCAACATGGCAACGAGTATACGGTGAATAAGTAAACTTCTGCCGGACTTAACCAAGATGGATGGAAAAGTCGACGATATGCCTATATTTGCAAAGTGCAAAAGAATGAAAACGGGCTTCGATTTGTCAATCACGGTAAAAATCATGCCTATTTCTGAATGTAATCCAAACTTTTCCCCATTTTAAAACAACCATGAGAAAAGTTTAAATTGCAACGAGAATAATAATGTTAAACGAAGGGGTTTGACTTTTTGAAATAGAAATACAAGAAAAATTGTCCCCACGTTAAAGTTTGCAAGCTGATGACTGCGGTCCGCTACATGTGTTACTTTTGTTTTTGTAGGTTTACGAGTCATTCAAATTAACCATAATATAGTTGTTGTTAGTTTAGCTAATATTTGTGAGAGAGTGTCTCGTCTTTTAATTGGCGTGGCCAAAACCTCAAAATCCTTCTAGATTTATTATACGGGCAATTTGTAGTCCTTATATTCTAGTTGTAATTCGAGGTTTTACCAGTTACCTAAAAATCAGATGAAAACTGAATAGGATACTTTAGATAGCGTCAACTAAACGTAAGGATTGACCTCGTTTTTAGGACGACATGTTTAGGATTTTTGTATATTAGCCAGGTGCAATGTGATCTTACACCGTTTCACACATTTTTGTTTACCACATCAACTAAATCACTTCATTATGAAAGAGTAATTGCACCATTAACTATGAAAGATTGATTTCATGGACATTTTTAAATGTCCTCATGATATTCTGATTTCGTTTCTAATTTTGTTTTAGTAATTATAAAATGAGATATATTTATACCCAAAAGATAATGAGATCGACCAATAATTATGAAATAACAGGGGTCTAATAACATCCAATATTTCATTTAGGCAATCTATATGGAAAAACTCCAGTATAATTCTAAGAGAATCAGCTAGACAGTCAGACTCAATCAAGGAAAATATATCCAAGAGTTGTATCTTTGTTTCTCTATGTAATCAGCAAATCAAACAGATAAAAATCCGCGAGCCTGATTATTATAGGAAACAACTTGAACGGTTCCAAAGATCAATTTTCAAGTGTCAATCCATTTCAATCAACAAACAAAGGTTGGATTTACCAATTGATTGAACTACGCACAACATATGATATTTCGATTATATAAACAAATATAATGCGTAAAAGAAATAACACATACACCAGAAGTTTTGTTAACGAGGAAACCGCAAATGCATAAAAACCCCGGGACCTAGTCCATATTTGAACACCACACTGTATTAAGATGCTGCAGACTTTGGCTTACTATTAGAGCATTTCTCGGTCGAACTCGCACGCGTTGCTATCTCAAGCATGTTTGTCAATGTTAGTGATCAAAACTATAAGTCTTGATTTCTAGTCTACTATAGCTAAGTCTCGGACTAGGTTAGAAAGTGTAGTTGAGATCAAGAACTCCATGGCAATCATCATACAAGATGAAGGACTACTTAAGGAACTGGTGGAACTTTATCGACTAAAAGGTATGTGGAGACTTGAACTTATCTATCACTCAAAAGTCTATCTACTCTATCTCCTATTCTTGAGACAAAAGTCATTTTGCTATATAGACTTCGATTATACACATTTGATATTTCGAGTTGAGTTTATCTTGCCTATCTATTTCTCGAAATATGTGTTGCTAAGCTTTCGCTTTGGCCAAGTTCATTTTTACCTGGTGACGAAATTCATGTTGTGTTTCAATCACTTTGAAAATTGCTTTAACGAAAAATGGTTTGTGAATAACAACTATATAACGTCCTCTAAGAATGTTTCAATGATTGAAATTGAAAGTTTATATTATACAACCAATGGTGGATATAAGCATTGTGTGAAAACACATATATGTATAAGTCCTTTTTCCTTGAACCGAAGTTTGCGAACTTTGTTGATCAAGAGAACCACAAGAGCCGCGAACCCAGTCCGCGAACTGGGGAAGTTCTCGACCCGAGAAAATCTGCTAGAGTTTGAGAACTCCTTCCGGGAACTTAAGTCCGAGAACTAAGTCTGCGAACTTAAGTTGGTTATATCTAAAGACGATTATTTGTGAACTTATTTATATTAACTAAGGAATGTTAAATGCAAAGCGTGGCTATAAAGTTCATGAACCGATTCGAGTAAATCAAATCGTTTTTCCTTCAACTGTGTCTTGTGTATTACATAAGATTTCCTTGCAATTGAACAACTCTCTAACTAGTTCATTTGAGTCATTTGAACTAGTTATGGTGAAGAAGAATATGGTTGATATGAAAGTGATCATATGGCTAACCATTTAGTTAACTATTGTTGAACCAACAAATGTACATGTTTTGGTAAGGTTACACAAACCTAAAATCGTGCATTTCATTTGTGTGTAACAAGCTAAGTTTTCGATCCAACGGTTGAAAGATATTAGCTTGAATCTAATCAGGTTTTCATCTAACGGTGAATATTGAATGCTTTATTACCAAGATTGCAAACCCTGATTTAAAAGACTATATAAGGGAGAACTCTGGCAACTGGGAAACCTAATCCCCACACCTTCCGTGTGATACTAGTTGTATTGGCTAGAGTTGATTCTCCTTTAACCTTAGGTTTCTTATTGAAAACTAGGTTAACGACTTAAAGACTTCATTTGGATTGTGAAGCCAGGCCAATACTACTTTCTCGTAGTTGTGTGATATGATCTTGCTGATTCTATCGTGTTGAGTACAATCATAATGATTGGCTTGAGATTAATATCTCCGATAGGCAAGATATAAAAGTAGTCACAAACATCTTCGTCTCATCGTTTGTGATTCCACAATATCTTCTTTCGCCGCGTCAATTAAGATTATTGTGAGGTGATTGATAATACTAGGCTATTGTTCGGGACTATAAGTCCGGGTTATCAATTGGTTCATGTTCACCTTGATTTATCAAAAGACAGAACAAAACTCGTAGGTATTTCTGTGGGAGACAGATTTATCTATTATTGTAGACTTTTCTGTGTGATACAGATTTGTTTATTAAAGTCTTCGACTTTGGGTCGTAGCAACTCTTAGTTGTGGGTGAGATCAGCTAAGGGAATTAAGTGCGTAGTATCCTGCTGGGATCAGAGACGTAAGGAGCGCAACTGTACCTTGAGTCAGTATGAGATTGATTGGGGTTCAACTACAGTCCAGACCGAAGTTAGAAATATCAACCACCTCACAATAACTTAACTATATGGTAGTAGAACAAGTTATTGTGGAATCACAAAGAATGAGACGAAGATCTTTGTGATTATTTTTTATATCTTACCTATCGGAGATAAATCTCGAGCAAATCTTAGAGAAGATGGTACTCAATACGATAGAACAAGTAAGATCAGAACACACAACTACAGAGAAATTAGTTGGGTATGGCTTCAAAATCCCAATGAAGTATTTAATTCGTTAACCTATAATGGTTTTAGGAAAAACCTAGGTCAAAGGAGAATCGACTCTAGTTGCAACTAGTATCATACAGGAGGTGTGGGTATTAGATTTCCCAGTTGCTAGAGTTCTCCCTTATATAGATGGTTTTAGCTTGTTACATACAAATGGAATATACCTTCATTTAGATATGGGTAACCGTACCTAAACGTGTACATTGAGTTGGCTCAATAATAGTTAACCGAAGTTAGCCATATGAACACTTTTGTATTAACCATGTTCATCTTAACACTTATAGATCAATTGATAGTCAAATGAATCTAATTGTGTTACTCATAGAGTTGTTCAATTGTTTATATTCTCATAGAAGTATACAAGACACAATGGAAACAAAATCGAATTGATTCAAAAGAATCAGTTCATGAACATTTTAGCCACGGTTTGCAAAGATTGCATTCCTTAATATACAAATGTATTTGTTCATGAGTATAAAATCATACTTAACCGATTTTAGAACCGTGAATCACTTAAATTTGCAAACGGGTACGCTAACTTAAGTTCCGGACATTGGTCACAAGCCGATAGTTTGCAAACGGGTACGCAAATGTTACCTCCAGACCGAACTCAGTTGAAAGCGTTTGCGAACGGGTACACAAAATTGGTTCCCATACTTCAACAGTTAAATCAATTTGTGAACGGGCATGCAAACTTAAGTACCTTGACTTAACAGTTGAATAAGTTTGCAAACGGGTATGCAAACTTAACTTCCGATCCTGAATTCCAATAAAAAAAGTTCGCATACTTAGTACACAAACCATAATGTATCCAGACATGGGTTTTAGATCTTAACTCCCATTTCAATCATTGAAACATTCTTAGAAGACGACAATAGACGTCTCACACAAACTATTAATTTATAAGCAATTTTTAAGTGATCGAATGATCAATACGAAATATTCCGAGTCTATATCAAATGATTGTCTCACACAAATCATGTAAGATGTTACCAGGTGATTTTCACATGATCATCTTTTGACTTTCGTCAAGAATGATGATGAACGTGGTTAAAGCAAAAAGCTTTCCAACACATATTTCGAGAAAGATACAAGCGAGTTAAACTCAACTCGAAATATAAAATGTGTATAATGTAAAGTCTATATAGCTATACGAATTTGTCTCAATAGGAGATAGAATAGATTAGACTTCTGAGTGATAGATGAGTTCAAGTCTTCACATACCTTTTGTTGATGAAGTTCCATAAGCTCCCCTTATTACTTCTTCGTCTTCAATCGATAAACTCCGTGAAGTCTAAAACTCAACTACACATTCTATCCTAATCCGAGACATGGATATAAGTAGACTAGAAATCAAGACTTATAATTTTAACAACGAAATTTGACAAACAAGTTTGAGATAGGAACGCTTGCGAGTTCGACCGAACAATGGTCTAACAAATTCTTAATTAAATTTAAAGGAACGAATATCTTGACTTAGAATCCTAACCTGAATCTTCCACTTATTTATTTTAAAATTTTCCAAACAAATTATCTAATCAAAAAAAGATTCTAATGGGTGTACTTTTTAATTCAGCCATTGGATTTGTTGTTTAAATTTGATTTGGTGGTTCTCCTTGTTCCAAACCTTGAAGTTCCTTATTGCATTTGTTTACCCCTTATCATGCAAAGGCCTGTGAATAACAGTATGTGGATTTAGCCTATTTAAACCTTGAGGTTCTGTTACTCGGTCCTATTCAAACCAATTCATCTTCTTCTACTATCCTAAAACCCTAAAACGTAAAACCCCAGTATTATTTTCCTGTGTCATACTCATCTGCAAATTAGGTGTCTATCTGAATCAGCGGTATCCAAAATCAGTTCAGTTTTGTGATCAATTGAGAATGAGAAGAACGATGTCAAGCATTCCAGAAGAGATTTGCCTCCAAATCTTCTTAAGATTACCGGTGAAATCAACCTTCGTATGTAAGTGTGTTTGTAAGACATGGTTTTCATTGATTTCAGATCCTGATTTTGTTAAAATGCATCTTAATTTTAGCCCCCATAGAAATATCTCTAACAATCTCATCCTTGGAGGTTGTTCTTTTGATGCAATTTACTCGGTAAGTTATGATTCATTAGATTTTGGACCATCTCTGTGTGAGGAGAATGAAATTACTTTATCTGAAATGTGGTACCCTTATATATCTTCACGTTATGCAGTTGAAATGTTAGGTTCTTGTAATGGTCTAGTTTGCCTTATGTATAATTTTAGAAGCTTCTCTGGTAATGGTAATGGTAGTGGTTTTTGCACAAAATTCTTCTTCTGTATTTGGAACCCAGCCACTCATGAATACAAGAAGGTAGGCGAACCGACAAATAAAATTGCTTTTGAGAATATCGGGATTTATGATTTTGGTTGTGATTACAAAAATGATGATTACAAATTGGTAATTGGTTTGAATTCTACTCACACTGGTTCTGTAGTCCAAGTCTATACATTAGGATCTGATTCATGGGGAAGCTTCATAACCATCCCTTATTTTTTCTATTCTAATCGGAAATCTGGGGTACTTGTTAATGGAAATATTCATTGGTTAGCCGAGCAAGGAAGACTCATAGTCTCATTGGATATTAGCGATGAGAGATTCAAAGTAATGGAAGTGCCAATAGAACTCAGGGAGAATGGACATTGGTTTATTACTGCAGCAGTGTTAGAAGGGTATCTATGTGTACTCGTCGTGTTTGATACTGACACTGATGATTATGGTGATGGTAGTGATGATGATGATGGTGGTGATGATGATCATGGTCCTGTTGAGGTATGGGTAATGCAAGATTATGGTGTTCGAGAATCTTGGATTAAACGTTATATCATCACCCATGAAATAATTGCTAGGAACATTATGCATCATTCCTTTTCTTTGAGGTTTATGTGGTTTTCTAAGAATGGTCAGATTCTAATAACGGAGTCTGGTAAGTTAGTTTTATATGACCCAAAAGATGGAAATGCTATTGAACGAGGTATGGGTAGAGCAAGGGGATTTAGGTCAGAAGCGAGTTATTCTGAAAGCTTAGTTTCAGTTAACTCTGGTACCTATGCGAGGAAAGGACACATAGAGGAACCAATTGAGACAGAGAATCCTAAGAAGAAAAACATGAGAATGGATTGGTTTTTGATTTCCTGTGTTCAGTTAACTCGTTATTCCTTACAGTAAAATAAAATTCACTTTTTTCATTTCCTGTGTTCTGTTCCATTTTTATTGGTTTTTGATATATAACATATAATAGGTATGAAATTATGTTTGGTGTCCTGTCTTTCTTTTTTTTTTTGGTAGACTTTTGTGTCCTGTCTTAAGCAACTCGTATCGTATCCTTCTATTGAAATTCTATTTTGTTATATTTTTGTGAAGTTCTGAAATTTGATGAAAGAGGAAGTAGACGTTGGAAACCGAGTCCTAATTGGTCCTGTATTTTGAAATGGTGGGTGCATATCTAGAGCTTGAGTTTTGTATGCACCGTAGTTAACGCATCTGCAGCTTGGTTATCTTCTCGATAGATGTGAAAAATACTCCAGTGAGGTATATGTTGCAGTAGTTCTCGAATGTACCGAGGAGGTGCTGCTTTTGTGGTGAGAACATGACAAGGGACAGACTCTGGCTCAATGGTGATGGATGATATGTTCATCATACGAACATGATGAAGACCTATAAGCAATGCCTTTGATTCTGCCATGATATCAGATGTAAAGCTGAGAGGTTCTGCTATTTGCACAGAGTATCTTTCCTGTGTCATTCCTAAGAACTGCTCCTGCGACAGAAACGCCTGAGTTCCCGCCATTGCAGTTTGGCCTGGTGGTGGAGGTGTCCACTCTATTGAAGCTGCGTGCCTGTGGTGCTGTGGATTGTTGTTGTGTGCTGTTGGAGATAGTCCTGGAGCCAGTGGTGGTTGATGTTGTTAAGCCCATATGGAATCTGACACTCCATTTGAAACAAGCAGTTCGATGGTATTGGGGGACCATTGGTATGTTTCAACGGAAGTACACGGTATGGTAATTGGTGGGTGATCTGGGGAACTGCTGTTGTAAAGAAGGTATTATTTGATCCCAAATTAGTTGCACTTTTGAACATTGAAATAACAAATGGTTGACGGATTCAGGCAAGTCATTGCAAAAATGACCTTAGTTGGTGAGAGTTATAGATTTGCCGTTGGTGAAGAACATCCCTTGTCGGAAGACCTTGATGCGTGATTTTCTGGGCCATGAAGGGTTTTGGGCCTGGTTTGGTTGGTGAAACAGGCTGTAGGCTGATTTGGCTGGGTATGTTCCTGATTTTGTGTGGAACCAAATGAGTTTATCTGGTGTGGGAATTGTAGATAAAGGCAAGCTTTTCAAGGTGGTGGTGTGACTAGTGATGGATAGAATAAGGTCAGTGTTGCAGGTGTTGGTGGTGGGGTGGATGAGCTGGTTGACAGTGGCTAGGTGGGAGGAGGTGGTGTTGATTAAAGATTGTTCACCTTGTATCGACCAAATGTTGGATTGGTTACCTGATCTAATTTGGTCACCTTGGATCGCTTTCATAAAATTCTTCCTTGTCAAGTAAGTACACAACTATATATTTGAGAACTGGCTTCCTTGTCTGCAGCTCTACATTCTCCGGCTGCCACTGCTTCTGTAATATTTGTCTCCGAACAAATGTTCAGCATTCGTAATATCTTTAACCTCTGCAATTATCATCTAAAAGTAGAAACCAAAGTGTTTCTGCATTTAGACATTAGGTTTTTATTTCATTGTCTATCAATGCGATTTCCATGAATTGCTTCGCCGACAATTTCTGGAAGCCAACCATCACCAAAAGTCTCAACTCTAATGAAATTGTAAATTCTATGTACATACTGAAAGTATTTAAAAATGAGGAACCCAACTGAAATAAGAAAAACTCAAACTGAAAAGCTAAAACGGGGCTGTGTATCTTTTTCTCTCGGTGAGCTGTCTGAAACCAAACCAGTTGTTTGTCAACAACAAGCCTCTGAACTTGAGAAAGGCCTTTCCAACTGTGGGTTGCCCAGTGACGAGATCAACTTCGGGTAGAGGCTGTATTGGAGAAAAGGAAATCATTGTTATGTTTAGGTCATGACTGTTAGCAAGAAAAATAAATGAATACCCTTAAAAAAAGAGGCGAGTCGTTTATCAAATAGTGAAGAAATTTTAGTACTCGGTAGAGAAAGAATTGTCATTTACGAGTAATCATACCTTGCAGAAACTCAGGCAAATCCTTCCCTTTCAGGGCTTTTGAATCCCATGTTTCCAAAGAGCTCAAGAATATTTTCACGGGGTCCTCAGTAGGTAACTTCAGCCTCCGAAAGTAGGCCAATGTCATCAAAGAGCTCAGATGGTTCTGGACCAGATTGCAGGAGAGATATGATCATAGTCACATCCACCACATAAGGCATTTGTTTCATGAATTTAACAATCCAAAAGGTAAGTCGAACTGTCTAGCCCGGTGGTTGATATCTCATCTATGAAGAGAGCTTTTGCTAGCCCCACCAGAATTTCTCCTGCATTCAGGATCAACAAATACAGTTATAACTTTTAAGTAGTAACTACACAAAGAGCAATTTCTGAACATTACTTCTGTAATATACATACCTGTTGCACACGCTTCTTTTGTCCACCAGAGATACCCCTCGACAAGTTATTCATTCAACTGCACTGAAGCAACATTACCTGCTCCAAAGAGAAAAATAACAGAATACACAGGCCCAAGCAAATTCTGCAGGTCTTGTTGGCTCGTCATGAAGATGATGATGGATTAGCGACCAACTCTACGGGCTATGGTGAGTCTCTTTCTCTGATCAGTTGAAAGACTGTCTTCTCCAGGCAATAAGAGAATTGTTCAATGGACGAAGCTCAACCAAATCCATGACCTCGTCAACAAACATCTAAGATATGACTAGAGTAGAAATGCAAGTTCAATGAGATCCACAAAAGGCCAAAGTCATATTCACTATTGAACAATATGACCTCCACAGATACTCACCTTTATTTCTAATAAACAAATATAATTTCTCAAAGAAAGATTGTTAAAAGATGATATCTCTGAAATACCTTTGGTGTCTCCTTTCTAACATCAGCAGAGAGATGAAGGCAGGCCGACTACAAAAGAGATTCACGAGCAGTGACATGAGGTGAATGGATATCATTTTGTTCACAGTAACCCACTAATCGAACAAAAGTTGCTTGGTTCTTTGGATATCCAGATAAGTTAATTGTTCCTTCAATGTACCTCCAGCTAGAACATCCATCAAGGTAGTTTTTCCAGCACCACTAACAGCAACTAATGCTATCAATACACCCTGGTCTGAAAGCCCCTAACATCTCTTCAAAACTGGAGATGAGTTTCTTCGATTCCTTTAAGACTTCATTTCCTAATTAACAAACTCACAATAAGACTCACGCACTTCGAAAGTCAACAAAAAACATACCACACACAAGATCTTCATTTGATAAGTGACTCACAGCAGGCATATCAACCTAGTAGAACCATTCCACTTTTTGGTTCTGTTACATTTGAACCACTAATCTCCTGTAACCGGATGTTCTTTGACATCTTACTTCATCCTCATCCTGATCTGCAATCAACGCTTTCGACTCACCAAAAGCTGCAAATCCATTTTCAGGATTAAGTGTTAGCATATAGAAAGTATGTCCCCAACACGAAAACAACACCAATATATGAAATAAAAAACATGGCTTACGGCTTGCATGAAAAGAACATTGAAGACAATATAAAGTGCAAACAGTGCCACAACAAAAATCCAAAACCAGTTGTTTGTCCGAAACAAGCTTCTGACTTGAGAAGGGCCTTTCTGACTGGATTGACCAGAAACGGGGATCGACTCTGGTAGACGCTGTACTAGAGAAAAGAAAATCATAATTATGTTTAGGTCATGACTTTTAGCAAAAAAATGAATTCCCTATAAAAGCAAAAAAGGTTAATTGCTTATCTAATGTTGAAGAAATTACAGTATTCAGTAGAAAAGGAACTGTCATTTAAGAGTAAGCAAGCATACCTTGTCCAGTCTTTCATCAAGAAACTCGTTTATGGCTGTGGCTTTTTGGGCGTACATCATAGGAGATACATAGTGTCCCCAACTAATCCATGGCTGAAAATCATCTGCACAAGCAGAAAACAAAAAGCTTCTGCCTAAGTTCATGAGAAACAAGTAGCCTTAAGTAACCAACCAAGGAACAACCCCTCACCTTTGGATACAGTGTATCCTCCAAGCACAAAAGCCAATACAGCAAGGTGAAGGTACCAAGTGCATTGGCTCAGTCTTAATATACCAATACTGCTCTTGGTCCTTGGAAGTTAACTCTTTCCGCAACTCCTATCATTAAAACATGAAACCAGTAATTTTTTGTTTCACCATGATCCAACAAGTTAACAGCAAAAACCCGATAAAAGCTTATGCATCATTTTGAGCCACAAAATTTGAGATATCTAACTCATACTCCCAAATCTCACTTGATGAGACTACTGAACAACTTAACCATTTCCTATTACCGATTGACATTACTAAAATTGAAAATCTAAGCAAAAATCAAATGAAACTCAGAATTTTCTGTTTAATCTGATCATAAACATAATAAAAATTGCATTTCCCATTCATTATCAAAATTCTAAAAAGAAAAAAGAAGAAAAAAAAAATTGATTACCTTAAATGCATTCAAAGTAGTAGCGAACAACGTTGGGAGTGGTTTACTATCCAGATAAGCATCAGCCTCTCGGAAAAATTCTTAAATTTGAGCTTCAGTATATCAAATTGGATGATTTACCCAATGATACACCCAACATCATCATCTCCTCGCCATGATTTTAAAATTCTAGAATCAAATAATTCAGATTTTCTACGTCTCTTGTCAGATCTAACAGGATACTGAGATTCATTTTTGGAGAGTGTATCACAGAAGAAAAAGGACCAAACCAAAATGAGGAGCAAGTTCTGAGGTGAGAGACGAAAACCATTTAGTATTTTTTAATTTTATTTTTGGTAGTTTTCCCTCACGTGTAAAACAGGAGACTTTCCCGTTTTTCATCTTTCATCCATATACATGGTCTTCTTTGATAAAATTTATGATTATCTATTTATGATTTTAAAAATAAATTTTTCCAAACATTTTTTTTAAATAATTGATTATCTTAGAATAATGATCTTAAAAAACAGAGGAAAGAATAATAATTTATGATATTTTTTTAGTCATATGTTGTTTTTTTATATCTCTCTTGATAGTTTAGAGAAAATAAGAAAAAAAAATTCAATTTGAGTTTGTTAGAAAAAATAATTGATTATAATAAATTTTTAAAACAATTTTTTTCTGTTTATGGAAATAATAAATTTTTTTATTTATGATTAAAATAATCAGTTATTATAATGGTTACCAAACACACATAAAATCCATTATAATGGATTATGGACTGATAATCCATTAAAATAATAGTTACCAAACAGCCCCTGTATATATAGAGTTATAGACTCGTATAGGACGGATTTGCCTTTGACTAGGTTTTTTTTTCCTCGAGTCAATAGGGGCGACCCTGATTGAATTACGAGCGACTAATAAGACAAAATAGGGTCACCCAATCCTAAAATGAAGCCATCCCTTATCTCTGACTTTTTGAAATGGCAAATATATCCTCCAAAATTGGTAGATAAAAATACAATCGGTATTTTATTTTCGTAATCGGTAGATGTTAGGATAATCGGAGGTTATTGTGTACATATGTAGTTTGAAAGTTTTGTTATTTTGAAAAGAAACTACAATCGGAAGGTATTTGGTTACCATGTCTTCCGATTATGGAGTTGCCCCAAAATTGATATTTGAAAAAATCTCAACTTTTTCGAATTTGGGAACTACCGTAATCGGTAGACGTGGAGTTAATATGTCTACCGATTTTGGAGTTGCCTCAAAATTGATATTTGAAAAAATCTCAAATTTTTCAAATTTGGGAACTACCATAATCGGTAGCTTATTATCGATTTTAAACCCCACGTTAATCGGTAGACAATGATAAAATTTTGTGTCCGATTATAAGGTTATTTATGTTCAGAAGAACAATAAAAATGAAGCAACTATAATCCGTAGAAATGGTTAACATTTGTACTTCCGATTATGGACCTATCTGACCTTTTTTTTTGAAAAGTCATCAGAATTGGTAGTTAAGGTTGATAACATTACTACCGATTCTGAACGTATCTCACAATGTTTTGAAATTGTACCAGAATCGGTAGGTAAGGTTGATATGTATCCTCCGATCATGGTGAAAAATTCAGCAGTTTCAAACAATCAAGTAATAAACATAATTCAAAATACATTCATAACCCATAAACTTAAGAACATATAATCCAAAACAAGTATTTAAAACATCATAATCCGAAAGAAACTGTTTAAACAACATAATCCATAAAATCGAACAACACATTATCACCTAATTCCTAGTTTTCTTCTTAGTATTGTCAGCTAAAGTTTTAGAACGCTTAACACGACCCGGACGACCCGCATTATTACCAGCATCACCTTCATCTCCCTCAATATTTCCTTTGGCATGAGAGCTTGAAGAATCGTGAGATCATTTTTTCTCCTTTGATGCTTTTTTCTTGGGTGGGTTCTTCGTCACTTTCTCCCCAAAATCAGTTGCATACTCTTCATTATCAACATTATCAATCATCCCTGTGCTTTTTTTTATCTTCTCAATTGGCACGGGCTATCAGCCGTTATGCAATCAGCGCACCATTTGGACAAAACCTTGAACCTATTCACCTGTTTTTTTAATTGACAAAACATCAAATGGAGTTCAACTAAGAAATTGAATCGTAATATTAGAGGAAAAAGTCATAACCATACACACCATTTTATCATAACCTGGGGGTTTTTCTTTGATGATACATCTGTAAATGGAAGCCGAGGTCGTCTTTGCTTTAAGTTCACGGATTACACGAAGATGTGAATGATCCTGGTACCACTCCATATAGCCTAGAGCATTTTCATCACCTCGGGTGACAACTCTTCCAGTGTTCACCATGTGGTACTGCCTCTTATCCCAATGTTCAGTAACAGATGGTGTACCAGAGTAAACTACCTTGATGTTGTTCTGGTTAGACTCGCTATGCTCCACGTCCAACTTGAACTTGCTATTCATGTGATGCCATGGTACTGTTTGGCAAGTACCATGTTGTCGCATCACCCTGGAGCCATTGTACATCACATAACTTGTGGGGTGCCACAACAGTCCAAAATAATGGGACAAGTCGGAGCTATCCGCTATATGTCCACTAGCTCTGTCTTCCTTGTATGGATCAAAGCATACCTCTGACGCCTTAAGTGAGTCTAATTTCTCCTCAAGCTAACCAACTTCTGCTCCTTTGTCCTTGAATGATTGTCATTGAACTTGTACTTTGTTCCTCTCGGTGTACCTCTCTCTCACGCTGTGTTCACATCTGCCAATTTCAGACTGGGGTAGTGGTCATATATCCATGTCTACATAGATATCAAACCAAGTATTAGAAATTAATTCTTAAATTTAAAAAAAAAATAACGATCAATGGATTAATAGAGTTGAGAAAATACCTGGAATAGACTCACGTTTCCGGCAATTTGGTTAGTTTTAAGCCTCGACGCTTTTCTCAACTTTGTCATCAAGAATGCAATAGTTGTCGTGCCCCAGGAGTATTCTGCGACCTTATTGAGAGGATGCAATAGTTGTAGAAGGTTGGCATCTACTCGGTTGCCAATGGTATCGGGGAATATGACACATCCCAATACAACCAAGAGATAGGCGGTGGTCGCGGCATCCACTTCGGCATCACTTAACGGTCCTTTCTTTTCTTTCTCAGCAGTGTCTTTGAACATCTTGATCAACTGACTCATGTTAAACAGTCTAACTTTGTATGAGAAACACCTGTTGAACTCAATGTATGATGTCTCTTTATCCCAACCAAACCACTTGTTACACAAATCATAAAGTTGTTCCCAACTTAACTGCTTTGTGTACTCATACTTGACAGCTACACCGTGGTCATTGAGATGAAGAATCTGCCTCGCATCATCTGGAGTAATGGCCATCTCCCCAAACGACATATGAAAGGTGTCAGTCTCGGTATACAATCTCTCCATAAAAGCCGATATCGCGACCCGATCATGGTCTGACATTGAGTTCTCGACATCACTAGATAATCCCGAGTTGGATATAGTTCTCTTGAACCTCTCACATTCACCGGATAAAGGCCAATCCTTCAATACTTTTGCTGGTGCGGCAGTGGGCTTGAGTAGACGAATCGCATCGGAATGATACTATTAAACACACAACACGTTAGTAAAAAAAATACGATTATTACCTTGGTTTCGTTGATTTCTCTGGCTCAGGAGTTTTTGTATCCAAATAACAGTACTCCTCCATCTCTAGGAATCCCAAGGATTTCTTCTTCAAAATCCGTATTCTTCAAAGAAATGGGTACAAGGTGTGATACTTTCTTCGCGATTAGCTTCCTTGTAACTCCTCATTCTCCTTGTGTACCACTTGGTTGTCCTTCTTCTTGAGTGATTACTGGAACACTTTGTCCAACTTCATGTTGAGTGATTTCTGGAGCGCTTGCGTGTACTTCTTCTTGATTTCCTTGTTTAGCCCTTGGTTCCACTTATTTTTGGATCCTTTCGCTTTCTCTCCGCGCACTAGCGCTTAGTTTCTTACCCCCTTTTTGACGAGGCACTATAACAGTTGTATCTTGGTCTTTCTTACCTCGCCTGTCCCTAAACGATAAAATTGGTTCGTAAGAATCACATTACAAACTCCATAATCAGAAGTCATAATTAAAATATAGATTTCCAATCATGCATAATCGGAAGCACGGGTAAAAGCTTTTCTTCCGATTATACACAATCGAAAGTCATATTCTAGTTTGCTTCTTCCGATTATGCATCAATTCGGGTTCAGAAACTGATAAAGTCATGAGACATATATAATCGGAAAAAAACAATATAAAATATCAACCGATTGCATATACTCGGTAGTAAAGAAATATCCTTTGGCTTCCGATTAAAACGTAGCCCCAAAATAGGATTTTTCCAAAATCACAAAAATTTCAAATTTTACAACTTACATAATCGGTAGTTTGTTAAATTTTTCTAACCTATAATTTGATGAATCAGAAGTCAAATACTATACAATATCTCCGATTCTGGGCAATATTTGTGTGTCCCTACATGTTCTGATTCTCTGTTACAATTGTAAGGCAACTTATAACTTAGCTACCGATTATGTCAATTTTATGGTTCAGTGGCAAATAACTTTGTATAATCGGAAGTAATCTATAAATATTAACTCCCGATTCTGGTCGATGTAACCGAAAACCCTAGAAATTGGACACAATCGAGAGATAAAAATAAGATCTAACTACCGATTCTGGGTAAATAACCGAAAAACCTAAAAAAATCATCGATTCGTCAAATTGAATCAACATAAACACATAAAACGATAGAAACTTACCTAATTGGGGCCATTTGCTGGAGAGTTTGATTATCAGAATCAGCACCACCACCTACAATAACACGCATCATCCTTTTCATGTTCGTGTTCTTCGTCGTTTGCAGCAGTTACAATCACTTTGTTTTTTAATTTTTCTCGAGCTTTCATGGGTTCATTAGTATCAATCATCGTTTTATAGAAGAATCGACGATGTTTCTGATTCGGCGATGAACGTCGACTATGAATTGAAGTTTGAATAGGGGGGAATCGTGTTTTTACTCTCCACAATTGGAAGGGAAGAGGAAGGGAAGAAGAAGAGTTGTAAAGAAAATGAAATGACTAGGTTTAGGGTGGTCTTAATCGTCTAAAAGTCGGCATTTAAAATCGGTAGTCATATGATGTTCATTTGCTACCGATTATAGACGGTTTCCCTAAATCCATTTGTCTGCAAAATAGATAAAATTGAGTTTTCTACTTTAACAATCGGTAGTATACAAAATTCACCAAACTTCCGATTATGAAGTTGTCCCAAATTTTGTTTTTGCCAAAATCTCTATTTTTCGAATTTGGGAACTACAACAATCGGTAGTATATGAAATTCACAAAACTTCCGCTTATGAAGTTGGGTCAGAGTAATCGGCAAGTTATGAAGTTATTTATGAACTTCACCTATCTACCGATTGCTTACAGCCACAAGTTACATTTCGAGTTTTCTACTATAACAATCGGTAGCAAACACCCCTATACTTACTACCGATTGTTTAAGGGCAATTAGGTAATCTCCGAAAATTAAGACATCCCATAACATTGCCCTAATGACGCCAGTTTTTTTTTTTTTTTTTTTTTTTTTTTGCTTCGGGTTTTTTTTCCTCAATTTTTTGTGTTACTTTAGTGAAACTGGAAGAGCTAATTTTTTCTAACGGATTAAGCTAATCTGACAATGGTTTTGAACAAAAAGAAAATTAGTAAGTTGTTTATTCTTGCTAGAAAGATTATATTTATTTGATTTTTTATATACTCCGTATAGAACCCAGCATTCAGCATACCTATTTTTAACGATCTTTCATCTCGATAATACTAAAAAGTTCTGACTTAGTTAATTATTTGTACATAAACTTCAACGTACATGTTAGATACATGTATACAAATACCAAGAGTTGTAAGTTTTTTTTTGTTTTTTGAAGAAGTTGTATTTGTATGTTAGTTTTTTCTTTTTCTTTTGAGAAGCAGTTGTACGTCAGTCGATGTTGTCTGATGAATGTTATTGATTTATCAATACCAGGGGAAAAGCTTGCCCTGTCGCTTGCGAGTGGAGAACTTGCCGAACAAAAAGAAAGCGAGAAATATTTAGTCGATTTATTAATTAAGCATGTGGATAGAAAAATAAAAAATTATATTTATCCACTTAAGGTCGATGTAGAGAAGGATTTGAAGTTTTCCAAGGTAAATACTCTATCTTTTTCCTATTCTTAGCTAATCAAGAAATTCTATCGTGTTGATTACAAAAGTTTTCTAGTTTCTTGTTATCACGGTATTAGTTTTATTTCATAATTTATATAGAAGTTACCAAAAAAATCTCAAAACCAACTTGAATGCCAGAAGTAAGATGTTAGTAGGGTTTATACAAAAAGGTTGGTCAGTAATCTTTATTTTATGACTTTATGCTCTAACTATAAATTATATAATGACAACTGAAGAAGAAAAAAAAACGCTATTAAGAGAGCTCAACAATTCTCCAAATCTTGATTGAAATTGTTCAGGTCTCTCAATAGTTGTTTGGTTTTCTTTTTCAGTTGTCATTGGATAATTCAAAGCTAGAGTATAAAAATTGTAAAAGAAGAGTATCACTAACCAAACCTCTCCTCAATGATGAAGGTGTTTTGGTGACGATATCAGTGACCTTAATTCAAAACTCGTCGGTACCAAATTTCTCACCAATCAAAATCAAAAATAAGTTAAGAATTTTCTTTTGCTTGTTTGTTCCTATCATCGTTTTTTCAAGAGTATTTTACGAATTCACTATTTTTTTAGTAGATGTTGGACAATGTGGGCTTAGCGACCGAAATGGGGATTTTGTCTGAACCTTGCAACTTATGCGGAATCGAGTTTTCTTCCACTGAATACAAAGCAACAAAGTAAAAGTTGAAGTGTTTAGCAATCGGAGGAAAAGTTCAAGACCATTTTGGGGAAAATTCCTGCATGCAATTATTTTGCAAAGACATAAACAAAATCATCCCCAATTTTTAGTGGAGATCCGCCATTACAAATCCCCACATATATTTGAAAACTTTTAAAGCCACTCTAGATTTGCAAGTGACAATCGATACATAATTATTTATTTTTCTTTTTTGATACATCAACAATTGCTTATACATCAAAAATTGCTTATACGGAATCATCAAATATAAATCAATCTCAATATACCCAAGGACTGTACATCAAATATTTCGTAGTAACATAGTTACAGTTTTACAATCAAAGACGTTGATTTGAATAGGTGTTGTATGTTGTAGTTATATCCAGCAAGTATATCCAGGAAGCAAGGGCGGAGCTATGATTTAGAAAATGGGTGGGTAAGTTACCAATCAACACATATTTTAAGGATGCAAACGGACTAAAATGCCTGAAAATTGGCTTAACAAAATTGAGTTAAGCCTGGAAGCTAGTTGGGCTGGGTGGGCAATTTCACACCCACCTTTCCGTGTGGCTCCACCCCTGTCAAAAAAAAAAAGAATAATAATAATAATGTAGCGCAAGTACGTTGTTTTGGGTAGTAATTCATCTTATAACGAAAATGATTGGTGTATGGTGGAGGAAATTCCGCCACGTGTGAGAGAGAAAAAAAAAGGACCCACCTTTGGCCTCACCTCATGCAAATCCCCTTGGACTGCCCTAACAGCCTTTGGATTTGTTTGCGGTGTAGATCGTGGTACACACCATGGGTGTATTTTGTACCTAGGACTAGGTGTGTATCATCACTCATCTTATAAGTGGTGTACTTTGTACCTAGGACTAGGGATGTTGATTCATAATAGTACGGAATTATGTATAGTTGTAGTTTATACCTAGGTATGTCAGCTAACTATTCGAATAGAATTTGGTTGCAAAAAGATCATGAAGGTGATGATGAAACATATAAAACAAACATTAGAGAAGCACGATCTTAGTAGGTTTTACACAAAGAGGTTTGGACGTCAGTGATCTTTTTCTTTACAACTTTTATGCTCTAGATATATAGAAGAACCGCTAGCTGCAGAGAGAGCTCAACAGTATCAATCAAGACATGGGGAGCACAAAAGATCTTCTCCAAGTCTTGATTGAAACTGTTTAAATCTCTCGGTAGAGATTCTTCTATAGCTAGAGAATAAAAGTTGTAAAGAAGAGGATGACTGACCAAACCTCTCTCTGTAAACCAATATCTACGCAAGATGCACCAAACTAGCAAGAACAAAATCTGGCAGTCAATTTTGATAGAAAGATATAAGCAGGACGCATAATGACTACTACTAACAACCTAGCAAGTTTAGCAATTGAACAAGTATCCTGCATTCCTGTAATATGCTGCAACTATACCATCTAATCTGGTTGGTTAGTTTGTTCAAAACACTTACCACGTCGGCTGCAAAGCTTTACCTTGCATGGCTCATTATATTTCTTCTAATGCTTTTCCGCCGGCCGCCGGGGTCTTCCATGATCCGCAACTCCGCCTCGATGAAATTGTAGTTTAAATCATCATATTCTGTAGATTTCTTTTCCGTCTTGTCTCCATGAGATTATCATATTCATCACGGCAATCGCGACGATAATATTCTAAAGTTTGATGGAGTTACAGAAGGGGGTGGAGGAGTGGGAAATAACTAGGGTTTGGTTTGGGGATTATATTTGGAGGAGATTTCAGAATATAACGAGATGATGAGTAGAGTGGAGAGATGATGCGTTTGACTACTATACTTCTTCGCGACATTGGTTTATAAGGAGATCTGGTCTTCGGTTTGGTTTTGAGAGATTGGAGAAGAAGAAAACTTAAAAAATACCGGCATCTTTTTAGGTCATTTGAGGATAGAATTTAAGGATGTCATTTGATGATATGCCCTATAATTGTAGGACTTTCCCCACGAACATCAAAGTTGTAGTGTTATTTCAGCCCCTAAAACCTGTCCCATTGCATATGGCCATAAGGGCCATACGGCTCATGCGGTAATGTATTACGCTTGAAAACAGCTGATTGCTTTGTAGTTTCTCCTACACCTTAAGCATCATCTTAACTGACTGCGGCTCATTCTATAACTCAAGTTACATAATTAGGTTCTTTGTAGTGCTCGGAATTCAAAACAACCTTGTACTGCACAGATTGTTCCGAGGAGTCTCCGGCCTTCAAAGACTATAACCAGACCCCGACATCCTTATGATTACAAGAGAGCTTTAAAAAATGATCACCCCTACTATGTATAGGGGTTAGGTTACCCAAGGCAAAGGTGTTGACATGGCTCAGGTACAGCACAAGACAGGGAAATCCATAAAATCTATAACCAACTTACCACTACGTGTATTGATCTTGTTTTCATCACCCAAATTTTAATTGAGTGAACAAATCTCATTCAAAATACCAAGTGATTTTAGTTTGATTTTCGGATCTCATTTGTAACAAAAATCCTATAATTAATCACTTTTTTTGATCATTTATCTCTTAATTTGCCAAGTGTTTTAATCTCTCATGATTCTTTCAATCTTATACTCCTATAAATACACCCCTAGTTAATCTCTCATTCACTGTTTCACTCCCCGGTATTCTCTTCTTGATTTTATTCTTCGAATTTTTTTGTGCTATTTATTTTTAATCAGAGAAAATGGATGTTGATTTGACTCCCAAGGTGTCTAAATCTGTATATGGAGGTGATGGTGGATCATATTTCTCATGGTCACCATCTGATCTTCCAATGCTCAAAGAAGGTAACATTGGAGCTTCCAAAATTGCTCTTCAAAAGAATGGTTTAGCAATGCCTAGCTACTCTGACTCTGCCAAGGTCGCTTACGTACTTCAAGGTATATATAGAGTAACACCATCTATAATCTTAATTTGAATTTTTGTTTGGTAAATTGGCAGTGTGATTTTGTGAGTTTTTTAAAAAATAAGTAAGTTACCTTCCCTTTCAGGTGTTCTAATCTGGTAATCTTATTTATTAGCAATGAAGTTTGTTCTAATGCACACTGTCATATTGTCATGTATCATCATCAACATTAGTCATTTTTATCACATTTTGAGGTTCTAGTCAAGTGTCATTGATTTGCACGTCTGCTGATGCATATTGTTTTATTGATGTCAAAAATTTCCTGAACCATTTTTCTTTTATTAAATTTGATTTTTTTTTTCCTTCCTTTTGGATCCATTAGAATGGGTATGGGGTACGGGCCACGTGCCATGTATTCATCGTAACAAAGCTCAATCATCATAACAATTAGCAAAAAGAGAATCAAAATTGGGTAAAAACGGTTTCAGAAAAATCCCTATTTCAAATGAGAATTTTGCTTCAACCACACACCATACACGTTCCATTGTTTAATACTCGCTCCGTCCAATATATATAGGCGACAAAAAATCTTTCTTATATTAAGAAAAATACATGAGTTTGATAAAAGTCAATCAATCTTTCTTATTTTGCACTTTACTTTTTGACGAAATTAGAAATGTTAATTTATTTTTAATGTAATGGTATAGTCTAGAAAAATACCATTGAAGAAAGATCAATACTTATATAAATGGATAACCAAAAAATAATATCTTATTTTGTGTGTATAAAATGGATGGAGGGAGTAAAACCCATTATCCTATTTGGTAATATTATTTGATATTATTAAAGAAAATCAATTTAAATAATTATATTATCTTATTTTAGAAGCAATTATTGTTATGGATTATGAACATTATCATATGGATCGACTAAGGAAATCGGTATCTAGGGCATCTGCAATAAATTGAATTTTATGTAACAAATTATGTAAATTTTACGACCTTTCTTTGATTGGGTTTTTCAATCTTTTACTATCAGTATAATAAGATTTTATTAATTATTTTGGGGATATATTTCAGGAAAAGGTACTGCTGGAATTTACCTTTATGAAGCTGAGAAGGAAAAGGTTGTATCAATCAAAGAGGGTGACGCGATGGCTCTACCTTTTGGTGTTACTACATGGTGGTTCAACCAAGATGATAACGAACTCGTGATTCTTTTCATGGGAAATACCTGTACAGGTCACAAAGCTGGTGAATTCACCGAATTCTCTTTGACCGGTGCTAATGGTCTCTTCACTGGATTTACTACTGAGTTTGTTGCCCGAGCCTGGGATTTGGAAGAAGACAAGGTTAAGGAGCTTGTCGGAAGTCAAAAAGGCACTGGAATTATTAAGGTGAAAGACGGGTTTAAAATGCCTGAGCCAAAGGAGGAAGATAGAAAAGGAATGGTTATGAACTGCTTAGAAGCACCCTTAGATGTTGATATTAAAAATGGTGGGCGTGTTGTGCTTTTGAATACCAAGAGCTTGCCTTTGGTTAAAGATGTTGGGCTTGGTGCTGATCTTGTCAGGTTAGATTTTACCTTCAATATATGTTTCTTCGAATTCTTTCAATATCAGTGTCAATTTTATTTTACTATTTTTTTCATGTACTCATGTTTTCTCGAAATTCTTAACAGGATTGATGCCGGATCAATGTGCTCACCAGGATTTTCTTGTGATTCAGCTTATCAAGTGACCTACATTGTTCGGGGTAGTGGTCGTGCTCAGATTGTTGGTATTGATGGTAAGCGCAAAATGGAGATTAGAGTCAAGGCTGGAAACTTATTCATCGTTCCAAGGTTTTTTGCTGTCTCAAAGATTGCCGATGGAGAGGGTATGGAATGGTTTTCCATCATCACTACTCCTAAGTAAGTTACTCATATAACTTACAATCTTTTGGAAGTTTTATAAGAGATATTTTCTATTCTCTTAAAAATACGATTGTCTTGGATAAAAAAATCTTCTATTCAGTCTCTTAATATCTTTTTTTAATTTGGAATTTCGCAGTCCAATTTTCTGCCACTTAGCCGGAAGGACATCTGTGTGGAAAGCATTAAGCCCTGAAGTTCTCCAAGCTTCTTTCAATGTGTCACCTGAAGCTGAACAACATTTCCGATCAAAGAGGCTTAATGCTGAAATCTTCTTCCATGCACCCTAAGAAAATTTGCTATCACTGCGGAACATCAAGAAATCATTTTCTGCTTCTCTTCCTTTTTCATCGCAGTGTCGTTAATAACTGAAAAAGGCTGCTACAGTATCTCATCTTTGATACCAAGTTTTAATATAAGGTTGTCGTTAATATCAAGTTATAGATTTAACATATTTTTTTTGCTTTACCTCGAATCCTCATAATATTTGGATTAAGAATATAGCTTGATAAGTTTATTCTGGAATATTTATTAATGACATTTTATTTTTTTGATAAAAGATGCAGTTACTCTTCTAATTATATGTTATTATAAGTTCAACATTAGTATTTTTAGAAGTATCTCAATTCTTCGAATAAAATTGTGTGCATGTCCAACTTTGCACAAAGTTAACTAGCTTTTATAGGCGTGCCTGATTTTATTTTTATTTTTGGTAGTGCAGAACTTTAGTTTGGCAACCCAATAACTGATTCAAACAGTTTCTTTTCAGTTATTATACTTCACCTCTATTTCTGACATACACAAACAACAAAATTCTAAACATAATTATGTAGGGTAGTTGTGTCATGTTCTTCAATATCTTTCTTGGTTAACTAGTGTCAACGATTTGTTCCAAAAATAATATTCTAATTAGAGCCCACAATAGTGTATGATAAAATCTAAGTTGGCTCTATCTCAAAACTAGTTTCATACTAGGCTATATCTCAAAATAAGTTCATAACATGATATTTTTAAGATTAAGAATCACCATAAGCCATATCTTAGATCAACCGCTAACTATTAATCTAGCTCAGTGCTACGCACACTCTAAAGTACAACCTCATGTCACGTTTTTTCTTAATTTCGATATGAGTGCCATGCTCCTTCTTGTAATGATTTCGATAAATAACCTCCTAGTACGAGTCTGACAAACACACCTTTACCATTTCACTTGATTGAGATTGGAGTACTATGTTTTAAGGGGAGTTACTCATTCCATAGAAGTTGCTCTAAGAAATAATTTATTTAACACTATAAGATTTTAAAAACCGAGAGTTTTGTACTGAATTGACTCGGTGCAGTTATATATAGTTTGAACATAGCTCGGTTGAACCCCCCAAGCGTTGGTATGTCAAGTAAACTTGTCATATTTTAGTATCAAAACTCATCTAGAGGCGCTTGATTATTTGCTAGAGTCAACTTCGTTTAGGTTAGACTAGAAAGTCTAGGAATGTTGAGACGTACAAGTATTACTCTGAAGACCTGAAGAAAGTGAATAAGTAACGACTGCAATGAAGAATTCATCCTTCCTCTTGAGGTTATAATAATATTGACTTGATCTTGTTTCCATTTCTAACGTATCTTTCAAGTCGCTTTATATTGAAAACATTACATGCGAAGCTGTATATATAATACTCTAGTGATTAGACTTGATCATATCATTATGGTCAAAGTATCAAAGAAATATATTACGAAGTATAACGCTTATCTTTTGAATTTCGTGAATACGACATCAAGATAATCTATGTATTTGGTAGAAGGAAGTAGATTGATGAACTTGTTTCATAATCAAAAGGAAAATCATGAATGTGTTAGTCCAGTTCTTCATTGGATATCTTTTGGATGACCAACACTAGATGACAAGGTAGAACCTATCTTGACTTATGTCGAGAATCAAAGTATAACCGGTCATATATTATAATGTGTAGCAAGGTGTAGCCGATCACAAGCTTATTTGGAAAGAAAGGTATAATCGGTCACAAGCTACATTGGAAAGTAAGGTGTAATCGATCACAAGCTGAATTGGGAAGCAAGGTGTAGCCGATCACAAGCTACTTTGGGAAGTAAGGTGTAACCGGTCACAAGATACATTGGGAAGCATGATGAAACCGGTCACAACTTATCTTGGGGATCATGGTATAACCGGTCACAACTTATATTGTGAGTCTTGGTATAACCGATCACAAGAGCAAAACCGAGTTTCCAAAGTTCACACATTTCTTCATGGTTGTGTGTGAATTAGGAATTAGGGTTTCTAAGAGAAACTTCTAGATGGCGGCTTTATTTGAACATATACATAACTCTTATCATTAATTGCTCAAAGATATTCCTTGATGCTCAAGGTGATCCTGAACTAAAATATTGAAAAGCATTTAATTATGATTTTCAAATATATGTTTTAATTACCAGCAATTAAGGCATATCCTCTTGAAAAGTTTTATTAGTTAATGTGCTAAACTAATAATAGAAACTTTCTAGGAGATATTTCGGAAATATTGTTTGACATTTAATTGGAAATAAGAAAATCGAAATCAGGTACTTTATTGCATATCTTGAGAATATTTTTGGTTTTGGAATTTCCTTGTTGTCCAAAAAACCTTGGTCTATAAATACTTGAGTTTTCATTTCTTGCAAACTATCCTAAGAACCGACAAACTTCATTCATGTTTATTTTGGTGCAGCCGTCTATTCGGAGAGGAAAGTACCCTAGTTAGGCGAAATCTCTTACGACCATTCGTTTAAAGACTTTTGTGGGATCAAGAAGCTCTAAGAGTACCATTGGTGGGAAACTAGATAATTGCGTTGTTATTTTAGTTTTCTATTATTGATTTGATTTACTAACGATTGTTGAAACTTTGATTGCACCTGGTTTGATTATTATTGAGAACCTTCTCTTCTGACATAAGGGTCACTCAAACCAGATCAAAGTATCGATATGATCGAGGATTCAAGTTTGTGTTGTGCAGGTTATTGAGAAGGAAATTGAAGATTTGAAGACAAAGAATATTTTCTTATTAGTTTTCGTATCTTGTGAATTTGTGCATACATCTTAGTTGGTTGGGATCTGACTTAGATTATATTTTTTTAATCAGAAAGTCGTATTGACCGACAACTATCATTTGGTGGTATTTTTTAATATCTGAATCTGATAGTTGTGAATCTGAATCTAAGTTACCGATTTGGATTGATCATACCCGAACATATCTTTTACCAAAAATTGAATAGAGTGGTTACTAAACAGTTTTATTTTTTTACTTTTTGGAATACGATCTAAAGGAGTGGTGATTCACGTGCGTGATTCTAGAAGTCGAAGGCGCAGGAATACTAAAGAAACTAAGTAGCTAGGGGTAGTCTACTTGGTCTCAATTATACAAAGTTGGCTTTAGATTTTGAATAGCGGCTTAATTCTGAGACTATTCAAAACTTAACTAGGTCCCAGGATTTTTTGGTATTTGTGGTTTCCTTGCGTTAATAAAATCTTGCTCCGTCATTTACTTCATAATTCCGTAATTATAATTTGGTTATTATAGTTTAAAGTAAATACACTTGTACGCGTTAATTCCTAATCACTTAATATTGATCCTATAGTGTTTCGGTTTAACACCGTACCTATTATCAAGTGAACACTTTTCTAAAACGTCTTCATCCCCTATAACTCAACTTACAACTTTAACTTCTCAACTTCACATATTACACATCAATATATCTCCACCACGAAGTTTAGCTCATACTCATCAGGGCTCATTAGTAACACCATTTACTCTTATACAAGGTCTACCAGCTTCACCAAGTCACCACCACAGTAACTATAAACCTATGTCTTCATCTCTGATCTCTATTTGTATTTAAAGTAACCTCCTTGTCCTACAACAATCAAACACATATGCAATACCACCGTCTACAATTCAACCCAAAAACTCATAACAAAAGCTTCAATACCATCAACAACACAATTATTCATCTCAGACCTCACTTCGAACTCCTAATCCCTTGAACTGAAATTATTTAAACTCTATAAAAAATTAAACAACTGAATTCACCGATTCTTCTTCATCTGTAGTTCTCATCTCAGAAAGCCTAATCTTCATCCTCAACTTATCAAAACCCTAACTAAAAACTAAAATAGGTTAAGAAACTAAAATTAAACCTTATACAATCCCTTCTACGTTAATTAAAAATAAACTCATGAAATAATTCACCAAAACAAACTCAATTTCATAAAGAAAATCAATCAACTCAAGAACCCCAAATTTAATCTTCAATTTACCTTTTCTGAGAATTCTGAACACGATAATAGAATCAAC
Organism: Papaver somniferum; assembly: GCF_003573695.1. Taxonomy (NCBI): domain Eukaryota; kingdom Viridiplantae; phylum Streptophyta; class Magnoliopsida; order Ranunculales; family Papaveraceae; genus Papaver; species Papaver somniferum. The sequence continues at coordinate 171,397,363 of NC_039365.1, forward strand.
ACCGCCACCATCACTTGATTCTTGATTAGTCTCTTCTTATCTCGATCTCAGAATCTCTCTCTCATCTCTCAAATCACCAGCAGGAACGAACAGAGAAGAGAAGAAGAAAAATGAAGAAGAAAGAGAAGGAAGAAGAGAAAATGAGTTTCTATTACAAATGGTTTTGGAGAAAACCAACGAAATTACTAAGGCGTCCAAGAAGTTGGATATGGGCATCCAGGTTGGTTTTTCTGCAAAAGACTATTTTTACCCTTCATACAAATCTGATGATATCTTCTTCGTCCGGTAAACGATTGACACGTTCGAGCAGTCTATTTCGCGTAACTTTTCGAGATCTATCTAGTGATACTAGTCTCATTCCTAAATCATCGTTAGATTAATTTCTAATAATTAAAATCTATATTAACTAATCGAGTCATTAGAGGCTAAATCGTCTCTTGACCGGTCTAATAGCGTTGACGAGCTTGAGGGTCCTTACAACTTTGTTATTCTATTGTCTCGATTTCATATCCACAGACGATCACAAAGTGTATGCCATAATTGTTGTACTGTCTCGACTTTGTCCATGGACGATCACACTTGGTATCAGACTTATAGGTTGGTATTTAAAAGATTGTGGTGTATTTGGGTACCCTCGTCTTTTCATATACCAAACTCGATCCTAATGTCCAAAAGCGGACCAAACCACACCATGTTGTTTACATGGAAGGAAGCATTTAGAAGTTTGACGGTCTCAAACCATCCACAATGTTGCCAAAATATAGCATACATATGCTATAATTGTTGTACTGTCTCGACTTTGTCCATGGACGATCACACTTGGTATCAGACTTATAGGTTGGTATTTAAAAGATTGTTGTGTATTTGGGTATCCTCGTCTTTTCATATACAAAACTCGATTCTAATGTCCAAAAGCGGACCAAACCACACCATGTTGTTTACATGGAAGGAAGCATTTAGAAGTTTGACGGTCTCAAACCATCCACAATGTTGCCAAAATATAGCATACATATGCTATAATTTTTCTCATTGTGGTCCTTGCGAAAGGTAAATTATGTTATAGTTGAATGCCAAATTTAGCGTTTTCAAATAGCAGTTGCCAAATTTAACAATATGACAAGGTCTAGTTACGAGAACTGGCCTAAGGACGAGGCTAGATTTGAGAACTGGCCTGGTGTATGGGGCTACTCTGATAGTTAATTTCACTACAAGGACGGCTTTGATAACCAGCCTAGCATCATGCTCCTTCTCAAGTATAGTCTTCGAGTTAAAAAAAAAATCCCACTACGAACAGTGACTTGCTATACCCAAACTCAAATTTAAATTTAGCTTTTTCGTTCTTTTTTTATGGGAAAGGAAATTCATATTAATTTTAACTGATAATATAGATCCAATAAGAGACTATAACCAATGAAGTGCAATAGACTTCCAATAAATAATATTATAGCTACTACTGCCTTCTTTTGCTAGTTCCTGTGCCACCCTATTTTTTTCTCGAGGAACATGAGAAACTGACCACTTATTAAAAACTTTAAGAAGTTCAAGACAATCCATTATAATAGGGATAGTCGTCCATTTGATAGACCATGCATTTCCCTTTAATGCATTAACAACATTTAAACTATCGCCTTCCAATAATAAATTTGATATTTGCTTCCTCCTAGCCAGCTTGATAGCCGCATATTCCGTTAACGCTTCTGCTTGTTATTCATCCTTTGCTATTGCTAGGATACACCAGGCGCTTTGAAATTCGCAGACATTATTAACCGGAATTAGTCCAGACCCCATACATTTAATTTTCTAATAAAATGATGCATCAAAATTTATTTTTATGGAATCAGGTTGTGGCACTGTCTAAGATGGGGACAACTGTAATTGTGTTATTCTGCCTCAACCTCAGAGCAAAAGCTATGGGTAGTCTTCAAATGGAGACTAACTCTTTCATATGAAAGACTACTCGCCTATATGAACGAGGGAAGCTACTATGGACAAATACAAAAAAAAAAAACACTACACGGGAGACAGTCTCCCGTTTAGTTAAAAAAATTGGATTTTGGACCAGACGAGGGACTGTCCCTCGTCCAAAAATAAACAAATCTTCTTAGACGAGGGACAATCCCCCGTCAAATAAAAAAACCTAAAAAAAAAATTTTAACGGGGGACTGTCCCCCGTTTTGTACTAAAAGTTTTTTTTTCCTGATGGGGGATAGTCCCCCGTCTAGTGTGAAACTCCCAGCCACTCGTTCATATGAACGAGTGTCTGGAAGGATTTGGGGGAAAAGTGGGGTAAAGACTACCCATAGCAGCCTCTAATTAGACCAAATTGGTAGTCACTCTTTCAAAATGAAAGGGTTACACTACCCATAGGATTTGCTCTTAAGGCTAGTATTTTGTTGTTCTCCTTCCAGTCTACAACGTCTTTTTTAATTTTTTTTATTATATTAAATCTCATAAAATTTCATACATGATAAAATAAAAATTACATGGACATCAAGAACATCAAAATTAAAGATCGAAATACAACGTAGTGAAATTTGTGAAGAGAAGTAACAAACTACCAACAAGAGTACCAAGCAATCTGAAGATTGAGAGAATGGTTTCAGGATTATAGTCCAACCATTTTGATAAGGTATTTTATTCTTGAAAATGAGATATATTCTCATAAAAATATGAAATTAATATGCCCAAAATCTTGAATCTTGATCACCATACTTGAATTTCCACCCAAAATCTCCATTAGAATCACAAAGAAACGCCATGAGAGCATTTAAAGAATATCCGTTGAGATTATTAGTCTCACATTGCCTGGGTAATCTAAGATCCTGCATAATCCTTTGGCCTCTCCACTCATTGCCAATTAGTTCTGAGTTGGATGCGTATATTCTAACATGTTATCAGAGCAGGATATTTGTGTCGAATCATTTGACCGTACCTTTAGTCCGCGCCACCCGATTTATTGTCCACGTATTAGATCCAACGAGGCTACACGTGACAGGGCGTGTTAATATTATTAATCTCACATTGTCTGTGTAATCTAAGATCCTGCGGTTTATAATCCTTTGGGATTCTCCACTCATTGTCAATTGGTTTTGAGTTAGATGCCTTAGACATGTCGAGCTTTATTGTCATACTACTGTCTTTCGCTTTAAATTTTCTTGCAGAATCAATCATGTCATGCGCAATAACAATATTGTCCGTAATTAGTCATCCTTAATAAAAGTAGTTTGCGAAGGCGCAGTAATTTCACCAAAACACTTTAAGTCTACTAGTAAGCAATTTCAAGATGATTTTGTAAATTACATTACAAAAGCTAATTGGCTAGAAATCAACTGGAAACTTAAGACAATTATTTTTGGGAATAAGCGTAGTGAAATTGTGATTCAATTGGTTTAGAAAAATCTTTGAGTGGAAGAAGGCCTGGACCGCGTTGACAACATCGATACCAACAATTGACCACATTTTTTTGTAGAAACCAGGTGGAAAGCCGTCAAGTACTGATGGTTGCATGCTAGACACAATATTTCTAACCTGATCAGCGGTAGATATGACAGTTAACATTATGTTATCATCATGTACAGGTGTTGATGGTGGTTTTTAGTTTAGGGTTAAAATCGTAAAACCTTAGTCAGACAGTGACGTCACACCTGAGTAGTAATGTTGCCACTAGCACATTTATTAAACCATTCGACATGTCTACGTAAAATTATCGGGGTACCTTTTTTTTATGTAAATTCCATGCTCCATGGCAGAGCCCTCGGTACTGACTGGCATCATCTCTACACATGCCAGTCGCGCATGCTAGCCAAACATGCCAATCACGCGTGCCACATATTTTAAACTAGGGTTTCGACACGCTAAACCCTAATAGCCATATCTCCGCGCCAAAGGCATGCCAACCATGCCAGCCGCACCACCGTGCCAATGCCATGCCATGCCAGCCACATCTCCGCGCCAAAGGCATGCCAGCCACATCTCCGCGCCAAAGGCATACCAACCATGCCAGCAGCACCATAGTGCCAATGACATGCCATGCTAGCCACATCTCCATGCCAAAGGCATGCCAACCATGCCAGTCGCACCACCGTGCCAATGGCATTCCATGCCAGCCACATCTCCGCGCCAAAGGCATGCCAACCATGTCATCCGCACCACTGTGCCAATGGCATGCCATGCCAGTCACATCCCCGCGCCAAAGGCATGCCAACCATTCCAGCCGCACCATAGTGCCAATGGCATGCCATGCCAGCCACATCTCCGCGCCAAAGGCATGCCAACCATTCCAGCCGCACGACAGTGCCAATGGCATGCCATGCCAGCCACACCTCCGCACCAAAGCCATGTCGGCCATGCCTCCATGCCGCTGGCTACCAAATGAAGGGTTGCAACAATCAACGACCACACTTCCTTCTGAGATGCAAATCTCAGCCATCCAAGTTCGCCACCAAACGCGTGGCAACTTTTGGGCCAGTGCCAAACCCTAATTTTGGCCGCGCTTAAACTATGCCAAAACCCCAAGTTTTGGCCGCGCCTAAAACTATGCCAAAATCCTAACTTGGCTGCGCCCAAAGCATGCCAAAGCCATGCCGATGGCTGCCAAACGAAGGGTTGCAACAATCAACGGCCACCCTTCCTTCTGAGATGCAAATCTCAGCCGTCCAAGTTCGCCACCAAACGCGTGGAAACTTTTGTCTCAATGCCAAGCCCTAATTTTGGACGCGCCTAAACTATGCCAAAACCCTAATTTTGACCGCGCCTAAAACTATGCCAAAATCCTAGCTTGGCCGCGCCCAAACCATGCCAAAGCCATGCCGACCATGTCTCTATACCGCTGGCTGCCAAACGAAGGGTTGCAACAATCAACGACCACCCTTCCTTCTGAGATACAAATCTCAGCCGTACAAGTTCGCCACCAAGTGTGTGGCAACTTTTGGCCCAATGCCAAGCCCTAATTTTGGACGCGCCTAAACTATGCCAAAACCCTAATTTTGACCGCGCCTAAAACTATGCCAAAATCCTAGCTTGGCCGCGCCCAAACCATGCCAAAGCCATGACGACCATGTCTCTATACCGCTGGCTGCCAAACGAAGGGTTGCAACAATCAACGACCACCCTTCCTTCTGAGATACAAATCTCAGCCGTACAAGTTCTCCACCAAGTGTGTGGCAACTTTTGGCCCAATGCCAAGCCCTAATTTTGGACGCGCCTAAACTATGCCAATACCCTAAATTTTGGTCGCGCCAAAAACTATGCCAAAATCCTAGCTTGGCCGCGCCTAAACCATGCCAAGGATATGCCGGCCATGTCTCCATGCCGCTGGCTGCCAACCGAAGGGTTGCAACAATCAACGACCACCTTTCCTTCTGAGAGACAAATCTCAACCGTCCAAGTTTGCCACCACACGCGTGGCAACTTTCGGCCTAATGCCAAAACCCTAATTTTGGCCACGCCTAAAACTATGCCAAAATCCTAGCTTGGTCGCGCCTAAAATATGTCAAAGCCATACCGGCCATGCAACCATGCCGTTGGCTTCCAAACGGAAGGTCTCAACAATCAATGGCTATCCTTCCTCCGGAGATGCAGATCTCAGCCGTACAAACTTGCCACCAAACGACTTGTGGAAATCTCTTGGCTACGGTGCCAAAATCCTAATTTGGCCACGGTGCCAAAGCCCTAATTTGGCCACGCCAAAGCCATGCTAGCCATTCCTTCATGCCGCTGGCTGCCAAATGAAAGGTTGCGACAATCAACGGCTATCCTTCCTCCTGAGATGCAGATCTCAGTCGTACAAACTTGCCATCAAACGACTTGTGGCAATCTTTGGCTGCACTGCAAACTCTTTGGACACGTCCAAGAGCATGCACAAGCCATGCCAGCACCGTGGCCACGCCACTGGCTACCAACGGAAGGTAACCACAATCAACGGCTAACCTTCCTCTCAAGATGCAAAATCGGCCGTCGAAGGTCACCACCGAACCGGCAAGCCTCTCAATCTTAACTTTCCAAACAATAGCAACATGCTACATGTTTTCCACGAAAACACTCGAGACATCAAAACATGTCACAAAACTGGGGGATGCTCATCAGGGTATTGGTCTGGCGGTTTACAGCGTGCGGCGTACACTACACCCGTTACAAGAAAGTGTCATAAGAGTGAGGCGGTTAGTAAATACAGGAAGTAATAGTGAAACGTTCCCTTCATTATGGAAACATCAATTCCAGGCCTTACCCGTTACCGTTTTCTTCCATTTACTCAACCGTTTCCACTTCTTACGAGACTAGGGTACGTTTTGTTGTGACTTGTATAAATAGGTCTCACCTATTTCCACCAAAGAACTAGTTTTGGTCCAGGAGAATAAAACACTCATAAATCACTTGTTAGCTTTCCCATCTGTTAGCTTTCCACTTTCTGATACAAGTGTCAAACAACTACTCTTCCCGAATCAACTATTCTGGTCTCAACACCCTCTTCACTTGTCTCCCTAGACCAACCTTCTCCTTCACTTTGTGACCGAAGCAAGTCTGGAACGGCCATTTCTTGGTTTAGGCCGGATTTGTATAGATTGATCTATCGAATCAAAGTACTCCCTTGCAGTATATTTTTTAGGATTTAGACTCGTTTCTCACCCACACACTCGAAATTACCAAAATCAGCAGAAACTTTTTTCACCCTCAAACAATTGGCGACCATAGTGGGAGATCAATCTATCGGTTGCAGTATCGATTTCCAATTTTCAGTTTCACCTTTCAATTCCGATCTCAAGATGGTAGAAGAAAAAAATCCGCTCGGGAATCAATGTCTCAGTTATCACACGACGAGGAGTGACTGGGGAATTATCGCGGTCAGGACGATGTCACCCATAAAACTACGGCGGACATGCCTATGACTAGGGTTTGCACCAAGATGGAAGAACAATCTAAAGGAGGAACGCTGGAATACATACCTGGAGTATGCTCGTTGTGTTGTTACTAGCTCCAAGACGAGGGAATAAAACTTATGATACGGGATAAAGAAGATGAGTAACGCTTTTATAGGTAATGGTATTTTTACAGTGGTTGTAGAAGTGGTAAATAAAGGTTCGTCCAAGACTTGTGAAAGCAGCTTTTTTAGACTTAATTTTTATAAATAAAAATAACAAACTCGAACAAAGAGTGTTGTGAGAATTATGGAGAGACTGAGGCTAGGATTCTGCTATTTACCAATTCCAAAGTGATACTAATTATAATCATGCAATTCCACACGTTCAAATTGATTCTCAACTATTGCAAAAGTTGATTTTTAGAAACAAAAAATGTTAATCCAAAGCATGAGACATCAAAACCCTAGGCTAAGCATGTTCCATCAAAAGAAAATACAATTGTTTAACAAAAATCATAAAATCTATTTTCAATCTAGGAAAATTATCATAAATAAAAATTGCACAAATTGAATAATTAAGAATTACCACTTTTTCATTGGAAATATAGCTTCCTGCGTCGCCCCAAGGATTGGGTTTAGCTCTTCATCATGTTGGAAACACGCTCAAAAGTTGATTTCATTTATGCTCAAAGATGGTTTACAAATGATGAAAGTGCGAGAATGATTAAAATTACAGAGAACGATATATGTTGATTGTCGTTGTTACTATAGCAAATAAGACTGTCTGGCAACAGTCGCTGAGACTATAGCTTCTAAGACCCACGGTTGTATGTCGTTATCACTGTTGATAAACGACTGTCCTGGTTGGTCTGTTCTTCGTGTTCTTCAGCTATGCAGCAGCAGAAATGGCGTTTCCTGCAACTTTGATTTCTCGACTCTCTGTTCGTTCTAACTTCTCCCCAAACTCTCCATCCCCCTGGTCGAGTCCCCATCACACTATATATACCTTCACAGCATCGAGAATCCTCCCGAGTCAATGCGAATAATCCCGTAATGAATATGCTTATCTTCCACGGTCTGTTATGAATCTTCCTTGCTCCATCACGCGTCTGCATGGCTTTGAAATTCTCCGACACACTCAGTAAATAATCAACACGATATCAACTCCTTCCATCCACACACAGAGTCTCCAAAAATAACTCTGAAAATCTCGAGAATAACTAATGTACGTGCATATGCCCTGTTCTTCTTCCAACTCCGCGTAACTTTCCTTTTCTTCTCACCCGCGTGTTATGAGATGGATTTCCTTGTTTATCTTGACTTTACAGGTCGAATCATGTTGAGTGAAGAAAATCTTCTCCCGAATCATCTAAATATCCTATGATAGTCTCCCCTTGAATGCAGTTCCCTGTATTATCCAAACTACGTGGACTTTACTATTTTTTTTCGAAACAAACTCCATACAATCCCTGTTTAGGTGAAACTGGGTCAACTCAATTAAAATCTCAGAGAAAAACGCAAAGAACACGTCCAATTCTCTCCCAGGAAGTACGCAGGAAAGCAAGAAAAATTCCCTCCAAAACGCTTCCTTTGAATTGTGAAGAAAAAGAGGCGCCCTGATCCAAAACACGGGCGCCTTTAACAACAGGGGTGCCTGGGGGTGCTGATGTGATTTGTAGATAGTGGTAAAAAGTGATTCGATTCTCGAACTTGTGAAGGATAACTTTAGACTTAAATTCAAAACTAAATAGAAAACTCGCTAATAATTATAACAAACACCGACAAAGTTGGTATCAATATTAAAAGAACACTGAGGCTAAGATTCCACCATTTTCCAAGTTCAAAGTGATTTGGTCCAAATATTTATATTCATGCAATTTTCTCGTTTAATCTGATTCTAAAATATTGCAACTAATAGATTTTCAAAAGTAATAATTGTAAATACCAAGTATGAAGCATCAAGATTCTATAAACTAAGCATACTCCATCAAAATAGATCACAATAACTCAAATAAAAATCATATTGAATAATAGTTCAAGGCAAATAATCATAATAATAATTGCACTAAATTAAATAAAATAGATTGTACCGCTTTTTGTTGGAAAAATAGCATCCTCTATCGCCTCAGCAATGAGGTTTAGCTCCTCATATTAATCATGATCTCAAAGTAATTGTTTATGGCTCAAAAGATGATTAAAAAGATGAAAAGTGATGATACAGACGATTCGCAACAGTTTGATGGTGTTGCAGAATCACTGTTACAGGGAGAAATAGTAGCTAAAGACCTAATGCAACATCTGTGATGAACGACACATAGGTACTGCTGTGAAACAACGATAGTTTGCTCCAACAGTTGCTTGTGCGTCAATGTTCTTCGTGTTCTTCCTCTTCAGCAGCAGCAGAAGAATATTGTATTTTTCCTGCAACTCGATCTCTGGAGCTCTCTATTCTCCTCTAAACTTCTCCTAAGTTTTCGTACCGACCCCCAACTACTCGATCTCCTTCTTTGAACCTCCCAACTCCTTTTATATACTTCACAGGGTCATTAAATCCCGAGAACACCCCTGTTTTTTCTTCTTTTCCAAGTTCCTTCAAGTTTGGTTATTATTTCCTTTTACTCTTCTCACGCGGCTTTCTGTTTGATGCAAACTCTTCAAAAATATCAGTAAATCTTGAAAAGTATATTCTCTTCCAATCTCACCACATTCTTTCCAAAAATACAGCAAAGATATCCCGTGATATTAAACCTCCTATGTTTTATCCCAACTCGACAACTACTGCTCTTTTTTCGAATCTGACCGCCTTACCTTCCCTGTTTAATCTTTACACTCACTCCCAATCCAAATCAGAGAAAATCTCCGACCAAATCTCGTTGGAAATCCTTTCTGGAAAGTACGCAGTTCAACAGCCATTTTCCCGTGAAGTCTCACTCTCTGTTTTGATACAACTCGGTGTACATCCTTGCTTTATCGAATCTAAAGCACTTAGAATCCCTATTTAGCCGTTATAGGACAATACCAATCAAAAACAAAAACCAAATCCGTCTCAAACTCTTCAAAATCATGCCTAGAGAATACGCAGGAATAACCAGGTCTTCCCGCCAAATTCAAATCAAATGGGGAAGAACATGGATGCCCCCTAACCAAAGTAGGGATGCGATTAGCGGCTGCTTGAAAATGGATGCCTCTTAGTAATTAGGTTACCCCTTATCCAAAGTGAGAGTCCGAATAGCAAATGTCCTCCTACGAACGCAAAAATCACTTTTCGAGCCAATTTCGCCGCAAAATCTTATTTCTCCAAAAACACCTGCAAAGACACAAAATGCCAAAATAAGTACAGAAATGGGTACTACCAATATATGAAATTGAGATCAAAATAGACACATAAACGCGTCTATCAAACACCCCCAAACTTATTATTTGCTAGTCCCGAGCAAATCAAATATGCAAAATAAAATCCTAACTCACTGTCGCAGGCATCGTCTGTTGCATTTAGCGTATGCAACAAGCCTTTAAACCCCTAGGTGGCCCTAGTGGCGGAGTGTTTTCTCCGGAGGGCTTAACATAGGTATACCCACAAAACCTTTATACTCCAGACCCTAGCTATCTACACAGAACCTTGGAAGGCACTAAAGAATCTCCTTGGTTGGCATACTTATTGACTACAATAGGAAGTACCCTGATGCAAAATTCCAATTGTTGTACACGAGTTCGCACTCAAGCATACTAAAATTCATATGAAGTGACAGAGCTCTACTCAGATAGTCGCATCCAAACTCAGATTCAAACAAATCACATAGATAGATTAAGAAGATGAATATAGAAAAACATAAATGGTTTTGATGTTGACTAAGGTGAACGGTGTTTCTCATATCTTTCTGAAGGCCACTGCCATAATGAACCTATCCTAATGGACTGAGATACCGGTCTGACTAATATCAACACACTGGCATATACAAGGGTACCACTGGTCGATAATCCTAACTCTAGGTCAACACAACTGGCATATACAAGGGTTCCAGTGGTAGACTTTATTGAATTTATTCCAGTTGGTCTGATGGTCTGGTCTCAATTTCTTTTTTTTTTATGGCTATGGTAACAACTTGAATCGTGATCCCCACCTAATCACTTAAAGAAACATATTTTAAAAATAAAAAAAAAAAAAAAAAGTGAAAAGGACTCAATGAGACATGGCGAAACTACCATGTTATTTCTAACACCTGAGATTTGTGCTCTTATGAATAGACTCTTTAGATGTTTCCATCTAATCAGATTGGTACCTCAACTCCTACAACCAAAATGCTTCCATCCACTTAGATTGGGTAGTGTCATCCTTAATAAGGATAAATTTCTAGGATCTGGAGTTTATTTATTGCAACGAAAAGGTAACAAAAAGTTCTACCCCACCCCCAAACTTAAAACTAACATTGTCCTCAATGTTTCTAATTAAAGAACAGTACCAAAAATATAAGTAACATGAGGAAATAGTAAAGAGAGAAGTCGGAAAGATAGTACCTGGGTGAAGTGTAACCAAAAACCTACAAAAATAATATACAACATACAAAATCGCCTCGATGGTCAATCAAGGTAAACAGGGTCCTCCAGAGGGACCTCCTCAACATCACCTGTAGGAAAAAGGCTCTAAAAAGGGCTTCAATCGCTGACCGTTAACCTTCGAAGAAATACTACCATCTGGTGTCTCAATCTCAACAGCGCCATGAGAAAATACAGTACGGACCACAAAAGGACCGGTCCATCGAGAGCGCAACTTCCCGGGGAATAGATGCAACCGAGTGTCATATAGAAGAACTTTTTGACCTGGATAAAATGACTTTCGTAAAATATTCCTATCATGCACAAGTTTCATTTTGTTCTTATACTCCTTAGCACTATCGTATGCATCTCTACGAATCTCGTCCAACTCATTGAGCTGGAGCTTTCTTTGAGCTCCTTCCTTGTCAAGTGAAAAGTTTAAGTTCTTAATAGCCCAATAGGCTCGATGCCCTAACTCAACAGGCAGGTGACATTCCTTGCCAAACACTAAACGATAAGGTGACATTCCAATGGGTGTCTTAAACGCAGTACGGTAATCCCATAAGGCATCAGTAAGCCTCGACGACCAGTCTTTCTTATTTGGATTAACTGTTTTCTCTAGAATACGTTTAATTTCCCTATTGGAAACCTCTACCTGACCACTAGTCTGAGGGTGATATGAGGTTGCTACTTTAGGGGTAATACCGTATTGTTTCATTAAAAGACCAAACGGTCTATTACAAAAGTGTGAACCTCCATCACTAATTATAGCTCGCGGCGTACCAAAACGTGTAAGTATATTCCCTTTCAAAAACTGGACTACGACCCTGTGGTCATTCGTTTTACACGGAACCGCCTCAACCCACTTAGACACATAGTCTACAACGACAAGTATGTAAAGATAACCAAACGAAATAGGAAATTGCGCCAAAAATTGATGTGATTTGTAGATAGTGGTAAAAAGTGATTCGATTCTCGAACTTGTGAAGGATAACTTTAGACTTAAATTCAAAACTAAATAGAAAACTCGCTAATAATTATAACAAACACCGACAAAGTTGGTATCAATACTAAAAGAACACTGAGGCTAAGATTCCACTATTTTCCAAGTTCAAAGTGATTTGGTCCAAATATTTATATTCATGCAATTTTCTCGTTTAATCTGTTTCTAAAATATTGCAACTAATAGATTTTCAAAAGTAATAATTGTAAATACCAAGTATGAAGCATCAAGAGTCTATAAACTAAGCAAACTCCATCAAAATAGATCACAATCACTCAAATAAAAATCATATTCAATAATAGTTCAAGGCAAATAATTATAATAATAATTGCAATAAATTAAATAAAATAGATTGTACCGCTTTTTGTTGGAAAAATAGCTTCCTCTATCGCTTTAGCAATGGGGTTTAGCTCCTCATATTAATCATGATCTCAAAGTAATTGTTTATGGCTCAAAAGATGATTAAAAAGATGAAAAGTGATAATACAGACGATTCGCAACAGTTTGATGGTGTTGCAGAATCACTGTTACAGGGAGAAATAGTAGCTAAAGACCTAATGCAACATCTGTGATGAACGACACATAGGTACTGCTGTGAAACAACGATAGTTTGCTCCAACAGTTGCTTGTGCGTCAATGTTCTTCGTGTTCTTCCTCTTAAGAAGCAGCAACAGAATATTGTATTTTTCCTGCAACTCGATCTATGGAGCTCTCTATTCTCCTCTAAACTTATCCTAAGTTTTCGTACCGACCCCCAACTACTCGATCTCCTTCTCTGAACCTCCCAACTCCTTTTATATACTTCACAGGGTCATTAAATCCCGAGAACACCCCTGTTTTTTCTTCTTTTCCAAGTTCCGACAAGTTTGGTTATTATTTCATTTTTCTCTTCTCACGCGGCTTTCTGTTTGATGCAAACTCTTCTAAAAATATTAGTAAATCTTGCAGAGTATATTCTCTTCCAATCTCACCACATTCTTTCCAAAAATACAGCAAAGATATCCCGTGATATTAAACCTCCTATGTTTTATCCCAACTCGACAACTACTGCTCTTTTTTCGAATCTTGCCGCCTTACCTTCCCTGTTTAATCTTTACACGTCACTCCCAATCCAAATCATAGAAAATATCCGACCAAATATCGCTGGAAATCCTCTCTGGAAAGTACGCAGCTCAACAACCATTTTCCCGTGAAAGTCTCACTCTCTGTTTTGATACAACTCGGTGTACATCCTTGCTTATCGAATCTAAAGCACTTAGAATCCATGTTTAGCCGTTATAGGACAATACCAATAAAAAAAAAAACCAAATCCGTCTCAAACTCTTCAAAATCATGTCCAGAGAATACGCATGAATAACCAGGTCTTCCCGCCAAATTCAGTTCAAATGGGGAAGAACATGGATGCCCCCTAACCAGAGTAGGGATGCGATTAGCGGCTGCCTGGAAATGGGATGCCCCTTAGTAATTAGGTTACCCCTTATCCAAAGTGAGATTCCGAATAGCAAATGTCCTCCTACGAACGCAAAAACCACTTTTCGAGCCAATTTAGCCGCAAAATCTTATTTCTCCAAAAACGCCTGCAAAGACACAAAATGCCAAAATAAGTACAGAAATGGGTACTAACAATATATGAAATTGAGATCAAAATAGACACATAAACGCGTTTATCAGGTACCCTTTTCTAAAACGAGGGTGCGTTTAGTACTTTTCCGGGGGTTCCCCGGGCAACTTTTCAAGCCGAATTTCCAAAAATGTTTATTTCCCAAAAATACCTACAAACACATAAAACACCATAATAAGTACGAAATCGAGTACCAACAATCACAACATTGAGGACAAATTAGACACAAAAATGTGTCTATCAAATACCCCCAAACTTATTATTTGCTAGTCCTCGAGCAAAACTAATCTAGAAAAATAAAATGACTACACTTAGCACGTGCAGCAAGTTGTTAAACCACTAGGTGGCCCTAGCGGCGAAGTGTTGTCTCCGAAGGGTTTACCAGAGGTGTACCCACAAAACCTTTACTCCATACCCTAGCTGTCTACGCAGAACCTTGGAAGGCACTAAAGAATCTCCTTGGTTGGCATACTCTCATTGACTACAGGAGGAAGTACCCTGATGCGAAATTCCAATTGTTGTACGCGAGTTTTCACTCAGCATACTAAAATTCATATATAAGTGACAGAGTTGTACTCAGATAGTTTCTGGACATCATAACCGAAGTCAACCAATCACATGGAACGATTAAGAAGGTGGATAAAGAGAAAAAATAGATGGCTTAAAGTGAACGGTGTTTCTCATATCTGTCTGAAGGCCTCTGCCAAGATGAACCTATCCTAATGGACTGAGATACCGGTCTGACTAATATCAACACAACTGGTGTATACAAGGGGACCGGTGGTCGATAAACCTAACTCTAGGTCAACACAACTAGCATGTACAAGGGAACAAGTAGTCGACTTTATTGAATTTATTCCTGTTGGTCTGATGGTCTGGTCTCAATTATTATTATTTTTTTATCTCAATCACTCTATTTCACCCTAGCAGTGGTAACAACTTGAATCGTGTGCCCCACCAAATCACTTAAAAAAATAAAAACAGAAGGATTAGGATTCAACGAGATATGGCGAAACTACCATGTTTTTTTTTTTAATTCTAACACCTGAGCTCTGTGCTTTTATGAATAGACTCTTTAGATGTTTCCATCTAATCAGATTGGTTCCTCAACTCCTACAACCAAGATGTTCCCATCCACTTAGATTGGTTAGTGCTAATCTTAATAAGCATAAATTTCTAGGCGCTGGAGTTTATTTATTGCAACTAAAAGCTAACAAAAAGTTTCTTCTCCACCCCCAAACTTAAATCTAACATTGTCCTCAATGTTCTAAAGATGAAATTAAAAGCATGAACAAGGAGAAACTGTTACCACTTGATGGATGGAAAAAGAAATAAGGAAGGATATTACCGTAAGCATGAGAGTGGGTGCCTCCCATAAAATGCTAAATTTAAATCCTTTAGCTGGACATCAAATACCTCAAAAAGGATTTCCACCTTCCAAAGTCATATACCAATAGCCGAAATAGTTTCGGGTCCTCAGAACCAAATAGAGCAGACACAAAAGAAAGACTACCATCTCGGATTAAAAAAATGAGCTGACGGAGCATAACTTGATCTAGGGCTTTCATCAAGGAAACTAGATTTATCTGGGGTGTATCTTTGGTCTCTATATAAGTGTCTAGGAAAACAGGTTCAACTGAATGACATGTCTCTAAGAATTGGGTTTCTTCATGGACAGTATCTGGAGGATCGGGTAGCAGAGTTTGAAGAAACTCAAGTAGTATCTTAGACGCACAAAGCTAGAGTCCCAAGTTAGGGACTTCACTTAGGGATACATGACGATCACTAGAGTCATCATTACCCCCAAACTTAGGGTGAAAAATATCCTCAAATGGACCAAAATCTATGGGATGGGTTCTAGGTTCCATAAAGTCAGCACATATACTAGCTTCTTTTGGAGACTGTTCATCTAAACGAACAACATCCTCATATAATGGATTATCAAAGAAAATCTCTAGAATAGGCTCGTCAACTAAGGTGTTCGCCATGGTTACATCCTCCGGAGTACTGAAAGGTTCATCAAATAATGGATTATCAAACATAGTGCAGGCTAAAGGATCAGGAACTAGAGTGCTAATCATGTTCACCACTTCTAAATCATCTATCTCAGAAGATTAATGATATTAAAGACATTTAGCTCAGTAGTCATATTACCAAAAGATATGTTCATAAGTCCGGTTCTACAATTGATGACAACATTAGATGTGGCTAAGAATGGGCGACCTAAAATCACCGGTATTTGAGCACTTGGGTCCTGAACAGGCTGGGTATCTAGAACAAAAAAATCCACTGGGTATATGAACCTATCAACCTCAATAAGAACATATTCTATGACACCACGAGGCACTTTGACATACCTATCATCTAATTGAAGTGTCATTTTGGTCGGTTTCAACTTACCAAGTCCTAGCTGGGTATACACATGGTATGGGAGTAAGTTAACACTAGCTCCTAAGTCAAGCAATGCCTTATCAACTACATGATTACGAATCACACAAGATATGGTGGGGCATCCAGGGTCCTTATACTTAGGGGGTGTTTGGTTCAGAAGAATTGAACTTACTTGACCAGCTAAAAAGGTTTTCTTATGGACATTCAGCTTACGCTTTCGTGTACAAAGATCTTTAAGGAACTTTGCATAAGTGGGCATCTGACTAATTGCTTCTAGTAATGGAATATTGATGTTCGCCTGCTTAAATGTTTCCATTATCTCGTTGAAAGTCAGCTCCTTCTTTGTTGGGGCTAACACATGTGGATATGGGGATCTAGGCACATAGGTAATCCTATCAGGAATTTCTTGGGACTCCTTAGAAATTGTTTCAGTTTCCTCAGCTACGGGATCCTTTTCGGAAGTAGAAGGTGGAACTACAGTATGTCCACTAGGCATGGCTACCTTATTGTCTACCGTTTTACCGCTCCTAAGGGTTGTTATTGCATTAACATGATCGGATGGTCTTTCACCTATTTCATTAATTCCTCTAGGGTTGGGTTGAGTTTGACTAGGAAACTTACCTCTTTCTCTTAAAGACTCATTTATATGACTAACATGGGTTTTCAACTCGAAAATAGCCTGAGAGTTAGCCTGACCTATTCTCTTATGTTCTTCTAAACCTTGAGCAACAGATTGCTGAAACTGCACAATGTTACGAGTTAACAAAGTAAGAGACTCTTCTAAACTCATAATCTTCTTATCCGAAGGGTTCTGAAACTGTGCCGGAGCTGAAGGATTCTTAGTATAGCCAAAACCTGTGGGAACCTGAGAGTTACTAGATTGACCTTGATTCTGGACCTTAGACCAAGAAAGTTTGGGATGGTTTCTCCAGCCAGGGTTATAGGTTTCTTAATATGGGTCAAAATTATGAGGGTTATCAAATCTAGTGTTGTTATAAAGAGAATTGGCTTGCTCCTCAACAGTATGACCTTCCCAAAAAGGCTTTATTCTACCACTATTACCACTAGAATGACCTAATTCTAAGGATTCTAACATTTTGGCTATGGCTGCTATTTTAGCATCTGACTCATAAGATCCTTCTACCCTATTGGCATTTCCTCTACTTAGAAGAATTGTTTTCTGGGGTTCCCTACTATTTTCCCATTGTTGGGTCTTATCGGCGATTTCATTCAAAAATGTCATCGCCTCATCAACAGTTTTACTCCCAAACCCACCCGTGCATAAGGACTCAACCATGGTTGTTGTTGAATAATCTAAACCCTCGTAGAGGATCTGAACTAACCTAACCATCTCTAAACCATGATGAGGACATTGAGATATTAAGTCATCGAACCTTTCTAAATACCTATATAAAGATTCTCCCTCTTGTTGAGAAAAAGCACAGATTGGTGTCCTAATAGACGATGTTTTGTGCCTTGGGAAAAACTTCTGTATAAAGGCAGATGTAAGTTGGTCATAGGTTTCAATTGACTCAGAAGCCAAACTATACAACCAAGATTTGGATTTATCTTTTAAGGAAAAGGGGAATAACCTAAGTTTCAACGCATCATCACTAAGGTTTTTCATTTCCAGAGTACTACAAACTTCCTCAAATTCCCTAACATGAAAATAGGGGTTCTCATTCTCTTTTGCTAAAAAGATTTGGAGCATCTGTAAAGTCCCAGGTTTGAGTTCATAATTTTCCTCGGTTTCATCTAACTTAATACAAGACGGACGAGAGCTCCTAGTTGGGTTTAATAAAGCTTTCAAAGTTTCCATTTCTGGCACTACCAAAGGACTAGGAGTACTTTATTCACTAATTGTCAAGTTTTCAAAGCTGAAATTTCCAAAGACAGGGCTCTCAAAAGAAGATTCTTCGAGCTCCCCGCCTTCACAAGAAGAACTACTAGGTTTATCACTAATCAAACGACCTAGAGTGTTTCTTTTCCAAACCAGCCCTCTAATAACCTCGGTCATACACTATAAGAACAAAAGAAAAAGAAAGAAATCCTAAAAGTAAGGGAAGTTCTATGCAAACACAAACAAGGCTGACTCTACCACAACAAACCTACTGATTTCTAGCAAACAAAAACATGATGGCTCCACTTAAATTGTTTCTAGACCAGCTTCTAATCCTTCGAAAGGGAATTCGTTACAATTTAATCAAACCCCTCTGGAATCAATCCGAGTTAAAGTAAGTTGAATCGAGACGAGGGAAGCTCAGTGGAGCTTTGATACCCAAGGCCTCACCGGCGTTACAAGGCGGCGTATTCAATTCACAGAAACCATCATGAACTTTGAAGCATGCTTAAAAGAGTAACCAATATTTTTCGAATGACTTTCCTATTAAGCTCGTTACCTTATAGGTCTCGTTCTAGTCAAATTTTAGGCTTAAGTTCGCGTTTGGTTTCGTTTTCCTAAGGCGGGCAAGAAGGGAACGGTGATGAAATTCGAACCCTTATCTTGTACGGACAGTCCTTTCCCTTTGCTAGGAAATTAAAGCAGCCGTTTTCAAATCCTCAGCATATATGCAAACGAAGGAATACAGTAACTCGCTGACAGGGGATTCGCGAGTGTTTCAAAAAACTTACCTCCCGTACCAGACGGGGGATGAACCGCTGAAGTCGACTCGGGCCACGACTCCTATGTCATGTACGAACCCGAGGGGCCGAGGCGATATCGTAATCGTCGTCCTTCTTTGCAAACAATTTATATTTAGACTACCCTTCCGTAGGGTTAAAAAAAAATAAAGTCCCAAAGTCCAAAAATAAAGTGCATGAAAAAGATAATCTAAAAAAAATTCTAAAAAAATGTCTCTCTCTCTCTTTTTTTTAAATTAATTTTTATTCTTATTTTCTTTCGCTCCTTTCGCTTTGCTTTTAGTCCAAATCTTTAAATATTCACCAAAAGCTTTGGGAAATTTTTCTTTTGCTCCAAAATCTGTAAGGAAAAGACAAAAACCCAAAAACGTAAAGAAGAACAAATAAAATAAAAATGAAAAAAAAATAAAAACCTAAAAAAAATATCTAAAAACTCTAGCCTAAAGACAAGTCCGCCTCGGCGGCGCCAAAAATTGATGGTATTTTTACAGTGGTTGTAGAAGTGGTAAGTAAAGGTTCGTTCAACACTTGTGAAAGCAGCTTTTTTAGACTTAATTTTTATAAATAAAAATAAAAAAATCGAATAAAGAGTATTGTGAGAATTATGGAGATATTGGGGCTCGGATTCCGCTATTTACCAATTCCAAAGTAATACTAATTATAATCATGCAATTCCACACGTTCAAATTGATTCTCAACTATTGCAAAAGTAGATTTTTAGAAACAACAAATGTTAATACAAAGCATGAGACATCAAAACCCTAGGCTAAGCATGTTCCATCAAAAGAAAATACAGTTGTTTAACAAAAATCATAAAATCTATTTTCAATCTAGGCAAATAATCATAAATAAAAATTACACAAATTGAATAATTAAGAATTACCACTTTTCATTGGAAAGATAGCTTCCTCCGTCGCCCCAAGGATTGGGATTAGCTCTTCATCATGTTGGAAACACGCTCAAAACTTGATTTCGTTTATGCTCAAAGATGGTTTACAAATGATGAAAGTGTGAGAATGATTAAAATTACAGAGAACGATATATGTTGACTATCGCTGTTACTATAGCAAATAAGACTGTCAGCAGTCGCTGAGACTGTAGCTTCTAAGACCCACGGCTGTATGTTGTTATCACTGTTGATAAACGACTGTCTTGGTTGGTCTGTTCTTCGTGTTCTTCAGCTATGCAGCAGCAGAAATAACGTTTCCTGCAACTTTGATTTCTCGACTCTATGTTCGTTCTAACTGCTCCCCAAACTCTCCATCCCCCTGGTCGAGTCCCCAGCACACTATATATACCTTCACAGCATCGAGAATCCTCCCGAGTCAATGCGAATAATCCCGTAATGAATATGCTTATCTTCCACAATATGTTATGAATCTTCCTTGCTCCATCACGCGTCTGCATGGTTTTGAAATTCTCCGACACACTCAGTAAATAATCAACACGATTTCAACTCCTTCCAACCACACGCAGAGTCTCCAAAAATAACTCTGAAAATCTCGAGAATAACTAATGTACGTGCATATGCCATGTTCTTCTTCCAACTCCACGTAACTTTATTTTTCTTCTCACCCGCGTGTTCTGAGCTGGATTTCCTTGTTTATCTTGACTTTACAGGTCGAATCATGTTGAGTGAAGAAAATCTTCTCCCGAATCATCTAAATATCCTGTGATAGTCTCCCCTTAAATGCAGTTTCCTGTATTATCCAAACTACGTGGACTTTGCTATTTCTTTTCAAAACAAAACTCCATACAAACCCTGTTTAGGTGAAACTGGGTCAACTCAATTAAAATCTCCGAGAAAAACGCAAAGAACACGTCCAATTCTCTCCCAGGAAGTACGCAGGAAAGCAAAAAAAAATCCCGCCAAAACGCTTCCTTTGAATTGTGAAGAAGAAGAGGCACCCTGATCCAAAACACGGGTGCCTTTGACTGCAGGGGTGCCTGGGGTGCCCTTATCCAAAATGAGGGTGCCTTTAGTACTTTTCCGGGGGGGTGCCCCGAGCAACTTTTCGAGCCGAATTTTCCAAAAATGTTTATTTCCCAAAAATACCTACAAACACATAAAACACCATAATAAGTACGAAATCGAGTACTAATAATACAGAACATTGGGGACAAATTAGACACAAAAATGTGTCTATCGATAGGCATGATGTTTTTGGAGCTCGAATGGAGGAAGGTTTCCTATTTTTGGTTACACATGGGAAGAGGCAACCGGGTCCGCTAGCAACGGTCCATGGCGCCAACAGGTCGTGGCCAAGCTAGCACCAAGAGACCGCCAGCGCCATCTCCACGCTTCAGCCGACACCATCTCCGTATCCTAGCCGGCGCCATCTCCGCGTACCCTCCACTCCTAGCCAGCGCCAACATCTTGCATCCTTCCAGCGCCAGCAGTTTGCATCCTTTCCAGCGCTAACATTTTGCATCTTTACGGCGCCAGCAGCTTGCATCCTTTCCAGCGCTAGCAACTTGCATCCTTTCCAGCGCTAACAACTTGCATCTTTCCAGCGTCAGCAGCTTACATCCTTCCAGCGCTAACAACTTGCATCTTTCCAGCGCCAGCAACTTGCATACTTTCCAGCGCTAACAGCTTGCATCTTTCCAGCGCTAACAGATTGCATCTTTTCAGCGCCAGCAGCTTGCATCCTTCCCAGCGCTAACAACTTGCATCTTTCCAGCGCCAGCAGCTTGCATCCTTTCCAGCGCTAACAACTTGCATCTTTCCAGCGCCAGCAACTTGCATCCTTTCCAGCGCTAACAAATTGTACCCTTCCAGCGCCATCTTTTCGCTCCACAGCCATCTAAAGTCCAGCGCCATCTTCTCCGCTCCACAACCAGCCAAAGCAGCGCCATCCTTACCCCTCGAAACAGCGTCATGGCTCCAGCACTCCGTGATCAAAACCGCGCCATCTCTGCACGATACACCTAGGATCACCAAAACCAGAGCCACTTCCGCCACCACAACGTTTCTTCAAGTATGACGGCTCCAACCGTCACCAGAGCCGTTGGTACTCCACTATCAGGGCAAGATACTGGAGGAGCCGGAAGAAGCCGACCTCCTTTTACCACTGATGATTTGATGGAAAGAAAAAAGGTTCTCGTAAGGCTCAGACATACGTGTCTATAACTCAGAAAGAGATACATATTTCCTCAAGACACTGACGGAGCGGCCACCATAAGAGTCACGTCAACCCAAGAGGGAGCTGACAAGGAATACTTTTAACATCCGGCGCAGGCACTTCAGTAGGACGTGCGTTTATAGATGAAGAGGCTCGTTTTGCTCTGTAATGCACAGTAGAAGGGAATCAGCAATCCAATTTCATCACACGTAAAGATCAGGAACGACTTCTCCAAAATCGAGGCAAAGGAAATCAGCAACCCTCCTGAGTTTACAGAGACCCTTTCCTGTCAGGAGCTGCATGATTTCTGGGGACTTCGCCCACAAAATCGTGCAGTCTATGATGAAACATTTATGTGAGATTCTATGTTTCTCCAAGGTGTAGTTTCAGGACATATTTGCATCCCTCAACCGCACTGCATCAGGAAAGCAGTTGTTTCCAGCCAGGGAAGTCGTTCCCAAACCCCAGATAGATGGAACTGGGGACTCCTAACCACTGTTCGCTTGAAGGGTGTCCAGTTTGACAGCACGCTGATTGACGCAACCGCTCCGCTTCAACGTCCTCCAGCAGCGACTCCACTTCAACGTCCTCCAGCAGCGGCTCCGCTTCAACGTTCGCTCCAGCAGCCGCTCCGCTTCAACGTCCTTCAGCAGTGGCTCCACTTCAACGTCCTCCAGCAGCGTCTCCGCTTCAACATTCGCTCCGGCAGCCGCTCCGCTTCAACGTTCTCTCCATAAGCTGCTCCAGGATCCGAAGCCGAAGCTTCAACGTTTGGATCATTAAGTTTCAACGTCCTCTCCAAGAGCCGAATTTGCTCCCTCCTGCCAAAGATCGTACTGTGGCCGCCACTCCTTCCTGCAAAGGGTCGTGCCACCACACTCTCTATGTCAAGGATTATGATCGCAGCCAGCCAATCTTCATAGTCATGGCCATCCTTTGATCCATCCCGCAAAAACTCGTGATCATGGAAAGTTTGCTCGCTTACCCATCCAGCCAATCCTTTTACTTTCGTGGATGCCATACAATTCCAGCCAACCTACTTTGTTCCTAAGATAATGTAGTCTCTTCTGATTACATCTGCTACCAAGAACTGTTGCTGCTCATTTGCCGATACCAGCCATAGCTCTACCGCATCAGCAATCACTACAAAGATTTACACATAATCCCTTCACTGTCAAAGCTCAGAAGACACAATCAACCAAAAGCCCATAGCCATAACAAGGTCATCTACCCTTCAAGGGTGTAGCGCAAGAATATCATCACCTCTCTGTCTAGAAGACGCCTTCAACACTTTACGAGGCCGCGGTGGATCCCAAGCCTGCTCAGAGGAAAACAACTTCAGAAACTAAAGAAAAATGCGACTGGGCACTGCTCATCGCAGTCCATCCCGACGATCATTAAAGACTCGTGAGATAACTCTATAGACGCGACTGAAACATTTTATTGAAGAAACATAGGGAGCCACGATAAACAACATAACTCTCTCATATCTACCTCTTCGCTATCCAGAATATTTCGTCCATGTGATATCCTGAGCATCCCAGCGTCACATCCAGAAGAGTACAATAAGCTTGTATCAAATCCCGTGGACATGGATTCAAGGCGATGCAGTGAAAGTATGCTACACATGGGTACTACCAGCATGAGACGCTTTCACCCCCCTCAACCTGGTTATTTCTGATTTCAACATCATCACTGCCGAAGTTTTACGAGCCACAGGAATTTCTCAACATGAAGCCGTACATGTGCATCGAAGACTCCAAAAGCACGCCACAAAGATACATCCACATATTCGTCCATTCCATCGGATCTAACAGAAATATAACTGGGGACTGCTCACCACATCCCATTCCATACGATATTCCGAGATTCAGAAGCTGGTTCGAAGGATGTCTCTTGGAACAAAGTCCTTGAAGACTTGATACCAGCACATCGACAACAGAATGTCTCCCAACTCATCTATTTCATCCTGTGGCTTCGGAAGATTTCTACCATACAATCATCCACAACATATCATCATCGCGATCAGAAGGTTCAGACACTGAACAACCTAAAGTCAAGGATGGACCGACAACGCAACCACAATCTCCAAGGTTAGCCCTGACATGATCGTTGACGAGCATATATTTCATACATCCATCCCAAGAATTCAATGGAGTTTGGTAAATTTTGGAATCCGCTGGAGACACTGCAGATGAAAGCACGGATCCAGACGAGCAACAGAAAACAGAAGAGGGTCGATACCTCTTTTCATGCGGACGGAGTTTCTAGAGTTTGAACATAATAAAGATTCCTTCTTGCTCCATGAACGGGAATAGATGACTGGGCGCGACTATGCCACATCGGGACCGCAACATCCCTCCTGAATTCTTCCTGAGTTTTACTGTCGGGATGTTTTCACCTCCTAACCGAGATCAAAACCTAAATATTTCCGAATGGGGAGATAGGAAATTATTTTTCGATCAAAATGGAGGGGAGGACCGTCAAAATCCGAGTTCGTACGATAATTCTACAACGATTCTAGTGATGAGTGCCAAATAATGTATATATTTATCCCTTTTTGTTGGCATTTAACTCATCTTTTGCGCAGTAATTCTACATTTTATCCCATATTCTGTATTTTCATTATTTTCAAGAATAAATATTTTTCTTACTTAATTTTGCATTTTTAGGTAATAAATAAAGTTTGGATGAATTGCGGAGCGAAAAGAGAAGAAAAGTAGTGAAAAGACGGGAGGAATTACACAAGGAAGCCGCGAAGAATGTCGTGCACAAGACCAAAAGGCTAGAAGTGGGCTTGAAGAGGAAGAATTGTTCTTAAAGAAGATATGGGCTTGGCATACCCAAGGCCCAAAACCCTCACCCAAACCCATTTTCTATATCCAAGCCCGTCTCGGATTTCAGCCGTCAAATTGGATCCATATCATCATCCAACGGTCTCTCCATCATCGCACATCAAACTCCGAAGCTCCCGCTTTACATCGCAACACCCATCTCCATCTTGGGTCGTCCGTTTTGCTACATCCATTCATCCGACGGTCGCTCCACGCTTACCTCCGTATCGCCGTTGGATCCACCTACCAACTTCCCATCCATCGCTTCTTGTCGCAGATCATCAAACCTCGCTGAACCCGCTCAACACCCTAATACCCCATTCTATACCCATTGGCCAAACACACCCTTCTCCCAAAACCATCGAATCCATCTTCTTCCCCTCTTCTGCAACAGTGACGCTCCCCACAAATCACTCCACCATCTTCTCCCACAAATCACTCCACCATCTTCTCCCCCCCAAATCATTCAACCATCACCATTCGAGCCATCATTCCCCTACTCCTCTAGCTTTCTATAACATCAATTCCTCGATCTTTTCCTCTAACAGGAACCCTAGGTTAGGGGTTGATGAAATAGATGAGCTAGAAAAGCAATTAGGGCATGGGAAGAACAAGAGAAGCATCAGGAGAAGGATTGGAGGCATGGGTCGACATCTACCAGTGTCAACAGTGATTAGGTAAATTTTAATAATTTTTATAAGAACCCTAATTTTTCTGATTTGGGAACTTTTTGGGGAAATCAATTGTACGTCTAATTGAAGCATGGGTTAGTCTATTAGGGTTGTTATCATAGTTAGGTAGGATTTTCTTTGATTTATTTTGTATTTTCACCAAACCCTAATTGGACTGATGTGGTCCTGATTTTTGGGGATTTTGTTTATTTGTATAAATAGGTGTTAAGGGTTGTGAATTGGGGGGGAGGATCTCTGGACTAGCCAGAAAAATATTTTGTTCTGTTTTATTTCACAATTTCAATTTCAGTTATTGCATGACAGTTGATAGTGAATGTTATATGATGTTTTGATTTTTATCTTCAATGTTGAGAATGTTGTTTCAATTAGCATATGTGATGAATGTTGATGCTGTTAACATGTTTTTCATGAACTAAGTTACTGCAGCTAAGGCTCAGATGAAGCCTTAGTGCATTGTTGGATGATGAATTGCTAGGTTAGAGCCTTAATGCTTGTTTTTCTTGAGCAATGGGAGAGATTAGTGCTCATCTGTGTGCTTGTGATTGATTGTACTGTCAAAAGACAGTCAATGCTAGGAGCACATTAGTTGAGCAAGCTGATTTTCTTTCCATTCCAATTGTACGCTTAGGGTCTTAATTTCAACCTAGAACTACATTGTTTGGCTAGGACACCAAGGTGGATTCTAAGCCATTAGCTTAGCCACAGTATCCTTCTCAGTCACTTACATTTTCAGTCTCGCTTTGCTTCAAATTCAGTTTATATTTCTTAGCTGTGTTGCTCGCCTATTGTCTTGCAATTTGTAGTCTCTGTGCACTGAAAACAGTGCACAAAATCTCACCCCTGCCCTTGGCTTACAGCCTTGGTTCCTTGCTGTTGTTATTTTATATCATCTGCCATCTAATCCTTGCTGTGCTGCCATCTTGTGTTAACTGTTTTAGTTCTTTGTATCTGCCTTCATCCATCACTGCTCACTGCCATAGTGCTTTGCACCCATTGATAGCTTAGGAAAATTCTTGTATGCTCCCGATCCCTGTGGACTAACTCTTTCTTATCCCTATATTATAAAGCTTGACCTTGTATACTTGCAAGTTTTGTGTGTTTTCCATTCCACACCAAGTTTTTGGCGCCGCTGCCGGGGAGTGGTACTGCCATCTGCTGATTTCCTTTGCTGTCTTTCATCTACCACTGCATACTCTGCTGAAAGTGCATCTTACCTTGCGGTGCTTGAAGCTGTCTCCTGATATCATTGCACTCTTGTTCACTTGCAGGTGCCACTGAGTTGCTGCTGCTGTTGCTGCTGCTGCTGCTGTTGCTGAGTTGCTGCAGAGCTGTGTTGCTAGGCCACCTGAGCTGCTGCTGCTGCTGTTGCTGCTGCTGAGCCAAAGCCTGCTGCCAAGACAAAGCAACTGGGCTGCTACCTGCTGCTGCTGGGCTCTGCCTTCTACTGGTGGGCTTGTACTTCTCTGAACTGGGCTTCACCAACTTCAACTGAACTGGGCTTGCCAAGTGCTGCTGGGCTCTGCCTTCTTTTGTTGTTGGGCTCGTGGTCTTCTGTGAGCTGGGCTTCATCGCTGCTTCTGCTGGGCTCTGTTCCACCTGCTGTTGCTGGGCTTGAGCGTGAGCTGCTTAGGACGATCCTAAAGCCCAACTGGGCTGTGCAACTAAAGGGAACAAAAGCCTAACTGGGCTTCCCTCCTTAACCAAGTAAGCCTAAACCATGAGTAACCCACTTGGGCCCCATTAAATATTCAATTTGGGTATGTAATAATTAATTTATTTTTAATTTGGGCTTGTAATAATTATTTTTCTTTTTATTTTTCTTTTATTTTCTTTTATTTTTCTTTTATGGGCTTGTAATTATTATTATTGTTTTTATTTTCTTTTATGGGTTGTGCTAATTTATGTTAGGTTTAGTTCAAAAAAATTTCCAAAGCCCAACTTTAAACCAAAATCCCTTGTTAGTCCAACACCCATTCAAAACCAAATCTTCATAACCCTTGTGGGCCAAATTGTTTCCGATTGCTCTGTCTGACCAACATGTTAGTTAAGGTACCTACTAGGACATGATTGTGACCTACAGAGACCAAAAAAACAGACTTGTTAGAATTAACCCAGACGAACCTATCGAAATTCTAAGTTCTGAGGGAGACAGTCCAGATCAACCAGAAACATTGGGAGAACCCCGTACCCTCAAGGATTATATGTACCCAACTAGAGCCAGTCAACCTTCTTGTATTGTGCTACCCGAGGCTAATGGCCATTATGAGCTGAAATCAAGCACAATACAGATGCTTCCTATTTTTAGAAGTGTTGAGAATGAAAACCCGTACCACCACGTGAGAGAATTCGAGGAAATTTGTGGAACTCTGCGTTTCACTCAAATGTCTGACGAAACCCTAAAGTTAAGGCTCTTTCCTTTCTCCCTGAAAGATAAAGCAAAGGCCTGGCTTTATGCTTTACAGCCTCAATCCATCATGACATGAGATGACCTCATAAAGGAGTTTTTCAAAAAGTTTTTCCCGAATCACAAGACTGCGACAATTCGTCAAAGTCTGAATAGCTTTGTGCAATTAGAGGGTGAGACCTTAGCTAGATACCTGGAGAGATTCAACGAATTATTGCTCCAATGTCCCCATCATGGTTTTGAAAAATGGAGACTTGTGCAAATTTTGTATGAAGGTCTAGATGTGTCCACCCGAACAACGGTTGAGTCGATGTGTAATGGTCTATTCGTAGACAAAACTGCTGACGCGTCTTGGGACTTCTTGATTGAAGTATCTGAAAAGACGCAACAGTGGGAGTCCATCCGTGAACCCAGAAAGACTACATCCGAAGCGAAGGCTTTTAGGATTGAAGCAGATTTCGAGGGAAGAGCAAACATGGCATCAATAGTTAGGAGATTAGAAGAGTTAGAACTACATAAAAATTCAAAACCTTCCACCACTTCTCTCCGAGAACATGTCGCTTCGTCTGTATGTGCCGCTTGTAACGATCCCAACCATCAATTCCAAAATTGTCCCGATTTGCTTGCAGTCCAGGAATCTAGGCTTGAACAGGCACATGCCATGTTTCAAAAACAAGAACATAACCCCTATTCACAGACCTACAATCCAGGATGGAGAAACCACCCTAACTTTTCATGGTCAAAAGGACCCACTCAGGGAGGACCATCTCAACCCAATCAGAGCTATCAAAACAATCAGGGATATCAGAACAATCAAGGTTATCAACACCCGAGAAACCCTCAACAACAATCAAACTCTCAACAACAATCATATCCTCAACACAATACCGACAAGAGATTATCCACCCTAGAGGAAATGTTCCAGAGTTTGATGCAAAGTCAGAAAAATCTTGATCAAAAGATGGATCAAATGTGTGAGAGAGAAAAGGGTAAACTTCCTAGCCAACCCCAACAAAATCCAAAGAGGATATTTCAAGCAGGCACAACGTCCTGCACTGAAACCTCACCCGATCAAGTCCATGCCATTACCACCCCCCGAAGTGGTAAAGTCATCGAGAACAACGTGGGCGAACCTAATGAATCTGATACAAATTCCACGCTGTCTCCACAACCCCAGAAAACCAAAGAATCTGAGAAAGTTGGAAAGCCCGACAATTATACTGCTGTGAATGTCCCTTTGCCAACTCATTCTCCTGTTGCCCCATTTCCTCAAAGATTGATCCATCAACAGAAAAGTACCCATTACAATGAGATGTTAGATCTGTTCAAGAGAGTCAACATCAGCATTCCTTTTCTTGAAGCAATCAAGCAAATCCCTGCTTATGCCAAATTCCTCAAAGACTTGTGTACTCAAAAGCGCAAGCTTAATGTGCACAAACGTGCTTTCTTAGCTGAACAGGTGAGTTCCATCATTCTGAACAAAACTCCACCCAAGTTTAGGGATCCAGGATGTCCAACAATTTCTTGCACTATAGGAGAACACACGGTCAATAAAGCGTTATTAGACCTAGGTGCAAGTGTTAACCTACTGCCATATTCTGTTTATGAGCAGTTAGGTCTTGGGGAGTTGAAACCAACATCTATCACTCTACAACTGGCAGACCGATCTGTCAAGATTCCTCGTGGAGTGGTCGAAGACGTTTTGATCAAGGTTGACAAATTCTATTTTCCCGTAGACTTCATTGTCTTAGACACTCAACCTGTACAAAACCCAGACTGTCACATTCCTGTCATCTTAGGACGTCCTTTCTTGGCTACGTCCAACGCGATCATTAATTGTCGTAATGGAGTGTTGAAACTGTCTTTTGGCAACATGACGGTAGAATTGAATGTGTTCGATATTAGTCAACAACCTGTGAATCTTGATGATGATGATGTGCATGAAGTTAATATGATTGAAGGATTATGCAAGATTCGTTGACTAACATTCTATCCGTCGACCCCTTTCAAGCATGTATGGAGAACTTTAACCCAGATTCCTATGATGATGCATACTGTAGTGACGTCCTATCTCTGCTCGCTCGAATCTGTACCTCAAATGGACATCACTGAAAGGAAATATGAAGTGGAACCACCCTTACTCTCTGATTCCAAGCTCATTCCATCCATTGTTGAGCCACCCAAGCTTGAATTGAAAACATTGCCTAGTACGTTGAAGTACGCATTCCTAGGTTCTTCTGATACTTTACCCGTCATTATTTCATCATGTTTAGACACGGAACAGGAAAGTAAGCTTTTAGAAGTACTTAAGGAACACAAAGAGGCCTTAGGATGGACCATCTCAGATCTCAAAGGAATTAGTCCCACCATTTGCATGCACCACATTAACCTTGAAGAGAATGCCAAACCATCTAGGGAAATGCAAAGGAGACTTAATCCTAACATGAGAGATGTAGTCAAAGGAGAGATCCTGAAACTACTTGATGCGGGTATCATATACCCAATTCCGATAGCAAATGGGTTAGTCCCATTCAAGTTGTGCCTAAGAAGTCAGGCATTACTGTAGTTCAGAACGACAAGAATGAATTAGTCCCTACTCGTACAACCACAGGATGGCGAGTATGCATCGACTACAGGAAGTTGAACACAGTAACAAGGAAAGATCACTTCCCGCTCCCTTTCATTGACCAAATGCTAGAACGTGTGTCTGGACACAGTCACTACTGTTTTCTAGATGGCTTTTCCGGTTATAACCAAATTCACATTGCTCCAGAAGATCAGGAAAAAACTACATTCACGTGTCCATTTGGGACGTTTGCTTATAGACGTATGCCCTTCGGGTTGTGTAATGCACCTGCTACTTTTCAGCGTTGCATGATGAGCATTTTTTCTGACATGATAGATAGTTTTCTCGAGATCTTTATGGATGATTTCTCTGTTTTTGGTTCCTCGTTTGACGAATGTTTGAAGCATCTTGCCCTGATATCCAGATGTAAAGAAAAGAACCTTGTTCTAAATTGGGAAAAATGCCATTTTATGGTGAATTCAGGAATAGTTCTAGGACACATCATCTCAGAAAAAGGAATTGAAGTGGATAAAGCTAAAGTTGACCTCATTCAACATCTACCACAACCTCGCTCTGTGAAGGAGATCAGATCATTTCTAGGTCATGCTGGTTTTTACCGGCGATTCATCAAAGATTTCAGCAAAATCTCCAGACCTCTGTGCAGTCTTCTCTCCAAAGATGTTGCCTTCAATTTCGATGCTGCTTGTGTGAAGGCATGGGAGGAATTAAAAACCCTTCTCACCACCGCTCCTATAGTCCGACCACCCGATTGGGAACTACCGTTTG
This sequence comes from Papaver somniferum, assembly GCF_003573695.1. Classification (NCBI taxonomy): domain Eukaryota; kingdom Viridiplantae; phylum Streptophyta; class Magnoliopsida; order Ranunculales; family Papaveraceae; genus Papaver; species Papaver somniferum. The sequence goes on from NC_039365.1 coordinate 171,428,814, forward strand.
AACTCATGTGTGATGCCTCTGATTATGCTGTTGGTGCTGTTTTAGGACAGCGAGTTGATAGACTACCATATGTGATATACTATGCTAGCAAAACCCTTAATGATGCCCAACTCAATTATTCAACTACCGAGAAGGAATTGCTTGCCGTCGTTTTCGCATTAGACAAGTTTAGATCTTATCTGATAGGGTCTAAGATCATCATATACACAGACCATGCGGCTTTGAAGTATCTTCTTTCCAAGAAGGATGCTAAAGCTCGCCTTATTCGATGGATACTATTATTACAGGAATTCGATCTCGAAATCCGTGATAAGAAAGGTTGTGAGAATGTGGTTGCTGATCATTTGTCTAGATTAACTTTAGAGTCTATTGATGAATTTGAGCTGATTAGAGAATCATTCCCAGATGAACAGCTGATGTCTATCTCAGACCTTCCTTGGTTTGCTGATATTGTTAACTACCTCGCTAGGTAGGATGCCCTCACGTTGGTCGAGACAAGACCGCTAAATTCTGGCTGAAGTTAAACATTTCCTTTGGGATGACCCATATTTGTTTAAGTACTGCCCAGACCAAATCATTAGGAGATGTGTCCCCAACACTGAACAGAAAGATGTGATATCTTTCTGTCATGACCAAGCATGTGGAGGCCATTTCAGTGCCAAGAAAACCGCTGCAAAGATCTTGCAGTGTGGATTCTATTGGCCATCATTGTTCAAGGATTGCCATGATTATTGTGTTGCTTGTGAACGCTGTCAAAAGCTAGGAAGCATTTCGAGGAGAAACATGATGCCATTGAACCCCATTTTGATTGTGGAGATTTTTGATGTTTGGGGGATAGACTTCATGGGTCCATTTCCCATGTCTGACAGTAGTTGTACATCCTAGTCGCAGTTGATTACGTTTCTAAGTGGGTAGAAGCCATAGCAACCAGAACAAATGACCACAAGGTGGTACTTTCATTTCTAAAGGAAAACATATTTGCACGTTTTGGTACCCCTAGAGCTATCATCAGTGACGGCGGTTCACATTTTCGTAACAAGTACTTTGAGTCTTTAGTACGCAAGTATGGCATAACTCACAAGGTTGCTACTCCGTACCACCCTCAGACGAGTGGACAAGTAGAAGTTTCTAATAGGGAAATTAAGCACATTCTCGAGAAGACGGTTAACCCGTCTAGGAAAGATTGGTCATTAAGATTGAATGATGCTTTGTGGGCCTATAGAACAGCTTATAAGACACCAATTGGCATGTCCCCCTATCGTCTAGTGTATGGAAAGCCGTGCCATCTACCTGTGGAATTAGAACATCGTGCTACTGGGCAATCAAGAAACTGAACTTTTCTCTGGACGAAGCTGGAATTCAAGGAAACTTCAACTCAACGAGTTGGAAGAATTGAGAAATGAGGCTTATGACAGTGCCGTTATATAAGCAGAAGATGAAGATGTTTCATGACAAGCGTATTCTACGCAAATCCTTCACTCCTGGTCAGAAAGTCTTGCTGTATGACTCCCGATTACATCTTTTTCCAGGAAAACTGCGTTCCAGATGGAAGGGTCCGTACCTAGTACGCACAGTTTTTCCTCATGGAGCTGTAGAGCTGGAGGATGTCTCCAACAAGAACGTTTTCAAAGTCAACGGGCAGAGATTAAAGCCATTCCTTGAGCCATTTCCACCCGACATTGAAACAACCAACCTGGAGGACCCAGTCTATGTGGACTAAACTGGTCCACTCTTTCCCTAAATAACCAAAAAGTTTTCCAAATCTTTCCCTAAAAACCAAAATTTGTCTTTTTCCCAACAAAACCAAATTTTTCCCAAAAAGTCCAATCCCATTAAAAACCAAATTTTCTTGTAGATAATGTGTTAGTTAAATTTCCTTTTGTATATATTTTGTGCTCATCCATTGTGACTCCTAATATGATGGATTTTTGCCTTGAATAACGGAGTTTTAATCGAGCTTTCGCCGTACAATCGGGTATTCTCTCTCCTTTTACTCTACTCAGCATGTTCCTCTTCATATATTGTTTTATAATTCTTTCCATATTTTGAAACATTGAGGACAATGTTTAGTTTAGGTTTGGGGGTATAGAGTAGATACCATGATAATATGCTATAATTGAAAACGAACTCCTTCTTCTTTTGAAAAAATCGAAAAATTCAAAAAAAATTAAAAAAAAAAAAATGAAAAATCATAAAAATGGAGCTCATTTACCTTGAAATGTTGACTCTTGTGCAAATATGTAATTATTAGGAGTCTTAGTCTAGATATTTAGGCACCCTGATTCTAGCACAATTCACATAGTGATAAGAAATTTGCACGCGCACGATCTACCAATACATGTATGGCCTCGATCTTCAAGGTGTTTGATAGGAAGTTACGATTGCCAATCACTTTAGAATACTGAACGAAACTTGACTAGCTTGTTCTTTGGTTGGTTGGGATAGAAGGTGGAGGTTACATTAAGAAAGACAACCATCGAATTTAACTGGGTGCATCAAAAAGGGCTACCTCTTGCAAAGTGTCATGTAATTTTGTTTCCTTTTGTATATGTATCAAAAGTGTTTCCTTCAAAAAAAAAAAAAAAAAAAAAAAAAAAAAAAAAATAAAAAAAAGTATTTATCAATTCCATCTCTCTTGTTCCAAAAATAAAAGAGAGTAGTCAATGTAAATAAGAGTCATGTAAATAGTCATTTTGTTGTTTCATTGTAATAAGCAAGGAGGGTGTATGCCATTGATGTACAACGCGAGTAATTGTGAAATACCTCCAACTCATTCACAATTCTCGTAAAGTCCGGACAGCTAGCTAGATTTCGACCTTGGTTCTTAGCCTGAGAAACTATCTCTTGGTGATTAGTAGTCATAACTTCAGATCTTTCTTTACACATGTGTAGATACACTTTACACTCTTATCACATGTCTTTTGTTATCAGTGCTAGGATTGTGCCTTGATAGCTAGATTGACATCTCCATTTTGCTGTGAGCTTAAACTGTTGCACATGTCACATTTGATGGAATCTGAGCTTATATTTTGACCTAGAACTTTGTAGGTACGTTCTAAGCAAACCTTCACGAGACTTCAACTCGTCCACTAGGGACACTTAGTGGTTTAAAAGGCTTAGTGCATACGCTAAATGCATTCGAGAGACCAGCGACAGTGGTATAGGTAGGATTTCCTTAGTTTTGTTTTACTTGAGGACAAGTAAAATTCAGGTTTGGGGGTATTTGATGAGTGCCAAATATTGTATTATTTATCCCTTTTTGTTGGCATTTAACTCATCTTTTGCGCAGTAATTCTACATTTTATCCCATATTCTGTATTTTCATTGTTTTCAAGAATAAATATTTTTCTTACTTAATTTTGCATTTTTAGGTAATAAATAAAGTTTGGATGAATTGCGGAGCGAAAAGAGAGAAAAGTAGTGAAAAGACGGGAGGAATTACAAGGAAGCCGCGAAGAATGTCGTGCACAAGACCAAAAGGCTAGAAGTGGGCTTGAAGAGGAAGAATTGTTCTTAAAGAAGATATGGGCTTGGCATACCCAAGGCCCAAAACCCTCACCCAAACCCATTTCTATATCCAACCCGTCTCGGATTTCAGCCGTCAGATTGATCCATATCATCATCCAACGGTCGCTCCATCATCGCACATCAAACTCCGAAGCTCCCTTTACATACATCGCAACACCCATCTCCATCTTGGGTCGTCCGTTTTGCTACATCCCTTCATCCGACGGTCGCTCCACGCTTACCTCCGTATCGCCGTTGGATCCACCTACCATCTTCCCATCCATCGCTTCTTGTCGCAGATCATCAAACCTCGCTGAACCCGCTCAACACCCTAATACCCCATTCTATACCCATTAGCCAAACCACCCTTCTCCCAAAACCATCGAATCCATCTTCTTCCCCTCTTCTGCAACAGTGACGCTCCCCACAAATCACTCCACCATCTTCTCCCACAAATCACTCCACCATCTTCTCCCCCCAAATCATTCAACCATCACCATTCGAGCCATCATTCCCCTACTCCTCTAGCTTTCTAAACATCAATTCCTCGATCTTTTCCTCTCACAGGAACCCTAGGTTAGGGGTTGATGAAATAGATGAGCTAGAAAAGCAATTAGGGCATGGGAAGAACAAGAGAAGCATCAGGAGAAGGATTGGAGGCATGGGTCGACATCTACCAGTGTCAACAGTGATTAGGTAAATTTTAATAATTTTTATAAGAACCCTAATTTTTCTGATTTGGGAACTTTTTGGGGAAATCAATTGTACGTCTAATTGAAGCATGGGTTAGTCTATTAGGGTTGTTATCATAGTTAGGTAGGATTTTCTTTGATTTATTTTGTATTTTCACCAAACCCTAATTGGACTGATGTGGTCCTGATTTTTGGGGATTTTGTTTATTTGTATAAATAGGTGTTAAGGGTTGTGAATTGAGGGGGATGATCTCTGGACTAGCCAGAAAAACATTTGTTGTTTTATTCACAATTTCAATTTCAGTTATTGCATGACAGTTGATAGTGAATGTTATGATGTTTTGATTTTTATCTTCAATGTTGAGAATGTTGTTTCAATTAGCAATGTGATGAATGTTGATGCTGTTAACATGTTTTTCATGAACTAAGTTACTGCAGCTAAGGCTCAGATGAAGACTTAGTGCATTGTTGGATGATGAATTGCTAGGTTAGAGCCTTAATGCTGTTTTCTTGAGCAATGGGAGAGATTAGTGCTCATCTGTGTGCTTGTGATTGATTGTACTGTCAAAAGACAGTCAATGATAGGAGCACATTAGTTGAGCAAGCTGATTTTCTTTCCATTCCAATTGTACGCTTAGGGTCTTAATTTCAACCTAGAACTACATTGTTTGGCTAGGACACAAAGGTGGATTCTAAGCCATTAGCTTAGCCACAGTATCCTTCTCAGTCACTTACATTTTCAGTCTCGCTTTGCTTCAAATTCAGTTTATATTTCTTAGCTGTGTTGCTCGCCTATTGTCTTGCAATTTGTAGTCTCTGTGCACTGAAAACAGTGCACAAAATCTCATCCCTGCCCTTGGCTTACAGCCTTGGTTCCTTGCTGTTGTTATTTTATATCATCTGCCATCTAATCCTTGCTGTGCTGCCATCTTGTGTTATCTGTTTTAGTTCTTTGTATCTGCCTTCATCCATCACTGCTCACTGCCATAGTGCTTTGCACCCATTGATAGCTTAGGAAAATTCTTGTATGCTCCCGCTCCCTGTGGACTAACTCTTTCTTATCCCTATATTATAAAGCTTGACCTTGTATACTTGCAAGTTTTGTGTGTTTTCCATTCCACACCATCTAGTAAGGGGCGCTAATTAGGGTTTCGACATGACAAACCCTAATTTAGACAAAGTTGACATCATTCCACGGAACTGAAGCCAGTCATCACCCTTACACGGAACTGAAGCCAGTCGTCATCCTTCCACGGAACTGAAGCCAGTCTCCACCATTCCACGGAACTGAAGTCGGTCGTCACCCTTCCACGGAACTGAAGCCAGTCTCCACCATTCCACGGAACTGAAGCCAGTCGTCACCCTTCCACGAAACTCTCCACCATTCCATGGAACTAAAGCCAGTCTCCACCCTTCCACGGAACTGAAGCCATTCGCCATCCTTCCACGGAACTGAAGCCAGTTGCCATCGTTCCACGGGCTCGCAACATCCCTCCTGAATTCTCCCTGAGGTTTACTGTCGGACTGTTTTCACCTCCTAAACGGGATCGAAACCTAAATATTCCCGCGAAGGGAGGTAGGAAAGTTTTTGTCGATTGAAATGAAGTGGCGGACCGTCAAAATCCGAGTACGTATGATAATTCTACAACGATTTTAGTAAGAGGCGCTAATTAGGGTTTCGGCATGCCAAAACCTAATTTAGACAAACTTTCCAGGCGCCGTCACCACCGTTTGGTAGCCTAAGTTCCAGCGCTATCACCACCTTTTAGTAGCCGAATTTCCGAAACCAGTTTCCACCATTTCGCGGACCGAAGACAGTATCCAGTGCCAGCGACTCCATTCCAAGCCGCACCATGCCCGCGGCTCCATTCCAAGCCACACACTGCCAGCGGCTCCATTCCAAGTCGCGCAGTGCTAGCGGCTCCATTCCAAGCCGCACCATGCCAGCGACTGCATTCCAAGACGCATGATGTCAGCGGCTCCAAGCCAAGCTGACGCCAACTGCCTGCGTCCCATCCAGCGGCCATCTCTACCACTCCGCGCCCTAGCCAGCAGCACTGTTCACCTTTCTATGGCTAACCAGAGCACCATCACACGGACCAAATTGCAATGCCGCCTCTGTCGACCAGTATCCAAAGACGTAACACTGATGCCAACATACCATAGCCGAGCCGAATTTACGCAAATCCTCCAACGCAAGAGTTGTGGATTCTCTTTACCTCCCGAAAAAGGTTAGACGGATATTCCAGACCATCTCTTCATGAATTTCCGTTTCGATTTTGTCCTCGTCTGTCACCATCTCATGCTTACCTCGCAACAAGGCCCGTGTTCTGAGCTACGCAGGGGACTTAATGTTGATGGTGGTTTTTAGCTCAGGATTAAATTCGTAAAACCTTAACCAGACAGTGATGTCACATTTGAGTAATAATGTCACCACTAACACATTTATTAAACCATTTAACATGTCTGCGTAAAATTACTGGGGTACCTTTTATTTATGTAAATCCCATGCTCCACGGCAGAGCCCTCGGTACTGACTGGCATCATCTCTACACATGCCAGCCATGCATCCTAGCCAAACGTGCCAACCACGCGTGCCACATATTTTAAACTAGGGTTTCGACACGCTAAACCCTAATAGCCATATCTTTGCGCCAAAGGCATGCCAACCATGCCAGCCGCACCACCGTGCCAATGGCATGCCATGCCAGCCACATCTCCGCGCCAACGGCATCATAGCTGCACCACCGTGCCAATGGCATGCCATGTCAGCCACATCTCCGCGCCAAAGGCATGCCAACCATGCCAGCCGCACCACCGTGCGAATAGCATGCCATGCCAGCCACATCTCCGCGCCAAAGGCATGCCAACCATGACAACCGCACCACTGTACCAATGGCATGCCATGCCAGCCTGATAGACGCATTTATGTGTCTAATATGTCTCAATTGTATGTATTGTTAGTGCTCGATTTTGTATTTATTTTGTTATTTTATGTCTTTGTAGGTATTTATAGAGAAATAAGCTCTTGCCGCGAAAATTGGCTCGAAAAGTGGTGTTTTACACCCCAGGATAAAGTACTAAAGGAACCCCAGAAATGCACCGGAAGCACCCCAAAAATGTGCCGGAGAAACCCCAGAAAATTTTTTATTTACGCCCAAAAATTACTATTTGCACCCCATAAGGAAAGTGCTAAAGGGAAACTCGTACAGGATTAGGGGGAGGACATCTTCTTCTCAAATTCAAAACCAATTTTGGCGGGAAAACATTTCACTTCACTGGAAGAATTTCGATCGAATGTTTGGAGGAGTTTTTGTGTGATTCAATCGCTGAAACTTCATGGGTAGTTGTGATATGTCCTAACAGAGCTACTATGGGTGTTTTTTTCGATCAAATTTGGCTGGATAACTTGGTTCAATCCAAACAGGGAGTTGGAGGAAAAACATGAGCTTGCACGAGTTGTGAGGAATTTAAACGTGTACTGCATGTGTTTGGAAGAGTTAATCGATATTCTGGAGCGTGAAGAAGGTATAGAAGGAAAGAAATACAGCTGCAGACGGTAGGAAAACGATTTTTGGAAACAATATATTTTCGAGAATAAAAGAAATAATGGGATTAAATAAAGAGATTTTGGGAGATTCAATGTCGCAATGATGTATAAATAGGTTCCTAGGATCACATAGAAGGGAGGGGAGAGTTTGGGGTCGAAGGAGAGCTCAGGAAGCGTGAATCAAGAGTTTTCAGAACTCTGTTGCTGCTGCTCGTGAAGAACAGGGAAACAACGACGGTTTCTTCATCCGTCGTAACGGTTTCTTCAAATGCTTGTCACAGTTTCTTCAACTGGTTTGCAACATTTATCTTCATTGTAACAGTTTCTTCATCCTCTTCTGCAACATTTATCTTCATATTTGTAACGGTTATCTTCATCATAACAGTTGAGAGTTGAAACAGTCGGTCTGCAACGCGCATGTGCTGTTGCAGATTTCCTGTTTCACTATTTTCTCTTCTTGTAAACACTTTTTGAGCCATGAATACATATTTTGAGTGTGTTTCCAACATGATGAGCTAAACCCAATCTTCCGGGCGATGGAGGAAGCCATTCTTCCAAAAGTTATGTGGTAAAATTTATTTGCAATTCTTTTATGATTATTTGCACCGAATGAAAATTGAGTAATGATTTTTATTAATTAGTTGTGTTTTCTCTTGATGAAGTATGCTTAGTTTAGGGCTTTTGATACTTCATTCTTGCGATTAACAATTGATGTTTTGAAAATCTAATTTAGGCAATGATTAGAATCACAATTTCTTTTGATTGGAGTTATATTGTCTAGAATTGCATGATAAAAATTAACATTAAATTACATGAATTTTGGTGAATGGTGAAATCCTGAACCCCGGTCTCTCTAATATAATCAGTTTTAATTTGCTTTATTTTTTTAGTTTTAAAATTTAAATCTAAAAGCACACACCTTCACAAGTCTTGAACGAACTCTATTATTTATTACTACAACAACTTTGAAAACACATCAAATTTTTGGCGCCGCCGACGCGGACTTGTCTTTAGGCTAGAGTTTTTAGATTTTTTTTTTTTAGGTTTTTATTTTTATTTGTTCTTCTTTAAGTTTTTGGGTTTTTGTCTTTTTCTTTCAGATTTTGGAATTTGGAGCGAAAGAAAATTTTGCCAAAGCTTTTGGTGAATACTTAAAGACTGGAGTAAAAGGCAAAGCGAAAGGAGCGAAAGAAGAAGTTTTTTTTTTTTATAAAAAAAGAGAGACATTTTTATTTTTGTAGAGTTTTTAGACTTTATTTTTCTTTTGCACTTTATATTTTTGGACTTTGGACTTTAAATTTTGGGACATTATTTTTTTAAACCCTACGGAAGGGTAGTTTATATATAAACTGTTTGCAGAGAAGGACGGTGATTACGATATCACCTCGGCTCCTCGGGTTCGTACATGACATAGGAGTCGTGGCCCAAGTCGACTGCAAAGGTTCATCCCCCGTCTGGTACGGGAGGTAAGTTTTTCGAAACACTAGCGAATCCCCTGTCAGCGAGTTACTGTCTTCCTTCGTATGCATATACGTTGAGGACTTGAAAACGGCTGCTTTAATTTCCTAGTAAAGGGAAATTAAAGCGAGTTACTGTCTTCCTTAGGAAAACGACGCCAAACGCGAACCTAAGCCTAAAATTTTGACTAGATAGAGACCGATAGGGTAACGAGCTTAACAGGAAAGTCATTCGAAAAATATTGGTTACTCTTTTAAGCATACTTCGAAGTTCTTGACGGTTTCTGTAAGTTGAATGCGTGACTGCGCCGCCTTGTAATACCGGTGAGGCCTTGGGTATCAAAGCTCCACCGAGCTTCCCTCGCCTCTATTCAACTTACTTTGACTCGGATTGATTCCAGAGGGGTTTGCTTAAATTGTAACGAATTCTCGTTCGAAGGATTAGAAGCTGGTCTAGAAACAATCTAAGTGGAGCCATCATGCTTTTTGTTTGCTAGAAATCAGTAGGTTTGCTGTGGTGGAGTCAGCCTTGTTTGTGTTTGCATAGAACATCCCTTCCGTTTTAGGACTTTTCTTTTTGATTTTGTTTTTCTAGTGTATGCCCGAAGTTTTTAAACGGGCTTGGAAAAGAAACACTCTAGGTCGTTTGATTAGTGACAAACCTAGTAGTTCTTCTTGTGAAGGCGGGGAGCTCGAAGACTCTTCTTTTGAGAGCCCCGTTTTTGGAAACTTCAGTTTTGAGAATCTGTCTCTTCGTGAGGAAAGTACCCCTAGTACTAGTCCTTTGGTAGTGCCAGAAATGGCAACTTTGAAAGCTTTGCTAAACCCAACTAGGACCTCTCGTCCGTCTTGTATCAAGTTAGCTGAAACCGAGGCAAATTATGAACTGAAACCTGGGACTTTACAGATGCTCCCAATGTTTTTAGGGAAGGAGAATGAGAACCCCTATTTTCATGTTAGGGAATTTGAGGAAGTTTGTAGTACTCTGAAAATTAAAAACCTAAGTGATGATGCGTTGAAACTTAGGTTATTCCCCTTTTCCTTAAAAGATAAAGCCAAATCTTGGCTGTATAGTTTGGACTCTGAGTCAATTGAAACCTATGACCAACTTACTTCTGCCTTTATACATAAGTTTTTCCCAAGGCATAAAACATCGTCTATTAGGACACAAATATGTACTTTTGCCCAACAAGAGGGAGAATCTTTATATAGGTACTTAGAAAGGTTCAATGACTTGATATCTCAATGTCCTCATCATGGTTTGGAGAAGGTTAGGTTAGTTCAGATCCTCTACGAGGGTTTAGATTATTCAACAACAACCATGGTTGAGTCCTTATGCACAGGTGGGTTTGAGAATAAAACTGTTGATGAAGCGATGACATTTTTGAATGAAATCGCCGATAAGACCCAACAATGGGAAAATAGTAGGGAACCCCAGAAAAAATTCTTCTAAGTAGAGGAAATGTTAATAGGGTAGAAGGATCTCATGAGTCAGATGCCAAAATAGCAGCTATAGCCAAAAGGTTAGAAGCCTTAGAATTAGGTCATTCTAGTGGTAGTAGTGGAAGAAATGAGCCTTTTTGGGAAGGCCATGCTTTGAAGAGCAAGCCAATGCTCTTTATAACAACACTAGGTTTGATAACCGACAGAAGTTTGACCCATATTCAGAAACCTATAACCCTGGCTGGAGAAACCATCCAAACCTTTCTTGGTCCAAGGGCCAGAATCAAGGTCAGTCTAGTAATGCTCAGGTTCCCCCAGGTTTTGGCTATACTAAGAATCCTTCAGCTCCGGCACAGTTTCAGAACCCTTCGGATAAGAAGATTATGAGTTTAGAAGAGTCTCTTGCTTTGTTAACTCGTAACACTGTGCAGTTTCAGCAATCTGTTGCTCAAGGTTTAGAAGAAAATAAGAGAATAGGTCAGGCTAACTCTCAGGCTATTTCCGAGTTGAAAAACCAGGTTAGTCAGATAAATGAGTCTTTAAGAGAAAGAGGTAAGTTTCCTAGTCAGACTCAACCCAACCCTAGAGGAATTAATGAAATAGGTGAAAGACCATCTGATCATGTGAATGCTATTAAAACCCTTAGGAGTGGTAGAGAGATAGACAACAAGGTTTCCATGCCTGATAGTGAACATGTGTAGTTCACCCTTCTGAACCAGAAACTGAGGAGACTGATAGAGTCTCTAAAGAGACCAATGAGGGTCATATTGAGCCCGGCTTTGTCCCTAGAGCCCCATTCCCACAGCTGCTAGTTCCAACTAAGAGGGAGTCCAATTTTAATGATATATTGGAGGTTTTTAAGCAGGTAACTATCAACCTTCCACTACTAGATGCAATTAAGCAGATTCCCTCTTATGCCAAGTTTCTCAAGGATATGTGTACGCGAAAGCGAAAGCTTAATGTCCAGAAGAAAGCCTTTCTAGCTAGTCACGTGAGTTCTATTATTCAGAATACCACTACTCCTAAGTATAAAGACCCAGGGTCCCCTACCATTTCTTGCACAATAGGTAAATACCGTGTTGAGAAAGCGTTGCTTGACTTAGGAGCTAGTGTGAACTTACTACCATATCATGTGTACCTTAAGCTAGGACTTGGTGAGATGAAACCTACCCAGATGACACTTCAGTTAGCTGATAGGTCCGTTAAAATTCCTCGTGGTGTGATCGAGGATGTTCTCATAGAGGTTGACAAGTTTATTTATCCAGTGGATTTTGTTATCCTAGATACCCAACCTGTCCCTGACCCAGAGAACCAGATACCGGTAATTTTAGGTCGCCCGTTTTTAGCTACATCCAATGCGATCATTAACTGTCGAAATGGTATTATGAAATTGTCTTTTGGTAATATGACTATTGAGCTGAACATTTTTAATATTAGTAAGCTACCCTCCGAACTAGATGACTCGAACATAGAAGAGGTGAACATGATAGGAACATTAGTCGAGGAGTCATTACCAAACACTTTGTTAGAAGATCCATTAGAGAAATGCCTAGCTCACTTTGGGATTGATTTTGATGATGATAATGTGATTAATGAGGTGAATGCTTTGTTAGATTCAACCCCTTTGTTAGATACTAGTAATGGATGGAAACCTAAAGTCGAACCACTACCAGTTTCTGAGTCTACCCTAGTTCCTTCGTTAGAAGAGCCTCCTAAGTTGGACCTAAAACCATTGCCAGATTCCCTGAAATATAGGTTTTTAGGCCCGTCTGAGACTTTACCTGTGATTATTTCTTCCGTCTTGGATAGTGACCAGGAAAGTAGGCTAGTAACCGTCCTTCAAAACAACAAGGAAGCTTTAGGGTGGACCATAGATGACATTAAGGGTATAAGTCCCACTGTTTGTATGCATCAGATCTATTTAGAGAGTGATACCAAACCTTCTACGGAGATGCAACGTCGACTAAACCCTAATATGAAAGAGGTAGTTAGAAACGAGGTCCTTAAGTTGTTAGATAGAGACATTATCTACCCCATTTCAGACAGTAAGTGGGTCAGCCCCGTTCAGGTTGTTCCCAAGAAATCCGGTATTATTGTAGTCCAGAATGATAACAATGAGTTAATTCCGACCCGAGTGACCACGGGTTGGCGTGTTTGTATTGACTATAGGAAATTGAACAAGGTCACTAGGAAGGACCACTTTCCCCTTCCCTTCATCAACCAGATGCTAGAGAGATTAGCTGTACATAGTCACTACTGCTTTTTAGATGACTATTCTGGATATAATCAGATCGTTATTGCCCCAGAAGACCAGGAGAAAACCACTTTTACCTGTCCCTTTGGTACCTTTGCGTATAGACGCATGCCTTTTGGGCTTTGTAATGCCCCTGCGACTTTTCAGCGTTGCATGATGAACATATTTTCTGACATGGTAGAACGGTTCTTAGAGGTCTTTATGGATGTTTTTCAGTGTTTGGTTCGTCTTTCGATGAGTGCTTGCATCATTTGTCACTAGTGTTGGCTAGGTGTAAGGAAAAGAATTTAGTACTTAATTGGGAGAAATGTCACTTCATGGTTCGTTCAGGAATTGTCTGAGGGCATATCGTATCTTCTAAGGGTATAGAGGTAGATAAACCCAAAGTTGACCTGATTAAAACTTTACAGGTCCCAAAAACCGTAAGAGATATTAGGTCATTCTTAGGGCATGCAGGTTTTTATCGTCGATTCATTAAGGATTTTAGCTTAATTTCTAGACCTCTTTGCAATTTGCTTGCAAAAGATGTTAAGTTTGTCTTTGATGATGCTTGTTTAGAGGCTTTTGAGAAGCTTAAGAATTGACTCACTACCGCCCCCATAGTCCAGGAACCCAACTGGAACCTACCCTTTGAGATCATGTGTGATGCTTCAGATTATGCTATTGGTGTAGTGCTAGGTCAGCGAGAAAACAAATTACTTCATGTGATTTACTATGCTAGAAAAACTTTGAATGATGCCCAGTTGAACTATACCACTACTGAGAAGGAACTGTTAGCCATTGTGTTTTCCTTAGACAAGTTTAGACCCTATCTCTTAGGTTCTAAGATCATCATATATACTGATCATGTTGCTTTGAAATATCTTTTGTCTAAGAAGGATACAAAACCTAGATTGATTAGGTGGATCCTTTTGTTGCAAGAGTTTTCTCCAGACATTAGAGACAAAAAGGGTGCCGAAAATGTTGTAGCAGACCACTTGTCTAGGCTAGTTGTTAGTTCCCCTGATGATTCCCTTCCTATAAGGGATAGATTTCCTGATGAACAATTGTTCTTTGTTACCCAATTACCTTGGTATGCGAATATAGTGAACTATCTTGTTACTGGTCGAATGCCCCAACATTGGAGTAAACAAGATCGTTCTAGGTTTTTATCTGAGGTTAAGAACTTCTTCTGGGATGATCCTTATTTGTTTAAGTATTGTCCAGACCAGATTATTAGGAGATGTATACCTGAGAGTGACCAGTCCAGTATTATTTCCTTTTGTCATGATCATGCTTGTGGGGGTCACTTTAGTGCTAGGAAAACTGCTGCTAAGATATTGCAGTGTGGATTCTATTGGCCTTCGTTGTTTAAAGACTCCCACCGTTACTGTGTGACTTGTGAACATTGCCAGAAATTAGGAACCGTTTCCCGTAGGAACATGATGCCCTTGAAACCTATTTTAGTTGTGGAGGTCTTTGATGTGTGGGGTATTGACTTTATGGGTCTGTTTCCTAATTCTTTTGGTAACTTATACATCCTTGTCGCTGTAGACTATTCTCTAAGTGGATTGAGGCGGCTGCGTGTAAAACCAATGACCATAGGGTTGTGATTGAGTTCTTGAAAAATAATATACTTACACTTTTTGGTACACCGCGAGCTATAATTAGTGATGGAGGGTCGCACTTTTGTAATGGACCTTTTAGGCTTTTGATGAAGAAATATGGTATTACACATAAGGTAGATACCCCGTATCATCCACATACTAGTGGTCAGGTAGAAGTTTCCAATATGGAGATAAAACGTATATTAGAGAAAAAAGTTAATCCTAATGGGAAAGACTGGTCGTCTAGGCTTACTGATGCCTTATGGGCTTACCGAACTGCGTTTAAGACCCCATTGGAATGTCACCTTATCGACTTGTGTATGGCAAGGCATGTCACTTACCTGTTGAGTTAGAATATAGAGCTTATTGGGCTGTTAAGCAGCTAAATTTTTCACTTGACAAGGCAGGATCCCATAGGAAACTCCAGCTCAATGAGTTGGAAGAGATTCGTAGAGATGCATACGATAGTGCTAAGGAGTATAAGAACAAAATGAAACTTGTGCATGATAGAAATATCTTAAGAAAGTCATTTTCTCCAGGTCAAAAAGTTCTTCTGTATGATACCCGCTTGCATCTTTTCACTGGGAAGTTACGTTCTCGGTGGACGGGTCCTTTTATTATTCGCATTGTCTTTCCTCATGGAGCTGTTGAGATCGATACACCGGATGGTAGTAGTTCTTCAAAGGTTAACAGTCAGAGATTGAAACCCTTTTTAGAGCCCTTTCCTACAGATGATATTGAGGAGGTCCCTCTGGAGGACCCTGTTTACCCTTGATTGACCATCGAGGCGATTGTATGTTGTTGTATATTAGTTTTTGATTTCTCTCTTCACCCAGGTACTATCTTTCCGACTTCTCTCTTTACTAATTCCTCATGTTACTTTACTGTTTGGTATTGCTCTTTCATTAGAAACATTGAGGACAATGTTAGATTTAAGTTTGGGGGTAGGGAAGAAACTTTTTGTTAGCTTTTATTTGCAATAAATAAACTCCAGAGCCTAGAAATTTATGCCTATTAAGGATGGCACTAACTAATCTAAGTGGATGGAAGCATTTTGGTTATAGGAGTTGAGGAACCAATCTGACTAGATGGCAACATCTAAAGAGTCTATTCATAAAAGCACAGAGCTCAGGTGTTAGAAATAACATGATAGTTTCACCATATCTCGTTGAGTCCTTTTCACTTCTGTTTTTATTTTGTTTTGTTTTTAAACTATGTTTCTCTAAGTGATTCGGTGGGGCTCACGATTCAAGTTGTTACCAATACTAGGGTGAATTAGAGTGATTGAGATACAAACAAAAAAAAAAGAAAAAAAAAGAAAAAAAAAGAAAAAAAAAAGAGACCAGACCATTAGACCAACTGGAATAAATTCAATCAAGTCGACCACTGGAACCCTTGTATATGCCAGTTGTGTTGACCTAGAATTAGGATTATCGACCACTGGTACCCTTGTATATGCCAGTGTGCTGATATTAGTCATACCGGTATCTCAGTCCATTAGGATAGGTTCATTTTGGCGGAGGCCTTCAGACAGATATGAGAAACACCGTTCACCTAGTAAACATCAAAACCATCTATGTTTTTCTATATCCATCTTCTTGATCTATCCATGTGATTAGTTTTGACTCCGGATACTGATGTTCATAGTGCGACTATCTGAGTAGAGCTATGTCACTTCATATGAATTTTAGTATGCTTGAGTGCAAACTCGTGTACAACAATTGGAATTTCGCATCAGGGTACTTCCTCCTGTAGTCAATAAGTATGCCAACCAAGGAGATTCTTTAGTGCCTTCCAAGGTTCTGCGTAGATAGCTAGGGTCTGGAGTAAAGGTTTTGGGGGTACACCTCTGGTAAACCCTCCGGAGACAACACTCCGCCGCTAGGGCCACCTAGCGGTTTAACGGCTTGCTGCACGTGCTAAGTGTAGTCATTTTTATTTTGTAGTTTTGATTTGCTCGAGGACTAGCAAATAATAAGTTTGGGGGTGTTGATAGACGCATTTATGTGTCTAATATGTCTCAATTGTATGTATTGTTAGTGCTCGATTTTGTATTTATTTTGTTATTTTATGTCTTTGTAGGTATTTATAGAGAAATAAGCTCTTACAACAAAAATTGGCTCGAAAAGTGGTGTTCTACACCCCAGGATAAAGTACTAAAGGCACCCCATAAATGCACCGGAAGCACCCCAAAAATGTGTCGGAGAAATCCCGGAAAAATTACTATTTACGCCCAAAAATTACTATTTGCACCCCATAAGGCAAGTGCTAAAGGGAAACTCGTACAGGATTAGGGGGAGGACATCTTCTTCTCAAATTCAAAACCAATTTTGGCGGGAAAACATTTCACTTCACTGGAAGAATTTCGATCGAATGTTTGGAGGAGTTTTTGTGTGATTCAATCGCTGAAACTTCATGGGTAGTTGTGATATGTCCTAACAGAGCTAGTATGGGTGTTTGTTTCGATCAAATTTGGCTGGATAACCTGGTTTAATCCAAACAGGGAGTTGGAGGAAAAACATGAGCTTGCACGAGTTGTGAGGAATTTAAACGTGTACTGCACGTGTTTGGAAGAGTTAATCGATATTCTGGAGCGTGAAGAAGGTATAAAAGGAAAGAAATTCAGCTGCAGACACGTAGGAAAACGATTTTTGGAAACAATATATTTTCTAGAATAAAAGAAATAATGGGATTAAATAAAGAGATTTTGGGAGATTCAATGTCGCAATGATGTATAAATAGGTTCCTAGGATCACATAGAAGGGGAGGGGAGAGTTTGGGGTCGAGAGGAGAGATCAGGAAGCGTGAATCAAGAGTTTTCAGAAATCTGTTGCTGCTGCTCGTGAAGAACAGGGAAACATCGACGGTTTCTTCATCCGTCGTAACGGTTTCTTCAAACGCTTGTCACAGTTTCTTCAACTGGTTTGCAACATTTATCTTCATTGTAACAGTTTCTTCATTCTCTTCTGCAACATTTATCTTTATATTTGTAACGGTTATCTTCATCATAACAGTTGAGAGTTGAAACAGTCGGTCTGCAACGCGCATGTGTCGTTGCAGATTTCCTGTTTCACTATTTTCTCTTCTTGTAAACACTTTTTGAGTCATGAATACATATTTTGAGTGTGTTTCCAACATGATGAGCTAAACCAAATCTTTCGGGGCGATGGAGGAAGCCATTCTTCCAAAAGTTATGTGGTAAAATTTATTTGAATTTATTTATGCAATTCTTTTATGATTATTTGCACCTAATGAAAATTGAGTAATGATTTTTATTAATTAGTTGTGTTTTCTCTTGATGAAGTATGCTTAGTTTAGGGCTTTTGATACTTCATTCTTGCGATTAACAATTGATGTTTTGAAAATCTAATTTAGGCAATGATTAGAATCACAATTTCTTTTGATTGGAGTTATATTGTCTAGAATTGCATGATAAAAATTAACATTAAATTACATGAATTTTGGTGAATGGTGAAATCCTGAACCCCGGTCTCTCTAATATAATCAGTTTTAATTTGCTTTATTTTCTTTAGTTTTAAAATTTAATTCTAAAAGCACAACCTTCACAAGTCTTGAACGAACTCTATTATTTATTACTACAACAACTTGAAAACACATCACAGCCACATATCCGCGCCAAAGGCATGCCAACCATGCCAACCACACCATAGTTCCAATGGCATGCCATGCCAGCCACACCTCTGCACCAAAGCCATGCCGACCATGCCTCCATGTCGCTGGCTACCAAACGAAGGGTTGCAACAATCAACGACCACCCTTCCTTCTGAGATGCGAATCTCAGCCGTCCAAGTTCGCCACCAAACGCGTGGCAACTTTTGGCCCATTGCCAAGCCCTAATTTTGGACGCGCCTAAACTATGCCAAAACCCTAATTTTGGCCGCGCCTAAAAATATGCCAAAATCCTAGCTTGTCCTCGCCTAAACCATTCCAAAGCCATGCCGGCCATGTCTCCATGCCGCTGGCTACCAAACGAAGGGTTGCAACAATCAATGGCCACCCTTCCTTCTGAGATGCAAATCTCAGCCGTCCAAGTTCGCAACCAAATGCGTGGCAACTTTTGGCCCAATGACAAGCGCTAATTCTGGCCGCGCCTAAACTATGCCAAAACCCTAATTTTGGCTACGCCTAAAACTATGCCAAAATCCTAGCTTGGCCACGCCCAAACCATGCCAAAGCCATGACGGCCATGTCTCCATGCCGCTGGATGCCAAACGAAGGGTTGCAACAATCAACGACCACCCTTCCTTCTGAGATGCAAATCTCAGCCGTACAAGTTCGCCACCAAGCGCGTGGAAACTTTTGGCCCAATGACAAGCCGTAATTTTGGTCGCGCCTAAACTATGCCCAAACCCTAAATTTTGGTCGCGCCTAAAACTATGCCAAAATCCTAGCTTGGTCGCGCCTAAACCATGCCAAAACTATGCCGACCATGTCTCCATGCCGTTGTCTTCCAAACGAAGGGTTGCAACAATCAACATCCACCTTTCCTTCTGAGAGGCAAATCTCAGCCGTCCAAGTTCGCCACCAAACGCGTGGAAACTTTCGCCCAATGCCAAAACCCTAATTTTGGTCGCGCCTAAAACTATGCCAAAATCCTAGCTTGGCCGCGCCTAAAACATGCCAAAGCCATATCGGCCGTGCAACCATGCCGCTGGCTGCCAAACAGAAGGTCGCAACAATCAACGTCTATCCTTCCTCCTGAGATGTAGATCTCAGACGTACAAACTTTCCACCAAATGACTTGTGGCAATCTCTTGGCTACGGTGCCAAAACCCTAATTTGGCCATGGTGCCAAAGCCTTAATTTGACCACGCCAAAGCCATGCCAACCATGCCTCCATGCCGCTGGCTTCCAAATTAAAGGTTGCAACAATCAACGGCTATCCTTCCCCCTGAGATGCAGATCTCAGCCGTACAAACTTGCCACCAAACGACTTGTGGTAACCTTTGGATGCACTGCCAACTCTTTAGCCACGACACACACTTAGCCATGCCAATATTTTGGTCACGACACCAAACCCTAATTAGCCACGCCAAGATCATGCACAAGTCATGCCAGCACCGTGGCCACCCCACTAGCTACCAATGGAAGGTAACCACAATCAACGCTAACCTTCCCCTCAAGATGCAAAATCTCGGCCGTCGAAGGTCACCACCGAACCGACAAGCCTCTCAATCTTAACTTTCCAAACAATAGAAACATGATACACTTTTTCCACGAAAACACTCGAGACATCAAAACATGTCACAAAACTGGGGGATGCTCATCAGGGTATTGGTCTGGCGGTTTACAGCGTGCGGCATACACTACGCCCATTACAATAAAGTGTCATAAGAGTGAGGCAGTTAGTAAATACAGGAAGTAATCGTGAAACGTACCCTTCATTATGGGAACATCAATTCCAGGCGTTACCCGTTACCGCTTTCTTCCATTTACTCAATCGTTTCCACTTCTCCAGGGTACGTTTTGTTGCGACTTGTATAAATAGGTCTCACCTATTTCCACCAAAGAACAAGTTTTGGGTCAAGAGAATACAACACTCAGAAATCACTTGTTAGCTTTCCCATCTGTTAGCTTTCCACTTTCTGATACAAGTCGTCAAACAACTACTCTTCCCGAATCAACTATTTTGGTCTCAACACTCTCTTCGCTTCCCTCCCTAGATCAACCCTTCTCCTTCACTTTGTGACCGAAGCAAGTCTGGAACGACCATCTCTTGGTTTAGTCTGGATTTGTACAGATTGATCTCTCGAATCAAAGTACTCCCTTGCAGTATATTGTTTAGGGTTTAGACTCGTTTCTCACCCACACACTCGAAATTACCAAAATCAGCAGAAACTGTTTTCACCCTCAAATAACAGGGACGTCTACCATTCAAGCATAATTTGGTAAAAGGAGGTTTTGAACATTTGCTCATACTCAAAAAGTGATGGAGCATTTCCTTGGTTATATCCTACCTATCACTAATCCATATGCCTAAACTATTTTATGTGTTCTTGTTTTCCTAAACTTGGCATTATTGTGATAGTAAGCGGCGTTTCTATTTCCAAATCTTATAGAGTTACTCTTGGCATGAAGTCTGATGACTACCATTTTGATTACCAGATATATACACTAATTTGGGCTTTAATTTGAGTATTAATTTTACCAAAATGTTGGTAATTCGACTCCCTGAGCGCTAGTTCAGTGCCATGTAAACTTTTGGTAGAGGATTGCATGCTGCCAAACAAATTCAGAAGTATAGGGTTTATAGGCTCTACACTAGCCCGGATTTATCTCGGAGAGCTCTGACCTTTGCCCTTACTTACCGACCAGAAATGAAAAACAAAACAAGATACTTTGAATACGAACCTTCACTTTCCCAAAAAGACGCCATCACCCGTCAACAGACACGTGTAATAAAGAAGGTCTCTCACAATCTAAGCTAAATACAGAAAGTTACAACTCTATCACCTACCTTTCAAATTAAGTGAACAACACAACAATGGCAAGGACACTACAGTCGTCATGTACCCGTAAAAATACGTCGACACCTACAAATCCGGTAACGACAGTTACATACACCCACTTTCAAAGTGTGTTTACAAACGATCACATGAATCATGTGTCAGAGACACCGATTCAGGAGGTACACTGATGATTAGTGGGACCCACTCCATCATACCAAAATCTATCAGAAAAATAGAAAATGAATAATTCTCTCAAGGCTGACCATACTCCATCTATCCTTCAGTGAACAACACACCAAAAACCCCTATCAGCCTGAGCTGACACTAATTCATATCTCCTCCTTGATTACTAGCTACTTCTCTTCTTCACATACACTCGCTCTCCTTTTTGAATGCGAGTGATATTTTACCAGAAAAAACTCACTCGCGCGTTGCGTTTCAAATTTCCCCGATTTTCACTCCTTTTTCTTCAGTTCTTCATTTTTGAAACCGTTTTTCGAAATCTTCCCAAAAATTTCTCTTCTCAGCAAGATCCTTTGGGGGCGCACGTTAGCACCTCTAATTCTGTTATTTTTTCTCATCTTCAGTGAGTGTTTTTGATGTACTGAAGAAGAAGGATCAGAAAGTGGAAGATTACAGGTACATTTTAATGAAATTAGATCTGAATATATATTTTGTAAAGCTTTGCGTTTCTCTGTTATATGATCAAAAACATTAAATTTCATGATGTGCATTTGTTTTCTGAATTTTGATTTTTGAGATCTAGTTAGATTGGAGATTTTTGATTGATGTTGTTTTTTTTTTTGTTGGTAATGACAGTGTTGTATTGTGGTTCCGCACTAAGGTAAAATTTAGGCGGAAAAGTTGGTTATTTTGAGTTCGGGTATGAGGGCACGCCAAACTCTTCGAGATGGCTTCTCGACGTACTCGTCGGATGTTGATGATGATAAATTGGATACTTCAGGTAAATCATTTTTTTCAAAATTTAGTGTAGAGTAAAGCTTAATTTCAATTTTTGGTGTTGATTTGAAATCTGAATGTTTCTGTAGATTATGACGATGTGATTTGAATGTGACAAGAATTTTGATTCGTGTATGGGTTTAGTGCATGTGCAGGAGACTCTATTAAAGGAATCGGTGAATCCATCATGGAGATTGTCGTTGCCGCATGTACTTACAGGAGTCATTTCTTCCTTTTTATTTGGTTACCATCTTGGGTAAGGGTGGCGAAAAGCTCAATCTTTTCATCTTTGCTATACTTTTTATTTAGTGAAGAAGTGTATGGTTTAATCTTATGAGTATTTGAATTTGTTGGGTACAGGGTAGTAAATGAACCACTTGAAAGTATTTCACTGGATCTTGGTTTTAGCGGGAATTCCCTGGCTGAAGGTGTGTCCCTTGATGGAGTTTTACTTTACTTTATATATAGTGTGGTTTGCATCTGTAGGTTTTAAGTGTTTTGTTTTTCTTGATGATGACTTAAAGGTCTGGTGGTGAGTACGTGTCTTGGTGGTGCATTTCTTGGGTCTATTGTAAGTGGTTCGATAGTAGATGCTGTAGGGCGTCGTAGGGGTTTTCAGTTGAGTGCTTTACCAATGATTATTGGGGCTTTTCTGAGGTAAAATCCTTGCGTTGTTCTGAAAAATTTGAATTCCTTGTTTAGTAAGTTCAACTGAAGCTTATTAGAAAAGATTTCTTTGACCATATGCTTGCAGTGCGAGAACAGAAAGCCTGGAAGGTATGCTTCTTGGGAGGTTTCTAGTTGGAACAGGAATGGGTGTAGGTCCATCTGTTGCCTCGCTCTATGTAACTGAGGTATGTGATTCAGTTGTTCGGTACTCTAGAAATTGGCTATTGAGTCTTCGCTTACTGTTAACTTTTTCTCATATGAAGTGGCTTTTATTATGCAAGCAGGTTTCACCTTCTTTCGTAAGGGGTACTTACGGGAGCTTTATCCAGATAGCAACATGTCTTGGACTTATGTCATCTCTGCTCATCGGAATCCCAGCCAAGGAAATTGCTGGATGGTAAGAAACTTGTATTTGGATGGATCGAAGCTTCATGGTACTAGGATTATAATTGTACTTGATCCTGTCAAGTTGATAAAGTTGTCATTGGTTGTTACGCGTGCATATGCTTTTTCCTGATCCACATTGTGCTCAGGTGGCGTGTGTGTTTCTGGGTATCTGCAATTCCCGCTGCAATATTGGCTCTTGCAATGGAGTTCTGTGCGGAGAGTCCTCAATGGCTTCATAAGGTCAGGATGTCAACCCTTTTTTCTTTCGCCCCTCCTAGGAGATTCTTGTTTTGCTTCGATCTACGTTTATTTGCTATTTGGCTCTCGACGGGCCTGTAATAATGTTACGCAATAATGTTTTTAATGAGAATTTCCCCGTTAAACCTTAAAACCCATAATCGACAACGATATGTTTGATAACACGTACAGTTCTGAACATAACAATCAAGAAGGAGATCTGCCAATTTAGAGGCTCTGCTCTAGACATTGTCTGGTCTTAATTTTTATGCTATCCATACCCTTTTAAATTGAACATGAATATGAAAAATCATCTTGATTTCTATTTGTGGTGAAACAGAAAGGTAGATCCGCTGAGGCAGAAGCCGAATTTGAGAAGCTCTTGGGAGGCTTGCACGTCAAATCTGCGATGGCAGACCTATCTAAGTCAGACAGAGTAGATGAGCCAGACACTGTAAAGTTTTCGGAATTATTTTATGGCCGCCATTTCAGAGGTAAAACTTTTCGCTCATCATTTTCTCTATATTAGAATATGTACACGTGGTTCTTGCTATTTCATTTTAGATTACTCATTCGTTATTTCTTTTTGGCAGTTGTTCTTATTGGATCAGCTCTATATGCGTTTCAACAACTGTCAGGAATAAATGCTGTATTCTATTTTTCTTCAACCGTTCTTAAAAGTGCAGGAGTTCCATCAGACAAGGGAAACATCTGCGTAGGAATTGTAAATTTATCTGGTAGAGTAACATACCTTTTGCTCTTGTATATTTTGGAGCTATCAGCAATCTTTGTATCCTCTTGACTGGTAGTTGTTTTTCAGGGTCAATTATAGCAATGACTTTGATGGATAAACTAGGAAGAAAGCTTCTTCTTCTTGGAAGTTTTTTTGGCATGGTAAACCTAATATCTAATATGATGTTTCATATGTTGGTAACTATTTCAGAATATTTTCCCTACTTTAATATTACTGTGTGTATTTGATTGAATCAGGCAGTAGCAATGTGCATTCAGGCCTCTGCATCAAGTTTTAGTGCATCTGGAGCCTCACCATACTTATCTGTTGGTGGGATGTTACTGTAAGTAATTGATACCTTGGAAACCACAATGTTAAATTTATTAGATATACTCCTCATAGCTACTGGTAACACTACTACTTCTCATGTGTGTCGAAGGCAGTTTATGTTCTTTTATAATGATGTGTATTGTTAAATAGAACTGTTAGAATTTTCTAATCAATCACTCCTAGCCTTATATAAAGATTATTACCCGATCTTTGTAAGTTCCTGTAATGGCCTCAGTAAATGTATTTTAAAACTAAGGATACATATTGACAGACGTGACAAAATTAGAGAAAGCCCTACAAACAATTTTTTTGATAGACATCGTTAGTGTTGGATACTAAGTGCGTTAGGCATTTGGAAGTTAGTTGTATATGCAAACAAGGACACTTGTGAATTCTGTTGCACATTGAATTTCTAACATTTTGGTTTCTGATAACAAATTCCAAACAGTTCGACTAGTAAAACCTTGATTAAACAGTTGTACAAGTGTAAACTATCCATAAGCCTTCAAAGTTTACCCCATGCCTGGAATATTTTCTTTCAAAGAGACTATAGATCATGTAGGTCTCATCAAATTGCTTATGCATGATTATTTTGTGATCTTAGTCTCTAAAATTCTCCCTATTTATCTTCCTTGATGCAGGTTTGTCTTGATGTTTGCGTTGGGAGCTGGACCAGTTCCAGGTCTACTCCTGCCAGAAATTTTGCCCAATAGACTGAGAGCGAAGGCAATGTCATTCTGTTTGGCGGTTCACTGGGTACACTTCTCTACTTTCTTGTTCTGCATACATATTACAGCCACTTCAGAAAGGAAAGAAGCTAGATACGAGCCTCCTTGTTTTCCTTCTTACTAAAGGTTTTGGTCTTGTGTTTTTTCAGGTTGTTAATTTTTTTATTGGATTGTTGTTCTTACGTTTGCTGGAGCAACTTGGGTCACGGACATTGTACTCCATTTTTGCTTGCTTCTGTTTGACAGGGTTCGTTTTTGTAAAGAAGAATGTTGTTGAGACCAAAGGAAAATCTCTACAAGAAATTGAGATTTCTTTTCTACCACAAGTTCCACCAGTATAGAGGTACTTCATTGTTTCCACTAAACCTTTATATTCTTTATTTCACCACGAGACCTCAAGTGAAGACATGAATCAGGTTTTGTGCTGTCCATACCTTTGATCAGCTAATGGATTGTTTCCACTAATTTGCAGGGAATTCAGATACATCCAAGAATAAGATGCCTCCACGAATGCAGATTTTCTGGTCTGAGCAACTAAATCCATGATATTTCTTGTCCAGAATTGGTGGCTTTATATGGTTACATTATAAAAGTTTTGCTGATAGAAGAAGAGCGCATAGGTGGTTCATTATACATAACACGGATGTAAATTCTGAGAGAACTTTTTTTCTTTCTTTCTTAGCCATGGAAACGTTGTGATGATCAGCATTCCATGTTTATTTTGTTCCCGGGAATTTGTTAGCTTAGCTTAAGAGCTACCACAAGTCTTTCAGTTGGTAGTGATAGATCTTTAGGTATAGAGAATACTCCACAGTGACCATACTTCATTTGAATTGCAACATAGAAATGTGATGTTATCTATATAATATATAAATTAAAAAAATAATAATGCAATGAACGTTTGGTACAGGTACAGGTGGTGAATTTAGTAGTTTTCCTAAACCATATTTGCTTATCCCTGAATCCTGATTCAGGTGATGGAGTTGGCCTGAGTTTGAGATCAGCTGAGGTGATGGCATCACCTTGCATGACTTGACCCATGGTTTAGCAAAAAATGTTAGCTCGATCATCGCATTAGGCGCCCCAGCTACATCTCTTAAGTCCATACCAGCTGCAAATTTTTGACATTTTTGTTTTTCAGAGGGGCTTTTTGGATTAAGTTTGCACTGGCATCTTTTTATTATGGCGCAAATGAGCCGAGAGGGAGATGGTTTTCTTTATTAGTTGATCACTGAAGATTTTGGTGATTCAACGCGAAACTGGAACAATATATATTACACATTGTTTTTGCCTAACATGTGTTCAATGTTCCAAAACCATTTCACAAAACCAAGGAGGAAACAATTCCATTAAAACTTCTCGAGTGGAAAAAGTAAATGGTAGTACTGTAAATCTCTTTAATGAGAGACAAGTGTCACTGTCTCATGCTTTTAGTGTCTAATTTAATCACATTGAACAACTAGTTACTTGGAAATTTATTATGGCTTGATTGGGGTATACGTAATGAGACAAAACTCAAGACATTTTGAAATAAAAGAAACCACCCCTTAACCTTGTATTTTTTAAATGGCTAATATGTTCTTATTTAATTAACACTAAAAATTCTGATTAGGTTAATTAATTGAGTTTAGATTAAAATTTTGAAAATGAGAATTTAGTAGATTAAACCTTTTATATGTCTTATGAGTTCGATTTCGATCAAAAAATTTAGTTTTAAAAATACGAAAGGTCGGCAAGGTCCAGGTTTGAATAAGGTGCCGACCAAGATCCGCCGGCTTGGTCGACGTTTGAATAGGATGCCGACTAAGTATAGCCGGCATGGTCCTCGGATGAATAACACGCCGACCATTTTTAGGCCGGAAGGGTCTTTGGATGACGAATATGCCGACTATCTTGGGACAACAATCTTACGGCGGCATGTAAATATTTCCAACCATGCCGGCTATCGTATAGTCGGCATGCACATAATTTAAAACACTGCCGGCTGGCCTATGGTCGGCATGCTAATGATTTCTAACATTGTCGGCCTGTAGTTTATACCTAACAGAAAGCAGAATATGTTTAATTCACTTTATTCATGTAATTTTGGTTACTACATTGATTGAAACATAAAACCTAACTCCTTGTCGACGGAAAAACGAATGCACTTAGCATGTGCATCAAGACTTTGAACCCCTAGGCGACCCTAGTGGACGAGTTATAGTCTCGTGAGGGTTTACATAGAGTATCTACCCACAAAACCTACACTAAAAACATCAATCTTCGTTGGAGGAATCCCATTCATCTCCGGCCTGCATGAAGTCCAGGGCATACTCCGGGATTTTGGAGACCATGAATTCATAGCTTGCATCGAATGCGAATACTTCCCTCTTTTCTTCCAAGTAGCGCGCTTTGACAACTTCATGCTACAAAAACAAAACACAAACTTACTTTGTTAGTGGTGTTTAGTAGGAAGACCAAACAACATGGATCACGTAAAATAAACCACAAATATACTTACAAATTGTTCAATGAACAAGTTAAAGTTGGTAGCGTTGAAAATCCAGGGTGAAGAGCTAAAAAAGCGAGTATCGCATTTTCGATGACTAGGTGCCTATCATGGACTTGTTGAACACTTATTCCATTAGGATTCCCAAACTCTTGCCTAAATTTGTTGTGTACCCTAACACAAAAGGTTACGGCATCCACCCTTGTGGAGGACTCCTATCTAACCCGCGTTTCCGCGTACCACGCCTTGGTGATTGCCAAATCTTCATTTGAATCAAATGATTCCATTGTTATATATAGAGAGCTATTGGGTGAGTTAGATGGAGTGTATGATGATATGAGCTTAGGAGAGTATATGCAAATAGTTGTGTGTTGTTTTGTAGAGAGAAGTAGTGCATTTATAGGATGGTGCCCAAATTTGGCCGTTATAGTGCCTAAGTACAAGTCAATCAATGTAGTTGTACTTGCAAAAATTTGAATTCGCCGGTGAGGTTTTTGTTTCCCCAGTATGCCGACTAAGTCTGGCCGGCAGGGTCGAAATTTGTTACCATGCCGACCTTATGATGATTTTAGGCATCAGGGGTTGATTTTCTTCTGAATAACCGTCGGAAAGGTATTTGGTAGGGTGCCGTCTAAGGTAAAGTCGGCAAGGTCATATTTTATAACCATGCCGACCTTATACTGATTTTAGGCATCAGGAGTTCAATTTCTTTTGTGTAACGGCCGGAATGGTATCTGGTCATTAGCATGCCGACTATTATATATTCGACAAGGTCGGAGTTTTGTTACCATGCCGCCTTTATGATGATTTTAGGCATCAGGAGTAGGTATTTTATGCAACACATATCTGGCAGGGTCGATAACATAATACCCTGCCGGCTTCATAGAAGCTGGATTGGTATTGATCTGATTACCTTGCCGGCCCTGGTATGCAAATAATTTCTGCTGTCAGGGACGACAGTCTGACAGTTCACAACCTTGCCGGCCCTGGTATAGTCGGTAATGTAACTTAAAAAAATCATGCCGGCATAAGTATTGAAAATTTACGTAGCTAAACAAACCATTCATTCAACAACTAGAAATCCAACACTTTTTGTCCAAAATACGAAAACATGTCCCATAAACCTTAAAAAAAACATTTGTCCAACTTTTAACCTTAACATTTGTCTACCACAACATAAAGAAATAAACCAGGAATGCATTCATTCACCACCACGACCACGGCTCCGTTTAGGAACACCACCACTACTACTACCTTCACCACCACCACCACCACGGGAACGACCCCTCTTTTTGTCAGCATTTATCTTGGCTTGTGCTTACCTCTTGGATTTTTTTTCCCTCTTTACTTCAGCATCAGCTTGCTTGAACAATTCATAGGCATCCTCATTGTTGACATTGGTAGCAAAGTCAATGTGCTTGCTTTTCTCTTCAATCGACAAAGGCTCTCCTCTTTCTCTCGCGGAACACATCACCCTCACAAGGCTCTTCAAATGCTCCTTCTATTTTCAATTAAACAACAAACAATTAATAGAATGATTCGATAATGTAATCTTAACAGTAAGAGCAACTCTAAAATACTTACAAAGAACTTAAGACTTGTTTCCGGGTATTTCGCTGCCATCTTCCTCTTACGAGCCAAATCTTCAGCAGTCATTTACCTAATCACAGTAGGAAGAGCCCAACCCAAGTACCACGACATGTATCTCTCACTAGCTTCATGACCTTTGGTCATCTCGTCCAAAAGACTCACATCGATGTTACGGCCACATCTATCGTCCCAATGTTCTAGACATAGCGCTGGAACGTAAGCGATGACAATACTATTTTGGGACGTGATGCAGTCTTTCCTTAACACATTAAAGAACGGCTGATCTTCATCGAAATGGGGTTCTTCTTGGACGTAACCCAACTGTCGCATTACCCGTTGTGGATCGTACATAGAATATCCATGGGTGATCATCAAGGGACCATAGTATAATGCAACATCATATCTCCATTGGATTAAACCTTGATTTTTAGCATCTCGATACAGATCAAATGTTACCTCATCCACAGTCAACTTGTCAGTGGCGATTCGGAGTTTGGTAAGTTGTTGCGGCATTTCCTTATCTTGACCACCCTTAAAACTGTATCTCTGTCCTCTTGGCCTATTAATCACTACATTCTCATTCACTTTGATGTAGGAGTTGGCTTTCACCAAAGAAGGGAAGTGCTCATATATCCAAACCTATGCAAACACAAATTTTAGTAAGGATCTTATCTTACAATCATTTTCCGAATATAAACGATTTACACAATAAAATTACCTGGAAGAGACATATATTTTCGTTGACTTGCGCAGTGAGTTCCCTTGAAACCTTTGTCAACTCATTGTTCAAGAAGGCGACCACCTCAGTACCCCAAGAATACTCATGCATCTCGTTTAAGGGATGCAATAGTTGAATATACCTGGCGTTAACCGAGCTTCCGGAACTGTCGGGGAAGATACATTTTCCCAGGCAGTATAGCAAATAAGCTGCTGCGATAGCATTGATTCGCACAAGTCCACCCTTCCTTCCTCATCAAAGATTTTATTGGTCCCAGATAATGAAGCCTTCAACTTCCTCAGATTAAACTTCTTGGCTAGATGACCATCCTTCACCTCAAGTACAGACGTCGTCCGAACCTGATTCCAACCGAACAAATCTCTGGTCAATCCAAAGATCTTCTTCCAAGAAATTTTACTATCGAACCCGTCACTGATTGCTTTTCCCGCAACCTCGAGACCTAGAATTTGATGAGCATCATCTGGAGTTATCTCCATCTCACCGAATGAGAATAACATATATAGTATCAGTCTCTCCGTAGAACCTCTCACAAAATGCAGATAAGGTAACTCTGTCATACGCAATATTCGAGCTCTCCACCGCAGGACACAACCCGGATTTCTTGACAATCACTTGCACCTCCTCACATTCCTCGTCAAGTGACCAAGTTTTAGTCATTGAACATGAAGTTTGGCGCCTCAAGAGACGGATGGCATGCTTGTGATCCTAAATACCAAAAACACAAAATGAAAAGAAATTCAAACATTTGAAGAAAATTTAAGATAGACACACTTACATAAAAAAACAAAGACGGATTGAGATTACTTACGATGGTATTTTGGATTTTACATTCCCAGGAGTCTTTGTATCCAAAAAGAACATTTCCACCATCTTTCGGGGTTCCTTTTTTAGCCTCTCCTGGTCTCAGTTTAACCTTCAAGTGAGCAGGAGGCATGTGGGAATCAGCTGGTTTAGTGATGTTCCTCTTCGGTCTTTCGACGGGGGCAGTTGCAGCTTGGGTTTGTTCTCCACCTTTTTCTTCTTCTTATTGTTCATCTTCCTGTTTTTGTTCCTCTTCAACAATTTCATCTTCTCGATCCTTATCTTTATCTCCATTACCATCATCATCATCATCATCATCATTACCTCCTCCAACATGTGGCATGTCTTGATCACTATCATCATCCTCATTGTTGCCTCCTCCACCAGCCGGAGTTCTTTCAACATCATCATTATCATTACCTCCTACAAGATGGAATTGATTGGTCTTCATCTGGAAGTCTCGTCTGAATCACTGGGTTCCGATGATGGTTCAGAATCATTAGGTACACGGATCTTGAGCGTTCCCAGCACAACATATACCCCTCGATGTGTTGAAGTCAAGAGTTTTTCACCAACACGAGGAGGTCTTGAAGGAGGACTAAGAGCTTTCAGAGATTTCTTCTTTGCCTTTTGCAACCAAACAAGAACAATTAAGAAAAAAAATATAAGTCGGCAGCGTCGACATATAAAACCAATCCGGCGGACAAAGGTCGGAAGGTTCGATATCAAACAATATGTCGGCTAAAGAATGACCGGCAAGGTTTTATTCCAATAACCTGCCGGCTTTTAACAACTATGAACACAGGGTTTTCAACATCAATAGTCGGCAGGCTCTATAATAAAAACAACACCAGGATAACATAACGCCCGCAAGGTGATATTTACATACCATTCTGACTTTCAAAATTTAAGGCATCAGGAGAACAAAAAAATTTCAACTATAGCCGGCGCGGTATTTGAATTATAACACACCGACGGAAAAAAAAAAAACTACCACCGGCAAGCTCCTAGGTTGAATAACTCGCCGACCCTGTAAAATCAGTTACAGATACTAAACAGCCGGAAAGATCTTCAATCTAAGAGCTTTCCGGCGAAACCCTAAACATGAAAGATCGACAAAGTCGTGGAACAAACACCTTGCCGGCTAAATAACTGCAAATTTAAACATTCGATTTTTCTGACCTAATTTGACATGCAAACATGAAATTGAAGTACTGGAGTGAGTTTAAGTAGGCCCTTACTTTCTTAATCGCACCATTTCTCCTTTTTCAGTGGCTAGGAATTCTTCTTCTTCAACCGTTTTTTTCTTCTCTTTTTATTGAACTAATTTTGCAAATCCAAAGTTGTATTCATTCGGTTTTCTATTAGCTTCTTTCATACGAGTTTCCTTCCGTTGTAGTGGTTTCATTTTGAAGATTAATCGGAATTTTTGAATCGACGATCCACTCGATTTAATCGTCGAGTTTTGATGGTGTTAGTGGGGGAGGTCGGTATGGTTGTGGTGTAGAAGAAGAAGAGAAGAAGGAAGATAAAATGAAAATAAAAAAACTGATTAGGGTAATATAATTATAAAGGGCGAGGGTGGTATTGTAACTTCGCCCATTAGGACTCTCCCTTAGCCCTTAAAAAGAGTCCACTTAAAATTGGGTATACACCAATTAATCTGAGTATACCCCAATCAAGCCAGGAAATTTATACACGGGACATGTGATACTGAACCTGGCGAGAATGGGGTATACCCAGATTAATTGGAGTATACCCATTTTATTCCCATCCAAACTAGTGTGCTAAGGGGTGTCTAAAAGGTGTTAAAAGACCAAATTGCGCATAATAAAAACCATGCCGACTAAAATACATTCAAAAAAAATCAAAATCTTTCTTCAAAAATCTAACTATACATGATGAGATCAAAAAAAAAAAACGAAGAATCAAAACGAATCGAAAGTCGGCAGGGTTTTTTTTGTCGACCTTGCCGACTAAAATTTAGTCGGCAGGGTATAAGGTTGAATACCATGCCGACTTTTCATCTCTAAAATCAGCAGTTACTGGGTCGGCACGGTATTCAACCTTATACCCTACCGATTATATTTTAGTTGGCACTATATTCATCCTTATACCTTGCCGACTATAGTTTAGTCGGCAGGTTATGAAATTAATACCTTGCCGACTAATCATGCATTTGTAACACCTTTCTCTGTATGTCAAAAATCCTATAGTCGGCAGGTATTTTTTTGTCGACCTTGCCGACTTTTCATATTTTCAGAACTGAAAATGTTGATTCCTTCTATAATTTTGAGTATAAAATCTCCCAACAGCTCTACAATCCCATATTTATAAGTGTATGGGTAGTACGATTTCATTTCCTTTACAAATAGAATCCTCAAAAAAAAAAAATCTACATATATCTATGAGTTCAATCTAAAATAAAACCTAATTCCAAAATTTCAATCAACTAATTAACTAACTAAATTAATTACCATAATCGTATTTATTAGTGTTAATTAATCAAGGATAGATTAGACATTTTTGTAAATATGCGGTTAAGGGGCTTTGTGTTTTACTTCAAAATGACCTTATTTTGTCTCATTTGGTGTACCCCAATCAAGCCAGGATATTGAAAAACGCGCGATTGGGGATACTTACATTAATTGGGGGATATAAATAACTTTCCCCAACCAATAGTGTCTGCTAAGGGGTGTTTTTGGGGAGCGAAAATACTAAAATACCCTTCCTCAAAATAAAATCAAAAAAGTTAAAATCAAAAAGCAAAATCATATCCCCATGTCCATCTTTACCTCTTATTAATCTCTTTTAGGGTTAGGGACTTGAAACCTAAATATTCCCCACTCCCTTTCAAATTCTCTTCTCCTTCTCTGCTGGCTCCTCACTTTGAAAACGATTTTTTTTTACATTCGGA
Organism: Papaver somniferum; assembly: GCF_003573695.1. Classification (NCBI taxonomy): domain Eukaryota; kingdom Viridiplantae; phylum Streptophyta; class Magnoliopsida; order Ranunculales; family Papaveraceae; genus Papaver; species Papaver somniferum. Next base: position 171,462,352 of record NC_039365.1, read on the forward strand.
AATGATGAAGACCATGCCGGTAGTGATGAAGACCATGCCAAAAGTGATGAAGACCACGCCGGTAGTGATGAAGACCATGTTGGAAATAAAAAAAATTTACATCCCGGAAGTGATGAAGACCATGCCGAAAAATGGTGCCGGCATGCTTGGTAACTAACATTCAATGTCGTAACTAAATGTCGACATGCTCGATAGAATTCTATCAATGCCGGTAGTCAAGTGAAAAAAAATCAATTTTTTAGATACTTTAAATCATGTGCCGGCAAAGAAGTTTAAGCAACATACCATGTCGTTAGCGGTACCGGCATGCTCGATAATTAACTAACTGTGCAGGCAGTGGACTGATTAAAACCAGAAATAATTCAAAGTGGAATAGTATTGAATTATTTCTGACATAGTCCATGCCGACACCGAGCTATTTCAGCTGTAACAGTGGTGGATTCAAAGAAAAAAAATCAAATTTTCAACACATTGACACCTTTACCCGAGTATTGTGAGTGCTCGTACAATCATCCTCCATTTTTATCAAAAAAAGTTCCCTCTCAATTTTTTTCCCTCATTCTAGTCTCACCTCACTCATCCAAATACAAATAAAAATATACACTAATCATTTATCAAATAATCTTATGAGTTTAATAATTATAATTAAGAACTAAGCATGATTAGTGAGGAATAGATTAGGTATTAAGTAAAATACTTAGATAAGGGGTGACCCTGATTTGATATTTAAATCCAGTTTTTGTCCTTTTTCTCTATCCCCAATTAGTTTAGGTATCCCCCAATCACACGTTCATATTAAATCATAGCACAATAATGTATTTGCATTTTGAAAGACTTTAATAATTAGCGTGTAATCTTCTATATTGTTGTCCATCTTATCAAAAAATTAAAAAAAAAAAAAAAGAAGTAATCTTCTGTAATGTTGCTCTACAGGGATCTAGAAGTTCAATTCTTTTTTTGCATTCCTAATTTGGGTCCTAGGGCATTTATTTGGGGCATATGGATTTCTTCATCCACCCAATAGAGAAGGATAAGGGATGCCTGAAGTGTACTAAAATACTAAATTATCTATACACAAATTTAATAATTGCAACTATATAAAACAAATACTAAAACCTAAATCATTTCTACTGACAATCTTCAATCAAAAAATTAGAACCCAATCCATCAAAATCAAAAACTAAAACCTAATCATAAACAACAATTCAATTCTCCATTTTTTGGTTTTCGGACAATATTTCGGTGACAAACAAATCTGAATGATTGAGTTAAATAACCTTTAATCCATTCCTTTTAAGAGGGATTCATCAATGATTTAACTATGAATCTGTGAAATGTGTCATCAAATTTCAGAATCGTTGATGTAAGCACTAAATGTGTCATCAAACAGATTTAACTATGAATCTGTGAAAGTTGAAAAATATTTGGATTTGGAATTGGGAGAACATTACGGGGACGACTCTTAATTGGGTTCGTATGGAAAGAAAGACATCGACTGATGAGAGAAACAAGAAAACGTAAGGGAAACACGATGCTTTGCTACCATGAAAACCTCTGATAGTGCGTGGAGACCAATCGATACCTCAAGTGGCTAAGTCTTTTTCTAGGCCTAAGTTTATCTACTCAACGGATGATAGAGAGACGTAAGGGAGAATTATATGCAAATATTTCCTAGCTAGTGGTGTCATCCCATGCAGTATATGCATTTGTACGTGCTGTATTTGTTCTATTGTTGTCTGTTTCGATAGGGAAATTGTCATATTATGCATCGGGCTCCCGGGTCTCTCCGCATATTTCGTCTTGTATGGTGATCAGGTGATGGTTCCTTTTTGAACTTCTATAGGATTAATCTCTATTGATCAGAAATGATAAACAGGACTAGAACAGATGAGATTTTCTGTTGAAAGTCATTGAACTGCTCATGTTGTCAAGCGTTTGACTTAGTTGAAGGGGTCACTATTTCCCGTCGAAATCTTCTAAAAATAGGGCTTTGGTGGACTCATCCTCAAACAATGGAGTTCTAATCTATCAATCTATATGTATCTGATAATTAACTACCATGTCGTTAGCGGTACCGGCATGCTCGATAATTAACTAACTGTGCAGGCAGTGGACTGATTAAAACCAGAAATAATTCAAAGTGGAATAGTATTGAATTATTTCTGACATAGTCCATGCCGACACCGAGCTATTTCAGCTGTAACAGTGGTGGATTCAAAGAAAAAAAATCAAATTTTCAACACATTGACACCTTTACCCGAGTATTGTGAGTGCTCGTACAATCATCCTCCATTTTTATCAAAAAAAGTTCCCTCTCAATTTTTTCCCCTCATTCTAGTCTCACCTCACTCATCCAAATACAAATAAAAATATACACTAATCATTTATCAAATAATCTTATGAGTTTAATAATTATAATTAAGAACTAAGCATGATTAGTGAGGAATAGATTAGGTATTAAGTAAAATACTTAGATAAGGGGTGACCCTGATTTGATATTTAAATCCAGTTTTTGTCCTTTTTCTCTATCCCCAATTAGTTTAGGTATCCCCCAATCACACGTTCATATTAAATCATAGCACAATAATGTATTTGCATTTTGAAAGACTTTAATAATTAGCGTGTAATCTTCTATATTGTTGTCCATCTTATCAAAAAATTAAAAAAAAAAAAAAAGAAGTAATCTTCTGTAATGTTGCTCTACAGGGATCTAGAAGTTCAATTCTTTTTTTGCATTCCTAATTTGGGTCCTAGGGCATTTATTTGGGGCATATGGATTTCTTCATCCACCCAATAGAGAAGGATAAGGGATGCCTGAAGTGTACTAAAATACTAAATTATCTATACACAAATTTAATAATTGCAACTATATAAAACAAATACTAAAACCTAAATCATTTCTACTGACAATCTTCAATCAAAAAATTAGAACCCAATCCATCAAAATCAAAAACTAAAACCTAATCATAAACAACAATTCAATTCTCCATTTTTTGGTTTTCGGACAATATTTCGGTGACAAACAAATCTGAATGATTGAGTTAAATAACCTTTAATCCATTCCTTTTAAGAGGGATTCATCAATGATTTAACTATGAATCTGTGAAATGTGTCATCAAATTTCAGAATCGTTGATGTAAGCACTAAATGTAAACCGATTGTTGTTGATGTTCCCCAAACCGATTCTGTTACACCTACATAAACCGATTAAAGAAAAATCAATAGATATGGTACACCTACATAAACCGATTTTTGGTTGATGTGATGAACATCAACCACAATCGGTTTACCCTAATGCACATATTAACCGATTCATTAACCATGTTTAAATTTTTGCACAAACCCTGAAATTTTTATCTTTATATTATAGAGCATGAAAATACGATTTGAACGCAAAAAGAATGAGGTCATTCCAACATCGGAAGAAGAAGTTATGAGTAAAACAATCGAAGAATTAAATGTCCAGATTTACAATCGGTTTACTTGGGCATTTGTGTAAACCGATTCTAGCGGAAAAAAACACAGAAAAACTTTTAAATTTTACAATCGGTCTATGTTCCAAGTCTTATAAACCGATTCCTATAATCGGTTTGCAAGTGCAGGAACGTATACCGATTCTAGGTTGAGGTTTTTCAAAAAAAAAATCAAATTTTGATTAAGAATCAAGATTAGTTGATTTCTAGGTTAACATGATTAAACATCAATTGATTAACACTAATTAATCAAAAATAAATTAGCTATTAAGTAGAATAGTTGGATAAGGAATTTTCTATTTTACTTCTAAATATCATTTTTATCTCGTAGTGGCAGGCCCCAAATAAAAATGGTTAAGTCCCAAACTAGGAAGGTTTAGGTTTTCTTGGCGCAACAAAGAACGTTCAATTTTTTTTTATCAGAAGTTCAAATTTCTTGGTACCGTAGTCTGTCTTTTCTTTTTCTATTGCGTGGAAATTAGTCAGCCCCAGTTGACCTCGGATTACCATGCGCTTTCTGATGTAATTTGTGTGTTTCTTGTGGCAATCAAGATTCCAAGCATCCACTTCCAGCACTAGCTACATGATTCTGTTGTGAAGCATACACTAGCTGTTGCGTCTGTAACAATAAAATACTCGAGAAAGATGTTAGAATAAAAAGATTAATTTCTGGAAGGTAAATAAACACTCAATTGGACTGCAAACAGAGGACAGAGTCACGTGTTCAACACGTTGTCCTTAACACGATATTTGACCGGTACGCCTCAAGAATGAGTGATGCCTATACCCTGTGGTCAAGTTCGTATCCAGGATAAAACTTCCCGTTGCAAGCACTGTTAGCACTACAGTACTTGCCCACTCTTACGACCTCAACAGCGATTGCGCACGGAATGAAAAATAAAGGACCACACAGGGGGAGAAGACGAAAAGAAGAGGATAGTAGCTCTTCTGGACACAAAACGAAATGAGAGAAAGTGATCGCTTTATATAGGGGAGAATAGAGAGAGGTCTCATAAACGCGCATTAAAACAATTTCAATTAATTCAGATTTTTTCCAATGGTTTTAAACGTTCATGCATCACTTAATACCGATTCATGCGTCATTATGTTTGATATAAAACGTTCATGCAAATTTAAGTTTGATATAAAAACGTTCATGCAAATTTAAGTTTGATATAAACGTTCATGCAAATTAATGTTCATGCATAAACATAATGTTGCCCAAGGAATTATTTTGTTTCAAATATTAATTCGATAATTCAAAAAAAAAAATTGCCAAAAAATATAAGTCCGAACCCGCACGGACGGCGGCGTGCGTGCTTCAGTGCGAAGCACCGCACGTGTGTGAAAATGTGTGATTGTACCAACTAGCCCATTTCCTAAGTCCTCTCCCTCGCATAAAAGTGCTAATGACCCAAGGGCCACTCTAATATCAAAAGATTCAGTACTTGTGGAAAGGTATCATCTTTAATTTTCCCTATGTGGGACTAAAGGTTCATTCACAAATAGTAAAAATGAGTTAGTGTCCTTAGTGATCGATAGATCCTAAGTTCAAATCCCACCAAGACCAAAAAACCAAACTATTGTATAAATTCATTTTCTCTAACACTAGCTACACACGATGCTTGGCATGCTTTTTAAGCAAGATTGTACAAGTTCGTTCGCTACTCCTTAATATTATTCTTTAATCTTCCACCAAGTACAAAAAGAAAAATCTTGATTTTTATTGAAATTTGAAAATCTTGTGACCAGGTTTCTTGTTCTTCTGGATTACACTATGTTTTCTGATCTATGGCAAAAGAAAATCGACCTTGCTACATCATCTAGACCTAGGGCTGCACATGGGCGGGTATAAGCTAAAACCAACCTCGCACCCACAGACTGCGGTTTTTTTTTTCATAACCAACCTCGCACCCACAAACAGCGGGCGGGTTTTGTTACCCGCCCGCTACGGGTTGGGCGGGTATGGATTTAAACGGGTTTAAACCCGCTTTATATTCAAGTATTTAGAGTAACTTCTATTCTCCTTGATTAAGTGAGAAAAAAAAACCAAAGCCCCCAAAATATTCATATCTAGGAAGTTCACAGATGAAGATTAAGTGTTGAATTTGTTGATTTTTCGATTGTTGTCGATTTCTGGTGAAGATTCGAAGTTGTTGTTGTCGATTTCTGGTGAAGATTTCTGGTAATTGTCGTTCGTAGGTGAAGAAGGAGAACTGAGGAGGAAGAAGAGGAGAGGCCGAACAGAGAGAAGAGTGTAGAAAGTGAATGAGGGTTATCAGTTATCCTATCTACTAGTATTAGGGTTTCATAATGGACGACTAGGATTAGTTTTATCTAATGGTATATAATCTGCGGGTTTTTTGGGCGGGTATGGGTGGGTATTAGCTTAAACCAACCTCGCACCCACAGACAGCGGGGTTTTTTTTCATAACCAACCCCGCACCCACAACGGGCGGGTATGGATTAAAAACCCACGGATTCAGCGGGTACGGGTGGGTTTGGGTATCGTGGGCGGGTCTTGTGCAGCCCTATCTAGACCCTAGATTGTATCCATTTTGATCCCATGAAAAAACAGGGGGTCCTATTATTATTGAATTTCACCTATACCTATCTGCATGACATGTTAGCGGTGGAAAGGCGTGGGGAAGCGGTGGACATATAGCATTTTCAAAAGAAAATCTGGTTTTTATTCAACAACCTCGTTGATTCAACCTGGCAACAGATACGTACTATAGGTGGAGTGACGATTGAGGAGATGACTCCTTTTTGTTACTATATCCTAGAGTTTAGATACAGATGAAAGTAAAGTAACTTAATGTACACGGCTTTTATTATAACCCCACAAGGTAGCCCATATTTTGTTTTAAATCGAATGTTTTTGTACCTATAAAAGAAATAGAAAATGGGTCATTTGTCCAAATATTTTAAAAACATGGTTCAAATGGACGAGTAAAAATTATTATGGATGAAATGGACACCAAAAAAATAACAAGGATGAAACTGGATTCATCCCGACTTAAACTTAAAAAATAGCAAGGATGAAACTGGATGCATCCTGATATAAATTAAAAATAAGAAAAAATATTTAAAAATGGGTAGGATGAAACTGTTTACATCCTGACTATTTTTGCATTTTTGTCCATTTAAACAGTATCAAAACCTAAATGTCGTTTTCACCCAGAAATTATTGATTTCGATGTTTTTAACAAATTTTATGTAAACGAAAAAGAACAAATCATTTTTGGATAAAATTCATGCGGGGTTTGGATCATTATATATTTGCCGATTTTTGTGTCACATTTGTATATGTAAGACGCATTAAACGCGTATTAATGCATTTCACCATTTTTACCGAATTTTGCATGATTGACCAGATTTTGACCGGATTCTCATTTTACCTAGCCGGATAATGCGCGCATGTTTACCGATCCCAGTTATTGCCAGTCCCCAAATTGTTATTGCTAACTAGGCTATAGACGGAGAGGTTCCGGTCTTTTTAATTAATAGCAATATCATCTAGAAACCATTGACCAAGCAGTTTCTCCCAAAAAAAAAACAATAGATCCAGAAATTTAGTGTGACCCACTCAAAATCTTTACCATCCCAATGCTAGAATCATTTCCCCACCTACTCTGATCTTTTTCGAGATCTTTTGCGGAACAAATTGTGGTTAGTATATCACTACCCTTTGGTAATACATACAGGGGATTCGTATAACTTAGGTCTACTTACATCTAAACAGCCGTTCTCCAAACGACCTAACTTAGGTGTTATTATAGTTTTTGTATATGGTCTAGGAAGATCTAACAGCTGATCCCATAAAAATCTTCGTTTCCGATCCTTCCTGTCCTGCTACTTGGATGCATATGGGAGCCCATGCTGCCCCCACACGTTCATCTAACTTTGATTTAAGAACTTGAATGCTTTAGTATGTGTGTGTTGATGACCAACTTTGTCGAACAAGAGACGAGTTAAATGCTGCTGCTATTTTGTCAGCGAGCATCTAGTTTATGTCATCAAAATCACACATATATTCGCACCTACATCATCTATTGGATCCATCGAAAAGGTGGTGGTGATTCTTAATTCACTTTCTGTCTAGATCTCCTCTATAATTCAAGGTTAGCCTAGCTATAGCTACTATATATAAACTCTGATCTCTTTGTCCAGATCTCTTCTATTCGTAGTCTTTACATGGGTGCATGCGTGATCGATCTGATTTCTAATGCGGTACGTAAGTGGAATCAAAGTCATTGCGTATATATTCATTATGCTTTTGATAATAAGTATATCAAGTAGAAGACTAGTAGTACGTAGTAGTAGTGTAGTACTCTCTAGATAGCTATACTTTTTCATCAAAGTTTAAAGTGGATGCTTAAATAGCTGCAGCAGCTAGCCTAGACCCAACATGAATAGAATAGCAGACACTTTGTACGTTTTTTCTCTTGATTTAGCTATCTAGGATTGAAGTTGAACCAGTGTTCCAGTAGCAATTACTTACTTCAATAAGAAAGTTAATATATAGTTTGATACAGTGCGGCTTTATTTGAAGGCAATTTGAAGAAAGGGATATGTTAAGAAACAAATTATGTGGAGTTATGTTCATTATCATCACCAAGCAGTCATCGAGTTGGTCTGTCTTGGTCATGGAGGAGACAGAAAGAAAGTTTTTTTTTAGCAGTTAAATTATTCTTTCGAAAACAATAATTGAATGGAGTGCTAATTAACAACTTTTTCAGAAACAAAATGGAGCTGTCAGACTCATAAACACAGTTGTTTGCAGGCCAGAAAATATATATACACAGTTAAATTGTTCTTTAAGAAAGAAATTAAAAAACATATTAATCTTTGGATTCGGTATTTCTCCGACAAACTTTTAGGGTTTCATTCCATTTTATTTGCAATTTACTAGGATATATGTAGTGGCCAACCTGTGTGATCATTTCTTTCTCTCTGATTGTGATGGGTACATCGGAAGGAAGTCAAACTTCCAACGGGTCAAACCAGATGCCATGGCAAGGGTCAATGCAGACATTCTGGACAAAGCGAGGAGGTAAGATTAAGTCCTTTGGGTTAGATTTGGCTGCTAGATTAGATAAAAAAACGTTGCAGATTACACAAAAAACGTTATCTATTTTTTAGCACTACTTCTCTTTCCAAATATATCTCGCATTCCAACTAGTAGCGAGATAGTTTCGCTGAATGGTTCAGTGCAGAGAAAATTAACTTTTCGTTGAATGGTTCAGCGAGAATTGATTTATTTTTTGATCTGATGGCTGAGATGGTTGCGTTGTTCCATTCAGCACGGTCACGAGGAATGATTCAGCATATCAGATGCTAGATTAGAATTGCCATTAGACTTTAGAAGATTATTCTAGCTTCTAATCTAGATGCTAGATTAGAAGACCATAAGACTTAGAGAGTGAATGTAACTAGGTAGATCTACTTGATAATAAGCTCCAAATCTAACAACTATGTATATAATTTTAAGGATCTTTTAAAAATCTTTAACCTTCTAAAATAGAATATATATAATTTTTTTCCTGGTCTTCTCACGGGTAAAATCATAGGTCAACAACTAGGCAGGCATTTATATTGCAATAAGTTGTTTCTCTTTCCGATGTCTCTGTAATACAACGGTAAATTAGTGGGCGATTATACTAAGTTTTAACAACGAAGTGAAACAAATTCTTTGTCCAAAAGAAAAAGAAAAAAAGCGACTGTTGATCACTCTAATAAGTGCGGCAGGCAACCAATACAATGTTGAAAGTTGAAACTGAAAATCAAACTTTAAGCAAGTAATATTTTTGGGGTATTCTCTCGATATCTCAGGGAGCTACAGTACAGACCCGAGAACCAATACTTAAATTTGCTTTCTTCCTCTATATTATCTCACTACAAATTGAGTACTGACAGCGAATTTGTGTCTTCCTTCCAAAATAGTCGTCTTCTAGTGGTAAGAGGAGTAGAAGTGGGACCCACAAATTTGGAATATTTTCTGAGCCTCGAGTTAATTACGTGGTGGGATCCAACCCACTGATTTGTGTGTGGTGTACCCTCTGTTGATTCTGCAACGTCTATTTATTAACAAAAATGATCGTCATCATTTCGTTTTGGAATTCGGTAAATGCCTAAGGTTAAACACCCCCAAAGTGGCCAATCAACAGTGTTGGATGATATTTGCTGCCTAGGTCACGCATTTCTACTACAAAAGTTGTTTGTAAAAGATTTTAGGTCCTTTAGAGAAACAAAAACAGAATCTTATGCCGAAATTTGATTTTGACCTGAACAGGTTTAATTAGGAGCTAATATGAAACCGGCTATGAGCATCTGAATTTCCATATACTTGCAAGTTACATAGCTTTATCCAGTCCCGGTAAAGTTCCGGTAAGCACTGTCCTCCAATGTGCTTTTACCACATCATTTAGGAACAGGTTAGAGTGCAGATTTGTGTACCAGTGTTCTTGATAATCTGTTAGTATTTGTTAGGATCTTAATTACTACGTACATGTGGTGAAATTGCAGTGTATGGAGCGTTATTAATTTGCATTAAGCAATGCTATTAATTAACCTAGTAACCTAATTGACGTAATTAATTAGTATGTCCGACTGTTGCCGTGTACGCTTGTCCTAGTAGATAGTAATGTATATTATTGGCCAAGTACAGCACGATATGGTTCTAATATTTGTTGTTCAACAACCTTATGTATTTGTTTAATTTTGTACCACCTTAAAGGTTGTATAGTTGTTCACGCACTAGCCTCACGTACTTGGCTGCTCCACATCCATGGTAAATCACTTTGGGGTAAAAAAATGACTCTTAGGTAACCTTTGAGGGGGTGTTGATGTTGTCTTGACCTTTCCTATTGATGAGATTGTTCTTATTTGCTGTGATGAGTCCTCAAAGGATAACCCAAGACTACTGGCTGGGTATGGTTTTTATTTATAAGGAGAAGTTCTGTTGGTGAAGTGTTAGTAGCAGAATATGGAGGGTTGGCCATTGCCAAGCCAATTTTCTAGCTGAGACTGTTGCAGTCATCAAAACTCTGAAATGGGCAACTTGTTTGAATCTTAAAAGGATATTGATTCAGTTTAATTCCAAGGCTGTTATCTTGGCTTTTAATTTGTTCTGGTCAGCTAGCTTCCAAGGATAGTTTTTTTTTTTTTAATCGGTAAAGAAGTTGGTGTTAGCGAGTTTCGAACTCAGATCATTGGTATCATCACCTAATGACTTTACCACTGTACTACAGTGACACCGGCAGGATAGTTTCTTTATATATGGAAATTGTTTGCCAACATTTTGAATGGCTCCAGTTTCGTCATGTAAAGAAGTAAACTCTCGTTTGTTGTCCTTGTAAAGAAAGGGGTACTGATGTTTAGTAGTGAACAGTATGTGCAACAATCAAGAAATTTGATTTCTCCCTGTGATTGGAGTGGCCAAGTGAGTCTTACTTTATTAGATTTGTATAATTTTTGTTTGCAAGGAAGAACTATAACTGGGGTGATGTACATTACATATATGAAATTTATAGAATATTTATCATGAATCCAATCAATATTAATTCTGAAAAATCATCATCTTAAAAAAAATAGCAATTTGAATTTTGAAACATCGGAGCAAAAGGGCTGCTTTTTTGTTCGGTTCTCTTTTTTCCATTTTGGTCTCGATTCGCTCGACTGAAAGGAGAGGCCTCTAAGGTCGAGTTCTTTACTGTATCACCAGTTTGGTTTAAACTCTTTCTTGGTAATTTGGTTTTTCTTTGGTAATAATATTCTAAAATGATTTTTCTGTAATTTAATAATTTTCGTAAAAAATAGAAGAATTTGAGAAAAATCATTACTTCGAAAAGAGGAAAACTTAATCTAATCCATATACAGTAGAACAATTTGAGGCACAAAGGGTTTTGTGAAACCAGTGGAGATATTTATCTTCTTTAAAGTTAAGAATTTCCAACTTCAATTTTTTTCTTATTTTTTCCTAGATAAACAGCCAATTTTTGCGGCATATATTTTGATTAGGAAATCTAATTAAAAGACGATTTCTTCTTTTTGTTTTATAGTTTGTTTCCAAACCAAAACTATGATGGACTACTTATATTCCATGCACGATTGGTTTTATCTCCCGGCTTCTTTTTAAATATCTGTTATGTATATATGATTCTGTTTTCATGGCTATATACAAATCAGACAGTCCCGATCATTGGAGTTGGAAAAGAATTTGGGTACTTTATGCTTTCTTAAATATATGCTTTCTGCTTATAAGAAAATATGCCGTTTTAAAACAAAGATGAATAGCTTGCTCATCTTAAAGATGGCCTAATTATGCTTCGTTGCTAGCTAGTGTTATTTGTTGTTGACGATATTTATTCAATTATTTTTCTCTTGATAATGACTTAATTTTTCAACCCTTTAAATATATATACCCCACTAGCATTTTCGTATTTCTTACACGCTCCTGTGGGACATAAAAAAGGCTCCTCCTGCTCTTGACAAAAAAATTGCACTTGATCAATCTACCGCTGAGACATTTTGGAATTTTCACTGGAGTATGATTAACCTCTACTCTAGCTGTAAAAGTTGGGCCGAACTAGCCCATGTTTTTCAGTTTTCACGGCAGATTTGGAGTGATATTCCGAGGAAAATCTATGGAGACAGATTTAAGATTAATCTCGCTAAATTAATGGTTTCTCCAAATCTCATATAAACTGGGACAATTAATTTACTACTTTAAATAGATTGATACATTTGTGGGACGACATCAATAAAAAAAGAAGATACTTGACTGAAATACTAGCATTTAAAAGTACGGTGGTCCATTCTAATTAGTTCAGGAAAGTTTTAATTTCCCCAATTTTCAGAAAAAAAAAAAAGAAGAAGAAGAAGATAAATTTCAATTAGTTGTTTCAAAAATCTGTTACTCTTTCATTTGATCAGATGAAATCTTTTATTTTTTAATTATTTCTAAAATAGTCTTTTGAAAGAAAGAGATATTCTGGAATTATTAGGATGAGAGAAACAATATAGAAACAGAACATTCTTTGTATGGCAATGAACTGATTATGGTGAGAAACCATCAAAGCTAGGCGTGCCTACCAGAAATAAACCAGGTATGAAAGGTTTTCCTGTTAAAACATTTCCTGACTAGTGCCAACTCTAGACCCCTCTTCTTTGGTGTTCAAACTGACGTCCTGTGCAGGAATCTACCGTTAAAGAAGTTGTAGTGTTAAAGAAATTTTTTTAAAGAAAATTAGCGATTTCCCAAGTGGGATATTACCGTACGTTAAATTTGCGAATATATATATAAAGGAATTCAGATATTATCGATCAGTTGGCGGGGAGATAGATGATAATTGTACGTATAAATTAACATTTTGTGCTGCATGTGTATTCTGATTTCTGGTAGGGGGTATGGAAGAATTGTGTGCGTGGAATCTGATGGATCTCATTTAGCATAGTAACCCTTCCATATATGCAAGAACAGAATAGGACCCTCCATCCCAGTACGTACCAATTGCAACCCTACTTCTATACGTCTTAAGATTTATGACTACACACTGCGAAGCACAGCCAGTACGCTCAGATTCACTGGAACCCACTGTGAAAGTTGAAAAATATTTGGATTTGGAATTGGGAGAACATTACGGGGACGACTCTTAATTGGGTTCGTATGGAAAGAAAGACATCGACTGATGAGAGAAACAAGAAAACGTAAGGGAAACACGATGCTTTGCTACCATGAAAACCTCTGATAGTGCGTGGAGACCAATCGATACCTCAAGTGGCTAAGTCTTTTTCTAGGCCTAAGTTTATCTACTCAACGGATGATAGAGAGACGTAAGGGAGAATTATATGCAAATATTTCCTAGCTAGTGGTGTCATCCCATGCAGTATATGCATTTGTACGTGCTGTATTTGTTCTATTGTTGTCTGTTTCGATAGGGAAATTGTCATATTATGCATCGGGCTCCCGGGTCTCTCCGCATATTTCGTCTTGTATGGTGATCAGGTGATGGTTCCTTTTTGAACTTCTATAGGATTAATCTCTATTGATCAGAAATGATAAACAGGACTAGAACAGATGAGATTTTCTGTTGAAAGTCATTGAACTGCTCATGTTGTCAAGCGTTTGACTTAGTTGAAGGGGTCACTATTTCCCGTCGAAATCTTCTAAAAATAGGGCTTTGGTGGACTCATCCTCAAACAATGGAGTTCTAATCTATCAATCTATATGTATCTGATTTCTGTAGGGTTTATATTATAAGCAGATTGGTGATCTATCAACCTTCATCTCTCCATTTCTGTTCTCTTCAGGTCGTTCAACGTCCAGTTTTTTTGACATAGTCCAAAAATATAAACGATTATGATCATACGAATGCTAATTTCCCAACTTAATTAGATGTATGCAGTGGGTGTTAAGAGTTCTATGTGGAGGCCTTATTTTGGCATTTAGTTACAAGGGTTTTGTCTCGTAAATCATCTCCTATAACGTCAAGTCTTAACTCTAGAATTTGATACGTAGATAAGAAATATGACTTTCTCTAAGATTTTTTGTAGTCGATGTCATCAAACTCAGTTTGTAAGATCTAACTGTTGACGAAATTTCTCGTCTACGTCTAAAATCTTATGTAGCATGAACTTTTTAAAATTGTTGAACGTGTGTTATTGTCCGTTCAAATACAAATTTACTTTGGGGAAGTATTTTGATCAAAATCATTATCTCGGCACCTATTTATTTTGGACAGTTGGTTTGGGTATCTATTTTGCCTTCATAAACAAATTTGTGATCATACCAACAAAGATCATTAGATATCTAATGAAATAATTTAATTAGGAGGTAGATGCATGCACCAATGATAAATTTTGACAACAGAAAAGAAATTTAATTTGGTAGAAGGTGTTTTCTTAGTTCGAACTTATTAGCTTTTAACAACCTAACAAACATAAACAAATGAAACGGATTAGGTATATCCCTTGGTTGGAAGAGTTGTGTCTAAGATTTTTTTGTTTTTCATCTAATAAATCATCATTAAGCACCTACATTATACACATGAAGAACTTGTTACAAGCGCATTACTAGCTGCTACAAAAAACAGCGGACGACTTATTTTTTATAGGGATTCACATTATTCTTTTGACTCGTGCTATCAAGCGCACAAGTGCACGACAAACACTTCTAAGTAGTCAGATTCGTACCTAAAAATTTAATATTTAAGATGTACATATTCTTGTACACCTGATGTAAGTGTTTTTTTTTTTCTACACCTGATCTAAGTTACCTAACACGTAAAGTCGTCCACAACTAATTTAAAAAAAAAGACCCGACTGTTCTAACTTGCTTTTATATTCTTTTTGCCAGACATGATTTGGCTTAGTAGATAACTGAGCTTTTCTTTTGATTGATGGTTTTAGTACAAAACTTAATCAGAAGACTTCAGATTTAAGCCAAAAATAGACTACTTTAACATATAGTATAGGAACAATTTGATTCTTCATTTTTAATTGTTTGCTAGCATTAAGATTGAAGGAGAAACCAAGGAATCGGAGTACATAATAAATATGCTAAACCACTAAAGAACTAAAATAATATTAGAAAGATTAGTTTAATAAATCTAACTAATCCCTTACATATTTATTTATTTTTGAAGAGAATCCCTTACATAATAAACTACACAATTTCCAAGTTAATTGAATTATTATTAATACACTACAAAATAAAAATATTACTCCGTATAATATCTCTCCAAAGATTATTTTTCATATCTAAATTGATAGATTTCCATCGAAGAAAGAGGAATTGATAAGCAATAAATACTATCGGTCTCTAGACACACTATAACCAAAATGATACATACTTAAAAGAAATAAAGGCACTGCCTTATAACCATTCAACTTTGTTTACAGGGGTATTTTTGTCCAAATACCTAGAATTCACGGTAATAAAACCCTAATCTAAAATAATTCGTAACAGTAACTTGAGATTACTATCTTCTAAAAAAAGATCAAAACTGAAGGCAGAAACCCTAAGTCCAATTTTTGTTGAGACAGTCATTTTTATCCAGATACATATATATTTCCTCCAAATCACAACCAAGTAACTAACTTACAATTCCTAGCATCAGTCTAAAATTGATACCATAAATCCAATGGGGCATATTTGTAACAGTAAAAAAGAAAACCCTAATCCATTACATATCTCTGCAATAGTGGTAAGTTTTGAGATTTGACGGTGGTGGTGGGAAGAATAATAAAAGGCAACAAACGTATGATAGGGTCAAAAAGGAATCTATCTATCCATCTTTTGGTTCCTAGTGATTTCAGTGGTCTAGTTGGTTATTAGGGTTAAATTTTAGGGTTTAAAAATGTCAGTGCTCTAGTTACTTTTAACCACAGGGCCGGCACAGTGGTTAAGTTAGGGTTTTCTTTTCTGTTGTCAACTACCTTAATGAAATTAGGGTTTCTGTTTGCCTTATAAATGGACAGTGAGATTTGGGCCACCACACCACCACCACACATGCCTCATGCTGTTGTTGTTTTCTCTCTTACGAATTAAATAAATAAAACAAAAAATTCGTGAGATGCTGACATGGCATGGCGGGATCATTAAACCTTGTTTCACGGAATAGATTAAATAAATATATATAAAGTTTAAATAGAAAATCAAAGAAATTCACTCTCATTTTCTTCTCATCCCTCTCTCTCTTGCCTCTCTTGGATCGAGATATAAGCTATCGGAAACCCTAAAATTTCTAGGGTTTGGTTTTTATTTTGTCCTAAAATTATCTTCTTTCTATAACACAGCTCCTCAAGAAAATAGTCTGCGTCAAAATTGTTCATAGATCTCCGCGGTTTTGAGAATTTGGGAGCTGTTGGAATAGAAAAAAGAGAAGATCATCTCATATTTTTCATCTCAAATTTCAGTCTTCAACAACCACCACAACAAAAACAGTACTGTTCTAATCAGGTTGGTGCCGATTCAATCTTTTTTTTTTTGATCTATATCTTGATTCTTTCTCTTTTTCTCTTGATAGTTCTAGAATTTTCACTTGATTAACATTTTATCGATTTTTTTTTTTTTTTGGTCAAAGAGGTGTGAGTTTTAATTTGAGAAAATAAAAGAGATCGGATTTTTTTTGCTTTCCTTTCATATATGTGCAAATTAGGTTAAGTGAATTGAATTAACACTCATATCTGAGCTGGGTTTTAATTAAGAAGATTTTTCAATTTAATTAATTATAACAACTGTAACGTTTTTTTAACTGGAAAAAAACGTTTTTTTAATTGTAATTAGGGTTTACTTAGTTGTTAGGTTTTATAGTGTTATTTTGCTTTAGATTCTGCCTTAACTACGTTATTGCATGACAAGATTTAGATACAAGAGATAAAAGGGTAGGTATTGATGTTCGTATAATCTTGTAACCTTATAAGTACGTTATTTTATGTGATACACTTTAATTTTAGGGAATGGGTTTGCTCAAAAACTTGGCTATATTGAAGTTTTGACGTTAGTTTTTGAGGAATTTTGCAATTAGTGGCCTTGGGATTAAGTAAGAAACCAAATAGCTGATTTATGTATTATGGATTGCGTGTTATTCGATATGCTTGTTATAGCTTGGTGATCATCGTATGTATACATTGTTTCTTATATGCTTGACTAAGGAAGTTCCTTTTGGTTACATGCATCTATACAAATTCGTGACTCGACAAGGTTTTGTTCTATATACGAACATCATTAACATGGAATTACTAGCGGAGGATTTCTCGTAGGAATGACTTAGTTAATTAGTTGCAGTCATAGTAAGCTTTCATAAACTTGAACCTTTTCATATTCTCATGTAAGTTGCATTTCCTAGGCTGATGCATGTATTATATATTTATATGTTACTGCAAAATGCATGCTACCGCAGTAGTTTCCTAGTTGGAAAACAATGTACTTGTAAGGCATGCACATGTTGTTGGATTGTATACACCGTGCCGTTGCAATTTACAACGGCTGTGCATTTCCTAACCTGAACCGTTCTACTCCTATATATGGATTAAATGAATGAAAAGTATTGTACGTAATGTGCAGCCTCTGTTAAAGCAGGTGCACAAAGAGGCACTCGATGTAGGTAGAGCGATCTCGTGCCTAGCAATTGATGACTCTCTTCTTTCTATCTTTTGAAGGTAATTAATATTTTTTAACCCTCAAATCAGCATTTAATTTTTAGGGTTAACAATGTGTAGGTATACACCGCCTCCTCTGGGATTTCAAATCTTTTTGCTGCCTTTATAAGATCGAGGAGAGGAATATTATGAGAAAGGTTGTGTGAGGAGGGATTCGCCTTTTTGTCCAAATCTAGCATTATTTTTTGCCCTAGTTGAGGATCTATGGCGCCGAATGTCAACATTGAGAAGAACGGAGGATGTGGGCACTTCTCTATGCGGTAAGCTCAAGATTTTCTATATTCATATATCATATATGTTCAGTATCTGCTAACTTTTCTAGACGATTCATATTAAGTTAAATTTATATTCTGCATTCACTTGGTTTATGTTATGTTTTGATTCAATATTCACTTAAAGTCCAAGTTGTTTCGCTTAGAAGACGATCAGTTTTCCAGGTGTAGGCAGGATCTAATAATGCTATCCCTATTTCATTGCTCTGAAATGATATGATCCTTCAATATATTTGGCATCTTGTTTCCATGCTTAGGGAAGGGAGTCTTTTCCTTTTCAGATCTTCATCCAATTTACTTTTAATTTTTTTTTAAAATTTGGGTTTTTTTTTCCACTAACCCTAGAGACAGTTACGAGGTCGGAAAAAGTCGTTTCTCGATTATGCCCCTAAAATTCGATAAAACTAAGAAGTAAATATGTCGTCTTGATTCCGACTTATGGTTATAAACGGTATTTAACCACGGTATTATTTTTTCAAAATGACCCTTGTACTCCCTCTTGTGTTGCTCTTTTGTAAGGTTTCTCATAAGATTCTTATTTTTTGTGTTGTGGTGGAGTTTAAAGTAGCATCTTTCATGGTTCCTCTTATTAGTAAAAATAAGAAACATAAAACAACATTTTGTCATTTTATTGAACTTATAGAGCGGTATAAGTGCATTAGGATTCATCTTGAACCGATCGATTGAGTTGGAGAAGAATGTTTTAAGGTGGTCATTTCTTAACAAGTTTATTGTTCTTACTAATGCAGTGGGTATTGTCTTGAGCGACGCAAGAAAGATTTGAATGCTTGCTTGCCATTTTCTCGAATGCTACTTCCTCCTATGCGAGCTCCTAATTTCAAATATTGGCGCTGCCAAAATTGTACTAGTATAGAAGTTGGTAAGGTTCCTGATTCTCATGTTGATGCCATCTTCCCGAGCAGTGCTGAGGTAGCTAAGTTATCTTCTGGTTTGCGAAGCGTACCCAAAGGCAGCAATTTTGGAGGAAGAAAGGAGAATAATGGTCACACTCCTTTAGATTTGAATGTTGACCCATCGTTATCTAGTTGTAGGAAAGAAACGGAGGCCGTAGCAGTTAACCCTGTTGGAGATGGTGTGTACACCGTTTTACTTTCTAGATATTTTTCTAATCCCTTATGCGTCTTCAGATAATATTAAATGGATCTTGACTTATCTCTTTCGACTTTGTAGATAGCCGGGCATGTAATCATTGTGGTGTTAATGCAGGAGACAATGTGAACCAGTTGACTGAGTTTTCCCAGGTTGTGCCAGACGTTAACGTTAGTCTGACAGTAGACATAAGTGGAAGTGAACCTGTTTCGCTAGAAAAGCATGGAGTTCATTCAACTGTTTATGGAGCTGCCATCGGCTTCCCATTTGCAAATCCTGACATTGATGGTTCAAAAGAAATTTCTGATGTTGGTCTTGATGGTCGATCCTCAAAACCAGATGGAAAACAAAACTCTGAAATCTGCAGCAGTAATCCTTGTACTAAGTCTGACAAACTACTTGGAAAGGTAGTGACAGATTCGGAAATGATTGGGGTTTCTGAGTTGAGTGGCCATAAGAATGAGGCTCTCAATCCAATCGAAGATCAAACTGCTGGACCTTATCCAAAGGAAATAGACGAGGGTGAGTCTGACCTCTTTGGAGAAAATGATGTGAACATAATCAGAAACGCTCCTTGTGCCAAAGATCTTCCCAGTAATAATATTGAAGTTTCAGGTGGAACTTGTCAGAAAAAGAAAGCACAAAAAGTGCGTTTAATGAGTGACATTCTTAGCAGTGGAGATGCTGTCACATCCTGCAAAGATGGTGATTCTGTCAGAGAAACCATCCCTGATAACATAGTCACGGAAGCTTCTCATGCTGAAGGAATAGATTTAAATCTGGATCTGAATAATCAGGGGTGTGTCGAAGGAAATGACAAATCAGTTGTTCCAAGCAATAAAAGGAAAAGGACTAAGTTTTCTCAAGAAGAGGACCAGCTGCCTGCTATGATGAATTTTGCTGAACATGCACGTGAAGCTGATAAAAATGCTGACGCTGTAGATGTAAATTCCAGAAGTCGGCTGACGAAACACATAAATGATGGAAAGCTTACTTTGTGTCAGAAGAAACAGAAGAGGTCCAGGATTGAAATTGGCCAATCTTCTTCAGTGAGGCAAGAGGAGACGCATGTTGAAGCTGGAGCTGAAACTGCCCCTTCAAAGCCAAAAAGAAATGCACTCTCTAGAACAGGACTAGATATTGATATGAACAAGGATTTCTCCCAGCTTCAAGATGCCAACTCTTTCTTGATGTATGGCCCAGAAGGCATCTCAGGGAGAGACCAGCTTTTAGGGAGAGATACAGAGAATTGCCGTAGCCCTCCTGCAAAGTCTGCTTATCCAGGCTTCACTGCAGGATTCATACAACAACGTCTAGATCACAATTTGGCTACTAATAAGAAATCTATCTCAAGTAAGAAACAGAATGGTTTGCCCCAGGCTAAAGGTGGAGGCGAAATGCGTGAAGCTAAAAACTTTGCTGTTTCTTTAAAATTACAACCCAGGGTAAGAAACTTTTCTCCAGCTACTAAGATAAGGTGCATTGCTTTAATATATGACTTTTATTTATGGTGTTTATTTATCTTGAGTCATCTGATTGAAACATCCGAGTCACTGTTAGTTTTAGGGATCCCTACACGGTACACCGAACGACAAGTACAAAATACGATTCATGTTACTGAAGCTTGTATGCGAAGAATTTAATACTGTCAATAATGGTAGCAACCCTGAATATTACAGAAAAATGCACTTAGCATATTACCAAAACTTCAAATTGGGAGATTATGTTTTGTTTTGCACTCTTTTATTTATGAGCAACTTATTTGACATTGATGTAATTCCCAGGCACCATCTGGTATGTCCAGCAGTACCGTTTGTCATGGACCACAGAACATCTCCGTGACACAGAATGATGACAGTATCCACAATGCATCCCAACAAGCAGCTTTTGATGATATCCCTATGGATATCGTCGAACTAATGGCTAGGAATCAGCATGAAAGGCGTCTTAGTGGTGAAGGGAGTACTCACAACATCACGTACTCGTCAAGAACAGAAAACAGAAAAGATTCTAGTGCTAACAGGACGGATATTACAGATATTCTTGGCAGTGAAATGTCAAGAGTGATGCGTGAGAAGAACTCTGGATTAAAGAAGAATAGTTCGAGCAATGAAGGGAATAACATATCTTCAAAAGGTAGAGCTGCGACACCAAACAAGAAAAAATCCGATGGTTTCCTATTTCCTGCAGTCAGCAAGAACAGAAACATTAATTTCAGTGTGAGCCAACCAACACAGTGCGCTCATGGGTCATTAGGATTTCCACCATTTTCACAGAATCATGATCAACCACCAAGAGGTTTTCCGTTTCCTGCTAGAGGTTCTTCCAACATAAACTATGATCAAAATCTCAGCTGGAAGGAAGACATGCTACCCAATAATAGATTCTCTGTCCCTTTACGCCCATCCTTGGAGGCACATCAGATGCCTGAGAAAGTTTCAGGCAACAGTTCGAGTAGAAAAGACCGTCATCCTTGGTCTCCAACGGTTCCAAACAGTGCCCCTTTTAGAGTCAATGGCCCCGAGATGTTTGTTGCTGAACCTAGCAAGTCGAAAAGGCCTTCTCAATGCTCTGAACCATCACACAGAGGAATCTTCTATAGGGATCATGACTTGCCATTTGTTGATCCAAGTAATATCCACCTTCAGAAGCAGGAAAAGAATTATAGTAACAAGAGCAAGGGAACAAATTGTGATCTTCAGTTTTTGGGTGCAGGAAGGGGTGACGGAAGTCATTTAAAGAAAATGGGGCCGCTGGATATGTATAGCAGTGATCAGACTATCCCAGCGATGCACTTGCTCAAACTCATGGATGCAGGTCAGAATTTGAATAAACAGTCACCCTATCCCACCGGTGTTCATCAAAAAGATTTGTCTAGTTTTGAGAAAGAACGATCCAAGACTTTGATGCCCCCACCCTCTTCTAGACTGTTAAATTCTGTTGAACAATTCCCCCCAGTTATGAATTTCGGTGCAGTTGCTTCATCACAGAAGAATGCAGACTCTAGGATGATCACAGGGTCTAAGGAAAATAATTATTGGGAAACAGTGTTGTCTTCTTCATCCCTCGGAGCTCATGAAGACGAACTAGCAAAAAGAAAGAATTCACCTACACAGCCTACAGGTTCGAAATATAAGAGTCCAGTTTCTCTGCAAAACGCAGGGAAAGATCTCTCATTGGCTTCCGGTTCTGTGCCATTCATGGGACAGGCTAAAGGATCAAGCAGTTCAGGTAAACACCATACATATGTTACTCCTACCTTCTATTTCGTGAAAAAACCCGCATCTGTTTCCAATTCTATGCCGTTCAAGGGACAGCCTCAAGAAATAGTAAATCCTGTGGTCAATGTCGGATCAAGCACAAGAGAGAGAAATTTTCCTGTAACTGGCAATCCTGGCCAGAGTTCGATCAACAGAAGCGAGAGAAACTTGCCTGTAAAGGAGAAGCTTGTCGATTGCTCTACCAACATAAATCCTGGCCCGAGTTCGATCAACAAAAGCGGGAGAAACTTGCCTGTAAAGGAGAAGCTTGGCGATTGCTCAACCAACAGAAATCCGGCTGATTTTTTTGCTCCAGGACCAGAAAACATGTACATGTTATCAGGCGAAGACTTTAGACGTAGAAGCCCTTCATCGGAACCTAGAAGCCGTCCATCCTCCAAGCCAGAAACAAGTAGTAGCCAAAGTCCTATCAAGCGACAGAAGACGATTCATCCAGGATATCCGAATCCTTGAATTCCAAGGAAGTGTTTCGGAGCATTCCAAAACTTTACTGGAGTGCCTAGTACATGGACATTGTCGAAACTGCTTGATTTAGACAAAGGAATGGTGGGTTGTCACCCACAATAATCGGTGTTCGCTACTTGAAGACAAAGCCACCATACTGAAATGCAATAGTTGATGCTCGCATTTTGAGAAGTATATTCTGTAGAGGTATTTACCCTATGAACATTTACATATCTCAACTTTGTAGATAAGAATACCCTATATTTTTGCTCGTGAAAAGTGTGAAAAATAAGACTTGAGATTTGTCGTCTCGGGTTTCTTTTTCTATTAATAAGCATTAAAACAGAAATGTAAACTGGAAACGGTTTATCAGGTTATACTAGTTGGTTATACTTGATATTTTGCATCTCAATCTCTACTAGAGGCTCTGAAATAGGTCTGGCCCTGTCTGTTGGGACTGTGCTATCATCTAAACTGCAGAATTCAGTAAACTTATACTCTGTAGTCTGTATCCATAGCAATTGATGCTCTTCTCATTTATGGTAATCTTATGCCCTGACTAGAAAATCAGTAACAGCTTAACTGCAGAATTTGGTAGTCTAAGGTTTGTGCTTTTGTTAGAAATATTTTCTGAAACTTCAGATTTGCAATTAGCCAAGTAAGAATAGTCTTCACACTAAAATTTCAGCCACCAGCAGACGTTACTCAAGGTTGTTGTTACACTGCTTAAGAGTCTCAAGCAGGCTATCCAGAAGAGAATTGAGCATACTTCTCACAGAAAGACCTAGAAGAAGAAATTTATCTAGTTTATGCAAAATGGTCAATGTAAGAGAAGAGCTGACAAAGAAAGACATTTTCCATAATATATATATCCTAGCCCAAGAGAACGATGAATTCCCTTCTGCCACAACCGAGTGAGATAGAGTTGAATAACCAATTTGTTAGAAAAAGTTTTACACCATCATAATCCCAAAACAAAAAACTACTATTACACAAAGCAACATAAGCATGTTAAGTGGCTTTTTCAGGTGACACCAGTCCTCCAAAAGCCAAGGAGATATTGAGGCAAAACATGGTTCACATCCAAGATTGGGCTTCTACTGCTACTATTGCCCCATAAATCCCACTTGAGTGGCCTAAGCAGCACAGCCTCCACACATCACCGTCCTGCAAAAATATGAAATGAAAAATGTTAATTGAGTTGCAGTGTCTGAAATGCACGCGCATCAGTTTACTTTTTTTTGTTTAGGTAGTCCAGCTTTCACAAACCTGTTGTATATTTTCAAATTTGTTTTGTGGCACTGAAAATAGACTAATCTCGACGAATGCTATGCTCTAGTACACACTTCTCTTTGTTTAAAGCCACCATTGTAGCATACTAAACTTTAGAAACTGTATTCATCATGTAAACTTGAAATATTCTAACCACTTACATAATTGAGCGACTAGTACTTCTTCGCCGTCTCATCTTTGGCATTTCCTTCCTTTTAGGAGGTTGCAGAACAGCCTTGATAGCAGTATCAAAAACAGCTTTGATATTCTGGGTGATAAAAATGAAGGCATCATAAGCCAAGTTATTGTCAGGAAATGAGAAATCCGAAATACCAGCTGAGAATTAAAACATTTTCTTCTGTTCTTTTGGTTAGTGAGAATTAAAACATTCTTTCACTTCAAGAGCACTACCTGTTGAGTTTTAGAACTGCACTCGATGTAAGCTGCTGCACCAATCTGTTTCCTCAATTCTTCACCCTACACATAACATTTTCAACCACTTCAGAATCACATTTGAATTTCAATTTCTAGTGCTTCTTAGACACACGAAAAAGAACACGAATCAATAATATGAGATTCTATAAGTGGCACCTGTGCAGACGTTATTGCACCATAATCCATATGGTCATTCATATATCCTCTGTTATCGCGAAGATCTGTAAACCCAACACTGAATCAACACAGAAAATGCTACCCAGCCTAAATACGGATAAGAAGTGAAATGTTAGACTTACCTAATTTTGTACCCACGAGAATAATCGGAACATTGGGTGCAAATCGCCGAAGTTCAGGCATCCACTGTAAAATATCAAGAACATTAGTTATTTCCGGTGGATGGCGATTCAACAAGTTTCAGTTTTCAGATACAATTACAGATATATCATCATAACTTGTATCCCTATGGATGGGCACAGGGGTGACTGACCACCCTCCAGTGGATGTGCACAGGGTAACCTACCCTCGGTTCGCGAAACGACAAACATTAACTACATTGACAGTTGACACTACAATTTTCAAGCTTCAAGTCAAAAAAGTAAAAATAAAAATGAATTCAGATATGGAGCCTTTAGTTTGAAAGGAAAGTGACCCACTTTTTTGTCCAGGACTACTTTAATTTGAATTTTGAATTGAAAATGACCCAACCTAAACAAAAGAGAACTAGTAAAACAGAAAACCAGAAAATCAATACCTTTTTGAGTACATTTTCATAGCTAGCTCTGCTGAGTAAAGAGAAAGCCAAAACAAAAATGTCAGCTCCTCTGTAACTCAATGGTCTCAATCTACTATAATCTTCTTGACCTGCAATTTGGAGTCAAACACAAGGGCATAAATGACAATTAAGTAATAGACATAGAAGGACTTGTATTGCATCTGCATAAAACCCTAGAATGAGTGCATTATGATGAGGGCTTGTATTATTACCTGCAGTATCCCATAATCCCAAGTTTACAATGTTCCCATCAACAGCCACATTTGCACTGAAGTTGTCAAAAACTGTGGGCACATAATCCTGCACCCCCAAAAAAAAAACATCAAACCCATTAATTAAGGCAACAAAACTTAGGATTCATAATCATTTATTAATAAATTTAGAAAGAAAAAAACACTAGTCACCCATGATTTCAATTTTCAAAAAAAAAAAACAAGTAAACTGTACTACAACTAAAACCCCATAAGCTAAAATGAAAGAAAGCAAGATTTCAAATGATTTTAAGGTCTAAAACCCATGATTTTGGATAATTTATCTCAACTTGGAGCTTGCAGAAGTTTAAAGAAGCAAGATTTGAGGGTCTATCTATGAAAGTACACCCAAGCAAGCAAGAAAATAAAACCCCAGAAGCAAAAATGAAAGAACTTACTGTAGGGAACTTGTTACTAGTATAACAAATGAGCATACATGTCTTCCCAACTGCACCATCACCAACAGTAACACATTTTATGAACTTTGATGCACTCATCATCTTTGCTTTCTTTCACCTTCTCTACCAAACAACTACTAGTTGATGATACAAAACAGTACTATGTTGAGGTCTAGAGCAGCTCTCTCTATCTCTTTCTCTCCAACACTCTCTAATCTCTATGTGTTTGAATGGACAAAGAAGAAGAGAACAAATAGTAGAGTGTACTCCTCCAATAAAGGCTTCTCAGGAAAGACACAAACAAATTAATATTTAATGTCCTACTACTACTACAGCACTTTAAAATTTTTAAATGTATGTTTGGGGTTTCCAAGATTTTCCAACAACAAAATAGTACCCAAGAAGGAATGAGGTTCTAGTAATAAATAGAGCTAAACACTAATACACATGTCTACCTCCACGTTGGTTGACCCTAGTAATGCCAAGTGCCCTTTTCCTTTGGGCAACAGTCTATTTTACCTAATCCTTGCTAATTGTGTGCCAGTGACATCACCCCAGACAACTTTACAAGTTTGAATCTTTGTTAGTAGTAAACATGTATAAAAAGACGATATTTGAATTCAGGTGAAGATTGTAGAGTAAATGAATTCTTGGGTATAAAACAAGATTAGTTGGCCGGTTCAAATTTGGGATAAGATGTGGCAATTTGATTGGTGAAGTGGAAAATGACTCTAACAGTGGGATGGTAGCGGGGTGACAAGCGGAATGATCAAAGGTTTTGATGGATTGTCTTAGATTTGGTCTTATATTATTTGTCTAGCTTCAACATTTTTGTTATTTGGCTTATTGCAGCTTTTTCCATAGGAAAATCTGTATCGTCTCTTCTTGTGTAAGAGACCCGAAGAGCTCCATAATTTCATTTGGAAAATTTTCCTTACGTAAAAAGTCCATGAGGATCCGACCAATTTTCTTACAGAAAATTTTCCGTGTTGAGATTCGTCATATATTATGGAGGGCTGCTTTTAGGCATACCTAAAACTTTCAGGGTATACTGAATAAAGACAAATAAAAAGGGTTGTACATAGCAAAATCAGAAATCCCTTAATCAAATATTTTTGTTAATGGCAAACCTGTCCTTTTAGAATTAGTGTTAATACTAATGATTTGTTAAAGTAATTCTGATTAGTGATTAATAATTAGTGATTAGTTTTAAGATTATTTAGTTATAAATTTGTGTGGATGAAAATTTTGAGTAAGGGAAAAAAGTTAGATTTTTTTGGAGAAGGGGAAAATGAGAAAAAAAACTTGTATTTGATTCAATGGATGAGAAGGATACACTTCTATCTTATGTTTAATTTCACTTTTGTAGCTTAAAATCATAAAAGGTTTGTGTTTTTTCACTAAGGTTCGGCGAGTCTGGAATATGTTCGGCTTAATATATCAGCCGAACCCACCTGGATATTGACAACTAATGAACAGTTCAGCAAGCTGAAAGTGTTATTATTGTGAGCCGAACCCACTTTGTAGCCCTAGTTCGGCTTGTTTAAAAATGTCATAATGAGCCGAACCTAATCCTGTATGATTTGGAAGAAAAATTATGTGAGGTTCGGCTTATATTGAGAAAATCGTAAGCACCGAACCTTTTGGTAGTACGTGGTTCGCCTATTTACATAAGTATTATATAAGCCGAACCTGATTATTTATATTCCTGATAATTGTTGGGGTAAGAATTTTATATTGGTTCGGCACATAATATGAATATCGTAATAGCCGAACCTCTTAAATGTGCTAGGTTCGGCACATATTATGATTATCGAATACGCCGAACCCCTATGCATCTCTATCTGTGACTAGGTTTGGCTTGAAATTTCATGCCGAACTGTTCATATACACTTACAGGAAGCTTTTGTGAAGAACAGTTCGGCTAAAAACGCAACTCAATTTTGAGCCGAACCCAACACTGAAACCGTCATTTAATCGATGAAAAACAGCAAATAGGAGATTGGGTTTGTAAAACTTACTTTCTTATCCTCATTTCCGGAGTTGGAGATGCAGTTGGTTCAATTTCTGGTTCAAGTGGTTGATTTTCAGTTTCTACACCTTCATTTTCAATTGGTTCTTCTTCTTCAGTTGATGGATTAGAAGACGATTTGGTTTGCCTAGTCCCTGCTTTTCTTTGTACGAGTCATTATGTAGTTGAGTTTTAATCGACGATCAAATTTTTACGAATCGACAATTAATCACGGTGATGAAATTTATTTTTTTCGCGGGAGGGGAAGAGTTTGGCTAGAGGAGGAAGAAGAAGAGATGTTAAGGGAAACTAATTTTGATTTTTTAGAAAACTGATTTTAGATTTTTGTATTAAGGGTATATAGATAATTGAACTACCCATAGAATACCCCTTATAAGATCACCCAAGATGGGACTATTATTTTATCTGCCTAGAAAGATTTACGTATGCCTAAAAACGGCCTTCATATTATGTGTTATCTAAAATCCTACCGTTTATAAATCTTTCACAATCCTAACCCGGTAAGTCGGTTTTTGAGATTAGGTAGGACCATAAACTTCAAATATTCTCGTTTTCGAACAACTTGTAGCTACTACCACAGATTTTGTTTTGTTGATAATTGATACATTTAGTGGTTCCAAAACAAAATTATCACCTCTAGGGCTAGCTGTAGCCTTTTTCTTCTTTCTTTCTCCTCTTAAGTTCCGTAAATTCCTTAATCTCCTACCAAAGTTCTCAGTGGTGGGTGTCCAATTGTCCATGTCCATTCAATGCTAATTCTCATTCTGTGGATCCTTGCTGCTTTAACTCAAATTCACAGTACCCCCAACCTACCCAAGAGGTGCGTTAAATAGTAATAAATGAAGGTCATGGTAGGGTAACCATGCCCCATATCTTCTTGCACATGAAACATGGCAGTTACGTTTTTCTATTTCCTTGCATAATTTCACTCACTTTTGCGAACAAAATTCAAAAATTCTCAAAGAAAAGTGAGTGTTGTGTGTGTTGGTGTTTGTGTGTTCAAACGGCGCCTTGACTAAATTTACCCAACTGGATTCCAACGACTACTAAATTTATTACACTGGGTTTTGCAGTGGATTTTAATTTTAACTGTTTCTCTAGGAACTCGCGTTCACTGGCCAGTCCACAGTAGGCTGGGTGCACGTAATGCGATTTATTTAGTCATGGAGTGTTCTGGTCTTCTGGATAATGGTAAAAAAGTGATGTATATGTTGGATTCTAATAGAAGATTGAAAGAATAATAAGGGCATGATTGTTTGTCGCATTAGTGTCAGTCTGATTTTATGGAATAGTTTATTCACGCATGCAATCTTTTTTCCATTATATCAGAGTTTAGGTTGGGATTTGGCATGATCCCCAGATTTTACAAAGGGTGCCCTTGCTGCAAACAAAACTTTTATGCAAATTTAGTTCTACGGGGTGTTTCAATGGTTATTGTGTATGTATTCTACGTGGTAACACAAATAAGACATCCTCTTCCTATTTTTCCCTCAAATGAGGAAGGGATTTTTTTTTTTATCTTCAGCGATATTGTATTTGACCTCTACTTTTGTTAGTGTAGGTACTATCTTCACGAACTTAGGATTTTATTAGATTTTTTTTTTAGAATTGAAAGGATATATTATGAGATTTTTTTTTTTTCATAGTGTATAGAACTAGATACAAAAATCTAGCTAAAACTCAAATAAATAAAAACAGAGAAAGATACTAACATTATTTCCCATTGATACAGAGCTTGAATCAAAAAGTAAGTATAAAATGTCTTCATATTATAAGACCATAAGTGCAAAGTCAGTTTAATAACCAATTGAATCTCTTCTGGAGATTTAGGCCTTCTCCCGTGAATTATATCATTCACCTCTAACCAAACCGCACGTACTACAGCAAACGGAATAAGCTTCTGTAGCTCCTTCCTAATCCCAATAAATCTGGACGTGTTCCAAACTTGCAGAAAAGCAGTAAAAGAGAATGGCATTACCCAGCTAACCTTGCATGAATTAATGAAGTAACTCCAAATTCCTGAAATCCAAGAACAATGAATAAAAAGGTGATTAAGAGTCTCCTGCTCATAGTGGCATAACACACAAACATTACTATTAGTCTGCATCTCTCTATATTCTAACATGACTCTTGTTGGAATCGAGTTATGAATACCTGCCCAAAACAAAAATGTGACCTTCGGTGGTATATATTTAACCTCCAGCAACCTTGCATACTCCATTCAGCATCTTCTCTACATAACAACTCTTACAACTTCTTTAAAGAGAAATTACCGTCTAGGTAATCTTCTCCCCCCTCATGCAGAGTTATTGTATTCAAATCATCCCCTAACTTTAACCAATTAATTCTCTCTGCTGGATTTAGAGCCCTGCTAAAAGATAAAGTCCAAGAATTTCCCATTACTTCTGTCACAGTACATTTTTTCTGAAGGCTAATCCTAAACAATTTAGGATATTTGACCTTAAAACTGGTCCGATGAAACCACCGATCATGCCAAAATCTGGTCTCATGTCCTCCCATAACCTTAATCTCCACGCATTCCTGAAGATCCCCTCAATTCTTTAATATCACCTGCCACATACTCCTACCAATAGTATACTTCTCCTCAGCTGGCACTAAGAAAGTTGTGTCAGTTCTACCTTTTTCGGCCATGATTCTCCTCCACCAAGCATTTTTTTCTTTTGTATATCTCCATATCCATTTAGACATCAAATATTTATTCACAAGTCTCAAATTTTTAACACCTAGACCTCCATACTCTTTTAGTTTTCTTACTTTGCTCCATGAAACCCAGCTCATTTGGTTTTTATTCTATGCCACTCCCCATAAAAACTTCCTCATAATAGTGTTAAATTTTTTTCTCCACCGAAGTAGGTAAATGAAGTAAAGAAACATAATAAGTGGAGAGACTTTGTAGAGCGTACTTAATTAAAGTCAATCTTCCAGCCTTATTAAGATACTTGTTCTTCCATACTGTAAGTCTCTTCTGCATTATATCAATTACCACATCCTAGATTGCCAGGTTTCTAAGAGAAGCACCAACCAGTAATCCCAAATAAGTAATAGGCAGCTCTGCAGTTCGACACCTCATCTACTAAGTCAACTCAGTAATAGGCAGCTCTCCAAAGTCAACTCATCTACTAAGTCATCAGCTCCAATACTGGTTATTGTACTCTTCTCCAGATTGAGTTTTAACCTTGTTAACACCTCAAAGATTACCAGAATGACAAGAAATTTTTGAACTTCCTTATTAGAAGCATTTAGGAAAATTTTAGTATCATAAGCGAACTGTAAATGAGAGATCAAAGTACCTCCTTCCACAACCTGAAATCCACCAATTCGGCCATCTTGAACAGATCCATCTAATAATTTAGCTAAAATATCCCCTACTAAGATTAAAAAAAAAAAAGAGACAGTGGATCTCCCTGTCTAATACCTTTTGAGGGCTTGATTCATTCTGTAGCTGAAAAATCGGGGGTCTAACCAAACCCAATATTTCGCTTAGCAATCTGTATGGACAAACTCTAATATACTTTCAAGAGAATCAACTAGACAGTCAGACTCAATCTTTAGAAAAGTATATCAAAGAGTTTATATCTCAATTCATTACGCAGTCAAACACATAGGAATTTGCGAGCCCGATTTAATAGGATAAATAACCTGGACGGTATCACAAACCAATATCCAAGTGTCAATCAATTCAATCAATAACCGAAAGGCCGGATTCAAGCATTGATTGATCTTAACGCACAACCTGTGATATTTCAATTATATAAACAAATATAATGCGGAAAACAAATAACACAGATGCCATAAATTTTGTTAACAAGGAAACCGCAAATGCAGAAAAAACCCCGGGACCCAGTCCATCTTTGAACACCACACTGTATTAAGTCGATACATACACTAGCCTACTGCTAATGAACTTCAGACTGGAATGTAGTTGATCCCTAATCAATATCACACTGATCAAGGTACAATTGCTCTCCTTACGTCTATAAATCCCAGCAGGATTCTACGCACTTGATTCCCTTAGCTGATCTCACCCACAACTAAGAGTTGTTACGACCCAAAGTCGAAGACTTGATAAACAAATCTGTCTCACATAGAAAAATCTATTAAGATAGATAAATTTGTCTCCCATAGAAATACCTATAAATTTTGTTCCGTCTTTTGATAAATCAAGGTGCACATGAACCAATTGATAAACCAGACTTACATTCCCGAAGAACAACCTAGTATTTTCAATCACCTCACAATAAACTTGATCGTGTGGAAACGAAACAAGATATTGTGGAATCACAAACGATGAAATGAAGATGTTTGTGACTACTTTTTATCTTTCCTATCGGAGATTAAATCTCGAGAAAATCTTAAAGAAGATAGTACTCAATATGATAAAAACGGGAAAGATCATAACACGCAACTACAGAGAAAATAGTTGGGTCTGGCTTCACAATCCCAATGAAGTCTTCAAGTCGTTAACCTACAGGGTTTTGGGAAAAACCTAAGGTTGAAGGAGAATCGACTCTAGTCGAAACTAGTGTCACACAGAAGGTGTGGGGATTAGGTTTCCTAGTTGCTAGAGTTCTCCCTTATATAGTTTTCAAATTAGGGTTTGCAATCAATGTTACCTTGGTAACAAAGCATTCAATATTCACCTTTAGATGAAAACCTGATTAGACTCAAGCTAATATCTTTCAAACGTTAGATCGAACTTAACTTGTTACACACAAATAAATGTACCTTCATTTAGATATGAATAATCGTACCTAAACGTGTACACCTTGTTGGCTCAACAATAATTAACTGAAGTTATCCATATGAACACTTTCATATCAACCGTATTCATCTTAACCACAACAAGTTCAAATGACTCAAATAAAACTAGTTCCAGAGTTGTTCAATTGTTTATATTCTCATAGAAGTATACACGACATAATTGAAACAAAATCGATTTGATTCACTCGAATCGATTCATGAACATTATAGGAACGGTTTGCAAAAGATTGCATTCCTTATTTCATTAATGTATTGGTTCATGACATAACCGATTTTAGAACATAACTCACTCAAGTATGCAAACGGGTACGCATACTTGAGTAGCCGGACTTGGACTGTGTTCGACAGTACGCAAACGACTACGCATACTATCACACATCCAAATATCAGTTGAAATCAATACGCGTACGGGTACGCATACCAAAGTTCCTGGACTTCAACTGACTTCGCCTGGACGCATACCAAGGCTCTCGAACTTCACCTGATCTCGCCAGTGCACATACAAGTATGCATACTATACCGGTCTTGGGATCAACATATATGCAAGTACGCATAATGTGTCTATAATCCAATTAAGGTTAAGTGTTCCACACTCCATTTTAATCATTGAAACATTCTTAGAAGATGACAATAGCTGTCTCACACAAACTATTAGCTTCAAAGCAATTTTCAAGTGATCGAATGATCAATACGAAACATTCCGAGTCTACATCAAATGACTGTCTCACACAAATCATGTAAGATGTTACCAGGCGATTTTCACATGATCATCTTTTGAATTTCGTCAAGCATATAAGATGAAATTGGATAAATCGAAAGCTTACCAATACACATTTCGAGAAATATGTAAGCGAGTTAAACTCAGCTCAAAATATCAAATGTGTGTAAATCGCAAACTATATAATTATACGACTTTTGTCTCAAGTATGAGATAGAGTAGAAATAGACTTTCCGAGTGATAGATGAGTTTCAGTTTCCACATACCTTTTGTTGATGAAGTTCCACAAGCTCTCCTTAGTAGTTCTTCGTCTTCAATTGATGAACTTCGTGAAGTCTAAAGCTCAACGACACAATTTATCCTAGTCCGAGACATCACTATAAGTAGACTAGAAATCAAGACTTATAGTTTTGATATCTAAACTTGACAAACACTTCACCATATTCAGATTTTTGAAACATTTTAGTTTTTGCGTATGCAACGGATATTCACGTTGCACACCATTTTCCGTTGCTTATAAACCAAAGACGTTGCTCCAACAATAGATAGAGGATAAGAAAAAAGTGACACGCTCGTACTTAAATTAAATGATTGAGGGCTTAGATGTCTATAAAAATTACATTTTATTACTTCTTTTCGTTTCTTGGTTGAAGGTGCATATGCGGACCATGCACCAAGTAAGCTTCACAGCTTATCCGGAAGAGTATAAATGATGCGTAAGCCTCATCTACCGTTGCGTAGCCTTGCCAATGGGTCATATGACGCGAAGGCATCACTATGCCATGCCGCAGACCCGATGATGCATAATCATTGTACATCTTCATGGAACGGCCTATACGGACCATGCCATTACCATTATTGCCAGGCCACAGCCTTGCAAACGAGTTTGCCTTAAGTTGTTGTCCCTTCGTGGATGAACTACGGTCTGTGCTTGATCCCTTTAAAGTAGTGAAGGATATGTAGGTAGTCGAAATGAGTTGCAGTATTGCCGGTCCAGCACTTTGGACCCTCGTATCATCTAAGCTCGGTAGCTCGATGCAAGAGATGATTCTGGCCAGACTTGATGAGGCTAGTTGCATGCCAGCAAATGGATGCTCATACTTCCTATCAAGCTACACAGAGTTGGTAAGTGCAGTAGGTAAATTGCAATAGGATTGGGCGGTATATGCCTAAGTCCAAGGCTTATGCCTTATGCATGGACAAGACTCGGCGGTATGACGGTTGCTCAGCTAGATAAGAAATTCAGTGATGAATTCCCTACGTTGAGGCAGAGCCAGTGATGCATGCATTGGCCTTGGCCTAATGGTCTTAACGGATAAGGGTAAGTTTGGAATGATATGGAAGCTAAGTTAGTTGCATCATGCTCCACGAGCATGCTTGCAAGGGCAAATGGACATGCATTTGCCTAGATTTAAGGACCGGATCATAACATCTTCATGGCACATCAGGGGAGTTATGGCATGCGCGCCCAGGCGCGTTAGGCGTAATTTTCCGGTCCGTCACACACTAGGATTGAGTTCGTCATCTTCAACAATGGATCTTTTCTTCTTCACATTGAACTCAAAGTAAATAACATTATCAACATAACCTTCTGGAAAATCCCAAGAACAAGGAGGAGAAGTCATTCTTGACAATAGAAAACCTAGAGTGAGAAATATCAACTCAATATGGAGGGTATATAAAAGATTTTGGGAAATCTTTAGGGTTTCCAAAGTCGGTTTGTGACAAGTAACATTGGTACCCGTCCGAACATAAGCTTGACCCACAGGCAGAAACACACAAATGCCACAGAAAAAGCATACCAAGAAAACTGTTTGCGCAACAAAATTTTGCTAAGTGAATATTTTCACAATTCTTAGCTCAAAATTTTTTATATTCTCTCAAGAGAAAAATCTAGAGCATAAGAGTAGCATTTTTGACACGATAAAAAGAAGTTAAAAAACAAAAGCTCAACCAAAACCAAACACAAATAATCATGCAACAATGTTCATGAATGATAATCCAGCTAAGAACGATAAGAAAATAGCTAGACAATCGGAGAACATTTTGCCATCAAGTATGCCTGATCATATCTCACTCAACCAGGATTTTTGAGAGTGATATTTCAACCTTGTGATTAATTAGCACAAGTATGATATTTGAGCTCATCAAATGAATGTTTTTCATGGTTAAACCTCTTTCTTCTAATTCCTTAAGGAAAAACTTTTTGATGTGTAAAGTTATCATCAAGATACAACACATAGTATGGACTCTTACCTGGAGAATTTTGAGTGGAAGAATTTGAAAGCATGTTGATGAGATCTTTGTATCCTTCAATTATCAATTTTAGGTTGTCTTTCATATCTCCCTTTTTGCTTTTTCTTCTGGCACCTTTTTCACATCAAGAACAGTAGCATCTCCCTTTTTAACCGAAGAAGATCCTTGAACTCTTCTTGAATGATTTATGTTAAGATGACTGCTACAATCTTGAACATTCGATGAACACATCGAACTGACTTTCTTGGTAGGATTCACAGGGTGAGTACTAAAGCCAATTGGTTTAGACATACGAATGTCAGTTACACCTTTGAGTATTAAATCTAAGGTGCGTTGAAGATGAACTATAGAATTGTCATTCAACCTAGATTTCCTCTTTTCTTCAATATGCCCTTTTGAATCACAAAAGAGACACACTTTCTGATCACCTGAGTGATTAGAGAGAACAGTCTTAACAGCATCGTTGAGAGAATTCTTCCTTTCATGTGATGTGGCGATTCCTTGATTAGAGGAAGATACAGGCACATCTTTTCCAATAGGAAGGGACTTCGATTTTGATTCTGGAACTGAATTTCTTACAGTTGGGCTAGAAGCGATTGGTACAGTGGAATCTTTAGAACATCATTGACTAGAGAGTTTACTCAAAATATGTTCAATTTCCAAGGCATCCTTTTTGAGTTTCGCCTAAAGTGTGGAACAGACTTTGGCGTTTTCCTCGCTAATAGCCTTTAACTTAGAGCCACGATATTTTACTATGCCGATAAGAGCATTGACGTTGTGTTTCAATCGATTGATTTTATCAGCCTAAATTCTAACAAGATTTATCATTTCACTCTCTTTAGCTGCTTCTCTTTCTTCAACAGAGCCAGACTCGTTCGAAAGGTAATCAAGGTAACACTTATCAATGCAATACTGTTTCGTTGGAACACAATATTCATCTAATTTTGAGATAGACGAATCTTTCTCTTTAATATATTTCGTGGAAACAGAACGTTTACTTCTGATGATGCGTTTATCATAGATAGCACTATCGTCCATAGAGTCAGATCACCACAAACACATACTTATGAGATCTTGATCGTGTTTGCCTGCTCTGATACCAATTGAAAAAGCGGGGGTCTAACAACCACACTCAATATTTCGCTTAGCAATCTGTATGGACAAACTCCAATATACTTTCAGGAGAATCAACCAGACAGACAGACTCAATCTTTAGAAAAGTATATCAAAGAGTTTATATATCAATTTCTCAATTCAATCCGCAATCAAACACATAGGAATTTGCGAGCACGATTGAGTAGGATAAATAACTTGGACGGTATCACAAACCAATATCCAAGTGTCAATCAATTCAATCAACAACCCAAAGGCCGGATTTAAGAACTGATTGATCTTAATGCACAACCTATGATATTTCAATTATATAAACAAATATAATACGCAAAAGAAATGACACAGACACCAGAAGATTTGTTAACGAGGAAACCGCAAATGCAGAAAAACCCAGGTACCTAGTCCATCTTTGAACACCACACTGTATTAAGACGCTACAGACACTAGACTACGACCAATGAACTTCGGACTGGAATGTAGTTGAGCCCTAATCAATATCACACTGATCAAGGTACAGTTGCGCTCCTTATGTCTCTGAACCCCAACAGGATTCTACGCACTTGATTCTCGTATATGATCTCACCCACAACTAAGAGTAGGGTACGACCCAAAGTCGAAGACTTGAAAAACAAATATGTCTCACACAGAAAAGTCTATTGAGATAGATAAATATGTCTCCCGCATATATACCTATAAATTTTGTTCCGTCTTTTGAGAAATCAAGGTGCACAGGAACCAATTGATAAATCGGACTTATATTCCCGAAGAACAACCTAGTATTATCAATCACCTCATAATAATCTTAATCGTGTGGAAACAAAACAAGATATTGTGGAATCACAAACGATGAGATGAAGATGTTTGTGACTACTTTTTATCTTGCATATCGGAGATTAAATCTCGAGCAAATATTAGAGAAGATAGTACTCAATACGATAGAAACGGCAAGATCAGAACACGCAGCTACAGAGAAAATAGTTGGGTCTGTCTTCACAATCCCAATGAAGTCTTCAAGTTGTTAACCTACAGGGTTTTGGTAAAAACCTAAGGTTAAAGGAGAATTGACTCCAGTCGCAACTAGTATCATACAGAAGGTGCGGGGATTAGGTTTCCCAGTTGCAAGAGTTCTCCCTTATATAGTTTTCAAATCAGGGCTTGCAATCAATGTTATCTTGGGAACAAAGCATTCAATATTCACCGTTAGATGAAAAACCTGATTACACTCAAGCTAATATCTTTCAACCGTTAGATCTAACTTAGATTGTTACACACAAATGAAATGTACCTTCATTTAGATATGAGTAATCGTACCTAAACGTGCGTACACCTTGTTGGCTCAACAATAGTTAACTGAAGTTACCCATATGAACACTTTCATATCAACCGTATTCATCTTAACCAAAACTAGTTCAAATGACTCAAATGATACTAGTTCTAGAGTTTTTCAATTGTTTACATTCTCATAGAAGTATACAAGACACAATTGAAACAAAATCGGTTTGATTCACTCAAATCGATTCATGAGAATTACAGCCACGGTTTGCAAAAGATTACATTCCTTATTTCATTAATGTATTGGTTCATGACATAATCGATTTTAGAAAATAACTCACTCAAGTATGCAAACGGGTATGCATACTTAAGTAACCGGACGTGGACTGTGTTCGACAGTACGTAAGCGGGTACGCATACTGTCACACATCCAAACATCAGTTGAAATCAGTACGCGTACGGGTACGCATACCAAAGTTTTCGGACTTCAACTGAGTTCGCCAGTACCCATACGGGTATGGATACCAAGTCTTTCGGACTTCGCCTGACCTCTCCAATACACATACATGTATGCATACTATACCGGTCTTGGATCAACATATATGCAAGTATGTATACTATGTCTATAATCCAATTAAGGTTAAGTGTTCTAAACTCTATTTCAATCATTGAAAGATTCTTAGAAGACGAAAATGGTTGTCTCACACAAACTATTAGCTCCAAAGCAATTTTCACGTGATCGAATGATCAATACGAAGCATTCCGAGTCTACATTAAATGACTGTCTCACACAAATCATGTAAGATGTTACCAAGCAATTTTCACATGATCATATTTTGACTTTCGTCAAGAATATAAGATGAACTTGGTTAAAGAAAAATTTTACCGACACGTATTTCGAGAAATATGCAAGCGGGTTAAACTCAGCTCGAAATATCAAATGTGTATAAATCGAAAACTATATAGTTATACGACTTTTATCTCAAGTAGGAGATACAGTAGAAATAGACTTTCCGAGTGATAAATGAGTTTCAGTCTCCACATACCTTTTGTTGATGAAGTTCCACAAGCTCTCCTTAGTAGTTCTTCGTCTTCAATTGATGAACGTCGTGAAGTATAAAGCTTAACTACACAATCTATCTTAGTCCGAGACATCACTATTAGTAGACTAGAAATTATGACTTATAGTATTGATCACTTAACTTGAAAAACAAGCTTGAGATATCAACGCTTGCGAGTTCGACTAAACAGCGCTCTAGCAGTAGCAACACCAGTAACTAGAACCAAGAATTGAGCAGAAGTTACACACCAAAATATCCATTGCACCCATCTATCACCAAAAGCCATGCTTCATAAGGATCAGAAAAAGAGAATTCCAATTCACATTATTAAATGCTTTTTCCATATCAATCTTACATAGAAAACCTGGTTTCCAAGCCTTCATTCTACTATCAATGCATTCATTAGAAAGTAAGATACCATCCAAAATCTGTTTCTCCTTGATAAAAGCACCTTGAGAATATGACACCAAGTTATGAATTACAACCTTTAATCTCTCTGTCAAAACCTTAGAAACAATCATATAAAAGCTACTAATCAAACTGATTGGCATGAAGTCTTTGGCAATTAAGGAGTCCTCCTTCTTTGGAACTAGCTTGACAAAATAAACATTTAACCTCCATTCCACCATTCCTTTCTCAAAGAAGCCCTACAAAGTAAGCATCACATCATCTTTTACGATATGCCAACAAAGCTTATAAAACTCCATTGTATATCTGGTGAGCACGAAAGTGCGAAGCATTTTCACCCATAAATACATTAGCTGGGACTCATTTTATCACTAATAATCGTGTTTTAAGTCTTTTCAAGGAAATAAGCTCTTTTGGAAAAATAACTCGAAAAGTGTTAAAGGCAACCAGAGGAACTGATAAAGGCACCCATCATTTCAGAGACGGGCACCCAACAAATGGATAGAGGTACCCTTTTCTTCTTCATTTGAAACAGATTCACATAATTTGTGGGAGATCTCAAAGATTTAAGGAAAAGATATCTTCTTGCCTATTATACAGGAAGTTTTCATATCTTGAAGTTAAAAGAGATAATATATTGATGAGTTTGTTTTTATTAAAAAGGAGAAAGAAAATCTGTGGTTTTATTTATAAATAAAAAAAGATAGTATCCCCGGGATTTTATTCTAGCAAATAGAGGAAGATGTGTGATAAATGGTGAAAGAAATTATTCCTGAGATATCTTTCATTAAAGAGAAGATCTGGTGGAGTTATGGAAGAATATTTAGAAAAGATGTTTGAGTAATGGGTTGTTGTGTATAAAGAGGGTGCTAATAGGACCAAACAGGCATCCGGAGAGGGGGGAGTTTTGGAAGAGCAAAATAGTTGCGTTTAATTTTTCTCCTTTTTTCTTCTTTGTAAACACCATTTGAGCAATAAAAATAAATTTTGAGTGTGTTTTCATCATGAGAAGCTAAACCCCATCACTGGGATGACGGAGGAAGCCGAATTTCATACATGGTAAAATTATTTTACTCTCTATATGACTTTTGCACTTATTTTCAATTGATTTATGATTTGAATTAATTAGTTATTATTTATTCGATGGGTCATGCTTGCTTAAATGTTTG
The DNA here is from genome assembly GCF_003573695.1 of Papaver somniferum. Taxonomy (NCBI): domain Eukaryota; kingdom Viridiplantae; phylum Streptophyta; class Magnoliopsida; order Ranunculales; family Papaveraceae; genus Papaver; species Papaver somniferum. Next base: position 171,503,040 of record NC_039365.1, read on the forward strand.
ATGTCCCATGCTTACGATTTATAACTAATGTTTTGAGAATCTACTTTGGAAAAAATAAGAGTCAGTATATTTTATTTATTGAGCTATAATTGCCGAAGAATAAATAATTGAACCTTATGATATGAATTCGGTGAACTCCTAGTCCCGGTAACTCTCTCTTTTATTATTTTCATTAAACCTTTAAATTTAATCTTCACAAGTCTTAGAGTTTGAATCCTTAATTATTACAACAACTTGAAAAACCACACCAATATCCATCAGGCCCGGTGTTTTATTGGATCCAAACTTCTTAATCACATTGTATACCTCCACCTCTTCAAATGGTGTCTCCAGCCATATATTATGAGCAGTATCAAATTTTGGAAACGATAAATTATCAAAACATGGCATAACTGAATGAGAAGAAATGAAAAGACCTGTATAATATCTGTGAAGCTCGTCCTTTATAGTATCTTGATTAAAAACATCCACCCTATCCACCTCCAATTTTGTAATTTTGCATCTCCTGTTTTTAGCATTAGCCATTCTGTGAAAGAAACTCGTATTTTTATCACCTTTCACAAAACCTTGAACCTTAGCCCTTTGAAAGGCCTGTCTTGCGCTATCCACTTTGATTTCATTCAAATTCACTTCCTCGTTAGCTCTGTCTAAAAAAATCATCCTCCAAAAGAATACTACTCTCCTCTTGCAGATTTAGTCTATATATATGTTTGCAACTAAGGTTTATTCTTTTTTCTTCAAATCTCCAAAAGTAAATCTGTTTCACTGCTTCAAGAAAAATTTCAGGTTTTGTAATTTCCTGAACAAACATAACTTGGGATACCACTGAACTGCAACTCCCTCCAATAGGTCTCAATATTTCTTACAAAGTCTTTATGCTTCAGCCAATAGTCCTCTATCTTAAAATACGATCTAAACAACACATATGGGACAAGCTCTATCAGCAAAGGATTATGATCCGAACATGTCTGTACTAAAGCAGTTTGAGTATCCCTACTGAAATACATATCAAAGGCATGATCAAACAGGCACCTATCCAACCTTCCCAATAATGGAGAAATTTGCTTTCCCTCCACGTAAAGGCCCTCCATTCAAAGGTAAATCAACCAACTCCAAGTCTGCAATGAAGTCATTAAGAAACTGCATATTTCTTTTATCCACACCACCCGTGTTTCTTTATAAATTGCTTCATATTGCGTTCATATTACCTACAATACAACACGCTGCCTTATTCCACTGTCGTACCTCATTTAAATCTTGCCAAAACTCTTCTCTTCGTGCATAAACACAAGGACAATAGATATTGGATAAAAGAAAAGTAAAACCAATGGCTTTACACTTTATCAAGACAAATAAAAAATTCAATCCTTGTCCTTCATCTAACAACTGCACTCTAGAACTATCCCAAATGGTTAATACACCCCCACTATTACCAGTCACTTCTTGAGAAGGTAAAAATCTCCAATCGAAATCAGAGTTATGCCAAATTTGTCTTACAAACCAAAAATACATTTGAACAATTTTGGTTTTCTGAATAGTACACATGCACCAGACACTTATGAGCTTGTATCAAGTCCTTCACTACCACCTTCTTATGATTAGAATTCATCCCTCTGATGTTCCATTTCACCAACTTAGATCCCATTAAAAATGAATTAACTTCATCCTTTACCTCCTCATCACCTGACTTCTCCTCACTGCCTACTCCATTATCACTACTGCCACTATCCTGAATCTCCTTCTCAGTTGCAATAGAGTCATACACTTCCTTATATTTTGTAAGAATAGCCTCAATAAGAGCTTTTGAATGATCTTCATTAGCTCTTCGCATACTGCCATATGTTCAATACAGTTCAAATACTAGTTTTGAGGTAGAGAGAATGACCTCACTTTATATTTACTTTAGCATTTTAAATATCACCCAATTTAGTCACCATCTTGTCTTCAACCATTGTAAAGAGATTTCCTTCTGAAGCAAAGGATAACAATGTAGGTTGCAAAGCCATCTCAGCAACATAAGAAGAAGCCAACGAATCACCATGGGTTGGTGTTAAACCCATCCTGTCAGGATTGGTGGGAACCCCTGAACCACATCCACCAACTCTCTGAAAAGGCACTAATTAAGGCACCAGGCTCTTCTCCGCTCCCGGTTTGAAAACTACTGGCCAAGATGGGAACATCACGTACACCTCCATGTATTTTACCAGTTTGCTCACCAGAGAAGCCGACATAAAGTTGTTTGTACTGATATGAACTACTCCTTCACCTCCATAATTCAGAACAACTTGCATGCTACAACCATTATTAACTATATAAGAGCAGGGAACGTCATCACCACTTCTTACATCTCCAGGGATAATAATTGTAGTCTCTGAGTTTAAATTTGTACATGTTACCAGGATTAATGGTAATATCTCCTGTACCTCCACTAACCCCTTGGTGACCCTCATTTAAAGCAGATATCGGAACAACACCAGCAGAATTAGGGTCTAAAACCTATTTCCAACAGTACTAGTCTCACTAGGTTTCCCATCCAAACATGAGTTGCTAGATAACTTATTAATCGTACAAGGCTCGCTAACAAAGCCCATATCCTTCGCACGGCTGAAACAACCGTTTCCGAACCCATAACCCGGACAATTTTAACTCCATAATTAGCGGGAGTCTTTAAACTTGAAACAACAGAAAGATTCTGCATGCATTCAAAATTTTGAACTAGTCGAAGATATTCTTCCATAGAAGCCTTATTTTTTGAAACGAAATTGAAGTCCCACTCAATTGACACAACCTGTTGATGCCCATCTTCTTCAAACAGTAGAACCGCCGGGATAGAAACAAAGTCTCCCTTCAGCTCAATTTTGAAGAAATTATGATGATCAAGTCGCAAAGTACTGTCTGACACATCAGCAAAACCTCCTAATGAATCACCGATGGATCTGAAAAGCTTGTAGCTCCAGAAGTTACTTGGAATGACTCTAATGATTAGCCACTTGTAATATCTGGACAAATTTTGGATCGGTATAATGACCCCATCCTCCTTGTTGTTGTGACTAATTAATTGGTGATGTTCCTTCTTATCCAAGTTAACAGGTGTCCGACGAGAGACCTGCACCTTGACTCCATCAATGAAAAAGTTTATCGAATTCCAAGATCCAACCACATTGCATCCGAAATGCTAAAGTAAGCCAATCTTGGATTTATAACCTCCAAATAAAAAAAAAACACCTCCAGTTCAGCAATCTCTTCATCTCTCAAATGATTTTGAACCATTTTACCCACCCTTCACACCTGATCTGACCTTTATACTCCTCCTTCTGCACTACATTATTATCTATTGGCAACGCCTCCTGGAAATCCTTCTCAGATGGAACTGGTTGAATGACCTTCTTTATCAGCCTGTTTTCGGCATCACCTTCTTCAACTCCTTCATCAGAACACCCCAGTAATAACCATTATCCCCACATGGAATACAAATAGCATATGATTTATCTCCATCCCCTCTTCTCACTTTTGAAATCCTCAAATACGTCCCATCATCATTATATATATCTTCATAGAGATATGAATATTCCCCATCCCTCTTTGGCCATCTCTTCGCTCTATGCATACCAATAGCTTCTTTAATCACATCACATAACCAGCACGTCACTTCCACTGAAAAATGCAACCACGAACTAAATCCCCCTCGTTTATATTCTTCCAGCTTGATTACCTTCTGAATCTTCTGATTACCTAAAGATTCCAGCGAAATGTGGAAGATCTTTCTCTCCAAGTAGAGTGGTCTCTCTCTGTCTCTCTCCATTTCTCTATTTGATACCACAAGATCCTTTTTTTTAAGATTTGATTAGAGCTGAAAATTGTTATTTAATATATTAATGTCAAAGTCATTAAGTAAAAACTGATCAGGATTATTTGACATTGTCAAGATGAATGTCTACAAGCATACACTCACCTTGAGGATGTCAACCCAAAATTAAGCCCACATCATCTATGCATTGATTAAAGAAGTTAGGATTGGAGAAGGATTTTAGATAAAATGGATGTGCATCCTACGTGGACTTAGGCATTTATCATCACACACATTTCATTGGAGAAGCTCTTAGAGGCCGCCAGATAACAAATATATGATGTCAGCAAACTATACGCTTAATTGTAATTATATATCAGAAATCAAATTTTCTCATACGTACGCCATGTGATTGGAGTTGATACGGGAACAAATTTACCAAGGGTCTAGTGGGTCCCCACTAGATTTTGTGATGTTACCTATATATGTGTAGTAATTTTCTTATTTTAGTAAAGTGGGAAACAAATTCATGGAAAAATATTGAAAAGTTTATGGATTAAATGGGAAATTGATAACTTATGAAAGCTTCATATTACAGCCGAAATCAAGAATCAAATAGGCTAATAGTAAACAAAATACGGTTATGCTTCTTTTACTCCATATATATTTCTGTGAATTCATATATTTATGGTTCTAAATTCAAAATATGTTACAATTTAAAAAATATACTGTCTGCAATCCAAAATACAGTTAAGGAAAGGTGAAACAAATTTGGCCGCCGAAGATCATGACTTTTAATATATGTAGATTTTTCCCTCGTAAACAAAAGTTCTGGCATGTCCTTTAGTTGATGGCTACTTTTCCTACCATGCTCTTGAGTTCACATCAATATGGAATGGAGTATGGTGGTGTTCATATCGTATTTAGGGGATAACAATTAGAATAGCTTTTCAACACTGTTTGGTTACATCAGTAATCATTCCTCAAGTTCTATGGTGGTTTGAGAATTTGTATTTTTGTGCTTTCTATTCTACCATGTAAGCTCTTCAACCAGAAGACTTAATATTACATCTAAACCTGTTTGATGGAGGTAATATTCTAGGTTTCCAAAGAATAAGAGATATCTTTGATAGTATATTGGCGCCCAAAAATAAAGGAGGATTAAGGATATAATAGATGTTTGGAAAAAAAATCAAGTTTACGGATAGTAGTAGAGATTTGGAAGATCCTGATAAATAACTATGATTAAGCATATAGTTTGCTGATATCACATCTTTGTTATTTGATGGCCACTAAGGTGCTAGTTCAATTTTTCTCACGCACCACTCGCTTAGAAAAATTTCCCGTATAAAAGATTGAGTTTAGAAAATGTTGATGAACTTATTTCTTTCATTGGTATATGATGAGAAAATCGATTGTAGATAAAACTAAATTTTCAGGGCGTCTAAGGAAATTTTATGAAGCTTTGTTCACGTTCAATTCTCAACAGCAATTGATAAAACATATTTTGGAAGACTTAATATTTACACAAAAATTAGGGATGATGATACAATTCGAACACTTAAGTTTAAATTTTTAAAATGGGAAATCGAGAATTATTATTTCGTTGTAGTGTGTGGTTGAATAGAAAAAAATAATACTTTGGTAAAATAGTGGTTTTATATGAACCAATGATAAAAAAATATCAGAACAAAAATAAACCGAATATATCCCCTAAGGAACAGTAATAAACCCTTTTAGGAAAGTGATAGAAACCAGTTGAATGTCATGGGACCCAATTGAAAAATATTATGGGAGATGCGGTTTTCATGTGGTTTTGTATGACGGTCCATTTAGACTTTTTGTTGATAAAATTCAACTTTCCTTTTCTGTTTTTAGGCTATTTTTTTTGGGTTGTTCCACAAAACCATCCATTTAAACAATCCAAAAACTGTACATACACATAAAAGATGAGCTCCCTCATTCCGGGAAAAATAGGGGTCTTGCTTTTGGATTTGTTCGTGTTTGTGTGGTTTTTGTGGAGTCTGAATAGACGGTCTGTTCAGAACTTTTATATTGTTTTATCCTTTGGTGTCCCCACATAAAATGTGTCCCGACACAAAGCATTTATGTATGCCCTTATGGTTGACTATAATTTTTACAAAATGATTCTCGTCCTTTTTATGTTTTTTTTTATGATATTTAATTTTGAAGCAAACTCGGATAAGACGATATATTGATTAAGAAAAAAAAATAAAAAAAAAAATATGACCCGACCTCCAAAAAAAAAAAGCTAATATCAAAAACAAGTGGATAAAAATCACCGCATTCTCTTATTACAATACTAAAAATCTTGGAAGATATTAAATCAAGATAACGAAATTTGTTTGCTTATGAGGGATCTTGAAGGATAATTAAGATATCAAGCAAACCTCAACAATTAGAATACATTACTCTCTTCAAAAGGTTATAGAGATGCCTAATCGGTTCTACCTCACAAGATCAATCTGATAACATATATGAAACTTGTGGAATTACAAAGTCTGATACGAAAATAGCTTTGCAATTTCTAACAATATTATTCCCTGATCTATAATTATTGAATGGTCGTATAGAAAAAAAGAAAAACCTTAGACTAGACAAAAACTACGATGATGATCAAGATAAGATTTCGGGTATATAGAGCTATCAAGTAAAAGATAGTCTGAATGGGATTCAAGAATCTCTTAGTGAAGAATTTGTTAGAGCATTGCTCGGTTGAACTCACAAGTGTTTCTATCTCAAGCTTGTTGTCAAATTTAGTTGTCAAAATTATATCTTGATTTCCAGTCTACAATTAGTTAAGTCTCGGCCTAGGATAGAAATGTAGTTGAGAAATAGTGGATCACGGCAGTCATCATTGCGTTCTACCGTTTGAAGGCGGAGATCAACCAAAGATTTTGGAGAACTTCATCAAAAAAAGGTTAGTGAAGACTGAACCAACTATTTCTCAAGTTATATTCACTTTTCTATCAGTGAGACGATTTCGCATAACTAATTATACCATTAAGCATAGACAAAAATTTCAAGTCAAGTTTATCGTGATAATTAGTTCTTGAAATATAATGACTAAACTTAATGAACATTTGTTCATCGGTTAAGGAAAATTTATTGTTCGGAATCAAAATCATGATTCAAGTTTAATCGTTCGGAAATAGCCTGGAACAATGATATGTGTCATTGATGTTATTCGGGAAAGTTTCGAATCGATTTAGAGATAAATATATAACTACTATAGCTTCAGATACAAGACAGTGTTATCAGTCTTACAAACTGTGAAAAATGTTATAAGTGTGAACCCATGTTACATGTACTCATACACGTATTGGAGTAGCTATATATCGACTTGCAGATTTGTGGTACGTATATTCTTATGCATATCATGTGAAAAATCTGTTCAACTCGTGAACCAGATCGGCACACATATTCGTATGCAAACCATTTAGGAACTATGGTCACGGAACCGAGTTATATGACAAACCGGTACACGTACCAAAATAGTTATATGTTCCCAAACTCGGTTTAGCACCCATACCGGTACGCATACCAAAATAGTTTTGTGGACTCCGAAACCCGTCATAGTCTTAGGGTTTCCAAACAGGTATGCACACCTAAATTGTTTTGTTAACTTCGGAACTGGGTTTGGTTAAATGTTTACAAACCGGTACACGTACTCTGACTGACCTGACTCAAGAATGGCTATTGTATTTGTACTTTTTGCATTTACTAACCATGTCGATTATCTTCAAGTGCGGTTAAATTATTTCTACGAGATAATTAGCATTTGATTAATTCTCTAGAACACTAGACTTATTTGATCACATGATTCTGACTCAAGGTTAATGTCTTAAGTGTTGACAAAAATGAGTATTAAACTTTTAAGTTCAAATAGGCTAGTTTCGGCTAACCACCTTGAACATAGTCTTTGTACACGTTTCGACTACAGTTTCACCTTACCATAGTGTATATCTTATTTATGTAAATCATATTCAAAGATTCATCTAACGGTGGATATTAATTGCTTGGTTCCAAAATGTATCTTAGCTTAAACCTAAAGCAACCTATTCTTTGAATGTCTATCAAAGGGGAACTTCAAGCGACTGGGATTTTTGAATCTCGACACTACTTTGGTGTGTCCTAGTTGTAACTAGAGTCATCCTATTCCTAACCCTTTTAGGGTTTAACGACTACGAAGACTTCATAGGGATTCGTGAAGCCAAGTCCAGTTATCTTTCCTTGATAATTCGAGTATCCTGATCTTGATCGATTGTTGAGATACTCACTCAATCAATATAGATAGAAATCATCAAAGTTTTCTTCGACTCAAACTTTGTTGATTCCACAAGTTTTGTACTTGTGAAGTGAATAATAATCTAGGCTGCACTTCAGGTTGCATAAGTCCAATATTTGAGGTTACCTAGACTTTGTCTATTGCTATCGATTTTCATCACCTTTGATCAAACTTTTTGATTGTAAAATGAAATCATATGTATGATTAATCTGTGGGAGGTAAATTGGTTCAAAGTCTTCAATTGAGTTGGAGCAACTCTTAGTTGGTGTGACGTCAGATAAGGGAATCAATTGTGCGGAGTCTTGTTGGGATTTAAGGTGCATAAGGAGCGCGATTATACCTTAATCGGTGGGATACCTTTTAGGGCTCAACTACATTTCATTCTGAAGTTAATTGGTAGTAGGCTAGTGTCTGTAGCAGCTTAATACAATTTGGTGTTCAATATGGACTAGGCCCCGGGATTTTTCTGCATTTGTGGTTTTCTCGTTAACAAAACTTCTGGTGCCTGTGTTATTTACTTTTCCGCATTATATTATTTATCTTTATAACTGAAATATCACAGGTTGTGCGTTAATCAATCATAGTAGATACATCCGACCTAGTTTGCTGGATACTACTTGATTGATTCTTGGACATTAGTCTTTGGTACCCTCCAAGTAATCTCTTTGTGATTAGGTTCACAGATTTGATTTTGTAAACGTTCTAATCGCAAGAAAGAGAGAGAGATATAACTCTAGATATTATTCCTTGATTGATTTTAACTCTAGGAGTTGTACTGAGTTTGTCCATACAGATTGCCTAACAAAAGTTGGTGGTGTATTTTGGTACCCCTGCATTTTTAGACTCCAAAAGTAGTAACCTAATATAGTTTCTCTAGGAAACCTATGTCTTTAGAGGAAGAATCTAGCCGCAACTAGCACATGGTGTGTCAGGATTGATATTTTAGTACGTAGAGGGTCTTCTATTTACAATGATGAATAAAATTAGGTAGCTTACAATCCAAACTAAAGTCTTGAATTAGTTTCCATATTTATGAATTACTTTGACACTAAGTGAACTAGACTCGTAATATAGACTGGCCATGTAAGCATTATTCGTTCTTCTTAGTTAAATGTGTATTATTGTTTTTTCTTTAAGTCTAATATTTTTGAAATGTTTCAGGAAGAATTTGTTTAACGAAGGTCAAGGTTTAAATCAGGAGTAGAATTACGAACGACGGTATAAAAGGGCAAAATGAAATTCTGACATTGTGAGGCAAATTATAAATAAAAGACTTGAAGAAAGAGGTATGTATGTGAAAATATTAAAAATGGTCGTAATAAGTCCCTCGAAGCTGTGACTTTATCCCTGCAAGTTAATGCTAAAAAATCATCGCTACCAACAAGTTGAGTACATGTTATGAAGCTGATGTTGGCATATAAACTGAAAAGCCCAAACTTATTGGCCATTAAGCCAAAGATTAAGATTAGTAAATAATGTTATATTTATATTCGTGTTGAGTATTATACAATTGATCTTCTCAAGAGCCCAAACTTCTCGGCCACTAAGCTAAAGATTAAGATTAATGAATAATATAATATTTATATTGTCGTTCACTTTCTGCTCCAATATCATGCTGCTAGAGATTTATGGACTATTAATCCAAATGTAATTGATGAATCTTTGAGTATTACATATCCTCGTGTGATAACTTCTTAATAGTATAATAAAATCCATGGTTCGGAAAAAAAAAATCACGATCGAGCTTGTAGTTCGACAAAGATATTATTATTATTTTTTAATTATTTTCTTTAAATGTACACATAAAATTGCTTTTTCCTCTTACCTTAAATACCAAATATAATGTCTTGCATTTCCAAAAAAAAAATCTAGATAGATTTTTGGTGGGACAAAAATAATCCTAAAAAAACTCTCTACACTAAAGATTGGAATAGTGTTTGTATTGGATGACAACAAGGTGGACTGGGAATTCGTAATGTATAAACTACCATTTAGTCCTAAAAATAATATGATAGAGTTAGTTTGATCATGTTGACCTAGTCAACTGTCTGTTTGGTCCTTTTTAAAAATATATTGTTTGGTCCTAGAAATTATTGTTTGGTGCTAGAGTAGACAATGCCCACGCGGGGTGACATCATGGATGATGTAATTTTCTTTTGAGAGTTGCAGTAATACCCTTTTAGGATCAAATAAAAACTCAATTACTAAGAGAGAAGTGAATTATTTTCGAATTTATTTTCTCACTCCTCTATTTTCAGATCTACTTTTTTTTTTTAATCTTCTTCGTTTTCCTTACAAAGATGATGAAGACGATGACGATGATGATGAAGACGACGATGACGATAAATAAGAAGACGATGATGATGATTAAAATAATCCTTTTTATTCCTTTTTTTTTAGGCTTTTGACGATGAACAATGAAGATTTTTTGTGTTCTTCTTCTCTGCGACTGTTACTGTTGTTGAAGATGATGAAGACGATGAATATGAAGATTTAAAGAATGAATTATATTTTTAGATCTTTTTATTAGGTGTTCGTTCGAAAAAAATGAATTCTTATTTTTGTTGTGTGTTCTTGTTAATGGATGAACTCAGTTTAGAACTTGAACTATTAGGTGTTCATTCGAAAGAATGAAATTTTTTTTTTTTTATTGATTTTTGTAGTGTGTTCATGTTAAAGAATGAACCCTGTTTTTTTCGTATTTGTTCATTTTAAAGAATGAACTTTGTTCTAGGTTTGAATTAGTTTGTTTTTGATAGGTGTTCATTTTGACGAATGAACTCTGATTTTTGTTAATAATAATGAACTTTGATTGGGTGTTCATTTTGACGAATGAACTCTGATTTTTGTTCATAATAATGAACTTTGATGAGGTGTTCATTTGAAAGAGTGAACTCTATTTTGACTTGATTTTGTGGTTTCGATTAGGTGTTCACTCGAAGAATGAACTCTTTTTTTTGTTCATAATAATGAATTTTTTGTTCTGTGTTCATTTTTAAGAATGAACTTGAATCTATAAAAAGCATTATCGAACACCTGATAGTTCATCAAACAGAATGAACTCCTATAAGAAAATAAGTAGGAAGTTCAGAGTTCATCAGAAAGCATGAACTCAAATAATATGGAAACAGAAAAATTCCGGAAATTAATGCCAAAATAATACGGAAGGGTATTTTTGTCCATTTTTTATTTTCAAATAATTAAGGACCAAACATGAAACGTCTTTTCCCGTTGGACCAGATAGTCTTAGGACCACCTAAAAAAGGACCAGACGATAATTTCCCCATTCGTAATCCCCACAAGTGAAAATGTGCCCTCCTCACAAAGTCGTCCTGGAGAATGATCAATAATGAGGATCTTCTCTGGGTTAAGATTCTTAAAGAAAATATTTTTCCAAATCAAATCTTCTAATTAAAACTAAAACCAATAATCTGTCCTGGATATGAAAAAGTATAAAAAAAAAGCCAAAAAGTTATCCAAGAAAACATATCTGGCAAGGCTTTTTTTTAAAAATAAAAACTTATTTATTAATCAGACGAGGAAAATTACAATAATTAGATGGGAACCTGAAAACAAGCTGAACCCCGGTCCTTTTTTGAATGACAACCACAATCCTATGAAAAGATTGGGGTTGTCAAATATCGGGCAGGTTAACAATGGGAAAAGAAAACACTGGAATCCAGTAGTAAGAAGTCCTATTGTCATTCCACATTTTTGATGAACATCTAACAAAAAAAAATTTGACCAAATATATAAGATCTTTTAATAAAGAAGATATTCAGCAACTAGGGGTCAAGGCTTTGTTATCTGTTTTTTTAAATATAATCTATATTATATGGTTCTGTACAAACGTGCCTGAGTAGAGAATTACGTGTATCGCGTAGTTACTTTGACCACTACTACTAGTTGAATAATAACGGGGACCCTAATTCGGCAGCCTTTGCGTAGTAGGCGTTGATATGTATAGGGCTGCACATAACCGACTCGATCCGCCGACCCGACCCACACCCGTCGAAAAATATCCGTACCCGAATCGACCCACTTAGGTATGGGTCGACTATGGGTGAGGCACGTGAAAACCCACCGTATGTTGGGTCGGTTGCGGGTAGGAACTTCCTTCACCCGACCCGACCCACCAACCCGCCCAATATTCCCTAGCATGCTACCCCTTAGATTTTCTATCCTAGAATGAATCTCAGCCATTGGATTGAAAAAATAAAATACCTAACCCTAACTAAGCATCGCACTCGCAGCCCACACCTATCACTTCGGCCTCTTCTTCTCTCCTTCTCAGAGACAGAGTCACGGAGACTCTTCTTCCTTCGTCAATTCGTTGTTCTTGAATCTTGATTAGTGAACTGAAGGTATGAATCAACTTAAAACTTTTTCCCAACTAGTTGAACTCTATGTATTGTTGATTGTTCTTGACTTTCTAAATAAATCTAAGGATTCATTTGAAATTGATTTCAATTTCCCGCAAGATATAAAATATGACGGGTAACCCACCACCCGACCCGACCCAACCCGCCTTATTGTGGGTCGGGTGAAAAGCGACCCATTGTTATGGTGGGTCGATTGCGGGTGAAAAGTTCAACTACCCACCAGCAGTAGGTCGGGTGGTGGGTGAGGCCAAACCCGATCCAACCCGACCCATGTGCAGCCCTAGATATGTATGAATTCTTATACATATCATATTGATTAAAAAATAGGTAAGAAATAAAATTAGTGATCGTTGATCAAAAACATCCCCGTCTATATAAAGAATGGGGTATTCGTAAAGAAAAAGCACAGAACGATATAGATATCTACCAAAGCAAAGTCCCTGAAGTTATTGAGAAGTGATTCAGAAAAGGATACACAAAATTGGTTAAAAAAACCAAAATCAACAATTTCTGGGTGAAATGGACAGTTAGATTTTGATATTGTTTAAATGGACAAAAATGTAAAAATAGGCAGGATGTAACCAGTTTCATCGTGCCCATTTTCAAATATTTTTCTTATTTTTAATTTACACAGAATGTATCCAGTTTCATCCTTGCTATTTTTTAAATTTAAGCTAGGATGAAACCAGTTTCATCCTTACTATTTTCTTTTTGGCCATTTCACCCAAACTATTATTTACTCGTCCATTTGAACCGTGATTTAAAAATATTTGGACAAATGACCCATTTTCCGAAAAACATAATGACATCAATTTGTAAAGGTGGTAAGATCTGTTCAGTTATCTTATTGCTCGTATGTTTTCTTTCCTTTCAATGTTGATTTGACTCTCTTGAAGCGATATTCGATCTCATTCGGTTGATATACTTGCAAATTATAGGCAAGAGTTCATGGCCGGAACTAGTTGGGTGTGACGGAGACACTGCTGCTGCAGCCATCAAGAGACAAAATAGTAACATCATGCGCGCAATTGTTGTGCTAGAAGGAACTGGTGTAACAGAGGATTTCAGATGCGACAAGGTCTGGGTCTGGGTCAACGGCAGCGGAATTGTCACCATAACACCTACAATTAGTTAAAAACTTAATGTAATGTTGAATAAAAAATAAGCCGCAGCTGGTATTGTCTTTGTCTTTCTAGTATTGTCGCACACATATATGTCTGCTAAAATAAAGATATTTTTGCAATGTTCCGTGTCAACTTTCAAGAATCCCGTAATAAATGTTTACTTATAATAATGTATTATTCATTAGGGCGTTCCTTTATATACCCCTATAAAACATTAACGGTATCCCAATAGTTAGTTATAATTTGGATAACATGAGAAATGTTGAATTAGTAGATTCTTTTGATAAGATACCCCCTAACCATAAAAAAGGATAGCAAGGAAAATAAAATCCCGTACAAAAAAATCATCTTTAGTATCCTTGAAGATTCGATCTGCGTGGAGTTTCTGCTTAAGATCTAAATCCCATTTATAAAACTGTCTGTTTTCCAGCGTTCTTCACAAGGCCATGGATTTCTTGCATTCCTCACCACCTCATCATCGTGTGTGTACGCTTCATAAAGAAATTCCATCCGATAGGAAAATCCATCAATGAAAAACAATGAAAAACAATGAACCATGCTAAAACAGAGATACCAGCATGATCATTGCTACTACTAACCCAACACATCTTATGAGTCAACCAATTAACCCTTAGTTTCCTAATCAAACCAAAAGATATAAACCCTAAATACCAACAGAACTCATGCCAATATATAAACTTCCAATTCCCACGTAGAATGCACTTATTTTACATAGACATCATCAAAATCATAAACAGAAAACTTTGATTATCGATACCCAACAGATGAAAACAATCAAATTCATACATCTTTACAAAACCAATGCATAAACACCCAATCTTTCCCCATCTTCTCTACAAAAAGCACTGAAGCAAAAACTCTATAAGTGTCTAAATCAAGTAATCAAACCCCCTCAATCAACAATACAACACGAACACAAGATTAAACATAAAACTATGATTACAATGGGGGCACCATTTCATGAGAAAAGTTCAAATAAAATCTCAGGCTACGGTTAGAGGTTCCTCGAACCAGATCTGTGAAGAGAGCAGAGAAGAACAATAACTCTCATCAATTTCGTAGAAGATAGGTTTGGTTTTTTGTTTATCTCGGGGATATGCATATTTAGAAGATTGATGGGGTAGGTAGATAAATGTTAGGGGTAAGAAAATAAAAGGGTATCGTTAGTGTTTCTCGGGGTATACAAAGGAACTTCCTTCATTTATACCTAAAGTGATTTTTCTTGGATAGATATAATTATTACTAATTAAGGAAGGATCCCTTCACACTCTTATATTTACACGATCTCATACTTTGATAAATATTTTTCTCAATAAACTTCAACAGTGACGAATTTTAAGTTGGTTAATATTTTGAGGTTATATTCCTCTTACAAAACTTTACATATTTACCAAAAATGAGCACGTTCTGAAATACCAAACCTCACTATCTATCAATCTTAATTTCAACGGTTGACAATTCGCTGAGTTTCGACGGCTAATTTTTAGTGTAGTAGATGGTAATGTTATACGGCTCGGAGCGTGCTCATTTTTGGTAGGAATATAGTTCTTTTTAAGAGCAACATACCCCCGAAAATATTAGTTTCAAATTTGCTACGATTTAGGATTTATTAAGATAATTTTTCTCCTAAAGTGTGTGATAGTGTGAATATAACCATGTGAGTGGATCCTTCCTCTAATTGATTTTAGGCAAGCGACTTAATCTCATACACAAATTATGGAAATGTGGATCCAACTTTTAAGTTTAATTCCCAATGCTTCGAATTATCCACACAATTATTTTAAAAAATTCTGACGATAAGAAATAGAATGTAGATAAACCTGTGAAATGACCCTGGTAGTCTCATTTAACTTTTTTAATAAAACTGTGTTTGATAAAAGAAAAAGGAACAGTTCCGTGGAAAGTGTATTCCATTGAATCAGTATCCAGAGAGAGGCAAGGACAAACTTTTCATGAAATTAAGTTTAAAACATATTACGGATGAAAAACATGTTATTTCCATAGAAAGATGCCTAATTTGAAGGCCTATCAAACACATCCCAACAATCTTTTTTAAATCGAGTAAAGACATAATATTTCACGTTGAGCGGTATCGGATATTAAAAAGTTTAAATACACACAATGTCTTTATATATTAGTAAAACATTGATGTATAAATTTTTAGTTTTAGCATTATAGTAAGAAGTAAGAACCATATTTAGCTTGCCATATATACATAGCTCATTTCCATTAATCCACAGGTCGATCAATCAATCTCAGCTGACCTTTACATTTCAACCAACTTTTAACACCCGTATTACAACGTTCGTCTGATCGACCCAAACACGAACTCTGTCAGTGAAGTACACCTTACCAGTTGCGCTACCTTCTAAAACGATCACAAACTCACGTAAGTATGGATTTTCTTTCTCGGTCGTCTCCTTTGCAGCGTCCCTAGTTTCCCAAGTAGTTATGTCCACTGGGTCTTAACCTGATGATCATCTGTTTTAGTTAGAGTTATACATTAACTAAAATGTATGCGTATATAAATATAATGTGGATAAAAATGTATTCTAGCATTTTACCACAAGGTGTAGCCATTTTACAGTCCTGATAGATATTCTTTACTTTAGATTTGCTCTTGCTTCACAATTGCAATGTTCTTCTCAATTGTAGTTGATCAAACTTTATAAAACTCCGACATATAAAGAAAATTCATTTATCCAGAAGTTAGTTAAAAGTTATAAATTTTTTTGGGATGTGTCCTTTGATAAAACAATTCACTAATTTGGTTAAGATACATGGCCACCTATCAACGTCATTTTTTTTTCTTTTTCTGATAAACAAATAACTTTTTCATTAATAAAAACTCGAAGTTACAACGAGTTTAAGATCAAAAATAAGAAAATCAAATAAACAAGAATATACCGTAAAAGTACAATACCGAGAAATTCGATAAGAGAAAGAGAAGGATTACCAAAGTAATACAAATACAAGTATGAATAATATATGATTAAATCGGAGGAAGAATGATTTTTTTCATAATTAAATTCCAACTATTTAGTTTGTTTTTCTTGTTTAGAAAGATGTGCTCCCAAAATATGAATGATTTGCTCAAATCTCTTTTAACTGGTGATGAAGCTTCCATCGTCAAAGAACTCACCAATGAAGATTCCACCGCCGAATAAGTTGACATATAAAGATTTCGCGCCGGAGACAACAAAGATGAAGATTTTGTCGTCGGAAAGCATAACTGTTGATATTAAACTTATTCCACCACCGAATAAGTTGACATATAAAGATTTCGCGCCGGAGACAACAAAGATGAAGATTTTGTCGTCGGAAAGCATCACTGTTGATATTGAAACCCAAACCAACAAACTAAGAACCGCCATTAAAGCGAAAATAAACCTTAAAATAATAGGTATATATATATATATATATATATATATATATATATATACATATATTACGTATATATATATACCAACTCTTTTGAGGTTTATCTTCACTTTAATGGTATATATAAGTAGAAAACATGATAATAATACATATTATCTTCAACACACGCCAAAGAGTATAACCTATAAAAGTGGCCATATCTTCTATAATGGTCACAAAGTTATTAGTCCCTATACCAAACCAAGTGATGATCCAGTCATACAAACTTAAATAATTAAATATCGTAGCAAAGTCAGGATCCAGAGAATTCCAATTTCCTAGTAACTTGACATTACATAAACAAATAGTTTATGGTTTCTAAAACATTATTACATAGATGGCAATTATATCTGACAATCTTATCCTTGACATGAAGAAATTTATGTACATCTCAAAAAAAAGTGCAATATTACAAATTAGATTTCAAAAACTGGCTCCAAGGAAATTTGCAGGACCATCTACAACACCCTGATCATTACCTACAAAAGAGACAAGCTTATTCACAGTAATAATACCGTTACGAGGAGGAGTCCATATAAATCTATTATATTCTATCAAACAAAGTATTCAAGATATTCATATTTCAATTATTATTGTTGGGAAGCATGAATTGGTCAATAGTTTCGTAGTTGTAGAACTAAACGTAGAAAATTTTGAATAATTTCTAAATTTAATCCACTTATCATGTCAAATGCATATCTTCTTTTCATCCCACTTCGATCAATGATTCTCCCTAATTATATCACGGACCATACAAAACCCAAGACCCTACTTATATAGTGCAAAGGATTATGACCAGGAAAATATATGTCTTTTAGAAACTTATCCCACATAGCATCAAGTTCATTGAGCATTCTCCATGCCAACTTTGCAAGAAGAGATTTGTCCATCTTAGCAGTTTTCTTGAAATTCAATCGACCTAACGCTTTAAGTTTAGTAATAATATCTCACTTTTCAAAATAAATACCTCTTTCATTATGTGTTCCACCAACATTTCCTTTGAATTTCATTGTACATGTCACTAAGTTCCCTGGGAAGGTGAGAATCAAGAGAGACTAATAAAAATTGTATCTTTATGGTCCTACCAGGTTAATTTGAGTTTTTTTGTTTCCAATTAGCTGGTCTGTCATGAAACTTATCCTGCAACTGGCAGAAAGAGTCCATTTTATTCCTCTATATGTGTAAAAAAAAAAAAACCCCAAGTATTTGTCCTTAGGAGCAAAAGTTTTAATACGAAGGATCCAAACAGTGTGATTCTTAGTGTTATTATTCACCTCAGGACTAAAATGTATACATGACTTATTAAGCTTTATGGGTAGTCCAGAAAATTTACCAACTCTTAATTTTATTATTCAACTTTTGAGCATATTTAAGATTGACATTAGAAAAAAATTAGACAATCATCCGCAGAAAAACTGGTGACTGATTCTAAGATTAGTTTTACGCACCTAAATACCATGTATCAAGCTCTCCTGTTCAGCATCAATCAAAAATCCAGAAAAAGACTTCATACATATTATAAGACAGATAGGGTGACATGGGTCTCATTGTCTAAGACCCTTTGTTTGGATAAACAACTTAATTTCCAAGCGAACCATTAATAAAACATAAGTTGAAATAATTGAGATGCATTTGTAAATCGTACTGCACCAATTAACATAAAAACCTAGTTTCTTAAAAGATAGCAATCAAGAAATCCAACTTAATTGTATCAAAAGTTTTGGACATATCACATTCCTTTATTTTATTTTTTATATTTTTTTGTAGATATTGGACGCATCAATTTTTATAGCCATCATCCCTTTTTGACATTTATTTTTATCATAGCATCTATCATTTTATGGGTAATCACAATATCATTAATTACTTTTCTAGATGAAAGAAAAACAACAAGAAAATGATTAATGAATTTGTTCATAACCTGTTTAAGTATGCTAGTTAATATCTTAGAGATTATCAAACATTGCTAGGCTAATATGTTTAAACTTTGATCCACATCTTGGAAAAGCAATTTTAGTTATCAGAGAAACAAAATTATGATTCATTTGTTTTAATAGATGTTTAGAATGAAAAAACTTAAATATCGAAAGCCTACCATTTAAGATAACAAATTGTCTTTGCAGATAAAGTTGGTCATTTGACAATAATCTTCATCCTCGGATACGCGTCTATGCCAATGCCCTTACAAATTTACGGTATATTTACCTCAGCTACTAAAGATATATGTATAACTCTTATTCTATTTTTAAAATCAGTTAATCCACCCATATCCACTCTATCCATCTGAGTGTGGTAAAATCATCGGGTAACAAATTGGACGTAGATGAACATCTAAAGTATTGGATTAATTGGATGAATTGGAACCACCGCTTATCCCTACATGTAGAACGTCTTTTTTGAAACCGTTATTTCTGATGGTGGTTTTTAGCTTATGGTTAAAATCGTAAACCTTAGTCAGACAGTGACGTCACACTTGAGTAATAATGTCGCCACTAGCAAATTTATTAAACCATTCAACATGTCTGCGTAAAATTACCGGGGCACCTTTTTTTTATGTAAATGCCATGCTCTATGGCAGAGCCCTCGGTACTGACTGGCATCATCTCTACACATGCCAGCCGCGCATGCTATCCAAACGTGCCAATCACGTGTGCCACATATTTTAAACTAGGATTTCGACACACTAAACCATAATAGCCATATCTCCGCGCCAAAGGCATGCCAATGGCATGCCATGCCAGCCGCATCATCGTGCCAATTGCATGCCAGGCCAGCCACATATCCGCGCCAAAGGCATGCCAACCATGCCAGCCGCACCACCATGCCAATGGCATTCCATGCCAGCCACATATCCGCGCCAAAGGCATGCCAACCATGCCAGCCGTACCACCGTGCCAATGACATGCCATGCCAGCCACATCTCCACGCCGAAGGCATACCAACCATGCCAGCCGCACCACCGTGCCAATGGCATGCCATGCTAGCCACATCTCTGCGCCAAAGGTATACCAACCATGCCAGTCGCACCATTGTGCCAATGTCATGCCATGCCAGCCACATCTCCACGCCAAAGGCATGCCAACCATGCCAGTCGCACCACCGTGCCAATGGCATGCCATGCCAGCCACATTTCCGCGCCAAAGGCATGCCAACCATGCCAGCCGCACCACCGTGCCAATGGCATGCCATGCCATCCACATCCCTCGCGCCAAAGGCATGCCAACTATGCCAGCCGCACCATAGTGCCAATGGCATGCCATGCAAGCCACACCTCCATACCGATGCCATGCCCTCCATGCCTCGATGCCGCTGGCTACCAAACGAAGGGTTGCAACAATAAACGGCCACCCTTCCTTCTGAGATGCAAATCTCAGCCGTCCAAGTTCGCCACCAAACGCGTGGAAACTTTTGGCCCAATGCCAAGTCCTAATTTTGGTCGCGGCTAAACTATGCCAAAACCTTAATTTTGGTCGCGCCTAAAACTATGACAAAATCCTAGCTTGGCCACGCCCAAATCATGCCAAAGCCATGCCGGCAATGTCTCCATACCGCTGTCTGCCAAACGAAGGGTTGCAACAATCAACGACCACCCTTCTTTCTGAGATGCAAATCTCAACCGTACAAGTTCGCCACCAAGCGCATGGCAACTTTTGGCCCAATGTCAAGCCCTAATTTTGGCCGCACCTAAACTACGCCAAAACCCTAAATTTTGGTCGCGCCTAAATCTATGGCAAAATCCTAGCTTGGCCGCGCTTGAACCATGCCAAAGCTATGTCGGCCATGTCTCCATGTCGTTGGCTGCCAAACGAAGGGTTGCAACAATCAACAACCACCTTTCCTTCTGAGAGGCAAATCTCAGCCGTCCAAGTTCGCCACCAAATGTGTGGCAACTTTCGGCCCAATGCCAAGCCCTAATTTTGGCCGCGCCTAAAACTGTGCCAAAATCCTAGCTTGGTGATGAGAGATTAATTCTTACATATTTACTACCCAAAATATATATTGTTGGTGCTTATTTTGGTATTTATTGTGTTTTTATAGGTAAATGAATAAAATGGGATCTTCCAAGAAAATCGGCTAAACCTAGGATTCCAAGAAGAAAATATCGACTACGGAGTACATGGGTCGTGGATACTTTTGGATCTAAATGGGATATGCCCAATTTAAGTTAGTGAAGGAGATGATGGGCTGAAGTTGGTTTAAGAAATTAACATGCTCGGGCATTTTGGTCTCGTGGATTTTAGGATGAAGGACTTGGTGATTAGTTCTCGAAGGATTTAGGAGGTATCACGTAAAATGAAAAATCCTACTCAATAATTAATGTACGAGGTATGTCGACATGGTGGAGGAAGAAAGAAAACTAAATATCTTTTGCAACTAAAGAAGATTGATTTTGAGCATAAGATCATTATGTACTCGTATAATATTTTCTTTCCCATGAAAATAAAAGCAAGTGGTTGGACATGTGGCGAGTCTTTATTAGATGATATTGTGTATTCTTAGACAAGTGGCACACTCCCATTGGACATGACATGTGGAAGAGAATTAAAAGAGGAAGGTTAGATTTTGTTGAAATCTATATATTGATGTCGAGAACAGGAAACCAGGAGAGTTTTGGGAGAGAAAATAAAATCACTGCTTTAATAATTTTCTCACATTTTCATCATTTGTAAACCACTTTTTGAGCCATGAATAAATATTTTAAGTATGTTTTCACCATGCGGAGCTAGACCCCATCACTGGAACAACGGAGGAAACTGTATTTCGTCTTTGGGGTAATTCCTTATTTACTTTTTGCACCGATTTTAAATGATTTATGATTTCTATTAATCAATTGTTATCTTGTTTGATAGTGTATGCTTAGTTTTAGGTGCTTTTGATACACTATGCTTGAAATTTACAATTGATGTTTTACGAAATCTATTTTGGCAAAGAATGGAGTTAATATTTCTTGTGTTTGGATCTATAATTGCCTAGTATTAATTTCTGAACCACTTGAATATGAAAAACAGTGAAATCCCGAGTCCCAGTAAATTCTTCATCTCGTGACAATATTTTGTATATATTTTTCTTTTATTTTAGTTTATTAATTCTTAAAATCAATCTCATCAAGTCCGAGTGAACGACAACTCTATTTACCACTATATAAAATTCGATCACTTGGCCGCGCCTAAAACGTGCCAAAGCCATACCGGCCATGCAACCATGCCGCTGGCTGCCAAACGGAAGGTCGCAACAATCAACGGCTATCCTTCCTCCTGAGATGCAGATCTCAATCGTACAAACTTTCCACCAAATGAATTGTGGCAACCTTTGCTTGAACTGCCAACTCTTTGGACACGACACACACTTAGCCATGCCAATTCTTTGGTCATGGCACCAAACCCTAATTAGCCACGCCAAGAGCATGCACAAGCCATGCCAGCACCGTGGCCACACCACTAGCTACCAACGGAAGGTAACCACAATCAACAACTAACCTTCCTCTCAAGATAAAAAATCTCGGCCGTCGAAGGTCACCACCGAACCGACAAGCCTCTCAATATTAACTTGCCAAACAATAGCAACATGCTACATGTTTTCCACGAAAACACTCGAGACATCAAAACATGTCACAAACTGGGAGATGCTCATCAGGGTATTGGTCTGGCAGTTTACAGCGTGCGGTGTACACTACGCCCGTTACAAGAAAGTTTCATAAGAGTGAGGCGGTTAGTAAATACAAGGAGTAATGGTGAAATGTTTCCTTCATTATGGAAACATCAATTCTAGGCCCGTTACCGCTTTCTTCCATTTACTCAACCGTTTCCACTTCTTACGAGGTCAGGGTACGTTTCTTACAACTTGTATAAATAGGTCTCACCTATTTCCACCAAACACAAGTTTGGGTCAGGAGAATACAACACTAGGAAATCACTTGTTAGCTTTCCCATCTGTTAGCTTTCCACTTTCTGATACAAGTCTTCAAACAACTATTCTTCCCGAATCAACTATTCTGGTCTCAACACTCTCTTCGCTTCCCTCCGTAGACCAACCCCATCTCCTTCACTTTGTGACCGAAGCAAATCTGGAATGGTCATTTCTTAGTTTAGGCCGGATTTGTACAGATTGATCTCTCAAATCAAAGTACTCCCTTGCAGTACATTGTTTAGGGTTTAGACTCGTTTTTCACCCACATACTCAAAATTACCAACATCAGCAGAAACTGTTTTCACCCTCAAATAGTTATATACCCCCAAGCATTTCCTCCAAAACTTTTTCCTCATGATGCCTCCTAAAGGTCAGTCGATGACTTTCAAAATCTCAATCTTGAGTACCATCAAGTTGATGTTGTGAAAGTCAGCGCCCAAGGATTCACCATTCCCAGTTAAAAGGTTTATATGAGTGCGACGTCCCAGGAATCCGTCTGTCCCTTCATCCACAAAATATCTTGATTCTTGAGTACCATGAAGTTGATGTCGCCATTTAGGGGTGAGCATTTTATCCGTAATCCGCGGATTTAACCGGGACCAACCATATTTTTGCGGATGGATGTCCGGACCGTTCTCCAATGGGTTGGACGCGGATGAAATTTTTGAAATCCAACAGGTAATGGATTGGTCCCGGATGCAAGCTTGAAAATCCGCTGGACATCCATATCCGTTAGATTAAGGGCATTTATATAGTTTCTAGAAAATATACAGATAGTTTTGGAATTTTTAAGGTGTTTTCTTGGAGTGTTGTCCATGACACTTCTATATTTATATACATATATAAAATGTGTATGTTGTATAAGAAGTCATCTATTTTGATTTTATTTTTTCATTATAAATTTTAACTAACACAAATCCATTGGATTATCCGCATCCAATCCGTTTATCCGCGCATCCAGTGGATGCAAAAGTTGAAATCCGTAATAAATTGGATTGGATGCGAATGGGGTAAAAACCGGTCCATACCGGCCCATGCTCACCCCTACACCATTGGATCTAACAAACAAGCCCATGCTTTTGGGCCGTAAGCTTGTGCTGTCAGCAGGTCACGCAGTATCATGTACCAAAATTTGCAATGCCATTTGCCTACACATCACCACCGATTCGCGCTAAACCAAATCGACAAATTCCCAACAGACACGTTTCTACTTACCACTACCACCACCACCACCTTCTGAAAAACCCTACCTAAACCCTACAAATCAAGAACATAAATGTCCTAATCAAATTAAAAATGACTAAACAAATCAAAACAAGATCAATGGTGTGAAATGGGCGGTCACTAATTTTAGTAGTAAATAGTTAGTGAGAAGGACTGACTACTCCTGATGAATTCATTTAAAGCTTCCAACTACTTCTTCAAAAAACCTAAAAATACTATCTTTCATTATCATCATCTTCTTCGTTATCTATGTACAATTAAAGAATCTTCATTTTCACTGTCTGATAGACCAAACCTAGGGTTTCAATTCATTGACCATCGAAAAAGAAGAAGAAGAATTCCTAGTATTTTCCTCACTTGTTCCTCACGTTCGTATTCATGTAGGTTCAATTTTAACTTTTCTGGGTTTTGTTGTGCCAGATTTTTTTTTCATTTTCATCGTAAATTTGTGCTTGAAAATGTCAAATTTGAATGAAAGTTTGGATTTTTGATTGTGGGGTTCCTTATTTTCATTTGAATTTTGTTAATTTTGTGGTTCAAATGGTTGATTATAAGTAAATTGGGTGGTTGTGATGAGAAATTTTGAGATTTGCTGTGTTGGATTCTGATAACAGCACGGAAATGTGAAGTTTGAATTCTTTTAGTTTGCTAATTGTTATCTTCTTGCATTGATACTGAATTTGGTTGTGGTTGTCTCATTCAACAGCATCATCATCATCTACATTCATGGAGGTAGCAAAAGCAGCTATTAGGAAGGGATCTGCGGCTGCAGATAAAATTGGGATCAGAGCTGAAGGAAATAACTACAGTAATTTTCAACTCATCAGTACTGCTGTGAAGATATGCAATGACATTCTGAGAAATGTAAGTCAAACAATTTTGTTCATTTTTTTGTTTATTTTTGCAACTTTACATGAATGAATCTGCAGTTGTGTGGGCGCCTTTTTTTTTCTTTTTTGTAATTTTGTATTTACTGCAAGTAATATGTTTTCACCATGACTTCTTGACGGTGGATCAACTGCGTCTTTTGATGCTACATTTGAATCTGGAGGGCTTATTTTTCCAATTTTCTTTCCTTTTATGTAAATTCTTGTACAGGCACCTGAAGCAGTGAAAGACACAGGAAATCTTGGTGGAGCTCGGGTAGGAATTGTGGCTAAGCCATCAGCTGAATTAGTTGCGGGTTTGCTTGGGACTTGGCTTGCTGGTGGATGTGCAGTTCCACTTGCACTCAGCTATCCAGAAGCTGAGCTTTCTTATGTTATGAATGATGCGGTTTGTTGCATCTCCTTCCCTTCTGTTCCTACTTTTTGGCTTGCACTAGCACTATTTGGAGATTGCCGCCCTGATTTATGTTAGTTGACTTCTCAACACATCTGATAGAAGTGCTAGTACATTCTGCATCCCTTCTTCAGTGCTTGATACCCTTTTTTGTGCGAGATCATTTACGTAGAACCTTGCAACAATTTTGTTTGTAGGATGTTTCCATGATTTTAAGCACACAAGATCATCAAGTTCTTATGGAGAGTATTGCTGCCAAATGTTCTGCTCATTTTTCTGTCGTTCCTTCAGTTCCCAGTTCTATATCAACGGCAAGTACAGATGAACATCCACAGGATTTACAAGTGGATGAAATTAAAACCTCGAAAGAGGCCCAAGGTGATCTCTATATTTGTACCATTTGCACTTGTAATAACAGAAGAATGTTCTAAATTCAGTCAAACGAAAAGGAGAACTTAGTTGAACATGGTTTGATGCTGCAGGAGATGACATTGCATTGATTTTATATACTAGTGGTACAACAGGCAAACCAAAAGGAGTGGTTCACACACACAAGGGAATTCTTGCACAGGTACTTGCTTATTACGACCTGCAAAAGTGTATTACAATATGGATTCGCTACTTGTGAAGTAAAAATGGCATTTATTCTACTTGATCTCTTATGGGCTTATGCTTTGGCGATAACATTTTTTACTTTATATTTGCCTTGATTGCAGGTCCAAATGTTGATAGAGGCGTGGGAATATTCATCTGCAGATCGAATTTTAAATTGCCTACCTCTGCACCATATCCTTTGGGTACCATATGTCTACATACTGTTGCAGTGAAGTACTGTTCACTGTGGATTTTTAGGTTCAGTTTCAAAACTATCTTTCAAAATTTTCATGGGTTGTTTTTTTGAATTATAAGCTAGGGTTTTCCTGGGCTCTTTACATTGATGCTATATATCTTTTATCGAAGTTCTTCTCTATGTGTGCCTTAACTTGTACTTTTACATGTTCATGGGCTCTTTAATGCCTTATTTGCTCCTCTCTATGCCGGTGCAGTGGTAATGTCCTCTTACTTGCTTTCCCCACAAAAGCTCTTTCCAACAGTTGCAGAACATTTTCGGAAAATCTTTCAGGTTGTGCTATAACCTATTTGTTTGTCAACTTGTTTCATTGAAGGTTGAGTTCATGCCAAAATTTAGTGTGAGTGGAATCTGGCAGAGATGGCGTGAATCATATCCAAAAGATGGAACTAAGTTGGATGATGCTGTTACTGTGTTTACAGGAGTAAGTCTGATTCTTATAGTATTTTTCATTTTAATCCCATATATTTAGTTTATTGGTCAGGCCTTTACATTACATGAACCATTTCCCCTTCTAAATTTCATTCTCGTACTTGTATTCACATATTTTGGGCCATTTATGAAAGGCTTCTTCAAGAAAAATTAATCAAGTTCTGCCCGTTGTTGGCAATTGTTAATACTATGCGGTACTTGTTCTCAAGAAGCACATAATGAGGCTACAAATTTCCAACTATAAACTTGTGGGCGATTTGTTCCCTTAAGGGAATAATCTGAAGAGTGTTTGTATTACTTAGGTTCCAACCATGTACACTAGATTTTTACAAGGATACGAAGCGATGGATCCAGACTTACAAGCTACTTCAGCCTCAGCTGCAAGCCAGTTGCGTCTTATGGTAATTAATTCCATTTCCTTTTTGTCTTGTCTACACTATGTTTCTATGGTTGGTTAATCCATGATTCAGTTTTGGTTTCTATAGGTGAACCATGGATATATTATGTTGTCAGGGAATATGCATGTGTACCATTAAAAGGAAAAAACAGAAGAAGCCATAACTAGCTTTAGAAGTAATAAGCAGACCATGTTGGAAAATAAGATTCATAAGAAGATAATCCAATATAAGTTGTACCTTTACTCACTCACTTGTACATTATATCTTCTTAAAATCTTACCGTAGAGTGCTAATTGAAAAGCAACAGTTTACACTAGCTAGGATTTGTTCATTGAAGGGAAATAATATTATCAGATCAGTTTCAACTTTCAATTAAATTTCCCGCACAAGAAGAAAGTGTTTGTCAGTATCTAGAAAAAGGTAACATCGGGATAAAGACAGGAAACAATCTTTGATTGGAACTTAATTTCTCAATCGTTACTGTAACTTATTCTGTTACATGTTTTATCATAGTGAACTTTTAGCTACTTGAATTGAACCTCTCCATATTCTCTGATTTGTATACTTTCCTGTTACCAAAGTGAATTACTACATGCTTTGTGACTGACTTTTACAATTTCTTTGGCAGATGTGTGGTTCCTCTGCACTTCCTTATCCCATTATGAAGCAGTGGGAAATCATAACAGGCCATTGGCTTTTAGAACGTTATGGCATGACTGAGGTCTGTGATTAAGCTGTTGGCTGTTTTGTTCCTCATTTGTGGTGATATATTTCTTCTAATTGTTATCATTGACATGATTTTCAGTTTGTTATGGCACTTTCAAACCCCTTGAAAGGTTTGAGAAAGGGAGGAACTGTTGGAAAGCCACTACCTGGTGTGGAGGTCCGTAAGATTCCAAGAAACTGACAAGAATGAACAATTATGTGGCTAATATGTAACTATCAGTTGGGGAATTTTACAGGCTAAAATTCTTTTAGATGATGGCGCTGGGAATGACACAAACGGAGTAGGCGAGCTTTGTATTAGAAGCCCTTCACAGTTTAAGGAATACTGGAAGCGACCAGAGGTACTGATTGCTTCTAAGATATGTTTCTCAAGATATTTTCCTTCTTGAATCTGATGAAAGCTAAAATGTCCTTTTGGTTTTAGCTGCTGACATAATTATACTTTATCATCTCAGGTGACAAAGGAATCTTTTATTGAAGGTGGGTTCTTTCTGACTGGGGATACAGTTAAAGTTGACGAGGATGGATACTACGTTATTTTGGGACGTAAGATACCTCCATCTCTATGTAACTGCTGCTTATTTTTACCATATTGTGGATATTATCTGATTCTTACAGCCATCATCTCTATGTTTTCTTATGTTGTAAACTTGGTTTGTGCTAATGAGTTCAAGTTACAACTGTAATACGTA
The DNA here is from genome assembly GCF_003573695.1 of Papaver somniferum. NCBI lineage: Eukaryota > Viridiplantae > Streptophyta > Magnoliopsida > Ranunculales > Papaveraceae > Papaver > Papaver somniferum. The sequence goes on from NC_039365.1 coordinate 171,531,593, forward strand.
ATTATGGTGTCTAGTGCCTACAGTTACATATAACTGGTAGAACCAAGAGAGAGAAATATCCAGAATCAGCTAGAAGCCGAATAGAGTACTCTAGTTTAGTCTGGTCAGATAGAGAGAAACCTTGAAGATCAGTGATAGTGAAGCTCTAGATGTTGGAAATGGGTTTGGGTTCAAAGGCTAAATAGAGTTGTATACAACCGAATAGAGTACTCTAGTTTCTTAACTCATGTTACTTTATAAAGCTATCTTTCTTAGAGTTCTCTAGATAATTCTACAACCTACTAGATAAAACTAGATGTGTCTTGATAATTCCAGACTACCATGAACAAAATCAAGTTAAATTTTCAACATCTTCCATTAAACTTGATTTGCCGGTAACTCCCAAGTATTTCGTGTAACTTGATAAAGACCCGTGTTTCAGCGGTTTTGTGTGGATATCCACAACTTGGTCTCGAGACTTCATGTACTTCAATCCTTGTAGTTACCAGCGAATCAAGTTTAAGGAGGATGTTGAAAACCAAATATAATTTGTGTTCATACTAGTCTAGAATTGTCTTGATATGTCTAGCTTTATCTAGTAGGTTGTAGAGAAATTTAGGTTGGTCTAACTAGATAAGAAATCTGGAGATTTCTTAATCTAAAGTTTAGTCAAAGTCGATACCTTAATCTAATGTTTTTAATCAGTTAGAACTCCCTATAAAAGGGGAGTTGAGACAGCTAAGTTGTAACTGAGAGGAACAAGGAAGTGTTGTGTAAGACTCCGGGTAAGTAATCCAGAGAATCAAGTGAGTGAGTCGTGTACGAAAGAGTGGTCTGTCATTTGTGTATGCTTGAAGTTTTGGGAGATATAAAACCTTCTTCTTTTGTCCTATGTCCTAAGTGTTCATTCTATAATCCCCTGTTGTGAGTTTTGACTGTTTAATTTATAAACCCAATTCTATTTCCAACGTTGGAGTCATGCCATCTTGAAAATTCTAGGGAGTTTCTAGTGTTGGGTTTGGGACTCTAAGCTAAACCAAGAAGTGGCAATGATATGAGAAGAACCAAGAGTTCTGTGTTCGTTAAAGGTTCCGTGTTTACTAAACCTCTCTAACCAAGTGAGGTAAACCCCATTCTCGTTTATAACACCTTATTTGTGGAAATTGATCTTCTGGATGGCTTCAGATGTGTATGTTAACCAACTATCTGCTCAAACCCTTGTTACCCTTTGTGCATCGGCTGCTACTTCCCATTTCTAAAACATATACTCCCTCTGTTTTTGGAGTATTTTATTTTTTTTGCTGGATTAGGATTGTGTGTTCATTTTTGAGGTTCATTAGGCCAGCCCTTTGATAGCTCTTACGCTGCACTGGCAGGTACAAATGCAGATATCATGAAGGTCGGTGGTTACAAGTTATCTGCATTAGAGATTGAAGCAGTGATTTTAGAGGTAAGTTTTCACTCTTTTTCTTTTTACTTCTTCTGCTGGTAGGAATTTGCAATATGGTTCTTGGTGAACTCATTGTTTTCTTTACTGCACACAACAGCACCCGGTCGTGTCAGAGTGTTGTGTACTAGGTTTACCAGATAAAGACTATGGAGAAGCTGTCACTGCGATAATCGTACCCGAGGCAGATGCAAAGCAAAGAGCAAAAGAAGAGTTCAAACCAGCTGTCTGCTTAGAAGAACTACAGTTGTGGGCTAAGGATAAACTTGCTCCGTACAAAGTTTGTGTTTCTTGTTCTGAAGCTCAGTACCTTAAAATAGAGTAGTCTTGACACGTTATCCTAACTAATCAAGCTATTTCATTTTCAGATTCCAACGAGGTTGATATTGTGGGATTCACTTCCCCGCAATGCCATGGGAAAGGTAAACATTTACCTTCAAGTAATTTTTTTTATATCGTGCTGTTGCGACACGTTATTGTTTAGCAATTAAGGTTTTGTTTTCTTTCAGGTGAACAAGAAGGAGCTAAAGACCAAGCTCGATTGCTGAAATATGAACTATGAAGTATAATGCAACAGGCAACAGCTATTAGGACCCGCAGAGTGAGACCTCGAGTTCGAAGGTTGGGAAGCTTGCTACCCTAGTAACTACATAGTCTACATTTACCAAATCCAAATACAATCAGGTTTCATCGCGTCAAATCTCACCAATAATAGACAGACCTTATCCTATTCAATTTAGTAAAATATCTCATCGCTTCCACTCTAATTTATTTTAAGGTATCAGTGTTATATTTTTCTGATATATTCTGTTTAGTCAATCTAAAGAAGTTGTATACAGACTAGCCCGGCCTTGAAATGGACCAAGGTTGGCTAACATGAAAAATGAGATAAAACAAAAGAAATAGCCTAAATCTGTGACCAAAAAGAACCTTAAGTTCTCAGAATTCTTGTTTGTATCATCTGTAAGTAGTCGAGATGTGAAAGCTTCTCGTGTTCTTATCACTGCAAAGTATCTTAAGTACACTTATTTCTCCGTTCCCAAAACATCTTTTCTCTCTTTAAAAGAACTTCTATTTTCTCTAAGATGGATTTCTGACTCTGGATATATGACCAAAGGTATTTTTACTCCACTCCATGAGCTCAGTCCCATCTGATGATAGTACTACAGGTTGAGGACTCCGTATTGTCTCGACAGATAACATTGTTTATAAAATGATGACAGAGCTTTACAGACACAGGACAAAGACTATATATAGTCAGTACATATCAACCACACATTAACTGACAGATACAATAACATGATAGGTACAGTCAGCATAAGAGTGACATGCTGGATTACAGGCTGGATTAGTGACAGGTTGTACGAGTGTCTATCACCCCCGCAAGTTGAGCGTGTTGGAGAGCTTGAAAACCAACAACATGAAGCTTGTCCTTTAGCAGAGAGAAACGAGGACCACTCAAACCTTTAGTAAATATATCGGCAAGCTGCTCAATAGTGGAAATATAAAAAATCTGGAGATTTTTGTGCTGGACCAACTCACGGACAAAGTGAAAATCAAGAGGCATATGCTTCATTTTTCTGTGGAAGACAGGGTTGGAAGCCACAGAAATAGAACCAAGATTGTCACGGCGCAGCAAAGGAGGAGAAGGTATAAAAATATGAAGATCCCGCAGCAATTGACACAGCCAAACAACCTCAACATCAGTGTGAGCTAAGCACGGTACTTAGCCTCACTGGAACTGCGTGCAACAATAGCTTGCTTTTTGGTTGACCAAGAGATAGGATTGTTGCCAAAGAAGATACTGAAGCCAATGGTGCATCTCCTATCATCCGGAGAACCAGCCCAATCAGCATCACTAAATCCCTGGAGAGTATGCAAACCTTTGGAGAAGTAAACCATGATCAATAGTGCCTTTTACATACCTCAAAATGCGTTTCGAAGCAATCATGTGAGCAGTAGGGGGTTTGTGCATAAACTGACACACTTGATTTACAGAGAAGCTTAACTATGGCCTAGTCCAAGTCAAGTACTGAAGAGCACCTACGAAGTACCTAAACTCAGTAGGGTTATCAAGAGGATCACCATCGAAAGCACTTAACTTAGATGAAGTAGAAGTTGGTGAAGAACAACATTTAGCACCAACCATTTTAGTCTTGCCCAAAAAATCTAGAGCATACTTGAACAGACACAGAAAAAGACCAGTAGAGTTCCTCTTGACCTCCAATCCCCAAAATTAGTGCAAAGGAACCAAACTCCTTAGAGGAAACTGAGCACCGAGAATATCAATAAGTTCAGAGCAATAGGCCTTGCAGGTACCAGTTAAGATGATACCATCCACATAGACCAGAAAAAATTATTATTCTTTTACCAGATCTTTGCACAAACAAAGAGGTATCAGCAGCTGAGGCAACGAAACCCAAGAAAGGAGAATTGAATGGAGTTTATCATACCAATCCCTAGGGGCTTGTTTTAAGCCATACAGAGATTTATGAAGCTTGCATACTGTATTTGGTCTAGAAGGATCAATGAAGCCAGGAGGCAGGGTCATGAAGACATCTTCAACAAGATCACCATGCAGAAAAGCATTACTCACATCCAATTGTAATAATATCTCCCAACCAAAATTAGCTTCCAATGATAAGATCAACCTAATAGTGGTAGGTTTAGCTACTGGAGAGAAGGTTTCATTGAAGTCAAGACCTGCAAGTTGATGAAAACCTTTGGAAACCAGCCTGGATTTAAGTCTGGCAATAGTGCCATCTGGATTTTGTTTAATCCTATATACCCACTTACAACCCACAACATTCTGACCTGGTTCAGGATCAACAAGAGAGTAAGTGCCATTGTCCTTCAAAGCTTCATGTTCTCCATGCATAGAAATGGGCTATTTTGCGTTTCCACCCCTCTCAAGATCGCTAATTAGCGTTTCCTCCCCAAATAGATTGAAATTAGCGTTTCCTCCCATCGTTACTTTTTCCATCCAGAGTCCGGTTAGCTGAGTCAGCAGGAGTACACATGTGGCAAAAATATACGCGTGTAAAAGAAAATACCATGTATACCCTCATGTTCTTTGCTGAAATAAACCATCTTCAGTTCTTCCAACCTCAATTTCCTTTTTTTTCCCTGACTCTCAATGTCGCAAAACACCAAATGGAACCTATCTGGTAATTCATTTCAAACTCCATCTTTGTAAACCCATTTCAAATTCTAAGCTCTTCAATCTATCAACAAACACAAACCTTAATTTCACAAGATCCCGTTTCTCAACTCTAGTCTTCAATTCCTAAAATCGTTTTTCATCTGAATCTTCTTGTTCTTCTGAATTCGACCTCAGCTGGATATTTACATAACACCTTCAAACGAATAGAAGCTCAATTCTGTATACAACCATCACTCATTGAACCTTCACTATCTAAAGAATCCCCAATTGAAATTCCGTCATTGTTGTTGTTTTAGGGAACTGGAAAGAGCACCGCTGCCTCAATCGACCACAACCATACTACCCAACCATTTTTCACTGTTAACTGCCCTCTGATTCTCAAGAACAAATACCATTAATTACAATTTTGGATGGAATGAAAAATCCCCAAATCTGTTTCATTTATTGTTGTTGATCCTGTAGTTTATCATGGCTGCAGTAACAACATCATCTTTCCTCCCTCTCACAACCTTATTCCACTCCCTCGAACATTCGATACCGTAAATCAAGTATCGATGCTTCTGTTGTTTCGGACCAACAACTCAAACTCATTACCAGATCTGAGCCAATACCCCATTTCGTTTTCTGTTTTCTCTCCGTAACGACTCTCTCCAGAAATCTCCAAATCTCCCAATACATACACCACCAGTATGAGAAGAACCACCACTGTCATCAATTACTTTAACCGCTTAATTCTTCTTCCACACTCGCAATCATCAGTTTCGATTCCCACATCAATTGAATGGGTCAAGTTCGATTGGTGATGGGGGGGTTTTAAAGATTTGCTGCCAACTTAACTTTTGTTTTAATTTGGAGGTAGTGAGGAAGGAGGAAGAATCGATAGACAAAGGTTGGTATTCTCCGACTTTTAATGGAAGAAAATGAGGGCTTTTCGGGCAGTTTGCCAATAGGAAGTATTTCCTGCCACGCTTGCACATGGCAGCTGACTCAACTAACAGATTTTTGGATGGAAAATGTAACGGTGGGAGGAAACACTAATTTTAATCTATTTGGGGAGGAAACGCTAAATAACGATTTTGGGAGGGGAGAAAACGCAAAATAGCCCCATAGAAATTTTCCATTTAGGATCTTTGATAGCTTGTGAAAAACATGTAAGAGCGATGGGAAGAGAGGCACATATTAATGGAGTTGGTAATGGATGATTAGTGGTTGTGTACATTTTAGGTTTCAAGATACCTGCCTTTCCTCTAGTAAGCATGTTATGAGAGTTGGAGACCAACGTAGGTGCAGAAGTAAATGCTGAAGTAGAATGCTGAACTGAGTTTGAATCTGCAGTGATTGAAGCTGACTGAGATGCTGAAGCAGTAGGTGAAGTATCTGTGGAAGTAGACTTGTTGCTAAATTTATCAAAAGTAAGAACATGTAAAGCTGGAGAAGAACCATTCATAAGAGAAGTATATGGAAAACAATCTTCATTGAAAATCACATGTCTTGAGATGTAAACTTTGCCAGAAGTTGGCTCGAAGCATCTATATCTTTTATGGTGTGCACTATAGCCAAGAAAGACACAGTGAGAACTTCTTGGAGCTAATTTATTTGGCGCATAAGGCCTAAGCCATGGAAAATAGGAGCATCCAAAGCATCTTACAATAGAATAATCTAGTTGTTTACCAAAGAGAACTTCAAATGGAGACTTGAATCCAAGTACTCTAGTGGGTAATCTATTGATTACATAGTTAGCAGTCATGAAAGAATCAACCCAAAAAGCATCTGGTAGTTGTGATTGAATTAAAAAATTTCACCCAATATCCATAATATGTCTATGTTTAGCTTCAGCTAAGCCATTTTGTTCAGATGTGTGAGGACAAGTTGATATCATGCTTTATACCATTAGTAGATGTAAATTCAGAAAGTTCATTGTTAATGAATTCACCACCTCCATCAGATCTTATAGTAATAATTTTAAGAGCAAGCTGATTTTCAATTTGAGACTTAAAATGATTAAAAAAGTGGTCTTGAAATCTGATTTATTATGAAGAGGAAAAAACCAACAGAACCTTTTAAAGTCATCAATGATATTGACATAGTACATGAAGCCACTATTAGACATTACATGGGAAGGTCCCCATAAGTACATATGAAGCAACTCTAAAGGTTTGATAGTAAAAGAAGTAGAAATTGAAAAAGGTAGCTTATGAGCTCTACCTAACTGACAACATTCACAAAAGAGTGGTGTTTTTATTACATCACTAGATAAAGACAAATTATGAGAAAGTCTGCTAAATGTTTGAAATGAAGGATGGGTAAGTCTTTGATGTTAGATGGTTGGTGAGACTTTGACAGCATGAAAAGCTTTTAAGTGGAGCTTGAAAGTTGATACGATATAGACCATTATGTTGTGGTCCCTGCAACAGAATCTTCTCAGTTTGAAGATCATGCACAGTGTAACCAGTAGAAGAAAAATTTATAGTGCAGCTATTGTCTTTAATGAATTTATGTACTGACAAAAGGTTGTGTGAAGCCTTTGGAACATGTAGTACTTGTTGTAGTAAAAAATGCATAGAAGGAGTAGACAAATTAACATAACCAGTAGAGGCAATACACATACCTTCACCATTAGATGTTTGAATATAGTCATAGCCATCATAATAAGTATAGTCATCCAAATAAGCCACGTCACATGATTTTTAGCACCACAGTAAAGGTCTCATTCTATTTACAAAAAGCTTTGAAATTAATTATCTTGTAACTAGGAGATTGGTATAAAGTCAGACGGAATGAATGATTATTGAATTTAGGGATGAGCTATAAAAAGGTATCACTGATAGATTTAAGCAAATGTTTGGACCCAAAGATTGATTTAATAGTATTCTACACATGAATCTCCAGTAACTATAAATTATGCTTATAGAACCCCGGCCGGAGGGAAACCATCTGGATTAGGAGATGTCCAAGAGGACATATGTTTGATGGTTCCCTTAGTTTCTCAAAGTAAATAGGTCTCAGAAGATTGGTGTTGTCTTCTGCAGAAATACACGATTTAATACAATTCAAAAAAACAACATTTTGGTATGGTTGAGAAGTAGAACTAATACTATTAAAATGATGGATCAAAAGGCTTTCACGCTCATTTTTATCCTAGGCCATTGACCATTGGGTAATCCAAGAGCTTCAATGTGGTTAAAGTGTTTCATTCTGTTGATAGAAGTATGATAGTAATCAGTGATTTTATCAGAACTTTTTATGAACTCTTGTCTAGATTTCTGAGCATAAAAATCTTCTCGAATATTCTGCCAATGTTAAAGATCTAGTTCTACACCATGATTTCCTCGGCATTGTGAATAAATAAAGGTTGACTATTTAAACGCTGAGGTTGATCAGTTAGAGGCTTGACTCTTTGATCAATATTTCCCCGTAGTGGTTAATAATTAAAATTTTCAAATCATGTTTGACAATTCTGAGTTTATTTTTAAACCAAAATACAGGGCACTTACATGTTTTGAGTACACGTTTTTGATTACATGATCTATGTAAAACAAATTAATTTATACCTATGGATTCACTGGATTGGTAATCGCTTATACAAATTTTGTTAGCCCTCTGTAGCACAATCTTGTATGAAGGAACACATAATTATTTTCCACCATAAGTAATTTGCATCATTAAATGATGGTGGTATGTCAACAGAGATAGAACTCCTATCCATTGATTTCATATCTCTACAAACATAAACTTATTAGGTCTTTCCGGTTTTTGCCTGCATCTGGTACCAATTAGAAAGGTACTAAGTATAAACCACCAAATTTTTCGTTCGGAAACCTGTATGGAAAAACTTGTTACAAAAAGTAGTATATATCGACAGATGAGATGATGTACCTGAGTTATAAAACAAGTTTACTTATAAGATCTCAAAAATAAATACTTAATAATCAACCTAGTAAGTACCCGAACTGTACCCGAACCGAATTCCAACAAGAGAAACTCTTGTAATCTATATTTCAAGAAGAATAAATCTTGTGATTCATCATATCTTTTATGTTCAAAAATTGTCTAGGTTATTTAACGTACTACTTGTGATATTTTTATTGTAGAAATAAACAATACAATGCGGAAAAGAAATAACACAAGATACTAGAAATTTTATTAACGAGGAAAACTACAATGTGCAGAAAAACCTTGGACCTAGTCCATAACTTGAAAACCACATTGTATTATGTTGATACATATGTTAGCCTACTACCATACTTTAGATTGGATTGTAGTTGAAACCGAATCGACCTTACGAACAATTTAACTTCTGTTGTGATCTTTACGTCTCTTAGATCTCGCAAGACCCTACACAACACGGTTCCCCTAGATGATGTCCTTTAAAATCCTAGGAGTCTGCTTCAACCTAAGGGAAGATTTCTAATTATTCTTCCTTTAACAGATAACCTATTTGATTTCCTTCAGAAATATATCCAATCAAGGTAATGGAAACCTATATGAATATTCAAGGGAAAAAAAAGGTAAGGTATCAAGAAAACTCAATAATTAGGACAACTTACTCTCTTCAAAAGTTATACAAATGCCTAATTGATTCCACCTCACAAGGACAATCTAAACAAAATCAAAACCAAAGTGTTTTAGATATCTATCTTTTGAAATCACAAAGTATGGTACGAAAAGTATTTTTTTTTATTTCTATATATCTTATTCCTGATCTATAGTTCAGAAACTATAACAATCAATAATAGCAAGATCCGGATAACAAAGATCTATCAGGTAAAATATAGTCTGACCGGGCTTCAAAAATCACTTAGTGAAGACAATAAAAGTCGTAATCTAATATAGTTTCTCCAGATGAAACCTAACTCTTTAGAGGACGATTCCAACTACAACTAGGACACATTAGTGTTAGGAATGAGATTCTAATGTACAGAGAGTCCTTTAATTATATCGATGAACACGACTTTGTATCTTTTAAACAAAGCTAGGTTCATAAACTTGTTTCCATGTTTACAAAGTGTTTTGTAACCAAACAATCTTAAGTTGTCCATATAGATTGTTCATGTATGCATGTGATAAGTTTTCTTTGAATCACAAAGAGGTGTGCATATTAGTCGAAATACACGTTATGCACCAATTGGTTAACCAGAGAATAATGGTAAAGTTATTTGGGAACCGACAAGCATGAATTTGGAGTTTAATTTTACCAAAATCAATTCGTGAACTGTCCATCCAAAATAGTTCGTGAAGAATTAGTCGTCTCGTAGCTCAGCCTTTTATATTTGATATCTAGTTTTTGTACTCAAATACATAAAATATCCAGAAACTTTTCAAAATCAACCAGTTCGCGAACTGCATAAATCAGTTCATGTACTATTGAAAGAAAAGTTATCCAAAAACATTTCATAATCGTCCAGTACGCTAACTAAGCAAATCAGTTCGTGTACACGAGTTATTTGAGATTTAATTCATCAAGTCTTTATTTTATCAGTTCAAGTTCACGAACTGAGAAAATCAGTTTGTGAACGTATAAACTAACATGACAACTCCTTATGAACTTAATGTGCAATTGTGATATTTCGAACAATAAATTGTTCTCAATCTATTATGCAACAAGTTTTATATTGTTTGAGTTCTTCTTTATGATACTCATCTTAACATACTAAAGTCACACGACATGTCTCAGTAGATAGAGCGGTTACAGCGGTAGATAATATGAGTAAATAGGATAGTCAATCTTCAAAGTCAATTAATTGGTGAATTTTGGTATCAACTACCATGCTCTATTCCAAGTCCGAGACTGATTGTAGTAGACTATAAATCAAGATATAGATCTGATCTACCAAATTTGACAACAAGCTTGATACACCAAAAATTGTGAGTTTGACCGAGTGATGACCTAATAAAGCTAAAACCATATGAAAACAAAGTAGAAAGACTTAGAGAAGTCGTTTTCCGCCAGTCGATCAAAAAGAGTTAACCGTAAATACACCTCCAACTAGCACCACTACTAACCACAACCACCACCACCAAAAAAACACCATTTCACCGACTGACATTAGTACCAACAACAAAAACTAGGCAAAAATATGTTGAAACAAAATTTTGGTTTCAACATAAAATTGTCAATTCACTAATACAACTTCAATTATGAAACCAAACGCGCCAACTTCCAAGCCAGACTAAATATACTAGGCATAAAATAATTAGTTTACCAATATTGTCTCGCCATTAAAACTTTGATTTCATGATAAAAATTGAGCAAAAATAAGATACAACCAAAATTGATTTCAATGTAAACTTAGTGTTTCCGCCAACAAATACATTGGTTTCAACTTTGTTTAATTTTGTAAAATTTGGTTGAAACCAAACTTAAATTTGTCATCTCACCAGCACAAGATTGATTTCGATGATAGTATTAGTGGTGGTTGCAGAAGATTGAAGGAGGAGGCGGAGGTGCGGTTGGTTGCGGATTTAGAAATGTTGTTGGTGGCCGCAGAGGACGGAAGGAAAAGACAAGATTCCAGAAGATAAGCTTAGACTAACCAAGATTCAAGATTTATTCGACATAGTTAAAACCAGTGGTGGGTCATTTTCACCTATCCGACTTTACACAACAATAATAATTATTGTTATTTGTTTATGAGCCGGTGCGCACGTATTTATTTAGATAATGTTTTCTTTTAGAAATGGCGTAGACTTTATTTAGATCATTTAAATAAATTAGGTAGAATGTCTCATAGTTAAGCTTAAACAGCTTAATTATTAAAATTCTTTTTCAGACTCATTCAGGTGATGAACTACTTGAACAAAAGAAATGGTTTTTGATTCAACGGGCCTCAAAGAGACATGTAGAATAGACTGAAATGGATAAGTACTGCACGATTCATATGCACAGAAGCATTCAAGCAAGAAAGAAAAGAAAAAACCAAAAAAGAAAGAAAAAAAGTTGCTTGAGCTTCAGAGAGAAATGGGAGCAGCAGCAACAACTCCTACCACTACTCAAGAGTATGTGCAGGAGGAGGTACCATTAGAAAGTAAAATTTCTCATGTTGATGGAGGAGTGGTTGTTGGTAGATACCGTGATGGCAAAAAAACTCCCCAAGTATGTCATTATCCAATCAAACGAAAATAATAGATACTTGCACTTCGACAAAGAAAATCCACATTTACCCAATGCCCTCCGGTTCGAGGGAGAGTACAGTTTCGGGGTCGAGACGAGATTCAAGGTGGTGCCAGCTAAAACTGGACTCATCCATATCCGGTCTTTGCAGAACAACAAGTACTGGGCATATTTCGGCACGTCCAACAGATAAATCACTGCCATGGCCGACAAACCTGAGGTGAATCAGTCATATTTAAATTGCACGCTGTTCCAGCCTTTTTTCGAGGTTTCAAACGGCAACAGTGTCATTAGGCTACGCCATGTAAATACCGGCAACTACGTTAGAAGGTACAACGGTATCGCCGATTCCGATAGTTATCGAGGTTGCTCGACTTTATTGCCTAAACTGCAGCCCGATGACAACACTGATGGGTTCACCTTCATTGACTGGGAATCTGTCGTTATATTGCCAGATCTTATCAGGATAAAGGGTGACAACGAGAACCACCTGAAGGCCTGCCCGTACGGGTTTATGAACCTGAGTTCCAAAGCCGAAAATTCTTCATTTTTTGAATACGAGGTGTCTCCAAGTCGCAATGGAGGCATACGCCTGAAAAGTGTTCAGTTTGGCACTTACTGGACATGCGTAGATCCTGGTTATTGGGTGTGGTTAAAGAAGGCGTCCACCGCAGACCATGACACCAACACCGTATTTTTACCCACGATACTTGATGGCAACCGCATCATGTTGCGAAGTTTGAAGAACGGCTTATTATGCAAGAGATACACAGATGCTGGTAGACAGAACTGCCTCGCCACACTTTATAACTATCCGGACGTGTGCAGCTACATGGAGATTGAGGAGGCGTTTACCTCAAGGAAGATCGAAAACGTCAAATATCACCTTACTGATGCAAGGCTTTACAATGAGAAAACTCTTGCACTAATCACTGATGATTCAAGTAATAGAACTAAACATCCCCAAACGTCACAAGTAAATCTCAAGACTACAGTTTCTAACACAACTAGTTGGAGTATAAGTGGCTCGTTGGAACTTGGTGTCAAGTTTACTGGCAACCTTGGTGTCCCACTCATAGCATCGGGTGAACTTGAGATTTCTGGTCAGGGTATCGGAACGAAACAATGGGGAGCAACGACGACCGAAAACATTGAAGTTGGGTCTGTGCGAACCGTCACTGTGCCACCTATGAGTAGAGTGAAGGCAAGCCTGATGGCAACGCGAGTTCCCTACGACATACCCTTCTCATACACTCAGCGCGACATCTTGAAAAATGGGACTACAAAAGTTACTGAAAGGAACGATGGCGTTTTTACTGGACACAACGGCTACGACTATAAGTACGACGTTATCCCGCTTCCTCTCGAGTGAAGCTCGCTTCACCTATTTATTGCATGGAGCTTCTATCTCAATTTGCTTTTTCAATTGGTTGTCTTTCCGTCCTCGTTCCTGGCGTTTTTTTGTTTTGTTTCTGGTGCGTTTGTTTCTCCGTTTAAGTTCCTGTGATCCGTGTCTCTTTTGTAAGTTTGTAATCTTGGAAGTTCATGAATAAAATTTGTTAAAAAAAATACTCTCGCCCTCCCAAAATAGATGAGTTATCTTATTAGTTAAGGGGATATTTCTAAACGTTCCACGAGTTATAACTCTAAAGATGTCACTACCATCCACAAATCAAAACAAAAGTGGCACAAAAACACCCAAAAAAACAAAAGTAACACAAAAACCTCAAAGAATTTGATGAAACCAATTTTGAAATTTGGGGTTTTTGTATCAATTTTGTTTAACGGGGTTTTTGTACCACAAGTTTGGTCACCTTGGGTTTTTATGACTAGTTTTGATTTCTAAAACTACCTTTTTAATTGATTATTACTCCCTCCGTTTCTGAAAAAAGTAACACTTTTCCAGGAACGGAAGTAGTACTATAAGAAATATGTATAATTTGATAGTCATGTTTATATTCGTTGCATATGTGTTTTAAAATGATTTTCAACGATATAAAGTTCACGAAAAACCGTGGTACAGTTTTAATCTCAGGTGCAGAACATGTTCAGAAATGTTTCTTTCATCTTCCGAAAAGGGATCAAATACTTATGTGTTGTGATGGTGCTGCAAGAGGGAACCCTGGAGATGTTGGTTTTGGTTTCATGGGAGGAGACTGTACTGGAGGTGTTAAAGTAGCTGCTACAGGTGGTTTGGGTATTGCAACAAATTTCTTAGCAGAGATCATGGCAGTTTTGTTTGCAGGTGAATGGGCAGAATGATTTTTTGAATGTCTGTTTTAGAACTGACTCAGGTGCAGCCATATCAGCCTTTAAGAATGGAAAACTTCCTTGGATAGCTATCACAAGATGGAAGAAAATTTGCAGTAAAATACAATGGAAATTCATACATAGCTTTAAGGAAGTTAATTTCTGAACAGATTCTTTGGCTAAGAAAGGTGCAGGGACGAATAAAAGGGAATATCTTGTATATACAGAAAGGCCTCCCTTCCTATCAAAACCTGAAATCCCTTTTTTTCCAAATATTTTAGATTTTATCGTACTATCTCTTCTTTGTAAGCCTATTCTATACAGACTTGTGTTTCTTTATTTTCCGGTCTGAGACCTAAGTTGCCAATTTTGTATTTTTGGATTATTCTTTGGTATTAATAAATTCTTATTATCAAGCAAAAAAAAAAAAAATTCATCATACATGTTGAATACAACCAACGAATCCATGGTGTAAACATTAGCAAAGAGAATCAAGTATCTCACACTTGTTCTTCGCCTATGATTGCCTAATATTTGTCAAAGCTTCCTATGGGTAAGCTAATAATTGATGGCTTTTATCAAAGATTTTAGCTATACCGTTATCCAAGTTACCAATTTTGACAAGTCAGGTTATTTTTTCTGCAAGAATATTCACCATGAGAGTGTTGACTCTCTTATTAGTAATCTAAAAGTTAAGAAAATTGATCTAAGAGAGAAATATCTAGGCATACCTTTATTCATTGGTAGGAAAAAAACCGACTTTTTTAGTCATTTGCTTGATCATTTTGATTTAAATAAAACACGTAAATGGAAAGGAAGGCAGCTAACTCAAGCTGGCAGATCCATAATACTTCCAAAACATGTTTTTATATGTTATATGAATACTTTCCTCATACCCAACACCATAATTCAAAAAATTGAACAATTTCAAACGGATTTTTGGTGTAGAAAGACAAGTTTAGGTGATATATACATGAAATGGTGGAAAAATATTTGCTCCCATAAAATTCAAGGAGGTTTCGGTTTTAAGGATTTAAAAAAAAAATTTACACAGCTATGTTCGTCAAAATCGTGAAATGTAAATATTTCAAGAATTATCATCCTTTGCGTGTTAGGTAACAACCAGACTTCTCATGGATCTGGAAAGGTATATCTGTAAGGCTAGAGATTATTAAATAAAATTCAATTTGGGAAGTCAAGAATCGGTAAAGTATTCATGTATATACGGGCAATTGGATTCCTAATGCTTTGACTCCTCTTTGCAATTGTTATCCCGATCCTAATATGTTAACTTCTGATTTCATTATCGATCCCTCATGCTAGGATATGAAATATTGAGCTAACTAATAGTTTTTCACTAGAGATCAACACTAGAATTTTTCTCACCGGAGAGGATTGGTTAATCTTGTCCCACACCAAAAATGGTGATATTTCGTGTATAAACTCTTTTATAGCTCTTACCGGAAAGCTCAATCTTTTGCAGAGTCCCCACACAACTCAATCTACTTGTAAAGCCCTTTGGAATTTTTCTATTCTTCCCAATCTTCAACTTTTCATTTGGAAATGCATCAAAAGTATCATTCTTACAGGAGTTAGACTTTCTTGGTACATAATCCCCATAGACCCTTGTTGTTTCTGCGACATTAACTCAGCTGAAAAACTGAGCATCTTTTTCTACACTTCCCATTTGCGAAAGTTGTTTGGGCTAACACAACTTTTGGGAAATATGTAACTTCCGAAGATGTCTCTGACATATATATTATTATTTGGTTCGATAAATGGTTAAAGAGAAGCGAAAATCTCGCAACTGAACAATCTATTTTCATCAGAACTTGGAGTATATGAAGAGATAGGTGCTTTAGAATTTATCAGAGCAAGACTGTTACACCTTTAAATACAACCAACTATACTCTAAAATTTACAATAGGCATAGCTCAATGTTTTTATATACCAATTACCCAAGAAGTTCATACTTACGTAACTATTCAGGTTCCTAATAACATTGATCTACTTGACAGTTGCCACATTTTATGTTGTGATGCTAGTTATGATGCAAATAGTAATGTAGCAGGATCTAGTCATGTTAACTGACATGGCAGGGGCTTTTAAAGGATATTATCTTATTGAGGGGGTATCTTGATCAGCTGGAGAAGCAGAGTGCATTTCCATATTTGAAGGAATTAGATGAACGGAAAGACATCAACAATTTCTGCATTTGCGTTGATGCAAAGAATGCAATCACTTATTTTGAATAATAAAAATCATAAATTGTGCTAGTTTAGTTGAACAATTTTAGATGAACGAATTTTCATTATCTAGAGTAAATTACATTAACAGAATTTATGTCTCTAGATAGTAAACCAACCAAATATTGTAAGAGAAATCATGTAAATGAAGAATGATCAGGTGCTGAACCTGCCTTTCTCACACTTGTGAAATCCCTTTCTAGCAAATTTAGAAAAAATAAAGAAAAAAAAAGTCGTATAAAGGTCCCACATTTTGGGATACCTCAACAAATTGGGGGATACTAACGGTTATATAGGGTATAATATAAGCTCAGGGGGCATTTTTGTTAGTGATAAAATGACTATAGTGCACTTTATCCTATTAAAAAAACACTAAAAACCTAATTCAAGCATCCCTTCTTCCCAACTGTCGACTCCTCTTCTCTTTTTCTTCACTTTTTCTTTTCTTCTTCCATAACTTCTTTATTTCATCGTCAATTGATCCTGGAGTCGAAAAAAGTTTTACAAGATAGATTACGTGCAATTGCAAATCATTAAGAAATAGACGAAGAGGACGATCAAACTGAAGTTACAGATAAACAGTCGGCATTGCTCGATTGTTAAGTGCAATACTGACTGCAGAAGTCGACATTACTTGAAGTATGAATGAAATCCCGGCTGCAGTTATGAACACAGTGTCGACATTGTTGTCCAGTATTTAGTTTTATCTCTGTATTGAAATTAGTTTATGTGAGTATTGTCCTGGTCAATACTCGCAATGCCGACTATACCTGGATATTGGGGTAGCACCAAAAGTCGGTGTTGCTAAGTTGATGAATGCAATACCGACTTCTTAGAGTCGGCATTGTCTTCATCAACTTAGAAATGCCGACTGTTATCTGAAGTCTGACGAATCAAACACACACATTAATGTAAGCACCTTCTTGTTCTTGGTGAGATGAGGATTCCTCAACATCAAATCCCTCACTCAAATCTCCCAAAATCCTTTTTTCTTTTTATACTTTATTTATTCTATAACTAACACTTTAAAAGATAAAATCTAAATCTATAAGTTTAATCTTACACACTAACTTATTCCTAATTTATCAAGGGTAAATTAGCCATTACCGAATTTATTTGGATAAGGGGTTCTTCGAAATACTTCATAATGTTTTTTTTTTTGAGTATCCACTAATTTATGAGAGTATCCCCTAATTATGCCTTCATTTTAAAATACCTTGAACTTAAAATGAATATGGCTGCTAATGGAGGTACCAATTTATTAAGGAGGGTGCTAGTTGTCTGTTTTATATGGATTTTGATATCCTACTCATAATTTGGCATCTGTATTAGCAATGTTGAAAAAGAAAGTGGACTTGACCAATGCATAAATAAAGTTATTTACCATTTCCGATCGAGAGCCGAACTACTATCATTTCTGATCCATAACCAATGACGATGATGTTATTTCAACACCGATCCAGTCTGACAAGGACTGGTTAGAAAGTCTAGCGAAGGGTCTGTTAGACTGAGTCATATATCCGTACATTGTACGGATTACTGTCATACATCTAATCCTAGCCATAGGATTTAATAACAAATAACAACTATTATTTATGCTTTAACGGAATATCTATTTTTCTGTTATGTCGGTAAACCTCCTGTAATAGTCTTTCATTTTCTGTTGAGTCAAGTCTATATAAGAGACAAGTCCTGTATCTTTGAGAATAACTCCATTAATCAATTGATCAACATTCTTACATGGTATCAGATACCAAAGGGGAACTCCAACTTCCTCTCGATCCTAAACCCTAAACTACAACAAATCCACCATTAAACCTGCAACTTGAAAAAGCGGGGGTACAACAACCACACCCAATAGTTCGCTTAGAAATCTTTATGGACTAACTCCAATATACTTTATAGAGAATCAACTAGACAGTCAGACTCAATCTAGATAAAAGTATATTAAAGAGTTATATCTCTCTTTCTCGATTCAACTCTTACTCAAGCAAATAGAAATTTACGAGTTTAATTGAATACAAGAGAAAATACTTGAACGGTACCAAAGACCAATGTTCAAGTATCAATCAATATCAATCAAAAACCAAATGTCGGATTTCCAATTGATTAATCCTAACGCACAACCTGTGATATTTCAATTATATAACAAAGTATAATGGGAATAGAAATAACACAGACACCAGAATTTTGTTAACGAGGAAACCGCAAATGCAGAAAAACCCCGGGACCTAGTCCAGATTGAACACACACTGTATTAAGCCGCTACAGACACTAGCCTACTACAAACTAACTTCGGTCTGGACTGTAGTTGAACCCCAACCAATCTCATACCGATCCAAGGTACAGTTATGCTCAACGTCTCTGATCCCAGCAGGATACTACGTACTTGATTCCCTTAGCTGATCTCACCCACAACCAAGAGTTGCTACGACCCAAAGTCGAAGACTTTAATAAACAAATTTGTATTACACAGAAAAGTCTACAGAAATAGATAAATCCGTCACCGACGAATATACCTACGATTTTTGTTCTGTCTTTTGATAAATCAAGGTGAACAGGAACCAATTGATAATCCGGACTTAGATTCCCGAAGAACAGCCAAGTATTATCAATCACCTCAGAATAGTCTTAATCGACGCAGCGAAAAAAGATATTGTGGAATCACAAACGATGAGACTAAGATGTTTGTGATTACCTTTTATCTTGCCTATCAGAGATAGAAATCTCGAGCCAATTAATACAATTGTACTCGTACGATAGAAACAGCAAGATCAGATCACACAACTACAAGAAAGTAGTATCGGCCTGGCTTCACAATCTCAATGAAGTCTTTAAGTCATTACATGGTTTAAAAGAAGAAACCAAAGGTTAAAGGAGAATCGACTCTAGCTTAGCACAACTAGTATCACACAGAATGTGTGGGGATTAGGTTTCCCGGTTGCTAGAGTTCTCCCTTATATAGTCTTTCAAATCAGGGTTTGCAATCAATGTTAGCTTGGTAATAAAGCATTCAATATTCACCGTTAGATGAAAACCTGATTAGATTCAAGATAATATTTATCAACCGGATCTAAATAATAGCTTGTTATACACAAATGAAATGCACGTTTCTAGGATTGTGTAACCGTACCCAAAATTGTACATTATTTGGTTCAACAATTGCAAGGAAATCTTATGAACTAGTTAGAGAGTTGTTCAATTGCAAGGAAATCTTATGTACTACACAAGACACAATAAAAGCAAAAACGGTGTGATTCACTCGAATTGGTTTATGAACTATATAGCCACGGTTTGCAATTGCATTCCTTAGTTAATATGAATAAGTTCACAATCGTCGTTTTTAGATATAACCTACTCAAGTTCGCGGACTTAAGTTCCCGGATGGAGTTTACAAACTCCAGCAGAAATTCTCTGGTTTGAGAACTTCGCCAGTTTGCGGACTGGGTTCGCGGACTGAGTTCGCAGACTTAGCTCGCGCACTACTCCGGTTCACTTGATCAACAAAGTTCGCAAACTTCGGTTCAAGGAATAAGGACTTATACATATATGTGTTTCCAAAACAATGCTTATATCCTCCAATGGTTATACAATCTAAATTCTCATTTCAATCATTGAAACATTCTCAGAGGACGTTATATAATTGTTATTCACAAACCATTTTTGTCAGAGCAATTTTCAAAGTGATTGAAACATAACATGACTTTCGTCACTAGGTAAAGATGAACTTGGCTAAAGCGAAAGCTTACCAGCACATATTTCGAGAAATAGATAGGCGAGATAAACTCGGCTCGAAATACCAAATGTGTATAATCTAAGTCTATATAGCAAAACGACTTTTGTCTCAAGATAGGAGATAAATAGACTTTTGAGTGATAGATAAGTTCAAGTCTCCACATACCTTTTAGTCGATGAAGATCCACCAGTTCCTTGAGTAGTCCTTCGTCTTGTATGATGATTGTCGTGGAGTTCTTGATCTCATCTACACTTTCTATCC
Organism: Papaver somniferum; assembly: GCF_003573695.1. Lineage (NCBI taxonomy): Eukaryota > Viridiplantae > Streptophyta > Magnoliopsida > Ranunculales > Papaveraceae > Papaver > Papaver somniferum. The sequence goes on from NC_039365.1 coordinate 171,551,786, forward strand.
TAGTCCGAGACCTTAGCTATAGTAGACTAGAAATCAAGACTTATAGTTTTGATCACTAACATTGACAAACATGCTTGAGATAGCAACACATGCGAGTTCGACCGAGTAATGCTCTAATAATCTCCCCCTTTGTCGATTTTAGTGACAAAATCATTACGGGAAAAATATACATCTACAACTGGAGTTTTACAACTCTTTGCTAAACATCATAGAAATTCCTATGTTTGACAACTGGTTTCAAAGGAAGAGTTGTCGTATATCATCACTGCCAACCCTTAGGACCAAGGGGTTGCGCTAAGAAAACAAAAGACAACTCCTTAAGCAAAAGAGTTGTGACGACATTTAGCTATGACAACTTTGTTCCATAAAGGTAGTGACTTAGCCTATCATAATTCTCACAAGAGTTGTTGAAGAACACCAAAATATGATAATGAAAAGTAGTGGTAGAGTGGAGATTCGAACATGAACCTATTGGATGGAAGTCTAGCTGATCAACCATCCTTAAAGTTCACAAGTTTTGATTTTTTGTGTTTTTTATTAATAAAATGGTACAACAACACTTGTAAGAGTTGTTGAAGTAAAAAATATAGAATGTTGGAAAATGAGGTTGGGGGGATTTGATCCTCAGCCTTCTGCATGGAAGTCTACACCACTAACCATACCTGCACTATCACAAGTTCTGTCAAGTTTGGGGTTCTTTAATAATACTAACTTTATGACAACCCTTTATAAGAGTTGCAAAACGAAATACAATGTTCAAAAATAATGCTCAGGAGACGGAGCCGCAAACAGCGCGAATCCTTCTCTGTAAAAAATCACATACATTCTACAATGACAATGCATATCATTTCATATCTATTAGTTGATGAAAGCATGGGTTGAAACCTCAGTTGCAATTTTAATCATTGGCATCGCATAAGACAACTACTTTTCAAACTGCTCGATTGCTTGGCAAATTCTGCCATATTCTACAATCACAACAACTTCACCAAAGAGCATTAAGTTCAAATATGTAACTTCCCTTTCAAAACCATAAATCAAATTTCAAAACAATAAGTTCCAAAGTCAACACATATCCTCAGTAGATTATTGATCGATCTGGGTAACAGACCTTTGAGAAATTAGTGAAGGTGGTAAGTCTTCAACTATGTGTAAGATTACTTGTTGGTGATGATGAAGTTGGTGAAGAAATCTCCTGAGATGACGAAGCCGAGATCGATGTAGTTGAAGACGATAGTAATTAACAGAGCTGTTAGAGTTGGAGACGATGGAGGGGGAGATGGTGGTGATTTCAGTGAAGACGACGGAGGAGGGATGAAGTTGCAGCTCTGTGAAGGAAAAAAAATGTTTCAAATGGATAAGGAAAGAATAAATACGCTGGTAATATGGAAAATAGAAAGAAAAAAATAATTAATGGACGACTTTAGATGGAAATTGATGGTTGTGATGAAAGTTTTTCTACATCCCCTTCCACAACTCTTAAGAAAGTCGTCGTAAGGATACGACAAATTTTTCTCACTTCTACAAAAATTTTCTTACTTCTGCAAAAAATTTGTCACTTCAGCAAAAAACTATTTTGTTGTCTGGTTCTGCAAAAAAATTCTCACTTCTGCAAAAAGAATAAAAAAAATAAAAAAATAAAAGGGTTAAATCACTAACTTAGGGTTATTCAGATTGGGTAGAAATATCTGAAAACGTTTCCAGGACCAAAATCGTAAACCAGGAGGTTCGAAGTTATTGAGAATATTCCCATGGAATCTTACCTGTAAATGGTTGGATTCATCGTTTTTGCGAACTTTCTGATTTATATAGTAGTCCGCTCCTGGCCAGGTTTCGATCTCGGAGCCATTTTCTTTCTCGAAGTTGACGAATTTGTGTGTGTTTAAGGTTTCTGAGAATATTCCCATGGAATCTTACCCGAGAATGGTTGGATTCATCATTTTTGAGAATTGTCAGACTTATATAGTAGTCCGCTCCTTGCCAGGTTTCGATCTCGGAGCCAGTTTCTTTCTCGAAGTTGACGAATTTGTGTGTGTTTAAGGATTCAGAGAATATTTCCATGGAATCTTACCCGTAAATGGTTGGATTCATCGTTTTTGTGAACTTTCATACTTATATAGTAGTTCGCTCCTGGTCAGGTTTCGATCTATATAGGAGCCAGTTTCTTTTTCGAAGTTGACGAATTTGTGTGTGTTTAAGGTTTCTGAGAATATTCTGATGGAATCTTACCCGTAAATGGTTGGATTCATCGTTTTTTAGGACTCTCATACTTATAGTAGTCCGCTCCTGGACAGGTTTCGATCTCGGAGACAGTTTCTTTCTCATAGTTGACGAATTTGTGTGTTTAAGGTTTCAGAGAATATTCCCATGGAATCTTACCCGTAAATGGTTGGATTCATCGTTTTTGCGAACTTTCAGACTTATACAGTAGTCCGCTCCTGGCCAGGTTTCGATCTCGGAGCCAGTTTCTTTCTCGAAGTTGACGAAATTGTGTGTGTTTAAGGTTCTGAGAATATTCCCATGGAATCTTACCCGTGAATGGTTGGATTCATCGTTTTCGCGAACTGTCAGACTTATATAATACTCTGCTCCTGGACAGGTTTCGATCTCGGAGCCAGTTTCTTTCTTGAAGTTGACGAATTTGTGTGTGTTTAAGGTTTCTGATAATACTCCCATGGAATCTTACCCGTAAATGGTTGGATTCATCGTTTTTGTGAACTTTCAGACATCTTGGTTCATAGTTTGTAAGTCGTTATACCGAACTTGAAGTTTGAATCGACACTAAGCTTCATATTCATCAGTTTCGATGATGTATCATGCTGAGTTTGAAGTCATAACCCTCTCAGAGCTTCATGGTTCATAGATTATATGCCATTATACCAAGTTTGAAGTTCGAATCAACATTGAGCTTCATATTTGTCGATTTTGATGATGTATCATGCTAAGTTTGAAGCCAGAACCCTCTCAGAGCTTTGTGGTTCATAGATTATATGCTATTATACCAAGTTTGAAGTTCGAATCGACATTGAGCTACATATTTATCGATTTTGATGATGTATCATGCTAAGTTTGAAGTCAGAACCCTCTCAGAGCTTCTTGGTTCATAGTTTGTATGTCGTTATACCACATTTGAAGTTCGAATCGACACTAAGCTTCATATTCATCAATTTTGATGATGTATCATGCTAAGTTTGAAGTCATAACCCTGTCAGAGCTTCTTGGTTCATAGTTTGTATGTCGTTATACCACATTTGAAGTTCGAATCGACACTAAGCTTCATATTCATCAGTTTCGATGATGTATCATGCTTAGTTTGAAGTCAGAGCCCTCCCAGAGCTTCTTTGTTCATAGTGTGTATACCGTTATACCACATTTGAAGTTCGAATCAACACCTAAGTTTCATATATATCGATTTCGATGATGTATCCTGCTATGTTCGAAGACAGAACCCTCCCGGAGCTTCTTGGTTCATAGTTTGTATGCCATTATACCATATTTGAAGTTCGAATCGACACTGAAATTCATATTTATCGATTTCGTTGATGTATCTTGCTAAGTTTGAAGTCTGAACCCTCCCAGAGCTTCTTGGTTCGTAGTTTTTATGCTTCTTGAATCTACGAGTATGAACTAAAGCTACTTCATGACCGGCATGAAATAGTCGAAATTACTTCATGACCTAGGTGACTAGTCGAAATTCAAATCGAAAGCACAAAGAGAAAGCATAAAAACACAAAGAAACACACCAATTATCGAATTCACTTCTTATTTTTTAGCTTTATTCTTACATATTTTTTGGATTTTTTTATCAGAATGTCGATAACAATGTCTTAAGTTTATTAATATTTTTTTTTCGATTTTTTTTTCATATCTAAAGTTAACAATTAAACCGAATACACGAGTTTGTACTGGCACAAAGAGAAACACACAAGCTTTTCAATCCGTATGAGCATCCTAAAGTGAATCTACGCCGTCTCTTAATCTAGGCAATCCGTATGACCTCCTTATCTACGGTCCAGAGTATTTTTAACTTATCTAAACAAAGGGAGAGAGAGAGAAACTTCGCCTCTTATCTTCATCTCTCTCTGCAAACCCTAATTTCTCCCCTTTCCCCACTCTAAACCCTAGTTAGTAAGTTCGCGAATGATTCGCGAATCATTCGCGAATTTTTCCGTATCACGAATTTTACCGTCTTATTCGCGTACGTTTGCAACTCCGAACCCAAGTCGCGTATTATGTGGCATTCCCGGATTATTCGCGAACCGTTCACGAATTTTACGTATTCCGAATGATACGTCCGCTTAATTCGCCATAAATTCTTTAGCTTTTACTTTTCAAAGACTCCACTTTTTGGGCTTTACTGCCTTCCGAGCATACACGACCGAATATTAGACGTGTTGTAATTTTTATGAAACAAAAACGACTGAAGAGATTTGAAGGTGAAGGTGAGAGAGATCTCAAACTCACTAACCAAGCATCTAAACCACCATACGACGTCCTCTTGGATAACTAATGTTGTATATATTATTGATATCATCATATTAAGTTTATTTTTTCTTTAAATAACTCACATATATGCATAAAAATTGGTCTATGACCTTATAAATACAAATTATTTGTTATATATAGATACCGAATTTTCAGAGCCGAACTCACATTTATAAATCGAATTATACACGTACGTATGCCGTTCCGAATTACTGACGAATCACGTCCCGTTGACCGAATTTTGGACCGAATCTGGATTTTACAAAACCGTATAATACTCGTACGTTTGCCGTTCCGTACGTTTGCCGAATCCCGAATTGCTAACTAGGCTCTAAACCTTCATCTTCTAACGCTGAATCAGTCTCAGAAACTCCAATTTCATAACCCTAAATCTCCAGGTGAAGAAGTTTATTGATGGCGACATCGGTTCTGGGTCTCATCGTCGGGTACAGGTGAAGAAGTTTATTGATGGAGCTGCTTTCCATTTCAGGGTTCATTTACAGATGAAATAAAATGAGAAATGTGGTGCGAGATCGAGATGTGGGCTAAGCTGATAGATGTTTCAAATCATTTAGATGGGTTTGGAGGTAATGGAATAACTACTATAACATTCTTTGTAAAAGTCATGGATGAAATCAGCACAAGCAATTAGGGATTTGATCTCACTGTTTTTAATGGAATTTGGGGGTGTTGACGTAAACTGAAATTGGGTTTTTTTGATTTGGTCTTGAGTTCGAGATGGTTCTGTGATTGGTTGTGGATTGATTGCAGTTGGTATAATTTGGGGTCTGAAGAAGAACTGGTGGTGTTCAATGATTCGAATTAGGGTTGCTGTCGTCGATTGCTGGCTGTATAGAAGAGTTGAGATATGAAAGAAGATGGGTTGTTGTCCAATTTTGGTTCGTACTCGATCTGAAATGGTGTTACTGGTGATGGCTTGAAGTCTGCCATAGTTGGATGTGAACTGAAATCCAAGGAAATGAGGAGTTGTAACCGAGAATGAGACGGACAGTTTGTGGAGTTTGCCAGATTGGTGCAGTCGTGTTGAGTCTAGAGATGACTAGAGAACAACAAGACAGGACGAATGAGAAGAAAGACTTGGGTGATTATGAAGTCGTATGAGAAGGTCTTGTATACAGTAATAGTCGGAGTTTAGAAGGTCATGAAACTGGAAGTCGATGCTGTCGCCAATGGACATAAAATAGAGATTGGAGCTGGGTAAATAAGTGGGGTTCACTCAAACTGGTGATGGATGTGGCCGTGTTTTTCTGACCAGAAATTGGGTTCAATAGTGGGAGAATGAAGGTGGTGATTGAAGTTACAGAGATGGGTTCACCGGATTTTAGGGGTTTGAGAAGATTGAACTGATGAGAAATCAAGATCTGATGGTGGTGGTTATTATGATGAAGAAATTAGAATATTGGTGAAATTCAAATTGCAATCAGGAATTGAAGTTCAAGCTTGGCAGAAGCTCGAACCTGATTTCGAGTTGGTGTTGCTGGTTAGATGGAATGGTTGATGTTCAGGTAAAATGGAAGAGATGGAACATACATGTTAGGACTTTGTTTGAATCCGAAGAAATGTTGGTGCTGATGAATATCGGGTAATTTTCTTTAATTTCACCTTTTTTCTCTTGATTCCTTGTACAAAAACCATGGATTTTACGCGTTTGGATAGATTATTGTTAATTGATAAAAAAAAAAAATTCAATTTCAATTGTATGTTGTAGATCTTTGTAAAGGATGTGTGGAAGAAATACACAGGGTTTTATATGAATTTGATAGTGGTGATTTTGATTGTTACACAGGAAGTTTAAGATTGAAATGTTGGGTTGCAGGGGTGTAGCTGAAGCTGAAGTAAATGGTGTGACAAGGCTTCAAAAGAAGAAAAACAATGAAGAAGATGTTTAATCAGGTTTAACTTGTTTTTAGAACTCTTTCTTTCTTATTCCTCTATGCAGTCTTGTTGGAAAAATCTCATAGATAAATGTATCTTACTATATTACAGGCTGTGCAGGAGCAATATGGACCTGATGGTGTTGCTCAACAAGGGATGGAGCTCTTTCAGATGACGCTAGAAATGATATTCGACCCATTACAAGGGGCGGACCAAGGTCAATAACTGCATTAATTCTTGAAAATCGTGGTAGTTATGTCGTTCCTTTTTTACCTTTGAGTTTGGTTTGATTTCGGTGGTGTTCTCGAATTGCAGCTAGAGAGATGGATGAGAGGTTGCAGGCTGGTAAAGGCAGTAGATGTATGTTAGGACAGGTACCAATTACAGGTGCTGATATTGTGATTTGGGATGTAACCTTCAATTTAAGGTTATTAATGTCATTGAGTTTTGATGTTTAGGTGTTTACGAAGCTCTTGAACTACGTGATGGAGGTTCAGAATACCTAGGACAGGGAGTTTCCAAGGTTTGTCGGTTAATTTTGAAAATCGCTTTAAAATTTCTTCTGTAGTTTCTTGTGTAAATTACAAGCGCAGCTGTACTGATTATGGTGTTTTGTTCTTTTCTTGTGTAGGCTGTTGACAATGTTAACTCCATCATTGGGCCTGCATTGATCGGAAAGGTATATATCGTCCTTAGACTTAAATTGTAGTCAATTAGCTTTTATATATGTTTGAAGGAATAAATAATTTGATGTTTGAATTCATGTACTATTTCTTCGACAGAAAGCCTTGTTAAATCTCAGTCGAAATTGCCAGTACAATGTCTCCTATATAGTGTAAATTTGTATCTGAACTCATCTTTTGTCTGTGCAGGACCCAACACAACAAACCGAAATTGATAACTTCATGGTGCGAGAACTTGACGGAACTACCAACGAGTGGGGTTGGTGCAAGCAAAAGGTATTTGATAGAAAACTGTGGTTTAACTCTGTAACTTCATCAAAAGCATTTGTTGACGGTTCATGTTTGTTGTTTTACAGCTTGGAGCCAATGCTATCCTAGCAGTGTTCTCTTGCCGTTTGCAAAGCTGGAGCCAGTGTTTTGGACATTCCCCTTTACAAGGTATAATAACAAGCTTGATAAATAGTTGTTATCATGTTGTCATGAATGTAATGTCATGAATGTAAAAATGAATTAATTCCTATTTCTGTAGCAGGTCTAATATGATTTTGTTCTTTTTCTGCAGCATATTGCCAACCTTGCTGGTAACAAGAACTTGGTACTTCCAGTTCCTGCTTTCAATGTTATTAATGGAGGATCACACGCCGGAAAAAAAACTTACAATGCAAGAGTTCATGATCCTTCCCGTTGGAGCCAAATCCTTCAAGGAGGCAATGAAAATGGGAGTTGAAGTATACCACAACTTGAAGGAGGCAATGAAAATGGGAGTTGAAGTATACCACAACTTGAAGGTTCACACCAAACTATTTCATCTGTTTCCCGCTTATTGAACTGATTATGTTGATGTTAGGAACTTTGAATGGTTGATTAACTAGATACGACTAAGAGAACATAGAAATCTGAACCTAAATCATGTGGTGGCTTATATGTTTATTTCACTTGCTGACCTAATAGACTATCTTGTTTGCAGTCTGTCATCAAGAAGAAGTATGGTCAAAGATGCAACCAATGTTGGTGATGAAGGTGGCTTTGCTCCCAACATCCAAGAGAACAAGGAAGGACTTGAGTTGCTTAAGATATCCGTTGCTAAAGCTGGCTACATTAAAGTTGTCATTGGAATGGATGTTGCTGCCTCCGAGTTTTACGGATCAGACAAAACCTATGATTTGAACTTCAAAGAAGAGAACAACGGAGCAGCAAAGATCTCCGGTGAGAAATTGAAGGATCTGTACAAATCATTTGCCGCTGAGTACCCAAGGATCGATTAGAGTTCTCATAGGCATCTTCATAATCTTTTTGGAGTGTGCTCTGGAAACTTAACTTTTGTATCACTGCCATTTTTTTGAATGTGTGTTTAACATTAGTAGGTTAACTTGAATGAATGAATGCAAGTGTGTTGCACTGGCATGTTAATGTGAATGTGAAATACTTTTGGAATCCAGTTTCGACTATAAATTCTTTTTTTTTTCAAAATAGTTTTATGTACACAACTTCTAGTAAAAGTTGTAGTTACACATTCATCTACTGAAAACGAAGTCGATACTTCAAATATTACAACCTTTAAGGGTACTGTAAAAGCAAATCTTTTAACATAAGTATACTTCAAATATTACAACCTTTAAGGGTATTGCAAAAGCAAATCTCCTAACATAAGTAGGAGTTGTTAAGAAAAGTTTTACAACTCTAGAAGGTTTCACAATACTAATAAATGTTGTCTTCCACTTTTCAACTACACAGACGAGATATTGTGAAATAGTGTCTTTACAACATAACTATGTGTTGCCCAAGATAGCTCGACAGCTCATACAAGTGTCGTGCAAATCTTATTCATAATACTAATAAGTGTTGACACATACATTTCCACGATACACAACCTATATTGTTCAAGGTAGTCTTACAACACAAGCAAGTGTTGTGTTAGGCTTTCAAAGTAATTCTGAAAGATATTCACAACCTTGGCAAAATATTGTCGAACCATGAATCACATCACCCTTTACAACTCTTAGTAAAACATTGTAGAAAAGCTTGGATTTTCTACAATACCCCCCCATCCACAATGCATGAAATGGAGTTGTCGTAGGGGGTACTACAACTCTAATCTATAGTCGTCAATGATGATTTTTCCCCATCCAACTCTATCAATACATATGGAATACAAAAAAATATATAAATAAACTTTTGTAGCTCCTATTCCACATGCCTAATCTTCAACATTACTCGAAATTTTCCTCACTTCCAAGTACTCCAATGACCCAAAGGTTGTAAGTTTAGCATCATCGTTGTTGAAAATCCGTAGCTATAACAACGAGAAAACAAGAGTTATCAATCATTGTTATACAGTGTCATAGTATCATTGCACAACGTCAAAGTTGAATTGTATCACAACTTTAACAACAATACTATGGTGATATGTCACTCCCCCTTAGTCAATACTCCATCTCACATGGAAACCACTCCCCCTTACATAATGATCCGAAAACCATATGTATTTGTAGTGTGAACTACATATTAATTCTCCCCCTTTTTGTCAACAAAATTAGCAAAGGTACAAGAAAGGGATCCTAATAAAATTTCCGAAAGAGACATTTCATGACCAAAAGAAAGCATATATCATCTTATTTAGATGCAATCATAAAGCCGAAGCAAAATGCATTCATCAAGGAGTCTATAAAGGTACAAGATAACCCATATAATATTCCACAGCCGCACTCCCCACAAAGATTTGGCAATTAAGCACAAGTTCGATTAAGAACTCTCCTCCATAAAATGTCATTCCCGAAAGAATAACAAGAGCGACCTTAATTTCAAGAAAGAAAAGAAGGATTTATTTGGACATAACAAATCACATACGAATATGAATTTGAATCCAAAAATACTCATTTAGATTAACCACAAGAGGCCCCATAATTAATCTAATCTGAAATATACAACCAAATTTACCACAAAAAGTGATGAATTTAATTAATCATGCTCGACATAAGAGAATCTATGGAGCAATAACCAAGTTAATCATAAGAAAATAATCAACTCAGTCAATAGTGCTCAACATAAGATAACTTACGGAGCCTCACAGTAATACATAAAATATGGATCAGGGAAGATCAATACTGCGGAATACACAAGGATTTATTCTATTTTCCATCACTATTCGCATAACAACATTCAATAGACATAATCCTTGCAAACAAAAGATTTTAACCTATCTTCCATCAATAATTGACATAATAGGCTTAACTTTTGTATTTGTCAAAAGTCCATTCATTCTTTTATCAATACATGCATATCGACTTACGAAAGACTTTAATTTTGACAAGGTATGGGACAATCATAGTTCACGGACGCAAGCATACATATCCGATAACAAATTGCAATATATAAAACCATAAAGATTAATACTGTAAGAATCATCTTCCAAACAATTTTTAGAATTTTAAACAAATAAATCTAAAACATTGAAGATGAATACGTTTGTTAATAGCTATGTGAAATCACAATAATTGGTATTCCAAACTCTAGTAATCCTTCTCAAAAACAAGAATAAATTCTCATAAGAAGTTTCCTAGGCATCAAGACAAACTCGTAATTCACATATAAGATGATTTGTCCTTAGAAGGTAGAATCAATCTTTTTTTCCCGGATTTACACCAAGAATAGCTACCAAAGGCATATAAAAATATTTTCACAAAGAAGAACATACAAAGTCATTAACGACCATGCACCATAATTCACAAAGGATGATTGTGAACATTCAAGAATCCCATAATAATGCATACTAATGCCCATTCTTGAACTTCCTTCTTTGTGATTCACCAACAACATTCTTTTAAAGGCTACAAATTAGCTTAGAAGAGTATTACTCCAAGTGCCCAAGTCCGAGAGAAGTGGAACAAGTGCGACGAAACGGAGCAAAACACTCAAAAAAAAAAGATACATCACAAATACCAATCTTAACTCATCCAAATTCAAGTTTTCTCATCTCCATTTTGAAGATAATTCAAAGAGGAAGAGAAAGCAAAAAGAATGAGGTCATTCCGAATTCGGACGACGAAGTTACGGCCAAAACAAGTGTACCGAATATCGACGTCTACAGGCAAGTATCCATACGGGTTTGCAAACGAATTTTCGTGACCTGGAGCAGTATGCAAACAGGTATGCGTACTTTAGTCCCTGGATTTTGATTTTAAATGATGGTATGCACACCAGGTATGTGTGACATGAAGTCCAGACATCCCGAACTACTATTTTCAAACCTAAACATTTAAGAACCTTAAACACAGATCAAGTTAGGTAGAAATGCACGATAAGAAAGGTACATGGATCATTATAAGTACTCTAAGCAACTAAAAACACAACTCTTACTCAAGTTTATAGACATACCTTTTTATAAGAATTCAGTCGAATTTTACAGCCTTACCGAACATAATCTGTGTGCCCCAATTCTCGTTCTTCCATCACCGTATACATAACAGGGCATTCCTTGGTGAAGATGCACTTAAAACACAATCAAGTTGTGTTGAGGTGAACAATGTATTGCTCACCACAAGTGACTTTTGTATTATCATGAAAGAGATCACTTTTAGAGCCTTTCACATCCAAATCCATCTTTCCAAAGAACTTTTTAAGTTCCAACATCATGGATACTGATTTCTCCATAGTCATGGAACTTTCTGGGAGATCATTCCTTTTCACACTCAAAACATCATTGACTTTCTTTGGTATCCACTTTTGAGTGCGTTTAGGAACGACCGGAGCCTTCTTCCCATTACTCTCTTCTAGAATTTTTGGAAGAGAATTGGATTGACTATTCTTTTGCAAGTTAGTCTTTCTCCAATTGGGAACATCGGATCTTGTCTTTGTCTTTACGAAGTTATCCTTTTGATAACCATTACGATTGTGAAAAGGATTCGTATGACGTTTATAGGCAAAAATAGGTTTATCACAACACTGATTCCTTTGCCTAAAGGTTGGACAGTTACAACCTGTAGTATTAAGGGGATTAACCTTAACATATGATCTTGGTTTCACAACTTCTTGTGATGCCCAAACAAGAACATCATGAAGTTTCTCATTCCTTATACGGAAACGACATCTCCTTTCTAGGTGACCTTTATTTCCGCAATAGTGGCAAACATAAGGAATGTTTTTACCTCGATCCGTGTGTGCTGACTTTGGAGGTTGGTAAACTTTGCTCTTTTGAACCTCAACTGCAGGTAAAGGTATTTCACTTTTGCCATAAGTGGAAACCTTTTGTTGAGAATAATCACTAGCCTTGACAAATTTTACTTCTTTGCTAATACTTGGAGCATATATTCCCTTATAGCCCAATCCTCGTATATCACGATGATTTTTACTTTCTCCTAGCATAGTGGTTAATTTGCTTGAACTAGTATTGAACTTTTTCAAGTCATCTTCCAACATCTTGATTTTATCAAGAGCAACAGCTAAATCAGCCTCAAGGCGTTTTTCTCGAGCGAGACAAGCACTTTCTCTGTCGTCAAAACTTGTTTGCTGGGAGTTAATCCTTGCTTAAACTTCTGCTAGTTTCTCTTCCAAAAAACAATACTTTTGATAAAGATTATCACATTCAAGTGACTTCATACGTAGGTTTTCCTCAGAATCCTTGAGGATCGATTCGTTTGAATGATTCGAAACATAAACACCTGCGTAACATCTTCTCAATTTCTTGTTTTCTCGACAGAGAGGAGTCAGAAGAGGAGTGACATGAGAAGTTGTCATCTTCTTCTTTTCCAACGAATTCAAAATCTTCACATACTCAGAGACTTCCTCATCAACATCTCTATCAATATCTGAATCACCTTCATCAGAAAGTTCATCCAGCTGTTCTTCTAGGCGTGTTTCCCAGACTTCAACAGGTTTTACATTAAGAGAATGTTTAGATACTGACCTAGATGTGACAATCCTCTCCAGTGAATCCAATCTTTGAAAATCATCTGGTAATTTATGAACATGTACGTTATTAGAGACAGACTCGTCCATAATCAGATCGCTACAAACACAGACTGATAAGGTCTTTAAAAGTGTTTGCCTGCTCTGATACCAATTGAAAAAGCGGGGGTACAACAACCACACCCAATATTTGGCTTAGAAATCTGTATGGACGAACTCCAGTATACTTTCTAGAGAATCAAATAGACAGTCAGACTCAATCTAGATAAAAGTATATTAAAGAGTTATATCTCTCTTTCTCGATTCAATTCTTACTCAAGAAAATAGAAATCTGCGAGTCTAATTGAATACAAGAGAAAACACTTGAACGGTACCAAAGACCAATGTTCAAGTATCAATCAATCTCAGTCAACAACCAAAGGTCGGATTTCCAATTGATTGATTCTAACGCACCACCTGTGATATTTCAATTATATAACAAAATATAATCCGGAATAGAAATAACACAGACACCAGAATTTTTTTAACGAGGAAATCGAAAATGCATAAAAAACCCGGGACCTAGTCCATATTGAACACACACTGTATTAAGCCGCTACAGACACTAGCCTACTACAAACTAACTTCGGTCTGGACTGTAGTTGAACCCCAACCAATCTCATACTGATCCAAGGTACAGTTATGATCAACGTCTCTGATCCCAGCAGGATACTACGTACTTGATTCCCTTAGCTGATCTCACCCACAACCAAGAGTTGCTACGTCCCAAAGTGGAAGACTTTAATAAACAAATCTGTATTGCACAGAAAAGTCTACAGTAATAGATAAATCCGTCTCCCACGAATATACCTATGAGTTTTGTTCCTTCTTTTGATAAATCAAGGTGAACAGGAACCAATTGATAATCCGGACTTATATTCCCGAAGAACAACCGAGTATTATCAATCACCTCACAATAGTCTTAATCGACGCAGCGAAAAAAGATATTGTGGAATCACAAACGATGAGACGAAGATGTTTGTGATTACTTTTTATCTTGCCTATCGGAGATAGAAATCTCAAGCCAATTATCACAATTGTACTCGTATGATAGAAACAGCAAGATCAGATCACACAACTACAAGAAAGTAGTATCGGTCTGGCTTCACAATCCCAATGAAGTCTTTAAGTCGTTAACCTGGTTTAGAAGAAGAAACCAAAGGTTAAAGGAGAATCGACTCTAGCTTAGCACAACTAGTATCACATAGAATGTGTGGGGATTAGGTTTCCCAGTTGCTAGAGTTCTCCCTTATATAGTCTTTCAAATCAGGGTTTGCAATCAATGTTAGCTTGGTAACAAAGCATTCAATATTCACCGTTAGATGAAAACCTTAGATTCAAGCTAATATTTATCAACCGTTAGATCGAAAACATAGCTTGTTATACACAAATGAAATGCACGTTTCTAGGCTTGTGTAACCGTACCCAAACTTGTACATTAGTTGGTTCAACAATAGTTAACCAAATGGTTAGCCATATGATCACTTTCATATCAACCATATTCTTCTTTACCATAACTAGTTCAAATGACTCAAATGAACTAGTTAGAGAGTTGTTCAATTTCAAGGAAATCTTATGTACTACACAAGACATAATTGAAGCGAAAATGATGTGATTCACTCGAATCGTTTCATGAACTATATAGCCACGCTTTGCAATTTCATTCCTTAGTTAATATGAATAAGTTCACAATCATCGTTTTTAGATATAACCTACTCAAGTTCGCGGACTGGGTTCGCGGACATAAGTTCCCGGATGGAATTTACAAACTCCAGCAGAAATTCTCAGGTTTGAGAACTTCGCCAGTTCGGCGGACCTAGCTCACGCACTACTCCAGTTCACTTGATCAACAAAGTTCGCAAACTTAGTTTCAAGGAATAAGGACTTATACATATATGTCTTTCCACAACAATGCTTATATCATTCAATGGTTATATAATCTAAATTCTCATTTCAACCATTGAAACATTCTCAGAGGACGTTATATAGTTGTTATTCACAAACCATTTTTCGTCAGAGCAATTTTCAAAGTGATTGAAACATAATATGACTTTCGTCACTAGGTAAAGCGAAAGCTTACTAGCATAAATTTCGAGAAATTGATAGGCGAGATAAACTCATCTCGAAATACCAAATGTGTATAATCTAAGTCTATATAGCAAAACGACTTTTGTCTCAAGATAGGAGATAAATAGACTTTCGAGTGATAGATAAGTTCAAGTCTCCACATACATTTTAGTCGATGAAGATCCACCAGTTCCTTAAGTAGTCTTTCATCTTATATGATGATTGCGATGGAGTTCTTGAGCTCAACTACACTTTTTATCCTAGTCCGAGACCTCAACTATAGTAGACTATAAATCAAGACTTATAGTTTTGATCACTAACATTGACAAACATGCTTGAGATAGCAATGCATGCGAGTTCGACCGAGCAATGCTCTAACACAACTCTCATCAAAACAATGGTGAGAACTACTCAAACCAATATCTCGTCTTCTGTTGGATAAAGCGAAAGCTTACCAACACATATTTCGAGAAATAGATAGGCGAGATAAACTCGTCTCGAAATATCAAATGTGTATAATCTAAGTCTATATAGAAAAATGATTTTTGTCTCAAGATAGGAGATAAATATACTTTTGAGCGATAGATAAGTTCAAGTATCCACATACCTTTTAGTCGATGAAGATCCACCAGTTCCTTGAGTAGTCCTTCGTCTTGTATGATGATTGCCATGGAGTTCTTGAGATCAACTACACTTTCTATCCTAGTCCGAGACCTTATCTATAGTAGACTAGAAATCAAGACTTATAGTTTTGATCACTAACATTGAAAAACATGCTTGAGATAACAACGCATGCGAGTTCGACCGAGCAATGCTCTAACACAACTCTCATCAAAACAATGGTGAGAACTACTCGAACCAATATCTCGTCTACCGCTGTTACCAACAACAACTCTCTTTTTCTACCATTATTTTCTTCACAATATCGTTCACAATCAAAATCTCTACCTTCATCTTCTCAACAACCGCCTTTTTCTTATCCGACTCACGCATCTCCACCATCGTCTTCATCTCAACCACCACCACCATCATCAACACAAGAATCTCCTCCTGTACACCTTTACAACACACTCCTATACAGATTCCCCATCGTGTTTCACCTCCACAATCACAGTATCAACAACAACACCAATAATTCTCAATCTTTTAACATTCAACAACCACAACAGCCTCAATTTCAATCTTCCTTTTACAATATGTTTCAATTTCATAGTAGATTTATAATTCCTTTTCAGAATATCTCTAATTTTTTTCTGGTAAACTTGATGGATCAAATTATCTTGTTTGGAAAGATCAGATCTCATCTATTCTTATTTTGTACCAATCTTTATGGTTTTGTTGATGGATCTGTTCCTCCTGAGACTTCTATGGTGATGATTAACAACATTCAGATTCCAAATCCTCGGTATCTAGAATGGTTGAAGATTGACAAATTTGTTGGATCTTGTATTAACGCTACTGTTGATAGATCATTTTCATCATAACTTCTTGGTAAACAAACAGCGAGAGATAAATGGCTACATCTGGCAAAGTTATTCAGTGATCAATTTCTTGCTAGGAAGTATTTTTTTTACGATCTCAACTTCACTCGATTAAGAAAGGTCCGTCAACAATTTATGATTTTCTTCATCAAATCAAGACGATTGGAGACTCTCTTGTAGAAAGTGGTGAACCGGTTCAAGATTCAGATCTTGTTATGTACACTCTCAATGGTCTAGGGAGAGAATTTATTCACTTTGTTGTTAGTGTTCAAAATAAAGAACCGCCATTATCATTCTCTGAACTTCACTCTCGTCTTATTAGTCATGAACAATTTCTAAAGGAGAAAGATTCAGATGCTTTATCTTCTCTAGTTTCAGATCCAACCAACTCAGCCTTCTTTATAAAGAAACAATATTCTTCTTCACAAGCCAACTTTCGAAAACCTCTTTCATTCCCTTCATCATCATCATATTCTTCTCAGACTTGAACATCTCAACCAAATACATCTTATCCTCCTCTTGGTTTTCGAAAGACTGAGTTTAATACTTCTCAAAAGCAGGTCATCGACTTTGGAGAACTTCCTTGCCAGATATGTCAAAAAGATGGTCATCAAGCAAATCGCTGTAGATTTCGATATTCACCTTCAAGGAATAGTTCTGCTCCTCCACAGAAGGCCTTTCTTGGTCTTGATATGAATGCCGGCAGTACTTCTACTTCTCCTTGGTCTACTCAAGAATTTGACTACAATGTTCAATTTCCATCTGAAACTGCTTATGAATGTGGAGGTTATTGGAGTCACACCAATTCAGGCCCTATTTGGATACCAGATTCAGGAGCTTCTAGTCACATGACTAATGATGCTTCTATTTTACAAAATCCTTCTACACATTCTGGTACAGAACAAGTTATGGTTGGTGATGGTAAGTTACTCCCTATTTCATTAGTAGGTTCTTCTAAATTGTCTACATCTTCTAAGCAGTTTGACCTACAAAAAGTCCTTCATGTGCCTCATTTGCAACACAACTTAATGTCTGTGGCTCAATTTACTAAAGACAATAACTGTGTTTTTCTGTTTTATCCTTGGGGATATGAAATCAAGTCTTTGAAGAGCAATCTTATTCTTGCTAGAGGGAAGATGCAGAATGGACTCTACCTCATAATTTATGGTCAATCTAATGGACTTGATGCTACTCACCAAACTCATTTCTCTGCATCTCAACATCAAGCTTTATCTACATTGGTTGCTTCATCATCTCTATGGCATTCAAGACTAGGTCATCCAGCTGTGAAGATTCTGAATAAACTTACTACATCTACTGCAATCAAGATGTCTATAAAATCTACTTCATCTGTTTGTGACTCTTGTCAGCTAGCCAAAAATAAATGCTTACCATTTCATGCTACTGGTAATATTTCTAGTACTCCTTTTATGTTAGTGCATTGTGATGTTTTGGGTCCTTCCCATGTGCAATCTCATCTGGGATATAGGTATTATATTCTCTTTGTTGATGATTGTATTAAATTTTCATGGATTTATCCAATGAAACATAAATCAGATGGTGTGCATTGCTTCAAGTTATTTAAATCTCTTGTGGGAAATCTCTTTGATGTCAAGATTAAATATTTTCAATGTGATGGTGCACTTGAACTCATCAAAGGACCATTTAAAGAGTTACTTGATATCGGTGGTATTTCCTTAAGAATATCATGTCCACATCTTCACCAACAAAATGGCTCTGCAGAGAGAAAACACAGACATGTCAAAGAAATGGGGAATAATTTATCCTTTCATGCTTCTCTTCCTAAGAAGTTTTGGTTTGATTCATTCCTAGCAGTTGTATTTCTTATTAATAGACTTCCAAGTAAACTTCAGCAGTACAAGTCTCCTTTTGAATCCTTATATAAGATAAAACCAGATTACTCTCTTTTCAAAGTTTATGGTTGCTTGTGTTACCCAAACTTAATGGCTTATATAAAAGACAAACTAAGTCTTAAGTCAGTTGCTTGTGTCTTTCTAGGCTATAGCATCCATCATAAAGGATACAGATGTATGGATTTAAAGTCTCACAGGATTTATGTAACTAATCATGTAATTTTTAATGAAACTTAATTCCCTTTTGCTACTTCATCTACTTCAGTTTCTTCATCAATGTCAGAACTACCTGCTGATACTTCTGCTATATTATCTACTTCTACTTATTCTCAAGAACAAGATTTGAATGGTGATACTTCAGCAGTTACTTCCACAACTACATCTGGTGATTCTCTTGCTTCATCTTCAGAGACAACAAATCCTTCTTCTTCTGGTATGCATACTAGATCTAAATCAGGTATTCATGTTCGTAAACACTTGTCTAAATATTTTATAGCAAATAGTTCACTCAAACATCATGTACCTGTTGCTTTAACTACTTTGCTTAAACCTCATCCTGAACCAAAGACATTTAAAGAAGCTAGTAAACTACCTGTGTGGGTTAATGCAATGAAAAATGAGTATACATCTCTGCATGAAAACAATACTTTTGTTCATGTTCCTTATCATCCATCCATGAATGCTCTTGGATGTAAGTGGGTCTATAAGACTAAACTAAATGCAGATGGGACTATAGAGAGACATAAAGCAAGATTAGTTGCTAAGGGTTATCATCAAGTAGATGGGATTGATTTTGAGGATACTTTTAGCCTTGTTGTTAAAGCTGCTACTATTAGATGTGTTCTTAGTTTAGCTCTTTCTAAAAATTGGAGTATGAGGCATCTTGATGTTAGCAACGCCTTCTTACATAGCAATCTGTCAGAAAATATATACATGGAGCAACCACCAGGCTTTGTTGACCCTGATCATCCTACACATGTTTGTCATCTTCAAAAATCATTATATGGACTTAAACAGGCGTCTAGAGCCTGGTATGAGAGATTTAGTGGTTATCTTCTTAAGTTTGGTTTTACTAATTCAGTCTGTGATGCTTCTATGTTCATCTACCACAAGAATTCTGACAGGATGATTCTATTAGTTTATGTGGATGATATCATTCTTGTTGGTACTTCAGACTCATTACTTACTTCATGGAGTGTCACAACCCTTAGTGGCTGAGCTTAGAGAAATTAGCCATGTTGTTAAAGCTACTACTATTAGATGTGTTCTTAGTTTAGCTCTATCTCAAAATTGGAGTATGAGGCAGCTTGATGTTATCAACGCCTTCTTACATGGCAATCTGTCAGAAAATGTATACATGGAGCAACCACTAGGCTTTGTTGACCCTGATCATCCTACACATGTTTGTCATCTTCAAAAATCATTATATGGACTTAAACAGGCGCCTAGAGTATGAGAGATCAGTGGATATCTTCTTAAGTTTGGTTTTACTAATTCAGTCTGTGATGCTTCTATGTTCATCTACCACAAGAATTCGGACGGGATGATTCTATTAGTTTATGTGGATGATATCATTCTTGTTGGTACTTCAGACTCATTACTTACTTCTTTTATCTCATCTCTCAAGACTGAATTTTCTATGAAAGATCTTGGATCCTTACACTACTTTCTAGGCATTGAAGCTACTTTTGATACCTCAGCAAATAAATTTCTTTTTACTTAGAACAAATACTCGCTTGATCTGCTTAGAAAGCATGACTTACTAGGTTGTAAACCATGCAAAACTCCAGTGGCATCTGGTCCAAGAGTTTCAGCATATGATGAAGTTTTGTTGAAAGATGCAGCATCTTATAGAAGTTTGGTAGGAGGTCTTCAATACTTAACACTTACCAGGCCTGACATTAGTTTTGCAGTAAACTATGTTAGTCAGTTTATGCATTGTCCTACTGATACTCATCTACAACTTGCCAAAAGGATTCTCAGATATGTTAAAGGGTCTCTTAGTCAAGGCATTACTCTCCGTGGTACTGGCAATTGTTCTGAACTTGTTGCTTACTGTGACAGTGATTGGGTTGGTTGTCCAGACACACGCGAGTCTACTTCAGGCTACTGTGTTTTTATTGGGGGAAATCTGGTTTCCTGGTCTTCCAAAAAGCAGCATGCTAGATCTCGTTCTTCTACAGAGGCTGAATATAGGGGACTGGCTAATGCAACAGCTGAAATATTATGGCTATCCTACTTGTTTGAAGAACTTTATGTCACATTGTCTGTGCCTTGCAGGTTATACCGTGACAATCTTGGTGCTAGAAGCTTAATTGAAAATCAAATATTGCATGCTCGGACTTAACATATTGAAGTGGATTACCATATGATCCGAGATTTAGTAAAATCTGGTTTTCTGCGCGTTTCTTATGTTCACACACTCAGTCAGGTTGCGGATTTGTTTACCAAAGGATTGTCCAAGTCTCAGTTTAGCTTACTGAAGAACAAACTGATGCTTGTTGTACGTGCATCTGTTTGAGGGGATGTTAGACTGAGTCACATATCCGTACATTGTAGGGATTACTATCATACAGCTAACCCTAGCCATAGGATTTAATAACAGATAACATCTGTTATATCTGCTTTAACGGAATATCTATTTTTCTGTTATGTCGGTAAACCTCATGTAATAGTCTTTCATTTTCTGTTGAGTCAAGTTTATATAAGAGACGAGTCCTGTATCTTTGAGAATAACGTCATTAATCAATTGATCACCATTCTTACAGGGTCAAATATCTAAAGAAATTGAAACTCAACCTGTTCAAAATCTGTATGCTATTCATGTCCAGAATCGCTTGATTGAGTGCAATTTCATTGTACCCGAAAGCTTATCTGTAAGTAAACATTTCAATTTCATAGAGTTAGAACTCATTGTTGGCTACACTGAATCTGGTTGTGATTTTGATGATATGTAGGATAGAGATGGGAGGTGGCATGTAGGAGCTACTGCAACCCTGATTGACACTATTGGTGCCTGCTGCACATACTACTCATGGAAATATCAATGTTTCTGTTGATTTTAACATTTTTTTACTTCTCCACTGCAAAAATTCAGGTTTGAGTCTTCCAATATTCTTGAAACTGAATCGCTCCAATCTTCCTGGAACTGAATTTGAGTTTGTAATTTGAATTGAAATGGATGGATAGGAAGAAGTGGAGATTGAGGCTAAAGTGTTGGGGAATAAGGGAAATCTTTCTTCAGTGATGGTGGTGATTATTTGGTTGCTATAGGTAAACTATGGATGTCTGTATCTGATCTCAATCATAAAAGTAAGATGTAATTATAAGTAATTAGAAATTATTAATAATGACAATTTGATTACAAAACTAGACTTATTCTTGAGTGTTTCTTAATCAATTGAAGTGAATACTTTCTGTACTAATCCTTGAAGTTGAAGTTCTCAGTAGCTATTAACATGGTGATCACAAGGAACTTAATAAGGTCCTCCTGTACAATTAATGTAAGATTCAAGCTACACTGATGAAGCTTTAGGTGTAGGAAGCAATTGTAGGTGAACCAATCCCAGAGGAGATATCACCTGTACTATTAATGTACTTAGAGAGGGTCCTGCCAGCAATCCATGATAGCCTATTCCACACACTCAGAGGTCGTATTTTGGTACTACGCAAGGTACTGGTTGGTTAGGCTGCATATAAATACCAAGTACCTGGATCATGTAAAGCCCTGTGAGTAAATGTAGGGTTTTTTTGAAAAACATAAATCAAGTGTATGAGATGAATTTCTTTCCTTTCTCTTTCTTGATTACTCACTTTTAACAATGGAACTGCTCTACTAGCAGAAGCTGCAGACATGGGTGATGCAGATGCAAGAATATGAGCTCGGTCGCCGTTTGAGAATTGAGATTAGTCTCTACTGTTGCTTTGACGCATTGGCTATATTCCAGGTTTTGATTTCATTTTCATGGATTGCCATTTCCTTATACTGTAAATTTGCTTCTCTTGTTTGAATTAGAGAAAAGGCCATGTAGTTCATTAGGGAGCATGGATATAGTTAATTGTAATCTGAGTTTCACCTTTAAAATATAGGATAAAAAGAGATGTCAGCACGTCTAGAACTGCTAATATTTGCTGCCGTTTTGGCTCTTTTTTGTGTGGGAGTGCAAATTGCCATTGAATGTTAGCATAACTCATATAAGATGAGGCGTTTTTTTCATTGGAATTATGCAGATTTTCCACCAAGTACACTGTAGTGTCAAGGTAATGATGTTCATTCAAACTTTCTAGAATACCCATTAGACAAAAGGCATTAGTTCTGACATCTCTTTTGTTGGGCAGGATATCAGTTGATTGCCGACTAGTTCACAAACTAATCTCAATTTTGGATGATATCTTGTCTTGGTCATTCGTGAAGCATAGTTGCACTTGCATTGTTTTTCTTGAAAGCTATTGATAGTTCTCAAGTTGGTTTAGAATACTGAGATTTGATTTGTACTTTCTAAGAGCTGTGTCGTCATGCCGCGTGATTATCTCATTTTGTTTATGTCACGGTGTACGAATTCCACAGTGCAGTATTATTTATCCGTCACGTTGCCATTCACATGGAATTTCCTTTGTCATTTTGTTGATAAATATTATACTGTAGTCAAGACCCAAGTACAAAAGTTGGATGCTTTAGCTGGCAATGTTGTTTAGAGGTAGACTTGTAATATTCTCCAGGTTGTGGCTCCAAACATGTGAATAAATCACATAGATATTGAGTATGTACCGAAACTGGTAGTCTAACTTATGTAGTGTTGAAGGCTTTTAGTACACTATGAAGTTTCAAGGTATCCTTTACATTTGTTTATTGATTCCTGCCTTTGTCTTTTGGTCTGGGTATGATAGAATCCTTAAGTCCAATCGGAACAACAAGCTTTTTTAGTATTTGGAGAAAGCCATTGAACAGGTATGCATCTTTGCCCAATTCTCAAACATTGATAGCTTCTTTACGGATGATGTTGAACTTTCATATTGTGAAACCCAAATAGCATGTCCTAGTCACGTACTTACCATAGATGGCTGTGTTCTTGTTGCATCCAGGTGCTCTGTACCTTCTAGGTGCAGTATATTTGACTGGGGACTGTGTGTAGCAAGATATGGCGTCAGCCTTGTGGTGTTTCCATAAAGCTTCAGAGAAGGTAATAAGACCTTGTTTTTGCATTGATTTAACGTTAATGAAAGCCTTTCAGTATTTCATCTCTCATTTTCCATGGGTTTTTTGAACATTTTAAGGAATTAGCATCTTAGGAAGTACAAATGATAGAGTAGAATTTGGGGGAACTGACAATGTGTATCTGTATCTTCCTAATATACGGTTCTTTTTGTTTATAGTTGAAGAAACCATGGGTTGTTCGTTAACTAGAGTTGTAGGGGTTTAGCAGGGAAAGCTGCCTCAGCCTTCTGATCAATGATTCTAAAGAATTGCTTATTTAAGAGGTTGAGATAGATATTCGTTCCCATTGTCTTTCCTCAATTCTTTTAAGCAAGAAAAATATGTTTGTAGAAGATTGTTTATATTGTGGGTGAACCCTACTTGAACAAATAACTTCATTGATAAGGTGTGTTCTCAACTGTGCATGGACTATCCTAATTCTCCCACTAAAATTATGACTGTACTACATAATTGTTGTGTTGTTAGGTGCTAAAGTTCCAGAAGCTATAACAAAGTTCAATGTCAACTGATTTTGATGACTTATGGGCAAAGGAATATAAACTTCCTCATGGCAGGGTCTTCTGGAAGGGGATCCCAATTGAAAGAGCTCTGTCGCAAATACTATCTTCCACAAATATTGCTAACGAGAAGGATGTGAAATTTTGGAAAGACAAATGGAGGGGGGCTGTTCCTTTGTGTTTGACCCAGAAGAAAAGCCTTTAAAGGAGCTACTCAAAAGGATGGGAAATTGGCCGTTCTTATTCATCAGGGGAGGTGGGATATTCAGTTCAAGAGACAGCCATCTGATGAGGAAATTGGTGAGCTCTCAAATCTCTTAAACTCTTCTGGGTGATGCTCCACTTTGCGTAATGAAGCAGACTGCATTTCCTGTAGCTCGATCTCAGATTATACAGTTAAAGAGATACTCTTGGCTCGTGAATCAGAGAATGAGGGTGTCTCTCAACCTTTCAAGTATCGAAGTATATGTGAAAGAAGCATATTCCTAAGAAGGTTCATTTATATGTCTGGTTTGTGATGCAAAATGCTATCCTGATAGTCGACAATTTGAACAAAAGGGGCTGTGAAATAGCAGAAGTCTACTGTTGTTTTTGCAACAGTATGGAGGATACTGGGGATCATATTTTACTGCGCTGTGGGAAAAAGCTAGCTAGAAAGGTGTGTAAGTTGCTTCCCTTTGCAAATGTGTTGGCTCTGTGGTCTGAAAGGAACAAGAGACTGATGGCCAAGAAGATAAGTAGAGAGGCTGAACCGATCATCAAATGAAGCAAAGAGATTGATTTTTCAGTGGGGATCAAATTATGCCTTGTTTCATTTCTTGTCCTTGGATTTCTTAATAAACTGGAAGGCTGTAATGGATACGAATCAAGGGAAGAGTGTTTTGTTTCTTCTGGCCTGAGGCTTGGCTTCAGGTTTCTTTTTACTTCCCCAAATATTATTTTAACCTTCATTGCCTCAGAAAGAACATGGCCGTTCCCGTCGAGGACCTTATAGTCTATAGAGTTGGCAAAAGAACAACTTGAAATTGCATCTACAGCAGGGACAGATCTTCGGCTCAATGGTTGGAAATACTTGAAGATGCAACGCTCATTCACTCAGATTTCTAGATGGAATCAGGACGAGGATATACTGAACCCTGAAAGCCGCTGGAAATTCACTGATCCTAGGCAGAAAATGCAACCAATGAAGTCTGAATTCTACTCTTGTTTTTCTTTATTGTGTCTGTCTAAATGAAACAATGAAACAGAATCAAAAATATAATTCATTCATAATCAGTTAGATTAACAATTCCAAAATGGATTTCAATTGATTCATTTTTCCGAAAATTAAAACATCTGATTTCAATGACAAGAAATTGATTACATTACTTACATATGTGAAACCCTAATTTCCCGAAACTGAAACCACAAAATCTAAAGAAACACTAATTTTCTCAGATCTAAGAAAACAGAAACACCGATTTAAGAACTAGTAAATTTAGTAACAGCTTTAGTACCCTCAGAAACAGCATGTTTAGCCAATTCACCAGGAAGAACAAGACGAACAGCAGTCTGAATCTCCCTTGAAGTGATGGTTGGCTTCTTGTTGTACCTTGCTAATCTGGACGATTCAGCAGCAAGTTTCTCAAAGATATCATTAATGAAACTGTTCATGATTCCCATAGCTTTGCTTGAAATACCAATATCAGGATGAACTTGTTTCAGAACTTTGAAGATGTAGATCTTGTAAGTCTCAACTGATTTCTTTGATTTCTTCTTCTTCTTATCTGTTGATGAAGCATCTTTGCTTGGTAATTTCTTCTCAGATCTGGGTTTCTTTGCTGCTGGTGCTTTTTCAGCTTTCTTTTCTTCAGCGGGTTTCTTTTCTGCTGGTTTTTTCTCTGCCGGTTTCTTCTCAGCTACTTTCGGCGCCATTTGATCGGAGAATTGATCGGAAACTGAAATGCTTTGGAGAGACAGAAAAGAGAGAGTAAAGGTGTTGTGTTGGTGTGAAATTGGAGGAGAGAGTTGGGTTATTTATATCGGTGTTGGTAGAATATGATTGGTGCACTTTGTTTCATACGGATCGACAGTTCCATCGTTGATTGTTTTAAGGATAATGAAAGGCTAAGATGTTTCAGAATTACTGAATGAAGAGAGGGGGAAGGTTTAGTGTTGGGAGGGATATTCAAAATTTTGGGGTTGGATAATACCGGCTTTTCGCTCGTTGGACCAAGTCCGTGGGACATTATCAAGTCATGGTTTGCGGTATCGTATCTGTATATATACGTTGAAACTGATCCAAGATGGTTGATTTATTTGTATTTCTAGATTTCTAGATATTAGTTCTCTATCTGCCAATGTTGATGGTATTTGTGCAGTATTGGCATATATGGATGCCGCTCGATATTGATTGATACCGAATAGAAAATAGGGTACTTGTTAAGGCATGTTCAAATTTTTATACGATGAAGAAGTTTTTTACCTGGCTAACAGTGTGGGGCCTAACGCGGCTATTTGGGGCCTAGATTTTTTTTTTTTTTTTTTTTGAAACATGATTTTATTAAACTACTAGGAAACTAGTACACGAGAGTATAAGGTACCCCAAGATTCATCGAGTACAATGAAATTGATAATCCATGAACCAACAATAATATGATATTGGATCAGAATAACAGTTTTCATATCGGCGAATGTTGAAGTAGAAGGTCGGAAGGCCTTCTGTCAGTGCTTTCCACAAAAAAGGTTGTATTGTTGGTAGACACGACAGTGTCCACAAGAACTCAGATGGTGGTAGAGGTTTTCGATGCAATTTATTGAAGTTACTAGTCAGACCTTTGTATCTTGATGCTGCGGTGACCTGCCCGAGTGATAGTTGTCTACTCCTTTGTTTTCCGACGTGATCCATAGCTTCTGATTAAGCTTTTAACTTTAAATTAAGCTTTGTCCTTGACAGATTAGTGCTAATAAAGATATTACAGAGGTTACCTAATGACTGAAATAAATAACCAAAGGAATTACAGACACAACTAAACTAAACTAGGGTAATTAAACTGGTAAAAGGAAAACAATGCTTGTAAAGTAACGACAAAGATGCAAAGTGAGGTGGATTATCCAACGACCCATGGAGATGCAACAGTTACCGAGCTACTTTAGACAGATTTATGGTTTAATCCTCTACTAGAGTTCATTCTTTTTGATCATTAATAGGTGGTGATGGAGAGTCATTCTTCCATGAATAAAACTCTGAAATCCATAATGGTGTCAGCTAGAAGCATAAAAGTTGATGAACTGGTTGATGTTGCATCGGAAATAAGAATTGGCAACCTCTCCCTTGAATCCATCTGCAGTCCATCAATTGGTTGATTGAGCTTCTTCAAAAATTTGCATTCGACATAGTGATAGACGCATTTATGTGTCTAATTTGTCCCAATTGTTTATATTGTTAGTGCTTGATTTTGTACTTATTTGGTTATTTTATGTCTTTGTAGGTGTTTTTGGAGAAATAAGCTTTTGCGGCGAAATTGGCTCAAAATGTGGCATTTGAACCTCCGTAGATAACGTACCAGAAGCACCCCAGAAGTATGTTGGAAGAACCCCAGAAATACCCCAGAGGAACCCTGAAAAAGTGCTGAAAATATCCCAGAAAAATTACTATTTGCACCCAAGGGGAAAGTGTTATTCGGACTCTCACTATGGATAAGGGGTAACCCAATTCGGACATGTGCTAAAGGGACACCAGAACTGGATAGGGGGAGGTCACCTTCACCGTTTGAAAACAAATTTTGGCGGGAAAATTTTCTTTCACCAGACAGATTTAGGGTTGGATTTTCGGACGAGTTTTAATGAGATTAAATCACTGATTCTCATGCCCTGTAACAGTGATTCTGCAACACCAACAAACTGTTGCGAATCGTCTGTATTATTACTTTTCACTCTTTTAATCATCTTTTGAGCAACAAACACATATTTTGAGACCATGATTAATATGAGGAGCTAAACCCCATTGCTGAAGCGATAGAGGAAGTTATTTTTCCAACAAAAAGTGGTATATTCTATTTTATCTTTTTATTTGCAATAATTATATGATTATTTGCCTTGAACTATAATTGAATATGATTTTTATTTGAGTGACTGTGATCTATTTGATGGAGTATGCTTAGTTTTAAGACTTTTGATGCTTCATACTTGGTATTTACAATTACTACTTTTGAAAATCTACTTGTTGCAATATTTTAGAATCAAATTAAACGAGAAAATTGCATAAATATAAGTATTGGTTTAATCACTTTGAACTTGGAAAATAGTGGAATCTTAGCCTCAGTGTTTCTTTTAATATTGATATCATCTTTATTTGAGTTTGCTATAATTTTTATTGTGTTTTCTATTTTAGTTTTGAATTTAAGTCTAAAAAATCCTTCACAAGTCTGAGAAACGACACTCTTTTTACCACTAGCTACAAATCACATCAGATATTGTTCAAGTACAAGAACAGTATCGCCGCGAAGAAGAAGCTGATAATGCTTCCAATGGGCAGGTATGAGTTGTAACGATCTACAAACATGTATTTGTACTTCATCATCGCCCGAAGGGGAAATTTTTTTAAAAAATTACCCAGAATCGGTTTATTCGATAGCACCACATAACCTGATTCTGTGTAAAATCCCCAAATTGGGAACGTTAACCGGTCGTTGTTCATCAGTAAAATTTTGGTGCGATAGGTACGTGATGAAAATCGGGTTTTGTTGGTGATGTATATGTGTCGATTCCTCTACTTGAATATTCACGTAAAATACACAAAGCTCATAATCGGGTTATTTACGTTTATATGTAATCCGATTGTTCAGAATAAATGTTACATGAAGAATGAGGACACAAACCGGATTACATGTAACGCAACGTGAACCGATTGTGAACTTGGAATTTTTTTCTCTGAAATCATCAAGTCCTTAATCGGATTTTATATTTTCACATGTAAACTGATTATTGACAATCGGTTGAGACATAAACCAATTCTGAAATCTTAACTTGTCGATATATGTTGTAGATTGTTGCGGCGTTCGACGAAGATCAGCCCGAACCTGTATCTTTGTTGGGTCCTGATATATATGCCCATTATTTTACTGATTTGACATGGGAAGATAGGAACGACGCGAATCAATGGTTTATAAACAAGGGAACAGATTTCAAATGCGCATTACCTTTAGGTCGTCGTTCAAGTCGTGATCCTTTGCAACTTGTTTGCGTGAGAGGTGGAACGCAAGAAAGTCACTGGGAAAAGGACAGACCGTACGTGAAGAAGACGATAAGGGAATACATTACTAAATCAAAGAAGTTTGGATGCCCGTTTAAGATTATAGATAATAGACCCAATGGTAAGGTATACAAGCTCTATAAAGTGATGAATGGTTGTCATAGTCATGATGATCTAGAATCTCTTATTGGACACGCTGCCGTTTATGGGTTAAAACACATCCATTGGAAGCGGTAAGGTCGATGAAAGTGTGTAGACCAAGTGACATCCTTAGGAGATTAAGGAGGATGATAAGAGTAACTTGTCCTCTTTGAGGCAAATTTACGCGGCAACAACAACCTTTATGAGGAGGGAATGGGATGGTAAGCGGTTACGGAACAATCTCAGTGGTTATCCGATCAACACGGATACACAATGAGGAAACAGGTATTGGAAGGCTAAGTGACTCGTATTTTCTTGGCGCATCCGGAGATGATCAAGTTGACTCAATGCCTCTATCAAGTTTTGTTAATAGATTGTACGTACAAGACCAACTAGTACAACATACCGTTGTTAAACATTGCTTGCCACACCTCCGATAAGCAAACTTTCACGGTGGCATGGAGGTTTATGGATTGGGAGAATGATGTAAGTTTTACTTGGATGCAAGAGAATTTGAAGGAGATATACCATGGTGATCAAACTCTGAGAATCATAGTAATGGATAAGGACCAAGCACTAATTAATGCGATAGCGGTGGTTTTCCCGGATGCTAAGCATTTTGTTTGCACATGGCACATACAATGCAACATTAGAAGTAATTGTAGAGGTAATATCCAAAATCCAAAGCCACAAAAAGGTACCGCTCGTGAAGAGGCCAAAGATGAGCGTCTTTAAAAACTAACTCCGGAACAACGAGAGGAGGAGAAGAAGAAAAGCAAAACAGAGTGTGAAGCGAATGCGTTACTATGGAAGGATTTTCAACATCATTGGGATTTAATGGTACACTCAATGTCCGTGGCCGAGTTCAAATCTTATTTGGAGAGTTTTCTTGGCATATGGAAGAAGGATTGCGAGAAATGTATGGTTTATTGCTTGAAGGAATTGTTGGATACGTACAAGGAAAAATTTGTCTATGCTTTCACCTACCAACATGTGCATTACCAGAATGAGGCGACAAGTATCGCGGAAGGATCTCATGGACGTTTGAAGAGCTTACTCCGGGGAGCCAAAACATTGTGGTTACAGTAAAACAAGCCATAAATAAATACACCAAGGCTTATATCGTCAAGATAACGGCACAAACGGAAGAGAGTAAGATGAAAATTATCATAAGCTACAAGGATTACCATTGGTTTGTTAGAAATTTAAATTATAGGGTGTCTCACTAGGCAATCATTTCCATGATGAAGAATTACAAATATTATATGGATAAAGAGATGGGGAGAAGGAGCATTGTATGTGAAAAAGCGGGGGTCTAACAACCACACCGAATATTTCGTTCGTCAATCTGAATAGACAAATTCCAATATACTTTCAAGAGAATCAATTAGACAGTCACACTCAATCTATAGAAAAGTATATCAAAGAGTTATATCTCAATTTCTCAATTCAATGCAATCAAACAAATATGAATTTGCGAGCCCAATTGAATAAGAGAAATAACTTGGACAATATCACAAACCAATATCCAAGTGCTAATCAATTCAATCAACAACCCAAAAGTCGGATTCAAGAACTGATTGAACTTAACGCACAACCTGTGATATTTGTATCATATAACAAAATATAATGCGGAAAAGAAATAACACAAACGCTAGAAATTTTGTTAACGAGGAAACCACAAATGCAGAAAAACCCCGGGACCTAGTCCAGATTTGAACACCACACTGCATTAAGCCGCTACAGACACTAGCCTACTACCAATGAACTTCAGACTTGAATGTAGTTGAGCCATAATCAATCTCACACTGATCAAGGTACAGTTGCGCTCCTTACGTCTCTGAACCCCAGCAGGATTCTACACACTTGATTCCCTTAGCTGATCTCACACACAACTAAGAGTTGCTACGACCCAAAGTCAAAGACTTGATAAACAAATCTGTCTCACACAGAAAAGTTTATTGGGATAGATAAATCTGTCTCCCACAGAAATACCTACGAGTTTTGTTCCGTCTTTTGATTAATCAAGGTGCACAGGAACCAGTTGATAAACGGGGCTTATATTCCCGAAGAACAACCAAGTATTATCAATCACCTCACAATAATATTAATCGTATGAAAGAGAAACAAGATATCGTGGAATCACAAACGTTGAGACGAAGATGTTTGTGACTACTTTTAATCTCACCTATCGGAGATAAATCTCAAGCAAATCTTAGCAAAGATAATACTCAATCACGATAGTAGAAGTAAGATCAGAACACGCAACTACAGAGAAAATAATTGGGTCTGGCTTCACAATCCCAATGAAGTCTTCAAGTAGTTAACCTGTAGGAATCCATGAAAAACCTAAGGTTAAAGGAAAATCGACTCTAGTCGCAACTAGTATTACACAGAAGGTGTGGGGATTAGGTTTCCCAGATGCTAGAGTTCTCCCTTATATAGTTTTCAAATCAGGGTTTGCAATCTAAGTTGCCTTGTTAACCAAGCATTCAATATTCACCGTTATATGAAAGATAATATCTTTCAACCGTTAGATCGAACTTAGCTTGTTATACACAAATGAAATGTACCTTCATTTAGGTTTGAGTAACCGTACCTAAACGTGTAGACTAGGTTGGCTCAACAGTAGTTAACCTAAGTTAGTTATATGAACACTATCATATCAACCTTATTCATCTTCACCAAATCTAGTTCAAATGACTCAAATGAAACTAGTTATAGAGTTGTTCAATTGTTATATTCTCATTGAAGTATACAAGAACACAATTGAAGCAAAATCGGTTTGATTCACTCGAATCAATTCATGAACATTATAGCCACGGTTTGCATAGAATGCATTCCTTATTATATAAATGTATTAACCACTCAAGTATGCAAACGGGTATGCATACTTAAGTAGCCGGACTGAGTTTTGGTTCGCCAGTATGCGAACAGGTACGCATACCACAAAACCCGACAGAAATTCCCGGACCCAAACCTTACGCAAGTACGCGTACCGGTATGTGTACTAGGCTCTCGGAATTTCATAAACCAACAAGTACGCTTACGGGCATGCATACTATGGTTCCCGGACATAGATCACATATATATAAGAACACATACACTATGTTTATAAATCCAATAATGGTTAAGCGTTCTAAACTCCATTTCAATCATTGAAACATTCTTAAAGGATGACAATAGTTTTTTTCACGAACTATTAGCATCAAAGCAATTTTCAAGTGATTGAAATAATCATTACGAAACATTCCAAGTCTACACCAAATGATTGTATCACACAAACCATGTGGAATGTTACTCGACAATTTTCACATGATCATCTTTTGACTTTCGTCAAGAATATAAGATGAACTTGGTTGGAGCAAAAGTTTACCAACACATATTTCAAGAAATATGTAAGCGAGTTAAACTCAGTTCGAAACCTCAAATGTGCATAATCGAAAACTATATAACAATACGACTTTTGTCTCAATATAGGAGATAGAGTAGAAATAGACTTTCCAAGTGATAAATGAGTTTCAGTCTCCACATATCTTTTGTTGATGAATTTCCACAAGTTCTCCTTAGTAGTTCTTCGTCTTCAATAGATAAACGTCGTGAAGTCTAATGCTCAACTACACAATCTATCCTAGTCCGAGACATCGCTATAAGTAGACTAGAAATCAAGACTTATAGTTTTGATCACTAACATTGACAAACAAGCTTGATATAGCAACGGTTGCGAGTTTGACCGAGCAGTGCTCTAATAATCTCCCTCTTTGTCAATTTTAGTGTCGAAACTATCAATACATATGGATTACATAATAAATAAACTTTGTAGCTTATCATCCAAATGCTTGATCTCCTTGGTTCTTCAACATTACTCGAAATCTTCGTCACTTCCAAGTACTCCAGTGATTCTGAACGTGTTCAACTCAGCATCATAGTTGTTGAAAATCCGTAGCAATAACAATGAGAAAACAAATGCTCTCAATCATTGTTATACAATGTCATAGTATTATTACACAGCATCAAATTTCAATTGTACCACAACTTTGACAACAATACTATGGTGATATGTATCACTCCCCCTTAGTCAATACTTCATCTCACAATGAAAACCACTCCCCC
Source organism: Papaver somniferum (assembly GCF_003573695.1). Classification (NCBI taxonomy): domain Eukaryota; kingdom Viridiplantae; phylum Streptophyta; class Magnoliopsida; order Ranunculales; family Papaveraceae; genus Papaver; species Papaver somniferum. Next base: position 171,585,414 of record NC_039365.1, read on the forward strand.
TTACATAATGATCCGTAAACCATATGTATTTGTAGTGTGGACTACACATTAATTCTCCCCGTTTTTGTCAATATAAATTGGCAAAGGTACGAAAAATATTGGGATCCTAATGAAATTTTTATAGAGATACTTCATGAATAAAAGAGAACAACATATCAACTTATTTAGGTGCAATCATATAGCCGAAGCTAAATGCATTCATCAAGGAGTTTATAAAGATACAAGAAACTCCTACAATATTCCACAGCTGCACTCCCCACAAAAAAAATCGGCAATTAAGCAAAAGTTCAATTGAGAACCCTCCCCCATAAAATGTCATTCCCGAAAGAACAACAAGAGCGACCTTACTTTTACAAGAAAATAAGGATTTCTTTGGACATTAACAAATCACATGAAACATAAATTTTTATCCAAAAATCTCAATTGAATTAACCATAAAGAAAATGATCAATTCTATTGGCCATGCTCAACATAAGAAAACTTAAGGAGCAACACAGTACATACACAAAGATGTGGATCAGGGAAAGATCAATACTGCGGAATAATCAAATATGCATTCTATTTTTTATCGTTATTTGCACAATGACATATAATAGACTTAATCATTGTAAACAAAAGTTCATCCTATCTTCCATAAATATTTGCATAATGACATAATAGGCTTAACTTTTGTTGTCAAAAGTTCATTCTATCTTTTACCAATATTTGCATACCGACATATAATAGAGTTAACTTTTGAACACATGGGGGACAGTCAAGGTTCACGGACGTAAACAACATATCCCATAAAAATTTGAAATATATAAAACCATAAAGATTAATATTGTAAAAATCATCTTCCAAATAACTTAGAATTTAAATAAATAAATCTCAAAACATTTCAAGATGAAAATCGTTGGCAATAGCTATGTGTACTCATAATAATTGTTATTCCAAACCCTAATTATCCTTCTTAAAAACACAAGAATAAATTCTCATAAGAAGTTTCCTAGACATTTATTTAAAAAGAACCAACTCCTATGAAACATTTCACTTACTTTGAATACTCTTCTCATATTCCCTATATTCATCAAGCTCATCTTCGATTAGATCAATCCTGGATTCAAGGTTATCCGTCTTTTCTTCAAGACTTTTGGAAGAAGATTCAAGTTCACTCTTCAGGGCACGCACTTGTTCCAAGACGAGATTCATGGTTAAAGAGAGCTTATCAAAATGAGAGACCGATGGATTCCCATCAAGGGAGGAATCATGTTTGTTAGAGCACATCTCACTATCAGAAGAATCAAAAAGAATCTTCTTAGAGGGAAAAAGAACAGTCCAGACATCACTTTCTTTGCTTGAAAGACTTGACGAGGACATGATAGAATAGATAAATGAAATGCTCTCACCTAGGAGAAATATTCATCTTTAAAAGGGAAGAAGATAGGATATAAATTTCTAAAAAGACCTTTGACCAAAAACCCTAACAGAATTTGGTTATCCCCAAGAAAAAGTCGTACAGAGAAAAACCGTTCATGTACAGAAATGGTTCTTGACTCAAATAAAAAAAAAAGAGCAACAACAGGAACATAAACAAACTAGGGAAACAACAGAAATATTTCATCACAACCCTCTTGAAGATTATGATTCTTGCCCAAGAGAAAAAAGCAAGGACCATCTTAAACCTTATTACAGATTGTAATTTTTCCAATCCAAAACAGGACTGGGTGGTTTCTTACGAGGGGATGAAGTATTTGTTATTCATTGTTTCTGTTTTGTCTTCATGGAAGAAGAGTTATGTGCATCATTCTTTCTTTTCAGCACAGTTTCGAAGACCTTTTTTGTTGATTTTTGTAAACTACGAATGACTTTGGAGATATCTTTTGAACAAGATGAAGGTTTCTTAGGAGATTTCCTTTTCTTTTTTTGAAAACTAAGTTTGACAAAGGAGAAATTTTCTTGATACCTTTTGCACACTGTATATAGATGATCATGATTTCCACACAAGAGAACCAACCCATTTGGTATGTCCTTGTATTTTTCTATATCATCCTTTTTGTCAGGGTGATTTGAGAATAATATAGGTTCAGGAGTAACTTGCTGATAATGCTTAAAAGAGTTAATCGAAGAGGTTCGACAATTCTTATTAGGATCACAATTGCGAGAGATAGTAATTTCTTGTCTTAAAATAAGCAGTTGAAATTCCATATTTTCAATCCTTTTAATCAAGGCTTCCTTTTCCAGTTGAAACTCTTATGGAGAAGTAAGATTGTATATCATGGAATAATCAGGACTGTTAGGAGGGCAAACGTGATTATTAGCAAAGAAGTTAAGAGAACTTTCACAGGAATCTTCCTCAGGACAATAGTCAATAGTAGTCATCCATGCTTTAGTTAACTTACTAAACTCCTCATCAGGATTTTTAGAAGTATCATGGACACTTCTATATCACATGGAACAAGATTCATTATTATAGTTTTTCTGAACTTTTTTATCCCCCTTTTTGATTGAATGAGCTTTCTTTTGAGACTTTCTTGTACTCTGTCTAAGAGTCTTCTTTTAATGTTGTATGAACAGTGAAAGAGTTGAATTAAATAAATTCTCATCCCTCGTATCAATCACTTAGGATGTCGAGACTTTTTATCAGATGTAGCAACAAAGTTGAATGGCAAGTGATGTTTTTCTCTTTGACTTAGTTCAAGATCGAAAATCTTTACCTTTCCAACAAGAGTATTTCTGGAAAGAGTATAAAGGTTATTTCCTTCTACGATGGCATGCTTATTAGAATCGTATCTAGATGGCAACGATCTGAGAATTTTTATCACAATGTCCTTTCATGAATAGTCTTACCCAATGAAAAATATGCATTAACAATTTCAGACACTTTGTGATTAAACTCATCAAATGAATCTTCATCTGCCATACGAAGGTTTTGCCAATCAAAATTTAGGTTTTGAAGCCTAGCTTCCTTTTCACAGGTATTCCCTTCAAATACGGTTTATAAGATATCCCAAGCATCTTTAGACTTTGTGCAAGTAGTTACATGATGCTGGAGCTCTGGGGTAATGGCATGAATGATAACAGTTAATCCGTCAGAATTTTGCTCCGCAACAAGAATCTCGGCAGCATCATGTTACCAATATCCTTTGGAACAATTACATCACCTTCTGTAATTTCCGGAGGATCATAGCCATTAACAACATAAACCCATGATTTAAAATCACGCGCTTGAAGAAAGGCATGCATAGAAATTTTCCACCATAAGTAATTTTAGCCATCAAAGACTGGTGGTACGTTTATAGAGATAACACTTTTGTCCATATTCAGATCGCTACAAATACAGACTTATAAGGTCTTAAACATGTTTTCCTGCTCTGATACCAATTGAAAAAGCGGGGGTCTAACAACCACACCCAATATTTTGTTCGGCAATCTGAATAGAAAAACTCCAATATACTTTCAAGAGAATCAACTAGGCTGTCAGACTCAATCTATAGAAAAGTATATCAAAGAGTTATATCTCAATTTCTCAATTCAATCTGCAATCAAACAAATAGGAATTGCAAGCCCGATTGAATAAGAAAAATAACTTGGACGATATCAAAAACCAATATCCAGGTGTCAATCAATTTAATCAACAATCCAAAGGTCGGATTCAAGAACTGATTGAACTTAACGCGCAACCTGTGATATTTCTATCATATAACAAAATATAATGCGGAAAAGAAATAACACAGACACCAGAAATTTTGTTAACGAGGAAACCACAAATGCATAAAAACCCCGGGACCTAGTCCAGAGTTGAACATCATATTGTATTAAGCCACTACGGACACTAGCATACTACCAATGAACTTCAGACTAAAATGTAGTTGAGCCCTAATAAATCTCACACTGATCAAGGTACAATTGTGTTATTTACGTCTCTGAACCCTAGCGGGATTCTACGCACTTGATTTCCTTAGCTGATCTCACCCACAACTAAGAGTTGCTAAGACCCAAAGTTGAAAAATTGATAAAAAAATTTGTCTCACACAGAAAAGTCTATTGGAATAGATAAATATGTCTCCCACAGAAATACCTACGAGTTTTCTTCCGTATTTTAGTAAATCAAGGTGCACAAGAACCAATTGATAAACCAGACTTATATTCCCGAAGAACAACCAAGTATTATCAATCACCTCACAATAATCTTAATCGTATGTAAGCGAAACAAGATATTATGGAATCACAAACGATGACACAAAGATGTTTGTGACTACTTTTAATCTTACCTATCGGAAATAAATCTCAAGCAAATCTTAGCAAAGATAATACTCAATCACGATAGTAGAAGTAAGATCAGAACACGCAACTACAGAGAAAATAGTTGGGTTTGGATTCACAATCCATTGAAGTCTTCAAGTTGTTAACCTACAGGGTTTCGTGAAAAACCTAAGGTTAAAGGAGAATCGACTCTAGTCGCAACTAATATCACACAGAAGATGTGGGGATTAGGTTTCCCAGTTGCTAGAGTTCTCCCTTATATAGTTTTCAAATCAGGATTTGCAATCTAAGTTACCTTGTTAACCAAGCATTCAATATTCACCTTTAGATAAAAACCTGATTAGATTCAAGCTAATATCTTTCAACTGTTAGATCGAACTTAGCTTGTTACACACAAATGAAATGTACCTTCATTTAGGTTTGAGTAACCGTACCTAAACGTGTAGACTAGGTTGGCTCAACAGTAGTTAACCAAAGTTAGTTATATGAACACTATCATATCAACCTTATTCATCTTAACCACAACTAGTTCAAATGACTCAATGAAACTAAATATAGAGTTGTTCAATTGCTATATTCTCATAGAAGTATACAAGAACACAATTTAAGCAAAATCGGTTAGATTCACTCGAATCAATTCATGAACATTATAGCCACAGTTTGCATAGAATGCATTCCTTATTATATAAATATATTAGTTCTTGAACAAACCGATTTAGAACTTTAACCACTCAAGTATGCAAACGGGTAGGCATACTTAAGTAGCCGGACTAAGTTTTGGTTCGCCAGTATGCATACCACAAAACCCAGCAGAAAATCCCGGACTCAAACCTTACGCAAGTACGCATACCGGTATGTGTATTAGGCTCTCGGAATTTCACAAACCAACAGGTAGGCATACGGGTATGCATACTATGGTACCCGGACATGGATCACATATATGTAAGAACACATACTATGTTTATAATCCAATAATGGTTAAGTGTTTTAAACTCAATTTCAATCATTGAAACATTCTTAGAGGATGACAATAGCTGTTTTCACGAAATATTAGCATCAAAGCAATTTTCAAGTTATTGAAATAATCATTACGAAACATTACAAGTCTACACCAATTGATTGTATCACACAAACCATGTAAGATGTTACTCGGCGATTTTCACATGATCATCTTTTGACTTTCGTTAAGAATATAAGATGAACTTGGTTGAAGCGAAAGCTTACCAACACATATTTCGATAAATATGTAAGTGAGTTAAACTCAGCTCGGAATCTCAAATTTCCATAATCGAAAACTATATAGCAATACGACTTTTGTCTCAATGTAGGAGATAGAGTAGAAATAGACTTTCCAAGTGATAAATGGGTTTCAGTCTCCACATACCTTTTGTTGATGAAGTTCCAAAAGCTTTGCTTAGTATTTATTCGTTTTTAATTGATAAATGCCGTGAAGTCTAATGTTCAACTACACAATCCATCCTAGTCCGAGACGTCACTATAGGTAGACTAGAAATCAAGACTTATAGTTTGGTCACTAACATTGACAAATAAGCTTGAGATAGCAACGCTTGCGAGTTTGACCAAGCAGTACTCTAACAATATGTTCGTGTATGACGATGACGGCCTTGGGATTTCCATGTCGTCACATGATTGTGAGGTATGAACAAGAAATTTCGTTTGAAATCATTGATCCGTCTTGGAAGCAACTAACTTTCAAACCACCCCTAACCGAAGAACCACTAGAATCCTTTGTGTACACGGATATTGGAAGAGAAATCATCGAGAAATTCGCAAAGAATGATGGTTTGGCACGACAAGTTTTGATGTACGACTTGAAACTCAACGCTACCCCCCCATATGGTACCGGTTGGAGAACCAAAGGTGTTACGGCCAACGGATAGACCACCTACCAACATGGATAGGAAGAAAGAAAGGAAAGAGTTTAAGATTGTAATGAGTACCCAAAGAAACCTGTTGACGAGTAACAAAATAAACTTTTTTCAACATGAGTATGAAGATTCTAAATATGAAGAGGCACCGGTTCCAAAAAAAAAGAGGTCGACCAAATAAGAGGGAAAGCGGAACAAGTAGCGCACAAGCCAAGACAAATGATCCAACCGTTCTTTCACAAATTGAGCATGAAGAGGCACCAGATAAGAGGAATAAGGGTCGACCAAAGAAGAGATAAAGCGAGACAAATGATCCAATCGATCCTTCTCAAAAAAGTCAAGCGCATATAATAAACGACGAGCCAAACAATCTCATTGTTCCTTCTCAAGAGAGTCAAGCGAGTACAACACGTGTATCAAGGATACGTGCATGGAAGGGATAAGCAATACAAATGGGTTCTATGGTGACTCTAAGGGCCACCTTTGGTGATGGAATCACGCCTAGGGATGAACGAGGTAGACCCCATCGAATGTTTTACACCATATTTGATGAGTATTATTCGAAACTTCCTGAATTCATTAAGCCCTATGTCTTATCTACCGACGATGTGGATGCGGATGGGAATTGTGGTTATCACGTTGCGTCAGAACAAATAGGTCATATAAGTTTGGCGGACGATGAGAACCTAACCCAATGCCAATATTTTAGAAAGACGATAGCCTTATGCCTACATGATGACAAGGATTTTTACATTTTTTGATGATAAAGGAAGGATCAAGAAAGGATAAAGAAGTGAGATTTGATTAAATGATTGCTAGTGTAAATTTCCAAAGGGGAATGGACCAATTACCTCAGAGTATTGGATGAGCATGCCTCTATGTTTTCATCTCTTGGCGAAAACGGGGAGTTGCGTTGTTCATTTATTTGGTAAGGGAACATATTTTTCATACGCACCGAAATACACCATTTGGGATGAATAACTTAAGGATCGGAGAATTATTTTATTCAACCATAACAACACTCATTATATTGGTCTTAGACTACGTGAAGATTGTCCATTATCACCGGTGTGTAGGTTTCATGAGGACTCAAATCTCACCAAGGAATTGCTAAAAAATACGATCCCAACATGAAGCGGTGGGATGAATTGGTCAGGCCGGATCAAATGAAGGGTCTCCAAGTGTTGGACTGATTATTTTCCTTTTGTTAAGATCTTGAACTATCAAATTTTGTCACTTTCATATATATATATATTGTATGTTACAAACTGAACCAAGATTAATTAATGAAAGTGATTTGTCTTTTTTTGGGTATGTTAGACTCATGAAATTCGCAACATAATCGGTCTTCTAATACGTTGTTAAAGTCTAATTTTGAAGGTAGTAAGATGCAAAATTTTCAGAATCAATTTAAACTGAAACTATTATAAACCGATTCTGAATACAAAGAGGAATCAGTTTACGCTGGAAATATTATGAATCGATTCTGAACAAAACCTGCTTGGGAATTCTTTCAGAATCGGTATGTATGGACGATAATGTAATCTGATTCTGGATGAAATAAGTTACAGAAAAACAGACAACTTTTAATTCCATAATCCGACTACATATGGTCTAACATGATCCGATTGTGGTCCATTTCCACTTTGCATAAACTCTTAAAATTTAAACTAGCACGGTACTAGACTACCACATTGATCTTGTAATTGCATATATAGTAATTTCTCTATTTCTTAGTGTGAGATTCAACTGTCAATGCGGCTTCGAAATGATAAAACAGCTCTCCTCTCCACTTGGTATAATCATCTTGTGCCGCAAACCTGTCGCATCTGTGCCTAGCGAGAAACTCGTTGTACTTGGAGCAAAATTTCTTAACGTGAATCGTTCTTGAACAAACATAATCGGGTCGATAATCATGGCGTGGTTTCTTGTACTTATCACTCATCTTTTTAACGAAAGGACCCCAACCAACTTGAATCCAAAATATACTCTCATGTTAACATTTTTTGGAAAGATCCTAGACTATGTAATAATTTTTAACTCATTCGGTCTCTTCCTCGACATCCTTCAATCTTTCCCTTAGTTGGAATTGTTCTTGACCTCGTTTCTTTGCCTTGAGTACGTCTTCTTCTTTCATAGTAGCACTCGACGATGATGTGGTAATTCATTTGCTTCTCTTAATTATGTCTTCAATTGAATTGGTAGTTGACGATGATGGAGTAGTTCTTTTGCATCCTCCAAGTAAAATTGGTCGTTAACAGTTACAATCGGAATATATAGACGCGGGAATAATCTGATTCTTGATTTCTCTACAATTCCGAATTTGAACCCAGAATCGGTTTATGTGTGCATTAGCGTAAACCGATTGTGGTTGATGTTCATCACGTCAACCCAGAATCAGTTTATGTAGGTGTATAATAAAAATCGATTGCTTGTAACATCAACTACAATTGGAGTAATCTAGTGCACACATAAACTGATTCTGGGTTGATTTTCAAAAAAATTTAATGAGTGAATTTAAAAAATTTAGAGTTAAATCATTGTTGAGTTCCTCTTAGAAGGAATAAATTTATGATATTTAACTCAATCAATTGAATTGTTTGTTTTCGAGTTTTTTTTCAAAACCAAAAAATAAATAAATTAAAATTCCAATTGTTGTTTGTGATTGATTATGTTTTAGTTTTGATTTTGATTGAAATTGAAAAAAACAATTGAGTTTTGATTAATGATTTTTGTATTTGTTAACTGAGTGATTATGATTTTGTATTTGTTTTTATTTTAGAATGATTAGGGTTTGTTTAAAGGGTAATTTAGTATTTTACTGTGTTTTAGACACCCCGTGTCCTTTTGTCTAGGTTGGTTGAAGAAATTCATAGGACCCAAATAACCACACTAGGCCCCAAACTAGCCATGATTTTTTATATTGTTTTCTTTTCTTTTTAAATCAAATCTCTCAAACCACTTGAGTCTATATTCTTCTACCAACAAAAAGTTATCACAATTTTCACATTAAGATCCTTGTCTTGTTTGGTACTTATGACAACCGGTACACATTTTCAGATCACAGAGTAAGGTATGAATTCCTCCCCAGGAACAATTATATATGTGGGATGAGCTTTACAAATCCGGAAAAACTGAGTTGAATTGGTGATTTTGTTTTCGTTCAAATTTTCTCTTTGATTTACCAGTTTTGTATAATTTGTTATGTTATTTTGATATTGTTATGATTATGTAAAGTTCCTTCCTCTCTTTTAAATCTGTAACTATATATCACTTATAATAAATGCTTCTTTTAAATCTTTATTTTTACACAAATGACCAACATCTTTTCTTTATAATATCCTGCAGTCGAAGTTGCACAAGAACTCCAATCCTCAAAATTACTGCCAGCTTCTAGTTGCTTCAAAATTTGCTTATTTGAGTTCCTTAGCAACATATGCATATCAAGTTGTGCGACAAAGAACGACTTCAAATATTGCAACATCATACTGCACTTTGTGTGCTCTCTTTTACCCAGGTAGTCACATATCATTGTGATGTTGATGGGGACAAACCCTCAGACTTCCAGATACTCATGCAGATCTTTCTGCAGTTTCTCATCCAAATTACTGCAAACAGCAAAAAAAAAGCAATACTAGGGTTAGCTTTATTGTAGTCCACAAAAAACTAGATGCATAAATCCCATATGGCTTAAATAAACAATATCTGTAGACAAGATGTTACCGAAAATTCGGCCTGGCTTTCCAATCACTTGTTTATATATCGAAAATTTTCTGCCTTGTCGTTCTCGTTTTTACCCAGGATTATGTTTGCTTAAACTATATGAAGCAGTAATCTTATATTTGTGTCATCTATTATGATCAACCATTTGTGAGAAACCCGTTATGGATATTTGGAAGCCTTTGTTTTTGAATAATTAGGCACTTGCATGTAAATCATCCAACAATTTTGTCTCTCATTTCCTTCATCTTTGTTAATGGATTGTATGTCAAAATGTCTTTCTCATGATGTTATGTGATAAATTTTGCGGGATAATTGAAATGTCTCATAGATAAAAAAAAATGAAAATTGAATTTATCATGGTACTCGACTTATAAAGAAACAATTTATGATTTATTAAGTATTTTCAATTCTATATTTCTACTGAAAATTATAAAGAATGTTTGGAGCATCAGTCAAATTCGTGAAATCATTTATTCAAAAAAATATATTGTGTTTTAGATTCGATGTTCAACAATCTACAAGTATTAACCGGTGATGACTATTCTGGTATAATTCGTATATAGTTCACGTATGATGTGCTCATCTGCTAACTAGGTGAGGATAATCTGAGGACTATATATTTGTGGGGAGTGTGGCTGTGTAATATTTAGGTGAGGACAATATATTTAAATAACCTCTCATTGATGAAGTACTAAGTTGTGAAAGTTAGTGGTATCATCGAAAAAAGTTGGTATGGATCTTAAGGCCTAATAATCTTTTTAGGTGTAGTTCATTATAATCCCTATTCGAAACCTTTATCAATCTACTAACACATATGGCTTTACCGATCAATGTTTAAGGGAGGATGAATTACATAGGCAAAGGCAAACTTCAAATCTTGCAAAAAGAGACAAGTAGAGACTAAAGGGAGAACTTATCACCATATTAATTATATGGTTTTAAAGTCTTGGTATAATGGAATTTGAGGTAAGGTAAAAATATTATGCACTAGCATAACAACCATCGAGTAGATTGATTATTCATTCTAAATGGTCCTACTTGAGTATTCTCTCATAAGTTGTTATAAGTTACGGATCTCCAACAACAAGGTGTTGAACAAACACATGAAGAACCATAGAAGAACAATAATTATATTGTTAATTCTGGTAAAGCATATTTCAGAAGTTTCCCTTATATTTTGTCATCAATGTAAACCTAGTCATCAACTATATGTTTACTGATTGATCAGTACCATAAGCTTGAAACGTACTGATTTGGCATGCGTGTAATATGTAATTTCATATGTGACAAGAAGCGAGAAATAGTTGTTATTTTTCATCACATGTAAATCTAGGCCTAGCCATTGTGTTTGTTGTTTAAAATTGAAAAAAACCTTATAGTATTATCATTCCACGTCGTGAGTTCTCCTGGTTGTTTCGGTGTTTGTTTAATTTACCGCTGGACTTGGTTGTCTGTTCATGCTTTGATAATTGAGCTATCTGTTTAAGCTTGGATGCTTAAAGAGTGTGAGACGCTTAATATGGGTGCATGGCTTCAGATCTTCGTCTTTATTGCTTTTCTCGTTATCTTCACCAATAAGACATTGACCAGTGTAACATCATTAAGACGTTTCTGAAATTAAAATAACGGGATCTCGCTAGAAGAAGCACTATAAAGATTCAGAATACACTGAATCCTTCTTTCAACATTCTCTCTTCACTTCCTTCTGAATTTTAAATATCATTTCTCGGTGATGGGCTCATATCAAACACCACCACCATATAATGAAGAATTCGATTCATATAGCCTCTGCTGCGCTTTTGTGTCGTGCGTTGTTGTGTTGTGTCAAAAAAGCAGTTGCATGTTTGGTAAAATGTAAGATAAATATCATATTCAACTATTGTTGTTGTAGCAAATGGCAAAACAGACATGGAAGTGGAAATAGTTTTTTTTTCTTATTGGGTTGATTAACAATTAAAGTTTTATAGATATTTATATATATATATCAGTATTATTTTCATATTGTTGTTGAAAGATATTATTTTACTTGAACACTTTTTGTTACAGTTATAATTTTCAAAAAAAAAAAACTAAAATTAAGCAGTTATTTAATATTGCCTCTTATTTTTATTATTGATAAACTAAAACTAAAATTCATTTTAAAAGGAAATATAATAATTCAAATAATAAAATATAGGGAACAAAAAATTGTCTGTGTTTGAATTAAAGGGTAATTTTTTGTATTTATAAAATAAAACAAGGACAATAAGAGATAAATCACGCATAAATTAAGTGGAAACAAAACTTATGCTTTTGTAGCTGTTAAATGCTTCTCCTCTCCAGCTTTTAAAAATTGAAAAATTTTAGAAGTTCTGTGGATAATAAACACTTTAAAAATCGTTTACCAACCACTTGTGTCAAAAATTATTACCATACAGAGTTGTTCCATCTAGGCTTAACACCCCCATGTCCTAGACATGTTTCCAAATTTATATAACGATGAATTGCAACACATTTAAGTGTATTGTATTAACTAGATAGAAAAAACATATTAATCCAATGATGATCCAATTTCGTGTAAAAATCCTCTATTTTTTTCCTTTAAATCTTAAAAAAATTTAAGAGAAACAGAAACACACAACTATTGTAGGAATAACTCACATAAGTAAGGCGATTCTTTCATTGTAATTATGCACATTTTTAACTAAGCACATTGTACTATCAAGGTAATGATGTTCACTGACTCATGTGAGAAACAGGAAGACATAACCATCATATAGTACAACCTCAATAAACGAATCTTTGATAAATGAATGACCTCACCAAATGAATAATTTTCTATGTCCCCGACATGGGCCAAGGTGATAAATGAATAATCTCGCTTAATGCAGTAATGAATAAAAAAATTTGAATCCTTAAAGGCCCTATGAAAATATAATAGAATAAACACCAAATTATATACAAAATATATATATATAAGAATAAACCAAAATACAAAATCCGTAAATTTTACATAAAAATATTTGTATAAATAAACTAAAAAAAAATCATTTATGGTTGATTGTCTTTTTCTTTCAACCAAACCAAAACGCACCGCATCCTTAAATTTATGCAATGCTTGCTCAATTTCTGGAATATATTGCTTGTGTTTTAGCAAGTAATTTTTTAAAATGACCACCGCTTGAAATGCATCTTCAATTGACACATTTGATACGACACTATTATCATCTGGTTTAAGATCATTTACATCATTCATTACTGACTCCATAATTTCTTCGTCTGGGAGATTCCATAACTGCATCATTCTCGTTAGGATAGTTTAAAAGATGTTTGACGTACATCACATTATAACGCAAATTAGAAATGACACCGGTTAATCCTAGGATATCTTCTTCTAATTGACCATTTTCTGGTTCAGTAACATCAATGTTTTCAGACTGAATTTTACAATGACGGAAACAATTTGCAATTGTTTTAGCCGTCATATCAAATATCCAGCCATAGTAGCAAAATTAATAACAACCAAAATTTTAATCTTTTCAAGATTTGGTGGGTCAAATTCGAGGCTTTGCAAGATGCTAGAATAAAGACGGCGTCAATAATAAACTTTGAATGCTCGAATAATACCAACATCACATGGTTGAATTTCAGATGTCGTGTTAGGGCGCAAGAATTTTAACCAATACCCTCTAGGTACATTTGTACATCTTTTGGTATACAATTTAACTTCTTAATTAAGAGAATATTGTCTAAATGAATAAATAAATAACCCCGCTAAATGAATATTTTTTCCTTGGTCCCGAGGGAATTCATTTAAAAAACCCATCAGACAAAAGGCGTTGGTTTTGACATCTCTTTTGTTGGGCTGGATATCAGTTGATTGCTAAGGGTGGAAATTGGGTAGGTTAGTTGGGTTGGAAGGCTTGGCCGACCCAGACATAAGCTAGAATCCCTTTGCACAAATTGCCGCCAAACCCCTGGAACTCATGGAGGTGTTGCACAAGTTATATATCTCGGGTTACCCGAGTTTGAAATTTAAGCCGTAGTTATCTTAATTTTAGTCTTAAAATTTACTTTAATTTAATATGATAAAAACAAATTTTAGTATTAATAACACTTAATTAGTATATTTATCTTGAATTTCTACGTAACTTAAATTTCTTTACAATAATATAAATAAATATGATATTGAGTTATTAATAAAATAGATATAGATATCGTAGAGATTTTAGCCCATGGATGTGCGGCCCAATATAATAGTTATGGATTTATTTTTATTATATATAAAGGACTGTATCCATGTAACACATACTATTCCTAATGAATAGAATCTCATTTTCTTTGTGCCTGTTTATCTTTCCCATCCACTCCAATACGTTAAGTTGTACCGCTAAGCTAAAAGTTGGGTCCGATTTTGTTTTCGCAATCTCTTGAGAATCATAAACATCAATCAACACGCCAGAGAGATTTTCATTTTGAGGGGTTCTCAACGAATCACAAAATACATCTCGGGGATCTCCATTATAGCATGATTTTGGTACATCTATTTTTCGTTTTTAATCATATATCATAAGAAGGTAAACCTAATCCTATTCTTTATTCTTTTGGGGTTTTTTGTGTTCGTTTTCTGTTTGTCACATGTGCCTTATGAATAGGTGTCTGCTATGAATCTTGTCCCCATGCACATCCATATTCATATCTTGGTTCTCCTGGTTGATTGATGATTATGCACATGCTATGACTATATATTAATAATTACCCTAGGTGTGTATGTTACTTATAGTCTTCATCACATGCCATATCTACAAGTTACGTCTATGCATATTCTATAATTATTGAGTAGAAGATTTGATGATATATTTGTCTATTTTATGTTGTGAGTGATTCAATATTTTATTATCATTATTTTTGATTTGACATGGTGTATGCCAACTCTGATATCACCTTGATTTATTCTTATTTTTATGTAACTAGTACTTAGTTTTGGATGATCTATGTTTACCATGATGATTGATTATGTCATAATTTTAGTTTTCTTTTCCATGTGCATATTAACTAGTAGCTGATTGGAAAAAAAAAGTTAGATGTACCCATATCGTAGTTAGTACTTTAGAATAAATCCATGTGCGTCTGTTTATATGTCTTAAGATACGCTTATTTGTTGTACATAGGGCTGCACAAGACCCGCCCACGATACCCAAACCCACCCGTACCCGCTAAATTCGTGGGTTTTTAATCCATACCCGCCCGTTGTGGGTGCGGGGTTGGTTATGAAAAAAAAACCCGCTGTCTGTGGGTGCGAGGTTGGTTTAAGCTAATACCCGCCCATACCCGCCTAAAAAACCCGCAGATTATATACCATTAGATAAAACTAATCCTAGTCGTCCATTATGAAATCCTAATACTAATAGATAGGATAACTGATAACCCTCATTCACTTTCTACACTCTTCTCTCTGTTCGGCCTCTCCTCTTCTTCCTCCTCAGTTCTTCTTCTTCACCTACGAACGACAATTACCAGAAATCTTCACCAGAAATCGACAACAACAACTTCGAATCTTCACCAGAAATCGACAACAATCAAAAAATCAACAATTCAACACTTAATCTTCATCTGTGAACTTCCTAGATATGAATATTTTGGGGGTTTTGGTTTTTTTTTTTTCTCACTTAATCAAGGAGAATAGAAGTTACTATAAATACTTGAATATAAAGCGGGTTTAAACCCGTTTAAACCCATACCCGCCCAACCCGTAGCGGGCGGGTAACAAAACCCGCCCGCTGTTTGTGGGTGCGGGGTTGGTTATGAAAAAAAAAAACCGCAATCTGTGGGTGCGAGGTTGGTTTTAGCTTATACCCGCCCATACCTGCCCATGTGCAACCCTAGTTGTACATGCTTGGTTCGCAGACGATTGGTCTGTGATCACTCTGGCTTATTTTCATGTTTGTTCACTGTTTGTCCCCATTGCCAATTTCCACCCCATTTCTTGTTTATAATTGATTTTTTTCTTGTGTTTTAATTATGATTTTTCCTATTTCTCAACCCCATTTTTCCTATTTCCCATCCCTTTTACAAATTTTAGAATCAATTTATATTTCAATTTTGGTTTTTCCAATCTACCACCTATAAAAGTCAAATTGACTTTGACTACGAATTAACCATTTTTATTTGTCTTCTTGGCCAATCTCTCAAGTTAAGAACCCAGATTAGACTCCTATCATAATTCTTATCAAAGTCATACAAATCCTTATTAAAATTCAAATTCTTAACTTAAATCACTTGTAATATAAACAACCCAACACTAACCAGGGTCATTGTATATCTCGATTAATAATTTAGTTATCGGACGTTCCTTAACTTGATATCTAACCATTTTTTTTTCTTTTTGATTAATATGAGATCTTTGAGATACGTTGCATACAGAAACTTTTGAAGCTGGTGTGTAAACATATATAGTAGTACTCAATTGGCCCAATAACAAGAATACGCAGTGGTGGTACTTAATGTTCAACAACCCATCCCAAAAATGCAATTTTACATTGATTGGCTGCCCATTTCCCAAACTCTAATGTAAGCATAACTAACGAGAAAAAGAAGCATTACAGACGGAGAAGAAGAAGTGGAGTCTGTAACAGTTTTTTTTTTTTTTTTATTGAAGGTGGCGGTGGACTGTGGAGGAGGAAAAGAAAAAGCAGTGATGTAGATGGTGGAGGAGTTGTGTGTAATTTATGTTTAGTTTTATTATTGGGTGTAAATAAAATGTCAAATCGATAGTATTTAGGATAAATGGAAATATATACGAGTGGTACATAGGATTATTGGGGATGGAAATTAAGGTGAATGGGAAATAGAAAAAGTGGGGATAGGAAATAGAAAAAACCTTAATTATTATTTATTGTATAAGATTTTCTTTTATGTGGTTATTTTCTGCATGTTTTGTGTTATTATGCAAACTTTTGTAACGCCTGTACTACTATGGTAAGTTATGTTCATTGATTGTTGGACTTTCAAGATTCCTTTGTAGAACCTTCAAGAATTTTTTATTTCTAAAAAAAAAAAATCATTTTGATCGGAATTTGTTTTATACCATGATTAATGGAGTGATTATGTTTTAATTTAATTTATTTATATATTAAAATTAAATAATATATTCATTGGTGCGTTTGTTTGGGCACGAGACTTGATTCGAATCTCTTCTCTGATCACAATTTCTTTTTATATGTGTCGGTTGATGATATCGATATGATGTCCGTCGTTTGTAATTCTCTGGGAAGGAGAAGAAGAAAAGACTGACCCGATCTGGTCTAACGGTCGGTCCAATCGCTCCATCCAACCCGACCCGGTCCAACCCAACTGGTTCTGGTCCACTCCAACCCGGTCCAACCGATCAGATACGGCCTATCCAGTTCACTCCAACCCGATCGTCCAGATTTACCCGAATCTTACTCTGTTCTGGTAGTGGGGCGTGCATGTGCGAGTGGGTTCCGGTTCTATGTATGTGTGGATGAAACCAAATTTCGGCTTGAGGTATGTAACTATTGTGGGTTTTAATGTTGAATACATTTTTAGAACATGCCTAGTTCTGATTTTTCTTTGTCTTAAGATAAATTCATATTATATAAACGATCAACTCAGATTATGACAGTTGATCTTTGATCATAAAGAATTTTGGTCTTAATTTTGTTCTCCTGAATATGATATTGGATATAGTTGAATGGTGTCTTTGTTCAATTGGTTGTACCAACTCGATTCTAATGTATTCATTTGGAGCTTAGAAGTACTTGATCACCATTATTGTGTACTTGATATTCTCTTCTCAAATTTGAAATGTTCTGTGGCCCGACTATTAAGAGTCGGTATTTTTTTAAAAAGATACATTGCAAATAAAATCACATGTATTTCCAATTTGTGGAAGAACTCACAAAAGGTGATATGAGTCAGAAAATTTCCATTTCTCTACTTCATCGATGATATTAACGAAACTGTATATGTTGAAGTATGACAACAACAGAACTACCTTTTCCACTCGACCTAAAGTAAGTGGTTGACATGTGTAGTGAGATTCTCTTGGCCTATTGAGATAAAGAAATTTCTCAAATTAAGCTAAATGTATCACCCCGATGTAATAAGGGTTAGACGTAATGACTCATATAAAGCATGAGAAAAGGGACATATATATCATGGGATGAAGCTAAAATGTAATTCTAGCTTCCATCATAAATGAAAGAGTTGAAAATGCACATGGTCATAGGTATTGGTATATACAATTTAATGTGTGTATTGATGAGTGCCAAATATTGTATATATTTGCACCTTTTTATTGGCATTTAAATCATCATTTGTGCACTAACGCTCCATTTTATCCCATATTATGTGTTTTCGTTTTTTCAAGAATAAATACTTTTCTCAATTAATTTTGTATTTTTAGGTACTAAATAAATCCTGGTTAACTCACGGAGCGAAAAGAGCAAAGAAACGGCAAACACTCCCACAGAAAGGCAGCGAAGAATGATGTTTGCAAGAGCCGGATCAACTATAAGCGGGCTTGAAGAGGAAGAATTGTCCTTAAAGAAGATATGGGCTTGGCATACCCAAGGCCCAAAACCCTTACCCAGATCCATTTCCAATGTCCATACCCATTTCCATGAGAGCCGTCAGATTGGATCCATCACATCATCCAACGTTCGCCTCATCACCGAGCATCAAATCTTGAAGCTCCTGTCAAACATCATAGTACCTAACTCCAATCTAAGCCGTCAGAATTGTTGTATCACGCATCCAATGGTCGCTGCAAGCTTGTTACATCTTAGCCGTTCGATTCAATCCAGATGTGATCATCCAACGTATCATCTTCGATGGACATCGAATTTTCTAAACCCGCTCAACACCCTAGCACCAAATATCTTCTCCCAAAACCATCGACTTCTCCTCTTCTTCCCAAATTTCTACGTCTTCATCCCATACCCTGTCTCTGCCGCAGACACCACCTCTGTCATCACCACTGTCTCTGCCGCAGACACCACCTCTGCCATCACCACCACCTCTGCCACAGCCACCCTACGACTTCCATAACCACTCTAACGAAACACCACCTTACCCTATATCTCTAGCCACTTATTTCACCAATTTACCCTCTATCCATCTCTGAAACCCTAGGTGGGAAATTGGTAAAATAGGTGAGTCTATAGAAGTGATTGAAGACAAGAGAGGGAGCAGGAAGAACAGAGAAAGAATGGGTCGACGCTATAGGTAAGGATTATCCCATCCAATCAAGTAAAAATTGTAACCCTAGTTTATTGTTTCCATTTGGGTATTTGTAAGAACCCTAATTTTGTATTTTGGGGTATAAATAGAGATGGGGGTTAGTGTTGTTGGGGTATGCCTGGGTTAGCCAGAGCAAGCCAATAGAGGCCTGGACTAGCCAGTGCCCCCAAGTGTTTATGTCAGTTGAATTTCAGTTAGTGTAAAATGTTGTTAATGGGTAACATTTCAAGTTCAGTTATCTGTATGTGTGTTATCTTCATGTTCTAAGTCAGTTGCTAGGGTTTAGATGAAGCCCTGATCCGCTTCTGTGCATTGCATTCTGCTTATGTTACTCTTGAATGTTTAAATTGTTCTAGAATAAATTCAATCTTAGTGCTTCAATACTTTACTTTCACAATGTATGTCAGGCATCCATTGTAGTCAGGATAACACTGTGTTGATTGTGCTTCAGCTCATGCCTTAGAGACTGTTGTTAATCCCTTGACTAGTTGTGCTTAATTAGACAGTTAGTGCTTCGGATTGATACTTTAGTTGCGGTTGAATATTCTATCGGTGAAACACCTTAGATATAGGGCAGACTTGAATCTTCACCCTTATCTGTTACAAGGACAAGAGTCATATGATCAGTTGAATACATAGTGCAGGTTAGTGGTGGATTCGACAATCCGAGTGCCTTCACTCTCAGTGTTAACATCTTTACCTTTTACATCTTTGTTTTACTAGTCAGTCACTACAAATTCTGTTCTCTTGTTTACTTCATCTGTTCTCTGTTCTCCTGTGCATCTTAGTTTGTGTTTTGTTCTCTAGCATTGCATTTTAGTTCAGCTTCACTGCACTAGCATTCCCTGTCTTCTTCACAGCCTAGGAATAGTTCATCTTAAGCCTCAGAAACTTCAACTTTTACACACCCAAGTCCCCGTGGTTCGACCCGTTCTTGCACTGTTCTACACCCCGACACCGTGCACTTGCGGTTAACTATAGGCTTCTCATCTTTATTCTCATATTTTCTTGCACAATCCCAGCCTACCAAGTTTTTGGCGCCGCTTCCGGGGACTTGGCGTTGTGTGTTGAAGTTTCTTGGCTTGTATCTTAACTATTCTTACACTTTCTTAGTTGTACTTGCATTTATCTTTTAGATTTTTTCTCTTGCTGTTCATTTGCATCATCACTACATCTGCATCTTCTCTGCTCTAGTAGCATTTGCATTTTGCATCTTCACTGCATATTGTTCTTGCATTTATCTTTGCATACTGTTCTGCATCATAACTTGAATCTTTCAATTAATCTTACTGCCTCCTGCATTCACATAATCTCTGCCTTCTTGCTGTGCATCTCATTGCATTTCACTGAACTTGCAAATTTTGCTGCTGTTGTGGTGTTGTGGAGCTGGTGTTGCTGCTGCTGCTCTTGGCTGTGCTGCTGCTGCTGTTGCTGTTGCTGCTGTGAACCAAAGCCCAACTGGACTGTGCAATTAGAACAACAGAGCAGCTGGGCTGTGCTAAAAAGAGTAAGCCTAAATCTAATAACTGTGTGGGCTTGCTTTAAAAACTGAAATTCTGGGCCTTGTAAATTGATTCTGAAACTCTTGGACCCAATTGCACTTTGTTTCTGAACTCTGGGCTTGAACCCAACTTAGAATTTGTAAAACGTTTTTAAGCCCAAGTGGGCCTCGTATTTTGGCTAACTGAGAGCCCAAAAATCAAATACCCAGCCGGGCCTCGTGCATTTCTGGGCTTGGTTCACTGAACTCGTTAGTTGGGCCGTGTACTCAAATCTCTAGGCCGTTCGCTGGGTTTGTCCCACAGAAAATTTGAACCAGTTAGCTGGGCCTCATCCCATTAAAACCAAAAGGAGTTTTCAAAACCCAACAAAACCAAATTTTTCTCCCAACTCAAAACCAAATTCTTGCTCCACCAATGTGGGCTTGCTCCCAATTTTAAAACCAAAGTTTTTCTCCCAATATTAAAAACCAAATTTTTCTTTTTATCTCCCAATTAAAACCAAAAGTTTTCTCCCATTCAAAAACCAAAATTTTTCTCCCTCTTTTTAACCAAAAATCCCAAATAGGCTTTACCTTTAAAGCCTAAAAAACCAAATTTTTGAAACCCATAACTGAAAAGTGTGGGCCTTATTTCTCTTTTTGAATTGTGTGATTGTTTGATAAACTTTACATGTATGGATTTTGGTCTGCCACTGGGAATAAATCTATTAGAGAAGCTTACGGGCAAGATTCACCTTATGAGCCTCCCACAGACCATGATGTCAATTGTTATAGGGATTATTATTATGGACCTTCTGTAGGTCATGAACCTCAATATGCAAACCCTAATGACTATTCACACATATATCATCCACCATTGAGTGAAAATGAACATATAGACAATATCCAACTCACACATTCGTCACTTGTGAATCAGTTAGAGGCTCGGATCACTGCTTTAGAAATGCAAACACATAAGAAATCTGTAGCATCTAGTTCACATAGACGACCTGAAATCTATGCATGTACCTTATGTGGTGGTTTAGACCACCCTGATAAATATTGCTATATTTTGCATGATTATAGGCAATTTAGAGAATCCCATGAAAATCCAAATTATGAAATGCCCACAAATTGTGAGGCTGGTAGTCATTGGGACCATAATCAATCCTTTGAGGGTTGCGATCAATCTTTTATAAACCCTAATGACCATGCACACATGTATCATTCACCACAATTTGAACATGAATAATTTTGTACTCCCATGAATTTAGACTCCACCACAGAAGCTTTCAGACTCAGTGAGCAAAACTTTGCTAGATCTACATCACGAATTCAGGCATATTTAGATCAGATTTTGCTTCACCTACAAAAGGAGGAAATTCATGAGGAAATGTATGTTGTCCTTAACGAAGTGTCTAGTCCCATTCATGTAAATGATGTTGAATATGAACCTAATTTAGAGGAACATGAATCGTCTAATGACACCACCACTGTTAATGAGGACCAATATGCATGTTACCATGATGATGATTATGAAGATTATGATGATAGTGATGTTATGTTAGAAGAACATGAAAATATTGTGGAACCTTTTGGTTCAATAACATATGGCTTCTTGCCCTCGACCTTCATGAATGTTGTTTCTTCTAATACTCATAGGAAATCATATGATATTGGTATTGATATGGTACTTGTACAATTGTTCTTCGAAGATGAGCATGACATAGGAATAGTTGAATCTTCTGTAGACACTAATGTTAATATGCATGACAACATATTTCATGTGTCTGATTCCTTTCCTAAGTCACAAAATGTTATTTCTTCCGATGTTGATTTGAGTACTACGGACAATCATGATACCGATTTAGGTCTTGATGTTTTGTTAGATGAATATTGGCATGATTTACCTGTTTCTGATTTAGGGAAAGTATGTACTAGTACTATTGATCATGAAAATAAATTAGAAGTGCCCGCTTTCTTGCCTAAATCACAGATTGAGATTTTTCCACCCAACCTAGATTTGGTTTGTCACAAAATTTTTATACCAACTAATCTGAGAGTCCCTAATCTAGGATTGGAACTGTGTGCTTCCCAAGTCCTCTTGGACTATTTTTCTGCCAAATATAACATCTTTAAAGAACCACAGTTGGAATTAATTTCTCTGACCATCCCAAACAAAGTCCATTTTGAGTTAGACCTTGTGAATCCCGCACCCCTAAAATGGAAAGATTTTGTGCTTAAAAGTAAACCTGCTGAAAATTACAGGTTTCGGGGTGATTCATCCGGTTTTTCACTCTCGCTCTCATTTCAGTCCAATTTTAGTTGTTTGAAACTGTCTATGTTTCAACACTTTGTCTTTTGGGTTGATCCTCAACTCTTTAGACTGTATGTATATAGTGAATTGTTTGTATATAATCTGGTAGGTAACGTTTAGTGGAATCATATGTTTCTTGTATATATTGTGCTAACCCAATGTGAATTCAGTTGAGTTACTGTTGGGTTTTGCCTTGAATAATGGAGTTCAAAACTTGCTTTCGCCAATATCCGGTAATCTCTTTCCTTTTTCTACACTTAGCATCGTTCTCATGGTATGTGTTATAATCATGTTTATCTTTTGAAACATTGAGGACAATGTTTAGTTTAGGTTTGGGGGTAAAGAGTAGATAGTTTGATAACATTCTATAAAAAAACAGAACTCTTTCTTTTTGAAAAAAAAAAAAATGAAAAAAATCAAAATAAAAAATTAAAAAATTCGAAAAAAAAAACATAAAAATAGAGCTCATTTACCTTGAAATGTTGACTCTTGTGCATGTATGTAAACATAAGAATTCTTAGTCTAGATATTTAGGCACCCTGATTCTAGCACAATTCACATAGTGATAAGAAACTTGCACGCGCACGATCTACCAATACATGTATAGCCTCATCCTTGAGGTGTTCTATCGGAAATCACGATTGCCAATCACTTTAGAATACTGAACGAAACTTGACTAGCTTGTTCTTTGGTTGGTTGGGATAGAAGGTGGAGGTTACATTAAGAAAGACAACCATCGAATTTAACTGGGTGCATCAAAAAGGGCTACCTCTTGCAAAGTGTCATGTAATTTTTTGTTTCTTTTTGCTTATGTACCAAAAGAGTTACCATGTTGTAATTTTTTTTTTCAAAAAAAAAAAAAAAAAAAAAAAAAAAAAAACGATGTATATATTCAGAAAAATATCAAAAAAAAAATAATAATAAAAAAAAATAAAAAAAAATCAAGTATTTATCAATTCCATCCTCTCTTGTTCCAAAAATAAAAGAGAGTCAATGTAAATAAGAGTCAAGCCATCTTTTGTGTTTTTATGTTATAAGCAAGGAAGGGTGTATGCCATTGATGTACAACGCGAGTAATTGTGAAATACCTCCAACTCATTCACAATTCTCGTAAAGTCCGGACAGCTAGCTAGATTTCGACCTCGGTTCTTAGCATGAGAAACTATCTCTTGGTGATTAGTAGTCATAACATCCGATATTTCTTTACACATGTGTAGATACACTTTACACTCTTATCACATGTCTTTATTTGTTATCAGTGCTAGGATTGTGCCTTTGATAGCTAGATTGACATCTCCATTTTGTTGTGAGCTTAAACTGTCTTGCACATGCCACATTTCATGGAATCTGAGCTTATATTTTGTCCTAGAACTTTGTAGGTACGTTCTAAGCAAACCTTCACGCGACTTCAACTCGTCCACTATGGACACTTAGTGGTTTAAAAGGCTTATTGCATTCGCTAAATGCAATCGAGAAACCAGCGACAGTGGTATAGGTAGGATTTCCTTAGTTTTGTTTTACTTGAGGACAAGTAAAATTCAGGTTTGGGAGTATTTGATGAGTGCCAAATATTGTATATATTTGCACCTTTTTATTGGCATTTAACTCATCATTTGTGCACTAACGCTCCATTTTATCCCATATTCTGTGTTTTCGTTGTTTTCAAGAATAAATACTTTTCTCAGTTAATTTTGTATTTTTAGGTACTAAATAAAGCCTGGTTAACTCACGGAGCGAAAAGAGCAAAGAAACGGAAAAGACTCCCGCAGAAAGGCAGCGAAGAATGATGTTTGCAAGAGCCGGATCAACTAGAAGTGGGCTTGAAGAGGAAGAATTGTCTTTAAAGAAGATATGGGCTTGGCATACCCAAGGCCCAAAACCCTTACCCAAATCCATTTCCAATATTCATACCCATTTCCATGAGAGCCGTCAGATTGGATCCATCACATCATCCAACGTTCGCCTCATCACCGAGCATCAAATCTTGAAGCTCCTGTCATACATTATAGTAACTAACTCCAATCTAAGCCGTCAGAATTGTTGTATCACGCATCCAATGGTCGCTGCAAGCTTGTTCCATCTTAGTCGTTCGATTCAATCCAGATGTGATCATCCAACGTATCATCTTCGCTGGACATCGAATTTGCTACACCCGCTCAACACCCTAGCACCAAATATCTTCTCCCAAAACCATCGACTTCTCCTCTTCTTCCAAATTTCTCCATCTTCATCCCATACCTTGTCTCTGCCGCAGACACCACCTCTGTCATCACCACTGTCTCTGCCGCAGACACCACCTCTGCCATCACCACCACCTCTGCCACAGCCACCCTACGACTTCCATAACCACTCTAACGAAACACCACCTTACCCTATATCTCTAGCCACTTATTTCACCAATTTCCCATCTATCCATCTCTGAAACCCTAGGTGGGAAATTGGTAAAATAGGTGAGTCTATAGAAGTGATTGAAGACAGGAGAGGGAGCAGGAAGAACAGAGAAAGAATGGGTCGACGCTATAGGTAAGGATTATCCCATCCAATCAAGTAAAAATTGTAACCCTAGTTTACTGTTTCCATTTGGGGATTTGTAAGAACTCTAATTTTGTATTTTGGGGTATAAATAGAGATGAGGGTTAGTGTTGTTGGGGTATGCCTGGGTTAGCCAGAGCAAGCCAATAGAGGCCTGGACTAGCCAGTGCCCTCAAGTGTTTATGTCAGTTGAATTTCAGTTAGTGTAAAATGTTGTTAATGGGTAACATTTCAAGTTCAGTTATTTGTATGTGTATTATCTTCATGTTCTAAGTCAGTTGCTAGGGTTTAAATGAAGCCCTGATCTGCTTCTGTGCATTGCATTCTGCTTATCTTACTCTTGAATGTTTAAATTGTTCTAGAATAAATTCAATCTTAGTGTTTCAATACTTTACTTTCACAATGTATGTCAGACATCCATTGTAGTCAGGATAACACTGTATTGATTGTGCTTCAGCTCATGCCTTAGAGACTGTTGTTAATCCCTTGAATGTTAGTGCTTCAGATTGATACTTTAGTTGCGATTGAATTTTCTATCGGTGAAACACCTTAGATATAGGGCAGACTTGAATCTTCACCCTTATCTGTTACAAGGACAAGAGTCATATGATCAGTTGAATACATAGTGCAGGTTAGTGGTGGATTCGACAATCCGAGTGCCTTCACTCTCAGTGTTAACATCTTTACCTTTTACATCTTTGTTTTACTAGTCAGTCACTACAAATTCTGTTCTCTTGTTTACTTCATCTGTTCTCTGTTCTCCTGTGCATCTTAGTTTGTGTTATGTTCTCTAGCATTGCATTTTAGTTCATCTTCACTGCACTAGCATTCCCTGTCTTCTTCACAGCCTAGGAACAGTTCATCTTAAGCCTCAGAAACTTCAACTTTTACACACCCAAGTCCCTGTGGTTCGGCCCGTTCTTGCACTGTTCTACACCTCGACACCGTGCACTTATGGTTAACTATAGGCTTCTCATCTTTATTCTCATATTTTCTTGCACAATACCCAGCCTACCATGTATCATAGTAGCAACCAATTTTCATATCAACTTTAATGGCAATTAGAACTTTGTCAGGCCAATCGACTATCTTATTGAGTTGAACGAGATCCAATATCTGCACTTATGGAATGAAAAAATGAGACATAAATTCTCTAAAGCACTTGAGATATATTTGGTGACACGTAATATATATTCACTCTAAAGTACTTGAGTTGAATGCCACTTTTATTACGTAATAAGGCTACACCACTTATTAAAACTCTCAAGACCCAAGTGTCTAACTCATAGTTATTTTTCTTCCACTAGCTTAATCACACCTTGTTAAATTCTGCAGAAACCCATGCAAGTGGATATCATGTGCAAACTCACAGTGATGAGAATTTAATTGAATGCATCTTTTATAGTTTCTAATATATTTGGAAGGAAATATTTCTTAGAGAAACTAATGAGTCAATCTAGTGAAATGTAAATCACTATAGTATTTGGATTATTGAATCCATATTGACTCCGACGATGAAATGTTGGGAATTGACTCATTTAGGCTTTGACATAACCATAAAGGCACTTTGGTTGTGGCATGATGTTTCATTTTGAAAGGAATCATACGTACATCATTGTGTTTGAGTGGACAAGACAATGGGAAAAAGATTGACAAAATGAGAAGTAACTGTATATCTCTCAATAAGTATTCTCTAAAGTACTAGATGCACAACCCCCTTCCCATTATGCTTTTAGGTAAGAAAGCATATCACTCATTTTTACAAAGTCTTCAGTAAAAAATGATCGAGACCATCCTAAGATGTAAATGGTAAAAATTCCATATTACAAAGAAAACAAGGTGAAATTTAGAAAAATATTCATGCAGAATGCGGACCATTAAAGTGACTGATGGATCTGGTAAATGTTTTGACATTTGGACTAGTTATAGTTCCCAAGAAATTTGCGTTTTAAAACTCCTAGCACATATTAGACAATGTAAAGTGCAAAGGCTAACCACCCTTGTTAGTGCTAGAGAATTTACATCAAAAGGACTTGATGAATATTGCATGTTTAATAGGATCAATATAGAACATCTTATACTGAATGGTCTCGCAGAGGCTTCCATCAAAGGTTACATATGGTGTCTAAGGAATAGGTTATGCGTACCAAAATACCTTTTATTGATTTGGGGATATGCAATATTACGCGCATCTTTACTTAATTCGTTTTAGAACCCAATATTAGTCAACCTATTCTGCGTACCAGTTGGTAACTGAATTTAAGCCTGACATTTGTGTTCTTACGCATTTTTGGTTGCACTATATATGTGCCATTACGAGTCCACATCGTACTATGATGGGTCACGAAAATGATTAAGTAATTTTGTTGGATATTTACTCTCAACAATTATACGCATTTTAAAACCTTTGGCAGGAGATCTCTTATTGCTAAATTTGCAGGTTATCACTTTAATGAAACAGTCTTCCCGTCGTTAGGGGGAGATAAGAAACAATATTTTCTAAGGGAACGACATGAACTGTCGTGGTGTGTTCCCACTGTGTCTCATATTGGTTATTGTATTTCACAAATGTAAATGTGAAGTGACAAAGAATAATCAATTTTCAGAATGTAAACTGATGTCGCTAAAGTGACAAGATCACACATAACATCTGCAAATATTCCTGCAAGGTTAGAAATCCTCAGCATGGGGTACACCTAAGGTGTTGCAACTACACTTGGTGGAAGTGTAGTTGAGGCCGTGGCTCCATAAAGGAAGATGGAGAGACCACCAGGTTCAGTTAATACTCACCAAGAAAGGAAGTATATGAGTAAGGTACAACCTAATTTGTATCATTAATGAAATCATCTCATTTGATTGTATCTGACTATGTCCATGAATCAATACTGGAGGACGTTCTGAAGTTTTAAATGATTCTAAAGAACAATGAAATCCTGACGGATTATGAGAATACACATGAGTGAATGGAAGGATCATGCGTGCACAGTGATGATATAATCCATAAATAGTTGCTCTAGAAATAGAGCACAATGAGACCGAACCATGCTTTATTTTGATTAATTTCAAATAAATAGCATATTTGGCCTACACAATCCAGGTAGAAATTAGTTCGTTGGAAAATATACGGGTATTTGGTGTGATAGTGCTAACCAACATACATAATTAATTTGTCATAAAGCATAATGAGAAGAAAGTAGTCTTGAAGTACAAAGACTCGCTTTGTGGCACGAGGTTTCTCACAAAGCCCTGGAATTGTTCTCTTTTAATGAACGTTATAGAGTTTCGCTACTTAGTTAGCTTGGTAATTTCAAAAGGACTTGAAATGAAACATATGTATGTGGTTGTTACGTATCTCTGAAAAGAATCAAGAGATAGAAGATATTTACAAAAGTACTTGATAGACTTTTGTTGCCCAAATCAAATGACTCTAAACCACAAAGTGCGTTTATAGTTAGATAGAACGCTCACTTAAAAAGTCAAGCAATCAAGCGGATGTGGTATACCCGTCTAAGTAGCTATTTGATTTGGAAAGGATAAACAAGTAAGTTATTTTTCCTTGCGTATTCATAAGAAAGTTCCTGATTTGGAATTGTAGCTATTCATGTTGATGGTACAGACATGATGTGTACTCTTTATGTAATAAGAGACCTTAAAAGCTATTTAAAATCCGAATTTGAGATGAAAAATCTAGGGAAAGCTCGATCGAATACTGAGCTTGTGGTATATTATTCCACCAGTTTGCATATGTCTAAAGTTGTCAGGAAATTTAACAAAGACATGCATCCTGATAGCACTCCCATGATTAGTCGAGGTTAAAATGTAAGTAAGTAACCATTTCGTCCAAAGGAATATGACGAAGATGTGTTGGGAGATGAAATTCCCATATCTAAGTACAATAGACGCATTGTTGTACTTAGTATAATAATGTACTCGATTAAATTTTACATCCTCAGGGAACTTGTTAGCTAGATATAGCTCCGCTCCAACACAACGTCATTGGAATGGTATAGTGAACGTAATCATGTACTTAAAAGTAACCATTGACATAAATTTGTTTTATCCCTATAAAGACACTAAAAGGAATGCTAATGAAAGTGCAATCCAAAAGTTGTTGATTATGAAGGAACAATAATCTCTTCTCCAACGAAAGTAATCAGAGGGAGATATGGTAGATTATTTTCTATGTTATTACCGATATTCAGTTTCGAAAAGTACATGACTAAAGGAACTGTCTGGAACAACTCTGAAAGTAATCAGGGGGAGATGCCGACATCAGGAGGAGGATCCAAGGATATGATGTCAACATAATTTACTTCGAAATTGAATCTGTGTTGTACTCTTTTTCCCTTCGATCGAGAATAGTTTTTCCCAAGGGGTTTTGTTACTCGACAAGGGTTTTAGTGAGACAACACTAAACACATCAAGTATGTTGAAAGTTGAAGACATAAAGATCGCGTTGATATTACTGAAGATATATGAATCAAAGAAATAAATGGCGATAGTCTGTTAAGAAACGTAACTTCCAGAATCAACAACAAGGTCTTATAAACATTCAAGTCACCAAAGTAATGTATGATAAAATCCCTTTGATTACAGTAGACTAATAAAAATTGTCTGATATCATGGGAGCATCTAATGGTGTGTTGAACTCTTTTCCTTCACCGAGGTTACTTTTTCCCGCAGGGTTTTATTGCTCGGCAAGGTTTTTAATGAGTCAACAACAAACACCGAGAATGTAATTTTACATCTAAGGCTATTGTCTCTCTCACGAGCATTTTCTGCCTTAGGAGTTGTGAAGCAACTAGTCAACTTCATTGGAGCAAAGTGATCATCTGCAATAGATCACCTTTACTTGCATCTGTCACGTTGTATTGTTTTCCCTTTGTTAAGGTTTTATCCCACTGGATTTTCCTTGTCAAGGTTTTAATAAGGAAACGTATACGCGTCCAACTATGTTCTAAGTTTAATTAATATTGTACTCTTTTTTTTTAGTTCAGGTTTTGTGTCTCAGGGGTTTTCCTGACGAATTTTTAACGAGGCAATTAACTTAGACTCGTCGATCTTTGAAGATCATATTTCATGTGATGAACTACATGTAAAATACGAGACAACATGTGAAGTATTACATGTGAAGAGTTGTACCAAGGTATTGTCCCACTGGGTTTTTTCCTTGTTAAAGTTTTAATGGAGCAATTTTCTTAAACATAATAGTCATCAAGGAGAGAACTACATCTGAAGACCTATATCTGAAGCACTGTATGTGAAGTACTGCATATGAAGTTATATTAAACCGCACAAGGGGGAGTATTGTAGGTATTTAGCCCATGGATGTGCGGCCCAATATAGTAGCTATGGATTTATTCTTATTGTATATAAAGGACTGTATCCATGTAACACATACTATTCCTAATGAATATAATCTCTTTTTTTTGTGCCTGTTTATCTTTCCCATCCACTCCAATAATAGATATCATTTTTTAATTTTTTTTATTAGATTTCAAGGTAATAGATAAAATTAATCTAAATAGATAAAATACCAATTAAGATAAAATTATAAATATTAAGGGAATAGCGAAAAGTATGGCTATGCTGACTTAGTCAATCAAGCAAATTTCTTCATCTTCTTCATTCAATCTAGATGTGTTTATTTCGATTCTCTTTTTAATCTTATATATTATTATTTTTTTCTTCTAATCTATCATGTTTTAATCAGCTTTGATCTTTGATTTTTAACCTAATTTTGTTGTGAAATTTCTAGTTGTGCCCTAACTTTTTATTTCTTGTTTTTCTTATATAATGTTCTTTTTAGATCTATATTGATTCTTTTGTTGTCTTGTATTAATCGTATTTGTCTTCTTCATGTATTTTAAAATATAATAATTTGTTTTAATTCATCGACTTTAAGCCTTGATTGATATTCCCTAAATGTTAACTTCTTAATTTGTTTTTCCAGAATAGGTCATAAGCTAAAAGAGGTGCAAACATAGAGTTACTGACACATCATCATGAGATTTGATTAAACAAAAAATATTTGGAGAAGTTGGTTAGTAACTGATATTGGGTATGGTTCATTGAATCTTCAATCTATTTAAAAATAAATAAAATAATAAGTTCTTGTTTAAAGGGACAAAGTAATTTGTGAAGAATCGTTTGGTGAGATGTTTCTGCATATTGAGATCCTACTTAGAGTGGGGATTCGATTCTGAAAAACGAGAGTATCCAAATACACCACAATCTTTTTGTTTTAACCTATAAGTCATATACTGAATTTGATCGTCTATGAATAGAGTCGAGACAATACAAAAATTTGGTTCACACTCCGTGTGATCGTCTATGGATACAAGATCGAGACAATACAACAACAAAGTTTATTTCTTGATAATAGGTTCGGTGATAACCGAAACTCTATAGGATCACTATCAAGTATTGCGGATTTAACGTATTTGTGTATTTTACTTTATTGTAATAAAACAATTATAATGCGGAAATCAAAGTAAAAGGCACAACAAGATTTTGTTAACCACGAAACCGCAAATGCAGAAAACCCCGGGGACTTAGTCCAGTTTTGAAGACTCTCAAAATTAAGCCGTTATACAAAATCTAATACCAACTTCGTATAGTTGAGACCAATCAGACTACCCTAGCTACTTAGTTCCCTCAGTATCCCTGCGCCTTCGACTTCTAGAGTCACGCACATGAATAGCAAGTCCTTTGGATCGTATACCAAACAACAAAGGAAGAATCTGTTTGGTAACCACTCTAATCAATCTTTCTACAAGATATAGATGAGTCGTTTGACAAAGGATCTTCCGTTTAATCTAATAAACTCCTTTCTTTGGTTAGATCAATCTAACTTTAACTACCAAAATAGTCAAATATAGATTCACACTTAATCAATATAAATCTCAAAGAGAATTATAGAGAATGCCGATCTCACGCAACTAATCAATCGATAAATCGATTCTAGTTGGATACCATCCGATCAAGATTTGTGCACACAAATTCACAAGATACGAAAACTAATAAGAAATCTTCTTCATCTTCTTCATCTTCTTTAATCTTCAATAAACCTGCACAACACCACTTGAATCTCTTGTGATCAATCACGCACAGAACGGAATTTGTTAACAATGGATCATCACAAGATGTCTTTAGATCTACAAACAATTCTAAAGATCTCGTCGATACTCTGATCTAGTTTGAGTGAGAGAAGAGTCTCAAGCATAAACAAACTAGGTGCGATCAAAGTTTCAACAATAGTTAGTCAATCAAATCAATCGAAAACTAATAATACTACAATTATCTAGTTTCCCACCAACGGTACTCGTAGAGCTTCTTGATCCCGCAGAAGTCTTTAAACGAGCGGTAGTAAGAGATTTTACCTAATCAGGATACTTTCCTCTCCGAATATACGGATCCACCAGAAAACAACAAGTGATGAAGTTTGCTCGACTCTTAGGATAGTTTGCTAGAAATGTAAACTTGGGTATTTATAGACCAAGGATGTTTCGACACCAAGGAATTTCTAAAACCGAAAATATTCTCAAGATTTGCAATGAATGACAAATTCGGTTTTCCTAATTCCAATAAATGATTGTCCAATATTTCTGAAATCTCTAAATAGAAAATTTTCAATTAGTAAATGGACATTACTAATTTTTATTTTCTAGAGCTATGCATTAATTGATGGTAATGAAAGCATATAAACTAAAAACCTTAATTAAAAGATTCGCAAGTTATTTCGGCACATGATCTCCTTGAGTACTAAGGAATATCTTTGAACAATAAACGATAAGAGTTACTTCTCGTGTTCAAAGTATGTTGACATCTTTTCACTGCAAATCCTTATTTCATATTTACATGGATTTGCTTCTTGGAATCGGTTATACCACACTTCTAAACAAGTTTAGAACTAGTTTGCCTGTTTTCCAAGACTACTATGTGATTGGACATCTCAAGGCACAATGGTTAGTTGTGATCGGTTATTCCAAGTCACATACATGTGTTCAATCGGTTATACCAATCACTAGGATCGGTTACCTCAACATGTCACCTACTTGTGATCGGTCACACTAGTCACTAGGATCGGTTACACCAATTACAAGGATCAGTTACATTTATACTTGGTATCTACTTGTGATCGGTCACACCAGTTACTAGGATCGGTTACATCAATTACAAGGATCTGTCACACAAACTTGTGATCGGTCACACCAATTACTAGGATCGGTCATACCAATTACAAGGATCGATCATACCTCACATGGTGATTACTTAGGATCGGTTACATAAATTACCAAGACCGGTCATACCAAATCATAAGTCAGGCATTATGATTAGTTATACCAAGATACATAACCCGAGTTAAGATCGGTTCTACCAACTCACACATATTGGTCATCCAAAGATATGCAACGAATATCCGGACCAATAAGCCTACTGATTTCCTTTTCGATTCACGAAATAAGTTCATGAATGTACTTCCTTTAAAAAAATATAAAACATTGTTTCCTGGGATGAAATATTCACCGTAACCCATACACATAATCATAATAATATATACAAGATTATGTCGATGTCATATCTACGAAGTCCAAAAGATAAGCGTTATACTTCGTAGTCTAATTCCTTAATACTATGATCATACTATTATGATCATGTCTCATCACTAGAGTATCATATACAATATGTACAGTATATACAGCTACGCAGTTATGTTTTCAATATAGCACAACTTGAAAGATACGTTAGAAATGAAACAAGTTCAAGTCAGTATTACTAAGATCAAGTGGAAGGATGGTGTCTTTGTTGTAGTTCGCTACTTCTTCACATTCTTCAGGGACTTTAGAGTAATACTTGTATGTATCAACATTTCTAGACTTTCTAGTCTAACCTAAACGAAGTTGACTCTAGTATTTAATCAAGCGACTTTAGATGAGTTTTGACACACTAAAATATGACAACCAAACTTGACATACCAACACTTGGTGAGTTCAACCGAGCAATTCTCTAACAGATTCTATTAACTCTATAAATATAGTTTGCTTACTGAAAAAGTGGGGTACAAAAACCACACCCAATATTTTGTTCGGCAATCTAAATGGACTAACTCCAATATACTTTCAAGAGAATCAACTAGACAGTCATACTCGATCAAAGAAAATATACCTGAGAGTTATATCTCAATTTCTCAATTCAATCTGCAATCAAACAAATAAGAATTTGCGAGACCGATTGATATGAGAAATAACTTGGACGGTATCACAAACCAATATCCAAGTGTCAATCAATTCAATCAACAACCCAAAGGTAGGATTCAAGAA
This sequence comes from Papaver somniferum, assembly GCF_003573695.1. Taxonomy (NCBI): domain Eukaryota; kingdom Viridiplantae; phylum Streptophyta; class Magnoliopsida; order Ranunculales; family Papaveraceae; genus Papaver; species Papaver somniferum. The sequence continues at coordinate 171,620,166 of NC_039365.1, forward strand.
CTGATTGAACTTAACGCACAACCTGTGATATTTCTATTATATAACAAAATATAATGTGGAAAAGAAATAACACAGACACCAGAAATTTTGTTAACGAGGAAACCACAAATGCAGAAAAACCTTGGGACCTATTCCAGCTTTGAACACCACACTGTATTAAGCCGCTACAGACTCTAGCCTACTACAATTTAACTTCGGACTGGAATGTAGTTGACCTCTAATCAATCTCACAATGATTAAGGTATTATCGCGTTCCTTACGTCTCCAGAACCACGCCGGATTCTACACACTTGATTCCCTTAGCTGATCTCACCCACAACTAAAAGTTGCTACGACCCAAAGTCGAAGACTTGATAAACAAATCTGTTAGAGCATTGCTCGTTCAAACTCACAAGCGTTGCTATCTCAAACTTGTTTTTCAATTTTAGTGATCAAAACTATAAGTCTTGATTTTTGGTCTACTTATAGCGATATCTCAGACTAGGATAGATTGTGTACTTGAGCATTAGTCTTCACGGCGTTCATCAATTGAATACGAAGAACTACTAAGGAGAGCTTGTAGAACTTCATCAACAAAACGTATGTGGAGATTGAAACTCATCTATCACTTGGAAAGTCTATTTTTACTCTATCTCCTATATTGAGACAAAAGTCGTATTGCTACATAGTTTTCGATTATACACATTTGAGATTTTGAGCTGAGTTTAACTCGCTTACATGTTTCTCGAAATATGTGTTGGTAAGCTTTCGCTTCAACCAAGTTCATCTTATACTCTTGATGAAAGTCAAAAGATGATCATGTGAAAATCGCCGAGTAACATCTTACATGGTTTGTGTGATACAATCATTTGGTGTGGACTTGGAATATTTCATAATGATTATTTCAATAACTTGAAAATTGCTTTGATGCTAATAGTTCATCAAACAACTACTGTCATCCTCTAAGAATGTTTCAATGAATGAAATGGAGTTTAGAACACTTAACCGTTATTGGATTATAAACATAGTGTGTGTTCTGACATATATGTGATCCATGTCCGGGAACCATGGTATGCATACCCGTATGCATACCTGTTGGTTTTTGAAATTCCGAGAGCCTAGTACACATACCGGTACACGTACTTGCGTAAGGTTTGGGTCCAGGAATTTTAGTTGGGTTTTGTGGTATACGTACCTGTTCACATACTGGCGAACCAAAACTCAGTCCGGCTACTTAAGTATGCTTACCCGTTTGCATACTTGAGTGGTTAAAGTTCTAAAATCGTTTGTTCATGAACTAATACATTTATATAATAAGGAATGCATTCTATGCAAACCGTGTATATAATTTTCATGAATTGATTCGAGTGAATCAAACCGATTTTGCTTCAATTGTGTTCTTGTATACTTCTATGAGAATGTAGCAATTGAACAAATCTATAACTAGTTTCATTTGAGTTATTTGAACTAGTTGTGGTTAAGATGAATAAGGTTGATATGAGAGTGTTCATATAGCTAACTTCAGTTAAGTACCGTTGAGCCAACCTAGTGTACACGTTTAGGTACGGTTACTCAAACTTAAATGAAGATACATTTCGTTTGTGTGTAACAAGCTAAGTTGGATCTAAAGGTTGAAAGATATTAGCTTGAATCTAATAAGGTTTTCATCTAACTGCGAATATTGAATGCTTGGTTACCATGGTAACTTAGAATGCAAACCCTGATTTGAGAATTATATAATGGAGAACTCTAGAAACTGGGAAACCTAATCCCCACACCTTCTGTGTGATACTAGTTGCGACTAGAGTCGATTATCCTTTAACCTTAGGTTTTTCATGTAACCCTGTAGGTTAACGACTTGAATACTTCATTGGGATTGTGAATCCAGACCCAACTATTTTCTCTGTATTTGCATGTTCTGATCTTACTTCTATTATCGTGATTGAGTATTATCTTTGCTAAGATTTGCTTGAGATTTATTTCCGATAGGTAAGATTAAAAGAAGTCACAAACATCTTCGTCTCATCGTTTGTGATTCCACAATATCTTGTTTCGCTTCCATATGATTAAGATTATTGTGAGGTGATTGATAATACTTGGCTGTTCTTCGGGAATATAAGTCCGATTTATCAATTGATTCTCGTGCACCTTGATTTATCAAAATACGCAACAAAACTCGTAGGTATTTTTGTGGGAGACAGATTTATCTATTCCAATAGACTTTTCAGTGTGAGACAGACTTGTTTATCAAGTCTTCGACTTTTGGTCGTAACAACTCTTAGTTGTGGGTGAGATCAGCTAAGGGAATCAAGTGCGTAGAATCCTGCTGGAGTTCAGAGACGTAAGGAGCGCAACTGTACCTTGATCAGTGTGAATTTATTAGGGCTCAACTACATTCCAGTCCGAAGTTCATTTGTAGTAGGCTAGTGTCTGTAGTGGCTTAATATAGTGAGGTGTTCAAATCTGGACTAGGTCCCGGGATTTTTCTGCATTTGCGGTTTCCTCGTTAACAAAATTTCTGGTGTCTGTGTTATTTCTTTTCCACATTATATTTTGTTATATAATAGAAATATCACAGGTTGTGCGTTAAGTTCAATCAGTTCTTGAATCCTACCTTTGGGTTGTTGATTGAATTGATTGACACTTGGATATTTGTTTGTGATACCGTCCAAGTTATTTCTTTTTTTTAATCGGGCTCGCAAATTCCTATTTGTTTGATTGTATATTTAATTGAGAAATTGAGATATAACTCTTTGATATACTTTTCTATAGATTGAGTCTGACTGTCTAGTTGATTCTCTTAAAAATTATATTGGAGTTTGTCTATTCAGATTTCTGAACGAAATATTGGGTGTGGTTGTTAGACCCCCACTTTTTCAAGTGGTATCATAGCAGGCAAACACTATAAACCTAATAAGTTTTTGTTTGACTGATCCTTAAAGTTTTTCCTTATGGGAAATTACTTTGGGAAACTTGTTCTGGGAATCTGTAACGCACGCCAGAAGTCCTTAAAGATTTTTCAAAGCTTATTATCTGTTAGAGCACTGTTCGGTCGAACTCGCAAGCGTTGCAATCTCAAGCTTGTTTGTCAAGTTTAGTTACCAAAACTATAATTCTTGATTTCTAGTCTACTTATAGCTAAGTCTCGTACTAGGATAGAAAGTGTAGTTGAGATCTAGACTCCACGACGTTTATCATGCAAAGACGAAGAACTACTCAAGGAACTGGTGGAACTTCATCGACTAAAAGGTATGCGGAGACTTGAACTTATCTATCACTCAAAAGTCTATCTACTCTATCTCCTATCGTGAGACAAAAGTCGTATTTGCTATATAGACTTCGATTATACACATTTGTTATTTCGAACCGAGTTTATCTCGCTTATCCATTTCTCGAAATATATGTTGGTAAGATTTCGCTTTGTCCAAGTTCATCTTTACTCGTGACGAAAGTCATGTTGATTGTTTCAATCTCTTGAAAATCGCTTTGATGAAAAATGGAGTGTGAATAACCTCTATATAACCTCCTCTAAGAATGTTTCAATGATTGAAATGAGAGTTTAGAATATGTAACCATCTTTGGATATAAGCATATAGTGTGTTCGCACATTAGTGTATAAGTCCAAAACCGGGAACCAAATATATGCATACTTGTGTGTGTACTAAATGGTTGATGGAGACTGGGTACGTATACGTACCCGTATGCATACTGGCGAAATTCACGTCCGTGAATTTCTGTTGAGTTTGGAATTCAAAACCAACTCAATCAGGTTACCAAAGTATGCGTACCCGTACGCATACTGGCGGAAAGTTCACATCCGTGAATTTCTGCTGAGTTTGAAATCCAAAACGAACTCAATCCAGTTACTTAAGTACGCATACCCGTACGCATACTTAAGTGTGTTACTTTCTCAAATTGGTTTGTTCATGAACTAAAACGTTTATATAATACGGAATGGAATTTACAAACCGTGGATATAATGTTCATGAATCGATTCGAGTGAATCAAAATCGATTTTATTTCGATTTTGTCTTGTATACTTCTATAAGATCTAAGCAATTGAGAAACTCTCTAACTAGTTCTTTTAAGTCATTTGAACTAGTTATGGTGAAGATGAATATGGTTGATATGAAAGTGCTCATATGGCTAACCATTTGGTTAACTACTGTTGAACCAACTAGGTGTACATGTTTGGGTACGGTTACATAAACCTAAATGAACGTGCATTTCATTTGTGTATAACAAGCTAAGATTCAATCTAACGGTTGAAAGATATTAGCTTGAATCTAATCAGATTTTCATCTAACGGTAAATATTGAATGCTTTGTTACCAAGGTAGCATTGATTGTGAACCCTGATTTGAAGACTTTATAAAGGAGAACTCTAGAAACTAGGAAACCTAATCCCCATACCTCCTGTGTGATACTAGTTGTATAAGCTAGAGTCGATTATCCTTTAACCTTAGGTTTCTATCGAGACCCTATAGGTTAACGACTTGAAGACTTCATTGGGATTGTGAAGCCAGACCCAACTATTTTCTCTGTAGTTGCGTGATCTGATCTTGTTGTTTCTATCATATTGAGTACAGTTGTAAAATTGGATCGAGATTAATTTATCTGATAGCAAGATATAAAAGTAGTCACAAACATCTTCGTCTCATCGTTTGTGATTCCACAATATCTAGTTTCACCATCATACAATTTAGATTATTGTGAGGTGATTGATATTTCTAGGATGTTCTTCGGGAATATTAGTCTGGTATATCAATTGGTTCCTGTTCACCTTGATTTATCAAAAGACAGAACAAAACTCGTAGGTATCTCTGTGGGAGACAGATTTATCTATTCCTGTAGACTTTTCTGTGTGATACAAATTTGTTTATTAAAGTATTCGACTTTAGGTCATAGCAACTCTTAGTTGTGGGTGAGATCAGCTAAGGGAATCAAGTGCGTAGTATCCTGCTGGTATCAAAGACGTAAGAAGCGCAAATGTACCTTGGATCAGTGTGAGATTGATTGGGGTTCAACTAAAGTCCAGACCGAAGTTAGTTTGTAGTGGGCTAGTGTCTGTAGCGGCTTAATACAGTGTGTGTTTAATCTGGACTAGGTCCCGAGGTTTTTCTGTATTTGCGGTTTCCTCGTTAACAAAACTTATGGTGTCTGTGTTATTTCTTTTCTGCATTATATTTTGTTATATAATTGAAATATCATAGGTTGTGCGTTGAATCGATCAATTGGTAAATCCAACATTTGGTTGTTGATTGAAATTGATTGATACTTGAACATTGGTCTTTGGTACCGTTCAAGTTAATTTCTTTGGTATTCAATTAGACTCGCAGGTCTTTATTTGCTTGAGTAAGTATTGAATTGAGATATAACTCCTTGATATACTTTTTATTAAGATTGAGTCTGATTGTCTAGTTGATTCTCTTAAAAGTATATTGGAGTTAGTCCATACAGATTGCTAACGAATTATTATGTGAGGTTGTTAGACCCCCACTTTTTCATTATCTACTAGACCTCTGGTCCCTCTAGATAATCTCTCTTCATCTAAAACATTGGAAATCCTAGATGATGAAATACAGTCTAAAGGACAAATTAAAAGCTCTTCTAAGAAAAATCGCTCGAGAAAACAAAGTCAAAGCTCAAAGGTATGAAATCTCAATAGATTGCTTCTTAATCTTTTTGAAGAATACTATCATGATGGATCTATTGACAAAGATCTATTTAAAACTTTTAAAAGTGTTTTCAAATTCTTAGAAAAACTCAATTTGATTGAGGAAAAGAATTGTTCTGATAAAAGTTTTGTATCTGTCAAATCATGTAAGCATGATGTACGAATTAAAAATGTTGTCAACCCATATGAATTCAATAAACGGGATTCTTGTAGGTTTAGTGCAGGTTCTAAATGTCAGAAAACATTTTTTTCCTAGTAATAAGAAAATGGAGTTAAAATGCTCTATTAACCCTGGTTATCATCATCATTATGATTATATCACTGATATTGTTCACAAATATCGACCGAAAACTGTGCATGAGGTTGACTCTGCACATAGTGCCTCTTGGTAACAAGATTGTCTCTACCCCATTTGTATATAACTTGAGATGGGCAAGTAACGACGTGATTCGTTTTGAACTTGGGTTAATTTGTTTTTATTTTATTTTTTTTGAGAAAAACTTCTTGACTGATTTTTTATCAGTCTGTTCACCCAAGGATAAAAGTATTTAGTTTTTCTACTATATTTTTCGCACTATATTGTGTCCTCACAGGTTGCGATCCTTTGGTACTGAATACTTAAAATCCTACATTCCTTTTGTGGGTCGCGGTTCAAAAACGGGTCCAAGCCCATCCTTGGGTCTATAAAAGTAGTGGTACGTGTACCCTTCTTCTACCTCCCTTCTTGTCCGCGTACGTGAACTTTTCTAGGGTTCATGTATTTTCTCCGTTAATCATCTTTGGAGATCAAAAAGTGAAAAGGGTTTTCAAGGGACATATCAAGTAAGTCTTCTCTTCCTCTAATCTCTCTCAATTTCTAGATCTCATGAGGAATTTCAAGGTTTCGAAAAACATGGGTTCTTCATCCTCTTCTAGCATGAACTTACCTATAGATCAAAGTTCTATTAGGATTAGGTTTGTCAATGATTCTTGTGGAAAGGTTTTTGAAAGGATTTCTTCTAATGGGTTTATTCTAGAAAAGAAATTGGATTTTGTTAGTGGACATAAAGAAGATTTGGTATGTTTTGAAAAGTTTAATCTTGGGAATATCTTTGATGGTCTTGGTGAAGGTTTTGACACTCTTACAAGAATCTTCTATGCTAACATCTATGGTGTTAATTATGAAGACATGGAATTCAAGACCATGATAAATAGAAAACGGATTCTTGTCAATAGAGACTTCATTTCAAGGATCACTAAAATTCCCTTAGGGAATTTTTCTCCTTCCAAGACCTAGTCGTGAAAGACCATCTTATGAAACCATTTCAAATGGTCTTTGTGGTAAGAATGTTGATTGGAATGAAGGAAAATTTCCTACTAATTATCTTAGTCTTGCCTTTATATCTTTTGGAAAACTTGGTATATCAAATCTTTGTCCCTCCACGATTGAGAATTCTCATCAGAGTCGTGAGTTTGCAGAGTTGGTCTATTTCCTTGAATTGAGAACTCAAAGTCTCGACATTTGTGGGTTTATCATTCATCAAATGTTGTCGATGACGTCTTCCAACAAGAAGTTAGGCTATCCTTGCTTGATTGAGCGAATTTTTCGCATCTTATCCATTGCTCACATTGGAAACTCTATTGGGACTCCCAAGCTTGTTCGCCCTTATACTTTCAAACGTATGAAGGAGAATGCTTGCAAGAGACAAAGATGTGACATTCCTATTACCTCGTATGATTCTTCCTCCGTGAAGCTTCTTCATCAAATTCACAAGGGTGTTTGTAAAAGTTATGCCAAGGTAAGGTGTGTGCAAGAACAATTACATGTGATTGCTACCAAGTTTCCTGAAATCAAGGAGGACATGGATAAGATTTGTGCCACTTTTATGGTCTCCGATGATGATTAGATTTTCGTGCTTTATCTAGGAAACTTATTATGAGAATTTATTCTTGTGTTTTTAAAAAGGTTAACTAGGGTTTGGAATAATAACTATTGTGAGTACATATAGCTATTGCCAAGTTATTTGGAAGATGATTTTTGCAGTATTAATCTTTATGATTTTATATATTGCAAATTGTTACGAGATATGTTGTTTATGTCCATGAACCTTGACTGTCCCATATGTGTTCAAAAGTTAACTCTATTATATGACGGTAAGCAAATATTGATAAAAGATCGAATGAGCTTTTGACAATAAAAGTTAAGCCTATTATGTCATTATGCAAATAATGATGGAAGATATGAACTTTTGTTTACAAATATTAAGTATATTATATGTCATTGTGCAAATAATGATGAAAAATAGAATGAATCTTCGATTATTCCGCAGTATTGGTCTTTCCCCGATCCACATCTTTGTGTATGTACTGTGTTGATCCGTAAGTTTTCTTATGTTGAGCATGGCCAATTGGATTGATCATCTTCTTTGTGGTTAATTCATTGATATTTTTGGATTCAAATTCATGCTTCATGTGGTTTTTTAATGTCCAAAGAAATCCTTCTTTCCTTGTAAAAATATGGTCGCCCTTGTTGTTCTTTCGGAAATGAAATTATATGGGGGAGAGTTCTTAATTGAACTTGTGCTTAAGATGAATAAGGTTGATATGAGAGTGTTCATATAGCTAACATCGGTTAACTACTGTTGATCCAACCTAGTGTACACGTTTAGGTACGGTTACTCAAACCTAAATGAAGGTACATTTCATTTGTGTGTAAGAAGCTAAGTTCGATCTAACGGTTGGAAGATATTAGCTTGAATCTAATCAAGTTTTCATCTAACGGTGAATATTGAATGCTTGGTTACCAAGGTAACTTGGATTGCAAACCCTGATTTGAAAACTCTATAAGGGAGAACTCTAGCAACTAGGAAACCTAATCCCCACACCTTCTGTGTGATACTAGCTGCGACTAGAGTCGGTTCTCCTTTAACCTTAGGTTTTCACGTAACCTTATAGGTTAACGACTTGAAGAATTCATTGGGATTGTGAAGCCAGACCCAACTATTTTCTCTGTAGTTGCGTGTTCTGATCTTACTTCTACTATCGTGATTGAGTATTATCTTTGCTAAGATTTGCTTGAGATTTATTTCCGATAGGTAAGATTAAAAGAAGTCACAAACATCTTCGTCTCATCTTTTGTGATTCCACAATATCTTGTTTCGCTTCCATGCGAATAAGATTATTGTGAGGTGATTGATAATACTTGGCTGTTCTTCGGGAATACAAGTCCGGTTTATCAATTGGTTCCTGTGCACCTTGATTTATCTAAAGACGGAACAAAACTCGTAGGTATTTTTTTGGGAGACAGATTTATCTATTCCAATAGACTTTTCTGTGTGAGACAGATTTGTTTATCAAGTCTTCGACTTTGGGTCGTAACAACTCTTAGTTGTGGGTGAGATCAGCTAAGGTAATCAAGTGCGTAGAATCCTGCTGGTATCAAAGATGTAAGAAGCGCAATTGTACCTTCATCAGTGTGAATTGATTAGGGCTCAACTACATTCCATACCGAAGTTAGTTTGTAGTGGGATAGTATCTGTAGAGGCTTAATATAGTGTGGTGTTCAAATCTGGAATAGGTCCCGGGGTTTGTCTTCATTTGCGGTTTCCCCGTTAACAAAATTTCTGGTGTTTGTATTATTTATTTTCCGCATTATATTTTGTTATATAATAGAAATATCGTAGGTTGTGCATTAAGTTCAATCAGTTCTTGAATCCGACCTTTGGGTTGTTGATTGAATTGATTGACACTTGGATATTGGTTTGATACCGTCCAAGTTATTTCTCTTATTCAATCGGGCTCGCAAATTCCTATTTGTTTGATTACAGATTGAATTGACAAATTGAGATATAACTCTTTGATATACTTTTCTATAGATTGAGTCTGACTGTCTGGTCGATTCTCTTGAATGTATATTGGAGTTTGTCTATTCAGATTGCCGAACGAAATATTGGGTGTGGTTTTTAGACCCCGCTTTTTCAAAATCTGTCTCCCACAGAAAAGTCTATGCAGATATATAAATCTGTCTCCCACATAAATACATATGAAGTTTGTTCCGTCTTTTGATAAATCAAGGTGCACAAGAACCAATTGATAAACCGAACTTATATTCCCGAAGAACAACCACGTAATATCAATCACCTCACAATAACTTAACTATATGGTAGTAGAACAAGTTATTGTGGAATCACAAAAGATGAGTAGAAGAGCTTTGTGATTACATTTTATATCTTACCTATCGGAGATAAATCTCGAGCAAATCCTAGATAAGATAGTACTCAATACGATTGAACAAGTAAGATTAGAACATGCAACTACAGAGAAAATAGTTGGGTCTGGCTTCAGAATCCCAATGAAGTCTTTAAGTCGTTAACCTATAATGGTTTTAGGAAAAACCTAGGTTAAAGGAGAATCGACTCTAGCCGCAACTAATATCACACAGGAGGTGTAGGAATTAGGTTTTCCAGTTGCTAGAGTTCTCCCTTATATAGTCTTCAAATCAGGGTTTGATAGCTTTGGAACAAAGCAATCAATATTCACCGTTGGATGAAATCCTGATTTAAGATTCAAGCTAAGTTTGCTTAAAACCAAAGCAATATCTCTCCAATGTTAGATGGTTTTAGCTTGTTACACACAAATGAAGTATACCTTCATTTAGATATGTGTAACCGTACCTAAATGTGTATATTGAGTTTGCTCATCAATAGTTAACCGAAGTTAGCCATATGAAAACTTTCATGTCAACCTTATTCATCTTAACACTTCTTAGATCAAATGACTCAAATGAATCTAATTGTGTTACTCATACAGTTGTTCAATTATTTATATTCTCGTAGAAGTATACAAGACACAATTGAAGCAAAATCGGATTTGATTCACAAGAATCAATTCACGAACATTTTAGCCACGGTTTGCAAAGATTGCATTTCTTATTATATAAATGTATTCGTTCATGAGTATGAAATCATACTTTACGATTTTAGAACTTAAACCAACTTAGTTTGCAAACGGGTACGCAAACTTTAAGTTCCGGACTTTGGTCACGTTCGCCAGTATGCAAACGGGTATGCATACTGCCGTTCCATGTCGAACTCAGGTGAAACAGTTTGCAAACGGGTATGAAAACTTTTGTTCCCAGACTTTAACAGTTCAAACCGTACGCATACAAGTATGCATACTTAGTTTCCGGTCCTGAATTATTCTTGTAATAGTTTGCATACGGGTACGCATACTGTGCTATATCCAGACAATGGTTAATTATTCTAAACTCCCATTTAAATCGTTGAAACATTCTTAGAATACGAGAATAGCTGTCTCACAAAAACTATTAGCTTTGAAGCTATTTTAAAGTGATAAAATGATCAGTACGAAACATTCCGAGCCTACATCAAATGACCGTCTCACAAAAATCATATAAGATGTTACCAGGTGATTTTCACATGATCATCGTTTGACTTTCGTCAACAATAATGATGAACGTGGTTAACACAAAAGCTTACCAACACATATTTCGAGAAAGATATAAGCGAGTTAAATTCAGATCGAAATATCAAATGTGTATAATGTAAAGTCTATATAGCTATACGACTTAATCTCAATAGGAGATAGAAATAATAGACTTATGTGTGATAGATGAGTTCAAGTCTCCACATAAATTTTGTTGATGAAGTTCCTTCAAGCTCCCCTTAGTAGATCTTCGTCTTAAGTTGATGAACGCCGTGAAGTCTAAAACTCAACTACACAATCTATCCTAATCCGAGACATAGCTATAAGTAGACTAGAAATCAAGACTTATCGTTTTGACAACTAAACTTGACAAACAAGCTTGAGATAGCAACACTTGCGAGTTTGACCGAGCAGTGCTCTAACAATCTCTCCCTTTGTCAATTTTAGTGACAAAACTATCAATGCATATGGGATTACAAAATAAATAAACTTTGTAGCTTCTCATCCAAATGCTTGATTTCCTTGGTTCTTCAACATTCCTCGAAATCTTCGTCACTTCCAAGTACTTCAGTGATACTGAATGTGTTCAGTACTCAGCATCATAGTTGTTGAAGATCCATATCCATAACAATAAGAAAACATATGAAAACATGTGTTCTCAATCATTGTTATACAATGTCATAGTATTATTACACAGCATCAAAGTTCAATTGTATCACAACTTTGACAATAATACTATGGTGATATGTATCACTCCCCCTTAGTTAATACTTCATCTCATAATGAAAACCATTCCCCCTTACATAATGATACGTAAATCATACGTATATGTAGTGTGAAATACAAAAATATTCTCCCCCTTTTTGTCAATATAAATTGGAAAAGGTACGAAAACTAGCGGGATCATAATGAAATTTTCAAAGAGAAACTTCATGACCAAAAGAGAACATATCAACATTGTTTCGATGATTTCACATAGTCGAAACTTAGTGTATTCATCAAGGAGTCTATAAAGATACAAGACAACTCCTACAATATTCCACAGCCGCACTCCTCACAAAGATTTGGCAGTTAAGCACAAGTTCAATTAAGAACTCTCCCCCATAAAATGTTATTCCCGAAAGAACAACAAGAGCGACCTTAATTTTACAAGAAAATAAGGATTTCTTTGGACATTAACAAATCACATGAAACATGAATTTGTATCCAGAAAACTCAATTAAATTAACCACAAAGGAACCTTAATGATTAATTTAATCGGAAATGCTCAGCATAAGAAAACTCTTGGAGTCGAACAATACTTTCACATAGAAGTGGATCAGGGAAAGATCAATACTGCGGAATATTCAAAAGTTCATTCCATCTTTTATCAATATTTGCATAAAGACATATAATAGACTTAACTTTTGAGCTATATGAGATAATCATAGTTCACGGACGTAAACCCAAACATACCTCATACCAAATTTGCAATATATAAAACCAATAAAGATTAATACTGCAAAATCATCTTCCAACTAACTTAGAATTTAAACAAATAAATCTAAAACATTGCAAGATGAAAACCGTTGGCAATAGTTATGCATAATAATTTCTATTCCAAACCCTAGTTATCCTTCTTAAAACACAAGAATAAATTCTCATAAGAAGTTTCCTAGACAAAATAAATAAATCCTAATACCAAACAAAAAAGACCATGAGCAAGGACTAAAGAACACTTTTGGAACATCCACAGGTATTAAGAATATTGAACTTGAGATTAACCGCATCCGCTGCTTCTTCAGAGAAGATATCTTCATTGAGAATATCTTTAACATGTGTTTTCATGAGAACAAGGTCATAGTTAACATTTTTCAACTCAGTTCATAACACATTAAGATATTTCATAGTATCAACGAGCTGTAGCTTCGCGTTCTCATAGTATTTCATAAAATCATGAACCACTTCAGCAGAGTGGTCTCAACCTTTTCAACATCTTGATGAGTATACACATAATAGCATGATACATCAGAATGGTCTTCAGGCGTTTGGAAACTGAGATTGTCAGTATCTACAAGGGTTAGTTTCTTCTTTCCATCGGAACCGCAATCCACATCTTTATCAAGAAATCCTTTTGGAAAATCCCAAGAGCAACATGGAGAAGACATTCTTGATATGTGAAAGCCTAGAGTGAGATAACGTAACTCAATAGGAAAGGTATATAAACAGTTTTACATGGAAATTTTAGGGTTTCTATAGTCGGTTCGTGACATGTAACACGAGTACCCGTACGAACACAACCTAGACCCATAAGAGAAATATTCTTAGAAAATTGTAAAGACAAACCGTGAAGAATGGTTGCACAACAAAAATTTTCTAAGTGAATATTTTCACAATTCTTAGCTCAATAAATATTATATTCTCACAAGAGAAAAATTTAGAGCACAAGAGTAGCTTTTTAAAAAATTAAAATTTCATAAAACTAATCAAAAATCAACAAAGACAAAGCCAAAAAAAAAATACTTATGCAAAAATGTCTGCAAACGATAATCCAGCTAAGAACGAGAAGAAAATAGCTTGACAAATCAGAGAACATTTTGCCATCGAGTATACTTTATCATATCTCATTCAACTAGGAATGTTTGTGAGTGAGATTTCAACCTTGTGATTAATTAACACAAGTATTGCTTTACGCTCATCAAATGAATATTGTTCACAGTTAATCCTCTTTTTCCTAATTTTTGGAGGAAAAATTTTTTGATGCAAAAAGTTATCATAAAACTTACTATCATCAAAATATGAAGCTAAGTTTGGATTCTTTCCTGAAGGGATTTTTTTAGAGGAATTCGACAGCCTGTTGATGAGATATTTGTATCCTTTCATTATCAAATTTAGGTTGTCTTTTACACCTCCATTTTTGCTTCCTTCTTCTGGTAACTTATTCACGTCAAGAACAACAGCATCTCCCTTTTTAATCGAAGAAGATCCTTTATGAAATCTTCTTGGACTATTTGTGTTAAGAGTATTGTTACTAGTACGAATATTCAAGGAACAAATCGAACTTATTTTCCTGGTAGGATTCACAGGGAAAGTGCTAAAACCAATTGGTTTAGACATACGAATGTCAGTTACATCTTTGAGAATTAAATCTAAGTTGTGTTGAAGTCGACCAATATAGTTGTAATTCAACCTAGATTTGTTCTTCTATTCAACATGTCCTTTTGAGTCACAAAAGAGACACACTTTCTGATCACCTGAATGATTAGAGGGAACAGTCTTAACACCATTATTAGGATATTTCTTCCTTCCATGAGATGTGGTGATTCCTTGATTAGAGGAATATTCAAGCACACATTTACCAATGGGAAGGGATTGCGATTTAGCTTCTGGAACTGAATTCACCACAGAAACATGATTACTAGTAGTCATATTTTCTAATATCAAAGTTGGGTCAGAAGCGATTGGTATGGTGGACTCTTCAGAACATCCTTGAATAGAGAGTTTACTCAAAAGACGTTCAATTTCCAAGGCATCCACTTTGAATTTCGCCTCGAGTAAGGTTTGTGAAGAACAAACTAAGACATTTTCCTTGCGAAGAACCTTCAATTGAGAGTAACGATCATTTACCATACTAATAATCACATTGAATTTGTGTTTCAGCCGATTGATTTCATCTACCTGGATTCTAACTAGTTTTAGAATCCATGCACTCTCTTTGGCTGCTTTGCTTCAGAGTCAGACTCGTCAGTAAGATAGTCAGGGTAGCACTTGTCAATGATAGTGTGTTTCGTTGTAACACAATGTTCATCTATATTCGAGATAGACAAATATTTCTCTTTAATAGAATTCATAGAAACAAAACTTTTGTTTATGGTAATGCGTTTATCAGAGATAACACAACTGCCCATAGAGTCAGATTGCTACAAACACAGACTTATGAGGTCTTAAACGTGTTTGCTTGCTCTGATACCAATTGAAAAAGCGGGGGTACAACAACCACACCTAATATTTCATTCGGCAATCTGAATGGACTAACTCCAATATACTTTCAAGAGAATCAACTAGACAGTCAGACTCAATCAAAGAAAATATATCCAAGAGTTATATCTCAATTTCTCAATTCAATCTTCAATCAAGCAAATATGAATTTGCGAGCCCGATTGATATGAGAAATAACTTGGACGGTATCAAAAACCAATATCCAAGTGTCAATCAATTTCAATCAACAACCAAAGGTTAGATTTACCAATTGATTGAACTTACGCACAGCCTGTGATATTTCAATTATATAAACAAGTATAATGCGGAAAACAAATAAAACAGATACCATAGATTTTGTTAACGAGGAAACCGCAAATGCAGAAAAACCCCGAGACCTAGTCCAGCTTGAACACCACACTATATTAAGCCGCTACAGACTCTAGCCTACTACAAGTTAACTTCGGACTGGAGTGTAGTTGACCCCTAATCAATCTCACACTGATTAATGTACAGTCACGTTCCTTACGTCTCTAAAATCACGCCGGATTCTACGCACTTGATTCACTTAGCTGAACTCACCCACAACTAAGAGTTGCTACGACCCAAAGTCGAAGACTTGATAAACAAATCTGTCTCCCACATAGAAGTCTATATAGATAGATAAATCTGTCTCCCACAAAAATACCTATGAAGTTTGTTCCGTATTTTGATAAATCAAGGTGCACAGGAACCAATTGATAAACCGTACGTATATTCCCGAAGAACAGCCAAGTAATATCTATCATCTCACAATAACTTAACTACATGGTAGTAGAACAAGTTATTGTGGAATCACAAAAGATGAGACAAAGAGCTTTGTGATTAATTTTTATATCTTACCTATCAGAGATATATCTCGAGCAAATCTTAGAGAAGACTAGTACTCAATAGATAGAACAAGTAAGATCAGAACACGCAACTACAGAGAAAATAGTTGGGTCTGGCTTCAGGATCTCAATGAAGTATTTAAGTCGTTAACATGTAATGTTTTTAGAAAAACCTATGTTAAAGGAGAATCGACTCTATCCGCAACTAGTATCACATAATAGGTGTGGAAATTAGTTTTTCCAGTTTCTAGAGTTCTCCCTTGTATAGTCTTCAAATCAGGGTTTGATAGCTCTGGAACAACGTAATCAATATTTACCGTTTGGATGAAATTTTGATTTAAGATTCAAGCTAAGTTTGCTTAAAACAAAAGCAATATCTATCCACTGTTAGATGGTCTTATCTTGTTACACACAAATGAAATATACCTTCATTTAGATATGGGTAACCGTACCTAAACGTGTATATTGAGTTGGCTCATTAATACTTAACCGAAGTCATCCATAAACACTTTCATATCAAACTTATTCATCTTAACACTTCTTATATCAATGACTCAAATGAATATAATTTTTCTTACTCATAGAGTTGTTCAATTATTTATATTCTCATAGAAGTATACAAGACACAATTGAAGCAAAATCGGATTTGATTCACAAGAATCAATTCATGAGCATTTTAGCCACGGTTTGCAAAGATTGCATTCCTTATTATATAAGTATATTTGTTCACGAGTATGAAATCATACTTTACCGATTTTAAAACTTAAACCAACTTAGTTTTCAAACGGGTACGCAAACTTTAAGTTCCGGACTTTGGTCACATCCGCCAGTATGCAAACAGGTACGCATACTGTCGTTCCAGACCGAACTCAGGTGAAACAGTTTGCAATGCATACTTAGTTTCCGGTCGTGAATTATTCTTGTAACAGTTTGCATACGGGTACGCATACTGTGTTATATCCATACAATGGTTGATTGTTCTAAACTCCCATTTCAGTCATTGAAACATTCTTATAAGACGGGAATAGCTGTCTCACACAAACTATTATCTTCGAAGCTATTTTCAAGTGATCGAATGATCAATACGAAACATTACAAGCCTACATTAAATGACTGTTTCACACAAATCATATAAGATGTTACCAGATGATTTTCAAATGATTATCTTTTGAATTTCGTCAAGAATAATAATGAACGTGGTTAACACAAAAGCTTACCAACACATATTTCGAGAAAAATATAAGCGAGTGAAACTCAGCTCGAAATATCAAATGTGTATAATGTAAAGTATATAAAGCTATACGACTTAGTCTCAACAGGAGATAGAAAGAATAGACTTCTGTGTGATAGATGAGTTCAAGTCTCCACATACCTTTTGTTGATGAAGTTCCTCCAAGATCCCCTTAGTAGATCTTCGTCTTCAATTGATGAACGTCGTGAAGTCTAAAGCTCAACTACACATTCTATCCTAATCCGAGACATAGCTATAAGTAGACTAGAAATCAAGACTTATAGTTTTGACAACTAAACTTGTCTAACAAGCTTGAGATAGCAACGCTTGCGAGTTTAACCGAGCAGTGCTCTAACGCTTACAAAATTGTATAATATGGAATTCTGAAAGGTTTTCTCAAGTGATGGTTGTTTTTCTTTCTTCTTGATGATCCTGGTAATAGGTTTAGTATGCTCTGTTGGTTATTTTAATCTTTGGGAGTTTCTTGTTTGAGTAAATCTTCTGGTTCTCTACATAAAATGTTGTGTTTATTTTTTTAATCACAAATTAGGACATTTTATAATTATTTTTCTTCCTCTCTAAAGATTTGCCTTTTGAAAATCTTTTATAAGAAAGGTTTTAATTTAAACCTTTTTAATGATATGTTCAGATAGTGGGATTTGGTACACAGTTATTAATACACTTGGCAATTTTCTTTCATGCACTCCGCTTGTCTTTTGATTCAGTAAATTAGTATATTTGCCCATTCATTTTCTTTCTCTTCGTATCTATGCTAAAAGAATGTGCAGTCTTATTCAATTAATCCAATTCTACAAGTTATTTATTAGCAGGAAATATTAGCTAGAAGGTTCACTATTAATATCTCTCTCTCTCTATATATATATATATATATATATATATCTTGAATATTTAAGTATATTTAAGTATATTTACCTGCATTCTTCTTCGGTGTGTTTTCTCTATTATCTTATTTGAAGTGGTTTAATGGCTATTCCTGTTGATCAAGTGAGAGTATTAGACTTAGATGAAGATGTTGAAGAATTATAATTCAAATTTGCTTCTCTTTTTTGTGATAAGTATCGTCGTTACCATAAAACCTATGTCAAAAATAACCTCAACAGAATTTGGACTGTCAGAGCAGTGCTCGGTTAAACTTGCAAGCGTTGTTATCTCAAGCTTGTTTGTTACGTTTAGTTGTCAAAATTATAAGTATTGATTTCTAATCTAATTATAGATATGTCTCGGACTAGGATAAAATGTGTAGTTGAGCTTTAGACTTCACGACGTCCATCGATTGAAGACGAAGAACTACTAAGGGGAGCTTGTGGAACTATTTGTTTGATTGCAGATTGAATTGAGAAATTGAGATATAACTCTTTGATATACTTTTTTAAAGATTGAGTCTGTCTAGTTGATTCTCTTGAAAGTATATTGGATTTAGTCCATATAGATTGCTAAACGAAATATTGGATATGGTTATTAGACCACCGCTTTTTCACTACTATTGATGATTGTTGTCCTTTACGTAAAAATGACGAGGAATCTATTTTTGCAATGTCTGATTGCTTCCCATATCTGGTTTGCTTTGTCTTTACAACACTTAGTTGATTCTTATTATGTTTGGATTGAAGACATTTTTCTGAAGTGGTTTTATAAATTTTTGGGGCATTCTCTTTATGATGTTAACTATCCAAGTATTGCATCAATTGTTATGTGGTGTATTTGGAAATTTAGGTGTGTTGTGGTTTTCAGAAATGTTTCTATAAATCTGGATAGAGTGATCTTGTATACTAGAAGACTAATTAATACATATATAACGACTTCTTTGCCAACTAAAGTTTTCAGAATGGATAGTGAAACTCCAACTGATGTTATTGATCATATAATGTTTTAGATGTCTCTTTTAAAAAATTTAACATGGGAGGGTATTATTTTGTGTGATACTGCAGAAGAATAGACAGATCTAGTTCGGACTTTGCACTGATTACAAATACATTTGGTGCTGAGGCGACTGCTCTAATTTTGGCTATCTCATAGGCGAAGGAGATGATTATGTCTAAAGTTATGTTAGTTAGTGATTGTCTTCAGTTGGTGAATTTTGTAAATGGAAGCAACGATATGGTGGAATGGAGAAGCAGTGGTATTTTGGAAGACTGCCGGGTTTCTTTGTCTAGTTGTAATAACTTTGAAGTATGTTTATATTAAGCGTTTTAAGAACAAGATAGCAGACCATCTTGCACGATGGGTTAGAAAGCACTGTATTAAAGACATTTGAGTTTCTTTTCCTCCTTTTTTGGGTAGTGTTGTAAGGCCTATTCCTATGCACATGCCAAAAAAATGTTGTTTGGCATACCAGGTGGCATGGCAAACGAGTTACGCCACTATGGGAAAACCATTGAGCGACAAAGTTTCTATCGACCGTTATTGACAATATCGCCAGCGACAAAGTATTTATCGCCAGCGCTGCCATGAATATCGCTCGATATTGACTCCAGCGCTAGCGTTATGATCAATATCGCCAATGTTCGACTTTCTAACGCCTATAAATACCGCACCTTTTATTTTTCACACTTTACCTCATCTTCCCTTCTAAACTTTTCTATGCTCTTTTGTTCTCTTCGCTAAGAAAGTTATATTTCGTTTTACTTCCTAAACAAATATGGCGAGTGAGAAAAGAAAAAGAAACATAAATCTAAAATGATCTATTTAGTACCCCAGCCAATGGATTAAGTTTTGTTGTGGATAAAGAAGATGAACTTCAAAATGTTGGACAAGTAGGCGGTGAAGGTGTGTTCTCTAATCACATATCTGACCATCCGGAGCGAGTTAATTCAGTTAATCTAAGAGGTGGATGCTCTCAGTTCCATACGATTTTTCAGTTACTTCCCCATGTTGTTCAAGAGAGAGTTCGAAGATATCCTTGGTGACATTTATATCATATACAACCTAGAACCACGTGACTCAAGGAATTCCAGTTATATTAGAACGATGGTGGAAGACTACAAACACGCTCTTTTTCAAAGACTTTGAATGCGGTAAGTCAGTTTTTTCTAATATTTTGTATTTTGTTTTATAAAACTCAACAAACTCTAATTATGAATAAATATTGTTTATAGGAGTTATAGATTTGTATATGTTAATGGGAATTCCATGTGCTGGAAACTTACTTCCATTAAACAGACTACATTGGTTATTAGAAGAAAGATGGAAACAAAGACTTCCTTTATACTCAAATAATGTAGAAGGAAATCAATATAGACAAATAAAAGCGCATTGGTTAAAAGTGGCTGGGTTGAAATGTTTTTTAGACCGTTATGCTAGGAAAATGAATGAGAACAGGTTAGCAAATAATCAACATTTGTTCCCTGAACATTATGAGGAGCTCGAACGTCTGTTTGCCAATGTCTATTTCCAAATGCTAGCTCAGTGGTGTTAATTGGTTTTCTCGAAGCATTAGAAGATTTAGAGCAAGCACCAACATATGATACGGGTGTCTCCAAATCTTATTAGAGATTTACATATCCCTCGGTAATTGCTCGACGTGTGTCAAATAGTTTTAATGCTTTTTGGGGAGTGTTGGAGGTAAGAACCAATATTTTCCACACTATTTGTTTGTGATTTCACATGAAAAAATTACTAACAAATAATGTTATTATTTTCAGTATTGGTGGTATACATATTTCCGTGTTTCAGAACCTTCTCTTAAGAATCACACCAATGTTTTTTAGATCATACTGAAGTACGATTCCGAGAATTGGAAACCAGAACAGATTGAAGATGGTCAACATACTGCTATTGTTCATAAGATTCAGCAGTTGTGTATAAAAAGCCTTAACCTTGTCTCCCAGACGTATGAAGCAATCCCTGAGTTCGAAGAAGAACAAGCTCATAGAATGGTATAACTAAGCCTTAAAAGGATCGTGTTATACAGCCATATTTCTGAAAAGGGTGTTTGGTATTATGGTGAAAGACAACTTCTTCAGTTGCAGAGAAGATCAGTGATAGCCGTCAACCCCTATCAAAGTTAAGAGGTTTTTGAAGACGACTACTTATTGATAAGGGAAGGTCATCATTGGCAAGAAACTTGCAAACACGGGGGTCTAACAACAACACCCAATATTTTGTTTGGAAATATGTATGGCCTAACTCCAATATTATTCCGAGAGAAACAACTTGAAAAGCAAGCTCAATCAAGAAAGATATCAAAGAGTTATATCTCTGTTTCTCAATACAATCAGCAAATCAAACAGATAGAAATCTATGAGCCTGATTGATATGAGAAATAACTTGGACGGTACCAAAGACCAATGCCCAAGTGTAAATCAATTTATATCCAACAAACAAGGTCGGATTTATCAATCGATTGAACAACGCACAACTTGTGATATTTCAATTATATAAAAAAAATATAATGTGGAAAAGAAACAACACAGACACAAGAAATTTTGTTAACGAGGAAACCACAAATGCAGAAAAACCCCGGGACCTAGTCCAGATTGAACATCACACTGTATTAAGCTGCTACAGACACTATCCTACTACAAGTTAACTTCGGACTGGAATGCAGTTGAGCCATAACCAGGTGTCACACCGATTAAGATATAGCCGCGTTCCTTATGCCTCTAAAACCACGCTGGATTCTGTGCACTTGATTCTCTTAGATGATCTCACCCACGCCTAAGAGTTGCTACGACCCAGAGTCGAAGACTTATAAACAAATATGTATCCCGCAGAAATGTCTATTCTTTGTTTTTGTTCCGTCTTATGATAAATCAAGGTGAATAGGAACCAATTGATAATACAGTCTTATATTCCCGAAGAACAGCCTAAAAATATCAATCACCTCACAATAACTTAACTATATGGTAGCAGAACAAGTTATTGTGTAATCACAAAAGTCTGAGAAGAAGAACTTATGTGATTACTTTTTATATCTTACCTATCGGAGATAAATCTCGAGTAAATCTTAGAGAAGATAAAACTCAATACGATAGAACAAAAAAGATCAGAATACACAACTACAGAGAAAATAGTTGGATTTGGCTTCACGAATCCTAATGAAGACTTCAAGTCGTTAACCTATAATGGTTATAGGAAAAACCTAGGTTAATGGAGATTCAACTCTAGTACGCAACTAGTAACACAAAGAAGTGTGGGGATTAAGTTTTCCAGTTTTTAGAGTTCTCCCTTATATAGTCTTTCAAATCAGGGTTGCTTACAATCGAGGCTAGGTTTAGCTTAGTAACAAAGTAATTGATATCCACCGTTAGATGAACTCCTGATTTAAGATTCAAGCTAAGTTTGCTTAAAACAAAAGCAATATCTCTCCACCATTAGATGGTCTTAGCTTTTTACACACAAATTAAATATACCTTCATTTAGATATGGGTAACCGTAGTACGTGTATATTGAGTTGGCTCAATAATAGTTAACGGAAGTTAGCCATATGAACACTTTTGTCTTATCTTATTCATCCAAAACTCTAGATCAAATATGAAGATCAATCAATCATGATAGATATTCAAATGATTCTAATTGTGCTTCAAATAGAGTTGTTCAACTGTTCATCATTGAATATAAATGTGTATGTACCAATTGAAACAAGATAGGTTTGGTTCGTAATTATACAAAGTACTTATACAAGAATCAATTCATGAACATTTAGCCACAATTTTCAAAGATTGCATTCCTTAATTTATACTCCCTCCGTCCAAGTTTACTTAATTTGGATTTTGCAAAAACTTGAAAGAAATTCGAATTACTTCCACATACACCATCGATCTTTCAAATTGTTTATTCAATATACTAGTTTTCATATCCTAGTTTTTGTTTCTTTCTTGATAATTAGAAAAATTTTAATAGGAAATATACCAATTTTTTGGAACAAATTTGATAAAAAAACACAATTTTGGCAAGTAAAGTTGGACGGAGGGAGTAAATGTTTTAGTTCATGAGTATGAGAATCATACATGGCCAATTTAGAACTTAACCACTGTGTTTGCAAACCATGTATGCAAACAGCAGCTCCGGATCTTTGTATGTCCAACAGCCGTTCACATACCAGGTACGCAAACAGCCGTCCCGAACCCAACTCGAGTGAAACGGTTCGCATACTAGGTACGTCAACAAGGTTCCTGTACCTTGACAGATAAAATCGTTCGCATACTGGGTACGCAAACAAAGTTCCCGGACCTGAATCATGCCAAAACAGTTTGCATACTAGGTATGCATACCGTGTTGTATCCGGACAAGGTTAATTGCTCTAAACTCCCATTTCAATCATTGAAACATTCTTGGAACACGACAATAGCATTCTCACACATACTGTTAGCTTTCAAGCAATTTTCAAGTGATCGAATGATCAATACGACAAATTCCAAGTTGACATCAAATGATTGTCTCACACAGATCATGTAAGATGTTTCAAGGCAATTTTCACGTGATCATCTTTTGACTTAATAGTTTCCAACAAATAAATTGTCTCCAACTAAACTCGTCAAGAATATGAAGAACATAGCTAAAGAAAAAAGCTTTTAACACATATTTCGAGAGATAAATAAGAAATATAAGCTCAGCTTGAAATGTCAAATGTGTATAATATAAAAGTTTATATAGTTATACGAATTAGCCTCATTAGAAGATAGAATATAATAGACTTCTGAGTGATAGATAAGTTTTAGTATCCACATACCTTTTGTTGATGAAGTTCCTCCAATCTCTTCAGTAGATCTTCGTCTTCAATTGGTGAACGCTATGAAGTCTAAAGATCAATTACACTTCTATCCTAATCCGAGACATAGCTATAAGTAGACTAGAAATCAAGTATATAGTTTTGATCAACTAAACTTGACAAACAAGCTTGAGATAGCAACGGTTGCAAGTTCGACCGTGCAGTGATCTAACAAAGATGATGAATTGATCCAGGAGCCAATGGACAGAAATTAGTACCTATTTTGGTTTAACACTATTTTCAAGCCCAATATTTTTATGGAACCGGAAAGTTTGGGTCGGATAGATTTCCCATCTTTAGGTAGGATGCCACCTGCCGATGAATTTCTTCCTTCCCAACCTCCACCAGAGACGGGTGATGCATTTGCATATCCTTCTCAAAGTTCATCATCAACTGTGCCACCACTTTCTTTGGATGTACAGACTATAATGCTACACCGGAGCAGTATCAGACCCAGTTGAACGATTATAATGCTCTATTACATTTATTTCATAGATTCCACTTGGATGAGTTGCAAAAACTGAGGGAAAGCATGATGTTTGACATGAGTCAAGAATTTGAAGGTAATGATGGTTCAGGTAGTTGTAGAGGCATTAGTGTTAGAGGAATGAGTCACAATGCCTCATTCCTTCAGCATATCAACATTTCAACCATTTCAGCAAACTCCTCCAGCATATCAACAACACACATTTCAAGATTTTTATCATGCTCCCATGCGCCCTGAACCCATTATTTATCAAGGTTATGGTGATTTTGGTGAGACTCAAGTACCAAATGAGTCTCAAACCGGCTCGCTAACTGATATGTTGAACAATACTCTTTGATCCAGAAACGCGGGCAATTGGGTCTTTTGTCAAGGAGAAAATGGCCAAGGAAGTGAGTAGTTTATAGAAGTAATTTAGTTTAAATGTAATATTTTTATTTTAATTATGGAAACTATCTTTTAGATTAATATTCAAATAGAAACTAGTTTTACATTTCATTAAAAATTAACCTTCATTGCACAACACAATACTTAAAATTTGAATCCCTGCACATGAACATTGTAGAGTTCATAACATTCATCGTGACAAAACCATCTTCCTTTGTCTTCGAAAAATTTGGTATGAGCTCTAATTTTTAGTTCTTCATTTGAAAACCCAGGATTATCCCCTTTTATGAACCGCATAATTTGCTAATACTTTCTAACATCGTTATTGATGAAACAATAACGATTTTGAAGATACTCATTTGTTCTCCTTGAATTTATGTGACTTAGCGTCATAAACCTTTGAAACACAGTGTCCGATAAGTTAAAAGTCTCTAAATTGAAATCTATATCACTTGCAACTGAAACCCAACATTGAATTAGAGAAGCATCTTCTTCTGGAGCGAAATCCACTTCGGTTATGCGAGCACTAGGCATGTTGAAATGAATTTGAAGTTGGGTTGGTGTGAGTTGAAATGGGTATTTATAGGGGGAATAGTAGCCGTCGGATGAGGATATGATAAGCGATGATCATACCGGCGAGCGATGGATTGACTAGCGATGGCGCTGGAATGACTAGTGAGCGTTGATTTGACCATCGAGTGATGGACACCCTATCACTCGCTGGAAATCTGTCGTGTATGCCTATATGTTATATAATTGACATATAGGCATATGAGTTTGGCACTTTGGCATACTCATAGTGGGTGCATATATGACAAATATATGAGTTCGGCATGTGCATAGGAATAGGCCTAAGGAAAGAACCAATTGTGGATGCTTGTACCTTTCTTCTTAGTTAATGTATCGGCGTTTCTCCGCAAAAAAGAAGATAAAATACCAATTATAGAAATAGTTTTATATAATTATATTATAGTTCTTCGGGCTGGGTGGGTTGCTCTGTTTAGAGATATTTATGTATATGCCTTTCCACATTTAACTCGGGTTTATAAAATTTATGTCCCAGCTTATAAAAAAAATTGAAATACATTGCTCATACTCGTTCAACGTTCGGGTTGGGTATGGATTGGGTAGGTTGGCTCAACCCAAGTCCCACACTTATTGATTGCAAGCTACTTCGCGAACTAATCTCAATTTTGGATTCGTCTATATATATATATATATATATATATATATCTTGTCTTGGTAATTCATGAATCATAGTTGCACTTGCATTGTTTTTCTTGAATGTTATTTTAAAGTTTTCAAGTTGGTTTAGAATATTATTGTATATATCTTGTTTTCAAGTTTTTTTTGGGCATACCCATATTAGGTGCATATATGACAAATATATGAGTTTGGAATGTGCATAGGAATAGGCCTAAGGGAAGAACCAATTGTGGATGCTTGTACCTTTCTTCTTAGTTAATGTATCGGCGTTTCTCCGCAAAAGAAAAAGATAAAATACCAGTTATAGAAATAGTTTTATATAATTATATTATAGTTCTTCGGGATGGGTGGGTTGCTCTGTTTAGAGATATTTATGTCTATGCCTTCCCACATTTAACTCGGGTTTATAAAATTTATGCCCAAACTTATAAAAAAAATTGAAATACATTGCTCGTACTCGTTTAACGTTCGGGTTGGGTATGGATTGGGTAGGTTGGCTCAACCCAAGTCCCACACTTATTGA
Organism: Papaver somniferum; assembly: GCF_003573695.1. NCBI lineage: Eukaryota > Viridiplantae > Streptophyta > Magnoliopsida > Ranunculales > Papaveraceae > Papaver > Papaver somniferum. The sequence goes on from NC_039365.1 coordinate 171,646,632, forward strand.
TTGCGAGCTACTTCGCGAACTAATCTCAATTTTGGATGTGTCAATATATATATCCTGTCGTCTTTAGGGGCGACCCGGAAAGAATTAGGGGCGACTAATAAGACAAAATAGGATCACCCAAAACTAAAATAAAGCCACCTCTTTTCTCAATTTTTTTGAAATGTCTAAAATGCCTTCTATAATCGGTAGCCAATTCTACAATTAGTAGTTTATATTGATGTACGTTGGTTTGTGTTACGAAAGTTATAATCGGTAGTGAAAATAGTAATTTCGTGATGTTAATTTTCTACCGATTATGGTAGTAGCCCCAAATTCAAATTTTTCAAAAACCAATGGAATTTTGAATTTCTCTATTTGTACAATCGGTAGTTTCATGATGTTTATTACCAACCGATTGTTCAATCAGTAGTCTCGTGATGTTATTTATCTACCGATTGTGGTAGTTGTCCCAAATTCGAAATTTTCAAAAACCAATGGAACTTTGAATTTCTCAATTTGTACAATCGGTAGTTTCGTGATATTTATTATCTACGGATTTTATAATCGGTAGTCTTATGATGTTCTTTATCTACCGATTATAGTAGTAGCCCTAAATTCAAATTTTTCAAAAACCAATGGAATTTTGAATTTCTCTATTTGTTCAATCGGTAGTTTCGTGATATTTATTATCTACCGATTGTACAATCGGTAGTCTGGTGATGTTCATTTGTCTACCAATTGTGATAGTTGCCCCAAATTCGAAATTTTTAAAAACCAATGGAATTTTGAATTTCTCTATTTGCACAATCGGTAGTTTCATGATATTATTATCCACCGATTGTACAATCGGTAGTCTGTGATGTTCTTTATCTACCGATTATAGTAGTAGCCCCAAATTCGAAATTTTGAAAAACCAATGGAATTTTGAATTTCTCTATTTGCAGAATCGGTAGTTTCATTATGTTTATTACCTACCGATTGTATAATCGGTAGTCTCGTGATATTCTTTATCTACCGACTGTGGTAGTTGTCATAAATTCGAAATTTTCAAAAACCAATGGAATTTTGAATTTCTCTACTTGCACAATCGGTAGTTTCGTGATGTTTATTATCTATCATGATGTTATTTATCTACCAATTGTGAAAGTAGCTCCAAGTTCAAACTTTTCAAAATCAATGGAATTTTGGATTTCTCAAAGAAGAGAAGAACATAGTCACAATCGGTAGATTAAAAAAAAAAAGAACTACCAATTATGAAGGGACATATAAGTATTTTCAATCTATTTTGTCTTATTATGTCGCCTCTAATTCTTTTAGGATCGCCCCTAAAGACGCCAGGATATATATCTTGTCTTGGTAATTCATGAATCATAGTTGCACTTGCATTGTTTTTCTTGAATGCTTATTTTATAGTTTTCAAGTTGGTTTAGAATATTATTTTATATATTTTGTTTTCAAGTTTTTTATTTTTATTTTTTGATTAGACAACAACGGGAATTGAATCTCTAACTTATATTTTGGGAATTCTACCCCAAGCCAACTGGACTAATCCCAGTTGGTTACAAACTTACAATATTGCAATTTGTATTTTGTAGGACCGTGTCATCATGTCGCATATCTTTTCGGGATAGAATCGTTATGTCCAATTTCCAAGTTGGATTAGCCACCAGTTTCCACATCCACTTAACAAGGATATACTGAACCTAAAGCCGCTGGGAATTCACTAGTCCTTGGCAGATAACAAAACCAATGAAGTCCAAATTCTGAAATTCCATTTGTTTTTCTTTATTTGTGTTGGAAATAATATGCGGTTTCGGTTTCTCGGAAATCAGTTTCATATTACAAACAAAATACTAACAAAAAGAAAGTTAGAAACACTTATCGGATTGGTTGATCGAGGCGAGGTAATCCTCTTTCCTTAAAGACAATTCATCCCCGCATACGTTGTTCACGGTGCTACGCATGTCGCCTTCCAAGATACAAGGATCACGCCTTATAGTAAGTAGCACTACAATATTTTTAGGCCAGCGAATGTTGATAATTACTGTGACTCTTGACTTTGAAACTTTTTTTCTCCTTCTTAAAAACATGTGAAAAACCCATACAAAACAACTCTAAGAGATGGCTTTATATAGAGTCAATGGTGACTCTACAAGGTGTCTTTTCACCAATAGGTGACTCTCCATAACACCTATTCATGACTAGGTGTCTTATGGTGAAAAGACATAACCCAAACACATCTCTTGGAGGTTAATTCTTGAAAACAATTTTCACTCACATAAATAATTTTAACTCAAAATTCCAACAATCCCCCCACATGAGTGAAAATACTGGCTCAACAAAACTTAAAACTTTTAAAAGCACAAGCAGAAAATATAATGCATCAATAAATGGTAGCTTGTGGCTTTGAACCAAACCTAGTGAAAATTTACCGGATTTACTAGCCAATCAGTGGACGCGATGCCATTGAACTGTCTGCCGTTGATGTAAATCGATATAATAAATCTCACACATTATATCTCCTTATAATCGTCAAATTCTTGGTTGTATTCATTTCGGCCCTGAACGTTCTTGGAATTCTATGAGTGCTCTAGATTAACCTAGCCTTTAAAGTTATCATAGAAGCGGCCCCACTTGTCACTCATATAGGTGATCTCCTATTTGAAAGTATCCTGCCGTACTTTTCTTAGTTAGACTAAGCTATAGGAATCATTAATAGAAAATCTCAACCTCTTACGTGACAGGCAACACTGACTCATATCATAGGAATGGGAAAGAGAAAACCTCTTTCAGTGTTATCTGGCGAGTTCGTCACAACTTAGTTTTCCCTTTTGAACTTAGACCATGGGATCTCCAATCGCTCAGGTTGGGTTACCGCTGCAACGTACTCTTTAGTAAGGCTATAAGCCCATTCCCCTCGATGATGCAATTTTAAGCTCTCTCTTAAATCTGTATCATTTGCCGGCTTGATACAATTCACAAACATTATTTCTTTTAGATGCGCGCATTAGAGAGCAACTGCTTTATGGTATTGGGTTGAACTTCTATTTCAAGAACCTACCATAACACCATTTTAAGCACCCCACATTTTGATGAATTTATCATAATAACACTCTTGTTATATGAAACCACCACCCCCAAAATTCTATGGTGCACTGGTCCTAGAAATTCATCCGTACTGTCCTTAATAACAGTCTTGTTATATACCACTGCCTTGCATTTAGCAACTGGGTGCAAATAAAATCCAACACTTCTTGCTGTTCTGTTTGCAACTTCAAAAACAAACCAAATTAAAGAATTTAGAAGTGTATTCCGCAATCAATGCTTTTTGCCTAACTATCGTAATTAGCCCAGGCCGAAGCTGATGATTCTTAATTATTGACTAAGATCACACTCAACGCATAATACCCGTTAGAGATTGCATTTCTCTTTGGTGGACAACACTTTCTCTCAGTTTCTGCAATGTATGCCTTAATCAGTTAGGAACTAATGTGGCGCCTTGGATTACATTTCTAATCCAACTCTAATGGATCTAAACAGTCACCAGTCAACTGTTTGTATTGGAACTCAAGAATTCAAAAAACTCTAATTTCTGCCAATAATTAAATTGTACAGACTACTGGTTGTCATGAAACCAAAGGGAATTAAAATGAATTAAAATGCATTTTGTAACCACGATCAAGAATCATTATCAGTTACTTTGAAACCGTGCACAAGGATTCAACCAAACCTTTAACTGATAAAGAATTCTAGTTTTGTTACTCAACACATAAATCCTTTTTACGAACCTGTTCGGTTTTGGTTAGTCAAAGAAACTTTTGTATGGAACTGAAAGAAGACGAGAAGTATTCCCATCTTCTAAACAGAATCAAACCCTCATGTGAGATGGATCCAGGGACGTGTCTCTTGAAGAGAGATGTCTCTCTATAACTAATCTTCTGAACAGTATTGTAAACGGTTACAATAGATTAAAATCATGCAAACATTAATACTCCTAAAACTGAATTACCAAGAGACATGTCTAGTCTGTTACTAATCGAACTGACGAACAACGAAGTAGCGCAATTATTTATGTCTGCCTTGCACTCACAATAAATCCTATAAATTATTGTGCTATCAAGCCTATCATAATCAAGAGGATAGATGACCAGAGTAGAAGGAATTTCATGCATCTATTGGTGATGGCGAAAATGATTAGTGTACCAACAATAACCGGCGTAACCAGGATTTCAAGATGGGGGCTAAAAACTTTTTTTTTTTGCCACACCTAGATCAGTATCTAGTTGTTTTTAAGATAGTAACATAGAATATTAAAACTAGGAACTGCACTTTCCCTATACATGAATATGCCGTCATTGAGATTCTAATCTTAAGAAACTCATGCTTAGCGGGTGCTACAAAGTGATTCAAGAGATATATGATCCGCTAAAAAGTGACCAAGTGAAGAATTATCACTGAAAGTGGCAAAAGGTGATCATGATATTTGGACATATACAAAACACACGGACAGAGGTAGAACCTGAGAGGTGGAAAACTTGTATAGAACATCAGCACCAATGTATACTTGTATAGAACATCAGCACCAATGTATTCAGGTCCCCAATACGGCAATACCAGCCATGTACGCCTGTTGTCTTCATATAATTAACATATGGATATGCTATGAAAGCAATGTATTCAAAACTCAAAATATTGCAGCGGCACCTTTTATGAGTTTCTGGGAGTATTTTCTGTTGTCGGTGAAGACAATTGACCAGATGTTAGTGTCTTATGATCTTTTGCCGACAATTATGATCCAATTGTAACGATCGACGCCTACCTTTGGTACATTCATCAAGGTTAAAAGGCTGTTTGAGAACCAATATGCAATGTAACCTAATAATTGTAGCAAAAAATTAATGCACCATCTCCTTGGATACATAAGAAGTCTTGTATAAATATAAAATTGAGATTCACTCTTTAAAGGAAGAACCTATATGTTTTTTTTTTCCTTTTCTCCTTCGCAATTCTCCAACAGTACAACACACACCTGTAGTTTTGTAAGCATCTGCTAATATTCAAGCTCCTAACTATTGTCAAGGTTCTGGGTGTCGAGAGCAACCCTTCATACATGATACATCACCATCATTCCACATAACAGCGTCATCTTAATTAGAAAGTATTAACTTTCAATGAGAATGACAGAGTCCAAACGAAAGAAGAACCAAACGCTAACTAACATGAACCAAAAATAATAACTATTTAGCCTGGTTTAATTGGGGGCCCCTAAAAACAATTAGGGCCCTGCACTACAGGATAAAAAGGGCATGAAATAGCAATTATGGGTTATCCTTTATCCCAAATTTTTTGAAATGGCTAAACTACCTCTAAATTATTAGTGTTAATTAAGTTAATTAGGTAAATTAAGATGTTAATTAGTTTAGTTAGATTAAAATCAGATTTTGGATAAATTTTATGATAAAAGAAAAATTGTGTTTTTGTGTTATGGGGAAGGAGAAGTTGAGTTTTTGGGGAAAAAGTTAGGGTTATTTGAAATGAGTGATTCTAGTGGAGGAAATGATGTTGGTGAAGCTTCAAATAACAAACATGATTGTGTTGATGGTGAGATTGTCTCAACTAATCCTATGGATTGGATGTTTGATGAAGAGATGTTAATAGAGGAAGCCATGAATATTGGTGCAAATGAAGATCCCATTGCTCAAAATGAAGGAACCAACCCTCAAAATGAGGAACCCGAAGCTCAAAACAATCAGGTAAACATCTTATACCCTTCGATTTATCTGTTTGTTGTTCCAAGTGGTCGAATCATCCACACTATGGAACAACTGAGTGTAAGGGTCGTCATAGTCGGGGGTATATACCCAAACGACTCTCTAATGTCGTCATTTTATTGACACTACCAATGACGACTCAAACCTGCAACTTTTCGAGGTTATGAAAAAGGTAGTGTGATAAACATTAACGACCCTTTTTAGCTAGGTCACTTAGAGTCGTTATGTTGTTTTGTTTACACAAGAACGACTCTAAAACTAAAACTCTCTGTAAAATATAACATTTAGGGTCGTCATATATGTAGTCATATGAAATGACTATTCTTAAATACATAATGACGATTCTACTAAATTAAGATAACAATCCTTCCAATTTTTTAGACAGAAAGGTAGTTTTTGGTCATATAGAGTCGTTAGTGTATAAAAAAGGGTCGTCAGATTAGGATCGTCAATTGGTTCTATAATACATTGACGACTCTATTCTAGGGAAAAAAACCCTTAAAGCCCAGAAAAAGGCTCGTTATCTCCTACACCTTAGACATCAACGATTTTTCATACCTTAAAACCCAGAAAAAGGGTCGTTAGGGTGTATAACTATCGAGGTTGACGACCCTTATTCTGTAACTGCTATTTTTCAGTTAGAAACTGAGTTTTACAAACAAAAAACTTCACATTAAACGTAAATAGGAAGTAGATTAGTAAGTTTTAGTTCACTTACTTTCTAATTGGGTGAAGAAAAAAAAAATTCTATTCGGGTAAAGAGAAAAATAATCTTGGAGTCATTAATGGAGTCGTGATGGAGAGGCGAGAAAGAAGATAGAACTGATTTTTTTTTGGGTTTAGAAACGAAAATGAATTAGGGCTTAGAGTTAACGATTAATAGTTTTTTTGTTTTTATTATTAGGAAAGGGAAAAATAGACCTTTAACTGAATTTTGGAAACCTCGTATGATTTATGGTATGAGTATAAATTGGTCAGGACCCCTAATTGTTTTTTGGAGCCCCCAATTAAACGAGGCTATTTAGGTATTACTCTGGCGGATGATACTAACAAGTACAGAAGAAAGATCATTACTTAATACTTCAAATAGTTGATTTTCTTTACATTTTCTTCCCCTTTTATTCTCGGTGGACTAAACTTTTATGCTTGGTGGACTAAATCGATAGAGCTTGGTGGACTAAACTGATTTTTCTTTTTTTTACAAGGGTGAAATAAGAGCTTGGTAGAGGGTGCTACAGTCAGGTTTAGTCAACATGTGTTTCCGCACCTGACAATAATCATTATCAACCTCCATCGAGAACAGAAAGTTTAATGGGGAAAGATACAAACCAACATTTCATGCATACAATTCTAACAGTTAAGAAATAATTAGTGCATGGAAACAAGAGGATGTCAACCCAATACTTCACGGTACATGAATATGCATAACTAATCACGTTATCACATCAAGAGGCGTATACCACACGATTATTCGACGAAACCGGAAATACAATGAAAGAATTGTCTTTAAGATTGTTGGAAATAATATGCGGTTTCGATTGCTCGAAAATCAATTTCATGTTACAAACAAAATAACAAAAAGAAAGTTAGAAAGACTTATCGGATTGGGTGATCGAGGCGAGGTAATCCTCTTTTCTTAAAGACAATTCATCCCCGCATATGGTGCTCACGTTTCTACGGATGTCTCCTTCCAAGATACAATAATCACGCCTTATAGTAAGTAACACTACAATACTTTTAGGCTAGCGAATGTTGACTATTAATGTGTTCTTAAATGACTCTGACTCTTGACTTTGAAACTTGTTTTCTCCTTCTCAAAAACATGTGAAAAACCCATACAAAACAACTCTAAGAGATGGCTTTATATAGAGTCAATGGCGACTTTACAAGGTGTCTTTTCACCAATAGGTGACTCTCCATGACCAATGGTGACTCTCCATAACACATATTCATGACTAGGTGTCTTATGGTGAAAAGACATAACCCAAACACATCTCTTGGAGGTTAATTGTTGAAAACAATTTTCACTCACATAAATAATTTTAACTCAAAATTCCAACAATTTGTGTCTGTTCGAAAGCAAACAATACAGAAATACAAATGCAGCATCATGTAATTCATTCATAACCAGTTAGATTAGCACATTCAAAGCATCAAAAAAAAAAAAAAACTTTCAAAATGGGATTCAATTGATTCATTTACTTAACGATTCGGTCTTTTCAGTTGAAACCTGTGTTGAGGCATAATGATTTTTTTTTGAGGCATACTAAATGATGATACCATCTAAGGTATGTTTATAAGGGGTGTCCTAGCCGTGATGAAATTACTAGGTTACCCTTCAACTAAATTAAAAACTAAAACTAATCAAAAGCAGTTCAATTTTTCTTCTTGTCATCTCCCGCAGCCGAACTATTCCCTGCATAAACGTTGAAATTTCTTTTCGTCGCCGATTAACCATACAAATCAAGAAAGTACTCAACAAAAGTAAAGAGCTAATCCAATTGAGCGACGTTGGAAGGCGAAATCAAAATCTCGATTACTCTCCAATTATATTAGAAAATATTTCCTACAAACCCATCTTGTTTTTCATTGTTTTTACATCGTTTGATTGATAAAATAGGATTTCTTAGATGAAATTAGTGTTTTAAGAAGGGGGTTCGGCTGAGAAATTAGAGTCGAACCTAGCTTTGTTCTTCATTTTTTTCTTTCAGAAGATCAGTTCGGCTGATCTGGGAATATCAATTTTAACCCGAACATAAGATATAGTTCAGGGAAACATTATGTTCGGTTAATTCGACTTTGCTAGGTTTTCAGCCGAACCTTTGACTTGGCTAAGTTATTGAATTCATTGAAGCTCGGCTGATTCGACTTCGCTATGTGTTCAGCCGAACCTTATGATAACCTAAGTTTTTTTTGGAAGTCGCACTACAAGGTTCGGCTGAACATAAGTTAGCCGGACATTTCTGTGAAACTCGCCATTTTCATTAAACCAGCCGAACCACACATATATTTACAAAACCCCAATGTTCGGCTGTAGACTAGGAGCCGAACTGTTATTCGCGCCAAGTTCTGCTTCCAAAATAGCAGTCGAACTTACTGTTGAACTCTGAAAAAATTTGTAAACATTCAATTGTTTTGAAGAATAGAAGTAAAAAAAAAAAGATACTCCTTCATCATTTGGAATCATCCATTTTGAATCACAATAATCTCAAAAACCTAGTTTTCCTTTTTTCTTCTTCCTCCTCTCAAAAAATTTGATTTTTCCACTAATATAACATTAGCAACTTAATTTAATCAATGAATTAACATTACTAATTAATCATAATCATTAACATTTAATTATTATTGTTAGAACTAATTAAATAAGGATATACTTGACATTATTAAAAATGGATGGATAAGGGGTGATGGTCTTTTTTATCTAGTGACCCTATTTTGTCACTATTTGGTATGTCTCAAAAAAAATCAGTATGCCTCAAAATAGGTTTCTTTCAGTTTGAGTTTTTTTTAGTTTGGAACCGAAAATAGTTGACAGTAAGTCCAGGTACCAAAGTTTTTTCTAGTTTTCTCTCTGGACAAAATCCAAGTGGCAAACAACAAATAAACATCATTTTTCTCATTCCCTCCAATGTCAAGAAAAATTTCGAAAACAGTCTTGATCAGCTTATCAATTTCACCTCCTTCGCATTCTTTGATTTGACCCTTACATCATTAATAGTAGAGCCTTCTAATGTAGACATATGGTTATTATCCCTTGCATTAGATTTATCTACTTCTAAGTTTAGAAAAATACAAGTAGGGGGACTCTTGTCCCAATTAACTAAATTAACAAAAGACTTTGCTTCCTTAGCAAGTGTATCAACCACTTGATTTGCAAGTCTAGGAATGTAAAAAAAACCCAAAAAGTTTTTGCATTTGTTGAAATCACATTTAGCTTCATCCATAAGTGATTGGTTCTGCCATTCTATTTGAGGTGGTTTCCCATTCAAATAATCAAACAGATTTTTACAATCACCTTCCACACTGAAATTTGACCATACTTTGTTGAATGCCCATTTAGCTCCTTGCAACAAACCTAAGGCTTCCGCTTCTTCAGGGGTAACTGCTGAGAGAGGACCTGCTCTTCCTTGTTCGAATTCTCCTGCATCATTCCTTAGAATTAAAGAAAAACCTGCAGGCAATATACTTGAAATCCATGCAGCATCTATATTGATCTTTAGTTAAGTTTTCCTAGGAGGACACCGTTTAGGAGTTTTTACTGTGTTTGTTATAACATGGCCCAAAGAGCAGTTATCATTATTCCAAAACTATAAATATCTCATTATTTCTGCTCCTAGATTAATATTTGTTTTCTGTTTGTTTTCAAAGACTCTGTCATATCTTTTTTTCCATATAAACCATGCTTTGGTCAGAAATGTTTCTAAAGATATATATGGTTCTGTTTTTCCTATCCATTCCTTACATATATCTAAGAAAGTTATAGATTTATTAAAATGCAAAGTGACAGGAGAAGGTGCAATTGCCCACACAGATTGTGCAAATGGACAAAAAAGAAGTAGATGTTCTATAGTTTCATTTTTACATCCAAAGGAACAACTAGGATGAACATCATGCATAAATTTGGACATCTTCAAGTTAGTAGAAATAGCATTCTGTAGACATTTCCAAGCAAAGATTTTTATTCTTTGAGATACGTTGAGTTTCCAAAGATGAGCCCAAAAAGAATCAGGTTGTCCCAAGTTATAAAGATTTTCAGTTCTTTCATTGAGCTTGTTATACATGGACTTGACTGTAAATGTGCCAGAGTTTAAGAAGCCACCTAAGAGTATCAGATTTACCCTTGACTAATCTGATATTACAAATTTTCCTAGCTATATGAGCAGGGAACATTTCAAATATAATTGTAGAATTCCACTTCAATGTAAATGGATCTAAAAGATCATTCACAAGTGTTAAATTAGAATTCATAATTGTTCTATAGCTACTAAGATTATTTGCCAGCTGTGGCACCCAGTTATCCTCCCAAATGTTTACACTATTTCCATCTCCTATTTCCCAAATGCTATTTTGTTCCACTAGTTGAATTCCTTTACTGATGCATTTCCAGATCCAAGAGCTAGAAGATGGGATTTTTGCCTTAAAAACCGAACAGTTTTTGAATTATCTAGGTTTTAATTGTGTCACTCACAGAGCCTTAGGTTCTGTTAATAACCTCCAAGCTAATTTAGTAGTCATATCTAAATTGAATTTATGAGCATTTCTAAAGCCTAGTCCTCATTTTTTCAAAGGTTTACAAAGACAGGAGTAATATTTTGGCTAATATCCTCTATGATTAGATTCTTTTCCCAGCCAAAAATCACTTTGCAGATCATCTATTTTCTTTGTGATTTCTTTGGTAGAATAAAACAGCTCATTTGGTAACTAGCCATACTGGCTAGAGTTGCTTTATTGAGGACCATTTTACTGACTTGAGCTAAAGTTTTTCATATCCATCCTTGAATTCTATGCTCCATATTTTCCACTATTCTTTCAAATAGTTGTATCTTAGCTCTACTAATGAAAAGAGGTGTTCCTAGATAAGTGCCTTTTGGGTCAATTTTTTTTATTTTTAGCAGTTTACTAATCATCCTTTGATGCTTAGGCTGAACTTTTTTGCTAAAGAAAACACCAGATTTTTCGAAATTTATTAATTGGCCTGAAGCTTTATTAAATGATTCAATCAGGAAAGAATATTGTGACACTCTTTAAGATCAGCTCTAATGAAAAGAAGACAATCATCAACAAAAAAAAAAAGATGAGAAATAGAGCTATTTTTGGAGTGATTTTCACTCCATAGATAATTTTCTCCTCTTCACTGGTTAAAAGCATTCTAGAGAAGATTTCCATACAAATTATAAACAGATAAGGAGAGAGTGGATCTCCTTGCCTAAAACCTCTAGTTGGTTTGAAAAAATCCCCAGGACAACCATTGAGTAAGAAATCAATAGTTGAGGAAGAGATACATTGGTGAATCAGCTTGCAAAAGTTAGAATCAAAACCAAAAGCTTTCATTGCATTAATTAAAAAGTCCCAATCAACTCTATCAAATGCCTTAGACATATCAATTTTAATCTCCATTCCAGCATGCTTCACTTTCTTTTTCTTAAAAGAGTGAATTATCTCTTGAGCAATAATGATATTATCTGATATTTGCCTTTTAGAGAGGAATGCTGCTTGAAAGGAGGAGATGAATGTATTTAGTAATGGTTTAATTCTATTAGCAAGAATCTTAGCTATAATTTTATACATAGTGTTGCAAAGTCCTATGGGTCTAAAACCACGTAGGATCCTTAGGAGGCCTACTTTTAGGAATAAGAAAGAGAAAGGTTTTATTGAATTCTGGATGAAGAGTTCCAGTAATAAAAAAATGTTGAATTGCAGAAATAACTTGTTCTCCCACTGTTTTCCAGTTTAATTTGAAGAAGTTAGTTGGGAAACCATCTGGGCCTGGTGATTTATTTGGTTTAAGCTTTTTAGTAACTAACCAAATTTCTTCACCAGAAGGAACAGGGTTGAGGAGTACAACAGCAATACCATCATGAGGATTCCAACACCAACAAGATTCTGAAGACACCGGTGACAACAGCTGACCCAAAGACACCACCGACAACATCAAAAAGCTCCAGTAGATTGATTTTGAAGAAGACCCAGACTGATCCTCGCCAATACCCTCTTGTAATAACCAGATTTAGGTTATTTTTGTTACATGTCTTACTGTCACTTTGGAAAATTCACTGACAAAAGGTTGGATCTATGGATCCTATTACGCCTATGTCATTTGTTTCATTATGATTTTGTAAAAACCCTTGAGAAATGGTTGGATCTATGGGTCCTAGCATCTCTATTGCTAATATCAATAGATTTATGATGTAGTTTGTATGAGTTACTTTTAATCCAAACTGGATCATTTAAACGTGTCATGATATTTAGAAATTGGTATGGAATGGTTGGATTCTTTTTCAGACTTGGTCCTGTAACTCTGATGTTGCGTGGTTTAAGTGCCTTCGTCCATATGATTGTTGGTAGAAGACTTTCTCAGATTCAAATAGAAGAAGTTTGCACCTTAACTATACTAATCGAGAGCTCTTTTAGTGGAATGGGTGATGATACTATCACATGGAAACACAGATAAATAAGGGTCACTCACTGTCAACTTTCCATTCAGAAATCCAGAAAGAAAACCACGGCACAAAGCTAGACCATGGCCTTGGAAGATAGGATTCTTTCTAATGGCTGGTGTACAACAAAAGAATAGTCGCCGTGGATACTATCTACAAGAGACAGAAGCTGTTGACAAATGGGGTTTTCTTTATTGCTTGGTAAGTGAGTCCGCAACTCAACTCCTCTTTCAGTGCAAAGTGCAAATTCTCTGCTCAGGTTTGGGACTACTTCGTAAACAGTGCACTGGTGGTGGTCTCCAATGCTGCCTTCCTAACCGCATGTATTCCATAATCCACAGAGGGAGATGTAAATTAAAGCATCTCTGGTCCCCTTATCACTACTGCTATATGTTGCTCTACTTGGAAATGCAGATATGCAATTGTTTTAGAAGACGCTATGCGCAAAAGTTGAGGTCGACAAAGTAATCAAACAAGTCAATATCCATGCCTTTTGTTTGGCGAGAAATGGTGAAGCTCTTAAAGGTTCTAGTTGAGATTCTGTGTTAGCTAGATGGGACAGTTTCTAATGAATGCTGCAAATTTCTCAGGTACCTTTGAAGATAATAGATACTAAGCCTACTCTTATTCCCATTGAGATTCTACGTTCTGCTCTAGGACTTCCATGCATAGATGCATAAAACAACAAGGTTCTCATTCCCTAGTTTCAATTTTAACTTCTTCTGGAACAATGGGAATAAGATCACTAGGCCTACTCTTATTGTATGAAAGAAAGCCTGCTACAACTAAGTTTGGAGAACACGACTTTCAAATGTTTTACACTCAAGTCCCATTTGTGTCCAGAAATCATATACAGATAACTACTTCTCTTCCTCGGCATACATAACCCAATTCATAGATGACTGTTTGGTGAATCTGCAACAATTACTCAACTACTTAACATGTGAATCATATGATTGCTAAGTTTAGCTAGTGTAGGTGTTGGCTCAAATGCCTTAGACAGCGGAGAATGCAAGACTGTGCCGTGCAACTTCATGGATCCACAGCTTAATGTCTGCTAACTTATGCTCTCACAACATTTGTAACTAACCTATCATTAAAACTGGAAAGGCAAATATGCATAGGAATAACAATTTACTGCTTACAAATTATGAGGGGACAAAGCTACTCGAGCAAACTAAACCCCTGACTTCTAACAAATTATGACAAATTAACAAGAAAAGGAAAATCAGAAAATACCTTACACATTGCAAGTCTCCGAGTTTCTTTCTTCTTTATCAAAAGGCCAGCAGGCCAGAAGAATCACAAGCCCCCACTCTAACAACAGAAAACCGACCACTTACAGAGGTTTTAATTTTTCTTTCTCGTCTCGTCCATGTGAATGGTTTTGAATCAATTCTTCAAAGAAAACACTGAAATTTTACACCTTCAGTTAGATTTCACAAGAAAATGTATGTACCTCCCATAAACACCATTGCAGAAGGATCCGCATCCATAACTCATTCTCCAACTCGTTGAAGAAGAGACAAAAGCCAAGGTAATTGCATACTCATACTCACAGTTAGAAAGAAAACAACCTACAAAACCTCTCAGGGTTGAATCTAGCAATTCACAAATCTTTTTAGCAGAAAACCCAACCAATAATACTCTTTGTTTATATTTAAATGAAACAGAGAAAAAGAAATAAAAAATGCAGTATATATGATTCAGATTCAGATAATTTAACAGTTCTAGATTTCAAAATGGGTTTCAAATTTTCAATCTATTTCTTTCTCAAATTCAAGACATTTGATTCCACAAACAAGATATTGGATCTGAAATTGATTACTTGCTTTAGAAGATTGATAGAACTACTAATTACATATATAAACCCTGATCCCCAAACAGAAACCACAAAACTAAATCTAAAGAAACCCTAATTTTTCCAAATCTAAGAAAACAGAAAAACACAGATTTAAGAACTAGTGAACTTAGTAACAGCTTTGGTACCCTCAGAAACAGCATGTTTAGCTAATTCACCAGGAAGAACAAGACGAACAGCAGTCTGAATCTCCCTTGAAGTAATGGTTGGCTTCTTGTTGTACCTCGCTAATCTCGACGATTCAGCAGCCAATTTCTCAAAGATATCATTGATGAAACTGTTCATGATTCCCATAGCTTTACTTGAAATACCAATATCAGGATGAACTTGTTTCAAAACTTTGAAGATGTAGATCTTGTAAGTCTCAACTGATTTCTTTGATTTCTTCTTCTTCTTATCTGTTGATGAAGCATCTTTGCTTGGTAATTTCTTCTCAGCTCTGGGTTTCTTTGCTGCTGGTGCTTTCTCGGCTTTCTTTTCTTCGGCGGGTTTCTTCTCTGCTGGTTTCTTCTCTGCCGGTTTCTTCTCTGCTACTTTCGGCGCCATTTGATCGGAAACTTGGACGGAAACTGAAACGCTCTGGAGAGACAGAGAAGAGAGGGTAAAGCCGTAAAGGTGTTGTGTTGGTGTGAAATTGGAAGGAGAGAGTTGAGTTATTTATATAGGGGTTTGGTAGAATATGATTGGTGTACTTCGTTTCATACGGATCGATAGTGCCACCGTTGATTGTTTTAAAGCTAATGAAAGGCTAAGATGTTTCAAAATTACTGAAAAGAGGGGGAAGGTTTTGTGTTGGGCGGGATACTCGAAATTTTGGGGTAGGATATTTATTTTTTTTAAATAAGAAAAGAAGATTCATCCATAGATTTACACTTTACATTGAGTTCATCTCTAACAAGACATTTCAACCGGAAGATTAGAGTTCCAAAAATTTATCAACTCTAAAATTCCCAGGCCTTTTAGCTAAGCTATTAGTAACTTTATTATATTCTCTATGCATAAAAGTGTATTTCCAATTTGTAAAACTTCCTAATAAAATCCTGTAATCCCTGACATAACCTAAACAACCATTGATAGCATTTACTACATTCACATAATCACCCTTCAAATGCAGATTCTGCACTGCTTCAGCTTTTGCCCACTTAATAGTTGCAAGTGCTGCCAAAGCCTCAACCTGTTCCTCATCATTAGTTATTCTACGGATTGATTGTGCGCCCCCACAGTGACCTGCATCATTAAAAGTTGTTAATCCTAATCCCATGTACTTATTCTCTTTCATAAAAGCTGCATTAAAATTAAATTTCTGAAAGCCATAATCTGGTAAACTCCATGGTGTTACAGATCTGTCATGACTTGCAGCATTTCTACCTGCCAAAATTCTCATAGAATTTGCATTCCATTCATTAACATCTTTATTAACCTGTCTTACCAGATTATTCACCTGCACTTGAGCATTGTTAAAAACCACATTGCATCTAAGATACCATATTTGTCAAATAACAAAACTAACAAATTGAATAAATTTATCTTGTGACTCCCTTTGATTACCATTAGATTGAAACCAACTAGTAATCAAATCCTGCAGATTCATATTATCAATGTTACTTGCAATATTTGAATCTAAAGCAAATCACAGTCTTTTAGTAATCTCATACTCAATGAAAAGGTGATTCACAGTTTGAGTATCCATATGACAAAGAGCGCATTCACTAGGGATAGATGAAACAAACCTAGATAATTTGCTTCTAACATAGACACAATTATGCATACACTTCCACGGAAAATGCTTTATTTTCTGTGGGAGGTTAAGTTTCCACAAAAATTTCCAAGGGAAGTTATAATTTTCACTACCATGAATGTCCTGCATAATGCATTTGTAAGCTGACCTAACACCGAACTGGCCATTCTGAGTTGGTTTACATCTAAGTATATCCTTTCCATTAGAGGGTATTATGATTTGACAAATGTCACTGACAATATCCCTATAGAAAAGACAGTTAAGAATCTCAGCATTCCATTAACCTGTTTCCCGAACTATTAAATGATTAACAACTTTCATATCTCTAGAAGCAAAATTGGCATTAAAACAAGTATCTCTACTAGGTACCCAATTATCTTTCCAGATTTCAATAGAAGCTCCATCTGCCAGCAATGGTGTTTCCTAATCAATTCTACTCCCCAGCAAATTCCTTTCAAATCCAGGACACAAAATCATTGTTGGTAGCATGCAGGGGATTAGAATCAAAAAAGTACTTATGACACAGAATCTGAACCCATAATGCATCTGGTTCATTAAGCATTCTCCAAGTCAATTTGGCCAGGAGAGCAATATTAAGATGTTCACTTTTTCTTATATTAAGGCCACCTAGTTCAATAGGTTTTGAAATATTATCCCAATTTATAAAATAGTCACCTTTGATAGGACCTTTTTTATTCCACCAGAACTTCCTCTGAATAGCATCTAGTTTATCTGTCATCTTTTTTGGTATAGGGAAAACTGAGAGATGGTGGGATGCCAGAGTTCTTAAGGTAGACTTAATAAGAACAGTTTTCCCAGGTTGATTCAGATATTTCCCTTGCCAAGAAGCTAGTCTATTTTCACAGGACTCTCCTAGATGTTTAAAAGTCTCCATTTTATTCCTTAGAAGCAATAAAGGAACTCTTAAGTATTTTTATCAGGGGGGCCAAGTTTGCCTCATATGTTTTTTTTCTTTTTCCTTTTTTTTTTCTTGAAAATGAAGGATATATTGGGAAAGGAAAAATATTTACAAAAAATATACACAGGATTAAGGTAATCCTATTGAACCATCAAAAAGAAAAGCGAAAAGGTTTTATAGCAAAGAAGCTATAGTGTCCCGAGCAAAAAGTCTCTATAACAAACATAGTTGACACTATCTAGAAAAAAAAATGTGAAAAATTAAAGAGTCTGGTGATAGTTCTGTACACTTATCTCAGACCTCATCATACACTTGTAGAGTTCACATTTTTGAACTATTTCCGATGATTAAGTTTTAGTAATTATGTGAGTTTTCATTTTAATGGTACAGTTTGCCCCTTTGGTTGTCTGAATTCTATTTGTGTCGCATGAATGAATGTACGCTTATTTTCCTCTGAGGAAGTCGTTTTAAATTATTTTTATCTTCTTTATGTACATATGGAGATTCATTCACTTCTTTATACTGTCAGAAACTAGATGAATGTGGAGATGATGAATATTCAGATTGAGATGCTCAGGTAATAACACTACACCAAATTCAGGGATTAGTAACTAGATTTCGCAACAGCTTAGTGGTTGTGGCGAATTTTCAGTTGCTAATTGTTGTTGCAAAAATTTCACAACAACTTGAATAGTTAAAAAACTTGCAACTGTTGGATTCAGTTGCGATTCGCAACTAAACCCAATTGTACGCGTGCGGAAAATCAGTGCGGTTGCCTACACTTTCAACTGACTCATTATTCAGCCCATTCAGATACTTGAGAAAGCTGACTCGGGTCTCTTATCTCTACTTTAATCATCGAATAACCTCACATTCTCCATCTCATTTTCTTCCCCTCTCTCGTTCTCCCCTGTGAGTTTTCCATGTTTCTACTACCACCACCATTGTTATCATCAAGATCAAAATCAAACCCTTATTGTCTTCGTCGAGGAACAAAGGTATCGTCACTATCAGCGCGTGAACTATTTCTTCTCCTTTTTTCTTTCACTTCTTCGAAGTAAACCCTAGATTCATATTTTTTCTTCTTCTCCTTTTGATTTTTTCCACTCAAAATCTTTAACCCTATTTCTGATATTAGATCATATTCATGCTCACCATGTTATTATGCGGATTAATCTGGTTATAAATCATTTACAAATAACAATTTTTTTGACCTAAAGAGGGAAATCAAAGTTAATCTGATTGCAAGTGCGTTTTTCTGTTCTGTGAGTGTTTTTTGGCACGAGATTTCCCCCAAAATCCCTTCTCCTTTTTCAGAAGATCTATTTATAAACCCATTTGGTGAATCGTTGACTCTTTCCTCAAATTTAAGTAATTTGGGTTTTTTTCTTTAAATGACAGATGTAGATTATCAAACAGAATCAATAAATGGGTTTGTTTTAGTTAAGGTTTGGAATTGGCTCATTAATGGATTCGAGTTTCATGGATTAGGGTTTCTAATAAATTGGGGATTTAGGCTTCATGGATTTGAATTACAGATGAAAAAGATGAAACTTATGGTGAGAAACTAAAAGAAGAAGATTGAGCTTATGTTCTGAGGTAATCTTTCTTACTCATTTTAATTGATTTGAATTACAGATGAAAAAGATGAAACTGATGGTGAGAAACTAAAAGAAGAAGATTGAGTTTGTGTTCTGAGGTAATCTTTCTTACTCATTTGAATTGAATTTCTTTCATTAAGTTGTATTATCAAATTTGGGTATTGTTATATTCAACTTTGAATTGAAGATTTGGAAGAAATGGAGTTGAGTTTCTAGTGGTGTATGTAGATGATATGTAGATGATTATTAGGTTTAAATCTATGAAATAGATTTTATATTATCCACATTGTTAACTGTGAAATGTTATTACTTGTCTCTCCTGGTTTCTTACTGTTACATTTATAATCTGCACATATTCGTGAATATCACAGGCGCCATCCAAATTCTCGTGCTTTGGATGTATACAAGGAGGTTGAGGAGTTGCTGAAAGAAGAACCACATGTGGAGTTCAGTGGCGAGGTTCCAAGTATGTCATCGTGCTTGTATTTTCTTCATTTTCTCTGACATAAATGTTTTTCTTTGCATTCTATACATCTTAATTTCAGCTATTTTCAGTTCCACTGATTTGTTATTTTGTACTGAATGTGCTCTCCAGGAAGGTCATGGATGGTACGTGGACTTGCACGAGTTGTATAATGAGTACATTAGTTTCCCTTGATGGTTAATCTTTTGTGTATCTGCTTTTGAATGCAGTATGGAGGCAAAGCTCTTGACCTTAGAAGACAACAATCTCGTTCATAGGCAAAAGCAGTAATCACCCCTTGATATGCTGCTGCAAAAGAAAGCCTTCTCACATAGACTTAGGATTTTGATTTTCAGGTAACCACTCTACTATTTACTTGTTTATACAATGCTAGTAAGTGATTCTAATATGTTGAGCATGCGAGAATTTAACTAATAAATTCATTAGATGGACATTTGTTTATTAGCATTCAGAAACAAAGTGACTACTGAATCTCACTTTAACAAGTAAAGGTTCCCTATTTTTGCATATATGTGTTGGTAACTTTATAGATGGGGTGCACTCATAACACTTTTTCGGAACTGGTGTTATTGTGTATCGTTCTCAAAAAATGGGTTTCGTTGTTGTTGACAAAAACACGGTTGATGCATCAGTTTCAGATGTACTGCTCTCGTTTGGCTTGGTTATTTAAAATTGACTATCTTTTTGAATTGTTTTCCAGGAATTGGAAAAGGAACATACTGCGGAAGGTGTACAAGCAGCTGAAAGCTTTGTGGTCCTTGAAGGCTACAAGTAGTTGGGAGGGAACCTCAGATTGATAAAATATTGATGATTCCTTTGTATAGTTGGGATTTAGGAGGGAATCACAACTGGAAACTGGACTGTAACACTCCCTCCCTGCTCACCCTATGTTTCTCTACTGAGATTTCTTTATTTGGCTGTTACTTGTCATTATTTGAAAGCAAAACAATTTAGGAAAGAACTCTATGTTTGCTATTAGTTACATCCTTTCTCATTCCTTATAAACCGAAGAGTAAACCCATGTATGCCTTCTTTTGAATTGGAAGATTTCTTTGTTCAATAATAAACAATTGTGGCGTAGAAATTTATGCATGTTTGTTTTGCCTCTAAAAGCTGAAGCATTTCAGTGAATTTCAGTACTTCTACAACAAGTTGCAGGGAAACTCTGCTTTATGCTGATTTTGTTAAAGGGAACGCTAAGTTTGACCGGTCAAAATCACTATTTTTTTATGTTGCAAATATTTCGCAACTGCAGTATGTTGTTGCGACCTCCTAATTTCGCAACTGTTTGAAAAGTTGCGACAATTTTACGTTGCAACAGTTTGAAACTGTTGCGACCGAAAATTCGCATAAGCTTATGAACCGTGGCGAAAATTTGCAACATTGACTTTCGTAATAGGTTGAAACTATTGCAACCCCGCTTTGCAACAGAACTTGCCATTACAAATTGCTAAAAAAATGGTGTAGTGATGTAATGCTCGTATCAATACTTGTTTATTTGTGGTTGTCTTTTTATCTTCATTATGTACAAGGAGATTCAATCACTTCTTGATGTTGTCAGGAACTAGATGAATGTGGATTGTAGATATTCAATCACAATGTTCTGTACAGGTATGTGTCTTCGCATACTCATCATGCTTATGGTTTTTCACTGCCTATGGTTTATTTGTTCGTCTCCATGTTGATGTAACCAATGAAATCAGTATGAAAATGTAGTTGATATTCTTGTCTTGATGATGGTTCTGTATTATGTTCGACTAGTCATGTAACCTAGCATATAAGGTCTGACATTCTACTCGTATTCTGAATGTAGTTCGATACCTTTATGGATGCCGTTTCTCTCTTGCAGATGGTCTCATGAGGGTCACTGATGTCATGGTTGATGGTAAGATCGTTGTTGCTGCTGGATAAGTTAATGTTGGAAAGGGTTGTGCTTTTGAAAAAATTTAGGACTTGTTTCACTTATTATTAAGAAACCTTGAACTTGTTAATTAGCAGCTGAATCATTTTTGTTTTTTATGAGTTTGGACTAAATTTATGAGTACAATTCAACGTAATAGAGTTGTCATTGTGTATTAGATGAATCTGGTTTTGTATGGAATTTGAATTTGAATTGTAATTTGAATTTTAGTATTTTAATATTAATATTAATTTTAATTTGAATTTCATTTGAATTTGAATTGTGATTTAAATTTCAATGTATTTTGAGTTTCAGTTTACTGTAATTTGAATTTGAATCAGAATTGTTTCAGCCCAGTCAGAATGACAGCGGTCATCCAACCAGATCTGACATATATTTTTATTATTAAAATAAATCAAATGTACGACGTCATACAGATATCGTGCTTAGTGGCATTATGAAAGCATCGTTATTTAGGAGCACCTTGAAGACTGGCTATCCCATTTCCTCATATTATCTACCATTTTGTCTACTGAGACAAGTCATATGACTTTGCTATAATGATGAACATTACAAGAAGAATGCAACAAATTAGAAGTAGTCAAGTTACTTATGTTGAGCACTGCTAGATCGAACTCGCAAGTTTTGCTATCTAAAGCTTGTTGTCAATGTTAGATGCACAAAATTATATATTAATTTCTAGTCTACTAAAGTCAAGTCTAGGGCTAAAATTAGAGTATGGTAGTTGAATATCATACATGACGGAATAACCCTCGAAGAGTGAAGACTGAAGAACAAAAGAAGGTATTTGAATAACTTCATCAAAGAGGTATGTGAAGACTGAACAATCCTATTGACTTTATGGCATATATCATTATATCTTATGAGACTATGTCATATAATTTTAGTAGATTTAATATTCCAAAGAAGAAATTTTGGGTTAAGATTGTCTTGATAAATCTCTCGAAATATGATTTAAGTAATTGATATTCTTAAATGCTTAATAATCCTGGTTAAAAAAATTTTATTGTTCATGAAGTATTTTTGTTTGAAGTTGATCATTTGTGAATTTCTCAAGCAATAATATTTATTATCTATATGACGATTGAGAATGTTCGAATTATTTGAAGAGAGTTTTCAGAACATTGGGTACGCATAGCCTGTTGATCTGAGTTCGAGAATGAGGGAGGTACGCGTATCCCTGGGATCTGAGTTTGCAAACGGCCAAGGTATGCATACCTAGTACTTAGAGCCTGAGTCCGCGACCGTACTTAGGTATGCCTACCACCCGGTTCTAATTTAAGCAGATGCTTATAAACTGTTTTTACAAATATGTTTAACTCTCATAGACACTTTTAAGATAACTTTGTTTACTAAATCACTCTATGTTTGTGGACCACAGTTTTAGTCTAGAGTGTTATTGGACACCACTTATGCTTGTAAATTTGATAGGCATACTTACCAACAAAAACATTATTATACACAGTTCCAGAACTTTGGATTATAATGCATATTCTCATGTCTGATTTCAAGGAAGACTTCTCACATTCTTACATGAATTCTTAATAAGAATTAATTTCATGTAAACCGAGATGTGTTTTGCTTGGATCTCAAGTTATCTTAGATTGAATTCAAAGCTACCTAGAGCCTTAAAATCTATAAATAGAGAGACTCATGCAACATGATTTCTCAATCCTTGGCACTCTTGTGCCGTAATTGCTTGCCAAAGTCGTCCTTTATAACCTAGGTTTCCTTTATAAAAAACATAATTAGGTTAAGAATGTGAAGACTTCACCTTAGGGATTCGTGAAGCCCGATCTGATTATTTTTTATCCGATAGTTCATGTACTTGAATCTTGTTCTTATTTACCTTAGAGGTTTTCGTAATCTCAGATCAGGAACGAGATAGAAAGAAATTGCATTCTTCTCTGACTTTGTGATTCCTCAAGATAGATATCTAAACTCTTATTTGATTTGTTTGGATTGTTCTTACGAGGTGGTTAGTAATCCAGGCTTCTCAGCTAACTGAATGTAAGTGTTTCGGGTTTGTGAGGTTTGTTGGATTTTTTCAACTGCAAATAGTTTTAAAAACCTAGATGAAAAAATCAAAAGGGAAATCATATAGGCTTATCTGTTAGAGGCAGATTGGTACCAAAAGTATTCACTAAGGTTGAAGCAACTCTTAGGTTGTAAACAATTCAGCTAAGGGAATCAATTTCATAGAATCTTGCAAGGTTCAAGAGACGTAAGGAACACTACAGCAGTTGAATTTCTTGGAGGTTTATTAGGTCTCAACCGCATTCCAACACAAAGTATGATAGTAAAAGCTGGACGAGGTCCCGAGGTTTTTCTGCAGGTGTAGTTTTTCTTGTTCATAATTATTTTTGTATTTAATATTTTATTATTTTATATTTATCATAGGAATAATACAAGTAATACATAATCATCTGGATAGTTATCACCCACTCTTGTTAAATTGAATATCTTGAAAAATATATTGCTAGTTTCATACTTGTTAGAACTCGAATCCTCTTGATTTGGGTACGACTAGATTGATCTTGGATATTAATTTTTTTAGATCGTTAAAGAACTCTTATATACAATCTGGTTCATAAAGTACTCTTTGTGAATCAGAAGTGATTTAGATATCTATCTTGTAGAATCACATATTTTAAGACGAAGAGTACTTTGTGATTTCTATATATCTTGTTCCTCATCTACAAATCAGAAACTACAACGATTAATAAGAAAAAAATCTGGATAACAAGAACTATTTGGTGAAAATAGTGTGAGCGGGATCCATGAATCCGTTAGTGAAGTTTTTCAAAGTCGTAACCTAATATAGTTTCACCAGAGGAAACTTAGGTTTTAGAGGACAACTTTAGCCGCAACTAGGATAAGGAAGTTCCAGGATTGATATTCTAGTGCGGTGAGTCCTCTATTGAGTCGTGATGTGATGAAGTCGCCCTCGTGACAATACCTGTAAGGGTGCACCTTTTGACCCTTGGATATTATCTTATATATGTACCCAGACAATATTTATTAAAAAAAGTATTTTTTATTAATTTTATTAACTTTTAAGTCCATATATTTAAGTTTATTTTTCCTTTAATTCCTCTGGCATTTAGTCAGTCATATTAAAAATTAATTTTTAGTTTTCAGTTTCTAAACCTAGACGCGGGTTTTTTTTTTTTTTTTTGGAATATATATGAGGATTTGTGATTGACGGTGTCTTTGAAGGGATGCATACTTATGATTAGTAATTGGTCTTGCGAGGTAGAATTCATTAGGCATCTTCGTAAGTTTTGAAGGGAATAAGTTCATCCTAATCCTGAGTTTGATTGATATCTTATTTTTTTGAAGATCCCTCAGCATATAGATTTCACACTTTAATTGATATCTTTCTGAAGGAAATCTAACAGGATTTCTGTTAAACATAATAGTCATAAAAGTCTTCACTTCGGTTGAAGCAACTCATAGGCCTGTATAGGATGTCAACTA
Organism: Papaver somniferum; assembly: GCF_003573695.1. NCBI lineage: Eukaryota > Viridiplantae > Streptophyta > Magnoliopsida > Ranunculales > Papaveraceae > Papaver > Papaver somniferum. The sequence goes on from NC_039365.1 coordinate 171,671,543, forward strand.
GGGGAATCATGTTGTGTAGGGTCTTACGAGATCCAAGAGACATAAAGGAGCACACAACTGAAGCTGAATTACTCTTAGGATCGATCCGCTCTCAACTGCGTTCCAGTATGAAGTTTGATAGTAGACTAATGTCTGTAGCGACTTAATACAATATGTCATTCAAGTTTTGGACTAGGTCCCATGGTTTATTGCTTTGCAGTTTTTCTCGTTAGCAAAAATTCTGGTGTCTTGTGCTATTTCTTTTCCACATTATATTGTTTATATCTATAACAAAAATATCACAATTAGTACGTTGAATAACCTAGGAAGTTTTTGAGCCTCAAGGATTGTATAGAACCTACAAGATTTATTATTGAGAATTCATATCTTGAAAGATTTATTACAATACTTGTTCTAATTGGGATTCGGTTCACTAGTGGAAAATGGATTTTTTTAAGTCTGTTTAGGTTTTATAAGTAAGACTACCCTAGGCTTTCTTTATATACATGGCTTCCAAAGATAGTCCTTTTTGTAACAAAAGTAAATCAATTTCCCATAGCAGTCTTAATGTTAGAGGACAATTTTGGAAATATAGAAAGCTGATGTGATTTGTAGATAGTGGTAAAAGTGGTTCGATTCTCAGACTTGTGAAGGATATTAATTAGACTTAAATTCTAATATTAAAATAGAAAACTCACTAAAAATTATAGAAAACTCAATCAAAGATGATATCAATACTAAAAGAAACACTGAGGCTAAGATTCCACTATTTTCCAAGTTCAAAGTGATTAAACCAATACTTATATTTATGCAATTTTCTCGTTTAATTTGATTCTAAAATATTGCAACAAGTAGATTTTCAAAAGTAGTAATTGTAAATACCAAGTATGAAGCATCAAAAGTCTTAAAACTAAGCATACTCCATCAAAATAGATCACAATCACTCAAATAAAAATCATATTCAATAATAGTTCAAGGCAAATAATCATATAATTATTGCAAATAAAAAGATAAAATAGAATATACCACTTTTTGTTGGGAAAATAGCTTCCTCTATCGCCTCAGCAATGGGGTTTAGCTCCTCATATTAATCATGATCTCAAAATATGTGTTTGTTGCTCAAAAGATGATTAAAAGAGTGAAAAGTAATAACACAGACTGTTTGCAACAGTGTATTGGTGTTGCAAAACATCTGTTACAATGGAACGGTTACATAAAACTGTTGTAAATACTGTTGCTTTGTCGCTGATTTTAAGACCCTAGAATACGACTGTCCTGCACAGCTTAATGTTCTTCAGCTGTTAAACAACGACACTATTCTGCGACTGTTTTCCGTGCGTCAATGTTCTTCGCGTTCTTCCTCTTCAGCAGCAGCAGCAGAAACAGAGTTTGGTAAAGCTCTGATTTCTTCTTCTCTGGCTCTCCTTAGGTCCCCAAACTCTCGACACCTCTTCTATATTACCCAAGACATCTATTTATATCAAAAATACCGATTAAATCTCTCCCAAATCTTCCAAAACCTCTTTCTTTCTCTCACGGCCAAGTTGCGCCAATTTCTTGTTTTAGAATTTCTACGCGTTTCTGAGCTTTCCTTTTTATTCTAAACTCTTCCTTAGATATATACAAATCTTTGGGAAAGTTTACAACACTTTAATCTCTCTAAATTCCCTAAAACAGGTCACACACGTGACTTTCCATATTTTCAGTTGTGATAAAAATCCGTCAATTGAGCCCAGTCTAATTGATTTAAACACCCATATCAGATTCCTAGACCCATAAGGAGTCTATCCTATGAAAATCAGAGGTTTAATCGACCTCAAACTCCTCCAAACCACGATTGCCAAAATCTGTTCTTCAGTGCTTTTTTTTTTTTGTATCTCATTCACTCTAATTCACCCTAGCATTGGTAACAACTTGAATTGTGAGCCCCACATAATCACTTAGAGAAACATAGTTTAAAAACAAAACAAAATAAAAATAGAAGTGAAAAGGACTCAACGAGATATGGTGAAACTATCATGTTATTTCTAACACCTGAGCTCTGTGCTTTTATGAATAGACTATTTTAGATGTTGCCATCTAGTCAGATTGGTTCCTCAACTCCTACAACCAAAATGCTTCCATCCACTTAGATTGGTTAGTGCCATCCTTAATAGGGATAAATTTCTAGGCTCTGGAGTTTATTTATTGCAACGAAAAGGTAACAAAAAGTTCTACCCCACCCCCAAACTTAAATCTAACATTGTCCTCAATGTTTCTAATCAAAGAACAATACCAAAAATATAAGTAACATGAGGAAATAGTAAAGAGAGAAGTCGGAAAGATAGTACCTGGGTGAAGTGTAACCAAAAACCTACAAAAATATTATACAACATATAAAATCGCCTCGATGGTCAATCAAGGTAAACAGGGTCCTCCAGAGGGACCTCCTCAACATCACCTGTAGGAAAAGGCTCTAAAAAGGGCTTCAATCGCTGACCGTTAACGTTCGAAGAACTACTACCATCTGGTGTCTCAATCTCAACAACGCCATGAGGAAAAACAGTACGGACCACAAAAGGACCGGTCCACCGAGAGCGCAACTTCTCGGGGAATAGATGCAAAAGAGTGTCATATAGAAGAACTTTTTGACCTGGAGAAAATGACTTTCGTAAAATATTCTTATCATGCACAAGTTTCATTTTGTTCTTATACTCCTTAGCACTATCGTATGCATCTCTACGAATCTCGTCCAACTCATTGAGCTGGAGCTTTCTTTGAGCTCCTGCCTTTTCAAGTGAAAAGTTTAAGTTCTTAATAGCCCAATAGGCTCGATGCTCTAACTCAACAGGCAGGTGACATGCCTTGCCAAACACTAAACGATAAGGTGACATTCCAATGGGTGTCTTAAACGCAGTACGGTAATCCCATAAGGCATCAGTAAGCCTCGACGACCAGTCTTTCCTATTTGGATTAACTGTTTTCTCTAGAATACGTTTAATTTCCATATTGGAAACCTCTACCTGACCACTAGTCTGAGGGTGATATGGGGTTGCTACTTTATGGGTAATACCGTATTGTTTCATTAAAAGAGCAAACGGTCTATTACAAAAGTGTGAACCTCCATCACTAATTATAGCTCGCGGCGTACCAAAACGTGTAAGTATATTCTCTTTCAAAAACTGGACTACGACCCTGTGGTCATTCGTTTTACACGGAACCGCCTCAACCCACTTAGACACATAGTCTACAACGACAAGTATGTAAAGATAACCAAACGAAATAGGAAATGGACCCATAAAATCAATGCCCCACACATCAAAGACCTCAATCACTAAAATAGGGTTCAAAGGAATCATATTTCTACGGGAAATGGTTCCTAACTTCTGGCAACGCTCACAAGAAACACAATGACTATGGGAATCTTTAAACAATGAAGGCCAGTAAAGTCGACACTGCAAAATCTTAGCAGCAGTCTTCTTAGCACTAAAATGACCCCCACATGCATGTTCATAACAAAAGGAGATAATACTAGACTGGTCACTCTCAGATACACATCTCCTAATAATCTGGTCCGGACAATACTTAAACAGATAAGGATCCTCCCAAAAGAAATGCTAAACCTCGGCTAAAAACTTAGAATGATCTTGCTTACCCCAATGTTGAGGGGTTCGACCAGTAACAAGATAATTCACTATATTTGCATACCAAGGTGATTGGGAAACAGAGAACAATTGTTCATCAGGAAAGCTATCCCTTATAGGAAGGGAATCACTAGGGGAACTAACAACTAGCCTAGACAAGTGGCCTGCTACTACATTTTCTGCACCCTTTTTGTCTCTAATGTCTGGGGAAAATTCCTGTAACAATAGGATCCATCTAATCAATCTAGGTTTGTATCCTTCTTAGATAAAAGGTATTTCAAATCAGCATGATCTGTATAGATTATGATCTTAGAACCTAATAGGTAGGACCTAAACTTATCCAAGGCAAACATGATGGCTAAAAGTTCCTTCTCGGTAGTTGTGTAGTTCATTTGGGCATCATTCAGAGTTTTGCTAGAATAATAAATCACATGAAGTAGTTTGTTTTCTCGTTGTCCTAAAACGACGCCTATAGCATAATCTGAAGAATCACACATAATCTCAAAGGGTAGGTTCCAGTTAGGTGCCTGGACTATCGGGGCAGTAGTGAGTAAAGTTTTAAGCTTCTCAAAAGCCTCTAAACAAGCATCATCAAAGACACAATTAACATCTTTTGCAAGCAAATTGCAAAGAGGTCTAGAAATCAAGCTAAAATCCTTAATGAATCGATGATAAAAACCTGCATGCCCTAGGAATGACCTAATATCTTTTACGGTTTTTGGGACTTGTAAAGTCTTAATAAGGTCACTTTGGCTTTATCTACCTCTATACCCTTTTAAGAGACGATGTGCCCTAACACAATTCCTGATTTAACCATGAAATGGCATTTTTCCCAATTAAGCACTAAATTTTTTTCCTTACACCTAGTCAACACTAATGTCAAATGATGCAAGCACTCATCGAAAGATGAACCAAACACTCAAAAATCATCCATAAAGACCTCTAAGAACCGTTCTACCATATCAGAAAATATGCTCACCATACAACGCTGAAAAGTTGCTGGGGCATTACATAGCCCGAAAGGCATGCGTCTATACGCAAAGGTACCAAAGGGACAGGTAAAAGTGGTTTTCTCTTGGTCTTATGGGCAATAACGATCTGATTATAACCGGAGTAGCCATCTAAGAAGCAATAGTGACTATGTCCAGCTAATCGCTCTAGCATCTGGTCGATAAAAGGAAGGAGAAAGTGATCCTTACTTGTGACCTTGTTCAATTTCCTATAGTCAATACACACACGCCATCCCGTGGTCACTCGGGTTGGGATTAATTCATTATTATCATTCTGGACTACAGTGATACCTGATTTCTTGGGGACAACCTGAACAGGGATGACCCACTTACTGTCTGAAATTGGGTAAATAATACCCGCATCTAACAACTTAAGAACCTCTTTTCGAACTACCTCTTTCATGTTAGGGTTCAGTCGACGTTGCATCTCCCTAGAAGGTTTGGAGTCTTCCTCTAAATGAATCTGATGCATACATACAGTAGGAGTTATACCCTTAATGTCTGCTATAGTCCACCTTAAAGCTTCCTTATTGTCTTGAAGTACATTTACTAGCCTACTTTCCTGATCACTATCCAAATTGGAAGCTACAATCACAGGTAAAGTCTCAGATGGGCCTAAAAACACATACTTTAGAGTATCGGGTAGTGGTTTAAGGTCCAACTTTGGGGGCTCTTCTAAAGAAAGAATTAGGGTAGTCTCAGAAACTGGTAACGGTTCGAACCTAGCTTTCCATCTATCAGTGTCTAACACAGGGGTAGAATCTAATAGCATTCACCTATTCAATAGTGCTATCGTCGTCAAAATCTAAACCAAAATGGGATAAACAACTTTCTAATGGGTCTTCAGACAAGATGTTTGGTAATGACTCCTGAACTAAGGCTTCTATCATGTTCACCTCCTCAACACATGTGTCATCTAGCTCATGAGGTTGCTTACTGACATTAAAAATGTTCATCTCTATAGTCATATTACCAAAAGATAAACTCATCACACCATTTCGACAGTTAATGATTGCATTATACGTAGCTAAAAATGGGCGACCTAAAATCACAGGTATCTGGTTCTCTGGTTCAGGGACAGGTTGGGTATCTAGGACCACGAAATCCACTGGATAAATAAACTTGTCGACCTCAATAAGAATATACTCGAAATCACCTCGAGGGATTTTAACAGACCTATCAGCTAACTGAAGTGTCATCTGAGTAGGTTTCATTTCACCAAGTCCTAGCTGTAAGTATACATGGAATGGCAGTAAGTTCACACTGTCTCCTAAGTCAAGTAAAGATTTTTCTACCCGGAAGTTACCTATTGTGCAAGCAATGGTAGGAGAACCTGGGTCTTTGTACTTTGGAGTTGTGGTGTTCTGAATGATTGAACTTACGTGACTAGCTAAAATGGATTTCTTATGGACGCTAAGTTTTCTCTTTCGCGTACACATATCCTTAAGGAACTTGGCATAAGCAGGAATTTGCCTAATTGCATCTAATAATGGAAGGATTATGGTAACTTGCTTAAAAACCTCCACTATGTCATTAAAGTTCGATTCCTTCTTTGTTGGTACTAATAGCTGAGGAAATGGGGCTCTAGGCCTAAAATCAGACCTTTCAGGAACCGAATTCACATCATCAGAAACTTTATCAGTCTCTTCAGCTACTGGTCCTGAGAGGTGAGATCCTGAGGGGTGAACTACAGTATGTTCACTATCGGGCATGGTTACCTTATTGTCTACAACTCTACCACTTCTAAGGGTTCTACCAGCATTCAATTGATTCGATGGTTTTGCACCTAATTCATGAACTCCTCTAAGGTTGGGTTGTGTTTGACTATGAAACTTACCTTTTTCTCTCAAAGAATCACTTATCATACCAACCTGGGTTTTTAACTCGGAAATAGCCTGACTATTTTCTTGTCCTATCCTGTTACTAGCTTGTAGACTCTGTTCTACGGATAACTGGAATTTTGCATTTTGCTGAGTTAACAAGGCGAGAGATTCCTCTAAACTTAGATTTTCTTATCTGACTGATTCTGAAACTGAGCTAGTCCTGAAGGATTCTTAGTATAGCCAAAACCTGGGGGAGCATTAGAATTACTAAACTGACCTTGACTTTGGCCCTTAGACCACGAAAGGTTCGGATGGTTTCTCCAACCAGGATTATAGATTTCTGAATATGGGTCAATCTTTTGACGGTTATCAAATCTAGTGTTATTATAAAGAGCATTGGCCTGCTCTTCAATATTCTGGCCTTCCCAAAAAGGCTCCACTCTACCACTAGTCTGGCCCACTTCTAAGGCTTCTAACCTTTTTGCTATAGCAGCAATTTTGGAATCTGATTCATAGCCTCCTTCTACCCTATTAATGTTTCCTCTACTTAAAAGAATTGTTTTCTGGGGTGCCCTACTATTTTCCCATCACTGGTTTTTTCGGCGATTTCATTGAAAAATTTCATCGCCGCATCAACAGTTTGGTTTTCAAATCCACCAGTGCATAGATACTCAACCATGGTCGTTGTGGAATAATCTAAACCCTCATAAAGGATCTGAACTAGCCTAACCTTTTCTAAACCATGATGAGGACACTGGGATAATAAATCATTGAACCTTTCCAAATACCTATATAAAGATTCTCCCTCTTGTTGTGAAAATGTGCATATTTGCGTCCTAATAGACGATGTTTTGTGCCTAGGGAAAAACTTATTGAAAAAGGCAGATGTAAGTTGTTCATATGTCTCAATTGACTCGGAGTCCAAACTATACAGCCATGACTTGGCCTTATCTTTCAGGGAAAATGGGAATAACCTAAGTTTCAAAGCATCATCATCTAAGCCTCTAATTCTTAGAGTACTGCAAATTTCCTCAAAACCCTAACATGGTAATAAGGGTTTTCATTTTCTTTCCCTAAAAAGATTGGGAGCATCTGTAAGGTCCCAGGTTTCAGTTCATAGGGTGCCTCTGTTTCAGCTAACTTAATACACGAAGGACGGGTAGTCCTAGTTGGATTCAACAAAGCTTTCAAAGTTGCCATTTCTGGCGCTATCTGAGCAACAGGGATTCTCTCCTCAGTCAAAGGACGTTCAAAAACAGACTCTTCAAAAGTCGGACTTTCTAGATTAAGGTAATCGAGACGCTTCGAACTACTAGGTTTCTCTTTAACAAATCTACCTAGTGCGTCTCTTTTACGTTCAAGCATACAATATAATTTTCTAAATTGGAAGGGTAAGCAAACACAGATCAAGGCCGACTCAAACAAATCAAACCTATTGATTTCTAGCAAACAAAAAGCATGATGGCTCCACTTAGATTGTTTATAGACCAGCTTCTAATCCTTCAAACGAGAATTCGTTACAATTTAAGCAAACCCCTCTGGAATCAATTCGAGTTAACGTAAGTTGAATAGAGGCGAGGGAAGCTCGGTGGAGCTTCGATACCCAAGGCCTCACGGTATTACAAGGCGGCGCAGTCACACATTCAACTTACAGAAACCGTCAAGAACTTCGAAGTATGCTTAAAAGAGTAACCAATATTTTTCGAATGACTTTCCTGTTAAGCTCGTTACCCTATCGGTCTCGTTCTAGTCAAAATTTTAGGCTTAGGTTCGCGTAGGTTACGTGTTCCTAAAGCGGGCAAGAAGAGAACGATGATGAAATCCGAACCCTTATCTTGTATGGCAAGGCCTTGCCCTTTACTAGAAAAATAAATGTCCGTATTCAGTCCTCAACATATATGCATACGAAGGAGTCCAGTAACTCACTGACAGGGGATTCGCGAGTGTTTAGAATCTTATCTCCCGTTCCAGACGGGGAATGAATCAGTTGTAGTCGACTCGGGCCACTGACTCCGATGTCTAGTGTACGAACCCAAGGTGCAGAGACAATATCGTAATTGTCCTCCTTCTCTGCAAACAATTTATATTTAAAGTACCCTTCCATAGGGTAATAATAAAAAAAATAATGCCCCAAAGTCCAAAAGTCCAACAAAAAAAATAAAGAAAAATTACAAAAATAATAAACCCTAATACAATTTTTTTTTAAAAAGAAAATAAACAAACCCTAAACTAAAATTGTCTAAAATAAAATTGTCTTCTTTTCTGTTCTTTTTTCTTTAATCTTTACCTCCAAGTCTTTATGAAATCACCAAACTCTTTGGCTCAATTTTCTTTATGATCCAGAACCTGTAGACACAAGATAAATACCCAAAACATAAAAAAGACAAAAATAAAAATAAATAAATAAATAAATCTAAAACCCTAAAAACAAGTCCGCGTCGGCGGCGCCAAAAATTGATGTGATTTGTAGATAGTGGTAAAAGTGGTTCGATTCTCAGACTTGTGAAGGATATTAATTAGATTAAATTATAATATTAAAATAGAAAACTCACTAAAAATTATAGCAAACTCAATCAAAGATGATATCAATACTAAAAGAAACACTGAGGCTAAGATTCCACTATTTTCCAAGTTCAAAGTGATTAAACCAATACTTATATTTATCCAATTTTCTCGTTTAATTTGATTCTAAAATATTGCAACAAGTAGATTTTCAAAAGTAGTAATTGTAAATACCAAGTATGAAGCATCAAAAGTCTTAAAACTAAGCATACTCCATCAAAATAGATCACAATCACTCAAATAAAAATCATATTCAATAATAGTTCAAGGCAAATAATCATATAATTATTGCAAATAAAAAGATAAAATAAAATATACCACTTTTTGTTGGGAAAATAGCTTCCTCTATCGCCTCAGCAATGGGGTTTAGCTCCTCATATTAATCATGATCTCAAAATATGTGTTTGTTGCTCAAAAGATGATTAAAAGAGTGAAAAGTAATAACACAGACTGTTTGCAACAGTGTATTGGTGTTGCAAAACATCTGTTACAATGGAACGGTTACGTAAAACTGTTGTAAATACTGTTGCTTTGTCGCTGATTTTAAGACCCTAGAATACGACTGTCCTGCACAGCTTAATGTTCTTCAGCTGTTAAACAACACTGTTCTGCCACTGTTTTTCGTGCGTCAATGTTCTTCGCGTTCTTCCTCTTCAGCAGCAGCAGCAGAAACAGAGTTTGGTAAAGCTCTGATTTCTTCTTCTCTGGCTCTCCTTAGGTCCCCAAACTCTCGAAACCTCTTCTATATGACCCAAGACATTTATTTATATCAAAAATACCGATTAAATCTCTCCCAAATCTTCCAAAACCTCTTTCCTTCTCTCACGACCAAGTTGCGCCAATTTCTTATTTTAGAATTTCTACGCGTTTCTGAGCTTTCCTTTTTATTCTAAACTCTTCCTTAGATAGATACAAATCTTTTGGAAAGTTTACAACACTTTAATCTCTCTAAAATTCCCTGAAACAGGTCACGCACGTGACTTTCCATATTTTCTGTTGTGATAAAAATCCGTCAATTGAGCCCAGTCTAATTGATTTAAACACCCATATCAGATTCCTAGACCCATAAGGAGTCTATCCTATGAAAATCAGAGGTTTAATCGACCTCAAACTCCTCCAAACCACGATTGCCAAAATCTGTTCTTCACTGCACCTATTTTCCCGCCAAAACCTGGTTTTTGAAATGTTGAAGATGGTTGCCCCTTATCCAGGGTAGGGGTGCGATTAGCAACTTCCTGGAAATGGGATGCCCCTTAGTAATTAGGTTACCCCTTATCCAAAGTGAGAGTCCGAATAGCAAATGTCCTTCGGGTGCTTTCCGACAACTTTTCGAGCCAATTTTTTCCAAAAATGTTTATTGGCCAAAAATACCTACAAATGAATAAAACACCATAATAAATACAAAAATGAGCCTAACAATATATAGAATCGAGACTAATCGGACACAAAAATGTATCTATCAAAAGCTTCCACTTGGATTTCTATTAAAACTGCCTAAGAACACGTGGATTTTTATTAAATGTGCGTGAGGAACTTGTTTGTGTGGTCCCACTTGAATTCAGTTTCTGATGGAAACTAGGTTCCATAATAACTTCTAGAAACAAACGTGCCTCTCCCATCACTTCTTTCTGACTTATCCTAAACTCATCTCATAGAGAATCCTTTTCTTTTCTTACCTGCAACTCTTTCTCCATCTTGAATCTTGATCTCCTCCGCTAAACTAGAAACTGAAACCCTCTCCGATAATAATGGCGAAATAGAAAAATCAACCAGGGAATGTCTCGATCCTATACCCAAACCCTTTTCTTCATCTACTACAACAGTTTTTTTCTCACTTTCAAAACGAAAAACCTTATCTTCTGAACTATTTTCATCATCATTAAATAAAATCTTTACTATCTCTCTAAAAACCCAAACATTCCCAATTTTTTGTTCAATTCACCAGATCTATTCAAAGTTGATTAGTAACTGGTGTTGTTTGTGAACCATTTAAAAAAGTTACAAAAGAACACAAATTGAAAACCTTAACTGGTATTGGATTTCTTTATGTGATGGGTAATTCTCAGTATTACATCTACAAACATCTAATTGCAGAGTAAGAAACACAAAATGAAATCCCTAATTTTTTTATTCTCAGTTTTCTTATAATTTTGCTTTATACTTCATTGATTTGTTAATTTTTCCGCTGAAGCATATCGGTATGAACATGTGGAATATATCTAGGTAGAGAAGGGACACGAAGCCGCTCGAGAAATTGTATGCTGGGCAGAACTGGGTCAGATTTGTTTTTTTCCCGATTCAATGATAGTGTTTGCCAAATTTAATTTTGTTTTGATGGATTTGTTATTTCAATTTCTTGAGCATCAACAAGTAAACTTAGGGTTTCAGATTCCTACTTTGTTTGTTCATTTGAATTGAAGAATCTTGGTTTGATTTTCAGGGGTTTGGAATGGGGTGCTGGCTATTACAATTGATATATTAACAAGGGATGAAACGGCAACTTCATTGTCTGAGGAAGATCTATTGGGGATGAGTGGTATTACTTAATTTGTATGTCCTTCACTCTCAGTTCTGGTAAAGGTTTTGTTCTAACTTGGTTGTCGGGTTTCGTGAAAATTCTGATTGAACATAATGTTTTCATTGATCTCAAATGTATTGATCTCTTTGGTATTATATTAGGACATTGTGGAGAATTTGGTGTTGGTGGGTAGGTTTGAAGGAGGAGGATCATGTTATAAGAGAGTATTTTTGGTGTCTGTGGAGGATTAGGAGGTGGTGGTGTTGGTGCTGCAGACGGTGATGGACTAGGAGAGGCTGCTGGTCGAGGTAGAGGTGGTGGTCATGGGCATGAATAAATATTGTAGACTCTTGTACATCAAAGCCTGTTTGAACATAAGATATTCTGAAAGTATCTTATTTTGTGTTGTTTGACATTGCGCGCTCTTAAAGTTCTTACATCACTGATATGTATGGTGTCTGGCTAACCTTCTACTATTTATGCAGACAAAGGATGGTGTTCACAAGCCTAAGGGCACATGGATACGGAGAATGGGGAGTATGTCGAAGACGATGAGGTTAGGTTCTTCTTTCTGTACTTGTAAGTTTAATTTTTAGTTTATCATGTGGATGGTACTATCTCTTTTTTTTTAAATAAATGTAAATGGTACCATCATTGTTTGCAAAAATATAATTTTTTTATTGGTTTTTGATTTTCAGTTATTGCCGCCCTGGTTTACCACCACAAGTTTTATGCTCGCGAGGTGCTCGATAGAAATCCTGAAAGAAGATAAAAGGTGTAGAAAGGCATATTTGACTCTTGTCTTAGAAAATAGTTGTTGCTATCATGTTGTTTAAGTGTAGTTTCCTCTTGAATAGTTTGATATATATTTTGTGGTCCAAGTAAAAAGTGGTCCAAGTAAAAACCATGTTCCCATGTGATAATGTAGCTAATTCTTAGCATTTGCTAGCAATTTAGATTGTTTCCTTTGACCAGAAAAATAGCATAATGTGCGCGGAATAGTTAATACACGTAGATAAAAGATATTTTGTGTAAAATAAGGTTGGTCACATGTTTTTTAGGAGTGTCTTTAGATTACATCAGTTCATCATTTGGATATCACATTGTGTGTAAGGCTTTATTCTCATACATTTTCCAAGTATACTGTTTTCCTTTCCGACCACAATGTGTTAATGAAAATCCTTTGCCGAATTGAATTCCAGTAGCCATATTTGTTTTCTTGCTTAAAAAGGAAGCTATATGCCAATTTTCCTTGCACAAAATTGAAATGCATTAGTGCATACAACCTTGGTGGTGTGATATCCATAGTGGGGTTGATTAGTACTACTTCAGATTTTCTCCAACTTGTTATGTTAATTTGAACTCCTTAAAAATAATTATTAAGTCCTGCTTATTAAATCAAAGAAATAGAATGTTAGTGGAATGAATATGGATTAACGTTCGGAGACCCGTAGTTGGCAGTAACGGTAATGAGTCTTCAATGGGTTTTAAGAGATGGATTATGTCAGGAGTTTATATGTTGAATGATCTTGAAATTTCAAAGCATGATTCAAGAATTGGTTCTCCTAAGATTATAATCATTTCTATAAGATCTCATATCTTTGCTTACCCAAATACGGACCAGATCTGTCCTTCCCATATAAAATATGCAAGTAACTGCATAAATGCCAGAATACTTGTAAGATTTTTTGTTATGGAATTAAAATAGGTATATTCTGCTTCTTCTTTTTTGTAATGTGTTTGACTGAAGTGTCCTTATAAGCTTCAGATAGTATCTGATGCCGTATTTTTTGGTTTTTGTAAGGTCCAAGCAATTGTCCAGGAAACGCTGAATAAACACGAGACACCTAAATAACTTGCAACAAAAGAGATGGTGTGGTTCATGGTAGAATGGTAGGTTTATCGTACGCTTTATCTTTTGTATTATTTGGGTTCCTCTAGAAATTCAGTGGAAAATTTCCAATTTACTACCTAAGGTAATTGTTTTTTGTATGTAGTCTTGTTTTGCTGTGATTGGGTTCGAGCTGAAGAAAAAACAAATGGATCATATATGGATGCAGAGATAGGTTCGTCAACTTCGGAAGGTTTATGAGAAGCTAGCCAAATTGTTTATTGCGCTGATGAAACTAGGAAGCATTGGCATCTTGTTTTAGAATCTCCCAAACGATCAGGCCTAAATGTGAATGCTTATGAAGCTCCATATGTGTTTACCGCATCTGTGAATCAAGCTCCACTAATTTTCAACAACTGTAGCTGACAATGAGTATTGGGATAGGGATCAGGTAATAATGCTTGTCTGAATACCTGAATTTTGCTTCTTTTTATTTTCTCTATGTACATGGTGATCTAGCTGAATGCATGGTCACCTCTTCATGTATCAAAAACAAGCTTAAACCAAGGATCCAAGACCGTCATTCAGGTATATATCTTCTTTACAAGTTAACAAGCACCACCATTAGCTGATTAAAACTGCATTATTCTCTGATCGTTGCTTGCAGCAGCTACTTGAATTTTTTATTGCACTACCATTGTTGTACTATTATCACCAGCTTCTCCCTCGCCAATTATTCTTTTCACACTCATAAAAATTTCTTCTAGTTTTGCCCATGTAACTATTCTGAATCAAACTTTTGTGTCTAATTTTATGGTTTTCGCCTTTCTCTTCTTCAAATTTTGCTGTCTGAGCAAGTTGTTTGGTGTCTGAATGCGTATTTCCAGTAAACCTTTTTGTCGTCAGGCTTATACATACCCATATGAAGGCTGAATCACTTGAAACTTTTTGCTCTCTTTTCAGTTCTTGTTTTTATTACTTATGTCCTTGGGTTGCTTACTCTGATATTTTTTTTTTGTCTTTGGAGTTGTTGCAGATTAGTTTGGAAGATTGTTAATCTGGATAGGGCGGATACATGTTTTGATGAACAAGAGATGGATTGGTTTTATTTTATTTTATTGTTTGTATGTTGGCTTCAACCAATTGTAAGAAGACATCTTGAAGAACTTAAAATGGTTTGAATTCAGTAGTTGTGTAAAGTTTTTTTTTTGCGGTTTTGGCCTGAGTGGCAACTCAATTCACATGTGAATTCAATTAATAGTGTGTAACAAGTTTCAAATTTGAATTGAATGGTGAATGTTTTGATCAGTTTATGCAAATGAGATTCTAATTTCAATTTAATGAGTTTTTAATCTTAGGTTCACTCAGAAATAAGTCAGATGATTCATATGAATCAGATTTTCTGAAATAGGGTTTAGTCAGAGTTACCAGTTAGACTAGGATTCGGACGAATCAGCTTTTCTTTAGTTTTTAATAGTTAATACAAAACTAAAGAAAAGTCTGTGGATGTTGGTGCCAACTGCTAAGCTGCCAAAGATAGTCGTAACTTTAAAAATTAAAAGAAACTCAGGCATAGTCGCTTTTGGAAATAAGACTACAGATTTGGGGCTCCCTAAAGCAGTCGTGTTTAGGGGATATAAGGCTTTTTCTGGTTTTTTGCATTTTCCACTAGTGGCTCTGTAATAGTTCGGATACATACTAGGTTACTACTTGGATATTGATTTTTGAGATCACCCAAGTTAAACTTGTCTTCATATCATGTATCAGATCTTTATTGTTGATCTGTGCTACTGATTTTGACAAGTTTCTCCATACAAGTCTCCGAATTAAAATTTGGTGGTGTACTTGGTACCCCCTCTTTTTCAACAACAACCAATCTTCTTGGTCATATGGAGATGCACATCCCGCAGCCTATGATATTTTTTTTGAAGCACCCTATGATATTCTTGTAATCAACATAAAAATTAGTGATGTGTTTCTTGTAGCAACAACATCATTATCTTTTTGGACATCTTGTGAATTAATACATACAAAGAAAAACTAAGGGTTTTTTTTCTTCTTTTTTTTCTTGATTCCCTAGACTGGTGGTCCCTAGACTACTTCGAAACTCCTTTCGTTGAAGTAGATTCTAGCAATTACGGGGTTCGAACCTCTATCTCTATAGTGGGAGGGGGCATGAGAACCATCAGACCACTTGATGGTTCTCGAAACTAAGGTCAAAAATATTTAGAAACATAATATATCGAAACCTGCAAGACGAAAAGCGTTGAAAGTAGGCCATTAACATTCAACTAAACTACCAACGACATGCTTTTGTGTCTCCTATGATTTACAAAGTAAAAGTGACGTCAGTAAAATAATAAGACTTTGTGTTTGATTGTCGGAATCAGTTAGTTACACACAATTGTTACCCACCCAGTGGCGGAGCCAGATTTTTTTTTTAAGGGGTGCCAAAAAAAAGTTTATATAAATATTTGGACTTTGGTGGACTAAATCCATTTTTTTTGGTAGGCTAAACAAGAAATGACAAATAAATATAAGGGACATTTAGTGATTTTGTAGATTTTAGGGGGCTAGAGCCAGGATTAGTTAACCCTTGGCTCCGCCCATTTACCCACCCAATTTTGGGGAGGATAAAACTCTGGGATTGCCGTATTCATAATATCATCCAAACTGTATTCTTTGGTGGATTGAGGTAGGTCTAGGGAAGTGTCCCTCGTTTTGTTTTCCCGAACATTTTTTCCTGATAAAATATTGATTTTTGGTCAAGGTAGAAAAAAATCAGTAAAAATTACGTGACTCAAGAAGGGTTTGGAATATTTATCCTATCTTAGAATAGTAGAAAAGAGTTGCAAAAGAAAAAAGCCGATGGGAAGGAGTGAATTTCCGATTGAGAAGAAGATGCATTGCGTATTGGATTACAAAAAAGCGAATCATGTATTTTATTCTATTTTTGACGCATAGTTATTCTATTTTGTTCCTTCTATTTTTGGAAGTAGAAATCACGGCTCTCTTGCAAGAAAGTTCTAGGACTGAATCCTCCGTATGCCACTTTTATAGCATACTCCCAAATCCAAAACCTTTTCCAGTAGCAAACACCCGGTCGGCTAGAGAATATCTTCTAAGAGTCGGACATAGGTTTTACGCCGGCCTGTCCAAGTCTTGCACAACTTGCACTACGGCAAGCAAAATACTTGACGCTACCCGCGTCGCGATTGTTTTGTTTTATTTTGGACCGGATGGACAGTAATCACCGTGTTAATGGGATTACAAATTCTCGATCATTAATGCGGATATACTTACACCATGTCCCGGTTGCAGAAGTTACGGGGTGTTTTCCCTTCACAATCCTGCCAACTGCAGCGCTACAGGGGGCTCTCCCCCTTCACAAACTGCAGGGTTGCTTTTACGTGTTCGCTGATTTGCGTTGTAAAGAAATTTATAGGAAATAAAGAAGAGGGGTTGTTAGTCTACATACCTGAAACCCACCTCTTCCATCATTTCAAAAAAAAATTATATTTTAAGTTTGAAACTCGCCAGCATCAAATTGCCGGTGTCACTGTAAATACAATGGTAAAGTCATTGGGTGATGATACCAGAGACTTAAGTTCGAAACTTGCCTCATCAAATTCTTTACCGATCAAAATATATATGAGTTTCAAACAAATATGGGGTTTTATGGACATATCGATTATACATGAAACCAATCTAGTTTTTTAAAACCGAGGACGTACTATTATTTATTGTACGGAAAATGGGTCATTTGTCCAAATATTTTTAAAACATGGTTCAAATGGACGAGTAAAGATTAGTATGGGTGAAATGGAGACCAAAAAAATAACAAAAATGAAACTGGATTCATCCTGGCTTAAATTTAAAAATGAGCAAGGATGAAACTGGATGCATCCTGATGTAAATTGAAAATAAGAAAAAGTATTTGAAAATGGGTAGGATGAAACTGTTTACATCAAGAAATTGTTGATTTTGATCTTTTTAACCAATTTTGTGTTTATTGTACGGTTTGACCGGGACTTTAGCATATACCAGCATGTGAGTGTATTAGCTTTTTATCTACGGAAAAAGCAGTTGGAACATATTCTGGCCGATGGAGGTCATCAAGAGATAAAACACTTTTTAAATGTTTTGTATTATTAGCACTCATTACACATGTGAATTCACTATAGGACCCTAGGTTGCGAGTTATAGGATACTTTCTTTTTTCCAATGGTCGAGAAAATCAAATCATCATTTGGGTGTACATACTATTTTCAGAGGGGGACTGATTAAGAACTTCATTAGACATTAGGAGGAATTATGGAAAACGACGATGATGCTATTACAATACGGATCCAGTCTGCCAAGAACTGGTTAGAAAGTCTAGCTAAGGGTCAAGAATCTACTGAGATAGAAACTAAACCCCTTCAAAATCTCTACTCTATTCGCGTCCGGAGAAACTTAATTCACTGCAATTTCATAGTGCCCCAAAGCTTATCTGTAAGTAAATGTTTCACTTTCATGGAGTTAGAACTCATTCTTGGTAAATTGGATCTGATTATGGTTGTGATTTTGATTATATATGTAGGATGGAGATGGGAGATGGCATGTAGGAGCAATTGCAACACAAATCGACGTTATTGGGGCTACTGTTGCATATACTTCCTTCGGAAAACACTACGTTTCTGTTGATTTCAATATTTCTTACTTCTCCACAGCAAGAGTTCAGGTATGTATAAGTTTGCTCCAATATTCTTGGAACTGGTTTGCTCCAATATTCTTGGAACTGAATTTGAGTTGAAATGGATGGATAGGAAGAAATGGAGATTGAGGCAAAAGTATTGGGACATAAGGGGAATCTTTCTTCGGTGATGGTGGTGATTAAAAAGAAAGAAAACGGTGATTTGGTTGCTATAGGTAAAGAATGGATGTCTGCTTTTAGCAACCATCCTAAAAGTAAGATGTAATTGTAATCCATCAACTATTAATTACAATTTGATTACATGTTTCCAAGTTAAACCTGTTCTTGATATTTCTTTTTCCTCTTTGGAGTATGATAAATAAGTGTTTGATTCTGATAACAATGACAAAAAATCAGCATAAAAATTAAAGAACAGAGTAGTTGATTCTTCCGTTGACAAAACCAGCTAAACAGAGTTGGCCAATAAAAGAGGTCGAAATGTGCACCCTCGTTTATAAGGGATGCACAAATTCGCACTCTGTATTGAATTATTAAAAAACATTTTCAATGACTTAGCCTTGTGGGTCTGGTTTTGAAATGCAAGTCAATTTTGCATAAAGTCTATTCCCACTCGGGGACTGTTTAGGAACTTCTGTGGAGAGATTAGGCAGGAACTATGGAAAACGACGACGATGCTAATACAATACCGATCCAGACTGCCAAGGACTGGTTAGAAAGTCTAGCTAAGGGTCAAGAAGCTAGGGAGATCGAAACTCAAGCCCTTCAAGATCTCTACTCTGTTCGCGTTTGGAGAGGCTTAATTCGTTGCAATTTCATAGTGCCCCAAAGCTTATCTGTAAGTAAACGTTTCAAGAGAACTCATTCTTGGCTGAAGTTGAATCTGATTATGTATGTGGTTTTGATATGTAGGATAAAGATGGGAATTGGCATGTAGGAGCAATTGCAACCCTTATTGATATTATTGGTGCTACTGTTGAACATACTTCCTTTGGAAAACGCCATGTTTCTGTTGATTCCAATGTTTCTTACTTCTCCACAGCAAGAGTTCAGGTATCAGTCCTCCTCCAATACTCTTGGAATTGATTTGCTCCAAATCCAATATATTTGGAACTGAATTTGCATTGAAATGAATGGTTAGGAAGAGGTAGAGATCGAGGCTAAAGGACACAAGGGGAATCTATCTTCTGTGGTGGTAGTGATTAAAAAGAAAGAAAATGGTGATTTGGTTGCTATAGGTAAGGAATGGATGTCTGCATTTAATCACCATCCTAAAAGCAAGATGTAACTCCAATCAACCAGAAATTAGTAATCACAATTAGATTAATTACATGTTTCAAAGTTAAAATTATTCTTGAGCTTATCTTAATTAATTGATGAAGTCATTTTTTCTTTTTGATTATTGCTTAGAAATTTAGACGGACCTTTATGTGTTGGTTGTAAAGTAAGACGTCATGATCTTAACAAATAAGTCACCCACAAATAGCTCTAATTCACATTTGAACAAATGCTATGACTATTATTATATTGTTGGAAAACGATTAATAAAAAATAATTTTTCAAAGTTTAAATAAAAATTATAATTTATTGTTTTCTTTTGTGAATGAAACTTATTAGTCTCACATTGTGGAGTTTCCAATTTTTAGTAGTTTTACAGACCAAGATCCAAAGGGATCAATCTTGTTGGGAGAGACTGCCCAAGGAAAGAAAAAGGTGACTTCCAAATCAGGGAGAAACTATATAAACCTTTTAGTCCCACATCGGGGAGTTTTTCTTCTTAAGTTGTATTTGTCAATTATATAAACAAATTCACTATTTTTGTAAAATCTATGGGAAAGGGGTTGCTCTATATTTAGAGGGACCTCTAAAGGAAAAAACATTTTATATTGTTTTCTCAAGTGTTCGAGATTTTCTTTTATGGTTTTTTCGGAGTTTCCAAGCTCAAGTTGAGCATCAATTACATATGCTAGTAGTAGGTGTAGTAGGGTGTTTTATCCTGGAGATATCCGTCCTGTGAGGGCTATAGCATCGCTCTTGAGTGTATCCGGGCGCTAATGTCTTAAGGACAACGTGTTGAACACGTGACTCACTCTGTTTTTCCAAAGTTTTCCTTGTTGCTGTTGCAGAGATATGGGGAGCTCGTCCGTTTCATCAAATCGATCACTTCCATTATAAAGGGGCTAAGTATCAATAACTTTTTCTTATTTGATTTTTCCTTTTTTTTTTTATTATTGCATCCAACAATCTTAAGACATTAGCATTTGTAATAATCGAAAATGGTTGGTTGGTTTGTGAATCATGGATGTTAATTGTGGAGTGAAAAACAAAAACGAATTTTTGGTCAGCTGTAGAGTTTCGAGTTTATCTCTTAACCTAGAAGTAATTTCGATTAACCCTTTTGACACAACATAGTAGACATCCTGATAGTTACTCACGTAAAATTTCAGAATTTTTGGAGTTGTAAAATATTTTTTTGATATTTTACAAAACAGAGAAACGTTCCTGAAAAATTCTGACGGGAAGAATTTTGTTGTTAACTAAAGTAGTTTTTATGAGGTAACCATGAGTTTTTTGATATGGTGGTTCAAACGAAGTTTATAAATCTAGATATTATCTTCAAAACTCATATTTTATCTGAACTAAGGTTTGTAAGATGTGGTGTATTAGGTGATTGGGAAATTACCGTGTCCGTGGTCAGAGTATAAACGAAGTTTGTGATATGAAATTGAAAAGGAACATGGCTACCAGGCGCATGTGGATGAACACAAGTCTTCCAAAGATGACAAAGGCGAGAACATCAAACACAACTCTAAGCGTAGTCTTCATAAGAAAGGTATGTTTCATAAAACTGAATCCAGCATTACTTTAATTAAGGGTGATTGTTATGTTTGTAAAATTCCTGGCCATACGGCAGTAAAGTGTAGATAACATAAAACCTTAATAAGTGGAAAGTTAATGCTAATTTAGTTGAAACAAATTAGAACGAGTTCATTGACATGATGTCAGAAGTTATTTTAATAACCAATGTGAGAGACTGGTGGGTGGACTCTGGAACCACTAAGTATGTTTGTTGAAACAGAGACCTGTTCACCTCTTATCAGAGGATAAGGGATGTCGATAAACTCTATATGAGTAACTCATCTGCGACAGAGGTTGCATAAAAGGGAAAGGTCGAGCATAAGCTCATATCTGTAATATTCTCACACTGAATGAAGTTTTCATGTTCCGAGCATATGAAAGATCTTGTATCTTATTATCTTGAAGATGGTAAAAGATTGAAGATCTTAATTAAATGTGGAAAACTTTTTATAACTAAGGGAATTGTTTTTTTTTAGGCAACAATTATAGGACTTAGGGTCTATATAAGTTTAAAGGAAAATCTGATGAAGTGAACACAGTTGATTCTTGTGTTTTTTTTGTGTGTCTTTGATTGTTTTGCATGGTAGACTTGGAACTGTAAAATTATAAGTCAATGCATAAACTGCCTAGCATAGGCTACGTACCCAAATTTAGTTTGGATCTTGAACACAAAAGTGAAATGAATATGCTATAAAATATTTTAGCACAAATGTTCAGAGTAATTCTAAGCCCTTAAAATTAATTCAGTTAGGCCTAGTTGACATGAGTTCAACCCAAAACCACTATAGTAAAAGATGGTTTATAACTTTCGTGGATGATTGTACGAGGTACTATCTTGTATACTTTCTTAGGGATAAGGATGATGCCTTAGAAGACTTAAGATGTATAAACTTGAAGTTCAAAACCAATTAGAAGCCTTGAACATAACAATTGTATCCTTAAGAAGATGATAATTGCCATGTTGATTAGTTCAGGATTACCTGTGGCCTTGTGGAGGGAGGCAGTCCTCTTAATTAGTATATCCTGAATATAGTACCCTTAAGGATCAGATGAAACTCCATATGATTTATGGAAAGGTAGATGACCTTCTTATGAATGCGTCAAAGTGTGGGGTTGTTTGACTAAGATTGTCATTCCTCTTCCTAAAAAAACTAGATAGAAACCAAAAATGTTGATTGTGTCTTCATATAGGGTATGCGGAGTATACTTCTACATATAGATTTTTGGTTGTGTGTTCTGATTTTTCATACTTTAGTGTGATTTTTCTGACTTTGTTATGAATACTATTACATAATCTAGGGATGCTGAGTTCTTTGAACATGTTATTCTTAAACATATACCTCATTAGAGATGTGTTGTTGATCCCCTAGATTTGTTTTCAAATAGTCAGAACTTATCTTAAAGGAAGATGAAGTTAAGGTTGAGCCTAAGAGAAGTAAAACAATTAGACTTGAGACTTCTTATGAAGCCGACTTCATAACATGCCTAGCTTAGTATAAGCCCTGGACTTGTAAAGAAGCCTTGATATCTACTGAAACACTATTCTAGTAAGAAGCTTCATTTAGTGAAATGGACTCAGTCCGTCGGAACCTGACTTGGAGGTTTCTAGTTTACCTCCAGAGAGTAAGACCATGAGATGTAAATGAGTCTTTAAGAGGAAACATTAGGTATATGGAACTGTGGAAAAATATTAGGCTAAGTTGGTAGCTAAAGGCTATAAACTAAAAGAAGGTGTATATTTCCTTGATTCTTATTCACATGTGACGAGATTTACTTCCGTTGAGATGCTAATTGTTATTGCTGTCATAAAAAAATTAGAGATACATCAGATGGATGTTAAGACAACTTTTCTAAAATCGTGAATTAGATAAAGAAATTTACATAGACCAACCTGAGGACTTTGTAGTGAAAGGTTATGATGACAAAGTTTGTAAGTTGAACAAAATTTTGTATGGTTTATAAAATAAGCACGTAAACAGTGACATGGAAAATTTGATCATGTGATAATGTGTAGTGGATTTAAGTTAATGAATCTGACAAGTATATTTACAAGTAACTTGTTAAGGATGCCTGTGTGATTGTATGCTTGTATGGTGATGATATGCTTATACTTGATACAAACATAGATGTGATTAATTCCACTAAAAACATGCGCTGAATGAGAACGTTGACTTGAAAGACTTAGGCCATGTTGATGTAATCTTAGGGATGAGGATTAGAAAATAATCTAACATATATAGTCTTAGTCATTCTCATTATGTTGAATTTGTACTTAAGAGATACAATCAATGTGATTGTAAGCCTGCTTGTACTCCGTACGATTATTCTTGTAGACTCAAGAAAAAAGGGTAATGGAGTATATTAACTTGAATACTCAAGAGTTATAGGATGTCTGATGAATTTAATGAACTGTAAGAGTCCAGACATTGCCTATATTGTGAGTAAGTTAAGTAGATATAATTGTAGTCCAGAGCAATAGCATTCAGATGCACTGAGTAGAGTATTATGGTACCTAAAACACTCTATTACCTTTTATTTGATTTATGAAAGGTATCTTGCTGTCCTTTAGGGACTTTGTGTTGTAAACTGGATAGTTGACTTAGAGGATTCTAAGTCTACGAGTGGATATGTTTCACTCTAGCATGAGGGTTTGTTTTTGGAAGATTTACAAACAAACATATATTGCTCAATTCATTATGAAATCTGAGAGTATTGAGTTAGATAAAGCACGAGAGGGGGCCGAGTGCCTAAGATGCTTTTTAGAATACATTCCTCTCTGGCATAGGCCTGTGCCAGCTATATCTATACATTGTGTTAGCCAACCTATAGTAGCTAAAGCTGAAAATAACTAATCTCAATCGGCGTTATTTTCATTGATTGGATAAAGTCCAAGGAGAATATCGCGCAACCTTTGACGAAAGGTTTATCCCAAGAGATAGTTAGAAATGCATCGAGGGGGAAGGGGATTAAGCTCATAAATTAAACTTGCCATGAAGGATACTCAACCTTGCTGACTGGAGATCCCAAGATCAAGGTTTCGAATGAGACAACTAATTTGTGGTGGGTAAAGGTAAACACTATCAGAGAATTTTATTCTCTCTCCCTTCCCTATGGTGTAGACGTGATAGTGTGACTGCATGTGAAGGATGACTTTTAAGAAGTCTTAATGAGTTCTATAGTTTCAATTTAAGATTGAAGTGGGGTGTAGCAGTAACACTCTTTATGGAAACTCACCTATCTTAATGAGGAAGTGGGTCGCTTCCTATAAGAATATGAGCTTTGATTCTCTAGAGCATTCTGAGAAACAGGATATGTCCAGGGCCAAATTGGACAAAACGACACGAGCTTGGCAGCAACCTTGGAGATATCACCCGTGGTTGTTATCGCGAATTACATCAAATGCTAGCAGTTCAAGACATAGTTCACTGTCTCTAGCAAGTAATTCCGGTAATATCTCACTAAGCAAAGGTTCAAGACCTCATGGACACCTCTGCCTAAAATGGTATTTCCTGCATTTTTTATGTGATTTTCGTTTTGATCATTTTGGTATTACTGGAACTTATTAGTTCATGCTTTTTCACTTTGGTATTACCTAAAGGTCACTAAGGGTTCACTAGTTCATACTTTTTCACTTTAGTGAAAGATACCTATAGTCTCACCATGTGAGAAATAAAGATGAAAGCTCTCAATACTATTATGATTTGTGCAATCCAAAGTATGACCCTGGGGTCAACACACTTTTGTTTGAGAGAGAGGACGTAGAAATGACTAGTATGATTTCAACACTTGCACGATCAGTCTGATTGGATCGTGAGATTGGGATGTTGATTTACCAAGATCTATCTGTGTTTTCATGTTTTATTGAGTTTTCATTCATGTGGGGGATTGTTGGAAAATGATTAATAAAAAATAATTTTTTAAAGTTTTAATAAAAATTATTATTTATTGTTTTCTTTTGTGTATGAAACTTATTAGTCCCACATTGTGGAGTTTCCAATTTTTAGTAGTTTTAAGAAACTATATAAACCTTTTAGTCCCACATCGGGGAGTTTTTCTTCTTAAGTTGTATTTGTCAATTATATAAACAAATTCACTACTTTTGTAAAATCTATGGGAAAGGGGTTGCTCTATATTTAGAGGGACCCCTAAGGGAAAAAACATTTTATATTGTTTTCTCAAGTGTTCGAGATTTTCCTTTATGGTTTTTTCGGAGTTTCCAAGCTCAAGTTGAGCATCTACTACATATGCTAGTAGTAGGTGTAGTAGGGTGTTTTATCCTGAAGATATCCGTCCTGTGAGGGATATAGCATCACTCTTGAGTGTAGCCGGGCGCTAATGTCTTAAGGGCAACGTGTTGAACACGTGACTCACTCTGTTTTTCCAAAGTTTTTCCTTGTTACTGTTGCGGAGATATGGGGACCTCGTCCGTTTCATGAAATCGATCACTTCCATTATAAAGGAGCTAAGTATCAATAACTTTTGCTTATTTGATTTTTCCTTGTTTTTGATTATTGCATCCAACAATCTTAAGACATTATCATTTGTAATAATTGAAAATGGTTGGTTGGTTTGTGAATCATGGATGTTAATTGTGGAGTGAAAAACAAAAACGAATTTTTGGTCAGCTGTAGTGTTTCGAGTTTATCTCTTAAAGAAGGGGTAAAAGAAATGCTGAAAGAAGAAGGGGTGAAATTCCTGAATAACCAGAGATAGGAGAAAGAGAGAATCAAAGAAATGCATCTCCAATTAGACCTCATCGTACACAATAACAAAATAATGATATTGATTATGATCGAGTGAGTATTCATACGGCACGAACGAATTCTATCGAAGAAGATGAACAAAGAACTGGAGAGGCAGGAAGGATTGAAGGAAACGAAGAAACTATGACAATTGTAGAACTTAGACAAATATTGATTGCACAACGACGAATAGAAGAGGAAAATCATGCGAACTTGATACGTCAGAATGAAGATTTGAGAGAAGAGAACCTTAAACTACAAGAACATAGATCAAGAAGCACTACACGATCAAGATCTAGGACAAACAGAAGTTCATCAAAACGAAGTCAATCTAACCAAGGAGGTGCTAGGAGAGAACAACCTTTAGATAATATTGATGAGAACTTACAGGTAGGTGATAACTTACAAGATCAACGCGAGGAGAGACGCATAGAATATGATCGATACGAACAACCGCGTGAGCATCATCACCAACAAGAAGGCCAAAGGAATAACAAACGTCAAAATCTAGGCGAACGACATCGCACACATTATGAGACAGATAATGATGAAGAAAATGATCCAGAACAACGGAGAATTCTATTGCATGACAGAGAAATATTGAGAGATCAATATGCACGCGAAGAAGAGGATGGAAGACATAATGATATTCGTGAACGCATGAGAGATGAAAGACAAAGGCGTAGGCGAAGAAGAGAAGAAGATGAAGAGAGAGAGATCCAAAAAGCCATGTGACAGAATAATCATGAGAATAGGTTGAGGCAAGCGAGATTAAAAATACCTATGTGACAGGACTTAGATCAAACTATGAGTGAAGAAATTCTTAGAGAAATGACAGAACTAAGAGAAATGATGACTGCGCGAAGACATGGTGGAAGGAGACAGCTAGAAGAAGCAGTAGAGGAAGCTGGAAAAACACCCTTTTCAAGTAAAATTCAAAACACAACAATACCACCTAAATGCAATTTACCGGTATTCACAAGTATATTTGATGGAAGTACATGTGCAGTACAACGCATAAAAGCTTGCAGTCGATCTCTGTTGCAATGGGAAGCGAATGATGCAGTGTTGTGTAAGTATTTCCCTGCCAGCTTGACAGGGGAAGCTTTGCAATGGTTCGAAGGGATGCCAGTAGGAACCATAAGATCATTTCGTCGTTTACAAAACGTCTTTTTGGGATAATATATCAGTAATAATATGTCAAGACCCTGGATTGAGACAGCCTTTGGACTTCGCAGAAGGATCAATGAGAGTTTGCGTCACCTAACCACACGTTGGAGAACCATGTGTACTGAAATGGCAAGAAGGGTAGATGAAAGAAATCTTATACTAGATTTTAACAATGCTCTTTACCTACAGATTTATTATATACCCAAATCTTCAGGATAAAAGACACCATAACAATGTCAGAGCTGCGCGAATTTCAAGAGGAATATATAGCACTTGAGGAGAAGCAGAGAGATATGGAGTCTTACCCGGTTGCGATACCCCATGTGAATAATGGGAACCCAAGTTTTCTCCCAAGAATGACAAATGCGGTTGTGAGTACATCTCAAGGAAATCAAGGAAAGAATATTAAGGAGGTGGAACAAAAGCTGGTAGCAATGGGTAGTGAAGATCAAAGAATGGACAATCCACCAGAAGGTTACGGGTGCTAACAACCATATTATAATAAAAGACAAGGAACTGGAAAGGTGGTTTGGGAATAAATAAACTTGCCAAAGTTGAATACTACAGTGGGCAAAATCTGGGAGGATGTTATATTAATGGAAGAAATTCCTGAACCACGTAATGTAGGATATGAACCACCACCTGGGAGAAGGAGCAAAGAATTCTGCGTATACCATCGCTTCCATGGTCACACAACGAATAATTGCAGGAATGTGAGGAAATCATATTGCGAATGATTGAACAAGGAAAACTGGACCACTTCTTAGCAAAGCAGCCATAGAATTTACCACCACCATCGCCACCAGGAGGAAATGCATATGGTGCAGAGAAAGGAAAGAATACATATGTAATTGAAGTTGGTGCGAAGGCGAAAAGCTTATACTGTAATTCGATTATACATTCGTTCAAGAATATAGAAGACATTCATGACAACATCTTAAGTCAGGTGCATGCGAGAGATAGTGATGGAAGAGAGATATTTAACCTTGCGAAGGTATCACCACTTAAGGATTGGAAAAAGAAAACTATTTCATTCAGTGCGGAAGAAAAACCAAGAGCAGGAGAACCAAATGAATGTCCATTAGTGGTGAGGTTAGGGATTAACCCGAAAGCAAAAGTAGAAGATGATGAAGAAGATGAATCGAATACTTGGGCTATAAACAAAATACTCATAGATCCTGGGAGTTCTGTTGATATCCTCTTTTATCATACATACAAGACTATGGGTGGAAGAGATGATGAATTAATTCCTTCAACTTATAAAATTTGCGGCTTTAATGGTGCTGCGAATAAGCCAAAGGGAGAAGTGACAATGCGAATTCCTCTACAAAGTCTTCCAACAAAAATTGTATTCTGTGTTGTTGACGTGGAGTCACCTTATAATGATCTAATTGGGAGACCATGGATGCATAGTATCTTGGGTGTGGCTTCGAAATTTCATCAATGCATAAAATTTCCTTTACCTCAAGGTCTTGGAATAATAAGAGGAGATACTAATGAAGGTGGAAACTGTCTGGAAATTGATATTGACAAGTGTGAAGAGCGAGAATGCAAACGAAGAAATTGGAAGATAGTCAAAGAGGTGAAAGATTAATGGTAGATGTGGTGTCTACAATTGGAAAAGCAGATAAGCAGGGTATTGAGGCAGAACCTTCTGCGAATAATAATACTAAACGAGCCAGAAAGAGTACTTCTAAAGAAGGAGAAAGAACGCAGAGGCAGAAGTTATGTTCTCATGAAATGTGTGAATATTCTCGCACAGTGGAGACTTATGAAATCATGCGAAGTAACGTTCTGAGAAGCATCTGCAAACTTAAAGAGATGTAAAAGGTGAATGAAGAAAGTGAATAGTACGAAAGGCACAAATGTTTTTCTTCATGAGTGAGAAATTAATAAGAATTCTATGTACTAGAGTTGTATAACTCAAGCATAAGAATGTAATGAAAAATTCTATTTGCATATGATGATGTCATATCAATAGAAGGCAAATATAAGTCCTAATAATAAGACCTTAATAGAAGGCAACGGAAATAAAAACTCTAACTAGGGAGGCTAGGCATCCGAATGTGGCGTGCAACCTAGTTCGCATAAATGCAAGAGGCAAAAAGTAAGACCAATCGCACGTCATAGTCGGGGAAAACCTGGTAAGCATGACTCAATGGAAAGCCACATCGACCCTGGAACTTGAGTCATGGATATTTGGGGTGAGAAAAACGAGTATGCCCATCCAGGAAAGACACCTAAATCGAAAGATTGGGGTAATAAGATATTTCCTAAGGAGTGAAGAAACTCGATCAGGGCGCCGAGGTACACGGTTGAGTCAAGAGTGCCCGGGGCGTATGGAGCATACCTTGCCACTCTTGAGAAGTCCTGACTATGATGCACTCGGTCTGAAGATACCCCACTTAGGGTGCAGTCTTGTAACCATAAACCTTATAGGTGGAGGGTTAAGAGGATGCGAAATCAACTGGTTGATGTATTACCGGATGGGAGGATCCAACCTTAACCCCGTAGAGGTAAGCCTCCTTGAAGGGGAAACCAGGGGGAAGATAAGGACGGCACCCTCCATTAGGGAGATGAATTGTGTCAAAAGATGTAAATGTCATGAGGCTTTTTACTCACGGGAGTATTAAGGCTTGTCATGTCACATCAGAAACCTGAAGAGGTAATGATACAAGAAAAAGATAAGGCGAGATCAATGGGTCGATACATTATAATGTAAAGACTTCCTGCGATTTCGTCGCACAAGAGCAAAGAGAATTTTGGGCAAAATAAGACCTTTAATTAGGAAGGCAAAATAAGACCTCATGAGAAAAATAAGATGTATGCTAACTTTATTTTGCAGGAAAATGATTATACTGCGAATAACTTCGTATGATGAAGAAGAGAAATAAAGCAGAGAACGACATTATGTTCATTAGCCTATCAGTGTGCGACAATTAACAGAGGCAAGAACGGGAATGAAAACATAAGAAGAATGTTATTTGCCCCATCTGATAGTCTCATGCACATGCGAGAAAGGTGTACAAGGGAAACATATATTAAAGGAGCAAAAACTAATTCTTAAAAGGTGTACATTGAAGTAGAAATTCCAAACATGAAGATATACAAGGAGCAGAAAAAGAATTTACAACAAGCAAAAAATAATTAATTTTTTCCTAAATTATCTTCATCATTTTGCTCAGCCTCAGAATCACTTACTTCTTCTTCATATTCTTCCTCACTATCCTCAATATCAGGAACATCTTCATTTGGGGGAACTTCTGTGAATATATACTTTGAGAGAGGAACATCATTATCAATGCAGACTTTCTTAACAGAAGCATCACGAGCACGAGTGGCATCCTTGCCATTATTTGAAACAGTGACGATATAGTTCTTCTTTAGCTGCTGATACTTGGCATTGCAAGCAGATAATTGTGTTTTTAATTCTTCAATCTCCCTAAGATAATTCTTCTCTTTCTCTGCGAAGAACAAATAAGCAAGTTAGAGTTAAAAAAGGTATTGTCCTCAAGAAATGACAAGTATGACAGAGCAACAAATGACCTTCATGATTGGAAATAATGTCTTTAACCAGTGCTGAATGTTCAGATTGAAGGCTCACGTTAATGGCTAAACCTTTCCTAGCATCATTCAGAACCCTAGTAGTCCAGCTAAATTCATCTTCACTTTCTATAAGAAGTTGAGAGCGAATTAAATTTCTCTCGTCAATAAGTGCGTTCTTTTCGCTCAAAGCTAAGTCACGTTCAACTTGATAAGGATAGATTCTTGGAATTTTTCTAGTTCCTTCGCACCCTTGAGAGAAACCTCATATTTTTCACTAATGAGTTTGTTCTTCCTGGCCTCCAAAATCTGAATTGTTTCTTTATTCTCGTGAAGACGGCATCTAAAGTTATTGAGTGTAGTCAATAGAGGTCTATGATCCATTCTAAGAGCAGTATAGTTCAGCCTTAACTCTTCCAAATTAATATTTTAAATTACTTTAGTAGGGTAATTGTTTAAAGAAGAATTGAGATGTTCTAAAAGAATTTCCTCATCGGGAAAATTAGATGCCTCATTAGAAAGGTTATAAACGTCTGCAAACATAGAAAAATAAGAAGTGTGAATTATCACATAAAGCAAAGAGAATGGGAATGATAAAAGTTAAGTACCAATGAGTTCATCATTTATTTCTCGGATTTCGCGAATACGTTCAAAATTGGAAGTATTTTCAACTTTAAGTTTGGTATTTTCTCCCTTCAATTTGAGAAGTTTCCTTTGGTAATCTGAGGAAACTGCATAAGATAAGCGAGATACCTGTGAAAATATAAGGAAAGCATTATATAACGAGGAGAAAGAATAGAAATAATATTAAAGAAAGTGCGAAGATGTGAATATTACCATAGAACCAAGTGCATATTGGAAACTTGGGTTTATTGCAGAAGCAGCTCCGCGAAGAGATGGGTCATCCAAAATGGGAGCTTCGCTGACTTTAGAAACCATTTCAAAGGTGCATTGTAATTCATCATTATTAATAGCTGATAGGATATCAGAGAAAAGACTGGATAAGTCTTTCATGGAGGAGGAGGTCGATGGATCTTCAGAAACAAGAAAATCATCATTTTCGGATTCAGGACTTGAAGAAGGGTCAGGTTCTTTACGCTTCCTGGATGAAGATTTAGACACAGGTTTCTGGGGTTGATTCTTAGCTTTACCCATTGTTTTAACACCCGAAGTTTGAACCTGCGCGAATAACCAAGATAAGGAAAAGAGGCAACAATATTGTTAAAATTTGAAAGAATATTCCTTACCTCGATATTCTGCGAAGATGACGCATTGTGCGAAACTTTGGACCTCTTAGCCATAGTCTTTGACCTAACAGCCTAGAATTGAAGGGGTAGAAAAATAAGTAATAAAGAAAATAGAGTCATGCGAAGTTTAGAATACTTCTGCGAAGATCTCATACCGCTTTCTTATTCTCATCTTCGGACAGAAACAATCTCTAAGGCTGATAAGCAGAAAGTTTCTCAGGCAAGGGAAGATCGCTACCATCAACAGCTCTCCTTGACGCAAAAGGACCTTCTAAGACCACAGAACAATTAAGCCAACACGTTTCATTAGACCTGCGAGCAGTGCTATTGGATTTGTCGTTCCAATCTACGTCTCGCATAATTTTCTCATCTTCAACAATACCATCTTTTCTTCTTAAGTGAATGGCCCACTTGGTGGATTCGTTCTTCATGATCGCAACATAGTAATGTTTGAAGAAATTATCAAGAGTATAATCAGCATGATTGATAGCTTTGTCACGGAACAATTCATTTCGTACCTCATAAGCATAAGAAGTTCCTAATCCTGCTGCGCGACGCGAATACTCCAAAGCTATTCTAATAGCATCACCACTTAACTGAAATATTCCCCGTGCGAATCGATCATCAGCTAGAATTTCGTAGAACAAGGGAATTTTTGGATTATACAGTGGTATAAGAAGATTATTCAGAAGTTGTCCTAGTGATACCATGACCTTCTGATTAGTCCATTGTTCGGAATTGATTAATTCAAGATTGAGTTTGGATGAATAATCAGAATTAGAAGGAAGGGAAAGCGAATAACCTCTGGTATCAAATTCTTTCTTGAGTCTGTTGAATTCTATCTCCATCTTTTTGCCAGCAGGAGCCATTATAAGAATGGGAATGATGGGTTTAAAAGTAAAAAATTCCTGATCAAGATCAAATCAGTAAGATTATAATCAAATCAGTAAAACTGAGATTAAGTTGTAAGGAGAAGAGAGGAAAACGCGGAGAATGATTAAAGAAGATGGGGAAGAGATGATAGACTGTAAAAAAAAAAAAAACTGATGATGATAATTGCAGTAACAGGTGAAAAAGAAAGGAGAAGTAAAAAGAAGAAAGAAGAAGACGAAGGAATATAAGGAGATTACGAAGAAGATTTACTCTCGATTTTCGAGGTTTATCTCATTTAATGCGAAGAATAAACGGATAGGAAGAAACGATTATAAGGACGTGTCAGATAATGAATGGTCAAGAAAACACACATAAAAGAAAATTCAAATTTCGGAAGTGTGTCGGCAAAGTAGAATATGAAAAGTTGAACATGTGTGATATTTTAGGATGGAGATTTCTCATATCGTTCACTCTATAAAGAGAACGAAATGAGAAGAGGCAGAATGTAGGAGTGAAATATCGCACATTCATTATGTGTGCGAAGTAAAGGTTATGTAATGTAAGCGAAGATCATCGCACATAGTAAAATGGAGGTGACGTATTTGATGATGTCAGCATAATCACGAGTAAAGTGTGAAGATCTGTGCGAAGTGTAAAGTGTGCGAAGATGAAGGAATGTACATGAGCGATTGTATCGCACAGTGATTCCGAAAATAAGGGATCTATTAGCTGTCGTCTACTATTTAGTACCCTATATAAAGGGAAAGACTATCATGTAATAGAGAGATCCTTAGACTGTGTTAGACAAGAGATCAGGAGAGAGAAAGTTTATTTGGAGAGCATGTAAAACCTTTGTATCATCTTGTATCCAATTTAAGATTTTAATGAGTAAATAAATGATCTTTATCATGTTTTCTTAGTATATTGTTCAGATTCTTATACAAAGTGTGGTTGTAGGATTTCCTGCAACTACATTCTTCTTACTACTTGTAAGAAGTTTTCTGTACCTCCTTCTTTTTAATAAAATCTCTTCTTTATCAAAAAAAAAAGTAACCGGAGCTGCGAGCTGCTAGAGTTTGATTAAATCAACCAATTCGCCTCATCAACAATACGCCCAGTGCCGACCCCATAGGGAAGCAGAGAAAGCCCCACTATGGGGCAACAAGGCCTGGGGGAAAAATAAAATTGTTTTGAGGTTTGGGTTTTCATCAAAAAATGTTATTTTTACGGGTTTGTTCATAAAATTATTTGACATGTGAGGCAAAAGTTGAATAGATTTAGGACTAAACTGGAATTTCATAAACTCTTCAAACTAAATAACCATTTCATCCTTAAAAATTAAAAAAACAAAAAACATCGAAGATGTTAAGAATTACTCCCTCCGTTCATTTTTAATAGGCTGGTTTTGTTTTTAGAGAAAATTAAGGAAATTAAGTGAACTAATCATTGAAAATAGTCTTCATGACACTTGTCAATAAAAGAAGTGAACTGCAATGGTCTCCATAACACTTGTCAGCAAAAGAAGTAAAGTAAAATGGTCCACACGACACTTGTTATGAAAAGAAGTTAAGAGAATGTGGTCCCAGAAAAACTTAAGTAATAAGTGACTTTCCCAATTAGGAAACCAGACTATTTTTTTGAAACATTTATTTATAGAAACCAACCTATTAAAGAGGAACGGATGGAGTAGTAGTTACGCCGTAAAGGAATTTTAATTATCGTCATTAATCTTTCGTTCTTCTTTTGTATTGTTGTATATGTAATTCTCTTTGTAGTTAATTACTGGTGTTAGCATTGATGAATGCCAGACACAAAAAATGATCATCGGATTTGTAGTTATAGAGTTTGCAATTGCGTTAAAATGATCCTTAATGAAATTACCATCACCTATAGAAAACTTCTAGTTATAGATTTTGCAATTGCGTTAAAATGAACCTTAATGAAATTACCATTACCTATAGCCCATGATTAAGATTCATAATATATGATACCCAAATAAATACTAGTTTACTAGATTAATCTTTTATCATATTAATTAATTTATTATCTGTTTTAATTTTTCATTCTAATAAACAAAAAAATCGTTGAGAAGATAACAAAAATAACAAAGATCGGAATCTTGAATTATTCCTAAACCAATTCCTTGAAATTCTCATAAGACAACTCATTAATTAATTCCTTGAAATTCTCATTGCCAGCTAACATTAATATAAAACGTAATTAGCTCATCTAAATTCTGTTTAAAAATAATTTTTACCTCTTTTGCGTTTACCACCCCAATTTGAATGTGAAAAATCTGCTTTGCACAACTGCATGGTGAATGCGAAAATCCTAGTTTTCACGATACATAGAGAACGACGATTTTAATTTGTTGGAACCATTTTTATGTGAAAATCCAAATTATCCAAAATTTCAGTTGTCAATTTTTTATGATAATTACAAATTTCCATCTGTTATGATCAGTTAAGTTTGTGAAAATTACAATTATCAATGGGTCCTTGAAAATTCACTTCATAAAAATAAATCGCCTGAAAATAATGTGAAAACATAATTTTTTTCATAAGAAATATGGTCGAGTCTTTTATTTTACATGTCATTTGACCTTGAAAATTTTAGTTCTCAAAAGGTTTAGTGATAATCTAAATTTTCAGGTGTTATATTTTGTGAAAATGACAATTATCATCGACTTCTGAAAATTGATAATCGCAATTATCATCAATTTCTGAAAATTCTAGTTTTCAGAATTATCAGATGTTCCATTTTGTGAAAATGACAATTGTCATCGACTTTTGAAAATTGATAATCGCAGTTATCATCAACTTCTCAAAATTCCAGTTCAAAATTCTACTTTTTAAATTTAGCGATAATTTCAATTTTCCAACGTATTTTCACAAGTTATAAACAAAAACATTGACGCCATATTTACTTTAGATCGTCAATCAAAGTAGAAAATGAATTAGAACTTCCGAAACAAACTAGAAAAAATAGAGTGTTCATCAACGATTTATATGATTATTGATACAAGTACAACAAGCCTACTAATATACCTTTAAGCTAAAAAAAACAATGAACCAACTATCTGTAGGAGGATGATCCCACACGTGGACTACCAGCTATATGAATCCATTAAGGATCAAACTTAGCATGGGATGGCGGTGTACAATGGTGATGTAGTTATATATAATGGTGGCGGTGTACGTTCGGTGAAGATTAATCCTAATAACACTCACAGAAGAAAGGTATTGGAAAAGAAAGAAATGAAAAGAGGAGGAAGAAGAAGATAACTTATCTACCTGCATCTTAAAGAATCGGAAAGGTAAAATATTTTAGGTATGAAAAATATCAATTGAGAGGAAATAATAATGACACATTTTATCGAAGATAATATCCATAACTGCTAGAATTAGTGGTAAATATTTTTGACCATAGATAACGCCATAATTAATTGACCAGTTATCAACATAATTTATTTTAAAAATATTTTTGTTAATAATATTTAACCAATTAAGGTAAAAAACGCCCTAAAAAAACACCCA
The DNA here is from genome assembly GCF_003573695.1 of Papaver somniferum. Taxonomy (NCBI): domain Eukaryota; kingdom Viridiplantae; phylum Streptophyta; class Magnoliopsida; order Ranunculales; family Papaveraceae; genus Papaver; species Papaver somniferum. The sequence goes on from NC_039365.1 coordinate 171,707,552, forward strand.
CAACTAACTGTTGACCGATAATAAATGGAATTATCGTATTATTATTTTCGTTGAAAATACAAAGGTTAATTTAATCCTAAAAAAATGTGAAAATCTAATTCAATCTAATACTACTAATCTTAACCGTAAACTTTGTTTTTGGGCCACACCTATTCGTAATCTTAACGACGAGTTTCTGGAAGAGAGAGGAACTCCTCACAAATTTTATTTATATATACATCGTATGAGTTTAATTTCTTCAGCTTTTAAATTTTCCTTTTCTCATCATGCCTCTGCCCCAATGTGTAATAGCATTAACTTCTCTGAGTGGAGTGGGAATGTTTGATATCACTTAAGATATCATGGATCTCGATCTTGCACTGCAAGTGAAAACCTGTATTCGTCGTTGAAAGTAGAAGGAAGATTAGGATCTCCAAAATCAGCAGGACAAATAAGCAGCATGCTAGTGCGAATAAAATTGATGCAAAGGATTTTAGAGCAATGTATGTCATTCGCATTAGCATAATGATTACATCACATTTCTTCTAATATTTACAGAGATCTTTGTCCTTCTTGAGAACCATGCCTAAGCTTGGATTGCTTCGCGCTGCATCATCACAGCATCCGAAAACAAAATCTTAAAGCAAACCGAGAGACAGATTGACGATGCAAGAAATGGGAGAACTGAGTCAAGAACCGATTCGCAGAGAAGCGAGAGCGACTGTTTTTCTGCTGACCGTTTTTCTGTTCTGTAGTTTATTTAAGTCAATTATTTGGTAGATGAGTCTGTTTTCCACTTTCCACATCGGGGCTGAAGAAAGAGAAAGGAGAGAAATTTACACAAGGAATAATGACGAGAAATGATGATGATGATGAAGTTAATACAATACCGATCCAGATTGCCAAGGAGTGGTTAGAAAGCACCGCTCGTGGTCAAACTGGTCGTGAGATCGATCGTCAAGCTCTTCAAAATCTCTACTCTCTTCATGTCCAGAAAGGCTTGATCCAGTGCAATTTCGTAGTACCCAAAAGCTTATCTGTATAAATTCCTAACATCTCATAAAATTAGACCCAGAATTGGTTTGGTCCTGTTCTTGATTCTTAATTCTTGTTCTATATTGTAGGATAGAGATGGGAATTGGCGTGTAGGAGCAATTGCAAGCCTCATTGACTTGATCGGTGCTTCTGTTGTGCATACTATACATGGAAATATCCATGTTTCTGTTGATTTCAATATTTCATTTTTTTCTACTATTAAGGTTCAGGTGTGTATATTCTCATTCTTATGCTGCTTATCAAGAAAATTTATTAGAAGTGAATTTGAATTTGTTGAAATTGGGTTGAATAGGAAGAAGTAGAGATTGAAGCTAAAGTATTAGGAGATAAAGGAAGTTTATTTTCATTCACGGTGGTGATTAGAAAGAAAGAAAATGGTGATTTGGTTGCTGTTGGGAAACAATGGATGTCTCTATATGATCTCAATCATAGAAGTAAATTGTAATTGGAAATTTGGAACTCTTAATAAACCGATTTCCATTGATGTAATTGCTCGCGTTAAATCACTTCTTAATACTCTTTTATTTGTATTTCCTTTGTCAAAAATGGCAAATAAAAACAAACAAATGTGGAAAACACGACATGGAAGATATGCAGGGGTACTCATTTTTCTTTTGTTTAGATCGGTAGAATTTTTGATGCCCACAAATTTCGAATTCAGGTCACTGAACTCTTGCTGCCGGCCGGAATAAGAAAATGAATTGCAACCCAGTATGAAGTTCAAGCTCAACAAAACCTCGTGTGAAGGAATGTTTTTGGACCAAAAATGAGTATAGTTTGTGTTTTAAGTTGGCTTTTGCATCTCAATGCATATGAGTTGTCAAGTGTTCAAAACAAGTCTTTTAGCAATGTGGCATACCGTGGGTGACATGACTTTTAAACGGAGATGGGGCTTAAAAATTGAGTTTCTTCCTATGGGGTGGCTAATCCACCCATTTGCCATGCCAGCTGGTCTGGCAAACTGGCTGCGCTATTATGGTAGAAAAGACAAGTGCTCGAGTCTCCACCGAACGGTTGAGACTACACCGCTAGCGATCGAGTCTACACCTCTAGCGGTCGAGACTACACAACTAGCAGTGTAGTCTCAACCGTTCGGTGTTAAAACCTCCAACGACTCTTTCTCCACCGCTATAAAAATGGCAAAATATCACACAAAAATTACACCAAACTTTTTACACAAAAATTTTCTGTCTTTATCTATCTTATCTTTCAAAATTGCAAAGTTTGAATCCCAACTTGAATTGGCTACCCAACTTGATTTTTCTGGAGTGGTGCTTGAAGCCGCCCTTAATAAGATATGTGAAGGTTATAAAGAAATAGGTAAAAACCAAAGAAGTCTATAAGTTTTGGATATTAACCAAATCAAACCTCCAACTAAGAAAAGACAAAGAAAAGTTCAAGGGAAGGAAAATTTGAAGGCAAAGAAGAAGATAAACAAAGGAGACTCCGTTCATGAGCGCATTGATTGGAAGTTTGGTGAAATGAAGAAGATAAACAAGATGAAGAACGTCCCAAATTTTTAATTTATTATAAGTCATGTCATAATCTTGATGAATGAAAGAGGCACTAATGTAAATCAAAATTCTAAACTTTTAATGAAAGATGTACTAGTTTTATATTAATAATATCTTAAAATTAAAATTTGATACAAATGAAAGATGCATCATATTTGGTCATCTAATCTAAACTGATCATATTTGGGCAACACCCTCAAGATAAGATAACAACCATCAAATTGAAAATATTTTCCCGCTCTGTTGCGCCATTCGAGACGACACAATTGCTTCACATCAAATTCGGTTTGGCCATTTTGTCGGTTTCGATAGCCTTCAGTAAGTGCAGCAACAAACAACTTCACATCCTTGCTGATTATTCCGAAGCGAAGACACAATCCATTTGCATTTAGATTATTGAGGTTCAATATTTCTTCTTGAAATCTATGAAATATGCGACTCCATACAATCTCTTTATGTTGATGTTGTCCATCATTGGCTATATCTTGCATAACAGAAACATAATGCCTGCAAATGGATTCATCTTCAGCTATGCTAAATTTGCGAGCTCAAACTCGAACTAACATATTGGATTTGTGGAGTGAAAGAATGGAGATTGAAGAAATGGTGTGAGTTGAAATGAAATTTGATATTGTATTTATAAGATGATGAAATTGTGACCGTTAGATGAGATGATATGAGCGGTCGAGTATAGACCGCTGGCAGTAGAAACAACACCTAACGGTCGAGTCTCGACCGCTCGGTGGAAATTTGACCTGGCCTGGTTAAGTGGAAAATTTTCCACTTAGCCAGACCATTTTGCTTGTTTGCCAGCTCCATAGTGGGTGCAAAACTGGCAAATCTATTGACTTGCCACACCCATAGGAACCGACCTTAAAACTTAAATTTTTACGTTTATCTCGTGTTGGTACTTCGTGGTACTTGGTATTATTGATGTTGCTAGGTGGTTTCGTCTTTTAAAACAACTTTAACAAAAATGTGACACAGTACCGTTGGGTGACTGGTGACAACAATGTTTTTATTAGCAGATGGTACACTAACCAAGTAGTACATATTCTATTGAATTTTGGTGTCCCGTTAAATCCTAAATATGAGCATGACTAATTAGTCCATAATGCTTCAACGGAAAGAAAAAAAAATCTATAATATTGGAAATCGGGTGCCGGAGGATAAAATTCAGAGAACAGAAAAGATGTTGTAATTCCGATTTCAAGGTCTTGTGATTCTTTTCATCAAATATTTCGACCCTTTTCAAATGATTGGCGAGTATAATTGGTCAATGAAATAATGATTTCAAGATACAATGAAGCACTAACAACGCTGTTGGACTCAAGAGTTGTACTCCCTTGTCATGCATTCTTCTCCAACAGACGCCTTCAAAAGACATCCATCAATGGTACCTCTTGGAAAAGACACCTTATGTGAAGAAACACCTTTGTCATGTATTCTTCCCCTTGGCTGCACTAGCTTTTACAATCAATCTCTCAGCAGCCACAACAACTGCCACAATAGCAGCAGATAGCCTCTGCACATTTATCTTGTTTATGATAAAAAAAAAACACCACAATGTCAGCATCTTTGAGGTTTTCAACTATACTCAATTGGAACCTAGGCCTGATTTTTGGGAATTTAGAGCAATATAATAATGCTCTAATTACTAAGTCGGCCTAGAAACTGTGTACAAAATATGAGAAACCTTGGGTGAAAATTATAAAATCAAAATATCCTCCATATTTGTGACTTTATACATATGCAAGACAAGCATTATAACTTTTAATGGATTTGGAAGGGGATAAAGCAACAGTTAGAAACAATATGGAAATATTATTGATGGGAGGTTAGGAGTGGGACTAAAGCTTTAGTTTGGTATGATAAGTGGGTCAAAGAAGTTGATAAACCACTTGTTCCTAATGATAGTAATCCCGAACCAATTAGAATTGTCTCTGTGTTTGATCTCATGCTAAAAAACCCTAGAAGATGGAATGCTCATATTATACATACACTATTCCAGGTGACATCGTTGATTTAATTCTAAAAATGTACCTAGTACAATATGGAAGAGATAAAATGATATAGGAATCTAATAGAACATGTGAGTTCAGAGTCAAATCATCTTACGAAGCTCTGACTTCTGATGCTTATCTAAGGAATCAATCAATCCCAAGTGCAATTTGGAAACAACTTTGGAAGATAAAATCCCCTGATAAGGTTAGATCTTTATTTGGAAATGTCTAAAAAAGATTGTTCCCACTATAGAGAAGTTAAGCCAATACATGAAAGACATAGACAAAAGATGTCCCCAACGTCACAAAAAAAAAAAACAAAAAAACTGCAACATCTTCTTATTGATTGTGACTACTCTAGATCTATCTGGTTAGCTATGAATGTAAATAAAACATTCAATCTCAACATACTGAGGTGGTTTCTTGGATTATTAGTTGGTTTACAAAAACACAACTCTGATGCATAATCCATAAACTTATGGACTCTAAGAGTAATGATTACTACCTGGTTTCTCTAGAAGAATTGATGTCTAAATGTTTTTGAAAATAAAAATTCTAATAAATGGTGTACTGTTAAAAGCATACAGAACTTGGTGATTCAGTGAAGTTCTGATACTCAACAACAGGTTATTGAAGTTATATCATATAACATTGAAATTTGGTCTCCACCAAAGGAAAATCAGCTGAAAATAAATGTTGATGCTTTCTTTGGTCATTTTACAAATTACTCTGAAATTGTCCTAATTATAAAAGATCCTACAGGTTCAAGTTGGGCATCAGAGGCAGATATTTCTATAGAGGACTAGATGCAGAGAAGGTTGAATGATTGGCCATGAAAGAAGCTATATTGTGCGCTAAGGAGCTAAAAATCGATAACTAAAACTTTGGAGCTGACTGTACATTGGATGATTCAAGGGATTGTAGGATAAATAAGGCATGTTCTTGCTACTTTTTTTTGTATTTTGGTGTGAAGCATGTTAAAAGAAAAACTAATATTGTAGCTCATGTAATACCTAACAATGCTAGATCTGACAAATCATATTTTTATTTTTGGTGTAACATCTCAGATGACTTTTGCAAGCTTATTGGAGATGATTGGTTTGCCTGTCGGAAGTTATGTAATTCCAACTAACGAATGAAGCTGTTCTCTGTATAAAAATAAATAATTATTATAAAGAAAAACTTCTAATTTTGTAGTTTGATCGTATATAGGTTCTAAAACAAGTACCTAAAACTGAAAATCACATACCTAAAACAAGTACCTAAAACAAGTACCTAAAATCACATAGTGTCGCCATATTTTCTAAAATAGCAAGGATGCAAAGGCAGAAAACCACTCTCAGTTAGAAAGCGCTTTGCAGATGTCATTGTGGTACAATGATAAAGTCATTACGCAGATACCAGCGACCTGAGTTCGAAACTCATCAACATTAGAACGTGGGATTTTGTTTCTTTTTATACCTATCTGGGAGTGAGGTGGTAAATCTATTTGAGGTTTAAACTTTAATATAACCTTCGGGCTTGAATTTTTTTTTTCTTTAAAAAAAAAGAAAAAGTAAGCGCTTTGTCAACACATCAGATGTGCGACATAATTGTTTATAAAATCTCTAGAATACCATAATTTAATTGCTACAACCAACACGTCAAAAGAAATGTGGAGTGTAATAACCCTCTACGACTGTAACTTGGTTAACGATCATCACTTCAAAAAAAGAAAATGTTTCGAAGAGTAACACTACCACTGCTACCTTAATTGGTGTAGATTTTATAGTTTTTTCTAGCTGGTTTCGTCTTTTAAGACAAGTTTAACAAAATTGGGACAATGTACCATGAGGTGATTTTTTTTTCTTTACCATCATATGGTACACCGAACGGTACAGAGCCTACAGATTCTACTGAATTTTGGTTGAGTAGGTGTTTAATTTTAATGGTAGTATGAGTACCCATCATTTTTTATTTTTTGGAAAGAAAAGTTACTTTTATTAATTAGAAACTTATATCGGGTACAAACGACCCAATGAATCATTCTTTACAATTACATTAGAAAAACTTGGGTATGCGTTATTCCAGATACAAGTGTTACCCTGTCCTAGGAGTAATAGTTTTCCGTCTATCGTAAAGTTAGCCAATCCATCTGCTCCCTTATTTGCTTCTCGATAAGTATGTGTTAACTTGAATTCTCCCATCAAGTGTAGATAGTGGTGTATATCTGATATCATATTTAGAATGACCCATGGTGTTTGTGTTTTATCTTTTTCGATTAACTTCAACAGTGTAATCGAGTCCGTTTCGTACCAGATTTTCCTCCAAGCTTGTGTAGCTACCCTTCCCGTTTCCAGTAGGAAGGTCCACGTTTCAGCCACCAATGCAATCGTTGTTCCAATTGGTGATGCCATTGCCATTACCACCAGACCTTGTGTGTTTTTACAAATCCATTATGTCCCTGCAATCTCTGGTGGCTCGCGTGATTTACCTATGCTTGCTCCATCTGTGTTTATTTTTATCCAGTTGTTAGGTGGTGGAAACCATTTTACCCATATCAGTTTTTGAAAAGACGAGGGTACCCAAATACACCACAATATTTTGTTTATCAACCTATAAGTCCTCTACTGAATGTGATCGTCTATGGACATAGTCAAGACAATACAACAATTCGGTTCACACTTCGTGTGATCGTCTATGGATACGAGTTCAAGATAATACAACAACAAGATCACTTGTATGATTGACTATGGATACAAGATCGAGACAATATGACAACAAAGTGTGTACTTGATAATAGGTTCGGTAATAACCGAAACTCTATAGGATAAATATCAAGTATTACAGAGTTAACGTACTTGTGTATTTTGCTTAATTATACAATTATAATGCGGAAAACAAAGTAAAATACACATCAAGATTTCGTTAACGAGGAAACTGCAAATGCAGAAAAACCCCGGAACCTAGTCCAGTTTTGAATACTCTCAGAATTAAGCCGCTATACAAAATCTAATACCAACTTTGTATAGTTGAGACCAAGAAGACTACCCCTATCTACTTAATTCCCTCAGTATCCCTACGCCTTCGACTTCTAGAGTCACGCACGTGAATAGAAATATCTTTGGATTGTATTCCAAATAGCAAAGGAAGAATCTGTTTGGTAACCACTCTAATCAATCTTGCTAGAAGATATTAATGAGTCGTTGACAAAGGATCTTATGTTTAATCTAATAAGCTCCTTTGTCTGGTTAGATCAATCTAAATATTTATTACCGAAATAATCAAATTCTGGATTCGCAAATTATCAGTATAGGCCGATCTCACGCAACTAACCAATCAAGTCTATCAAAGATAAACCGATTCTAGTCGGATCCCATCCGATCAAGGTTTGTGCACTAAATCCACAAGATACGAAAACTAATAAAAATTCTGCTTCGCCTTCAAATCTTCTATTTCCTTCAAAAACCTGCACAACAACACTTGAATCCTCTTATGATCAATCGCACATAGAACAAAGTCTGTCAACAATGGATTATCACAAGATGAATTTAGATCTAACAACAGTTCGAAATATCCCAATCGATACTTTGATCTAGTCTAAGTAAATCTTATATCAGAAGAGAAGATTCTCATGAATAAACAAACTAGGTGAAATCAAATTTTCAACAACCATTAATCAATCAAATCAATAATCGAAAACTAAATAATACTGCCATTATCTAGTTTCCCACTAATGGTACTCGTAGAGCTTCTTGATCCCACCAAAATCTTCAAACGAGCAGTCGTAAAAGAATTCACCTATTAGGATACTTTCCTCTCCGAATAGACGGATCCACCAGAAACTACAAGAAATGAAGTTTGCCTGGCTCTTAGGATAGTTTGCTAGAATTATAGACCAAGGTTGTTTGGATACCACGGAATTTCCAAAACCGAAATTGTTCTTAAGATATGCAATGAATGCCCAAATTCGGTTTTCCTAATTCTAATAAATGTAGTCCAATATTTCCGAAATCTATCATAGAAAATCTTCAATTAGTAAATACGCATTACTAATTTTTTTCTCTAGAGCTATGCATTAATTTCTGGTAATTAAAGGACATAAAACCAAAAACCTTAACTAAAAGACCTTCAATTTATTTCGATATAGGGTCACCTTGAGCATCGAGGAATATATTTGAACAATAAATGATAAAAGTTATGTACATGTTCAAATATGTTGACATCATGAAGATTCTCCTCTTGGTAAACCCTTAAACCCTAATTCACACACAACATGAAAAAATATGTGAACCACAGTTTTATATCATGAAACCTATTATACCATCACTCCAAAGAATGTTGTGATCGGATATAATAAGATTCCCAAGATAGGTTGTAATCCGTTAGGAGACCGGTTACACCTTGCTTCTCGAAGCCATCATCTGACCGGTTACACTTGTTTCCCAAGATAACTATGTGACTGGTTACACTTTGCTTCCCGAGGTTATCATGTGACCGATTAACTGGTCACATGGTGTATTGGAGATCAAAGTTACACTTTGCTTCCCGAGGTTATCATGTGACCGATTACCCCAACCTCCAATACACCATGTGACCAGTTAACTTTGATTTCCAAAGTGTTTATGTGACCAGTTGCATCTAGCATCCCAACATAGTGCTGTGATCGGTTACACTAAGTGACCGATTCTAACCAGCTACTCATTATAGGCCGTGACCGATTATACCTCAAGTCTTAACATATTCAATAGGTTCTACCACTGTCAACTCCATTGGTCATCCAAAAAAGATATTCAAAGAATAACAAGACCAATCATGATTTCCCTTTCGATTATGAAAACAAGTTCATACATCTACTTCCTTAAACTAATGTAAAGATACATAGTTTTATAGGATAAAATCATATTTATACGATGCACACATAGTCAACTAAATATATACAATAGATTATGTCGATGTCATCTTCACGAAGTTCCAAAAGATAAGCGTTTATACTTCGTACTATGCTTCCTTGATACTTTGATCATATTATTATGAACAAGCCTCGTCACTAGAGTAGTATATACAATATATACAGCTTCACATGTTATGTTTTCAATATAGCACGACTTGAAAGATACATTAGGGATTGAAACAAGATCAAGTCAATATTACTAACCTCAACTTCTTCTCATTCTTCAGGTCTTCGGAGTAATACTTGTATGTCTCAATATTCCTAGACTTTTTAGTCTAACCTAAACGAAGTTGACTCTAGTATTTAATAAAGCGACTCTAGATGATTTTTTTTACTAAAATGTGACAACCAAACTTGACATACCAACGCTTGGTGAGTTCAACCGAACTATGCTCTAACAGTTTTTTTTTCCAGTTTACTCCTGTTGTGGAGTTGTGGTTGCATGGTGGTAATTGATAATCTCATGGGAGGAAAGTGCTTGTGGGACCATCTGTATTCCTGTGTCAAAATCAAAGCAATTTGGAACGTCTGATTTGGCATCTGTATAGTTTTATTGTACACTGTTAGAGCACTTCTCGGTCGAACTCGCAAGCGTTGCTATCTCAAGCTTGTTTGTCAAGTTTAGTTGTCAAAACTATAAGTCTTGATTTCTAGTCTACTTATAACTATGTCTCGGATTAAGATAGAATGTGTAGTTGAGCTTTAGACTTCACGGCGTTCATCGATTGAAGACGAAGAACTACTAAGGGGATCTTGTGGAACTTCATCAAAAAAGGTATGTGGATATTCGAACTCATCTATCACTCAGAAGTCTATTCAATTCTATCTCCTATTGAGACAAAGTCATATAGCTATATAGACTTTACATTATACACATTTGATATTTCGAGATGAGTTTAACTCGCTTATATCTTTCTCGAAACATGTTGGAAAGCTTTTTGCTTTAACCACGTTCATCCTATTCTTGACGAAAGTCAAAATATGATCATGTGAAAATCACCTGGTAACATCTTACATGATTTGTGTGAGATAGTCATTTGATGTAGGCTCGGAATGTTTCGTATTGATCATTCGATCACTTGAAAATTGCTTATAAGCTAATAGTTTGTGTGAGATAACTATTGTCATCTTCTAAGAATGTTTCAATGATTGAAATGGGAGTTAAGAGATAAAACCCATGTCTGGATACATTACAGTTTGTGTACTTAGTGTACGAAATTTTTTGACGGAATTCAGGACCGGAAGTTTGCATACCCATTCGCAAACTTATTCAACTGTTTAAGTCAGGGTACTTAAGTTTGCATACCCATTCGCAGACTGATTTAACTGTTGAAGTCCGGGAACCAAGTTTGCATACCTGTTCGGAAACGGTTTCAACCGAGTTCGGTCCGGAGCTAAAGTTTACGTACCCGTTTGCAAACTTTCGGCTTGTGACCAATGTGCGGAACTTAAGTTTGCATACTCGTTTGAAAACTTAAGTGGTTTAAGTTCTAAAATCGGTTAAGTATGATTTCATAATCATGAACAAATACATTTATAAATTAAGGAATGCAATCTTTGCAAACCGTGGCTAAAATGTTCATGAACTGATTCTTTTGAATCAATCCAATTTTGCTTCAATTGTGTCTTATATACTTCTAAGAGAATATAAATAATTGAACAACTCTATGAGTAACACAATTAGATTCATTTGATTATCAATTGATCTAGAAGTGTTAAGATGACAAGGTTAAGAGAAAAGTGTTCATATGGCTAACTTCGGTTAACTGTTATTGAGACAACTCAATATACACGTTTAGGTACGGTTACCCATATCTAAATGAAGGTATATTTCATTTGTGTGTAACAAGCTAAATTAAGACCATCTAACGGTGGAAAGATATTAGATTGAATCTTGAATCAGGTTTCATCTAACGGTGAATATTGATTGCTTTGTTCCAAAGTTATCAAACCCTGATTTGAAGACTATATAAGGGAGAACTCTAGCAACTGGGAAACGTAATCCCTACACCTCATGTGTGATACTAGTTGCGGCTAGAGTCGATTCTCCTTTAACCTAAGTTTTTCCTAAAATCATTATAGTTTAACGACTTAAAGACTTCATTGGGATTCAGAAGCAAGACCCAATTATTTTCTCTGTAGTTGCGTGTTCTGGTCTTATTTTGTTCTATCGTATTGAGTACTATATTTTCTAAGATTTGCTCGAGATTTATCTCCGATAGGTAAGATATAAAAAGTAGTCAGAAACCTCTTCATCTCATTCTTTGTGATTCCACAATAACTTGTTATACTACCATATAGTTAAGTTATTGTGAGGTGATTGATATTTCTAGTATGTTCTTCGGGAATATCAGACCGGATTATCAATTGGTTCCTGTTCACATTGATTTACCAAAAGACAGAACAAAACTTCGTAGGTATTTCTGTGGGAGATAGATTTACCTATTAAAATAGACTTTTCTGTGGGAGACAAAATTTTTTATCAAGTCTTCGACTTTGGGTCGTAGCAACTCTTATTTGTGGGTGAGATCAACTAAGGGAATCAAGTGCGTAGAGTCCTGCTGGGATTCAGAGGCGTAAGGAACGTGACTGTACCTTAATCAGTGTGATATTGGTTAGGGCTCAACTACATTCCAGTACAAAGTTAAGTTGTAGTAGGGTAGAGTCTGTAGCGGCTTAATACAGTGTGGTGTTCAAATCTGGACTAGGTCTCGAGGTTTTTCTGCATTTGCGGTTCCCTCGTTAACAAAACTTCTGGTGTCCGTGTTATTTCTTTTCCGAATTATATTTTCTATATAATTGAAATATCAAAGGTTGTGCATAGTTCAATCAATTGGTAAATATAATCTTTGGTTGTTGATTGAAATTTATTGACGCTTGGATATTGGTATTTGGTACCATCCAAGTTATTTCTCATATTGATCCGGCTCACATATTTCTATTTATTCGATTGCAAATTGATTTGAGAAATTGAGATATAAATCTTGGATACTTTTCCGTGATTGAGTATAACTGTCTAGTTGATTCTCTTGGAATTGTATTGGAGTTGTCCATACATATTTCCGAACGAAATATTGGGTGTGCACCCTTACATTTCTAGCCAACCAGATATTCCAAATAATGAAGATACATAGTGCGAAGGTATTTCTATCTTGTGCAAAGAGGGTGAACTCTTTGAAATCCTTTGGCACCTGGATTCTTGTTGTTGCAGTTTGTCGTTGTATCCGTCTTATGTGTTGCTGGGAATGATTTTTCAAACCTCCATGTTGTAGACTTGATGTTTGTCCAATTAAATTGGGCAGTGAATGTGGTGGTATTGTCAATTTGTTATACAGGTTATTCCTATTATCATTTCTATTTGATTCAAGATGTACTTCCATGAGATTCCAAGTTTCTCGTGCATCATTGCATTCAAACAAACAATGTTGAACTTATTTTGTATCTACATTACAGATTGGGCATAAGCCTCAAAAGTTGGTAAACCTTTGTGACTGACTTTCCAACAAGAAAAGTATGATTCTTGGGCGGCAATCCACTTATCGTATCCTTTTGGACCGAAAAATATTTTCTTGATTTGTTGGATTGGATGACTGGGTTGCAGACCCTCCTGCCAAATTTGGTTGATCATTTTGTATCGATTTGATTAGAGTTTCATACCCACTTTTGACAGTATAGTGTCCAGTCTTTGAAAGTGGCCAAACTTTACAATCATGATTAGGAGGGTTTTGGATGTGTATACTTCTAATAGCATAAGAAATGGGCGGTGTGAAGAGTTGGTTCAACAATCATGTTTCCAAGTAAAAGAATACGGCTTAATGAGTGTACTAACCAGATTTTCTCCCAATCTCCTGGAGTTGTTATGTTAGCATGCGCCGGAATCCAGTTTTCTTTTATGAATGTGGTATTGTCATCTTTAATATGCACAACATAATTTTCCTTCATAAACTCATCCACCTTGTTTAGATTTTTCCAAGCTACGCTTGCTGTGTTCGGTGGTTTGTGTGTTGCATTCAAAATGGACCCTTGAGGGAGATATTTGGTATTGTACATTCTGTGCATATTGTTGTTGGTTGTGCATGAATTTTCTATATTCATTTCCTAGTAGATCCAAGTTGTGTTTCTTGTTATCCCGAATTCCAAGTCCCCCTGACTTACTGGCAAGTTGAGTTTAGCACGTCCAATGACGTCTAGCTTTCTTGTGTTTTTTTCATGGCCCCAGAATAAATTTCTCGCTATCTTGTCCATTTTGTTGTCCACATGAGATGGTAGTAATCGTTCCATCATGATGTTATATTCCGTATGATGCATTTGTCTATTCATTGATAGACACATTTTTGTGTCTAAGTTGTCCTCAATTTTCTGTCTTTTGTTGGTACTCAATTTTGTACTTATTATGGTGTTTTGTGTGTTTGTAGGTATTTTTGGGAAATAAACATTTTTGGAAAAATCGGCTCGAAAAATTATGCGGAGCACCCCCGGAGGACAATTGCTACACGTACCCCCACTTTCGCTAAGGGGCGCCCACGTCTATGTGTATCCCATTTGTCTATAGCACCCACCGGTTATTTGGCACCCAAGACGTTGGATAATGGCTAACCTCCTTCTTCATTTGAATTCTGAAAAATGGCGGGAAAACCAAGTTTCAACTGCCAGAATTAGGGTTTGGGATTTGAACTTGTTACAGTGAGACTAAAGGGCTGGAATTAATGGGTATACACCAATGGGCTAGACAGGGATTATGTATGTGTTGGTTTCGATCCAGTTGGGATGAATACCAAGATTCGAAGAAATCAGGGAGATACTCACCGGAGGAGATATTCACAAGATTGCGCGAGCAGCAGAGAAGTTTGCACGTGCTTGGAAGACCCTAAAAACTATTTGGAGCGTGAAGGAGTTAAATATGGCAATTTGGAAGCTTCAGAACGCATGTAAAGATCAAAAATCTGAATTATTTCCTAAACTGGCAGTGAAGAATAATGTCGAGTAATGGAGAATTATATGAAGTTATTACGTGAGAATTTGTTGTTGTTGGGTTATAAATAGGTGCTGGGATATCATAGAAGGTTTACGGAGAGTTTGGGAGAGTTTTGGAGAAGACAGTGGCGATAATCAGAACCACCAGAAATATTTTTCTGTTGCTGCTCATCTGAAGAACATGAAGAACAGACCATCCAAGACAGTAGTTTTTCAACAGTAGAAACGACACACATGCGTGGGTCGTAGAGCTACAGAATCAGCGACAGTACTGTTCTATCGTTCTTTTCAGTTTGTAACAAATAAAACGGTTACAAACCCGGTTTTATCATTGCTTATCCCATTTCATCTTTGTAAACACCCTTTGAGCAATAAAAATGAATTTTGAGCGTGTTTCCATGATGATGAGCTAATTCTCGCACAACCAAGGCAATGGATGAAGCTATCTATGCATGAATGATTGGTAACAATTTTATTTTCTCTAATTTACAATTTATAATTCATTCAATCACCGCTTTTGCGGATTTCTAAATATTCACATAATTTTCTTAATTACTTGTGATTCAATTTGATAGATTATACTTTGTTTAATCGATTGATAGTCTATTCTTAGGGAATACAATTAATATTTGGGAATATGTTTGATTATGTGTGAATTAAGAAATAAAGGACTTAAAGGATAGTTAGAGTTTTGAAACATATTTGGTATCGTTCATTCATGTGTAATAGTGGAATCTAGTGTCTTGGTTACTTTTAATATCTTGAAATCAATTTTGCAATAAATTTTCTATTTTTAAGTTTTATAAGTCTAAAATCTTTTGCTTTCACAAGTCTCAACGAACTTATTACTACAACTCAATTGGAAATCAGATCAATTTTTGGCGCCGCCGACGTGGACTTGTCTTTAGGCTAGAGTTTTTAGATTTTTTTTTTAGGTTTTTATTTGTTCTTCTTTACGTTTTTGGGTTTTTGGATTTTCCTTACAGATTTTGGAATTTGGAGCGAAGGAAAAATTAGCCAATGCTTTTGGTGAATACTTAAGGATTTGTAGTAAAAGCAAAGCGAAAGGAGCGAAATAAAAGATCAAGAAAAAAATTAATAAAAAAAAAAGAGAGAGAGACAATTTTTTTTTAGATTATCTTTTTCTTTTGCACTATATTTTTGAACTGTGGACGTTGGGACTTTTTAAAAAAAAAAAAAACCTACGAAAGGGTAGTTTAAATATCAATTGTTTGCAGAGAAGGACGGCGATTACGATATCACCTCGGCCCCTCGGGTTCGTACATGACATAGGAGTCGTGGCCCGAGTCGACTACAACGGTTCATCCCCCGTCTGGTACGGGAGGTAAGTTTGTCGAAACACTCGTGAATCCCCTGTCAGCGAGTTACTGTATTCCTTCGTTTGCATATATGCTGGGGATTTGAAAACGGCTGCTTTAATTTCCTAGTAAAGGGAAAGGACTGGCCATACAAGATAAGGGTTCGGATTTCATCACCGTTCCCTTCTTTCCCTCCTTAGGAAAACGAAATCAAACGCGAACCTAAGACTAAAATTTGACTAGAACGAGACCTATAGGTTAACGAGCTTAATAGGAAAGTCATTCTAAAAATATTGGTTACTAGTTTAAGCATGCTTCAAAGTTCATAATGGTTTCTGTGAGTTTAATACGCCGCCTTGTAACGCCGGTGAGGCCTTGGGTATCAAAGCTCCACTGAGCTTCCCTCGTCTCGATTCAACTTACTTAAACTCGGATTGATTCCAGAGGGGTTTGCTTAAATTGTAACGAATTCCCTTTCGAATGATTAAAAGATGGTCTAGAAACAATCTAAGTGGAGCCATCATGCTCTTTTTTTTAATAAAAATCAGTAGGTTTGCTGTGGTGGAATCATCCTTGTTTGTGTTTGCATAGAACTTCCCTTCCTTTTAGGATTTCTTTCTTTTTCTTTTGTTTTTCTAGTGTATGCCCGAGGTTATTAAAGAGCGTGCTTGGAAAAGAAACACTCTAGGTCGTTTGATTAATGATAAACCTAATAGATCTTCTTGTGAAGGCGGGGAGCTCGAAGACTCTTCTTTTGAGAACCCTATCTTTGGAAATTTCATCTTTGAAAACTTGACAATTAGTACTCCTAGTCCTTTGGTAGTGCCAGAAATGCCAACTTTGAAATCTTTATTAAACCCAACTAGGACCTCTCGTCCGTCTTGTATCAAGTTAGCTGAAACCGACGCAAATTATGAACTCAAACCTGGGAATTTACAGATGCTCCCAATCTTTTTAGGAAAAGAAAATGAGAACCCCTATTTTCATGTTAGGGAATTTGAGGAAGTTTGTAGTACTCTGAAAATTAAAAACCTTAGTGATGATGCGTTGAAACTGAGGTTATTCCCCTTTTCCTTAAAAGATAAAGCCAAATCTTGGCTGTATATTTTGGCTTCTGAGTCAATTGAAACCTATGACCAACTTACATCTGCCTTTATACAGAAGTTTTTCCCAAGGCACAAAACATCGTCTATTAGGACACAAATCTGTACTTTTTCTCAACAAGAGGGAGAATCTTTATATAGGTATTTAGAAAGGTTCAATGACTTAATATCTTAATGTCCTCATCATGGTTTAGAGATAGTTAGGTTAGTTCAGATCCTCTACGAGGGTTTAGATTATTCAACAACAACCATGGTTGAGTCCTTATGCATAGGTGGGTTTGAGAATAAAACTGTTAATGAGGCGATGACATTTTTGAATGAAATCGCCGATAAGACCCAACAATGGGAAAATAGTAGGGAACCCCAGAAAACAATTCTTCTAAGTAAATGAAATGTCAATAGGGTAGAAGGATCTTATGAGTCAGATGCTAAAATAGCAGTCATAGCCAAAAGGTTAGAAGCCTTAGAATTAGGTCATTCTAGTGGTAATAGTGGTAGAATAGAGCCTTCTTGGGAAGGCCATACTGATCGGTACCTGATGTAGTATTAATTTTGCGGTAAATAAGAATTCGTTTCTCGGACTTGAAAAGATTTTTAAAACACAAATATATACAAAATTTGTCACAGGATCAAGAGATACTAGGACTCAGGATTCCACCAATTCTTATACTCATGCGAATCAACTATTAATTCTAGACAATTATAGCTTACAATGATAACAAATATCGACTCTTTTCTTTGTGAAAAATAGATTTTGTAAAGTATTAGATGTAAATCATAAGCATGATGCATCAAGAGTTCCTAGACTTAGCATACATCATCAGATAAAATCACAAATAATCAAGAAAAATCATAAATCAACTCATAATAGTGCAAATAGTCATAAAAGAATTAAATAGAATTACCCATGCATAAAGAATGGTTTCCTCCATCATCCCAGTAATGGGGTTTAGCTATTCATAATAATCATGTTCTAAAAATATATATTTGATGCTCAAAATATGATTAAAAGAGTCAAAAGTTATAAAACAATGATTCTAAGACTCACAGAAGGCGTCCAGAAAGAAACGATAGAACTAAACTGTTGTAAACGAATGATAGAACCTGAGCGCTGTAAACAATGACACTTCCTTTTCGCTGCTGGAACTATTGAAGAACGACTGTCTTTAAGTGTCTGTTCTTCGTGTTCTTGAAGCTTTTTAATGGCAGCAGCAGCAGCAGGTGAACATTGCTGCTGGTTCCATTTTCTCGCTCCTCCTAGCTCTGGATCGACCCCAAACTCTTGATAACCCTCTATTAGCTCCCAAGGGTCCCTTTTATACCCAACAGGCGCAACGAATCACTCGCAATAACTCCACATAATGCTCCGTTACTCGGAAAATATTTTTTTCCATTTTCTTCACTGTCAGCCGAGATATAATCTTCTCCATCCCCTCTTCCTGCGCATATGAGATGTAATGCTTCCATAGTTGCATAAACACTTAAGAAGATCAGATATCTTCCCCATTTAGTCCACAAAACTTCCCAAAAATTCCTCTCACAGAGAACTCGAGCGTATCTCCCCTGTTTAACTCTCGATTGAAAGTTAGCGGATTCTACCTAAATTTAACTCATTCCAATGCTCAGAATAATCTTGTGATACTCAATAGATATGACCCAATTAATTCCAGCCATTTAGTCTCTCCACAAATCCATCGAAAATCAATTTGAAAATCTGCCAGGGAGAGAATATATTTTCCCGCCAAAACCATTATTTGAATTTTTTGTTTCCCGCCAAAATTGTTCTTGATGTTTTGATCAATTGGTGATTATCCAGCCAATTCTAACTGAATTCGATCATACCACTATCTATGTTTAGCTCAATGGAAGATACCCAATGATTTTTAGCTGTTTAGTCTCACTATAAGACCTCCAAAATCCTAACCCTAATTTGACAGCACTATTCACCCATTTTCCCTCCAAAATTCAAATATTTGAAATGTTGAAGATGGTGTCCCCTAATCCAGTTTGGGTGTCCCTTTAGCAATTTGGGTGGAAATAGTAATTTTGGGTGGAAATAGTAATTTTTCTGGGTTCTTCCAGGACATTTCTGGGATGTTTCCGGTGCACTTGTGGGGTACTTCCGGTGCGCTATCAACGGAGCTCCAAACGCCGCATTTTAAACCAATTTCGCCTCAAAAGATTATTTTTCCAAAAACACCTATAAATAAATAAAACACCATAATAAGTATAAAAATGGGCACTAACAGTATATACAAATGAGATATATTAGACACATAAATGCGTCTATCAAATACCCCCAAACTTATTATTTGCTAGTCCTCGAGCAAAATTTATTTTTGAAAAGATAAAAAGACTACACTTAGCACGTGCAGCAGGCCGTTAAACCGCTAGGTGGCCCTAGCGGCGGAGTGTTGTCTCCGGAGGGTTTACCAGAGGTGTACCCACAAAACCTTTACTCCTAATTGGTCACAAGTATCCAAAGAGCTATGAGGACATACATATTCTCAACCTATCTCCAAGTAAGTAGAATGCCAGAGAAATTAAAGGTGTCAGCTCTAAAGCTGACTGAAGAAAAGGGGAGACACATCCACACCACTGCTAGATAAAGAGATATCCGCTACACAGCTAGATAAACATTGTAAGATGCGTCCGCTGCTTTACAGCTGGATAAGATTAGGAGAGAGATAAAAAAGAGGGACATCTGCTACACAGCTGGACTAATTACGTGTGATGAGTTAAACCAGTGCTAGAAAGATTTTGCCAGATTGAAAGACTAACAAAGCAACCAAAATGCATCTTTCTTCGACTCTCTCACAGTGCTCAGTAGAAACAAAGCCTTCTTCGGTCTTCAACTGTTGATGATAAACTCTCGAACCTCATAGAACCTTGACAATTAACTCTTCTCTTCGATTACTTGCTTGACTTATAAATTTCTTCTTCCCTATGGCCTTATTGAACAAAAAACGTAACGATGTTTCATTTTTTTTTTTTTTTTTTTTTTTTTTGAAAACAAAAAATTACAAGACAAAAATTTACATGGCCATGAGAGAAGGACTTTCAAAACTTGGATCTTCGCAACTTGTGATGTCTTGGTATCATGGATTCTAACAACTTATATCATTTTCTCTTATAACTTCAACTTTGATTTTTGAATTATTCTCTTCTATTGTTGCTTCTAAACCTAAAACGTCTTCAACTTTCTTCATAGATTTTGATGTCGCTCCGCTTGTTGATGATGATAAGTTTCTACTGAGAGAGAGTCGCAATCCAGTAACTAAGACTACATTGTGAGGTCGATTTGTCTTTCTGGCATTTCTCTGACCTACTTGCCTTTCCATCATGTATGGTTAGGTCCATCACGGTTAACCTCTAAAAGGAACAAGTTCTCTCCTGAATTTCAAGGATCTCAATGTCTTTTTCTCTAATGTCTCAATAAGTTGTTATCTCTAGTATTCCAATTTCTATCTTTTCGGTGAGAAACAGTATGTAAACTTAGCTAACCGGATACCATGTGACGCTAGAAGTTTCAAAAGTGCAACTAAAAAGTTTCTCCCATACCCCCAAACTTAAATCTAACATTGTCCTCAATGTTCTAAAGATAAAATTAAAAACATATGAACAAGGAGAAACTGTTACCATTTAAAGCAAAAGAGTTAAGGAAAGATATTACCGTGTCGCATGAGATTGGGTTACCTCCCAAGAAGTGCTAAGTTTAAAGTCTTCAGCCAGACATCGGAAGGAATTAGTCACCTCATAGAATCAAAAAGTAACAGCCGAAATAACTGTGGGTCTTCAAAACCAAAAAGAGCTGACCAAAGGAAACTACAATAACCCAAGAAAGTGAACAAGGATAGCATGCCCTTATCTAGTTTCCTGATTAAGATATTCATATCTAATTGTGGTTCAGGTTCTAGGAAAGGGTCTAAATAAAATATTTTCATTGGTTGCGTTTCTTCATAGGTGGGATCCGAATCATTAGGTCCTAGAGTCTGGAAAAACTCAAATATGATCTTAGAAGCGCACAATAATAACCTAAATAGCTGAGGATCATCTAAGTCAATAAGATTTGACTTACAAAATTGACCACAATGAGAGTAGTGGTCACTCTTAAGCAAATGTGTCGATTCTAATTTCCTAAAGCATTTAGGTTTAGTCTCACAACTTAATATTCGACACATTTGAAATATAAACGTTCCCACATTTGGAAGAAAACTATTTGTTGGTGGGAAAACAAAGTCATTAGCCTGGGTCAACCACATCAACCAGAGGATGGGTTTCTAACAACTGAGCTTCTCTTTGGACATCATTAGGTTCAGGAAAAAGTATACGAAGATAATCTTGTAAGATGGTTGAGGCACAAATGTCAAGTCCTACACGAGGGAACTTTTTAAGAGTTAAAGCACACGGAGAATGATAATCACCCCCAAACTTAGAGTTTTCTGTGTCTCTAGAAAGACTAGTCACAACTTCCCTAATTTCTAGGTCCTCGGATTCCCGAAAATGGTCAATTGATTCTTGTAAGTCGGGTTTATCCTCACTCATCTCTACGGGTATATCTTCTTCATCTAATACTATTGTTTCTAAGTCGCTAGACTCTAAAACAGCATTTTCGGAATAAACCCGTTCCTCTAAACCACCATCGGCTTCGTAATCAAAAGGAAAAACTACATCGTCTAAAACGGTGGTATCCCTAATCAAATCCTCGTCCTTTTGAATAGGTGAATAATCATAAAAATTATTCGGATTTGAACTAGAAATAATATAATCATTATAAAGATCAATTGGATTAATAGATTCCTGATTACTATTCCTACATATTTCAGATTCTTCATTACTACTATCCTCATCATCATAATAGTACAAAGATGATTGAACCTTATCTAAGTAAGTAGTGTCTTTTATTCTAGCCTCGTCCTCTAAATTAGGCAAATATTCACTATTGATATCAAGGGTAGAATTAGAAACCCTATTTTGGAAATTTAGATTATTTCGAGCAGCATTAGCCAATTGTTCATTTTCTGCCTCTAGACGTGCCTGAATTTCACTGAGCATAACACTTATACGTTTACGACTCTCGTTTATCATCTCAGAATATCGTGTACACTCTTCTTTTGAACTATTCATTGCAACTAAACGTTTATACGTCCTTTCAATCCGTTGTTGGGTCTCTTCTAGAGATAGAACAGGTTCAGAAATATCATAATCAGGACTAGTTTCCAAAAACGAGTAACCAGTACTACAGTGTTCCTGATTTTCTTTCTCGTAAGACCACTTCGCGTGTGGATAGTAATTGGGCTCACCATGGTATGAACCATAACCTTGAAAAGGTTGGCGTTCCCAACTACTATTCCCACCATGGTCATAAAAATGATGATGTCCATATTCAAATTCAGATCGATACTCATTGTATTGGCTTCTATCATACCAGTTCGACATTCTTAATTGCAAGGGAATTCTACACAATCACAAACAAGGATGACTCGACCAAATCAAACCTATAAAATCTAGCAAACAACAAGCATGATGGATCCACTTAGATTGTTTCTAGACCAGCTTCTAATCCTTCGAAAGGGAATTCGTTACAATTTAAGCAAACCCCTCTGGAATCAATCCGAGTCAAAGTAAGTTGAATTGAGGCGAGGGAAGCTCAGTGGAGCTTTGATACCCAAAGCCTCACCGGTATTACAAGGCGGCGCAATCACGCATTCAACTTACAGAAACCATCAAGAACTTTGAAGTATGCTTAAAAGAGTAACCAATATTTTTCGAAAGATTTTCCTACCAAGCTCGTTACCTTATCGGTCTCGTTCTAATCAAAATTTAAGCTTGGGTTCGCATTAGGTTTCGTTTACCTAAGGCGGGCAAGAAGGGAGCGGTGATGCACCGCTGAAATCCGAACCCTTATCTTGTATTGGCCAGGCCTTGCCCTTTACTAGGAATTTGAAAACAGTACAAATTCGTCCTCAATCAATGAATCACCTTAAGGAATACAGTAACTCGCTTACAGGAGATTCGCGAGTGTTTCGATGGACTTACCTCCCGTACCAGACGGGGGATGAACCGTTGAAATCGACTCGGGCCACGACTCCTATGTCATGTACGAACCCGAAGGGCCGAGACGATATAGTAATCGTCGTCCTTCCCTGCACACAGTTTATATATAATTTTTTTTTTAATTAATAATACCCTTCCGTAGGGTATGAAAAACAATGTCCCAAAATTTAAATTCCAAAGTCCATAAAAAAAAACTGCAAAAGAAAAAATAAAGTCTAAGAAAAATAAAAAGTCTAAAAAAAAATAAAAATAAAAATAAATAAAATACAAATATCTCTATTTTTTTTCTCTCTTTTTTTATCAAAATAAAAAAAATAAAAAATCTTCTTCTTTCGCCCCTTTCGCTTTTCCTTTTACTCCAGTCTTTAAGTATTCACCAAAAACTTTGGCAAAATTTTCTTTCGCTCCAACTTCCAAAATCTGAAAGAAAAAGACAAAAACCCAAAAACGTAAAGAAGAACAAAAATAAAAATAAATAAAAATAAACCTAAAAAATAAAATAAAAATAAATCTATATACAAGTCCGCGTCGGCGGCGCCATTTTGATGTAGTATTAATTTTGCGGTAAATAAGAATTCGTTTCTCGGACTTGAAAAGATTTTTAAAACAAAAATATATACAAAATTTGTCACAGGATCAAGAGATACTAGGACTCAGGATTCCACCAATTCTTATACTCCTGCGAATCAACTATTAATTCTAGACAATTATAGCTTATAATGATAACAAATATCGACTCTTTTCTTTGCGAAAAATAGATTTTGTAAAGTATTAGATGTAAATCATAAGCATGATGCATCAAGAGTTCCTAGAATAAGCATACATCATCAGATAAAATCACAAATAATCAAGAAATATCATAAATCAACTCATAATAGTGCAAATAGTCATAAAAGAATTAAATAGAATTACTCATGCATAAAGAATGGTTTCCTCCATCATCCCAGTAATGGGGTTTAGCTATTCATAATAATCATGTTCTAAAAATATATATTTGATGCTCAAAATATGATTAAAAGAGTCAAAAGTTATAAAACAATGATTCTAAGACTCACAGAAGGCGTCCAGAAAGAAACGATAGAACTAAACTGTTGTAAACGAACGATAGAACCTGAGCGCTGTAAACAACGACACTTCCTTTCCGCTGCTGGAACTGTTGAAGAACGACTGTCTTTAAGTGTCTGTTCTTCGTGTTCTTGAAGCTTTTTAATGGCAGCAGCAGCAGCAGGTGAACATTGCTGTTGGTTCCATTTTCTCGCTCCTCCTAGCTCTGGATCGACCCCAAACTCTTGATAACCCTCTATTAGCTCCCAAGGGTCCCTTTTATACCCAACAGGCGCAACGAATCACTCACAATAACTCCACATAATCCTCCATTACTCGCAAAATATTTTTTTCCATTTTCTTCACTGTCAGCCGAGATATGATCTTTTCCATCCCCTCTGCCTGCGCATATGAGCTGTAATGCTTCCATAGTTGCATAAACACTTAAGAAGATCATATATCTTCCCCATTTAGTCCATAAAACTTCCCAAAAATTCCTCTCACAGAGAACTCGAGCGTATCTCCCCTGTTTAACTCTCGATTGAAAGTTAGCGGATTCTAGCTAACTTTAACTCATTCCAACGCTCAGAATAATCTTGTGATACTCAATAGATATGACCCAATTAATTCCAGCCATTTAGTCTCTCCACAAATCCATCGAAAATCAATTTGAAAATCTGCAAGGGAGAGAATATATTTTCCCACCTAAACCATTATTTGAATTTTTTGTTTCCCGCCAAAATTGTTCTTGATGTTTTGATCAATTGGTGATTATCCAGCCAATTCTAACTGAATTCGATCATACCACTATCTATGTTTAGCTCAATGGAAGATACCCAATGATTTTTAGTTGTTTAGTCTCACTATAAGACCTCCAAAATCCTAACCCTAATTTGACAGCACTATTCACCCATTTTCCCTCCAAAATTCAAATATTTGAAATGTTGAAGATGGTGTACCCTAATCCAGTTTGGGTGTCCCTTTAGAAATTTGGGCTGAAATAATTTTGGGTGGAAATAGTAATTTTTCTGGGTTCTTCCAGGACATTTCTGGGATGTTTTCGGTGCACTTCTGTGGTACTTCCGGTGCGCTATCAACGGAGCTCCAAACGCCGCATTTTAAACCAATTTCGCCTCAAAAGATTATTTTTCCAAAAACACCTATAAATAAATAAAACACCATAATAAGTATAAAAATGGGCACTAATAGTATATACAAATGAGATATATTAAACACATAAATGCGTCTATCAGTACCTAATAATGCATATTTCTAGATCTTTTTGTTGTCTTTTATCACATTTCAAGAACTTTAATATCCCACTTTAAGCCAAATTATGCATTTTGCGTCTTCGGGTATCAATAATCTTGTTGTTGTAAATGTTGATAATTTTTGTTTGTTTGTAGGAGAATAAAGAGAGCATGGTCAGACAGAGCTATTGTCAAAATTAAAAATGCGGAAGGAAATTCAAGTGCGGGGAATGAGTATCGTTGGACATACATGGGCCGAAGTGTTAGCCCAAGTGCTACTCACGTCTGAAGCAAAAATAATAAACCAAAAGAGAACCTCTTGAAGTCCTAGGACAGGTGTTCGTGTTGCACATCCAAACAGATCCAATTTTATTCAGTAAAATGCACACGTACCCATCTCTCTTTTCCCCTAATTTCCGTTTCCAACTCCTTCTGAAAAACCCATTCTCTCTACTGTTTTCTCCATAGCAGACAATGATTTTTTGAGCCCCATGCTTGTTTCCCCAATTTACAAACTGAAAGCCATCATCTCCCTCATGTCAATCAACACTGTCACCACTGTCCTACTATTTGAATCACTCTTTGTACTTCTTTCTTTCACTGTAACCTAGCAGAAATAGCTAGGGGGATGAATTGATCAAAACAAGTAAGAAGACTGAAATTCTTTCACCAATCAGGAGCAGTGGTTCTCTATTTCATGTTTGAATCAGTGGTGAGTTGTAATCACATCAAATCCCTAATTTTCTGATTGTACTTCATTGAAAATGGGATTGAGAATAGGGAGAGGTATTGTATAAATAGGGATGAGATATTGTATCAGAACTGAAGCCCGGAGTAGCCGGTGCACCAAGCTTTAGTTGTAATTTAGGTTTAATTTTTATTTTCTCCATGTTTTAGTTTTCTAACTAGGGTTGAGATGAAACCCCTAAATAATCAGAATAGCTTGATTTGTCTCTACCTTTTCTCCATGATTTTATATGAGAAGCATAATTTAATCTCTGAATTCATAGCAAATTACTTTCACCTTGTATGTCATGCATCCATGGTAGTTTGAGCTATCCTTTGCTAAGTATTCAAGCTTTATGTAAACTGATTAATTCAATTTGTGATTATCTATGCCTTAAACAAATAAATAATGCTAGGGATTGACATATTTTGTTGAGGTTAAATTACCCATTTGTGCAAGTGATTTATCACCTCTTCAAGGTAGTTTGAGGCTAAAACCTTTATAGCTCCTTGATTAAAAGGGAACTAGTATATCAAATTAGGGAATTCTAAGCATTTATGGTGTGGATTCAAAGCCCTAGTTTATCTTTGCATTGTTTTCAATCTTGCTTCTTTTGTGTTTCATCAAAATCATCTAGTCGTATCGACGCACAACCAAAACCCTTTTGTCACTCTTGTTTGAATCAGTTTAAGTAAGACTTTAGAATCAACTCTACACCCACCTTGTCCCTGTGGATCGACCTGTATTTGCACTATACACAATAAGGCACTGTGCACTTGCAGTTTAATATTGTAGGAATTTTCTAGTCCTACCACATACTGTTGAGGAGCAAGCCAATGCTCTTTATAACAACACTAGATTCGATAATCGTCAAAAGTTTGACCCATATTCAGAAACCTATAACCCTGGCTGGAGAAACCATCCCAACCTTTCTTGGTCTAAGGGCCAGAATCAAGGTCAGTATAGTAACTCTCAGGTTCCCCCAGGTTTTGGCTATACTAAGAATCCTTCAGCTCCTGCACAGTTTCAGAACCCCTCGGATAAGAAGATTATGAGTTTAGAAGAGTCTCTTGCTTTGTTAACTCGTAACACTATGCAGTTTCAGCAATCTGTCGCTCAAGGTTTAGAAGAAAATAAGAGAATAGGTCAGGCTAACTCTTAGGCTATTTCCGAGTTGAAAACCCAGGTTAGTCAGATAAATGAGTCTTTAAGAGAAAGAGGTAAGTTTCCTAGTAAAACTCAACCCAACCTAGAGGAATTAATGAAATAGGTGAAAGACCATCCGAACATGTAAATGCTATTAAAACCCTTAGGAGTGGTAGAGTGATAGACAACAAGGTTTCCATGCCTGATAGTGAACATGCTGTAGTTCACCCTTCTGAACCAGAAACTGAGGAGACTGATAGAGTCTCTAAAGAGACCAATGAGGGTCATATTGAGCCCGGATTTGTTCCTAGAGACCCATTCTCGCAGCTTCTAGTTCCAACTAAGAGGGAGTCCAACTTTAATGATACATTGGAGGTTTTTAAGCAGGTAACTATCAACCTTCCATTATTAGATGCGATTAAGCAGATTCCCGCTTATGCCAAGTTTCTTAAGGATATGTGTACGCGAAAGCGAAAACTTAGTGTCCAGAAGAAAGCCTTCCTAGCTAGTCATGTGAGTTCTATTATTCAGAATACCACTACTCCTAAGTATAAAGACCCATGGTCCCCTACTATTTCTTGCACAATAGGTAATACCGTGTCGCGAAAGCTTTGCTTGACTTAGGAGCCAGTGTGAACTTACTTCCATACCATGTGTACCTTAAGCTAGGACTTGGTGAGATGAAACCTACCCAGATGACACTTCAGTTAGCTGATAGGTCCGTTAAAATTCCTCGTGCTGTGATCGAGGATGTTCTTATAGAGGTCGACAAGTTTATATATCCTATAGATTTTGTTATCCTAGATACACAACCTGTCCCTGACCCAGAGAACTAGATACCAGTGATTTTAGGTCGCCCGTTTTTAGCTACATCCAATGCGATCATCAACTGTCGAAACGGTATTATGAATTTGTCTTTTGGTAATATGACTATTGAGCTGAACATTTTTAATATTAGTAAGCTACCCTCTGAACTAGATGACTCGAACATAGAAGAGGTAAACATGATAGGAACATTAGTCGAGGAGTCATTACCAAACACTTTGTTAGAAGATCCATTAGAAAAATGCCTAGCTCACTTTGGGATTGATTTTGATGATGATAATGTGATTAATGAGGTAAACGCTCTGTTAGATTCAACCCCTTTGTTAGACACTAGTAATGGATGGAAACCTAAGTTCGAACCACTACCAGTTTCTAAGTCTACCCTAGTTCCTTCTTTAGAAGAGCCTCCTAAGTTGGACCTTAAACCATTACCAGATACCCTGAAGTATGTGTTTTTAGGCCCATCTGAAACTTTACCTGTGATTATAGCATCCGACTTGGATAGTGATCAGGAAAGTAGGCTAGTAACCGTCCTTCAAAAAAACAAGGAAGCTTTAGAGTGGACCATAGCAGTACTGATTGTATGCATCATATCTATTTAGAGAGCGATACCAAACCTTCTAGGGAGATGCAACGTCGACTGAACCCTAATATGAAATAAGTAGTTTGAACCGAGGTTCTTAAGATGTTAGATGCAGGCATTATCTACCCCATTTCAGACAGTAAGTGGGTCAGCCCCGTTCAGGTTGTTCCCAAGAAATCCGGTATTACTGTAGTCCAGAATGAGAATAATAAGTTAATCCCAACCCGGGTGACCACGGGTTGGCGTGTCTGTATTAACTATAGAAAATTGAACAAGGTCACTATGAAGGACCACTTTCCCCTTCCTTTCATCGACCAAATGCTAGAGAGATTAGCTGGATGTAGCCATTATTGCTTTTTAGATGGATACTGCGGTTATAATCAGGTTGTTATTACCCCAGAAGACCAAGAGAAAACCACTTTTACCTGTCCCTTTGGTACCTTTACGTATAAACGCATGCCTTTCGGGATATGTAATGCCCCTGCGACCTTTCAACGTTGTATGTTGAGCATATTTTCTGACATGGTCGGTTCTTAGAGGTCTTTATGGATGATTTTTCAGTGTTTGGTTCGTCTTTCGATGAGTGCTTGCATCATTTGTCATTAGTTTTGACTAGGTGTAAGGAAAAGAAGTTAGTGCTTAATTGGGAGAAATGCCACTTCATGGTTCGTTCAGGAATTGTTCTAGGGCATATCGTATCTTCGAAGGGTATAGAGGTAGATAGAGCCAAAGTTGACCTTATTAAAACTTACAGGTCCCAAAAACCATAAGAGATATTAGGTCATTCTTAGGGCATGCAGGTTTTTATCGTCGATTCATTAAGGATTTTAGCTTGATTTCCAGACCTCTTTGCAATTTTCTTTCAAAAGACGTTAAGTTTGTCTTTGATGATGGTTTTTTAGAGGCTTTTGAGAAGCTTAAGACTTTACTCACTACCGCCCCCATAGTCCAGGCACCCAACTGGAACCTACCCTTTGAGATCATGTGTGATGCTTCAGATTATGCTATTGGTGTTGTGTTAGGTCAGCGAGAAAATAAGTTACTTCATGTGATTTACTATGCTAGAAAAACTCTGAATGATGCCCAGTTAAACTATACCACCACGGAGAAGGAACTATTAGTCATTGTGTTTGCCTTAGACAAGTTTAGACCATATCTATTAGGTTCTAAGATCGTAATATATACTGATCATGCTGCTTTGAAATATCTTCTGTCTAAGAAGGATATGAAACCTAGATTGATTAGGTGGATACTTTTGTTGCAAGAGTTATCTCCATACATTATAGACAAAAAGGGTGCCGAAAATATAGTAGCAGACCACTTGTCTAGGCTAGTTGTTGATTCCCCTGATGATCCCCTTCCTATAAGGGATAGCTTTCCTAATGAACGACTGTTCTTTGTTACCCAATTACCTTGGTATGCGAATATAGTAAATTATCTTGTCACTGGTCGAATGCACCATCATTGGGATAAACAAGATCGTTCTAGGTTTTTAGCCGAGGTTAAGCACTTCTTTTGAGATGATCCTTATTTATTTAAGTATTGTCCCGACCAGATTATTAGGAGATGTATACCTGAGAGTGACCAGTCCAGTATTATTTCCTTTTGTCATGATCATGCTTGTGGGGGTCACTTTAGTGCTAAGAAGACTGATGCTAAGATATTGTAATGTGGATTTTATTGGACTTCGTTGTTTAAAGACTCCCACGGTTACTGTGTTACTTGTGAACGTTGCGAGAAATTAGGAACCATTTCCCGTAGGAACATGATGCTCTTGAACCCTATTTTAGTGGTTGAGGACTTTGATGTGTGAGGTATTGACTTTATGAGTCAGTTTCCTAATTCTTTTGGTAACTTATACATCCTTGTCGCGGATTGAGGTATACTATGTGTCTAAGTGGATTGAGGCGGTTGCGTGTAAGACTAATGACCATAGGGGTGTGATTGAGTTCTTGAAAGATAATATACTTACACGTTTTGGTACACCGCGAGCTATAATTAGTGATGGAGGTTCGCACTTTTGTAATGGACCTTGTAGGCTTTTGATGAGGAAATATGGTATTACACATAAGGTAGCTATCCCATATCATCCACAAACTAGTGGTCAGGTAGAGGTTTCCAATAGGGAGATAAAGCGTATATTAGAGAAAAAAGTTAATCCTAATCGGAAAGACTGGTCGTCTAGACTTAATGATGCCTTATGGGATTACCGTACTGCGTTTAAGACCCCCATTGAAATGTCACCTTATCGAATTGTGTATGGAAAGTCATGTCACTTACCTGTTGAGTTATAACATAGAGCATATTGGGCTGTTAAGCAGCTAAATTTTTCACTAGACAAGGCAGGATCCCATATGAAACTCCAGCTCGATGAGTTGGAAGAGATTCGTAGAGATGCATACGATGGTGCTAAGGAGTATAAGAACAAAATGAAACTTGTGCATGATAAGAATATTTTAAGAAAGTCATTTTCTCCAGGTAAAAAAGTTCTTCTGTATGATACCCGCTTGCATCTTTTCCCTGGGAAGTTACGTTCTCGGTGGATGGGTCCTTTTATTGTTCGCACTGTCTTTCCTCATGGAGCTGTTGAGATCGAGACACCGGATGGTAGTAGTTCTTCGAAGGTTAACGGTCAGAGATTGAAACCCTTTTTAGAGCCCTTTCCTACAGGTAATGTTGAGGAGGTCCCTCTGGAGGACCCTGTTTACCCTTGATTGACCATCGAGGCGATTGTATGTTGTATATTAGTTTTTGATTTCTCTCTTCACCCAGGTACTATCTTTACGACTTCTCTCTTTACTAATTCCTCATGTTACTTTACTGTTTGGTATTGCACTTTCAATAGAAACATTGAGGACAATGTTAGATTTAAGTTTGGGGGTGGGGAAGAAACTTTTTGTTAGCTTTTAGTTGCAATAAATAAACTCCAGAGCCTAGAAATTTATGCTTATAAAGGTTGGCACTAACCAATCTAAGTGGATGGGAACATCTTGGTTGTAGGAGTTGAGGAACCAATCTGATTAGATGGAAACATCTAAAGAGTATATTCATAAAAGCACAGAGCTCAGGTGTTAGAATTTAAAAAAACATGGTAGTTTCGCCATATCTCGTTGAATCCTAATCCTTCTGTTTTTATTTTTTTAAGTGATTTGGTGGGGCGCACGATTCAAGTTATTACCATTGCTAGGGTGAAATAGAGTGATTGAGATAACACAAAAAAAAAATTGAGACCAGACATCAGATCAACCGGAATAAATTCAATAAAGTCGACCACTGGTGCCCTTGTATATGCCAGTTGTGTTGACCTAGAGTTAGGTTTATCGACCACTGGTTACCTTGTATTTTCCAGTTGTGTTGATATTATTCAGACCAGTATCTCAGTCCATTAGGATAGGTTCATCTTGGCAGAGGCCTTCAGACAGATATGGGAAACACCGTTCACTTTAAACCATCTATTTTTATCTTTATCCATCTTCTTAATCTTTCCATGTGATTGGTTGACTCCGGTTATGATGTCTAGAAACTATATGAGTAGAGCTCTGTCACTTATATATGAATTATAGTATTTTGAGTGCAAACTCGTGTACAACAATTGGAATTTCGCATCAGGGTACTTCCTCCTATAGTCAATGTTTGTATGCCAACCAAGGAGATTCTTTAGTTCCTTCCAAGGTTCTGCATAAATAGCTAGGGTATGGAGTAAAGGTTTTGTGGTTACACCTCTGTTAAACCCTCCGGAGACAACACTCCGCCGCTAGGGCCACCTAGCGGTTTAACGGCTTGCTGCATGTGCTAAGTGTAGTCATTTTATTTTCTAGATTAGATTTGCTCGAGGACTAGCAAAAAATAAGCTTGGGGGTATTTGATACACATTTTTGTGTCTAAGTTGTCCTCAATTTTCTGTATTATTGGTACTCAATTTTGTGTTTTGTGTGTTTGTAGGTATTTTTTGGAAATAAACATTTTTGGAAAAATCGGCTCGAAAAATTATGCGGAGCATCCCTGGAGGACAATTGCTATACGGACCCTCACTTTTTCTAAGGGGCACCCACGTCTATGTGCATCCCATTTGTTTGTAGCACCCACCGGTTATTTGGCACCCAAGACGTTGGATAAGGGCTAACCTCCTTCTTCATTTGAATTCTGAAAAATGGCGGGAAAACCAAGTTTCAACTGTCGGAATTAGGGTTTGGGATTTGAACTTGTTACAGTGAGACTAAAGGGATGGAATTAATTGGGTAACTCCAATGGGATAGTCAGGGATTATGTATGTGTTGGTTTCGATCCAATTGGGATGAATACAAAGATTTGAAGAAATCAGGGAGATACTCATCGGAGGAGATATTCACAAGATTGCGCGAGCAGCAGAGGAGTTTGCACGTGCTTGGAAGACCCTAACAACTATCTGGGGTGTGAAGGAGTTAAATATGGCAATTTGGAAGCTTCAGAACGCGTGTAGAGATCAAAAATCTGAATTATTTCCTAAACTAGCCGTGAAGAATAATGCCGAGTAATGGAGAATTATATGAATTTATTACGTGAGAATTTGTTGTTGCTGGGTTATAAATAGGTGTTGGGATATCATAGAAAGTTCACGGGGAGTTTGGGAGAGTTTTGGAGAAGACAAAGGCGATAATCAGAACCACCAGAAATATTTTTCTGCTGCTGCTCATCTGAAGAACACGAAGAACAGACCATCCAAGACAGTCGTTTTTCAATAGTAGAAACGACACACAGGCGTGGGTCGTATATCTACAGAATCAGCGACAATACTGTTCTATCGTTCTTTTCAGTTTGTAACAAATAAAACTGTTACAAACCCGGTTTTATCATTGTTTCTACCATTTCATCTTTGTAAACACCCTTTGAGCAATAAAAATGAATTTTGAGCGTGTTTCCATGATGATGAGCTAATTCTCGCCCAAACAAGGCAATGAATGAAGCTATCTATGCATGAATGATTGGTAACAATTTTATTTTCTCTAATTTATAATTTATAATTCATTCAATCACCGCTTTTGCGGAGTTCTAAATGTTCACATAATTTTCTTAATTACTTGTGATTCAATTCGATAGATTATACTTTGTTTAATCGATTGATAGTCTATTCTTAGGGAATACAATTAATATTTGGGAATATGTTTGATTATGTGTGAATTAAGAAATAAAGGACTTAAAGGATAGTTAGAGTTTTGATACATATTTGGTATCGTTCATTCATGTGTAATAGTGGAATCTAGTGTCCTGGTTACTTTTAATATCTTGAAATCAATTTTGCAATAAATTTTCTATTTTTAAGTTTTATAAGTCTAATTTTTTTTACTTTCAGAAGTCTCAACGAACTTATTACTACAACTCAATTGAAAATCAGATCATTCATCCCTTAGCTTTCCTTTCTAGTCTCTATAACAGCTGACCAAATATTGATGAATAATTTTTACCTTGTTTTAATTGCTAAATAGGTTGGTGGGTTATGTGAAGTTTGGATTTGGAAAGTGTCAGCTAGCCATGATTTGGTATATGGTGGTGTGTTTGGGTGGTGAATGAGGATAGATTTTTGTTTGTTAATTGGTTGGCCAGCTAATTATGAGTAGGAGTTTAGGAAATTTCGTAGGTTCTCACACGTATATTGATCCGCCGAGCATGTGATGAGTTAATCATCAGTATACATAAGATGTAACATTTGCGTCGTTTTTTTTTGAGATGCATATGCCCTTTAGCTATCCCTATAGCTCAAATATTGCTAGATTTGTAGAAAAGATTTCTGCACACATAATGAACACATACGGTGACAACTGACAAGGGGTCGTCACTATATCTGAGTTCCCTTTATGGTTGCATGCAACCATGGGGGTGTGGTTAACATTGACCGAGTTTGTAACAGATGTTATGCATAACATAACATATTCAATAAATTTTGTTGGGAATCCAAGGGTGCACAGAGTTTGCTTAATAAATCCCCAATCAATACTTCCATATGCTTTATGGATGTCTAACTTGAGGGAAATTTTTGGTTTTTGGGTTGGAGAAGATGTTCTGATATGGTGGAATATTTCAGTTGAAATGGTTATTGTTTGTACCCAAAACTACTTCTAGGCACTAAACACAATGATTTGATGATGAATATTAAAAATTAGGGCTAGAAAACGATAAATAAAGGAGACAAAGAATTAACGTGGTTCGACAAGTGATGCCTACATCCATGGAGGAATCCCGTAGGAGAGATATTGTATTGATATGAGGTCCACAATAATTATGTTTATCTAACCTAGGATTCCCTATCCTTTTAGGGTTTAGGATACATGTATTTATAGTGTTTATGTAACCCTAATTATGATATAAACTTGATGTGCAAGAAACTTGGGTAACAAGACTTCTGGAAACTTCTGGAATCTTCT
This sequence comes from Papaver somniferum, assembly GCF_003573695.1. NCBI lineage: Eukaryota > Viridiplantae > Streptophyta > Magnoliopsida > Ranunculales > Papaveraceae > Papaver > Papaver somniferum. The sequence continues at coordinate 171,742,463 of NC_039365.1, forward strand.
TTGAACGGGCTAGACATACTTTGTCTAGCGGGCTTTCCGACAATTTATTGACGGTACAAATAGTTATATTGTCATGGATGGCTCGACTAGGTACAAAGGCACTATAGTAAGGACTGATAATAAATTGTAGGATTGGTCTTAGTCTATCAACTAATAATTTTGATGTAATCTTGTAGACTCCGTTACACAATCCAATTGGTCGAAAATCACTTGGTTTAAATGGGTGTTCGGATTTTGGAAGTAAGGTTATATTGGTACGGTTAAAACGTGAGTCTAACTCCACATTCTCAAAGAAGTTGTGAGCCAATTCTATAATTTATGTGTTTGTCATGTCCCAATCAACATTAAAGAACTTACTTATATATCCATCCGGTCCCGGAGCTTTCTCCGATCCAATAATGCAGAGAGATTTATATATTTTTTCTGGTGTTGGTGTTGCTGTCAAATCTCTGCATTGATTGTCAGACAATCTAGGTTGCATGCCAGTAATTAGATCCATATTTATTGTTGTTGGTGCTATAATATATTGATGTTGAAAGTATTGTACCATCAAGCTTGCAATTTTCCCTTGATTGTCTACCCAAGTGATATTTTTGTCCATGAGTTGATGCGACGGACCGGAATATTTTTCCTATCGCACCTGGGCGCGTAGGTCATAACTCCCCGTTGCGCCGCTCCGATGCTACTAACCGAACCTTAAAACTAGGAAAATGCACGTCCATTTGTCCTTGCAAGCATGCTCGTGGAGTATGATGCAACGAACTTAACTTTCACACCGTTCCGACTTACCCTTGTTCTGCGAAGGGTTTAAAGCCATAGAGGCCGTGGACGATGCTACATGCATCACTGGCCTTTGGGTCCTTTCTAGGCATAGTACATGCCTTGGGTTTACGCATAAGCCATTGTAGGCCTAATTCCCCCTCTTCACTTAACTTATACATTACTGAAAGCATGTACTTGTATTGCTCGTGCCAAGGGTGCATTAATCAGGCTCATGCCATACTTTATATAGGAATATGCAAGCTCCGCTAACTTGCATATTATTGTAGATTAATTTCCTGACCGTGCCCAACGCGCCATTAACACATATGCAAACTATGTGTAGCTTGATAGGCAGTATGAACATTCAGTGAATGACATGGAACTTGCCTAATCAAGTTTGACCATAATCATCTCTTGCATAGCAATGCCGAGCCAGATGATATGAGAGGCTAATATGCCGCAATCATCTCTTAATTAAATGATATGAGCGACAATGTGCCGGACCGGAAATGCTGCAACTCATTGTGGCTTCCTATGTACCCTTCCTTACTCTAAAGGGATCAAACACTAACCGTAGTTCATCCTAGAAGGGAAAAGCAACTTAAGCCAACTCATTTGCAAGGCTGTGGTAAAGCAATAATGGTAATAGCCTAGTCCTTGTAGGTCATTCCATCAAAATGCACAAAGGTTGCGCATTAATGAGTCCGCGATATGGAATAATAGTGCCCATGCTTAATAAGCTCCATTGGCAAAGCTACGCAGCTATAAATGAGGTCTAAGCATCATTTATGTTCTTTCGGCTAGGCTATGAAGCTTACTTGGCGCATAGTTCGCATATGCACCTTCAACCAACTACCATTCCCTATATATGTCTTAAGAACATTTTTACAACCTAGATTAGGGGAGGAAAATGACATTTACCAAGTACCATTTTTGAGGTGCTTGCTTCACTATTCATGAGTTGCCATGTATTTCAGAATAACCGGTCGTGATGGATGTACATTCAATTCTGGCCCATAAGCTAATTCCAATGTCCGGCCATGATGGCTGAACATTTTCTAAACCAGCCTGCTCCGGCCTAATGCAACACAGTGATGCGATATTGGCCTTAAGACAATGACATAGTACTGTGCTATGTTAGCACTAGCTTTGCTCAAGGAGGTCGTAGGACAATGACATGGGAATGTGCTATGATTGGCTCTAGGCCACTGTAGCTTGTAGCTTGCACCCTCTTGGTGCCATATTGGCCTTGACCGATATGCCCAATATAATGTGCCACTTTGGCGCGTTATTGACTTTTAGCCAATATGACAACGCGATGTGCCATTTTGGTCTAAGCCAATGTTCCATTTAACACGCAACAGAAGCTCTGGATGAAGCTTCATCTCGGGCCATGGCGCATCTTTGAGTATGCGTCATGATAAAAATACATGATGTTACAGTTGATGTATATAATTTTCCCTCCTGTTGACTGTTGTCTTTGTATGGAAAAAGGTGGTGTTCATATCTCCATTATTTAGCCAGTCAATCGTCGATCTTTGTTTCAGTATGTATCATGGCAGTGTTGAAGCATCAGATGTGGGTTTCGTGTATCCTTCTCATGTTGCAACCAAAAAAGTAGCTTCTTACCTGTAGTTGATGCATATTTTGATTGCACTAGCTGAATTTTAAATTCACTCCTTTAGAAGTTTTGGGAGATGATACCGTGCTTTCCATGTTCTGCCTTAGAGTGTTATCCAAGTCAGCCTCACTTGATTGTTGCTATGCATTTATTACTATATCTTTCATTTTTGGATGTAGGAGCCACAAATGTTCTATAAGGAACAAACTTGTTGAAAATCCATGTACAGTTTTTTCCTCCAGTAGTAAAAGAGCATGATCTGATCCAAGTCTTGGTAAATGCCTGATAAGTGCTCGCGGATGTAGGTCCACCAACTGTTGTGAAACTAAACTCCCGTCTAACCGTTCCATTATGAACTTTGAACCTGTTTGCATGTTGGACCATGTATAGGGATCACTTTGGAATCCAAGGTGTATTGGTTCATTCTGATAGATGAAGTTGTTGAAATGTTTCCCTTGGTTATGAACCACTGGTCTTTCTTCTTTCTTCTCTTCCTGATTGATTATCTCATTGAAATCTCCCATGAATAGTCACGGGAGTGTTGGTGTTGTGATGATGAGTACACACGACTTATCGATATTACTATGTCTCAAAGTGGTGCATCACAAGATTAAAATATATCGACAACTGTGCCATATGATTTCCCACACAAAAGATATAGAACTACCAAATTACTACTTCCATACAATAATAAACCTCCGGTTTGTCAATTGGCTTACCAAGTTAGTGCCATAATCATGCTATTTCAATTTCTAAAAAGAATGATACTATTATGTTTTCACTATTTATTTTAGCTTACTTTTTCAGAAATGAAGGGAGTTATATGTTTGGTTTCTAAATTTTTGAAAAACATATTTTCAGATTTATGCTGCAGCGGGGATAATCAATCCTTTTCAAAACTGAAGGTACTAATTCGTAGGCAGAATCCGTAGAATTAGTTATGAGAAGCGGACTCTCAAATCTCCAAACTTGCTTGTGTATCCATTAATTCGTAACTAAACCCTTATTGGGTTCAATATCAAAAGAAAAATACTTGTGTTTCTCCTGAAATAAAAATCAATTCCAGAAATTAAAAGCAAAAACAATTTAATTTACAAAAGTGAAAAATACTATAACCCCCTACTATATGGGTTGAATATAGAGAAGCCCCACAAAATGGATCCTTCTCTATCAACTCCATTATTTCACATTTTGATATCTCTAGGCCCATAACTTTAGAATTCAGGGCCTGTAAATAAAAAATTTACTTCATAATACCAAAACAACCCTTTAGTATATATAGTTATAAAACTAGGCGTAGATTTCATTTTTAGTTTCTTTTTCTTTTTCAGTTTCTCTCTCTAATTTTCTTTAGCGCTCTCTCTCGGATGAAGAACCAGTCCGAGAAACAATTCCTAATCGAAATTCTCAATGAAAAAATGATTTCGAAACTTAGATCTAAGATTTTGCAAACAAATATCCTGATTATCCAAACAAAAATTCTACATCAACATCACTTTCTCTCTCTGGTTTTTGCTCCGAAGAGTATTAAGGTTTTCAGTTTCAGATCGTCAACGTCGTAGTTTAACGGAGAAGAAGAAAACGAGTTTAGCTTCATCGATTTCAGATGACGATGCTTATGGATCTCCGTTGATGATTTTGATTGAATAGCTCAATGAACTAATCGATTGAAATAAATAGATTTGATCTACGTCGATTAAATATGGATTTTTCAGTTGATTCGAAGATATCTCAGGAATTGATTTAATCGATTTTTGTTCAATGGATTTACAGATCTGAATGATTTGGTTCAAATTTATTTAACAACTGATCATCAATCTACGAATTCTCAATTGATTCTAGTTTGTTGTTTCAAAGCTACTCCATGTTAGGTTTTCTGATTTGAAGTTGTTGTTGTTTCTTTTGATTTCTGAGATCAAGAAGAATCATCACTGTTTCGGAAGAATAGCAACAGAATCAAGGTACGATTTTTTTTTTAGTTGTTGTTGTTGTTAGTAATTATTCTCGTTTCGATTTTAGTTTCATTCTCGATTTCAATTTTGATTTAGTTTTATCACAATCTAATTTCCTATGGGAACCAATCTTGATCTGTTTTTGATAATTTAATTTTTGTTTTGTTCATTTTGATTAGGTGATTTTCAGTTGGGTTGAAGAATAATTTAGAAGTATGTGGATTCAATTTTATAAATCAGGTATGTATAGCTGGATTTAGGAGTATGTGTTTTCATATGAACTCAATTTGTATTTAAGATCTGTCAAAGTGGTTTAATTAGTATTTGATTGAGAGTAATATTTATTTTTGTTTCAATTGATGTTTGTAGGTAGGAGGACTCGCAGTACCTAATCACATGACATGTTATTCTGGTCTCGGTGGTGCACTCAGTTTTATTATGTACAGTTTTTCCTAACCCTTCAACTGTCTATGAGCTAATAGTAGTGGAGAATACAAATTTTTTATCTCCTATGTTTAGTTAATACTGGACGTGGACTTGTAATGCTTTCAATTTGATATAAATATATGTGAAAATCATCATTGCTTTAGTTGCTAGAAGAAACTACTTCGTGCATCGTTGATTTGCGTATAATATGTTTATATCTGTGATTCATATTCCTAAGAACTGCTGAACTTTAGCAACTGTTGAACAATGCTTGTCAGACGCGGGCTTAGAAATGTTATTTAAGCAATTGTGAAAAGATGTGTAATGTTATTTAAGAAATGTTTTTGTTTCATTGAAAGATTTAGGAGAGAGGTCTGAAATAAAGAAGAAAGTGATATGAAGACAACGATTGGTAAGTTTGATGGAGCAACTGCACAAACAACATAATACGTTGATCTATGATCATGGAGTGGGTATGTAACTTCTAGATGTGTAACTTCTAGTTACACAAGTTAAATAGATGTGTAATTTTTAGTTACACATGCTAATTAGATGTGTAACTTCTAGTTACACAACCTGAATAGGTGTGTAATTTGTAGTTACACAACCTGAATAGGTGTGTATTTTGTAGTTACACATGCTAATTAGATGTGTAACTTTTACTTACACATACTGATTTTGATGTAGTTTTTTAGAGCAGTTTTATCTTGATTTCGTTATCTTGATTTCAAATTTGTTAACTTTTGCTTGTTGACCAAAATGTGAACTTACTTTTTATTCTTGAATGATTATTTCAGCTTGTATTTCTAGCTCAGCTACTTCATTCCCCTCTTACAATAGTGATGGTGGTGGATCTTACTTGATCTGTTAAGGTATTGAACCTTAATTCTTTTTATCAGTTCTTCACTGCTTGTTATTTCATGATTGCAGACCTTTTTTATACAAATAATCAATTTTTGATTGGTGAAAATATGGGATTTTACTTGTATAGTTATCTTTCTTCTGCTCATGCTTTTCCTTCTTTCATATAATGATGTTGCCATGTTTCTTAGATTGTTGAATCAAATCTTGGATTTTACTTACTATACAGAATGAGCACTGTTATAACAATTATGGTCAAATATTTTACTATATAGAAGGGTATACATGTTTGTGCATCGACACGGCGACTGACATGGTAAACACAGGTTCAATAAAGTTAGGGTTAGGTTCATGTTATGAACATTCTTATGTTTTGTGATTTCTCCTGTTAGCTAGTTCGATCTAACTAGGCTGCAAAAATGTCAAAATTCGGAAATCTTGTAACTGCTAGTTACACATGCCAATTGGATGTGTAACTGCGAGTTACACATGCCAACTGAATGTGTAACTGCTGGTTACATGTGGTAATTATATGTGTAAAACTTAAGATTTGTATATCTATGTCATGCATTCATATTTTTTTATGTTCTGGTCTGATACTGGAATACCAGTCAGTCTTTCCATGCATAAATATTGATTTATCCATCTTTTTACAGGTTACCCTCTCTGAGCAGATGAGTTAGGAGGTATGATTGTGTAAGACTTGAGATGACAGAGAAGAATATGATGATCAATTGGTGTTTTGGATTGGTGTGTCAATCTGCAGGTGTTGATTATTAATATTACCCTCAATTACACTAGATAGATGCATGTGTAACTCTCAATTACACTAGATAGATGCATATGTAACTCTCAATTACACTAGACAGATGCACGTGTAAATTCTAGTTACACATGCTAAAAAATTGTTGTAAATGAATATTAAAGTAATACATGTATTTTTTTATGTACTCTTTTTTATGTCTATTTTTTGCATATATATACAAGTGTAACTTTGCATTACACATGCCATAAGGATGTGTAACTTCTGGATACACATGTCATATGCATATGTAACTTATGTTTACACATTCGCACTATACTTTAATAATTTCGGGCCTAGATTTAATAATTTTGGGCCTAGATTTAAATTTTATTTAATTATGGGTTTGGCAATATTCATAAGGGTATCAAGGTCTTTTAATAATTCGGGGCCTAGATTTAAACTTCTTTTAATTAAGGGCCTCATATTATGGGTTATTCATGGGTGGGGCCTGAACCTAATTTCCCCTTTGCAAAAAGATAATTTTTTTGTTTCCATAAACCATTTCGAAACTGTGCACCTAATCAAATTTCCGACTTATATGTTTTTAATAAAAGCTATTAACAGACAATTATTTTAAGACCTACGAAGGGATCTTTTTTCTTTCGACTCCTATTTCAAGATTGCTTACGTGAGTCTTGTTTGGAGTATCAAAACCTACATAAAACAAAAATTCATGATTGTTTGATTGGTACGCCAAACAAGTTGGTGCCTCTGTAGCAGCCATATATGTTTTGATCTTAGGCCGCTCGCCAGTTGGATTTTACCTACAGCAGACTAATAAATTTGAAAACGGTGTTATCAAAGTCACGATCCTATTGACCTTATCAAGTCAAGCACGTCTATATAATGAGAGAATCGATTGTTAATCCAGGCGCACAACTCTCTCTCTCTCTCTCTCTCTCTCTGTCTCTCAAGTCTAGCTAATTACATTTTTGTTCGTTGGTCATCGATCGTCGAAGCAAGATTTGTTTGCAGTGACTGGTTCTTGGTTTTGCATGTTTAAACCAGTATATTTAAAAGAAAATGTCAGCGATTGATTCAATGTTCTTTTCTGGAAGATCCAGCGCCGCAAACTCCTACGAAAGTTCATCGACCCATCATCGGTTGGCTTTAGTATTTCTCTGTAATGACCGGCCACGCAAGAGCACCACACTGAAAATGGTCAGATGCGGAAGACAATCAAATGCTAGATTGTCCCATCCGGCAAACCATCATCAACAAAGTACAAGTGCAATTAGTACTGGCGGGTCAAGAGAAGGAAGAATTTTGTTGGTGGATGCTAAGCCTAAGAAAGGACTTGCTTCTCAATTCTTTGATGTTGTTGAGAAGTTGGTAGTCAAGCTCATGCATGATAAACAGCCAAGCAGCCAATACTTGGCCGGGCCTGGGATTTTCGCTCCGGTGCATGAAGAAACTCCTCATCCGAATCTCCCTGTCAATGGATACCTTCCGGTAAGAAAGAATAACCATTCCACACACACGTAAACATGCAGTATACGTGTATGTATATACAAATTTCTGAGAACTATACATATACATGTCGTCTTTAAATCTTTTAACTGCTCTTTTTGCAGGAAGGATTAAATGGAGAGTTTTTGATGGTTGGTCCAAACCCTAAGTTCATGCCTGTGGCTGGATATCACTGGCAAGTTAGACAAAACTCAAATAATTAGTCGAGCTTTATTGGTTGTGAATCAACGTAACAGTAGATTACAAATTTACAACCATAGACTAGACTGTTTTCACGAAATTATTGATTGCCAAAATTCCAAAACCAAATACAAACGAAAGCACTGCTGTAATGGTTGAAGTTGATGTGTCCTAATATCTGTTTACTTGTTGCGTGCAGGTATGATGGAGATGGGTACGTGTATCTATCCCTTGTTTGTTTATGGATTTATTTTCCCTTTTTAGAAAGAGCGCCAGTACTGCGAAGTAATACATTTTGTTTTCTTGGTAAAGAACAACCAACCACAGTTAAAAGTAGGAGTGCATTTTGTTTCGTAGGTTAAATGTTGAAAGTCCTCCCTGAACGTGATAAATCTGTCTCCTATCGCCTGACATTATACTGACACTTTAAATCCCATTTTTGCTGTGAGGTACAAACGAGAACAATTTAGAAATTATAACCTTTTATTATTATTTTTTTCTAAAACAACCGCCTTCAAAAACCTGTCTTGATTGGGCATACCCAAATTAATTGGATATACCTAATAAGACAAAAGTCGGGTCATTTTGAAATAAAACAGACTATCCATTAACCTTGTATTTTCTAAATGGCTAATATACCGTTGTTTAATTAACATTAAAATTCTGATTAGGTTAATTAATTGAGTTCAGATAAATTAATTAGGTAGATTAAAACTTATGAATTTAAGTTATCATTTTGTTTTTGATTGAACTCATGTTGGAAGATTTTTGATGAATTGTTTTGAGAATTTTTTTTGCAACGAAAATGAAAACATACTACCCAAACATTTCTAAAAAGGGGATTGCAAAGCTAATGTATGAAATCATACTCAAAATTAAAGAAGAAATCAACACTTTCAGTTCTGAAACTATGAAAAGTCGGCAGGGTCGACGAATGAAGAACATGCCGACTATATCTGGCTGGCAAGGTTTATGGATGAATAACATGCCGACTTTATCCGGCCGACAAGGTCGGTGAACGAAGAAGATGCCGACTTTATTATTTTGACACACATGAGACTGTTGTAAATGCTTCACTAGTCGACATCTTATTGATTTTTTACCTTATCGGCTACCTTATAGTCGGCAAGGTCGATAAAAAATACAATGCCGACTATAGGATTGTTTGACATACAGAGAAAGGTGTTATAAATACATAATTAGTCGGCAAGGTTTTAATTTCATAACCTTGCTGACTAAACTATAGTCGGCAAGGTATAAGGATGAATACCGTGCCAACCCTGTAAATATTACTTTCAGAAACAAAACTCTTTGAAAAGTTGGCATGCTATTCATCTTATAACCTTGCCGACTAAAAATAATATATGAAAAGTCGGCATGTTGTTCATCCTATAAGCTTGTCGACTAAAAATAAATATGAAAAGTCGGCATGCTCGACAAACAAATACCATGTCGACTGTGTAACTAGAATTCAACAATTTCAAATTTTCTGATCTAATTTGTCATTCAAATAACAAAACAAAGTATTAGAATGAATTTGAAAGGATTAATCGACAATAAAAAATCATAATCGACGACATTTTTTCATTTGAAAATGATGAAATATAGAGTAGGAGAAAGGAATTGATCATTAGATTGATGATGAAGGAGAAGGAAAGAAATTAATAAGGTTTTGATCTAAAATCCAAAAAGGGTGGTTTTGGTTATTATTAGGAGAAGGATAATTAGGTAACTTTACACATGTTAGACACCCCTTAACATTCTATTATGGTTGGGAATAAAATGGATATACCCTAATTAATCTGGATATATCCCAATCAAACCAGGTTCAAAAAGGTTAATAGGTTAATAGTCCTCCTCAATAATTAGCCGAAGACAAATTGGAGGTGCAGCCTAGTAGAAGCTATGATTTCTGTAGAACGTTAAAAGGCTAATGTTCCTCCTCGATAATTAGTGGAAGCCAAATTGGAGGCACGGCCTAGTAGAAGCTATGATGTAGAACGTTGAGCTATTTGTATTTGAGTCGGGAAATTTTGATACCCTTCAATGTTTGGGTCACAGGTGTGTCCGTACTCCGCAGTCCGTTCATAGCTTTGGGGCTCTTGAGTCTTGACTGATTGTTTGATCTAGACTGAGTATTGACTAGTCAACCTCTTGATCACCTAAGAATCTGGTTCCAGTTTGCTTACAATTTTGCCGTTCCATCCACAAGTCCATCATCATCTCTGGCAAGCAAATTTTACTTGTATGGCTGCAACCCAAAGCCACCGACAGACAAATAATTTTGGGACCCAGAGACAAAATGGCTTTACACAATGCTCTTACAAAACCAACAGTCAAGAAATTTAAATCGTAGATGCGACAAATGCTTGCACCCCGTGCTGTAGTTTCCAGTTAATATGAGTTATGCTATGCTGCAGAATGGTTCATGGTTTGCGTATTAAAGATGGAAAAGTAACATATGTTTCCAGTTATGTGAGGACATCTCGCCTTAAACAGGAGGAATATTTTGGTGCCGCAAAATTTCTTAAGGTTAGTACTGTTGGTTGTTCAGGTCTTACATTATGGTATGCCTGGTGGTTAACCACAAACCATAGATGTCCGAATCATAATAATACGGATGCTTACTGTGAAAAAATGCAAACAATACACAACATGAAAAACCAACCAGTTTGAATACCAAATCCCAATGTTGTTCCTTGTATTTCATTCGCCTCAATTTGAATCATGATTCATCACCACCATGAATCACCTGGTCTTTGACACTGTCATGTCTCTAACTGTCGTTAGAATTTTTTATTTTTTTAATAGGAAATAATAAACTGTTGTTTGAATAATTCTAGAAATTATTATAATTTATACACAACTAGTGACAAAACACCTAGGTGACCACCTTAAAGGTACAAAAAAACCAGCCATATTATTTTTAATAAATTAAATCAGTTTCATTAAATAGTGGCACAAAAACCCCAGCTCAAACAATAATTAGCTAATTTAGTTTTGTCTGAAAATATAATTTCCCAAACTGAACTTTGGTATAAAAATATCTAATTCAAAGAAATTGTGGCGGAAGAAATACCTAACAGAAATCAGATTCAAAGAAAACGAAAACGAGATTTTTGTTCTTCGTTTAGGTTTACATCTTCCTCTTCCTCTTCTTCGTAGTTTACAGATTCAGAAAACGATTTCTTCTTCGTTTTCTCAGATTCAGAAAAACAGTCTAATTAAAATAAGAATAATCATCTTCTCCTGATTTCGAACGACGCGCGAGATTTCTGTTCTTCGTTTAGGTTTACATCTTCGTCTTCTGAATCGTAGTTTACAGATTCAAAAAACGATTTCTTCTCCATTTTCTCAGATTCAGAAAAAACAGTTTAATTCAAATAAGAAGAATCATCTTCTCCTGATTTCGATTCAATTAATATAATTTTTTTTAGGTTAGTACTGATTCAATTGGTTACGACAAGCTTCAGATTCAGAGATCTGGTGTTTAATCGAAGAAGATTATAGAAACCGTATCAATTTCGTCTTCAGATTAAACTGTGTTATATTCCGATTATTCATCAACGAATCAATCAACTTCGTCTTGATCATCTTCGTCTTCAGTTTAAGCCCCGTCTATCATTCGGATTATTCATTAAACAATCAAATCAAGTTTTCAGGTATTCAATTTAATTTTTTCTGTTGAATTTTTATTTTCTAGTGAATAAACATAATTGATGATGTTCTTATGAATAAACGAATAAACTGAATTGATGATGTTCATATGATTTGTTATGTTTTTGTTGATGTTCTTATGAACGATTCTATCTATTTGGAATGAACCTTTTTGTGATTTTTTTTGAAATTCATATTGTTGTTATTGTTGTTGATATTCACATCTGGTGAAACTGTTTTTGGTTGCATCATTTTGTTCTGTAGATTATGGATTCTGTTCTCGCAGTTGTATGTCACAGAGAAGATTGTTTAAATTTTCGTATTGGCCTCCAAGAGTCTTTTGCTAATTTGAAGACTAGTATATGCTCAAGTTGGTGTGAATTCCCTCCTCCTTTTATGGAAAATTTTCACATGGTTGATGACCAACAAAAGGTCATTCCTTCTGATTTTGATCTTCAATCTTTGGCTCTATTTAGTCTGTATAATAATAAAGAAGGAATTATGGAGTTACACGTAAGTCACAAAGCTGAATGTTCTAGTTTAATAAGTTCAGGAATTATAGCTTTTGATGACCATCCACGGAGTTCTGGAATTATACCTTTTGAGAAGCCACGAATTGATTATGATGTTCCAGATAAAATTAAGGAACCGTTGAAGTCTGCTCACTGGTTACATCTTTTTCAAGGAGTTGAACAGTTGTTTCTGGGAGGTGTTCAACAAGTTCGTTGTGATTTACAGAAGTATCACGCAGCAGCTGGTTATGAATTCAAGGTATATAGGAATGAGAAGTTGAGGATTGGTGCATGTTGTGCTAATAAGAAAGATGAGAAATGTAACTGGCATTTATATGCTGTTTCTGTTGATGGTGTTGTAGGAAGTCCTCTTATTATCAAGGAACTAGATAATCAGCATACTTGTGTTGGTGGATTTGTTAACAGACCATAGATATCGAAGAAACTAGTTAGTAGCTTGATTATTGATGAAATTAAAAAGGATCCTAATAAGAAAATTAAGCATATTATGAATCAGTTTACGAGAGAATACAGCTTTGACATTAGTCGTTATTATGCATACTCAGGGAAGAAGCATGCACTGAATACTACATGAGGAGAGAACGAGAAATCTTTTATGTTCTTGAACTGGTATAAAAACAAGTTGATTGAAACCAATCCTGGTTCTCACGTGGTTTTGGAAGTTGAAGAAGGGACTCAAAAATTTCAGAGGATGTTTATCTGTTTTGAAGCTTGTAGTCGTGGATTCAATTTATGTCGTCCTGTATTATTCGTTGATGCGGCCCACTTGAAAAGCAAGTACCTTGGTCATATGATGGCAGCAACAGGTCTAACCGGAAATGATGGTAAGGTTTTCATCATTTTTTTATGTTGGTTTCATCATTTTTATGTTTTGTTTCATCATTTTTATGCTTGGTTTTCATCGCATCTTATGCTTGTGTTATGCTTTTTGTTCATGTTACAGAAATCTACCCTCTTGCTTATGGTGTGGTTTCATCGGAGAATGAAACGAACTGGAAATGTTTTTTGGAAAATTTGAAGAAAGTTCTTTCTCCTTTGCGACCAAAGCTTACTTTTGTGAGTGATCAAGGTATTGGGTTGGTAATTCAAATTCCTATTGTATTTCCTGAGGCTTTTCATGGTTGGTGCTACTGGCATATGGAATGAAATATCAATACATGCTTACCGAAGAATTGCAAGGTTTATAAAAAATATGTATTGGGACTGATTAAGAAATGTGCGTATGCTTCTACTCATAAAGAATTTACAGAGAATTGGGTTAAGTTGAGGAAGGTTGAAAATCAGAAGTTACAAGACTATCTAAGTAGAGCTCATGTTGATAAATGGGCAAGTTTTTTCTTATATGGTAGGTTGTGTTCAAATATTGCTGAGAGTTTCAATGGTTCGGTTGTTGAAGAGAGAGATAATCTTATAACCATCATGGTTGATGAGATCAGGGTAAAGCTTATGGACCAAATGTGTAAACGTCGCGAGGACTCTGCTAACTTAATGAATTGGCGTCAAACTCTATGTCCAGAATATGAAGCTCTTCTCCACGAGAACAAGATGCATGGATGTAACTACCAAGTCACCAAGTCGTCGGAATATGTGTTTGAAGTTCATGCTACATTAACACAGACGGTCGATTTGAAAAGAAAAATATGTTCTTGCAATCGTTGGTGTATTGACGGTTTCCCGTGTGCCCATGTTGTCCGATATATGATGGTGAATGGAGAAGATCCTTACAAGTATGTTGAACACTACTTTACAGTAAAGTTCTACCGAGAATCATATAAACATGCAATCAATCATGTTCCCACAGTTGAAAAGCCTGTGACAGTGTCTCCGAAATCGATGGTTTTTGGTCCGAATAATGGACCACAGCCAAGGCGTCCATCGAAGAAGAAGAGGATTCCTAATACAGGTTCAATTTCCAATAAGAAGATGAGAACCTGTGGTTCCTGCAAGGTTTTGACCACCCATAATAAACGAACATGCCCTTCTCGTCAGATTTCATGAGTACTTGTATCGAATTTAACTTTTAGTTTCGTTTTTAGACTTTAATTTCAGATTTTCATGAGAACTTGTTGTCTTGAACTTGCTTTTATCTACTATTTCAGATTTCAATAGATTTTTGTTTTAGAAGTTAATGTGTTGCAGTGTTTTCATTATATAATTTGGCAGAGAATAAACAATTTTAAGATTTTGTCAGATTTTCTACAGGCATTTGGTGGAACCAGAATAGGTTTCATCATTTTTTGATGAAACCAGATTTGGTTTCACCATTATTTTACTTTCACTTTTCTTCTGCATCTATGACAATACAGTAGATGATGTTGTCTATTGTTGATTGATTGCGTTTACATCGTATTTCCGTAGACATAAGCTTTTAAGAGACTACAACTGAAATTAGACGATTTTTTTTTATATAAACTGTAATTTGTCACCATGACAATCACTCGATAACCATTTCAAAAGTACTTTAAGTTTCAATTAAAACTGAATATGCAAGAAGAAATGTATATCATCATTACAATTACTCGATAACCATTTCAAAAGTAATTTAAACTTCAACTAAAACTGAATGTTCAATAAGACGGGCACGACATACGAGTATTATTCTTATTGTCAAGGAGTATCTTCAACGCCAATTTTGGTCTCATGTTATGCACATTTTCTCGTATATCATTTGTAGACATATTTCCTTTCAAGAGGCTCTTCATGTAATAGAAAACATACAGGCCACAATCGTTCCTGAAAAACCAAAACAATGTCTCAATTGGTACAAGTGACTAGCTGAGAGTGTTCTGGCATTAAAACCAATATGTAAAGCATTTTGGTTTCTAATTGTTTACAAGTGATGAAATGATTTCAAGCATTGTGAACTACAAACTTCCAAACATAACTTACCCCATTTGTTCACAACATGTAGGGTTCTACATAGAGTATGTTGATGGATGACTTGTCTGCTCATCACGGGGGAGCTTTGCGTCGTGCTGCGCAAATGATGATGCTATACATTGTCTCATGCTTTCAGCACTTTTTATGCATTCTTCTTCTGTGGAAGCCAAGGAGTTATAGTGATAAAATTCTCCGTTTTCCACATCAAAAGAAAGCAATTTCCAATGGTTTACATCTTCAATTGTTGTCAGCAACGGAACGAACAAAAACTGCACGCTGTAATCCATGTTGTCGATGAAACCTTCTATTACAGCACCACATTTCTTACCTAGTGAGTATAATGTCTGAAACAAAATACGAGATAACAGCTCCTTAATGAGTTACATACATGCAAGTTTGATGAAACCAAACTTGGTTCCATCAAAATTGACCATATAAACAACATCATTTTTTGTTTTCCAAAACTATTTTTTCTGCCAAAAAAATTACATTAGAGAATTTCAGAGTAAACTTACATAGGAAAATGTGCTTAGAAACACAGCTCTCTTGTACTTTGGAGAACCATCTTGTTTCAATTCATTTTTTTTATGTTGTTTTGCAGCTTCAACATGTAGAACTCAATGATGTAATTTATAAGGTTAATAATTTATATTAATAAGATAATAAAGTTACACAAAATTATAACTTTGTTTGGTCCACAGATTGACTTGATAGTCAATGACGAGTCCTGGTACCAACTCTTAATTCTTAAATAGTCGTCATTTTCTTGATTTGATTGATTGTGCATATTTTTTGCACATATCTACTTGCGTATATATGTTCCAAAAATTATGAAAGGGGAGTACAAATAATCAAAAGAGAGTTTTTGTTTTTTAGGTCCTATAATGATGTATATACCGTTAATACAAATAATTACTGAAGGTTAATTTTCATTAAGAAAAAAGAAAGAAGGTTAAGTGACATTGTGGATAATAATTGCACACCGATATTTGTTGCACACAAAAAATAAATATTATGGATAGTATTTACACACTAAAAAAACTGTGGATAATAGTAGCACGCTATAAAATATGAAAAAAAAAATTTTAAAAATCATTACGAGAATAAAAAAAATTTGGAAAAACAAAATTTTTATATTCGTATATACGCTCTTTGTATATGTCTTTCAAAAAGCTTTCCAAATATACAAAATTTGTTAAATTCCGATATATGATCTGTGAGATATGATATATTTAAGTTGGTTTGACGATTATACCCCTACAAGATAAAGTTTATATTCATTTTTATTATATTTTTACACATATGGTTATTTCTGTAATTATATTTTTTTGTTTAATGCCATCCTTTAATCATATATGGGTCATTTGAACAAGATGCGCTAATTTTTTTTTAAAGAATTTTAAGTCAGAAGACATTTGAGTAAGAGAGTGAGGAGAGGGTCAAGCATTTAATTCCCACCATATTTTATGATATAAATGTAAAAAATACTATTTCTAATTTTGTGTAAAAAAAAATATTCTTTGCCTCCCCATGAGTGGGTTATCATTAAGCATTATCTCGATCCTGTCTCTACTTGTCATTGCCTACATGTAACATTAGGGGTGAGCATCAGCCCAGAATCCGCGGATTTTTTCGAGGCCAACTGTATTTTTGTGGTTGATTGTTCAGACCGTTAGCTAATGGGTTGAACGCGGATGCGATTTTTGAAATCCAACCGATTACAGATTGGGCTGGTTGTAACTTTGAGAATTCGTTGGACATCCGGACCTGTTAGTACTCTCTTTTTTCTTGCCAAATAAAATATTCCTTTCATACTATATTTTGATGAGCTACCATGATACAAGACCAATGTATGTATAAGTGGACAACTTAATCCCAAAATTTTGAGTAACTTCAAAGCATTACACTCAAATCCAATGTTAAATATTTATTTCCAAAATCATCCATAAACTTTTTGCATATATATCTCTATTATAAACTTTAATTATTAAACAAATCCACTGGATGCATCCAATTTGTCCATCAGTGCACCAATTGGATGCTTGATTGGATGCGGATGCCAAGTTTGAAATACATAATATATTAGATTAGATGTAGATGAGGTGAAAACTGGTACATACCGTCCCTTTGTCACCTCTATTACACTAACTGTGTATGTTATTCAGCTAATTCATAAATTCGTTGCTTACAAGTTACTACCTCATCAGTCCTATCGGCCTTTGGGGTTAAGAACCACTTCATATTTCCGTTCTACCATTTCTATACATATCAATCAACACTCATATACACTTTGTTATGTCATTTACAAGTTGGATATCTTGATGGATTATTTGGAGTGTTCATGGCCAGCTTACATATTCTTCGATCCAAATTTGAAGTATTGGATATTTCATTTGGAAGTGGAACATGTAGGTTTTCCGCTTTCCATCTTAGATACTCATTTATTATTCAATAAAAAGGGTTTCATGTATTTGTTTTTACAAAAATGGGAACAATAAAGCTGAAAAATGAATAAAAAGAGTTTCTCACGTATTTAAAGTTTTTTTATCCATTTTTGTTTGATCAGCAAAGTTGTTTATCCATTACAAATCACAAAAACTTCATATGAGAAAGTTCAAAACATTATCTCCATCGGTACCAAATTAATAGTGTATGAAACTAGTGACCAAACTCTTTTGCACCTTACATTTAGCTCTGCCAAGTGTCATCTTCTTTCCTTCAAATTTCTTATAGCTCTTATGGCATGAATATATACCAAATTTTCATTGAAATTATTATGTTATATTAGGCGTCCAACACACACCTTTTTGAAAATTGGGAGATGTGTATTTCCATTACTTGATAACAAACTCGAAATAATTGAAATCATTTATTGAATCATCTATGTAAAGCTTAATCTTATATCAACATATCATCTTTAGTTTGTTTAAAGTTTTTACGTTCAAGTTTTGGACTTGTGCCAACAGGTAATACTAGTCTCACATATCACCATGGAAAATTCTTGGTCTTGGAGAAATGGATAAACCTTGTAAGTAATATTGATGAACTCATTTATACATATGTCTATGTGGTGTTGCAATTGTTATATTAATGTTACTATTTATACATAGTTATGCTGCAACTCTCAGCACGACCCCTTGCTTTGAAATATGTGTATTTTAGTGATGTAATTATATCAGATTATGTGTCAAATGACTTAGATATTGTAAGAAGTTTCACACGAAGACTCCTCTCTTAACCTTGGCATATAGGAAAAGATGAGTTTAATCATCAATGCCTCATTTATTCCAGACCATCATTTATAGTGTCATTCATTTTTATTTTTATTTTTATTTTTATTTTTATTTTTACAATTTTCCAGATGTTCTTAGAATTTTGGAAGAT
Organism: Papaver somniferum; assembly: GCF_003573695.1. Taxonomy (NCBI): domain Eukaryota; kingdom Viridiplantae; phylum Streptophyta; class Magnoliopsida; order Ranunculales; family Papaveraceae; genus Papaver; species Papaver somniferum. The sequence goes on from NC_039365.1 coordinate 171,760,994, forward strand.
GGAGATCTGCAGACAGTTGGAATGTTAGATTATGACAAACAATTGGAGCATTCCTTTACTGCACATCCAAAGATCGATTCATTTACTGGTAAATCATAATCTTACATATAATTTGGAAATCATTATGAACTAATATCTCTTCTTTAATTTAACATAAATATTAATGATGATTGAAGGCGAGATGTTTACATTTGGGTATGATCTCACACCACCTTACTGTACATATCAGGTCATTTCTAAAGATGGTTCTATGCTTGATCCCGTGCCAATCACATTGTCAGAGCCTACCATGATGCATGACTTTGCCATTACAGAAAATTTTACAATTTTCATGGACCTACCTCTAAACTTTCGACCAAAGGTATAATGCTGGTATTCGTTTTGAGCTATATATGTGTTGTTATTCATTACCATTATTTTTGCGAGGGTTTTGTGTGCCTACAATGTGGTTCACTGGAACCCCGAGCTGGCATGCTATAAAAATTTACAAATAAACCAGTTTTCTCACATAACATAATAAATTATTTTTTTATTTTCTGCAAAAAATCTTCACTTGTGTTTCAGAATTTGGTGACGAAAGAGGACATTCTCGTGTTCAATACAACAAAGAAAGCTCGCTTTGGTGTTCTTCCACGATATTCAACAGATGGAATCCATATGAGATGGTTCGAACTTCCTAACTATTTTATATTTCACAGTGGTAGGCCATATGTTTATTTATTTTAACATCTGGAGCACGAAATCCATAGATCAAAAAAAGTTACCTCATTTTTCTGATCAATTATTACACCAATATTTATGAGTCGTCGGTGCATATTTTCATCGGTTAAAAAAACCAAGGGTGAAATTCCTTACGTACTAGTATCTTCATGGCACTCGCATGATAACCATGAGAATAAGAACATAGAGTATCACAACTGATAAAATTAGCATAACCAATATGACAAGGTTTAAGATACATATTCACCAACTAACGTACTAAGTTTCTGCACAATATCCTCCTTTTATCACTTCAATAATTCATACGTGGCCTAAGCTAACCACTCACACGAAAAAATAATTAGCTTATTTTCTTTTCTTTTTTCTTTTTTTTTGTTCTGATATTTTATCCAATGATTAGCCAATGCTTGGGAAGACGGAGAAGAAGTAGTTCTGATTAGTTGTCACCTTGAGACAACAGATTCGATGAGCATAGTCAATTGGATTGCAAATCCTTTTTATTTCACAAGTGAACTGTAGGACTCTTTTGATTATAAAGTATTAAACAATCTATGCAGTGGAGTTTTTCCAACAACTTTTTTCCAACCAGGTACGAGATGAGATTCAATATGAAAAACGGTTTAGCATCACACAAAAAAACTATCACTACCTTCTGTCGATTTTTCCCGGATTAATAACAATTACATTGGCAGGTAATTTTCATTTTGTTTTTATCTTGTTGATGTTATGTTTGCATTAATAGTTCCTGATTTTGTTAATGCATAATCTGTAATTCAAGAAACAAAGGTTTGTGTATGCAACTATAGCCGGAAAACAGACAGGTAGTATTAAATTTGATTTGCATGCTGAGCCATTACTAGGAAGGAAAAAGTTTGAGGCAGGAGGAAATATTAAAGGTATCTTTAACTTGGAACCCGGAAAGTTTTGCGGTGACGCTGTTTTTGTTCCTCGTGAGTCAGGAGTAACATCTGAAGAAGATGATGGATACTTAATATTCTTCGTATGCGATGAGAACACTGGGTAACTTGTCTCACTATTTCTGATTTCTCATGCTTATTTGAAAAAAAAAATCCTTTTTCAGTACTAGCCAAAGGTTGCATATAAACAATTGATCCTGATTAAAGACTAAATAAGATAATGACAACAACAAATGTTCCTCAAGTCCTCAGCCTCGGCCCATATGTCATTCTATGTCAATTAGCAAGTAGCATATATATGTATTTTTGGATATTTTATCTTTGAGCATGTAACTATGTTGGGTTTGGCTTTTACCATGAACTCGAATACACAACCATTCGAGCCTGATACATTGTGAATGCCAAAAATATTAGTATGCATAAGTTCTTACTACATGGTTCACTCGGTCCAAAATTTTCTTCTCAAAGATTTTATTTCATTTTTCATTATCTTTTTTGTTAATTACTAGGACCAAACTAAACTGGTGTTGATTAATATTTTATTTTATTATTTTTTTTTGATCAGCTAACAAAAAATAAGTATGTAAATTGGTGCAGAAAATCAGTGGTGAATGTAAGTGATGCCAAAACAATGTCAGTGGATCCGGTTGCAGTTATTGAACTACCCAAAAAAGTACCCTTCGGATTTCATTCTTTCTTCGCGACAGAGGTCGGTTTTAATCAAATTTAAACCTTTGAATTTGCATATTACTTTTTACCAGAGCCATTGCTTGCTTCAAGTGTTTTGCGAAAGACGGGTCGGGTCTAAATTTATTCAAACTTTGCATGCCAGTTGTTCAATGTTTAAGCTTTTGGGTAGTCATGTTCCGTAGGTAGGGTACTCATTTTTTATCCGACCAAGCTATATAGTGTACATATTACCCGTGAAAAGAGCTAGAATTTGTAACTTCTTCTTAGCATTGGGTTTCAAAATAATTTGTTGTTGCGTGAATTGTCTTGATATTAGCAATAATTCAAATACTATTATTTGGTTATGTGAAGTTTCCACGGGCTTTAGCGCAGTGACTAGTACTATATTTTCTTTAGCCTTTTCAAAGTTTTAATTGAGTTTCTATGTGGAATTATGTACAGGAGCAACTCAAAGCACAAACAAAGTTTTGAACAATCAAATCCTCCAAGTTCAGACAAATATCGATCTATATGAGTTTTTTGAACAACCAAATGCTCCAGATGCGGAGAAATATCAATCTATGAGTATATTCGGGGAGCGTATTTGATACTGACGAGTTTCGAACCCATATCATTGGTATCATCACCCAGTAACTTCACCACTCTAGTATAGTGACATCGGTTAAAAAAAATACTTTCGAGGATATATTTTAAGTTCTGATGAAATTTAATTAGAACATTTTATGAATCCTCGAACTAAACTATTAGTTTTTTTTTGTTTTTTTAAGAATTATACTAGTGGTTTCCCACTACTCTTATGCTTTATTTTTCCCTGTAGGTAGATTAGCTTCCACTATAAGATTTCCCTTCACGTTTACTACCTCAGCCATGCCATAAAATTATGAATGATTCAACGTCGACCGGGATAAATTTCGTGTGGATCATCCGGTGCATGGATATCTAATGGATAATAGAGAATGGTCATCTGGATTGGTAATAGTGGAGGTGGGTCACACCATCCCCCCGCACGGTGATAACCACGAGATGGAGTCCCGATGTACTAATAAATTTTTGTAACATTATTGATAAACATATAATATTCATGTGTCAAAGTAAATAACAACTACAAACTAAAATGAAAGTGTTGGGGTAGCAAGATACACCACCAATTTTTTCTTAGGCAATCTATGTGGACAAACTCAACACAACTCCGAAAATAAAAACTCAATCAAGGAAAGTGCCCAGAGTTATATATCTCTCTCGACTATCGTTAAAACGTTTACAGAGTTGAACCGTGAACCTAACTACAAAGTGAGTTCTTGGACGGTACCAAAGACCAATGTCCAAGAGTCAATCAAGTCTTTTCCAACTAACAAGGTTCGACCTAGCTACTCTGATTGATCAATGCATAACCTGTGATATTTCAATTATAAAGATAAACAATATAATGTGGAAAAATAAATAACACGGACACCATAAGTTTTATTAACAAGGAAACCACAAATGCAGAAAAACCCCGGGACCTAGTCCAGATTGAACACCAAATTATATTAAGTTATTACAGACACTACCCTACTACCAATTAACTTTGGTCTGGAATGTAGTTGAGACCGAACTCAATATACCACTGATTCAGGTACAGTCGTGCTCCTTACGCCTATTGAATCCCAGCAGAAATCTACGCAGTTGATTCCCTTAGAAGATCTCACGCACAGATTAAGTTTATATTTGATTTCTTGATTTACGATCTAAACAGATGATCAGATCAAACGATAGATCCAGGTGATGAAAATCGACAACAACTTAGGTGATGTAGTTTTTACAGTGGTAAGAAAGGGTTTGATTCTCGGACTTGTGAAGTTGTTGATTTTAGACTTAATTGAATAAAATACTAAAACTAGCAAAAATATGTAAAAGAAGGTAACAAGAGTAAGAGTTACTGGGACTCAGGATTTCACTGTTTCAAATATTCATGTGGTTCAGAAACTAATCCTAGGATAATTATGGCTCAAATAATAAAATATATTGACTCTTAATGTTTGCCAAGATAGATTTTTGAAAGCAATGACTGTAAATCTAAAGCATGGGACATCAAATCATTTAAGCTAAGTATGACCCATCAATTGAAATAACAATCATTTAATAAAAATCATAAAACAATTAATAAACAGTGCCAAAAGTAAATAAATAATTAATTCAAGTTACCACATAGATGAAATCCAGCTTCCTCATTTTTCCCAGTGATGGGGTTTAGCTCATCATGATAGAAACACGATCAAAAGAATTTTTCATTGCTCAAAAAGGTGTTTCTATTAAAGAATTATGAGAAAAAGAATAAAAGCAGCTCAACTGCAACGTTTATAGTTGTTGTAGATTGAGTGTTACAGAGATAATAAGACTGCTGGATTACGACTGTCTCTTTTGTTGTTGATATGCGACAGTGCTATGCGACTGACTTTGACAGGCCTTTGTTCTTCATCTTCTTCTTCCCTGCACCAGCAGAGAACTTTCTCTGCACTTCTTCTTCTCGGCTTTGTAGCCTCTGCTAACTTCCCCAACTCTCGATACCCTCTCTAGTACTCAAACCAATATATTTATACACCATAGGCCGAATATATCTCGAGAAATCTTCCAAATCTTTTTCTTCTTCTTCACGGCCAAGTCACGAATTTATTTCATTTTTTTTATTTCTTTCACGCTTCTTCCAATTCAGTACTTTCCCAACTCGACAAAATCGAATCTCAAACGAATATATTTTTCCTCTATTCCACGTAACTTCCCATAACCACACAGAAAATCCCGTAACTTGTCATTACCCTGTTTAACCGAGAGAGGAAGAAATCTTCCTCTATTTTCGACTAACCACCACTTAACGGCCCTGTTTCGATGCAATGGATCATTCCCAGTCCATATCCAACAAGAAAATCCAACGAAAACTCCACCAACTCTCGCCTGAAATGCCCATGAAATGTCCATGCCCCTGTTTTGAGTCATCTCGATGATTCAGCCAAATTTGGTCAAAACAAAACCCATTAACAGTCCTGTTAGACCAAAAGGAAGATACCCATTTGACTTTATCCCTTTAGTCTCATTATAGATCGCCCAAATCACAAGCCCTAATCTGCTGCCATAAAAAACCAATTTCCCTCCTTTTTCCTGATTTGAATTTGGGAAGAAAGTAGGCCTGTCAATGGATACCGATTTTCCGTTAGCCGATACCGATAATCCGTTAGCCGTTACTGCTACCATCCGACATAGCGGTAAACGGATATCCGATACCGATAAGCTAACGGATAATCCCTTCTTAACGTAACGGTAGTGGAACCGTGTATTTCCGTTAGGTTTAGTTCCGTTATCCGCTAACGTGCGTACTGCATAACTGGTTATGCACATTTTCTTTGTACTGCATAACTAGTTATGCACATTTTCTTTGCATCTGCAGTGATTTATGATAAGCATAACCTTTGATGCATCTGCATAACTAGTTATGCACATTGTTCTGTACTGCATAATGTCTTATGCATCTGCATAACTGGTTATGCACTTTTTTTTTTTGTGCCACATAACAAGTTATGCATCTGCATAACTGGTTATGCACATTTTCTTTGTATTGCACATTTTTTTTGGGCCTGCGCCTAAGTTCCCCTTTTTATACGTTATGTATTGTTTGGTTTATCTCATCTCATTCAGTCATTCTTCTGTTCTTCACTTCGACACAACAGAGAAGTTCTCAGAGAGAAAAAGAGAGAAACTACGGATGCTGAATCAAGCATCGTCTTCTCTGCCTTAGAAATCATCATCTTCTCTGTTTTGTGGCTATCCTGTGACTTACCGGATGGCAGCGGAAAAATATCCGTTATCCGGTAAGTCCAACGTAACGGTAACGTTTTTGAATTTCTTATTTCCGCCGGAAATGAACGGTAACGGATATCCGCTAAATTTTAACGGAAACGGCAGCGACAGAGCCTATTTCCGTTACGTTAGCATCCATTGACAGGCCTAGAAGAAAGTGACCTCCCCCTTATCCGTGGCTGGTCTCCCTTTAGCGACTGGGGTACATTTAGCAATTCCTGGGATGCGAATAGCAATTTTGGGGGTATAAAGATAAATTTTGGGTTGTAAATAGTGAAAAATCCTAGGGTGCCTTTAGTAATTCCTTCTAAGAGTGCAAACATCACTTTTCGAGCCAATTTCGCCACAAAAGCTTATTTCTCCAAAAACACCTACAAAAACATAAAATACCAACATAAGTACAAAAATGGGTACTAACAATATAGGAAATTGAGATCAAAACAGACACATAAATGCGTCTATCATTAGGCAAAAGTCTGGAAATCCTCAAAATCCGGACTTATGCAAACCGAAGTGCAGCCTAGATTATTATTCACCTCACAAGTATGAAACTTGTGGAGTCAACAAAGTATGAGACGAAGAGACTTCGTTGATTACTATCTATCTTGATTGATGGAGCAAGCTCTACAAACAATAAAGATCAGGATACTCAAGTTATTAAAAAAAAAATAATTGGACCTGGCTTCATGAATCCCAATGAAGTATTTGTAGTCGCCAAACCCTAAAAGGATTTCCGGAGAGGATGACTCTAGATACAACAAGGACACACCAAACAGTTGCGTTAGGATTCAAAGATCCTAGTTGCCAAGAGTTCCCTTTATATAGACTTCAAAGCCTAGGTTTCTTTAAGTTTAAGCTAAGATAGCTTTAAAGAAATATCCACGTTAGATGAAAGATATACATTATGGTTAGGTAAACCGCAACCGAACCGTGTATAAAGACTATGTTCGACATGGTTAGCCGAAAATAGCCGATTTGAACTTAAAAGCTTAACACTCATTTTCGTGTTCAGTAAGACATTAATATTGAGTTACAATCATGTGATCAAATGAGTCTAGTGTTAATTAGATAAATGATCAAATACAAATTACTTCATGGAAATATTTAACCGCAATTGATTCATGATCGACATAGTTTGTAAAGGTACAAAGTACAATTACTTGAATCGTTCGTGAATCGGCTGAGTCACAGTACAGACCGGTTTGCAAACTTATATGTAATTACCGAGTTCCGGAGTCTACAGAACTTTTCAGTTCATAAACCGGTTTGAAAACTTATGTAATAACCAAGTTCCGGACTCTACAAAACTTTTCAGTTCACGTACCGTTTTGCAAACTTTAAACCAACTCAAAGTTCCGGAGTCTACGGATTTTTTTAGTTCACGTACCGTTTTGCAAACTTAAGATCTTTGCCGGTTCCGGAGTTTACAGAACATTCAGCTTGCGTACCGGTTTGGGACTAAACTGGTTCTAGAACTTACAACTGCTTTGACTAACATACCAGTTTGATTATTTTAACCCGGTTCCTTTACCACAATTCCACGATGGTTTGTATACGAATATACGTACCTATACGGATAAGGAAACAAACATATTTTCCCATGATATACATACGAATATGCATATCACACAAATATGGAAGTCGATATATAACTACTCCGCTACGTGTATGAATACATGTAATACGGCTTCAGACATATAAAAATTTTATCAGTTTATAAGACTGATAACACTGTCTTGTATTCCGAATATAGTAGTTCTATATTTCTCTAAATCAATTCGAAACATTCCTTAATAACAACAATGACACATATCACTATTCCAAGCTATTTTCAAATGATAAACTTGAATCATGATTTGGTTCCGAACAATAAATTGTTCTCCACCGAATTTGATCAAGTATGAACAAATGTTCATTAAGCTTAGTCATTATATTTCGAGAAATTCGTAAACTAAATAATTAGTTCTCGACTCGAAATTCTTGTCTATGCAAGCTAGTCTAATTAGTTATGCGACAATAATCTCAAGGATAGAAATGGGAATATAACTTGAGAAATAGGTGGTTCATTCTTCATTTACCATTTTCCGATAAAGTTCTCCAAAAGCTTCAGTTGATCTTCGCCTTCAAACGGTAGAATGCAAATGATGACTGGCTCTTTCTCAACTCCACTATCCTAGACAGTGACTTAACTAATTATAGACTAGAAATCAAGATACAGTTTTGACAACTAAATTTGACAGCAAACTTGATATAGCAACACTTGTGAGTTCGACCGGTCAATCCTCTAACATAAAATAAAACGTAGTTCCTAATATTGATAATGGGGTGTACCAGTTTACTAGGGAGGGTACCAAATCCCATAAAATAAATTAAAAATTGATTTGTCTTATATGGGATTTGGTACTTTCCCCAGTAAACTGAGATACCCATTAGCAGTCATGGTGCTTCTCCCGCTTAAAATTATTGCTCTCTGTATCCATATTAGTGCCATGAGGACCTATGTTATGAGATGACGGTAACTGATTCTCAAAAAGATAAAACAAAATTTGTAGCTCGACGAGTCAATTTTTATTTATAAACGTTTTGTTTTGCATCATTGTTTAACAACAAGTCTAATGTGTATTTGAGCAAGTTGACTTTTTTTCCTAACTGAAATGTCTCGTCTGAATCTGACTCTGAATCTAAAATTATTAAATAGTAGATTTGTAGAAAAGATTTGAATCCAGTAAGATATGTGTTCCCACGAGTCAGGTACGAAATGATTTGACCCAAATAACCCTGATTCAGATATATAAGCCGAATCAGACCTCGAGGAAGATATTAGAAAAATAAAAAAAACAAACGATCTAACACCTGATTTGGGTTGATCGTCTGTCCTTAAATTAATTTTTTCATATCATTTGAATTCACTCTCATTTTTATACATCGATTGAACTTTCATTGGGTCGAGGTTCAATAAAATCCATACGATTCATTCTCATCAATCCTAATTTTTGTTTCGTATTATCAACAAATTGAAAGTCGATATAATTTTAATAAGATTCACTCTCTTCCTTTGGAATCATCCCCATTTGAATGAATGACATATGTTTAGAATTTACATTAGTTGATTCAAAGGCAAAACATCTGACTTGTAATTCGTTTGACATCAATTATTAGATATGCTAAGTAATTTACAAAATTCAATCTCAAGACAAATTTGTTAGACTTTGGAATTCGGTCGATCATATTGGACCTGACAATATTTAATTAGAGCTTCTCTAATGGTGTTGTGTGTGTGTTTCCTAAGTGGAATTACAAACAAGACATCCTTATTCCAATGCTAACTTAAATTTAGAGGAAAAAAATAATTCATCTCCAATGGTGTTAGTTGTGATCTTTCTTTAATTAAATGTAAATTTTATTTTTAGTAATTAAAAGATTTTATTAGAACTAAAAATGGTTATTTAATGTATTGGAATTAATTTTAGTTAAGTAAAAGCTTATTAGGATAGCTTGACATTGTCAAGGTGAATGTCTAAAACTTGACATTCATCTTGACAATCTGTAACAAAAATTAAGCCATGTCATCTTCACATTGATTTAAGAAATTGGATTGGAGAAGAATTTTAAAGAAAACAATGTGTATCCTATATGGACTTAAACATTAATCATCACATATATTCCATTGAAGAAGCTCTTAGAGGTTATACATGTTAATTTCAATAACAATTTTCATCCGATTTTTGTATTCGTTTGTTCTCATTAGATCCCATTTTATATTTTTGACTGCACTCCCATCTGCTGACAAAAAATATGGTCTAAAGTATGCATTAATGGTGGGCTTGGGTCTAGAATTTTAGAGGCGGGATTTATGTTGGAATTATGTTTTTCTTGGTACGTTTGGTTATCCAAATCTCTGGAATCACGTTCCCTACAAGAATTACTTTTCCAGTAAATCCACATATGGAGTCCGACCCATTCCCTCTAAAATTTGCTGGGAAACTTATTAAGGAATTTATCGACCCACTTTTAAAAAAAAACACTCTAATCCCATATATATATATACACGGTTTTGAGATTCTAAAGATAATGCCAAACAATACACGAACTTCAAAACAAGAGAACTCTGTGCACCATAGGAATTTTAATTGAGTTACCAAATTCTTGGGGGATTTACATGAATCCTGGAATTTGTAATTCCCTGAAATTATAAGTCCCTCAAAATTGAGAATTTTGCAAACGTAACCACCATAAACTCAATTCCATAGAATTTCGTAGGAAGTCTTTCCTTACCTCGCCCTGGATATTGATTACTTCGAATACACTTTCTATGAAATTGTTTCAGAAACAGTTTCCAGGGAGAGTCATCGAATCATACGAAGTTTTATGAAATTAAACTAAAACAAACTATATACCACATTTCATGGAATAAGGTTTGTTATTAAATGAATGGAAACATGTTATTTTCACGGAAAGATGATTTATTCATGGAATTAGGCCTTCCTCAAATATAATCTTAGCACAATATAAATTTCCAAAGATGATTCTTCACGAAGAAAATAAACTAATAAACTTTAGAATCCAAAATAATTTGATGTTTAGGCAGAAGAATTTTGATTCAAATCGAACAAACTAATTTATAAAATATTTTAGTTACTCAGAAAAGGAGGAGCGGAAATAAAAGAATTCAAACAGGACCAACATGGACCCACCCTGTGGACGAACCCATCCACTGGACGGGCCTTCACCAAGTGCAACCAAATCCAATTTTCAAAAAGGTCACGTCTCTAAAACATAGACGCACCGACCTATTCAAATTTTTAGAAACAAGGTTTCCTAAAAATAGAAAACGCCGCATTAAATTAAAATTAGGAAACCGACATAATTACGGTAAGCAAGATTTTTATAAAAATGGAAACTTCTGATTAGATTTAGGAGTATCCGATAAGTTATCATCCATATAAATAGAGGTAGAGTAGTACATGTATTCTCAAACTCAATTATAGCTTTACTAAATCGATCGCACTAGCTATACCGCTCTCTGAATCTCTGCAGTTTTGAAGAAATTATAACTTTATTTTGTTACAACAAACTTTTGAAGAATCATGGGCCAAAGGAAGATAGAGATGGTAAAGATTGTTGATCCACAAAAGAGAATGGTAACTTTCTTGAAAAGAAGAGAAGGTATCAAGAGTAAAGCGACTGAACTGTGCAGGTTATTTGCAGATATAATTGTCTGCATAATCGTATTCTCTCCTGGTGGAAAGGCTTTTACCTTTACTAATTCTCCAGTGGGTGTCTGTAATATGGTTCAACGGTTCCTGGAAGAACAGAGGAAAGGTAAGAAACAAGAAAGAGAGAATGTTCATAGAAGTAAGAATTCTACACAGTGCAGAGACAAGGCTGGTGTTGGGAATGGGAGTACTGATAGCTTTTGGTGGCATAATATAGACAGTGAAGAACTCGGTTCATGTGGAGAAGTTAAAGCCTGTGAGACATTCTTTGGAAAAATTGAAACAAAATTTGTGTGCAAGAAAAGAGCAACTTATTGCATCATCTTCGTCATCCTCTTCAACTATTGATGACTTGATCATAGTTGATGAAGACTGTATCATTGAAGACAGAAATGTGGAAGATGCTGCAACAAGTATTACTGAAAAGCATGAAGCTGGGGAGACATGTTGCAAAGATCAGCATAATCTTGATCTAAGTCTTAATCTTGGGTGGTAGCTTAATGAATAGCAACTATGTCATTGCCCCCTTTGCTGAAAAGGGACTCGTCGAACCTTGTCAAAGTCACCCCATCCAAGAATTGCCATTGTAATATTTTGTTCTAGAAGTTTTCTCTTGAATTTATCTCATGCAAATATTGTAGCAACTACAATTAGTGCGACTCTTCCTGAGTAGACAATTTTTTTTTTCTTTACTAGTTAATATGATCTTCATATATCTCTGTAAGTTCAATTTCAATAGAAAAAGAAAAATTCCTATTAATGCAAGGACTATACATCTTTGATTTCTTCATTGTAAAATAACAAAAATTACGACGTACATTGTTAGAAACCTACTTTATCACCTTACAAGTATTGTTAAAATAGTTCCTCATCACCTGAATAACCTTGGCTTTTTGATCTTTCTAAGTTCCAGTAAGTGCTTCCTTTTGTAAGCTGCTTTCTGATGAGAGCTAAGTCTATATTTACACCTAAGTGACTTGGGGCTCTGCTATAATTTGGAAACTATTACTTGCAAAGCCTGTCATAATGCAAAGCATGGCAGTAGCGGGACTTCTGCAACTAAATTTGAAATATGTACCTGCTAGCAGGTCCACTGATCAGGTTAACCTCTTCAGAATCTCTTTTTGGGCCTCAACATTATCATTCTTCAGTAACAATGCACATGAAAGACGAATTTAGAATGATAGTTGCAAAGATGCTAGATTACAGAAGGAGAGTTAAAATCATCCAAACCCCTTTTAAGAGTCGATTCAGAAAGGTAAAACAATGAACTCCCTCATATTAGCTTAGACTCGTGAACCAGACATATGGTAATTATTAATGCAAGTTTTATCTTACTACCAATTATTGCATCTGTATTGTTGAAATCGATCATTCTAGGAAGCATCACTAAGCGAAAGTAAGCTGAGCACCCACAAGAAGAGAAAATGCATGAGCAAGTGACAACTTTCGGCAACACTGCATTATCTTCAGTAACTTGAGGGACCTGCATCAGAAAGAAGTCAAGTTAGATACATAAGTTCTGACAAAAGAAAAACCAAAGCTGTGATAGAAGCCACCATAGGTTACTTTATCAAGTATAATTTACAATTGCACCAAGAGTCGAAAAACAATATTCGATAAAAGAAAGCACTTGCAGAGTATACAAACAGGAGGATGCTCCCGTATCGTACTCACCACCTGAGAAGTCTCTAACATGAGAATCTCAGTACTATGACTCAGAAGATCATCCTAATTTTTGGTTTTACAAGCTTCAATTTGAATAATGGTTTTTATACATCTGTAAGCTCAATTTCAGTTTCAATTTCATTAGAAAATTCCAATCAATGCAAGGGTTCATCTACAATTTCTTCATTGTAAAATAATAAATATTGCGATGAGCATCACTAGAAACCTACTTTATCACCTTATAAGTCTAATGTTACTAAGAAATCACCTTGCAAATCTAATATTACTAAGCAAAAATTGTTAAAATAGTTCTTCATCACCTGAATAACCTTGGCTTTTGATATTTCTAAGATCCGGTCGGTGCTTCCTTAGTAAGTTGGTTTTTGATGAGAGCTAGGTCCATAATTACCTAAGCGAACTGGGGTCGTCCTGCTATAAAATTTGGAAATCCTCCTTGCTAAGTATGCAGTTGCAAACCTCTGCATCACACCCTGCCTCTACAGCATCTCCTCTTGGCCTCAACATTACTCTCCTACAGTAACAACGCACATGGAACACGAATTAGAATGATAGTTGCAGAGATGCTAGATTACAAAAAGAGAGGGTAAAACAATAAGCTTCCTTATATTATTAGCTTACACTCGTCTTGATTTAGATCTTGAACCAGACATATGGCAGTAAATTATCAGTGGAAGTTTTATCCTACTACCAACTGTCACATACACAAAGAACACAATACAATAGTGCATTGCTGAAAACGATGATTCTAGGAAAGCATCACTAAACGAAAATAAGCTGAGCACTTACGAGAACAGAAAATGCGTGAGCAAGTGACAAAACTTTTGGGAACACTGAGAGCATTATCTTCAGTAATCTGAGGGGCCTGCGTCAGAAAGAAATCAACTTAGATATAAAATGTTTGACAAAAGAAAAAACCAACGCAATGATAGAAGCCACCATGAGTTACTCTATCAACTATAATTTACAAGTGTGCCAAGAGCTGAAAGACAAAATTTTATAAAGAATAGCACCTGCAGAGTGCCGGAGTATATGGATGACGAGTTACATAGTAAAAGTTCCAACTTAACATACACAGATAAAAGCATACTGGTGAAGGAAGCTAATAAGCCAATGACTGATGTAAAGGTCATATTTATCGCTTCACTACATGGCTAAGGGGTCCAGTAAATCGAGAAGACTCCAGTCAGCAAGGGGAGGATGCTCCTGCATCGTACTCCCTGCCTGAGAAATCTCTAACTTGGGAATCTCACTCTGACCCAACTTAGTAAAGGGTGACGGATCGCTTTAAAGACATGACTTACGGGAATAGACAAAACCTATCCAGCCTACGCATCACTGGTTGCTTCTGATAAATGTACAAGAACCAGAAAAAGATACAATAAATAGTAAAGAGAAAAAATTAGAGCTAAAAGTTCACTCAACCTATTTCACAAAGACTTAACTGCAGAACTATCCCAAATTCATACCAATAGAAGTTCATAATAGTTGCCAAAACGAACCTTAACCAAGTTTCTCTATACCAACCACACTGTTGAGTGGCAACATGCTATATGCTTCACAAGAAGATGTAAGAGAACTAAGGAAAAAACCTGGATGAGTCTGGTCCAACAATGAAGACTTATATTTTAACCTTCCACAAGAACAGGATGTAAGAAACAAAAAGAAGAAGCCTTGACGCGGGATTCAGCTACCAAGACAAGAAACCTCATTTGTCGATCATTTGAGATACTCAAAAGTCAAACCTTAGCAAGTGATTCAATATAAGGATGAGCATCCAGCCATGTTATTGAACAGAATCCTTCCAGTCGTCGGATGGATAATCATAAAAATCTATGAAATTCTTTTTCTTAAGACAATAAGATATAGTGTTGTCCAATACATGTATAAACACCCTCGACTCTTCTATCCACTTCCTGATAGATTATAAGAAATTATCATAACCTGCAATATCATACTGCGACTAATCATATGCAAATCCATATAAATTTACCGAGCGCTTTAATTTCTTCCAACCTTTGTAATAAACCTCCATCTCCAAGATATCAAAGCAGCTTGAAAGATTCTTATCCAAAATAATTAATACGCTCGTACCTACACTTCATTTGAATCATTTCAGTATCACTGTTTATCAAACAAAGGAATACAGTAGTAGAATAGGTATCTCCTCCACACAGTTTCCAAGAATATGTTTCCGAGAAGTAAATCTCAATCTTATAATTATGATTCATCACACTCCCAACTCTCCAAATGCAGACAATTTTACTATCAAGTGATCTGAGTGGATCTAAAGCTAGACTAACTAACACAGGAAAACGAAACAGGTACGAATCCAGATAAAATCATATTCTGGGTTTCTAACTGATGATGATTGGTTCATGATCAGTATTAGATACTTTTGGGAGTTATGAATCCAATAATTTTGGATGAAATGTGAATCAGAGATGGGTGATAACCATTTTCTGGATACAGATTTGAAAACAAGAAGAGATTTGAGTGGTAAACACAGTAGCATATGAACTAAAAGATCAGTATTATTAATTACTAGTAAAGATGATGAGGATGACAAATTATCAACTTTACCTGAAAATCTTAGGGTTTCTGAAATCATCCTGGAAGAATCAAAGCTTCAACTGAAGACAATAATTTCAGAGGAGGAGAGAATTTTGTTTCTGAAATTGAGTCAAGGTCGGAATTCGGAAACTCCATCTTCAGTTAGCGCGGCGCTGTTGTAGCTCTGATTTCTTTTTCAACTCAAACGAGTGTGGAAGTAAACATTTCACCCGCTTTATCAACATACGAGTATATTTTATCAAAATTCTTCACATACCGCCGGTTTAACCAACCCAAAAACAACCCTCCTATGTAACTTCCAATGGTGGGATCAAAAATAGACGGGGCTACTCTATGTGAGGAGGTGGTTTTTGTGTTGTTTAAATAGAGGAAATGCATAAAAGTACTGATATTTTTGTTCTTTTTCTCCTCCACATTGTCAGTCTGTCAGTGTTGAGTATAATAAGTGAATCATTTCCAAATGAGTCGTTCTAGATAGAAAAAGAAAACATTCTAAAACAATATACTTAATGGAGGGAGATGAGGAAATCCTTGGGAGCAGTAGGTTCCATGGATCCCGGACCAAACAAAGAAAAATTCATGTGAATATACAGTTTTAACGTTGTCTGTTTCCTCGGTCCATGAAGAATTTTGCTTCTAGATATAATTTCAAACTGCAAAAATTGAGTGTGTAAATTCGAAGGTGCAACTGTCTATATACATATCCGAAACTTAGTTCACAAGTTAAATCAATATTTGGGAAAAAAAAACGTTTCTCATACGAGAAAAATAAGAACAACAACCATGAGCATGCAAAACATTCGCCTTGAGAAACAAAAAAGGAAAGTCTAACAAACACAAGTGAGTTCTGAGATGATAACTTTAAAATCTAACTAGGTTCACGAAATCAAAAGGTTGGGTTCGTGAACTCAAATTTGGAGTTATGGAACTTCTCATTACTAGTAGTAGGTTCGCGAACTCAAATGATTTTGGAGTTCAAGAATTTAAAAATTAGATTACGCTTAATTTTTGCGTTCACGATCTCAATTAGCTTTGATGTTCAGCAACTTCTGGCACTGTGTAGGTTCGCGAACTCAAAGGAACAAAGTTCGTAGAATTTTAATCACTTGGTTCATTATTCTGAAATGCATCAAGCCAAAACTTGACTAGAAAATTACATTGGCTCATTTGTTGAAAAATCCTTCTTTGCAATTCCATTACTTACTAATTAAAGTCCTTGACTTTGCTACGATAAATAGATAGAAAAATAGTCAGAAAGGAAAACCAGTCTTCGTTAAAAACCTTTGATGAAGTTCTTCAAATGATGTCTTTGTGCGGTTTTTAATCTTTAATCTTCAAGGGTAACTTGGATGATCCTAAACTCTACTACCTAATCTAATCTGCATTGAAGCTAAATTTAGTATGCTACTAATCAAGAAATAGTTTTGGCATTTAGATTTAATAACATACTTGACATACCAATGCTTGTAAGTTCAACCGAGCATATGCTCTAACAAAAATTAATCTAAAAAAATAGCATCATAAAGAGTATATGGGTTATGAAAAGACGAGGGTACCCAAATACACCACAATCTTTTATTTATCAACCTATAAGTCCTTTACCGAATGTGACCGTCTATGGACTGAGTCCATACAATACGACAAATTCGGTCTGCACTTCATGTGATCATCTATGGATACAAGATCGAGACAATACAACAAAAAGATCACGTGTGTGATTGACTATGAATACAAGATCGAGAAGATACGACAACAAAGTGTGCACTAAATAATAGGTACGGTATTAAACTGAAACTCTGTAGGATCAATATCAAGTGTTACAGAATTTACATACTGTATGGGTTGTTGTTGGCACAAAAAATTACTAAATATATTTCCCACTAATTAACTGGTAATATAGTGGTAGTAAGAGATCGTTCCCACAGAGAGCTGTGTAATTGATAGGTTATTTGAATCAGCAAAATAAAGTAAATAACAAAAGAGGGTTTGGTTTTTAAGATAAATATACAGATAATAATAAAGAAAAGAGATGATTAAGGAATCCTTCGCCGTTACAAGCGATTACTGGATTAGAATACTTATCTATCTTCTATTAGAACCATTCATCACCAACCGTAGAATAACAGGTACGCTTAACTGTTCCCAAAACTCCTTGTTTCACCGGATAACAGGTATGTCTAGTCACCGGATTCTATCCAACTGATCCGCCTTGAGGTACGCTTACAAGGTGTAACTCGATCGAATGCTTTAGGGTTTGTGAATTTAGGTTTGATTCCAGCAGTTAAACTCATTATGCTCGGTTCACTTACTGGTGTTGTTTCCATACACGATTGCTTTATAGAATCCCTCTGCAAGGTCTCATGTTTTCTACTTTTGTAGGAGATGCACGACAATTACGGATCGCTCAACTCTCTAATAGCAATAGAGTAATCAATAGGCTAATCTAGTTGCGCACCCAAACCAATATAAGAATCAATCATAAATCCTAAATATAGTGAAAACAAACGATGATGATAAAACCTCAATGTATTATTAATAAAGCTTCACGCTTAGAACATTGAATTCATTCTTAATCAACAAATGACTTAGCTACTCATATTACAAAGAAGATGAATAATGGTGGTTTCCTCCTAAAGGGGTAAACCATAGGTTTTTGATGTAGAGATAAACCCTAGATTGTGATATGATATGATACCATTTTACATGACCTAATACCTTTTTATAGATTTACATTGCTTGGCCATCAAATATCTCCGCCGGTTAAGGAACCCGACCCGAAATTACGAAGGAAAGATCCTAACCGTGAATTTTGGCTTTCACAAGCATGCATACCCGTTTGCATACTTAATTTTGTATTAAAATCCAGGGAAATAAGTATGCACACCCGTTTTCATACTGAAAATCCGTTTGCATACCCGTTTGCATACTTTTCCTGTCTTCGGTTTTCGACAAAAAGCTTGTTTTGCCCACAACTTCTTCTTCCGAACTCGGAATGACCTCATTCTCTTTGCATTGTTTTTCTATTTCAATTATATTCAAGATGGCGATGAGAAATCCTGAATTTGAATGATTTAATCTCGGTCTTTGGCCCGTCTCTTGATTTTGAGTGTTTTGCTCATTTTCGTCGCACTTCTTCCACTTCTCTTGGACTTGGGAACTTGGACACTTGGAATACTTCTATTACTAACTATTTTTATCACTTTGTAGCTCCTTTTTTGATGACTCACCTAATAGAGGCAAATAAGAGAATACAAGAGTAATAATACGAATATGTTAGAGCATTGCTCGGTCGAACTCACATGTGTCGCTATCTCAAGCATGTTTGTCAATGTTAGTGATCAAAACTATAAGTCTTGATTTTCTAGTTTACTATAGATAAGGTCTCGGACTAGGATATAAAGTGTATTTGAGCTCAAGAACTCCATGGCAATCATCATACAAGACGAAGAACTACTCAAGGAACTGGTGGATCTTCATCGACTAAAAGGTATGTGGAGACTTGAACTTATATATCACTCAAAAGTATATTTATCTCCTATCTTGAGACAAAAGTCGTTTTTCTATATAGACTTAGATTATACACATTTGGTATTTCGAGCCGAGTTTACCTCGCCTATCAATTTCTCGAAATATGTGTTGGTAAAGCTTTCGCTTTAGCCAAGTTAGTCTTTACCTAGTGACGCAAGTCATGATATGTTTCAATCACTTTGAAAATTGCTCTGACGAAAAATGGTTTGTGAATAACAACTATATAACGTCCTCTGATAATGTTTCAATGATTGAAATGAGAGTATAGACTATATAACCATTTGGAGGATATAAGCATTGTTGTGGAAACACATATATGTATAAGTCCTTATTGCTTGAACCGAAGTTTGCGAACTTTGTTGATCAAGTGAACCGGAGAAGTGCGTGAGCTAAGTCCGCGAACATGGCGAAGTTCTCAAACCCGAGAATTTCTGCTGGAGTTTGTGAACCCCATCCGGGAACTTAAGTCCGCGAACCCAGTCCGCGAACTTGAGTAGGTTATGTCTAAAAACGATGTTTAGTGAACTTATATTTATAAACTAAGGAATGCAATTGCAAACCGTGGCTATAGAGTTCGTGAACCGATTCATGTGAATCAAATCGTTTTTGCTTCAATTGTGTCTTGTGTAGTACATGAGATTTCCTTGCATTTGAACAACTCTCTAACTAGTTCATCTGAGTCATTTGAACTAGTTATGGTGAAGAAGAATATGGTTGATATTAAAGTAATCATATGGCTAACCATTTGGTTAACTATTGTTGAACCAACTAATGTACAAGTTTGGGTACGGTTACACAAGACCAGGAACGTGCATTTCATGTGTGTATAACAAGTTATGTTTTCGATCTAACGGTTGATAAATATTAGCTTGAATCTAATCAGGTTTTCATTTAACGGTGAATATTGAATGCTTTGTTACCAAGCTAACCGTGATTGCAAACCCTAATTTGAAATACTATATAAGGGAGAACTCTAGAAACTGGGAAAACTAATTCCCACATATTCTGTGGTATACTAGTTCTGCTAAGCTAGAGTCGATTCTCCTTTAACCTTTGGTTTCTTCTTCCAACCAGGTTAACGACTTAAAGACTTCATTGGGATTGTGAAGCCAGACCGATACTACTTTTTTTGTAGTTGTGTGATCTGATCTTGCTGTTTCTATCGTACGAGTACAATTGTAATAATTGGCTTGAGATTTATATCTCTGATAGGCAAGATAAAAAGTAATCACAAACATCTTCGTATCATCGTTTGTGATTCCACAATATCTTTTTTCGTTGTGTCGATTAAGACTATTGTGAGGTGGTTGATAATACTAGGCTGTTCTTCGGGAATATAAGACCGATTTATCAATTAGTTCCTATTCACCTTGATTTATCAAAAGACGGAACAAAACTTGTAGGTATATTCTTGATAGACGGATTTATCTATTATCATAGACTTTTTTGTGTGATACAAATTTGTTTATTAAAGTCTTCGACTTTGGGTCGTAGCAACTCATAGTTGTGGGTGAGATCATCTAAGGGAATCAAGTACGTAGTATCCTGCTGGGATCAGAGATGTAGAAGCATAACTGTACCTTGGATCAATGTGAGATTATTGGGGTTCAACTACAGTCCAGAACAAAGTTAGTTTGGAGTAGGCTAGTGTCTGTAGCGGCTTAATACAGTGTTTGTTCAATCTGGACTAGGTCCCGGGGTTTTTCTGCATTTGCGGTTTCCTTGTTAACAAAATTTCTGGTGTCCGTTTTATTTCTTTTCCGCATTATATTTGTTTATATAATTGAAATAATACAGGTTATGCGTTGTTCAATCAATTAGAATATCCGACCTTTTGGTTGTTGATTTAAATTGATTGACACTTGGATATTGGTCTTTGGTACCATCCAAGTTTATCTCTATTGTATTTAAATTGAGACTCGCAGTTTGCTTGAGTAAGATTTAAATCGAGAGATAGAGATTTAAACTCTTTGATATACTTTTCTATTGATTGAGTCTAAATATCTAGTTGATTCTCTAGAAAGTATATTGGAGTTTGTCCATACAGATTGCTAAGCGAAATATTGGGTGTGGTTTTTAAACCCCAGCTTCTTTCAATTGGTATCAGAGCAGGCAAACACGTTTAAGACCTTGCAAATTTGTGTTTGTAGCGATCTGACTCTATGGACAGAGGTGCTATCTCTATTAACGTACCACCAGTCTTCGATGGATCTAATTACTTATGGTGGAAAATTACTTTGCGAGATTTTCTTCAAGCGCGTGATTTTCAATCATGGGTATATGTTGTTAATGGCTATGATCCTCCCGTTGTGGCAGTTGGAGATGTAAACGTTCCCAAGAACATTGGTGAATACACCCCTGCCGAGATACTTGTTGCAAAGCAAAACTCCGACGGTTTGAATGCTATCATACATGCCATTACCCCAAATCTTCAGAACCATGTATCTAATTGCACTAAGTCGCAAGAAGCTTGAGAAATCTTAAAAACCGTTTTTGAAGGTAATACCAGTGAGAAGGAAGCTAGGCTTCAAAACCTTAATTCCGATTGGGAAAACCTTCGTATGGCAGATGAAGAAAAATTTGATGAGTTTAATCACAAAGTGTCTGAAATTGTTAATGCATCTTTTGCATTGGGTAAGACTATTCTTTAAAAGGACATTGTGATGAAAATCCTCAGATCGCTGCCATCTAGATACGATTCTAAGAAGCATGCCATCGTTGAGGGAAATAACCTTAATAATATCTCCAGAAATACGCTGGTTGGGAAGCTTAAGATCTTTGGTCATGAAAATTCATCCAAATCTAAGGATGTTGCGTTCAAAGCACTAAAGGACACTAAATTACTTGATAAAAGTAAAAAAGTGTATATCTCTGAAGATGATCACTCTGAGACAGATTCATCATATGAAGATCTTGACAAATCATCCTTGTGATCACAAGACAGTTTAGGCATCTTCTGCTGAAGAGGAGTAAACGGTTCTCCAGAGATAATCCTAAGGCATCAGTCAAATCTCATAATCGTGTTCCTTCTAAAAATAGGGATATTGATGAAACTGATGACGAGGATATGCCTCAGTGCTTTAAGTGTAAGGGATTTGGTCATTTTTCAAACGAATGCCCAAATCGTAGAAAATACACTAGGAACAAAGGTTTTGCTGCAACTCTTGATGAAATATCTGACATCTGTGATTCTAATGAAGACGAGAAATCAAGTGTTGCACTTCTTGGTGAAAATATTGATTTTGACTACTATAACAATACATACATAAATCTTGATATTCTTTCAAAAGATAATCCAACCATTCTGGAAGATAAAGTTGACCCATCCTTTGGAAACTCTGTTTGTAATGTTTCAGGTTCCACCTTGTGCCTAGCTGCTTGCACATCTCAAAATCCTGACTTCTATCCTAACTTGACGTGTTCTTATTGTTCGTTAAAGGGTCATGAACTTTCAAGGTGTTACAAGTACAAACACCAACGAAGGCACGTCAACAAACTTCAACGAAGAGCAAATCATTTAGAACGGAAGCTTAAACTTGCTCAGAAGAACGCTGAGGTATGTAGGATTTTATCTTCGTCTAAGAAGTTAGTTTCCAAGGATAAACCAAGACCATTAGAGAAGAAAGTATGGTCAAGTCGTTTTGATAGACTTAAGTCTGTGGATTCCTCTCAAGAGGAAAATGGTGGACAAATTGTTGTTCACCGCAACGCAACTTGATTGCGTTGTTTGAAATCTTGTCTCAGGTGCCTGATCAAAAGAGACAATGATTTTGTACCTCTCAGGCTTTAGGAAAAGTTTTTTTTCATCTTCTTTTCTTAGATTTTCCTTCTTTTTGTCTACCAAACAAAATAAAGGGTACAATCGACAATTTTATTCTTCATAGGGTTGAGAGTTGGTCGTGTACGAACCTGTTAAAAAGGTTTGAAACCCTACATTCCTTTCTCCCTCTCTGAAACCTCTTTTTATCTCAAGACTATTTGTTGAGAAAATTGTGATTTCCTCTCACAAACCCATACGTTTATGGATACTCCAAGCATGATGTATTCTGATGGTTTTAATATGATTGTTAAGCCATCAAACACGAAGGAGAAAGAAAAATCTCCATTATCTCCAACATTGAAAAGGAAAACAAAGAATGTGAGGAAGCCAAGAGCTAGTCCTTCGAATTCTCAGAAGTTTTCTGATGTTGTTGATGTGTTGAAGGAGATGCGAAAGGAGATTCAACAAATAAAGGCTTTTGTGTATAAGACTCATGAGATTCAGAAGGCCCTGGTTCGACAATATCAGCCAAGAAGGTTTATTGATATAAACTCATATCTTAATGAACCTTATGTTCTAATGGCAGTTGAGGACAAGGAGTTCGGGGATGATAAAGAATTCTTTAAAGGCCTTATTGCCTAGTAAATCTTCTATTTTTCTTGTTTTGCTTAGAAGAATAACTAGAGTTTGGAATAGCCATTATTATAATTACACATAGCTATGTCCAACGTTTTCATCTTCATGTCTTTAGATTTATTGGTTTAAATTCTAAATTTGTTTGGAAGATGATTTTTGCAGTATTAATCTTTTTGGTTTTATATATTGCAATATTGTTATGGGATATGTGTGTTTATGTCCGTGAACTTGATTATCCATACTTTGTCAAAAGTAAAGTCGTTCGTGAGTTGATATGTATGTATTGATGAAAGAATGAATTGACTTTTGACAAATACAAAAGTTAAGCCTATTATGTCAATTTTTGATGGAAGATAGGTTAAAATCTTTTGTGTTCAAGGATTATGTCTATTGGATGTCATTGTGAAAATGGTGATGGAAAATAGAATGAGTCCTTGATTATTCTATCGACTGAGTCATTGATTTGGCATAGTTGTTGTTCCATGAGATACTTTGTGTCAAGCATGACCAATTAAATTAATTACTTTTGTGATTATTTTGGTTGTATATTTCGATTTTGTTAATTATGGGTTTTCTTGTGATTAATCTAGTTGAGTGTTTTTAAGTCTCCATAAGTTTACTTGTGTTGAGCATTTCCGATTAAGTTAATCATGGGTTCTCTTATGATTAATTTAATATTTTGGATTCAAATTCATACTTGTATGTGATTTGTTATGTCCAAACAAATCCTTCTTTTCTTTTTGAAATTAAGATCGCTCTTGTTGTTCTTTCGGGAATGACATATTATAGGGGAGAGTTCTTAATTGAACTTGTGCTTAGTTGCCAAATCTTTGTGGGGAATGCGGCTGTGGAATATTATAGGGGTTACCTTGTATCTTTAAACCCCTTGATGAATGCATTTAGCTTCAGCTTTATGATTGCATCTAAATAAGATGATATATGCTTTATTTTGGTCATGAAATGTCTCTTTTGGAAATTTCATTAAGATCCCATTCTTGTACCTTTGCCAATTTTATTGACAAAAATGGGGAGAATTAATATGTAGTTCACACTACAAATACATATGGTTTCCGGATCATTATGTAAGGGGGAGTGGTTTCCATGTGAGAAGGAGTATTGACTAGGGGGAGTAACATATCACCAAAGTATTGTTGTTAAAGTTGTGATACAATTGAACTTTGACGTTGTGTAATGATATTGTATAACAATGATTGAGAACTCTTGTTTTCTCGTTGTTATAGCTACGGATTTTCAACAACGGTGATGCTAAACTTACAACCTTTGGGACCATTAGAGTACTTGGAAGTGACGAAGATTTCAAGTAATGTTGAAGATTAGGCATGTGGAATAGGAGCTACAAAAGTTTATTTATATATTTTTTGTGTTCCACATGTATTGATAGTTTTGTCACTAAAATTGACAAAGGGGGAGATTGTTAGATCATTGCTCGGTCGAAATCGCATGCGTTGTTATCTCAAGCATGTTTGTTAATGTTAGTGATCAAAACTATAAGTCTTGATTTCTAGTCTACTATAGCTTAGGTCTCAGACTAGGATAGAAAGTGTAGTTGAGCTCAAGAACTCCATGGAAATCATCATACAAGACGAAAGACTATTCAAGGAACTGGTGGATATTCATTGACGAAAAGGTATGTGGAGACTTGAACTTATATATCACTCGAAAGTCTATTTATCTGATCACTTGAACTAGGGGTAGTCTGCTTGGTCTCAACTATACGAATTTGGTATTAGATTTTGTTAACGAGGAAACCGCAAATGCAGAAAAACCTCGGGACCTAGTCCAGATTGAACACACACTGTATTAAGCCGCTACGGACACTAGCCTACTCCAAGCTAACTTCAGGCTGGACTGTAGTTGAACCCCAATCAGTCTCCCACTGATCCAAGGTACATTTGTACTCCCTACGTCTCTGATCCCAGCAAGATACTGGGCACTTGATTCCCTTAGCTGATCTCACCCACAACCAAGAGTTGCTATGACCCAAAGTCGAAGACTTAACAATAAAAAAATCTGTCTCACACAGACAAGTCTATCACGGGATCAATCTGTCCCCACAGATAAACCCTAAAAGGTTTTGTTCCGTCTTTTGATAATAATCAAGGTGAACAGGAACCAATTGATAATCCGGTCTTATATTCCCGAAGAACAACCTAGAGTTATCAATCACCTCACAACAATCTTAATCGTATGGTAGCGAAACAAGATGTTGCGGAATCACAAACAATGAGATGAAGATGTTTGTGATTACTTTTTATATCTTGCCTATCGGAGATATCAATCTCAAGCCAATCAATATGATTGTACTCGTACGATAGAAGATGCAAGATCAGATCACATAACTATGATAAAAGTAGTATCGGTCTGGCTTCACAATCCCAATGAAGTCTTTAAGTCGTTAACCTGGTTTTAGAAGAAGAAAACCAAAGGTTAAAGGAAAAACGACTCTAGCACGCAAACTAGTATCACACGTAAGGTGTGGGGATTAGTTTTGCATAATACTAGATGTCTCATGTATATAGTCTTTCAAATCAGGGTTTGCAATTAAGTTACCTTGGTAACAAAGCAATTAATATCCACCGTTAGATGAAAACCTGATTTAGATTCAAGCTAATATTTCTCAACCGTTAGATCGAAAACTTAGATTGTTATACACACTTGACAATGCACGCTTCTAGGTTTGTTAACCGTACCTAAACGTATGCACTTGTTGGTTCAACAATAGTTAACCAAAAGGTTAGCCATGTGAGCATTTCATATCAACCACGTTCTTCTTCACCATAACTAGTACAAATGACTTCAAATGAACTAGTTAGAGAGTTGTTCAATTACAAGGAAATCTCATGTACTACACAAGACACAATTGAAGCAAATGATTTGATTCACTTGAATCTGTTCATGAACTTTTATGGCCACGGTTTGCAAACCGCATTCCTTAGTCTTTTTAAGTTTAAGTTCAGAAATCATGTTCAGATATATAACCTTCTAAAGTTCGCAGACTAGGTTCGCAGACTTAAGTTACCGGGCAAAGTTTACAAACTCCAGCAGAAATTCTCGGGTATGAGAACTTTGCCAGTTCGCGGACTTAGTTTTACGTAAGTAGTTTGTCAACTCCTGCATAAATTCTCGGGTTTGAGAACTTCGGCAGTTCGCGGACTGATTTCGCGGACTTGGCTCACGCCATTCTTCCGGTTCTCTTGATCAACAAAGTTCGCAAACTCTCATTTCAATCATTGGTTATGTAATCTAAACTCTCATTTCAATCATTGAAACATTCTTAGAGGACGTTATATGGTTGTTACACCATTTCTCGTCAAAGCAATTTTCAAGATGATTGAAACATATCATGACTTTCGTCACATGGTAAAGATAAACTTGGTTAAAGCGAAAATCTTACCAACTCATATTTCGAGATATAGATAGGCGAGATATACTCGGCTCGAAATACCAAATGTGTATAATTAAAGTCTATATATATAGCATACGACTTCTTGTCTCAAAGAGTAGGAGATAGAGTAGATAGACTTTTGATTGATAGATAAGTTCAAGTCTCCACATACCTTTTCGTCGATGAAGATCCACCAGTTCCTTGAATAGTCCTTCGTCTTGTATGATGATTTCCATGGAGTTCTTGAGCTCAACTACACTTTCTATCCTAGTCTGATACCTTAGCTATAGTAGACTAGAAATCAATACTTATAGTTTTGATCACTAACATTGAAAAACATGCTTGAGATAGCAGCGCATGCGAGTTCGACTGAGAAATGCTCTAACAATCTCCCACTTTTTCAATTTTAGTGACAAAACTATCAATACATATGGAATACAAAAAATATAAAGAAACTTTAGTATCTCCTATTCCACATGTCTAATCTTCAATATTCCTCGAAATCTTCGTCACTTCCAAGTACTCCAATGATCCCAAAGGTTGTAAGTTTAGCATCACCACTATTGAAGATCCGTAGCTATAACAATGAGAAAGCATCGGTCTCGATCATTGTTATACAGTATCATTGTATTATTACACAGCGTCAAAGTTCAATTGTATCATAACTTCAACAATAATACTATGGTGATATGTATCACTCCCCCTTAGTCAATACTCCATCTCACATGGAAACCACTCCCCCTTAGTCAATACTCCATCTCACATGGAAACCACTCCCCCTTACACAATGATCCGAAAACCATATGTATTTTAGTGTGAACTACATATTAATTCTCCCCATTTTATCAATAAAATTGGCAAAGGTACAAGAACGGGGTCATAATGAAATTTCAGAAAGAGACATTTCATGACTAAAAGAAAAAAATACATACCAACTAATTTAGATGCAATCATAAAGCCGAAGCTAAATGCATTCATCAAGGAGTTTAAAGATACAAGAATACCCCTCTAAAATTCCACAGCCACACACCCCTCAAGATATGACCATTAAGCACAAGTTCAAAAGAACTCTCCCCCATTTGATGTCATTCCCGAAAGAACAACAAGAGCAACCTTAATTTCAAAAGAAAAGAAGGATTTTTATTGGACACCAAAAACCATAAGAATGATTTCCTATATCCAAAAACTAAATCAAATTAATCACAAGTAAATCCATGATTAATTTAATCGGAATACGCAATCAAATTAAACACAAAAGGTAATCAATTCAATTGATTATGCTCAACATAAGAGAACTTATGGAGACACGACAATACTCAACTAGATTAATTACAAGTGAACGCATAATTAATCTAATTGGAATACACAACCAAACTAATCACAAAAGTAATCAATTTAATTGTCATTTGTTTTGCTCGACATAAGAAAACTTACAGAGCAATAACTAAATAACCAAACAAGATTATTAATTTAGTTCAATATGCTCGACATAACATATCCCACAGAACAACAACTAAGCTAAAAAATCAACTTAGTTGTATAGTGCTCAACATAATATACATTGCGGAGCCTCGCGGTAATACATAAAATATGGATCATGGATGATTAATACCGCGGAATACACAAGGATTCATTCTATTTTTCACCACTATTTGCATAACGATATTAATGGACATAATCTTTGAAAACAAAAGATTTTAACCTATCTTCCATCAAAGAATTGACAATATAGGCTTTAACTTTTGTATTTGTCAAAAGTCCATTCATTCTTTTATCAATACGTGAATACTTATCACGAACGACTTTACTTTTGAAAAAGTATGGGACAAACATAGTTCACGGACGTAAACACCAATATCCCATAACAAATTGCAATATAAAAAATCATAAAGATTAATACTGCAAAACATCATCCTCCAAAAAGTTTTAGAATTTAAACCAATAAACCTAAAAAAAGAACAAGAAGATGAAAAATAATAACTATGTGTAGTCACAATCATTGCTATTCAAATCACTAGTTATTATTCCAACTAAATCAAAGAGAAGACATACTAGGCAACAAATAAAACAAGCTAAGGAAAACAAACTCTCAATGCCATCCCGAGCACGAACTAAGATCATATGGACGGTTCAGAATCCTCCCGAGACAAAGAGTCTTTGAGCTTGTGGTCAACAACATTCATTGCAACATAGGAGAGGTGATTCTCTTTGCAAAGATCATTGATGTAAGACTTTATGAGACCAAGGTCAGCAGTAACCTTTTCCAACTCAGTTTTCAATGCATCAAGATCTTTCAGAGTAGCAATGAGCTCATGTTTTGCTTCCCCAAAGTACTTAAGAAAGTCATGAACAACTTCAGCAGAAATCATATCATCCTTTTCAGCATCCTCATGAACATAGGCAAAATAACATGAAGCATTCAGATGATCTTCATCTACAAGGTTTCTCTTCTTCTTGGAATCAACAAAAACACCTTTGTCGAGGAATCCTCTTGCAAAACCACCATAGCAAGATGAAGAAGAAGATATTCTTGACATCCCAGAAACCAACCTAGAGTATGCGTATATGAATTTTGCAACTCAATAGGTAAGTATATTAGGGTTTCCTGAGGAAGGGATTTTAGGGTTTAAACAGTTGACTCGTGCCAGAACATGGATACCCGTTCGAGTGCAACATTACCTAGAAAAGAAAGGCCCACAAACAGAACTTTTACTACAACCGAGATTAAAACTCAGTAAACTCAATTAGGAAAGCAAGTCAGAGTGGTTATAGCAAGGACCATGAAAAAAAAAACTTTCTAACAACGAGAAACAACATTTTAGAGCAAAACCAATACTTTAAGTCAAACAGGTCTGCAATCAAAAGTTTAGCTATAGACGATAAGAAAATATCTCAACTTATCAGACGTAAAAACCAAAACTATACCTAATTATTAACACATCTTACTCAAGAGGATTTTTATGAGTAATCTCTTTAAACCTTGTGATTAATTAGCACAAGTATGATCTACACGCTCATCAATAGATTTGTTTTTATGATCAAGTCTCTTTTTCCTCCTGAATCTAGAGAGGGACTCCTTTTTATGTGAGAAATTATCATAAAACTTACTGTCATCAAAATATGAGACATAGTTTGAGTTCTTACCAGAAGCATTTTGGTTTTAGGAGGAAGACAACCTGTTGATGAATTCTTTATACCCTTCAATTATCTTTTTCAGATTATATCTCATTTCATCATTTTTTCTTCTTTCTTCTGAACTTCCTTTCTCAACAGGAGCAGCGTTATTTCCAGAGACCACGGCATGATCTTCCTTTAGACGATGTTTATTAAGATGTCTGTTTTGTTCTTGAGTGTTCGAGGAACTCATTAAACTGACTTTCTTGGTAACATACACAGGGTAGGTACGAAAACCAATAGGTTTAGTCATACGAATGTCAATTACACCTTTAAGAATTAAATCTAAGGTGTGTTGAAGTTGAACCAAATATGTATAATCAAAGTCTATATATGTAGCATACGGCTTCCTCAAAGAGTAGGAGATAGAGTAGATATACTTTTGAGTGATAGATAAGTTCAAGTCTTCACATACCTTTTTGTCGAGAAGTTCCACCGGATCCTTGAGTAGTTCTTCTTCTTGTATGATGAATCTCCATGAAGTCCTTGAGCTCAACTACACTTTCTATCCTAGTCCGAGACTTAGCTATAATAGACTAGAAATAATTTTGATCACTAACATTGAAAAACATGCTTGAGATAGCAACCATGCGAGTTCGACCGAGCAATGCTCTAACAATATGATTGCATCTAAAAAGTTGATATATGTTTTATTTTGGTCATGAAGTGTCTCCATGGAAATTTCATTAGGATCCCACTAGTTTTCGCACCTTTGGCAATTTTATTGACAAATGGGGAGAATTAATGTGTAATTCACACTACAATTACATATGGTTTTCGGATCATTATGTAAGAGGGGGGGGGGGGGGGGGGGTTTCATGTGAGATGAAGTATTGACTAAGGGGGAGTGATACATATCACCACAGTATTGTTGTCAAAGTTGTGATACAATTGAACTTTGATGTTGTGTAATAATACTATGGCACTGTGTAAAAATGATTGAGAGCTTTTGTTTTCTCATTGTTATGGCTACGGACCTTCAACAACGATGATGCTGAGTTGAATATCTTTGGAATCATTGGAGTACTTGGAAGTGATGAAGATTTCAAGTAATGTTGAAGAACCAAGGATATCATGCATGTGGAAGAGAAGCTGCAAAGTTTATTTATTTTGTATTCCATATATATTGATAGTTTTTCGCTAAATTTGACAAAGGGGGAGATTGTTATAGCACTTCTCGGTCGAACTCGCAAGCATTGCTATCTCAAGCTTGTTTGCAAGTTTAGTTGCCAAAACTATAAGTCTTGATTTCTAGTCTACTTATAGCTAAGTCTCGGACTAGGATATAAAGTGTAGTTGAGCTCCAGACTCCACGACGCTCATCGCAAAGAGGAAGAACTATATGTATGCATACATTTGGTTCTCGGTTTTGTACTTATACACTAATGTGAAAACATACTATATGCTTATATCCAAAGATGGTTACATGTTCTAAACTCTTTATTTCAATCATTGAAACATTCTTAGAGGATGTTATATAGTGGTTATTCACACACTATTTTTCATCAAAGCGATTTTCAAGAGATTAAAACAATCAACATGACTTTCATCACTTGTAAAGATGAACTTGGAAAATGTGTATAATCGAAGTCTATATAGAAATACGACTTTTGCCTCAAGATAGGAGATAGACTTTTTAGTGATAGATAAGTTCAAGTCTCCACATACCTTTTAGTCGATGAGGTTCCACCAGTTCCTTGAGTAGTTCTTCGCCTTTGCATGATGAACACCATGGAGTCTAGAGCTCAACTAAACTTTATATCCTAGTCCGAGACCTAGCTATAAGTAGACTAGAAATCAAGACTTATAGTTTTGGCAACTAAACTTGACAAACAAGCTTGAGATAGCAACGCTTGCGATTTCGACCGAGCAGTGCTCTAACAATCTCCCCCTTTGTCAATTTTAGTGACAAAACTATCAATACATATGAAATACAAAATAAATAAACTTTGGGTCTTCTCTTCCACATGCATGATCTCCCTGGTTCTTCAACATTGCTCGAAATCTTCGTGACTTTCAACTACTCCAATGATTCTAAAGATATTCAATACAACATCATCGTTGTTAAAGATCCGTAGTCATAACAATGAGAAAACAGTTGCTCTCAATCATTGCTATACAGTTCATAGTATTATTACAAAACATCAAAGTCCAATTGTATCACAACTTTGACAACAATACTATAGTGATATGTACCACTCCCCCTTAGTCAATACTTCATCTCACATGAAAACCACTCCCCCTTAAGTAATGATCTGAAAACCATATGTATTTGTAGTGTGAACTACACATTAATTCTCCCCCTTTTTGTCAATAAAATTGGCAAAGGTACGAAAACTAGTGGGATCCTAATGGAATTTCCATAAAGACACTTCATGACCAAAAGAAAGCACATATCAACTTTTTAGATGCAATTATATAGCCGAAAATAAATGCATTCATCAAGGAGTTTATAAAGATACAAGATAACCCCTATAATATTTCACAGGCGCACTCCCCGCAAAGATTTGGCAATTAAGCACAAGTTCAATTAAGAACTCTCCCCATAAAATGTCATTCCCGAGAGAACATCAAGAGCGACCTTACTTTCACAAGAAAAGAAGGATTTCTTTGGACATAACAAATCACATGAAACATGAATTTGTATCCAAAATACTCAATTAAATTAACCACAAGAGAAACCATGATTAATTTAATCGGAAATGCTCAACATAAGAGAACTTATGGAGTCGCACAGTATTTACATAAAATATGGATCATGGGAGATCAATATTGCGGAATAAACAAATATTCATTCTATCTTTCATCACTATCTGCACAATGACATACAATAGACTTAATCTTTGTAAACAAAAGATCATCCTTTCTTCCATCAATATTTGCATAATGACATAAAAATCTTAACTTTCGTTTGTCAAAAGTTCATTCAATATTTTATCAATACTTGCATCTCGACATACGACAGACTTAACTTTTGACTAAGTATGTGACAATCATAGTTCACGGACGCAAACACACATATCCCATAACAAATTGCAATATATAAAACCATAAAGATTAATACTGCAAAAATCATCTTCCAAACAAACTTTAGAATTTAAATAAATAAATCTAAAAACATTGCAAGATGAAAATCGTTGGACATAGCTATGTGTAATCACAATAATGGCTATTCCAAACTCTAGTTATTCTTCTTAAAAACACAAGAATAAAATTCTCATAAGAACATTTCCTAGACAAAATCAAAACAGAATCTAAATCCCAAACAAAACCGATAAAACATGAAAGATTGATCATCATCTTGATAATAGGAAACCATAAGAGTAGCTTGAATCTTATCCATGTCATCCTTAATTTCAGGGAACTTAGTAGCAATCACAAGTAATTGTTCTTGGACACACCTTACCTTGGCACTAATATTATCAACACCTTTAAGAATTTGTTGAAGAAGATTCATGGAGGAAGTATCACATGAGCCATCAAGGTTGTCACATCTTTTTCTCTTGCAAGCATTCTCCTTCATACGTTTGAAAGTACATGGACCAACTAGCTTGGGAGTTCCAATGGAGTTGCCGATTGGAGCAATAGAGAAGGTGCGACAAATTTTCTCAATCAAGCATGGATAACCTAACTTCTTGTTGGGGGATGTCATTGATAGCATTTGATAAATGATAAACCCACAAATGTCGAGACTTGGAGTTTCCAACTCAAGGAAATAGATCAACTACGCAAACTCACAGCTCCAACGAGAATTCTCAATCGTGGAGGGACAATGATTAGATATACCAAGTTTTCCAAAGGACATCAAGGAAAGACTAAGACTATTGGTATGAAATTTCCCAATATTCCAATCAACACTCTTACCACAAAGACCATGAAAGATGGTTTCATATGATGGTCTTTCATCACTTGGTCTAGGAAGGCGAAAATTACCCAAAGGAATTCTAGTAATCCTTGAAATTAACTATCTATTAACAAGAATCCTTTTTCTATTTATCATTGAAAAAGCGGGAGTCTAACAAACACACCCAATATTTCGCTTATAAATCTGTATGGACAAACTTCAATATACTTTCTAGAGAATCAACTAGATAGTCAGACTCAATCTAGATAAAAGTATATCAAAGAGTTTTTATCTCTATCTCTCGATTTAAATCTTACTCAAGCAAACTGCGAGTCTCAATTTAAATACAAGAGAGATAAACTTGGATGGTACCAAAGACCAATATCCAAGTGTCAATTAATTTAAATCAACAACCAAAAGGTCGGATATTCTAATTGATTGAACAACGCACAACCTGTATTATTTCAATCATATAGACAAATATAATGCGGAAAACAAATAACACAAACACCAGAAATTTTGTTAACGAGGAAACCGCAAATGCAGAATAACCCGGGGACCTAGTCCATATTGAACACACACTGTATTAAGCCGCTACATACACTAGCCTACTCCAAACTAACTTCGATATGGACTGTAGTGGAACCCAAACCAATCTCACACTGATCCAAGGTTCAATTACGGTCCTACGTCTCTGATCCCAGCAGGATGCTACGCACTTGATTCCCTTAGCTGATCTCACCCACAACTAAGAGTTGCTACAACCCAAAGTCGAAGACTTTAATACACAAATCTGTATCACACAGAAAATTATACAATAATAGATAAATCCGTCTCCCACGAATATACCTACGAGTTTTGTTCCGTCTTTTGATAAATCAAGGTGAAAAGGAACCAATTGATAATCCGGACTTATATTCCCGAAGAACAGCCTAGTATTATCAATCACCTCACAATAGTCTTAATCGACGCAGCGAAAAAAGATATTGTGGAATCACAAACGATGAGACGAAGATGTTTGTGATTACTTTTTATCTTTCCTATCGGAGATATAAATCTCAAGCCAATTATTACAATTATACTCGTACGATAGAAACAGCAAGATCAGATCACACAACTACAAGAAAAGTAGTATCGGTCTGGCTTTACAATCCCAATGAAGTCTTTAAGTCATTAACCTGGTTTAGAAGAAGAAACAAAAGGTTAAATGAGAGTCGACTCTAGCTTAGAAAAACTAGTATCACACAGAATGTGTGGGGATTATTTTTCCCAATTGTTAGAATTCTCCCTTATATAGTCTTTCAAATCAGGGTTTGCAATCAATGTTAGCTTGATAACAAAGCATTCAATATTCACCGTTAGATGAAGACCTGATTAGATTCAAGATAATATTTATCAACCGTTAGATTGAAAACATAGCTTGTTATACACAAATGAAATGCATGTTCATGGGCTTTGTGTAACCGTACCCAAACTTGTACATTAGTTAGTTCAACAATAGTTAACCAAATGGTTAGCCATATGATCATTTTCATATCAACCATATTCTTCTTCACCATAACTAGTTCAAATGACTCAAATGAACTAGTTAGAGAGTTGTTCAATTGCAAGGAAATCTCATGTACTACAAAAGACACAATTGAAGCAAAAACGATTTGATTCACTTTAATCTCTTTATGAACTCTATAGCCACGGTTTACAATTGCATTCCTTAGTTTATAAAGATAAGTTCACTAAACATCGTTTTTAGGCATAACCTACTCAAGTTTGCGGACTGGGTTCGCCGACTTAAGTTCCCGGATGGAGTTTACAAACTCCAGCAAAAGTTCTCGGGTTTGAGAACTTCGCCAGTTCGCGGACTGAGTTCGCGGACTTATCTCATGCACTACTCCGGTTCACTTGATCAACAAAGTTTGCAAACTTCGGTTCAATCAATAAGGACTTATACATATATGTGTTTCCACAACAATGCTTATATCCTCCAAATGGTTATATAGTCTAAACTCTCATTTCAATCATTGAAACATTCTCAGAGGACGTTATATAGTTGTTATTCACAAACTAATTTTCGTCAGAGCAATTTTCAAAGTGATTGAAACATAACATGACTTTCGTCATTGGTAAAGATGAACTTGCCTAAAGCGAAAACTTTACCAACACATATTTCGAGAAATAGATAGGCGAGGTTAACTCGGCTCGAAATACCAAATGTGTATAATCTAAGTCTATATAGCAAAACGACTTTTGTCTCAAGATAGGAGATAAATAGACTTTTGAGTGATAGATAAGTTCAAGTCTCCACATACCTTTTAGTCGATGAAGATCCACCAGTTCCTTGAGTAGTCCTTCGTCTTGTATGATGATTGCCATGGAGTTCTTGAGCTCAACTACAGTTTTTATCTTAGTCCGAGACCTTAGCTATAGTAGACTAGAAATCAAGACTTATAGTTTTGATCACTAACATTGACAAACATGCTTGAGATAGCAACGCATGCGAGTTCGACCGATCAATGCTCTAACAATCTCCTCCTTTGTCAATATTAGTGACAGAACTATCAATACATATGAAATACAAAAAAATATATAAATAAACTTTTGTAGCTCCTATTCCACATACCTAATCTTCAACATTACTCGAAATCTTCGTCACTTCTAAGTACTCCAATGATCCCAAAGGTTGTAAGTTTAGCTCATCGTTGTTGAAAATCCGTAGCTATAACAACGAGAAAACAAGAGTTCTCGATCATTGTTATACAGTGTCATAGTATCATTACACAGAGTCAAAGTTCAATTGTATCAAAACTTCAACAACAATACTATGGTTATATGTCACTCCCCCTTAGTTAATACTCCATCTCATATGGAAGCCACTCCCTCTTACACAATGATCTGAAAACCATATGTATTTGTAGTGTGAACTACATATTAATTCTCCCCCTTTTTGTCAATAAAATTGGCAAAGGTACAAGAACGGGATCCTAATGAAATTTCCAAACGAGACATTTCATGACCAAAAGAAAGCATATATCATCTTATTTAGATGCAATCATAAAGGTGAAGCTAAATGGATTCATCAAGGAGTTTAAAGGTACAAGATAACCCCTATAATATTCCACATCCGCACTCCCCACAAAGATATGGCAATTAAGCACAAGTTCAAAAGAACTCTCCCCCATAATATGTCATTCCCGAAAGAACAACAAGAGCGACCTTAATTTCAAAGAGAAAAGAAGGATTTCTTTGGATATAACAAATCACATACAAGTATGAATTTCAATTCAAAATATTCAATTAAATCAACCATAAGAGAACCCATGATTAACTTAATCGAAAATGCTCAACACAAGTAAACTTATGAAGACTTAAAAACACTCAATTAGATTAATCACAAGAGAACCCATAATTAATCTAATCGAAATACACAACTAAACTAATCACAAAAGTAATCAATTTAATTGGTCATGCTCGACACAAAGTATCTCATGGAACAACAACTATGCCAAAACAATGACTCAGTCGACAGAGCTCAACATAAGACACCTTATGGGACAACACAGTATGTACACAAAAATATGGATCAGGGAAGATCAATACTGCAGAATAATCAAGGACTCATTCTATTTTCCATCACCATTTGCACAATGACATCCAATAGACATAATCCTTGAACACAAAAGATTTTAACCTATCTTCCATCAAAAATTGACATAATAGGCTTAACTTTTGTATTTGTCAAAAGTCAATTCATTATTTCATCAATACATACATATCAACTCACGAACGACTTTACTTTTGACAAAGTATGGGACAATCAAGCTCACGGGTGTAAACATACATATCCCATAACAATATTGCAATATATAAAACCATAAAGATTAATACTGCAAAAATCATCTTCCAAACAATTTAGAATTTAAACTAATAAATCTAAAAACATGAAGATGAAAACGTTGGGCATAGCTATATGTAATCACAATAATGGCTATTCCAAACTCTAGTTATTCTTCTAAGCAAAACAAGAAAAAATAAAAGATTTACTAGGAAATAAGACCTTTAAAGAATTCTTTATCGTCCCCGAACTCCTTGTCGTCAACCGCCATTGGAACATAAGGTTCATTAAGATAGGAGTTTATATCAATAAACCTTCTTGGATGATGTTGTCGAACCAGGGCCTTCTGAATCTCATGAGTGTTATATACAAAAGCCTTTATTTGTTGAATCTTCTTTCGCATCTCCTTCAACACATCAAGAACATCAGAAAACTTCTGATAATTTGACGAAACAGCTCTTGGCTTCCTCACATTCCTTTTTTTCCTTTTCAATGTTGGAGATAATGGAGATTTTTAGTTTTACTTCGTGATTGATGGCTTAACAATCATATTAACATCTTTTCCATCAGAAGACATCATGCTTGGAGTATCCATAAACATGTGGGTTGGTGAGAGGAAATCACAATTTTCTCCACAAGTAGTCTTGAGACAAAAAGAGGTTACATAGAAGGGAAAAGGAATGTAGTGTTTCGAAACCTTTAAACAGGTTTGTACACGACCAACTCACAACCCTATGAAGAGTAGAATTGTCGATAATAACCCTCTTTTATTGATAGACGGGAGTTCCTAAAAGAACAAAGAACAGAAAAGAAGAAAAAACTTTTCCTAAAGCCTGAGAGGTACAAAATCATTGTCTCTATTGATCATGTACATGAGACAAGATTTCAAAGACAACACAATCAAGTTGCGTTGTGGTGAACAACAATTTTTCCACCATTTCCCTCTTGAGAGGAATCCACGGACCTCTGTCTATCAAAAAGACTTGACCATACTTTCTTCTCTAATGGTCTTGGTTTATCCTTGAAAACTAACTTCTTAGACGAAGATAAAATCCTACATACCTCAGCGGTCTTCTGAGCAATTTTAAGCTTCCTTGCTAAATGATTTTCTCTTCGTTGAAGTTTGTTGACGTGCCTTCGTTGGTATTTGTAC
Organism: Papaver somniferum; assembly: GCF_003573695.1. NCBI lineage: Eukaryota > Viridiplantae > Streptophyta > Magnoliopsida > Ranunculales > Papaveraceae > Papaver > Papaver somniferum. The sequence continues at coordinate 171,799,958 of NC_039365.1, forward strand.
TTGTAACACCTTGATAGTTCATGACCCTTTAACGAACAATAAGAACACGTCAATTTAGGATAAAAATCAGGCTTTTGAGATGTGCAAGCAGCTAGGCACATGGTGGAACCTGAAACATTACAAACAGAGTTTCCAAAGGATGGGTCAACTTTATCTTCCAGAATAGTTGGATTATCTTCTGAAAGAATATATCAAGATTGATGTATGTATTGCTACAAATATCAAAATCAATATTTTCACCAAGAAGTGCAACACTTGATTTCTCGTCTTCGTTAGACTCATAGTTGTCAGACATTCAATCAAGAGTTGCAGCAAGACCTTTGTTCCCAATGTATTTTCTAAGATTTGGACACTTGTTTGCAAAATGACCAAATCCTTTACACTTAAAGCACTGAGGCACATCCTCCTCATCAGTTTCATCAATATCCCTATTTTTAGGAGGAACACGATTATGAGGTTTGACTGATACCTTAGGCTTATCTCTGGAGAACCATTTACTTCTCTTCAGAAGAAGATCCCTAAACTGTCTTGTGATTATCGAGACTAATTTTCCAAGATCTTCGTCTGATGAATCTGTCCCAGAGTGATCATCTTCAGAGATATACACTTTTTTACTTTAATCAAGTAATTTAGTGTCCTTTAGTGCTTTGAACGCAACATCCTTAGATTTGGATGTATATTCGTGATCAAAGATCTTAAGCTTCTCAACCAGTGTATTTCTGTAGAGATTATCAAGGTTATTTCCCTCAACGATGGCATGCTTCTTATAATCGTATTTTAATGGCAGCGATCTGAGAATTTTCATCACAATGTCCTTTTCAGGAATAGTCTTACCCAATGCAAAAGATGCATTAACAATTTCAGACACTTTGTGATTAAACTCATCAAATGTTTCTTCATCTTCCATACGAAGGTTTTCCCAATCGGAATTAAGGTTTTGAAGCCTAGCTTCATTTTCACTGGAATTTCCTTCGAAAATGGTTTCTAAGATATCCCAAGCTTCTTTACACTTTGTGCAATTAGACACATGGTGCTGAAGATTTGGGGTAATGGCATGTATAATGGCATTCAAACTGTCGGAATTTTTCTTTGCAGCATTTATCTCGGCAGGGGTGTATTCACCAATGTCCTTGGGAACGTTTACATCTCTAACTACCACAAAGGGAGCATTATATCCATTAACTACATATACCCATGATTGAAAATCACTTGCTTGAAGAAAAGCTCACATAACAATTTTTCAACCATAAGTAATTAGAGTCATCGGAGACTGGTGGTACATTTATTGAGATAGCACCTATGTCCATACATAGAGTCAGATCGCTACAAACACAGACTTGTAAGGTCTTAAACGTGTTTGCCTGCTCTAATACCAATTGAAAAAGCAGGGGTCTAACAACCACACCCAATATTTCGCTTAGAAATCTGTATGGACAAATTCCAATATACTTTCTAGAGAATCAACTAGACAGTCAGACTCAATCTAGATAAAAGTATATCAAAGAGTTTTTATCTCTATCTCTCGATTTAAATCTTACTCAAGCAAACTGCGAGTCTCAATTTAAATACAAGAGAAATAAACTTGGATGGTACCAAAGACCAATATGCAAGTGTCAATCAATTTAAATCAACAACCAAAAGGTTGGATATTCTAATTGATTGAACAACGCATAACCTGTATTATTTCAATTATATAAACAAATTTAATGCGGAAAAGAAATAACACAGACACCATAAATTTTGTTAACGAGGAAACCACAAATGCAGAAAACCCCCGGGACCTAGTCCATATTGAACACACGCTGTATTAAGCCGCTACAAACACTAGCCTACTCCAAACTAACTTCGGTCTGGAATGTAGTTGAACCCCAACCAATATCACACTGATCCAAGGTACAATTATGCTCCTACATCTCTGATCCCAGCAGGATGCTACGCACTTGATTCTCTTAGATGATCTCACCCACAACTAAGAGTTGCTACGACCCAAAACCGAAGACTTTAATAAACAAATCTGTATCACACAGAAAAGTCTACGATAATAGATAAATCCGTCTCCCACGAATATACCTACGAGTTCTGTTCCGTCTTTTGATAAATCAAGGTGAACAGGAACCAATTGATAATCCAGACTTATATTCCCGAAGAACAACCTAGTATTATCAATCACCTCACAATAGTCTTAATCGACGCAACGAAAAAAGATATTGTGGAATCACAAACGATGAGACGAAGTTGTTTGTGATTTCTTTTTATCTTGCCTACCGGAGATAGAAATCTCAAGCCAATTATTACAATTGTATGATGAGCACGAAAGTGCGACGCATGTTCACCCATAACTACATTAGCTATGACTCATTTTATCACTAGTTATCTTGTTTTAAGTATTTTCTAGGAAATAAACATTTTTGGAAATTTCGGCTCGAAAGTTGATAAAGGCACCTGGAGGACACATGTTATTCGGACTCTCAATGTTGGTTAAGGGGCACCTCAATTACTAAGGGGACCCCATTTTCTAAGGGGCATCTTCTTTACTATTTGGAACCTACGGCTATTCGCAACCCAGTTCAGGATAGGGGGCATCCATCTTCATCATTCAAATTATGGAAATTGGCGGGAAACTTTTGCAGTGGATGAACAGAATTACGGTTAGTGATTTTGGCGTGTGTTAAGGAGATTCAATGGATGAAACTGTTTTGGATGACTTGAATCAGATTAGGAGGCATGGTATGAGCTTCAGAATCAACTGGATTTGGCTGTAAAGTCGTGTGGAAGAAAAACAGGGAAGTGCATCTTTTAAACCCGATTACCCCTGTTTTGGATTTGGAGGATTTTTAGGAAGATTCAAGTGCTACGATCTATTGTATTGGGCATGTTTCTGTTAATCAGGACCGATAATTCCATCAAACTCGAAGAACTTGGGCTGGATAATCATTGGGAAGTAAAAAAGGAAGTGAGAGAAAGCTCAAGTTTCTCCAGCATTTTGTCTGTGAAGGTTTGTGGAGTTATTTAGAGAGATTATTGGCTTGCATTGGATTGGTATAATCCTGTTGCGAGGAAACAGGAATGGTAAGTCCATCAGAATTGCAGAAATTGGGCCGCAACATGAACTCGAAGTTAAACAGGGGAGTAAAAGAAAATTCGGGTTTTCCTGTGGAATATGCGTGGAGATTTCATACCTGCACGAGTCTACAACGCTTATCAAACTCTTCTATATCGTGTATGGTGTGTGTTTGAATCAAATCAATGCGTGGTGGAGATTAAAGAGGTAAGAAAATATTCCTGAGAATATTTTCTTTAACGCCGAGTAATGAAGGATTATTGGAGTAATGAGCGAGATTTTTTCTTCCTGTGAGGCTATATAAGGTGTTGAGAAGTCATAGAATGGACCATCAAGAGTTGGGAGAGGCTACAGAGCTGAAGAGGAGAAGTTGCAGTAACTTCTCTGCTGCTGCGGAGAGGTAGAAGACGAAGAACACAGACGACGCTACAGGTCTGTCATTTTACAACTGTCACAGTTCAAGACTTAGTGACAGTTTTTCTAGGACAGTTTCCTAATATAGTTTCTGTAACAGATGATTTGCAAATTGTAATGGTGAGTTTGTAACGCCTGTTAAACGTTGCAAATTCCTGGTTTATGTTATTTTTCTCCTTTTCTTCATTGTAAACACCATTTGAGCTATATAAAAAATATTTTGAGAGTGTCTACATCATGAGTAGCTAAACCCCAACACTAGGACGACGGAGGAAGTCTAATTTCATACATGGGTAAAATTATTTTATTCTCTATATGATTTTTTCACTAATTAAAATAGAATTATGATTTTGATTAATTAGTTGTCATTTCATTTGATGGGTCATGCTTGCTTAGATGTTTTGATGTCCCATACTTAGGATTTACAACTAATATTTTGAGAATCTATCTTGGAAAAAATAAGAGTCCATGTTTTTATTTATTGAGTTAGAATTGTTGAAGAATAAATAATTGAACTTGATGATATGAATTCGGTGAAATCCTAGTCCCAGTAACTCTCGCTTTTGTTTACTATTTTCATTAAATCTTTAAATTTAATCTTCACAAGTCTTAGAGTTCGAATCTTATTTACTACAACAACTTTGAAAAAGCTTATCATTGTACTCGTACGATAGAAACAACAAGATCAGATCACACAACTACAAGAAAAGTAGTATCGGTCTGGCTTCACAATCCCAATGAAGTCTTTAAGTCGTTAACCTGGTTTAGAAGAAGAAACCAAAGGTTAAAGGAGAATCGACTCTAGCTTAGCACAACTAGTATCACACAGAATGTGTGGGGATTAGTTTTCCCAGTTGCTAGAGTTCTCCCTTATATTGTCTTTCAAATCAGAGTTTGCAATCAATGTTAGCTTGGTAACAAAGCATTCAATATTCACCGCTAGATGAAAACATGATTAGATTCAAGCTAATATTTATCAACCGTTAGATCGAAAACATAGATTGTTATACACAAATGAAATGTACGTACCTGGGCTTTGTGTAACCGTACCCAAACTTGTACATCAGTTGGTTCAACAATAGTTAACCAAATGGTTAGGCATATGATCACTTTCATATCAACCATATTCTTCTTCACCATAACTAGTTCAAATGACTCAAATGAACTAGTTAGAGAGTTGTTCAATTGCAATGAAATCTCATGAACTACACAAGACACAATTGAAGCAAAAAATTTGATTCACTTGAATCGGTTTATGAACTCTATAGCCACGGTTTGCAATTGCATTCCTTAGTTTATAAATATAAGTTCACTAAACATCGTTTTTAGACATAACCTACTCAAGTTCGCGGACTTAAGTTCCCGGATGGAATTTACAAACTCCAGGAAAAATTCTCGGGTTTGAGAACTTCGCCAGTTCGCGGACTGAGTTCGCGGACTTCACGCACTACTCCGGTTCACTTGATCAACAAAGTTCGCAAACTTCGGTTCAAGAAATAAGTAATTATACATATATATATTTACACAACAATGCTTATATCCTCCAAATGGTTGTATAGTCTAAACTTTCATTTCAATCATTGAAACATTCTCAGAAGACGTTATATAGTTATTATTCACAAACTATTTTTCGTCAGAGCAATTTTCAAAGTGATTGAAACATAACATGACTTTCATCACTAGGCAAAGATGAACTTGGCTAAAGTGAAAGCTTTACCAACACATATTTCGAGAAATAGATAGGCGAGGTAAACTCGGCTCGAAATACCAAATGTGTATAATCTAAGTCTATATAGCAAAACGACTTTTGTCTCAAGATAGGAGATAAATAGACTTTTGAGTGATAGATAAGTTCAAGTCTCCACATACCTTTTAGTCGATGAAGATCCACCAGTTCCTTGAGTAGTCCTTCGTCTTGTATGATGATTGTCATGGAGTTCTTGAGCTCAACTAGACTTTTTATCCTAGTCCGAGACCTTAGTTATTGTAGATTAGAAATCAAGCCTTATAGTTTTGATCATTAACATTGAAAAACATGTTTGAGATAGCAACACATGCAAGTTCGACCGAGCAATGCTCTAACAATCATGGTTTTGAATTCCATGTCATCAAGATTAATATCATGGATGTTAGCATAGAAAGTTTTTGTGAGAGTATCAAAACCTTCACCATGACCATTAAAGATGTTACCAAGATTGAATCTTTCAAAACAAATCAAATCCTCTTTATGCCCACTAGTGAAATCCAACTTCTTTTCTAGAATAAACCCATTAGAAGAAATTATTTCAAAAACCTTCTCACAAGAATCATTGACAAATCTAATTATAATGGAATTTTGATCTATTAGTAAGATCATGCTAGAAGAAGATGAAGAACCAAGTTTTTTGAATCGTCTTTTGAAACCTTGAAATTCTTCATGAGATCCTAAAAAAACAAGAGACTAGTGGAAGAGATGACTTACTTGATATGTTTCTTGAAAAACCATTTACACGTTTTGACCTTCAAAGATGATTAATGGAGAAACCATAGAAACCCTAAAAACGTTCACGAACGCGGACAAGGTGGGACGAAGAGGAAAGTACGTGTACTGCTTCATTTATATACCCAAGAATGGGATTTGACCCGTTCATGAACCGCGACCCACAAAAGGAATGTAGTATTTCTTAGGTGTTTCAAACACAAAGGTTATGTAACCTGTGAAGGCACACAAATGTCCAACATGACAATACAGTAGAAAAGAAAAATTAACCCAGGTATAAACAAATCAAACCGTTTCTTGCCCCATCTCAAGATATATACAAATGGAGTTATTCCAAAAACTTACCGAGTGGCAAGATGTGCAGAGAGATTCTCATGCACCATTTTCGGTTGATATTTGTGAACTGTACCAATGGTATGATCATAGTAATGATAATAATCAGGGCTAATAGTGCTTTTTAACTTTCTTTTCATATGACCTGAAAGGAGATTTTTTTGATATCTTAAACCTAGGGCTGCACAAAACCGACTCAACCCACTAACCCAATCCATACCCGCCTGAAAAGTCTACATGAATAGATAAATATGTCTCCCACAGAAATACCTACGAGTTTTGTTCCGTATTTTGATAAATCAAGGTGAACAGGAACCAATTAATATACCGGACTTATATTCCTGAAGAATAGCCTAGAAATATCAATCACCTCACAATAATCTTAATCGACTGGCGAAACAAGATATTGTGGAATCACAAATGATGAGACGAAGATGTTTGTGACTACTTTTCTAGCTTACCTATCGGAGAAATTAATCTCGAGCCAACTTTACAATTGTACTCAATACAATAGAAACAACAAGATCAGATCACGCAACTACAGAGAAAATAGTTGGGTCTGGCTTCACAATCCCAATGAAGTCTTCAAGTCGTTAACCTACAGGGTCTCGATAGAAACCTAAGGTTAAAGGATAATCGACTCTAGCTTATACAATTAGTATCACACAGGAGGTGTGGGGATTAGGTTTTCCAGTTGCTAGAGTTCTCCTTTATATAGTCTTCAAATCAGGGTTTGCAATCAATGCTACCTTGGTAACAAAGCATTCAATATTCGTCGTTAGATAAAAACCTGATTAGATTCAAGATAATATATTTAAACCGTTAGATCGAATCTTAGCTTGTTATACACAAATGAAATGCACGTTCATTTAGGTTTGTGTAACCGTACCCAAACGTGTACACCTAGTTGGTTCAACAGTAGGCAACCAAATGGTTAGCCATATGAGCACTTTCATATTAACCTTATCCATATTCACCATAACTAGTCCAAATGACTCAAATGAACTAGTTCTAGAGTTGTTCAATTGTTTAGATCTTATAGAAGTATACAAGACACAATCGAAGCAAAATTGGTTTTGATTCACTCGAATCGATTCATGAACATTATAGCCACGGTTTGCAAATTATATTTCATATTATATAAAAAATTTAGTTCATGAAAAAACAAATTTTAGAAAGTAACACACTTAACTATGCGTACGAGTATGCGTACTTAAGTAATCGGATTTGAGTTTGTTTTGGTTTTCAAATTCAGCAGAAATTCACGGACATGAAATTTCCGCTAGTATGCATATGGGTACGCATACTTAGGTAACCGGATTGAGTTGGTTTTGATTTCCAAACTCAGCAGAAATTCACGGTCGTGAACTTCCGCCAGTATGCGTACGGGTACGCATACTTACCCAGTCTCCATCAACCATTTAGTACACACACAAGTATGCATACATTTGGTTCCCGGTTTTGTACTTATAAACTTATGTGCGTACACACTATATGCTTATATCCAAAGATGTTTACATGTTCTAAACTCTTTATTTCAATCATTGAAACATTCTTAGAGGATGTTATATAACGGTTATTCACACACTATTTTTCATCAAAGCGATTTTCAAGAAACTGAAACAATCAACGTGACTTTCGTCACTTGTAAATATGAAATTGGCCAAAGCGAAAGCTTACTAACACATATTTCGAGAAATAGATAAGCGAGATAAACTCGGCTCGAAATAGCAAATGTGTATAATCGAAGTCTATACAGCAATACAACTTTTGTCTCAAAATAAGAGATAGAGTAGATAGACTTTTGAGCGATAGATTCAAGTATCCACATACCTTTTAGTCGATGAAGTTCCACCAGTTCCTTGACTAGTTCTTCGTATTTGCATGATGAACGTCGTGGACTCTAGAGCTCAACTACACTTTCTATCCTAGTCCAAGACTTAGCTATAAGTAGACTAGAAATCAAGACTTATAGTTTTGGCAACTAAACTTGACAAACAAGCTTGAGATAGCAACGCTTGCGAGTTCGACCGAGCAGTGCTCTAACAAGATGGATGCAAAAAGGAAAACAAAGTTAAACAGGGCAAGGTTATTGAGTTTCACGTGAACCCTGTTTTCATAACTTGCTATCATGTTGTTGATCATGGAAACACACTTCCATTTCATATGTCATCTCAACTGGCAGGAAATCTTCTTCGAGATTTTGAGGTCGTACGTGAACAACTTGGAATTGCAACAAAGAATCTTGAATTTCTAAAAAACTAACTGAAGAAAGCAACTGATGAACTTGTTTATGTTCGATCTCTGGTTGTTGGTCATGTATGGTGACTCTCAGTTGTGTTCTTCCTAGGAGTTATTTTGTCTAGGAAACTTCTTATGAGAATTTATTCTTGTGCTTTAAGAAGGATAACTAGGGTTTGGAGTAGCAATTATTGTGAGTACACATAACTATTTCCAACGATTTTCATCTTGCAATGTTTTTGGATTTATTTATTTAAATTCTAAAGTTTATTTTGAAGATAATTTTGCAGTATTAATCTTTATGGTTTTATATATTGCAACTTGTTATGGGATATGTGTGTTTGCATCCGTGAACTATGATTGTCCCATATTTGCTCAAAAGTTAAGTCTATCATATGTCTTTATTGATAAAAGATATAATGAACTTTTGACAACAAAAGTTCAATATATTATGTCATGATGCAAATATTGATGGAAGATAGGATGAACTTTTTTCTATAAATATTAAGTCTATCATATGCCTCTATGCAAATATTGATGAAAAATAGAATGAATCTTTGAATATTCCGCACTATTGGTCTTTCCATGATCCACATCCTTATGTAAATACCGTGCGGCTCCATAAGTTCTCTTATGTGAGCATTTTCGATTAAACTAATTATGGGTTCTCTTGTGGTTAATTTAATTGAGTATTTTGGATACAAATTCATGTTTCACGTGATTCGTTCATGTCCAAAGAAATCCTTATTTTCTTGTGAAAGTAAGGTCGCTCTTTTTGTTCTTTCGGGAATGACATTTTATGGGGGAGAGTTCTTAATTGAACTTGTGCTTAATTACTAATGTGACTACTAATTTTCCCATAGTCTACGTAATGTATATATCTCAGAGAATCGGATACTAAGTAGTATTGATATCTCAGTCGAACTAATAATGCTAAGTAATTAAAGATACCCAAGATTGTAATAATAACAAAGAACACAAATGTAAGGTAAGTGTTGCTAAGTTATCATGAGACACAAGAGATTACGTGGTTAGACTTTTGTCTACATCCACGGGGTAATGAGTGATTGTTTGTATTAAGTTGTGGTGGTTACAAATATCTTAAATGCTTCCCAAAGTAATAGAGAGAACCCAAGTTCAAGTAACTACTTAAGTTCTAAACATTAAAGATGAATAAGCTTAAGACTAGATCTTCTTCTCCTAGATATTCAATGCCCTTGTTTTTTGGTAAAGCTCGGTATTTATAGACCCTTCTGCTCCAAGTATATCTTTGTTGTCTTTGGGTCCATCGTCCCCTGATATACCTTCCGTACAAATGGTACCTTCGTTCACCGCGTGCTTCCTTCAGTCAGATTCTGCCACTTCAGCTGACCCACGTTCCTTCGGGAACTACCCAGCCTTAGTACAGATTGTACATTCGTTCACCGCAAGCCTTCGCCAGTCAGACTCTGCCAGCTCGTCTCTTTCTACGTGCCTTGGTCAAGCGTGTAGATAATGGATTGGCGCATTAAATGCTGATTGGATATGTTAGCTACCTCTGTACCTTCCCCAGCTGCCTCTCTCTAGACTAGGTTTTACTTTACCATCTTAGCCATCGAGGTATGCTTCCTCGAGATGGGATAAAACAGAGAATGAGAATGGATCCGTTGTTCCTCAGACTCCTGTGTATAGCGAAAGCTATACAGTTATCTTGTGTGCGACCACTTAAATCCGTGACACGTGCTCCGCAAAATATTGATATTCACAACCAAATCTTTGTGGGGAGTGCGGCTGTGAAATATTGTAGGAGTTTTCTTGTATCTTTATAAACTCCTTGATGAATACACTAGTTTCGGCTATGTGAAATCATCGAAACAAAGTTGATATGTTCTCTCTTGGTCATGAAGTATCTCTATGGAAATTTCATTAGGATCCCACTAGTTTTCGTACCTTTGCCAATTTATATTGACAAAAAGGGGAGGAATTAATGTGTAGTTCACACTACAAATACATATGGTTTACGAATCATTATGCAAGGGGGAGTTGTTTTCATGTGAGATGAAGTATTGACTAAGGGGGAGTGATGCATATCAACATAGTATTGTTGTCAAAGTTGTGATACAATTGGACTTTGATATTTTGTAATAATACTATGAACTGTATAGCAATGATTGAGAGCAACTGTTTTCTCATTGTTATATCTATGGATCTTCAACAACTATGATGCTGAGTTAAACACGTTCAGAATCACTGGAGTACTTGGAAGTGACGAAGATTTCGAGTAATGTTGAAGAACCAAGGAAATCAAGCATTTGGATTGAGATCTACAAAGTTTATTTATTTTGTATAGTCCATATGTATTAATAGTTTTGTCGCTAAAATTGACAAAGGGGGAGATTGTTAGAGCACTGATCGGTCGAATCGCAAGCATCTCAAGCTTGTTTGTCAAGTTTAGTTTCCAAAACTATAAGTCTTGATTTCTAATCTACTTATAGCTAAGTCTCGAATTAGGATAGAAAGTGTAGTTGAGCATTAGACTTCACGGAGTTCATCGATTGAAGACGAAGAACTACTAAGGGGATCTTGTGGAACTTCATCAACAAAAGGTATGTGGAGACTTGAACTCATATATCACTCAAAAGTCTATCTACTCTATCTCCTATTTGAGACAAAAGTCGTATAGCTATATAGACTTCAATTATGCACATTTAATATTTCGAGCTGAGTTTAACTCGCTTACATATTTCTCGAAATATCTGTTGGTAAGCTTTCGCTTTAACCAAGTTCATCTTATATTCTTGACGAAAGTCAAAAGATGATCATGTGAAAATCGTCTTGTAACATCTTACATGATTTGTGTGAGACCGTCATTTGATGTAGACTCAGAATGTTTCGTATTGATCATTCAATCACTTGAAAATTTCTTTGATGCTAATAGTTTGTGTGAGACAGTTATTTTCGTCTTCCAAGAATGTTTCAATGGTTGAAATGAGAGTTTAGAACAATTGGATATTAGCATAGTATGCGTACTTTCATATATGTAGTCCAAGTCCGGGAACCATAGTATGCATACACGTATGCGTACTGGTTGGTTTAGTGAAAGTCCGGGAACCTTGTATACATACCTCTACACGTACTGGCGTGAGGTTCAGGTCCGGGAATTTCTTCTGAGTTTGGAAGGTATGCGTACCCGTTCGCATACTGGGGAACCCAAACTTAGTCTGGGTACTTAGGTATGCGTACCCGTATGCATACCTGAGTAAGTTAAGTTCTAAAATCGGTTTGTTCATGAACTAATACATTTATATAATAAGGAATGCAATATTTTGGAAACTGTGGCTATAATGTTCATGTCTTAATTCGAGTGAATCAAAATCGATTTTTCTTCAATTGTGTCTTGTATAATTCTATGAGAATATAAACAATTGAACAACTCTAGAACTAGTTTCATTTGAGTCATTTGAAGTAGTTATGGTTAAGATGAATGAGGTTGATATGAAAGTGTTCATATGGCTAACTTCGGTTAACTATTGTTGAGCCAACAAAGGTGTACATGTTTAGGTATGGATACTCATATTTAAATGAAGTCACTTTTCATTTGTGTGTAACAAGCTAAGTTCGATCTAACGGTTGAAAGATATTAGCTTGAGTCTAATCAGGTTTTCATCTAACGTTGAATATTAAATGCTTTGTTACCAAGGTAACATTGATTGCAAACCCTGATTTGAAGACTATATAAAGGAGAAATCTAGAAACTAAGAAACCTAATACCCACACCTCATGTGTGATACTAGTTGCGACTAGAGTCGATTCTCCTTTAACCTTAGGTTTTTCACGAAACCCTATAGGTTAACGACTTGAAGACTTCATTGGGACTGTGAAGCCAGAACCAACTATTTTCTCTGTAGTTGCGTGTTCAGATCTTGTTGTTTTCTATCGTGATTGAGTACTATCTTCTTTAAGATTTGCTCGAGATTTAATCTCCGATAGGAAAGATAAAAAGTGGTCACAAACATCTTCGTCTCATCGTTTGTGATTCCACGATATCTTGTTTCGCTACCATACGATTAAGATTATTGTGAGGTGATTGATATTTCTGGGCTATTCTTCGGGAGTATAAGTTCGGTATATCAATTGGTTCCTGTTCACCTTGATTTATCAAAAGACGGAACAAAACTCATAGGTATATCTGTGGGAGACAGATTTATCTATTCAATAGACTTTTCTGTGTGAGACAGATTGGTTTATCAAGTCTTCGACTTTGGGTCGTAGCAACTCTTAGTTGTGGGTGAGATCAGCTAAGGGAATCAAGTGCGCAGAATCCGACGTTGTTCTAGAGGCGTAAGGGACGCGACTGTACCTTGATCAGTGTGAGATTGGTTAGGGCTCAACTACATTCCAGTCCGAAGTTAACTTGGAGTAGGCTAGTGTCTGTAGCGGCTTAATACATAATGGTGTTCAAATCTGGACTAGGTCCCGGGGTTTTTCTGCATTTGGGTTTCCTCATTAACAAAACTTCTGGTGTCTGTGTTGTTTCTTTTCCGCATTATATTTGTTTATATAATTCAAATATCACAGGTTGTGCGTAAGTTCAATCAATTGTGAATCCAACCTTGGGTTGTTGATTAAATTGATTGACACTTGGATATTGGTTTTTGATACCGTTCAAGTTATTTCTTATATTCAATCGGGCTCGCAAATTCCTATTTGTTTGATTGCGGATTGAATTGAGAAATAAAGATATAACTCTTTGATATATTTTTCTTAAGATTGAGTCTGACTGTCTGGTTTATTCTCTGGAAAGTATATTGGAGTTTGTACATACAGATTTCTAAGAGAAATATTGGGTGTGGTTATTAGACCCACGCTTTTTCCGTAATGGGTGTTTTGCCTCTGCAAAATTCCTCTGAGGATGTCCATATGTTCCCTGATTCCAGTTCTGGATCTGCCCATGGCATGGTCCTGTGGGTGATGCAATTACTGATGCAACTGGCACAATATTCACTTGATTTTCGTCTATAAATGTGGCCCTTCCGTAATTATTCCCATTAGAGTCCTCCGGGTTGGTCAACCTTGTCATTCTGCCATTGTCCAATGCATTTTCAATCTATGAACCCGCCTTCCATAAAGAGTGTAATGTTGGATAGTAAGATGATATCAGCCGGTTCTAATATTCATGGTTCAAACAATTCATTATAATATCTATCATCTCTTCTTCGGTTAATTTATCATCAATCTCTAACGACTTAGTCCTCCAACGTGGAAAGAATTTTGTAAATGCCTCATTGGGTTCTTGTCTGAGCGCCTCTAAGTGTTTCCAAGTAAGGGAATTTCAGTGACCAGCATAAACCGTCTCACAAACATATCAACTATATCCTTCCAAGTCAAAAATAGATTTGGGTCTATCTTCATCAACCACTTTAAGGCCATTCCGGTCAAACTTCTCTGAAACAACTTTACCAACATCCCATCACTAATTCCCAATGGTTTCAAGTACCCAACATACATACGAATATGGGTTTCGGGCACCCAGTTCCATCATATCTATCCATATCCGAAAATTTGAAGCCAGGAGGTAAACAAACATCGGGATAAGGATATAGCCCATGAGTATCTATTGTATCCTCACCTACTTTCTGCAATGTCCTTTCGATCTTTTTGAGCCTTTGGGCTAATTTTCTTTCTCGTGTTGTGGTCTCATCCATTCAAAATTTTCATTTTCAATCTCTTCAAAAATGTCCTCTTCAAAATTATTCTTTTTAACCTCTTCATAATTATGATTATTTTTGTCATTTTTCATATCATCCCCAACATGTTTTCATATGGACTCAGCAATGGCCTCGAGAGTCAACTTCTTGGTCTCGGTGTTCATCTTGGCTTTCAATTCTGTGAATTTGGTATCCAACATCTTTTGGAATTGTTCGCGCAACCAGGACAAAGCCCCAGTGTCGATATTCACTTCAGATTCCATGGTCATGTTCCTGTTTTCAAGGAAACAAAAGAATATATGGTAACACAAGGGTGCTTATGCCTTAGATTTTGTGCAACAATGAACGCAATTTACAACCAATGCACGTGCATGCAGGTTCAACTAATTCTCAGGTAAGCTTGGGTTACCTTATAAAAATATACCTTAGACGTAGTTAGACTAGCCTTCTTTTGTATCAGGCAAAGGCTTGTGGTGGTATAGCTGGTAACTCCCATAAGGCCCAAGGCACGTGTTCAGCTTACTAGCCACTTGTTTTCCTAAGAATCGGAGGTCTGACGATGCGAAATGGAATGCAAATGTGAAAATGGGTGCGTGCACGTGGAAAAAATATTTGATGGGGGCGTTTTCTGATGGGGGCATGGGGGAAAAATCATGTCTTGACACGTGTATTTGCTATAAATTGATTCCATCAAATTTTGTTTCCAAATATATAAAAAAAATGTATTTTTTTTTGAAAATACTGGTTATCTTGATTGGTGATATTTTATCCTTTATATTTTTGGTAACAGAATTTGTTAAAACAATTAATTGGAAAAACATATGTCAAGACATGATTTGTCCCCCATGCCCCCATCATAAAACGCCCCCATAAAAAATTTACTCGTGCACGTGTGTGTGTGCAAATACCGAGTACTGTAAAATCAAATCCCTAAAATCCCAATTATGTTTCACGTTAGATTCTCAAATCCCCAGTGAAGTCGCCGATGTAGATATGGTCGAAATCCGTTAAGATATCTTAATATATAAATGGCTAAAAACACTTGGAAATATTATTATACGAAGCCGCCACCCATCTTAGGGAACTTGGACCCAAAAGAAACACTGGTCCAATTTTACAAAGATAGGTCCTGGAATTAAGATACGAGTTAGGAAGGTGTGAGGCACCTAACCCTTCCAATCTGAAGATCGGCCTCTACTTTATAATTGGGATACTAGAGTTTAGATTGCAAAAATATATAAATTAAATTAATTAACTTTGTACGATTATCACCTTTGAGAATTCAATCACGAAAATAGAGTTGAACAATAAACGAATTTTGTTACCAATAGCAAGTATCACCACTCTCAAAACGAATTTTGTTACGAAAACAGACTAGGTCCCAGGTTTTTTTTGCATTTGCGGTTTCCTCGTTAACAAAATCTTATTGTGTCATTACTTTACTTCCGCATTATAATTGTTTATTCTAATAAGTAAATAACTCTTGTACGTTAATCCTAATCACTTGATATTGATCCTATAGTAAATCACTTGATATTGATCCTATAGTAAATCGTTTTCAGACAATAACTATTATCAAATGAATATATTGAAGTTGTATTTTCTCTACTTTGTGTATAGACGATCACTTAAGATATCAAACTTACAGGTTGAAACGAAAATATTGTGGTAAACTTGGGTGCCCTCGTCATTTCAGGATTTTTTGTTGTTTTATTCTTCTATTTTTTTTTACCACTATAGCTTAATAAAATTTCAAAATTTATCGATCAAAAAAAATAACATAACAAAGAGATAATGTTGACGAAATCGATCAGAGAGTTGACTAGCAAACTTATTCACGATCATGTGGTAGGACCCCATATCCCAATGGAACGAATCATCGAAATGTGACAATGTGGTATAATATGATTAACGCGTGTATGCATATGTTCCACAAATTTTGGGAATTTAGTCTGCAATACTCATAGCATTAGCAAGCTTACATAGTTCTTCATAGTAAGATAAATAGGAGATGTAGAATTTTTTTTAATTAATCTAACACTCCTAATAAAATCATAGACAATTGAGTTAAGAAAGTTTTATAAGCATTACCCTTCCAGGACCTTTTATCGGTACCAATATAATATGCTCATTTATCATACATTTGATCATCTCCATAATAGTTTTTTTCTCGTTTTCCCATGATAATTTTAGATTGGCATGCCTCAGTCGCTATAGTGTTATGAAGACTGACATCCCAACCGATAACATTTAATTAATTTTTCATGTCATCAACAAATTTTTGTTCTTTATCTTCAAAGAATTGGAGCCGAGATATTGAATGATATATTATAGCCAGAATTTCATCCATAAGAAACATGAAATCCTAATATTTCTTTAGCGTCCGAAAAGGTGGATGTTCCAGAATATTGGTTGGAAAGTGGAGATAGTCTTTTAAGAGACTCTTTAATACTTTCTATGCTTTCATCATTAGTAAATAACAATCAGGTGGGTTAATAAATAATCGACGGAACAAGAAAAGAACATGTATAAGTAACAAAGCTATACAAACTAACCATACAAAAACCTAAACTGAAGCAATATAAAAACACAAAATTGGTTAAAAAGACCAAAATCAACAATTCCTGAGTGAAAAAGACATCTAGGTTTTGATACTGTTTAAATGGACAAAAATGTTAAAATAGCCAGGATGTAAACAGTTTCATCTTACCCATTTTCAAATATTTTTTCTTATTTTTAATTTACATCAGGATGCATCCAGTTTCATCCTCGCTATTTTTTAAGTTTAAGCCGGGATGAATCCAGTTTCATCCTTGCTATATTTTTTTTATCCATTTCACCCGTAATAATTTTTACTCATCCATTAGAACCATGTTTTAAAAATATTTGGAAAAATGACCCATTTTCCGATATAAAAACATTGTAATTTTTTTTTAATTATTAACAGTAAATAGTATACATCAAAAAAGTAGATGGAAAAAAGGTTGGTCGTTAGTGCAAAGAGTACATGAATTATTAGTGATTAATTGGCTTATTATAGGCAAAAAATCACAATTGCCCAATAATGTAACACTAGCACTATTTTTATAAACCAATTTCTTCGATAATGAGTTTCACAATATCATAAAGTTCGTGATGAAAACTTGCATATTGAGTTCAAGGTGAGGTAGATTCAAATTCAATTTGCAACCTAATTAGAAAGTAGTTTTCACCCATGATTGTTTCATCAAAGGGAAACAATTGAATTTAGAATTTGGTATGAGCAACATATACTTATTATGTCGCGCATCAATGTCCAAAAAATATATTTAGCTTCTTCACCCCTACCTAAAATATTTTTTAATAACCGAGTTGTATAATATGTCAAATACTAGGTAAATATAATAAGGTATGGTTTATAAGAAGGTTATGATCCTTCAATTATGGAACTTACCTACTTTTTTTGTGCTGCCCAAATGGCAAAGACAACTGATGCTCTTTTGAATGAGGTATCCCCTTGCTTTACCTTTTTATCGAGGATATTGATTCCAGGTATTTCTCTGTAGAAACAAGAAAAATAGGTAATATCCACAATCTTATCATTATCAATATAACCCAACCCATTCCCACAAACGATCTTTGAAGCCTTTCCTATGACCAGAACGTGGTGGGCTTCATGGGATAACCGTACTAAGTTAAACTATTCTAATGTTTATAATTTTATCGTTTTTCCCACGATAACTTGTATATTGTTAAATGATCATTATAGTGTAATATTGACATCTTAATGGATAATAATAAGTTAATCTTTTAAAATCATCGAAAAATTTTTGAACTCCAAATTTCAAGATTTGAAACCGTATTACTGAATGAAATTATAATTAACTAGAACCTCATCCACAAGACACGTTAAATTCAAACATTTGTTTCTCTAGTGTCCAAAAAAGTATATGTTATAGAAGATTGACAATATTCTAAGTAGGTTAAAATTTTGAACTCTTAAAGTTAGTCAACAAATACAGATGAATCTGAAAGAGAGATCAAGGCAAAGCAATATTAAGAGAACCCCAGATGATATCCATGAAATTCAAAGTTAGAGTAAAAATGGACACAAAGATAAAGAGTCAAAATATATTAAATTACAAAATAGAGAAAGATGTGTTTTACACATGAAAATCTGAAAACTACCACACAATAAACTATACAATACATATGTAACTAGATTTATCCTAAGGAAAGCTGAAATAGAAGATTTCATCTTAATCTTGTTCTCCAAAACTACCACCAACACCTCTTTTTCCTTATCCTCTTGCTAGTGTTACCCTAAAATTAACACCAAACCATAGAAATTCTTCTCTAAGTCCAAGCTTAAACTTTTCCATGATCAAGTTTTTACAAAGCTACCACAATCACCTCACTTTAATTACCCTCATCGGTTGTCCTTGAACTAGATAAACAAGACGATTAAAAATGATAAAAATTAGTAGATTAATTCGAAATGTTTGGCGTACATCCAAAGACTTATCGAATAACTTAACTTACCTTCTGCATAAGAGAATCCTTGACCCAGACAGAATTTCGCTCATCCCAGGTAGCAGAAAAAATCATTTTCTCATTATCTGTGTAAACTTTCGCACATCTATAAAAATAAATAATACAGTGAGATGTGTAAAACCACACGACAGTTGACAAGATATAGTTAAATCCTTGTGCCAATTATTCCAAAAAGATATGGAGTTATGCTACAAATATTTGTGTATATGTGTTTACCATTTTAGAAAATGCATTCAAGATATTTAAGATGTTGAGGATCAATTACTATTGAATGTGATTGTTTCTCACACTCTCTAAAAGTGTAAGGAAGTTATATGGTATCAACTTTAGATTAGGTTCGATCCCACTTCATTTATTTTGTACTTTTGTTTTATCTTTATTTCTAATCTTTTATAAGAAAATCTTCTCTCTACCCTACTGGGTTCTACTGAAAATTATACCCCAATTGGTTCCGTTAATGATTTTGTTATTGCTTTACCATCTAATATTTTCTTTTGATCAATATAAAACTTACATAGTAGCTGTAAAAGCAAAAATTAAATAAAAATAAAGAAAAAAATGATTTTTTTAAAGGTTTTACCGACTATTTCTGGTTCTACTAGCTTGACCACAATGCCATCTTCATAATCAGTATCAAGCTCATATCTTCTGGGTTTTATTGAAACGCTATCAACACCCATAACGACGCTATCTTTGGGAACTAACCCAACAAGGGTTGTCCCGTAAAACATTTCTGCTTCAACTCAAATTAGGGTCTCGGTAGGATGATAAGGAGAAGAATAAGTTGTTTCTAAACCCTAACTAGTGAGTGATTTCCCTCCTGACTCCCAATTTCTTTTGAAGTTATTTTTTCTTTTCTCTTCTTAAACTGAAATTGGGAGTGTTATGTTTGGTTGCAGTAGAAAAGAAAAGAAGAATATTTGACCATATTTCTCGTTGCCTCACATGTATGTTCAGACTTGAATTCAACGTGAGTCAACTCGAGTTTTAATAATACGATTGTTTTTTCCCAATAATTCTAGATTGATCGCGAGATTTCCTGAGAGAAATCTCGTGGCCTACGTGGATTGTTGATGTGGCTTAAATACATTTTTTTTTTTATAATTTTTAACCTCTCTGTTTCTTTGTTCTTCAGTCTATTTTTCTTCTTTGTAATCATGATTTTAAAAAACTTTTTACTTAAAATCCAAAAATCCCCACTCAGACGTCAAACAATAATAATCGATAGGGAGAGATAATTTAATTTCTAATACTAGTTTTTCAAGACCTATATATCTTATTATTTAGTAGTGAAAGAGATAGTTTCTTTCATTTTTCTTCAAAGTTCAAACCCAGAAATCCATTATTTGTAACCTTTACCTGAGAGGTGAGATGCAGAATCGCAAATGTACCGACTCAAACCATGATCTTACAAGAACAAACAAGGTTTTGAAAAGAGAAAATAAAATGTAATTCTCAATATCAATCTTAGTCTAGGGTTTGTCAATTCTTTCTCCATCCCCGTATCAGTTTAGATCATTCAAACCAAAATCAAAAATTAATTCTCAATATATCAACTGGGTTTTGATTAACGTCGTTTTTAACAGAAATCTGCATATGATTATAATTCTGATTATCATATTTTGATAGCACATGAAAAAAGTTTGATTTAGAGTTTTGGTTAAACAACTTAATTTTCGACCCACATAGAACTTCTGTAGATATGAATAGAAAAAAAGAGAAAACGGTAACTGTTACCGCCATAAACACAATCACCTACCAAAAGAGCATAAATTCTTCTCTCTCCCTTTTCAGTCTCTTCATTTTACCTTAGCAAAAACTACTTCTCTCTATTATATTCGTCTCCTCTCTTCATCTTCCGTTGATCTGCAAAACCTATAAACGAACAAATCAAAAATAAAATCGAAACCAAAATCAATCATCAATCGAAATCAATCATCAAATCCAAAAACGAAAACATATCAAAAAAACATGAAAATGGATGAAAATTTGTTTTGTCACATGGAGACTTGGTGATGGCTGGATTTTTCACATGAGATAGAGAGTAAAAGTTTGATGTTTCACCTTAAAAATGGATGATAATTTGTTTTTTCACCTGGAAAGTAGGTGATAGTTAGAATTTTCATACAAATTATATTGAAATTTTGTATCATGGAAGTAGGTGATACTAGGAATTTTTGAGTGAAAATTTCTGTTTTCATATGTATGAAATGTGAAAATTTCTGTTTTCACACAAAAATGGTGATTTTAATATTCAAAAATGATTTTCACTTAACATGAAGAGAAAAAAAGTCAAATTCTGTTTTAAAGAGATAAGTTTGAATTAAGAGTTATTTTAGGAGATAAATTTGAATGTATATATAAAGGAGAGAATTTAGGGAGTCAAACAAGGAAGAATAAGGAGTTGTAATAGGAAAAAAGATTTTTATGATAACTTTCACAACTGTTTTTGTTAATTAAAGGTTTTGAAATTTATTTTCCAAATTCAAAAGGAAAGTTAGTTTTGTAAACTTCCATAATAGCTAAATTGTGGGTTTCTAATATATGTTATCTTATTAGTGGGTTTCTAATATAAAAATAATAATATTTTGGGATAAAAATATTTTTCCCCATTATTAAACCCATAAAATTTAGTGGTCTTGATCTTGTTCTTGTCCTAAATTGAATAGTGTGGTGGTATTTTTGATATGTAGGATGGAGATGCGAATTGGCACGTAGGAGCAATTGCAACCCTTATTGACATTGGTGCTTCCGATGTACATACCACACATGCAAATATCCATGCTTCTGTTAAATTCAAAATTTCTTATTTTTCATCTGTTAAAGTTCAGGTATGTAGCATTTTTATTCTTACACTCAATGGAATTACTCCAAAAAAAAAATTAGAACTGAAATTTGTAATTTTGAATAGGATGAAGTAGAAATTGAGGCTAAAGTACTGGGACATCAAGGAAATCTTTCTTCAGATATGATGGTGATTAAAATGAAAGAAAATGGTGATTTGGTTGTTATAGGTAAACCATGGATTCTGCATTTGATATTAATCTTAAAAGTAAGATGTAATTGGGTGAAAAACCTCTTTTTCATCGATCTTTCTAATGTAGTTTATATTAAGATCTGCACTGCCTTGCCTTCTTGTTCTAGTTATTGGGGCGTATGTATTTTATTTATTTTTACTAGTCCCGGTAATCCTCTCTAGTAAATCTCGGATATGATAACATCCAATGAAACTATCACACAACTGTGTTAATTGCGGCATTACTAATAAAGAATCCCGAACTAGTACTTCTGATTTTGCTGCATTTGTTGTAAAGATTAAGATACGGTTTTGCAACTTCAGCGGAGCTGATTAGGGAGTGTGGATAGCTTTTTAAATCCCAGAAAGTTTAAGGATGTGTTAGTTGCAACACAGGATGAAAGTCCCAATTACCAAAGAAATATGGCTCATTGCATCTTGTGCACAAAGGAACTTTTGTTTCAAAGAGATAAGGTAGTACTGTTTAAAGGCAACAAGTTAGAGGGAGTGGGCTAGCTATAGAATGAAGAGCAACATGTGGAACCACCAATATGAATTGCAGTGTTAAGTTTCTTTACAATGGCTGCAAGAAAAGTGAAGACTATGTTTGCTATTGAATGCACATGGAGTTTACTAGAGGAATAGGATTCTGACTTACTCTGATGGTGCTCCACAATGGAATCTGAAGATGCTGCATATGATTTTATGTCAAGTTGTGTGGATTTGGGATAGTAACCTGAAGTTTATGCTGTGATACATGCACTAGAATGGGCGATAAGTTAAAAATATGAGGTATTTTGTTATAAGCTTTGGTTCAAAATCTATCATTTTGGACTTTTCAAGTGGTAAGTCACCATGGGTTGTGATTGCTAGGTGGACTCGTATATGGAACAGCCTAGCACAAATGCAAACATAGTTACAGAGAAACCAATTTCTCAGCTGATAATTTAACTAATCTAGAATCCTAGTTAGACTAGTTTTCTAAAAAGATTGAAACACTAGAGGTTTCTTATTTTGGGTTTCAATTGTAAATAGTTATTATTATTATTTTTTTTTGTTACTGGTTTTAGCTTATGTTTGACTTGGCGTTCCTTCAGGTATGTTGAAGCTTCTTTCGTACGTTCTTGTGGACCAGCGCTGATGCTATTGTAGAACAATGATAAAATTATTGGGTGATGATACCAGTGACCTGCGTTTGAAAATCGTCATCACCAAATTTTTTGTCGATCAAAAATAAAATAAAAATATTGTGGTTGTAGACCTGCGATTACCTTTTACCTAAAACTCAAAATCACACGGTATCTCTCTCGTTTATAAACTATCGGGCTTGCAAACTTCCTCGAGTGATTTTCCTTAAATAAACTCCTACACAACAGCATGCATAACTTAGCGACCACCTAATATTGCACGTCACCATCATTGTTTTATGAGGAGCGTTTCCTTGACAGGGCCGTATTTGACAACGTTTGACAATCTCATGTGGTCCGTTAGATGACCGTATAAGAACGGTCTGGATTGTTATAAAATAATATGGGTCTTTCGGGTGAAATCATACCCGACACAGACGACCTTCCTTCCCTTTTATCTATTCTCCCCCATTTTGTTTTCTCCGGAGCAGCTACGATGTGGTCGGGCCACATCATAGAAATATGTGACCCCTCTTCTTTTTATGCCACGTCTTGGAAATTTTCGGTTTTTTTGTTTTTTTAGGGGATCTAGAGAGAGCTAGTTTTTAGGATAAAAATAGTTTTAATACCTTTAGGGAAAAAAAGTAGGATATAATTTTAGCTAAACCTAACTTTTTATTACGTGTTAATAAATGAAGAGGGGCCACATACTTAGAGTATGTGACCCGACCACATCGTAGCCCTGACATGTTTTCTCATACTTGGTCGATCACAGAACAAAAATAAAATTCATTTTTTCATGATTATAACTGAAAAATGATTTTTGGATAATTTCTTCACATCATAGAAAATATGAAAACCGAAGATAGAACAACAAAGCAGAAGATTAGGGTTAAAGAAGGTATTACCCTTTGATTAGGATATGTAATAAAAAAAATGAGAAGATGTATATCAGCAATATTGATTTAGCATTTAAACTTGAGTTCTTTTCACTCTTTGATGGTTTAGAACGGGAAAGATCATTCAATCCAAAATTTTACCAACTAAATAATCAACCTCTAAGATTATTGAGGATGATAACATTAAGCTTCAAACAATAACTAAAGCCATTGAAGATTTGGTTATTAGGAATTCGATTGTGTAGAAAAAAGAGGGACCGAGAGGTGAAAAGTCTAATCTCTATTAGACGGGTCACAATTTAATCCAAATACCCGTATTATTTGGTAATAATCTAGACCGTTCCAATATGGTCATCTAATGGCCCACGTTAGGCTGTCAAACATTGTCAAATCCTCCCCTTGTCAAGGGAAGGCTCCACTTTAGGGCTGCACAACGGGTAGGGTGGGTAGGATATGGCCTATACCCGCCACCCTACCCGTTTACCGGCGGTTAAGAAAATCTTTACCCGTCACCCTACCCGTCAAATAATGGATAGGGTAGGATACGGTTAAAAAACTGGCGGGTAAGGTAGGGTTGGCGGGTAGGAGTAGGGTATGTGCACTTTTAGGTAGGGTGGGTAGGATATGGCCTATGCCCGCCATCCTACCCGTTTACTGGCGGTTAAAAAAATCTTTATCCGCCACCCTACCCGCCAAATAGTGGATAGGATAGGATACGGTTAAAAAACTGGCGGGTAGGGTAGGGTTGGCGGGTATGTGTAGGGGTATATGCACCCCTACTCCTCTTTATCTTGTTTTATTTCTCTATAGCCTCATTATCTTTTCGAAAACATGTTCTGGAATCTAATCTAAACAGCTAACATTTGCAACTGTTGCTTACACAGAACACGCAGAACATAATCGACGTGTGTATATAAGCATCAATTACTTCCATTTATGATTAATTGTACTTGGTTATAACATGGTGGGGGCGGCTAACGACTTACAGGGACAAGTGAGTTCCCACTTATTTTTGTAAGGGTTTTATTATATAAGAGCCAATTATTATCGTGGAAAAGTGTAAAACACTGTAAAATATACGAGAGGATAACTTTTTCATTGGAGAAAGTAAACATACATGGATTTTTGAACTTCTTTCTCAACAATTGCATTCTCCAATGCAAAGAATCATCTTCTCTCATATATTTTATTGTGTTTTACACTTTTCTATGCTAATGATTGACTTTTATCTTGTGCATGGATTCACACGTTAACAAAACCCTTTTTTTTTTTTCGTAAGTTTGGTTGGTTTTTCTGAAATTTTGAGCTGCTATAGGGGCAGTTACATCGGGTCCTACTCCAAGCCTACACGACACAACTGCTACCTCAACACACTTTTTAAGGTTCCTCGATGCTATCGAACGAATTCCGAAGACCAAAATCCCTGAACCCAACAACCCTCAGAAGTCTAAAACACCCTTTTCTGCAGTTAACATGTTTGTGAAAAATCCCAATTGAAAACCAATACTAATTTTCTACGGTTTTAGTTCAGTTTTTCGTGTTGGGTTTTTTGAAGATGAAGAAGATTTTGATAGAGTTGAGAGATTCTTTATATTTCCTTTGCTCCATACAGTTCTGGAGAATGGGAGTGTTGTGGACATCTTCTATCATCTACTCTTACTTACAACTATGGTTAAACAAAGTCATGTTTCGAAAGTGTAAATCCTACCCTCGTTGCTCTCTGAAACTATCTCCATCAGCAGCTAAGCGACCCGTCTGTGTCGTCACCGGGGTAATCTCATCTACCTAAGAATTTTTTTATTGATTTTATAGCTACTAATAGGGTTGAGTTGGGAGAATTTTTTAATTAGCTAAACGAGATTGTTGATCTGCCAATCATAACCAGAAAAGCCTATTAATTTGTTGTGCATTAATGGCAGGCCACATCTGGCTTGGGTGCAGCAGCTGCCTTATCACTCTCCAAGGAGGGATACTACGTTGTTCTGGGTATTTCTTCGATTCATGCTTGCAATCTTTTTTTATTTGTCTCATAGCTGATTAATGTCAAGTGGCACTAAGGAAATCATGGTGGCAATTTGTATTAGCTTAAAAATGATGAAATGAGCTTTAAAATTCTATTGTACCCCATAAGCTTATAGTGCAAAGCAAACATGGAGAACAGCTTTTCCTATGATGAATGTATTCTCATATTAACTGGACTTGGAACAAGGAAGCCTGCCTAACTCAGAGATGTCAATTTCTAACACATAGCTGAGGATCCAAATTCTATGTCGAGCTCTTTCAGTCAAGTTCGTTTAAGTATAATGTGAACTTGTTTTGGACCCGGCTCCTTTGTGCACTGCCATTGTTTATTCACTAGATATGCTAGAAACACTTCTCTTTCTGCCGAGACTTGGATATGGATTATCTTGGTATCATGGCTATCTAACTAACATATATCATCATCGTTGTTGCAGCTGGACGGAATGCTCAGAACCTATCTGAGGTACATTTAAGATGTTTTGGTCATTTTCAAATTTGACATACCTTTTCTTTTCGTTTTTATGATTCTTTCTTTTTGTTGTGTTTAATTGTTATGTTTCACTTGGTTGTGACATAGGCAGTCAAAGAGATCAAGCAAAGACAACCAGATGCACATCTCAAAACATTTCAGGTTGACTTAACATCTTTTGAGTCAATCCTGAAGTTTAAAAGCTCACTTCAGCAGTGGCTTCTGGATTCAGATATGCATACTTCTATCCAACTTTTGGTTAACAATGCTGGGATATTGGCAACGTCGCGAAGATTCACAGCCGAAGGCTATGACCAGTAACATCTCATTTCTTGGAACAACCTAGGTTTACTTACATACATTCAATACATTTTTTACTCCATATGCTGATGAACAAACAAACAAACAAAAAAGAATTCCCTTTCTTTCCTTTGTATATGCATTCTTGGAATACCTAATACATGCATAGACGTAGGTACTCTGAAGTACTTGATCGGTGGTTGAATTACATGAAATCCATTATGTAACCCTTGAAAAAAGAGATGTGCATCAGTACTCATCTGAGTTAGTCAATACGAAACAAAGATGTCATAATTTTGATTTGGATTTCTCACTTCACATGTTTCTCCAACTTCTCTTGCCTTCTGTGGTCAGTAGGTCTCTATCTACTTCTCTGTATGATAGCCGAGGATGCAATTGTTTTGTTTCTTGTTTGTTTCGCTGACCTGAAGTATACAATAACCTACAATGTTGCCCAGTAATAGGAGAAATTGAGAGATGACATTTCTTTTGAAGCCATGAATCTAATGCTAATAAGTTCATGGTTTGAATCCCAGGATGATCACGACGAATTACATCGCTGCATTTTCTGTTACCAATCTTCTCTTACCACTGCTGAAAAATAGCTGTGCTCCTTCTCGCATAGTGAATGTGACCTCGTTTACCCATCGGTGTGGTATGCTTCTGAACGAGGCCAGGCAGATTCATTGATTTGATGTATAATTAATATAATAAGTTTTGAAAGTATTGTGGTTATCCTGCAGTATCTGGTATAGACGTCTGCAGAAAGGGATTGACTGGGAACGACTCCCTGGCATCGAAAAGATACCCTTGTGCTCAAGTTTACGAATACACCAAATGTAAGTTGCATGGAAAAAGAGCTTAGAAGAGTTTTCTTTACTTCATTCTGCTGTATTACTTTCCTAGATCTAACTGCAACGTATAAATTGTCAACAGTTTGCTTACTGATGTTTTCTTACCAACTGCATCGGCAATTTTGCTTGGATGGACATTCTCCTCAGGTCTCTGTCATGTATGTATTTTCATTGTCTCTCATACATTTTTAGCGAGATTTATTATATGAGTAATGGATCTTAAAGCTGTTGTACCATAAAGTTTGGTTTACAAATGTATTCTCACAAATTATGCTGCACATGGAGAGTCTTCTACATTCAATTTGCTTAATTTTATATTTAGTGTGCTTCGAGCAAAGACGTGTATGAGGAACAATTTTGACCAATAGATTATTAGCGTAAATTGTATGTAAGGGTTTCTATTCCAATCCCATGCTGAATCCATTCTTCCGTGCACCATTAGGTCCATCACCTCCATTGCAGAATTTAATGTCTCTATCACAGACGTGGTTTTGACCACGCAGAGGCAAATGACACGATTACACAGTGAGGGCTAAAACCCGCAGTTGTGATGAGATCATAGAGAAGATCTATAAGTACGGGTAGGAGTAGGAGGTTGAGTAAATTTAGGATTTATTGGAAACACTAATATTGGGATTTCTTACCGGCTTTTAGCTGTGTTCGCCTTACAAAGTTAAATTGGGTGTCTGAAATGGCCAGAACATGGATTAATGGATTTGTATCAAAGGGTCAGTAAACCTACTAGACCCAGTCTTGAATCAAGTGCAACCTCAAATTGTAGCTTCTGTTTTCATGTCAAACATATAGCTTCAGCATCTTGTAGTCATGGGAGATACAGTCCTTCGCTGCAATCAATTTTCAAGAAATTCTTATATCATAACTACTTTATCATTGCTACTTAAATTTGTACAGTGCGGCAGATCCAGGGGTAGTTGAAACAAACCTCATGCGAGAAGTTCCTTCACATCTTTCCTTTCTGGCTATTCGCATCCTTAAGTTTTTGGGCCTTCTTCAATCTCCTGACAATGGGGTTGAAGCTATAATTGATGCATCTCTCGCTCCTCCAGTAAGTTCGGTTTACTTATGTTTCATTTATAGATGCTACAGAGTATCATGCTCTGGTAACTTGTATGTAGACTACTGCTTTACTTTCTTGCACCATTAGAGAGGATAACGTACTCACTTTTTTCTTCTTCTGAATATCCCATTCGAGCCAATAGTTAGTATGTGTTAATATCCGTGGGCATAGTTTTTTTTGACCCAATCTTATGTTTTGCATTTGACGAATATTAAGATTATGTAATCCATTATAAGATCTGATCAGATGACCTCCTAGTCTTATCTCTGTGCATATGTCTCCATCTACATGCCAGAATTCCTATAATAATATAGCTGTGGGAGCGCTAGGTTTTTACCTTTTGTTTGATAAAGTGATAAACCTACTGATATAGTACAACCCGATTCAGCCTTACTGATCTTTTTCAGCCTTGAATGCACTTTCGAGTTTCGAGCAACGTAAACTTACTTCGTATTTAAGATGCTTAATATGGATTTCCTGCTATATATTGCAGGAAGTATCTGGAGAATACTTCTTTGGGGGAAATGGAAGGGTGACGAATTCATCTTCTCTATCTTATGACACCAAACTGGCAGAACGGCTGTGGACTACTTCCTCTAATCTCTTTCTGGAACTTCAGCTTTCATACAAGAATCCGGCTGAAAAGGCATAAGAAAATACAATAAAATGATGGCAGCATTGAAGAACAGTTGGAATTTAAAATTATTTTTCTGCACAGATCTAAGCTTGTTCTCCTGCAGGTAGAATTTAATGTCAAGGATATACATGTTGTATTCAGATCGCAGATTCAAATAAGATAGCTTGATAGTTGAAGCATTACAATTCCATATTCATGAATTTCTGATTTTTACTATAGCATATGATTTGATGCAAAATGATGTGGGTAATTATTTTCTTACTGTGATATTTGATGACAAAAAAAATTATCCAAATCACAAGCGAAATGTTTTGTTGATAATTTTACTACTATTCTTTTTGAGGGATGGTTTTATCTTGTGTCTTTAGGATTTACTTGCTCGAAAGCTAATTGTAAAACTCGTCTCATGATTCATTCATATTGTATAGGACTAAGTTTTTAAGCCTCTATAGCGTGGCATTCATGCCCTATGAAGTTTGTTGGTCTGGCAATTTCTCTCACTACAATAACCACACTGATCAATGAAAAACACCAGCATTTTCAGCGATATTTGGCCTATTCTGCACCTTTTCTCAGATTTATTAAAGGAAAATAATCAAATCCCTTATGGCTATGAAAGATATTAATAGACTAACTTGATTAAAACTTCAAAAATAAATTTTATGCATACTGCATATTTAGTTTAAAGTTTAGCGGGTGCATTTGATGCAAGCGCCAGGCATGGGTAAACTCACTTTTCAACAGGCAAAACTTTCAAAAAGACTGTAATTTTCATTTATCATTATATAAAAAATATGGACCTTGCCACAGTCTGGATAGCCGAAGGTGGTCCAGATTTGGGACATGAAGTGTCACAGTCTTAATGTGAAGAGAGGAATGACTCTAGTATTGGGATTGGTAGTGGGGAAGATGGAAATGATTAAATGTCTGGATTGATTGTCTCATATTTCACCTATGTTAGCTGTTTAAGTTTTAGAATTTTCCAAAAAATATCATATTAATTTTGTGAATAAAGTCAACCATTGCTTGCATTAAAATACTCCCTCTGCCTTTTATTAACCGTCTTTTAACTGTCTTAATTGACAAAGTCAAAATATTATGGGAATTCTACGAAATGTCATGACTAACCCTTGACTAACTCATTTAATGTTATATTATTATTAAAATTAAAATTAATTAGATTTTGCGCCCATGCGTTGCACGAGCCTACATATACTTTGTAGAGAAAACTACTTTTTGGTGCTGTTAATTTTTGGGATTCAAAATTTGAAGCATGAAATAGAAAAAATAGGCAACGAAAATATCCAATTTGTTTTAGGGGTACTTAGGAGAAGAGGAAGAGTATGAGAACGGTAAGAGGGATCTTATTGATAGCAACAACAACCATATTACATAGCATAGTATGCTTTATATACAAGTAGGAAGAGAAACCTAGATACTATATTGGGCCGCACATCCATGGGCTACAAGCCATACAACACTACCCTTTGTGCGGTTCAATAACAAAATTTTATACATAGTGCTTCACATATAGTGCTTTGAATCTAGTTCTTCAAATGTCATTCTCTTCTTGATGACTTGTGCCGAAATCAATTTCCTAACTAAAACTTTGACAAGGAAAAACCCAGTGGGATAAAACCTTGGTACAACTCTTCATATGTAGTACTTCACATGTTGTCTCGTACTTTACATATAGTTCATCACATGCAATACGATCTTCAAAGATCAACGAGTCTAAGTTGATTGTATAGTTAAAACTTCGCCTGGATAACCCAGAGGGACAAAACCTGAACTAAAGAAAAAGAGCACAATATTAAGTAAACTTAGAACATAGTTGGACTCGAATATGTTGCCTCGTTAAAAACCTTGACAAAGAAAACCCAATGGGATAAAACCTTGATGAAGGGAAAAGAGTAAAACGCGACAGATGCAAGTAAAGGTGATCCGTTGCAGATGATCACTTTGCTCCGTTGAAGTTGACTAGTTGCTTCACAACTCTTAAGGAAGAAAATCCTCGTGGGAAAGACAATAGCCTTAGCTTATAAATTACATTTCCGGTGTTTATCGTTGTCTCATTAAAAATCTTGCCGAGTAACAAAACCTTGTGGGAAAAAGCAACCTCGATGAAGGAAAACACACCATTAGATGCTCCCCCCCTGATATCAGACAATTTTCATTAGTTTACTGTAATCAAAGGGAGTTTATCACACATTACTTTGGTGACTTGAATGTTTATAAGACCCTGTTATTGATTCTGGAAGTTACATTTCTTAACAGACTATCGCCATTCATTTCTTTGATTCAGATAATTTCAGTAATATCAACGCGATCTTTATGTCTTCAACGTTCAACATATTTGATGTGTTTAGTGTTGTCTCGCTAAAAACCTTGTCGAGTAACAAAACCCTTTTGGAAAAACTATTCTCGATCGAAGGGAAAAAGAGTACAACACAGCTTCAATTTCGAAGTAAATTATGTCGACATCATATCCTTGGATCCTCCCCCTGATGTCGGCATCTCCCCATGATTACTTTCAGAGTTTTTCCAGACAGTTTCTTTAGTCATGTACTTTTCGAAACTGAATATCGGTAATAACATAGAAAATAATCTACCATATCTCCCTCTGATTACTTTCATTGGATAAGAGATTATTGTTCCTTCAAAATCAACAACTTTTGGATTGCACTTTTATTAGCATTCCTTTTAATTTTTTTTGTAGGGATAAAATAAATTTATGTTAATGGTTACTGTTAAGTACATGATTAGGTTCACTATACCATTCCAATGACGTTACGTTGGCGCGGAGCTATATCTAGCTAACAAGTTCCCTGAGGATGTAAAATTTAATCGAGTACATTATTATACTAAGTACAACAATGCGTCTATTGTACTTAGATATGGGAATTTCATCTCCCAACAGATCTTCGTCATATTCCTTTGGACGAAACGATTACTTACTTACATTTGAACCTCGACTAATCATGGGAGTGCTATCAGGATGCATGTCTTTGTCAAATTGCCTGACAACTTTAGACATATGCAAACTGGTGGAATAATATACCACAAGCTCAGTATTCGATCGATCTTTCCCTAGATTTTTCATCTCAAATTCGGATTTTAAATAGCTTTTAAGGTCTCTTTTAACATCAAGAGTACACATCATGTATGCACCATCAACATGAATAACTACAATTCTAAATCAGGAACTTTCTTATGAATACGCAAGGAAAAATAACTTACTTGTCTATCCCCTCCAAATCAAATAGCCACTTAGACGGGCATACCACATCCGCCTGATTGCTTGAATATATAAGTGAGCGTTCTATCTAACTGTAAACGCACTCTGTGGTTTAGAGTCATTTGATTTGGGAAACAAAAGTCTATCAAGTACTTTTGTAAATATCTTATATCTCTTGATTCATTCAGAGATACGTAACAACCACATACATATGCTGCATTTCAAGTCCTTTTGAAATTACCAAGCTAACTAATTAGCGGAACTCTATAACGTTCATTACAAGAGAACAATTCCAGGGCTTTATGAGAAACCTCGCGCCACAAGGCGAGTCTTTTTACTTTAAGACTACTTTCTTCTCATTATGCTTTATGACAAATTAATTATGTATGTCCAATAGGCTTTACACTAGGTTGGTTAGCACAACCCCACCGAATACCCGTATATTTGCCAAAGAACTAAGTTCTACCTGGATTGTGTAGGCCAAATATGCTAATTATTTGAAATTAATCAAAATAAAGCATGGTTCGATCTCATTGTGCTCTATTTCTGGAGAAACTATTTATGGATTATATCATCATTGTGCACGCATGATCCTCCATTGACTCATGAGTATTCTCATAATCCGTCAGGATTTCATTGTTCTCTAGAATCATTTAAAACATCGGAGCGTCCTCCAGTATTGATTCATGGACATAGTCAGAGACAATCAAGTGAGATGATTTCATTAATGATACAAATTAGGTTGTGCCTTACTCATCTACTTCCTTTCTAGGCGAGCATTGATCGAACCTAGTGGTCTCTCCATTTTCCTTTATGGAGCCACGACCTCAACTACACTTCCACCAAGTGTAGTTGCAACACCTTAGTCTATGGTGTACCCCATACTGAGGATTTCTAACCTTGTAGGAATATTTGCAGCTGATATGTGTGATCTTGTCACTTTAGCGACATCAGTTAACATTCTGAAAATTGATTATTCTTTGTCACTTCACATTTACATTTGTGGAGTACAATAATCAATATGAGACATAGTGGGAACACACCACGACAGTTCATGTCGTTCCCTTAGAAAATAATTTTTCTTATCTCCCCCTAACGACGAGAATACTATCTCATTAAAGTGATAACCTGCAAATCTAGCAGTGAGATATCTCCTGCCAAAGTTTTTAAAACACAGATAATTGTTGAGAGTAAATATCCAACAAAATTACTTAATCATTTCGTGACCCATCATAGTACGATGTGGACTCGTAATGGCACATATATAGTGCAACCAAAAATGCGTAAGAACACAAATGTCAGGCTTAAATTCAGTTATCAACCGGTACGCAGGAAAGGTTGACTAATATTGGGTTCTAAAACGAATTAAGTAAATATGTGCATAATATTGCATATCCTCAAAGCAATAAAAGGTAGGTTGGTACGCATAACCTATTCCTTAGACATCATCTGTAACCTTTGATGGTAACCTCTGCGAGACCATTGGGTATAAGATGCTCTATATTGATCCTATTAAACATGCAATATTCATCAAGTCCTTTTGATGTAAATTCTCTAGCATTAAAAAGGGTGGTTAGCCTTTGCCCTTTGAATTGTGTAATATGTGGTAGGAGTTTCCAAACGCAAATTTCTTGGGAACTATAGCTACTCCAAAATGTCAAAACATGCACCAGATCCATCAGTCACTTCAATGGTCCGCATTCTACATGAATATTTTTCTAAATTTCACCTTGTTTTCTTTGTAATATGGAATTTTTACCATTTGCATCTTAGGATGGTCTCGATCCTGTTTTACTGAAGACTTTGTAAAAATGAGTGATATGCTTTCTTACTTAAAAGCATAATGGGAAGGGGGGTTGTGCATCTAGTAATTTAGAAAACACTTATTGAGAGATATGTCATCACTTTGCATTCTGTCAATCTTTTTCCCATTTTCGTTCACTCAAATAAAGTGATATTTGTATGAGTTCTTTTAAAAAAATCATATGTCACAACCAAAGTTTCTTTATGGTTATGCCCAAAGCCTGTGTGAGTCAGTTTCCAACATTTCATCGGAGTCAATATGGATTCAGTAATCCAAATATTATAGTGAATTACATTGCACTAGATTGACTCATTAGTTTCTCTAAAATATACTTCCTTCCAAATATATTAGAGATTATAAAAGATGCAATCAATTACATTCTCATCATTTTGATGTTCCACATGATATCCATTTAGTTACTTGGGAATTTAACAAGGTGTGATTATCTCTTGGTACATCTAGAGATTTTACGACGTCTTTGTTCTATCTTGAAAAACAAAATGAGCAGTGTTGTGCTCGATTGGCCAGACAAAGTTCTTGTTGCCATTAAAGTTGATGTGAAAATTGGTTGTTATTATGATATACGTATTACATTGTATATACCAACACCTACGACCAGGTGCGTTTCCAACTCTTTTATTTATGATGGGAGCTAGAATTACATTTTAGTTGATCCCATGTTCAATTGATACCTATACTTTGGTGTCATTAATGCTGGGGAGAAAAAAAAAATATTTGTCACATGATGTATATGTCCCTTTTTATATGCTTTATATGAGTCGGTACGTCTAACCCTCATTACTTTGGGTTTTTTTTCATTTTCAATTTTGCTACATTTAGCTTAATTTGAGAAATTTCTTTATCTCAATATTCCAAGAGAATCTCACTACACATGTCAACCAATTACTTTAGGTTGAATATATTACTAAAGATAATACGTACTTTTGTTTTCATACTTCAACATATACCGGTTCGTTAGTATTATGGATGAAGTAGATAAATGAAAATTTTCTGACTCATTCCACCTTTTGTGAGTTCTTCCACAAAAATTGGGATACATGTGATTTTATTTGCAACGTCTTTTGAAAATGTCGACTCTTTAATAGTCGAGCAAGTGGATTACATCCCATGGAACATTCAAAGTTGGGAGACTATCAAGTATGCAATAATGGTCCAAGTACTTCTGAACCTCAAATAAATATATTTGAATCGAGTTGGTACAACCAATTGAACAAAAGATAAATATCATTCAACCATAGCCAATATAATTTCAAGAGAACAAAATAATAACAAGACCAAAATTCTTAATGGCCGAGATCAACATTCACAGTTTAAATTAACCGTTTATACGATATGGACTCATTTTAAGGGGAAAAAAAGAAAGAACTAGATATGTTCTAAAAACAAATAAATAAATAAGCGTAACGTATATTCAATATAAAGACCCGCATTAAGGTTACTTACCTCAAATTTTGATTCCGACCGTATATACACAGAACTAGAACAAACTTAGTCGTGCGCGCCCCAAAACCACGGCCGGAACATGACACAAACTGGAACTGAAACTGGGAGTGTACCGGGTTAGCTGGAGCCGGGTTGGTCTGGGTGGATCTGACCGAACCAAACCAGGTGGACTGGGCCGGACTGAACTGAACCGGACATTTTTCTTCTTCCGCGAACAATCTGCATCGTTTAGAGAAAAGTCTTCAGGGATGAAACGGACGCTCTTTCTCCTCTCCCGTAACAGAGATTAGATTCTCTCTGTACCCTACCGATTACAAATATATCAAATCATGGCATCAGCATCCGCATATATATTATTATTATAGAATATAACTATTTTTTTTTATCATGGGATTTGCTTAGATCTTTTTGTGTTTGTTAAATTTTTTTTCTTTCTTTTTTTAGATATATTGGATTAAGCCAAAATCAAAAAACAGGGAAGAAACAAAATATATTATATATATGTAATTGTCACTTGACCAAAACAATCAATACGATGCTATGTTATGTTTATGATTGGTATAGAACAGATTCAATTCTTATCGATTTGATTCTAGGAAAAATTTAAAAAAATAAATTTAGGAGAAAACACAACTTATCTGATTTGACGATGACGACTCCAACGTATTTGATAGCAACCCAAAAGAAAAAAAATCAAAATTCATTGCCACAGGGTAGAACTCTTGTCTGATAACGTGTTTTAAGGATATTTAGGAGAAGAGGAAGAGTATGAGAAACGGTAAGAGGAATCTTATTGATAGCAAGAATAACCATATTACATAGCATAGTATGTTTTATATACAAGTAGGAAGAGAACCCTAGATACTTAGGCAAGATAAAGAGCGGCCAGGATTCATTTTTGGGAAAACTAAATCTACGGCTGTAAGATGATCAGTTTAATTAACTTTCAATAATAAATGTTCTATTAGTATTTCATAATAAATGTTTGTTTAATAATCAAATAAATACACTTTCATTAATACAATACATAATAAATTTAGTATATTAAATCAGTAGACATCAATGGTGGTTGTGATGGTGGGCAGGGGTGGTGGATCAACGGTGGGGATAATGGTGGTGGGTGTTGGTGAGAATGGTGGAGTGATGACGTTAATGATGATGGTGGTGGAAGAATTAGTGGTAGTGGGATGAGAAAGGTGTCCTAAGGTAGATAAATTACTTAGTTATCATTAGTTTTCTTATTAATTTGATATTAGTTTTTAAATTTGTTTTTATTTTATTTTATTTTATTTTATTTTTATTTTATTTATTTTATTTAAAATAATGCTTTTTCATTAATACAATACATAAAAAATTTATCTTATATTAAATCAGTAGACATTGACAGTGGTTGTGATGGTGGGCGGGGGCGGTAGATCTGCATTGGGGATAATGGTGGTGGGTGTTTGTGAGAATGGTGGAGTGATGACGTTAATGGTGGTGGTGGTGGAAGAAGTAGTGGTAGCGGGATGAAAAAGGTGTCCTAAGGTAAATAAATTACTTAGTTACCCTTGGTTTATTTTTTTTATTTGATATTCGTTTTTCTTTTATTTTTTTTTAATTTTATTAAATTAAAATAAATATTATAGGTCAAATTTTTGTCGGGGCGGGACATGAAGGAAGATGAATGGTTGAGGACTATAGAGAAACCAAACTCATTTTGAAAGTTAGATACCAAACCAAGATAAAGAGCGGTTATAATTGAAGAAATTATTTTGCATAAAAAGATGTCTCAGAGGGCTTTATTAGAAAACAGAAGAGAAAACGTTACAATGAGTTGATTGGTAGCCGAGCGACAAGCTGGGTACCAACCCCTTTTTGGCATCTACAAAATTATTTACATCTAAACTGTAAATAATGTTTTATTTTGCATTGTAAAATTATTTTTTCTACGTATTAATCTAAATTTTGCATTTGAACAAGTTACGCAAGATAAAGACCGGATGAGATTTGTTCAGGGAAAAGATATATCAATAATTGTGGTTGTTTACATAACTATTGTATCATTAACTTCACATAATAAATATTTTACTAATCTCTCATTATAAATGTCTTAATAAATATATTTTCAGTAAATAATTAATAAATTTGTTAATAAACATTACGGATAACCAGGGTGGTCTTTGTGAGTGGTGGTGCATGGAGCCAGTCACGATAGTGCTGGTGGTGGAAAAGATAGTGGTAATGGGTGGTTTGGTGATGGTAGTGCAGATGCTCAGTGTGTTAGTGACAATGTTTATTCTATGTCGTTAGGACACAAGTAACCTTATTATGGAAGTTGTGGTTGATTTTTTTAATATAAAAATAAGATGTTTATGAATACAAAAGAAACAATTGTATAGGATGCCACAATTTTTTGCGGAAAACAACCTAGGAAAAACTCAACGATGATAGGGATAGTAAAGGTATTCAGTTGGTCTCATTACATGTTTCACCCGGTTGTTTTTTTGAGACAAATATTTAGGTCAACCTAGCAATTCTCATAAAGAAACATAACAATTAAAAAACATGAAAAATAATTGTCACTTTATATAGAGTCATCAAAAAATGATAAAGATTAAGGTTGACATAATTCTTTTTATTTACTACGGAGGTCGTGATGTTACAGCACGGGTAAAATTCTAGTGATAATATAAAAAGTAGTCGGTTGACAAAATTAAAAATAATAAAATCTAACATGAACGGAATTTATTGTATTTCTAAAATGAGCTTTGTAAAAGGAGGATCTAGTAAGCATAAAGAAATACCATGAAAGAAAGTTTACTACTTCACTTGATCCCCTGCTCCATGCACACATATAGTTATAAGCATAAAGGAATAGCAAGAAAGAAAGTTTAACTACTTTAGTTGATTCCAAGCTTCTTATTTGCATTGACACCGAACAGTATACGTTACATTTTGTTTTACTTAAGTTTGGTCAAACATTTTCACTTGGAATTAACTAATGTCTTTAGAATCAATAGGAAAAAATCAAAGAGAAAATGATGCGAAACAAAGAAGAGTACTTCAAATTTCGTAATTTACATTTAAGATAGGTGCACCAGCCACCAAGAGAATGATTTCATCTATTCCTCGGTACACATTTAAATTTCCCTTGCTTTAATGAGTTAAACAGGTTAGACATAACAAAGACGTAATAATAGCAAAACGGAAGGTAGGGACACATCATGCCACAAATGGGATACCAGCAATTGTCCGTATTTAATATTAGCATGAATCTTATGACCCCAAATCTTACTATAATAAAAAAAAGACCCCCTTTGGGTGGTTTGGGTGTAGCATGGCGGAATATCTATATTATCCCTCATGATTATAACATACAGAGGTAATAATCCTAAATTAGGAAAGTCATATCCGTAAAATAGACAACCAACGAATCCGCGATCCAACCCCACTGAACCCATTTTTGCAAACTTACATTTTTTTTTTCTTTGATCTCCTTCGATTTTAAATTTCCATCTTCTCCTCATCTTCGATCATACTTCTCTTTGACAGTAGTCGAAAGCCATACTCAAATTCTAAAAGAAGTGATACACAGTGTGATTTATGATCAAATCTTCTTTTCAAAGTATCTTTAATTTCAACAAGGAGAATCGATAGAGTTAGCATCTCAGCATCAAAGGGAAAATTGTAATCCAATTAATTAACATATTTTCCGTTGTGATATTGGTTTGATTTTGATTTGAAGGAGAAATCAAATCAAATCGAATTTGTGTAGGAATTATATTAAAGGCTACAGGTATTTTGATTCTTTGTAATTACGAAGTTTTCTGATTCTTTTAATCGTTTCAATTATTTCATTCAGTGTAAAATTCGGGTATGATTTTCAAATGTGTAAAGGACCTAAAGGTTTTGGTAATTTTGTTGTGTTTTGGATATATATGAGTTGAAGAGCTGATTGCAGGTATCACTTCCATTTCAGTTGAAACTTAGAAAATCAGATCCCTAATTTCAGTTTGGGGTTTCAATATTTTTCCATACTTCTGTCTGTTTGTTGAAATTCCTAATAGAAATTAACGTTAGTTATGCTTTAGTTCTTAAAGAAGTCACGAGTTCGTATAAAATCTAATGTCAAATTGTCAGTCGTGCTTTATGGTAGTTGGTAATGCAATATACGCAGGCTCAAGAAGTACAGCTTGCAAATTTTAGAAACACAACTCTAGATGGAGGCCTAGGTTAATCATATACCTATTTTGCATTTGAAGTTAACTGTCCAATATTTCTTTGTGTTTTTATCAGGTCTAACTAGGATCCATTGTT
Organism: Papaver somniferum; assembly: GCF_003573695.1. Lineage (NCBI taxonomy): Eukaryota > Viridiplantae > Streptophyta > Magnoliopsida > Ranunculales > Papaveraceae > Papaver > Papaver somniferum. The sequence continues at coordinate 171,839,913 of NC_039365.1, forward strand.
GTTGAATGGCCATACAAATGTGTTTAGGGTCCCCGCCTAAAATGATCAGTCTTAGTACATATTATTTGCTATTTACTACTGGATTTAAATATGATAGGTATTTAAGGGTATTTTATTTCCATGACAATTTGGAAAGTTTGTTGATTAGTTTCAGAATGGAGAAACAAATGAAAAAGTGTATTTCTTTGCCTTTTTATTTTGTGTTTATTGAATCTGCGGATATGAATTACTGAGCGTTTTTGTGGAGATAGTATTTTGCTAATATCCACATTTGAGTGCTTATTGGAAGCAGATAATGATGACACAGAGGGATTCTCCTACTTCTGCCTCATGTGTGATTTTGATTTTTGGTTGTTTGTTTTATTGAGTAGTTCGATTTTATCCACTAAGATTGCCTCGGTGATCCGTGTATGAATTGGTTTTCTTTCTTTTGAATGGGTAAGTTTATCGACAGTTATGTAGACGGTTTAAGGTTTTAATTTATGGGTGCAGATTGAATATAGACATCATCAACCTACTGTCAAGAAATGTAGTATACTGTCATGCAATCACCTTTACATTTATTCGCAAGTCTTGCTCTGTTCTTCTGATCCTTCCTTTATCATCTAGTAACTGCGTGGTATTGTCTTGATACTTTGCCAAATCACAACAATGCTGACCTTTAGGAGCCATTAGAAAAAGTACGTGTGAATAATGTTGTGAGGAGAAACTCTTAGGGGTCTTGATGCTGAACGAATGCTAAATGATGTAGTCTGTTTACTATTTTGATTGTCCGACATAAATATCTTGGAGTAATAGTAATTGATTTGATGCTAGGCAAACAATAATCCAAAATGTATGTGGCAGTCTTTATGTCGTATTATGTACCTTTTTTTTGAAATTCAGTTTTTTCTTTCGGTAGTTCTGAACGGCAGGCGCATCGCGCACGCGATTTTACTAGTTGGAAATTATGGATATCAAATACCAAATCAGTCACACAATTAAAATGTCGAATAATCAGAACAAATCAATAACTAAAATAATATGATATAGGAAGACATTGATTAGCAGAGTATATGATTACGGTTTATCGGAAAAAAAATAAGTTGTTATAATTTATTTTTCCATCATGTATGTACCTGAAGAATAAGATAGCAAAGATCCGAACATGAAAAATAAGATAGTAAAGAAGAAACTCAACTGCGTAACCTTGGTTGATTAATTGAGTTTTGATGGCGGCAGTGGTGAAGTCGTCGTTGAAGGACCCTAGTTTGGTTTCTTTTACGAAGAGATCGGTATGATGGAGTACAGAACGGAAAATAAATCAGGATGGAAAAGAAAGCAGAACGAAAAAGAAAGAATAAGAGGGTTTTGTTATCCTGTGCATCCATGCACAAGATAAGAGCTAATCATTGGCATTGAAAATGATAAAAAAACAATAAAAAAATATGAGAGATAATGTTTCTTGCATTGGAGAATGTAAAGTTTGCACTTGTATAGAGAAAAATTCAAAAAACCCATGAACATTTACCTTCTCCAATGCAAGAAAACATTCTCTCTCATATTTTTTAATTGTTTTTTATCATTTACAATTCCAATGATTGGATCTTATGTTGTGCATGAATGCACAAAATAACAAAATCCTATAAAATGTAATAGATTTTTGTTAAAGGGAGAACAAAATATGATCCGAGGAGAAAGAAAATTATAATCGACTCGCTAACTAGATCGATCCAATTAATATGGTTTACTCCGATCAAATTACCCTTAATTATATATGCTTTCCCTGCACACTCTCTACCTAAACACGTTCGTTAAACTAACCTAGAGAAAGTTGAGAAACCTTCGAGCTAGAAGGTTGCTGCAAAAGGCATGAAGAAAAAAATGTTAAAGAACGAAAATAAAACGAAAAAGAAATGCTAAAGAATGAAACTAAAACGAAAACGAAATAAGAAATGATGGGTTGTTCTTAGACAAAATGGTAAAAAAATCGTTCTCTGATTTGTGATCTGAATTATGTTCTGCTTTCTCCATAATCTAAAGAATTAAAAAGAAACAACGATATGGGAATCATATTAAAATGCCGAGGGCTTTCTATAAGTGATATTTTGCAGAGACATATTATTCAATAGAACAATAGCGTAACATATATAATACTCCATCTGTACCTATTATATAGGTAGAATTTTCATTTTTCCATGTACCAATATATAGGTGGAGTCCAATTTCCTAAGTAAATATTTTCAGACATATCCTTATTTATGGTACATAGATAATAGTGTTATGAATAAGACAAAAGGTAAAACATGAAAAAACATGAAAATTTATGAGTTCAAGGCACTTTTGTTAATGTACGAGAACTGACCCCCTCTACCTATATACGTGGTAGGAGGATTTGTTGATTCTTGGGCGACAGCAATTTCATAACTGTAGCAAACATGGATCAATTAACATATTCTTTTAGTCCGAGATTGATATTTCATCCGAATCCACGAACTATGAACAGAACGGATATATAAGAAAAGACAAAAAAAAAATAACAGAGAGAATACGAAATAATGCTCTATATATGGTACATAATTGTACTGGAGACACAAAATTTTAAAAATGAATGATCGGAAATTATTCAAATTCTAGTGGATCTTGTCGGAAATTATTAAAGTTTTAACATGGTAGGACCCAAAAAGGACGATTGCTAAATGTTTTACATGTTATGTGCAGGTTCGATGGAGATGGGTACGTGGCTACGTATATTTTATTTTTTATTTATTTTATTTTTTTGTGCAATTTCACTTTTAAGTTTTCAGTGGTGCTATTCAGCTCTCTATTCTTCACCTCCCTACTATGTTTCTTCTAATCTAAATCCCACATTTAGAAAATGGTAAACCCCATCAGTAACTGAATGTGATTTAAATTCTTGATATGTGGTGTAGATTGGAGGGAGCAGAGTAGAGAGGTGGAGATTAGGAAGGTGAATAGCATTTCCATTAAGTTTTAACCAAGAGTTCTGCATTCAGTACTAGCAGCACAAATACAAATACATCTTGCTATTCGACTTTGGTCAACAAAGTACTATTTTTGTTCAGTCTAGTCTCTACTGTGTACTTCCGTCCCAAACTAAAGCACTTGAGTAAAATTACTGTTCGTCGTGCATCGATGATGATTGAGGGATGTAGTTTGTGTGGAACCCGGCAGCTAATGTGGTCTATGAAATATTATCCACATTTTTCTGATCATCTACGATATTCTGCATTGCTGTCCCAAAACATTGTTTCAAATGTCCAAAGTACGGCAAAACGCATGCACTGCAAGCGGTAGATTCTTGTTGATATGAGTTATGCCATGCTACAGAATGCTTCATGGTTTGCGTATTAAAGATGGAAAAGCATCATATGTTTCGCGTTACGTAAGGACATCTCGTCTTAAACAGGAAGAATATTTTGGTGGAGCTAAATTTGTCAAGGTAATAAGGTATATATATCTGTAATAATCTATATATGCAAGTCATGTCTCTGCTCTGGTCTTTAATATACCAATCAACTCTCATAGTTTGTAATGCCACCTTGCAGATTGGAGATCTTGAGGGACTATTTGGATTGTCCATGGCTAGCATTCATTTTCTTCCATAGATATTTAAAGTATTGGATTTTTCCTATGGATGGTGTAGGTACACATTTCATCTTCCGCCACGTGCTCACAAAGACACACGTGGAGGACATGCGGTCAAGGGCATCAAGATATAATATCACGCGTGGACAGCCAAGAGCCATTTTATCCTATCCCTAGAAAGATCTAAGATCTACGGCTGGGGATAGTCAGACTGACGCAGACAAGACAGGGGCAGAGGACAGTTGTCTACCGCGGACAGACATCTCAACTACCCGCATTAAATACCCTCAAACATCGTACGTGTCAGTCAGCCTGTATTGGAAGCGCAGATAATACTGCGTATCCAGACAGAACACGCAGATGCAGCCGAGAACACGAAGACTTCTGCGTGAGTGACACAAAACACAAGAGGATAAGGTTATAACGGGCTTCAGAAGTGGACCCCACGTAACCTCCCTATAAATACCCCTCTCTCCCAAGTGAAGAGAGAGGCCGAAAAACATTGAGAGGAGAATAGGAGAGAGACAAAGAGATAGAGAAAGTGTAAGTGAAGTTCTTCCTGCTACGCAGGCTTATATTGGTCTCAAAGTCATTCGACTATTTCTGTAACCTTCATACATATAATGAAAAACCCAAACCCGTAGACAGAGATCTGAGTGATGAATCATATAAGTTAATCGTTTCATCTATATTCATGCATTTATACTTTATATATTCAATTCAATACTTATGGTATATCATGTTCGTACATTTTATATTTCATCCACTATTTATCTTATTGTATGAGCCAAGAACAATGATTGTAGTTGATGAGACGAGGAAGAGTATTAGAACTCTGAGTCAAGGATTCGACATAACCTATCCATTCCCTTCAGGCGCAGCTTATTTACTGTATTGTCATGAGTCTGCGCGCATTATTTGTGAGTACTCAGATGACACTAGATCTTTGTGTTCACAATCTGGCGCTAGAAACAGGTATCTTCATCCCGGTAAAAGATTTATCTTCTCATGTGACTTGTTTCAGGATTCGTTTTCTGAAAATAACGATGTATGGAACACTACGGTTTTTTCCGTTCATGATTTCAAAAACCAAAATTTTTAACAGATCCACATTTATCTAAGTAGATCTAATTCTTCATGCATTTTCTAAGTTTTCACGTCTTTGAAAATCAAAATTATGAACAGATCCGCGTTTATCTAAGTAAATCTGATTCTTCATGCATTTTCTAAGTTTTTAGGTCTTTGAAAATCAAAACTTCGAACAGATGGACGCCTTAAGTATTTTCAAGATTTTACACCTTTGAGGACTCAAAACGCTAATAGATATCACGTGGGGCCCATTGTCTTCGTGATTTTTTTCTCTCTCTTTCAGAAAAATATTAAAAGATGGAGAGAAGCAAAGATGTCGGGAAGGCTAAAGCTCCTTCAAAAGAGATGCCAAGGACAACCCCAGTGGTAAATAGGAGTAAGCAGAGAGGTGAAAAGCTAAAGGCAGCGGATAAGGCGCAGGATAATGCAGAAAGCATGCCCCCATCAATTCCTACATCATCGCAAGAAACGCAGTAAATGCCGCGGCAGCCAAAGCAGGAGCTTCAAGAGCTGGCGGATCCAAAGTTGCAGCTCCCAGAGTAACCAATGCTCAACTACAGGAACATCAGGAAGTCGTGGCAGAGTCAGGAATACAACAACCCCTCTATGGGATGCCCTTAACCAACGAACAGAACATACCCTTTCCAGCCAAGCAACCGCTTCTAATAGCAGGCCAACCCTCACAACAACCGTCGAGGTCCCAAGGTGCACAGTTAGACCCACCAGAACCAGTAATACAGATCGTGGATGAGGAACAAACCATAGCCGCTGATGAGAAATTGCGGGCAGGAACACCAAATCAAGGGTCAAATCATTCCGCTCAGATGATGGCCGAGCTGACAGAATTAAGGAAGAACCAGAAGGCATACGCAGATGTTGTGGCGATATTAGCACAAGAGAACCAAACACTAAAGGAAAGAAACATTCATAGCGCAGAGGTAGAAAACCAACGCGACGAAGCCAACTCCAAGTCTGTAGCACCTAATCAAGATAGAAGAATGGTGATCGCAAACAACCCACTTCTATTAAATCAAAGAGGAGCAAGGAGCAACCAAAGATCAGACCCTGATTACAATCTCGAGAACTCGGACTACTACGACGGTACCACCTTCGCGCATCCTGAGAGAGATCAAAGGGATGGACAACTTCGATTGGCCATGGTCCAAGGGAAAGCAACCTCCTAGATCAGAAAAATCCAAGGAATACTGTGAATACCACTGTTTCAACGGTCACCAAACAGAAAAGTGCAAAAATCTCAAGATAATGATTCAAAAACTAATCGACGCAGGAGACCTGAAGCAATATATACAGAAGATTGATAATGAAGATAGAACAAAGAGAGGCAAGAAGGTTCAATTACCAGAAGGAAACCGCACCCTCAACACGATTTCATGTTCATAGATTCAAGGACCATCCTTAACCGCCCAGATTGGGAAGAGATTGAGAAAACAATTCGAAGATTATTGTGAGCTTTATAAGATCTATGGGAAAGAGGTAAAAGAGCACGAACAATGGATGGACGCGCCCATGACTTTCGATGCAGACGATGTGGAAGAAGACATGGAAGACCATAATGATCCTCTAGTCCTCACACTCCCAATAGCAGGGTGCAATGTCAAGAAAATTCTCATCGATGGAGGAAGCTCAGTCAACGTCCTGTTCTATGAAACGTTCAAACGTATGGAACTCAACGACGAGCAACTGTTGTCATCTTACTACACCATCTACGGATTCAACGGAACAGCTACAAAGCCCCTAGGGGACATTGTCTTACAAGTAGACGCAGGTCCCATGAAAGTGGACACTCGATTCAGCATCGTAGATGCACCTTCACCTTACAACGCCATCATCGGAAGAAGATGGGTTCACAAGCTCAAGGGAGTAGCGGAAACCTACCATCAATATCTCAGATTCCCAACACCCCAGGGAGTCATGGAAATTAAAGGAGACCAAGTAACTGCGCGGGAATGTCAGACCTTACAGAATCAGATCAATAATGAGCGGGAAGAAAAGCACCAGTCCCGAAGAGCCAAAAATAAGGAGATAACCATAGATACATATCTGGAAGAAATCTCCGGAAAAATCCTTCTGAACGTAAGCACCACTGGCAGCGCAGAAGCAAGCACCTCTGCGACAAAAGAAGACGGAGAGCCCACCAAATAGCAATCAAAGAAAGTTCCTCTCTTGGGGGAACCAAAACCCACGTTTACACCTGTCGAAGCAGCTAAAGAAGTCAACATAGGTACTGAGGGAAACCCGAAGATTATCAGAATAGGCACCTTGATGGAGGAGAAAGAGAAGCCGCGCTAATCAAACTTCTAAAGGAATACGCGGACATCTTTGCTTGGAAATTGGGGGACATGCCGGGAATTGACCCAAATTAGTTCATCACGAACTTCGAATAAAACCAGGTACCCCCCCTTTTAGGCAGAAGGTGCGCAAAGTAGCTCCAGAATACCATCGAGCAGTTGAAGTGGAACTCCGCAAACTACTGGACGCAGGATTCATCAAAGAAGTTAAGTACCCAACATGGATCTCTAACATGGTCATCGTACCGAAGAAAAATGGCGGAGTAAGGATATGCATCGACTTCACCAACCTCAATAAGGCTTGCCCTAAAGATAGCTATCCACTGCCAAGCATTGACCAACTTGTCGAGGCAGTTGAAGGATACGAAGAAATGTCATTCATGGATGGATACTCTGGATACAATCAATTATTCCTAGCAGAAGAAGATCAGCAACATACAACATTCTATACACCACACGACCTCTATTGCTATGTAAGAATGCCCTTTGGACTGCGAAACGCAGGGGCAACCTACCAAAGAATGGTGGATGCAATTTTCAAACCATGGATTGGAAGTACGCTGGAAGTATATGTGGATGATATGCTCGTCAAAAGCAAGCTGCGCAAAGATCATCACCAAGACCTAAAAGATATTTTCCAAGCAATGAGAGTGCACAACATGAAGGTAAACCCAGAGAAGTGCACTTTTGGTGTCACTTCCGGAAAGTTCCTCGGATATTTGGTGACGAAGAGGGGCATTGAAGTCGATCCCGCTAAAATTGAAGCCATCGTAAGAATGCCATCCCCAAAGAATTTAAAAGAGGTTCAGAAACTCAATGGTTCGCTGGCTGCGCTGGGGAGGTTCATATCCAGGTCCTCGGATAGATGTAAGCACTTTTTTAACATTCTCAAAAAAGGAAGCAAATTCGAATGGACGGCAGAGTGCGAGGAAGCTTTTCGAAATATCAAAGAATACCTGGCTGAGATCCCTATATACAAAAACCAGACCCTGATGAAGTGTTGGCACTATACATAGCAGCAACAGAAGATGCAGTCAGCGCAGTATTGGTTAAAACCAACACGAAGATAGAGCAGCCCATCTATTACATCAGCAAGACTCTGAACGCAGCAGAAAGGAACTACACGAAGATCGAGCAGCTCATCTTGGCATTAGTATGGGCAACCCTGAAACTCAGAACTTACTTTTTGACTCACTACGTCCGTCCCATGCAAAGCTCCGCTAGAAGCAGTCCTTAAAAACGCAGGAAAGTAGGCAGAATTGCAAAATGGAATACTCACCTAGATCAATTCAATATCATCCATGAGCTACACACACTCTCAGAAGTCACAAGTATTAGCAGATTTCCTAGCAGACTTACCATTGGATAACTGCGAAGAAGTCATCATCGAAGGACGAAAGGCAGCAGGACTACCAGAAATGGACGAAGGTAAAGACCCTATAGACATCTTGGAACCAAAAAATCCTAGGCAATGGGAAGTCTTCGTAGATGGGTCGAAAAATAAAGAAGGGGCGGGGATAGGCATCGTAATCACCACCCCAACAGGAGACAGGATCATACATGCTTTCAGGTTAGAATTCAAGGGGCATACCAACAACATAGTTGAATATGAAGCAGTGGTGCATGCCCTTCAGTTGATAATAGAAATGGGCATAACTGACGTGCGTCTGACAAGCGATTCACAGCTGGTCATCCGACAAATAGGGTTGCAATATAATGTTTATGACAGAACATTGTCAGCATACATGGAATTGGTGCAAACACTGGCATCACAAATCCAAACATCAAATTCCGACACCTGGCAAGGAAGGAACTCAGGCACGCGGACGCCCTGGCCTACATATCATCGATGCTCAGAAACGAGGACGTCAAAGCAATCAAAGTAACCAGGATTTACGAGCCTTCAATTGATATTCAAGAACTCTGCGCTGCACAGCAAGGAACCACGCAGAAGAAGATATTGCAGATGATGACGTGGGAGAATTCATCGCGGATGATTTCCAAGAAGACGACATCATGGCTAAGGCAGATCAAGATGAAGACTTCAGCAAAGAAGAAGATTGGAGATCTGAGATTCATCTTTTCCTAAAAGAAAGAATACTACCCTCGGATCTAAAGCAAGCCAGAAAAATACAGTCAAAGGCAGGAAGATATGATCTGAGAAAAGAAATTTTGTACAAAAAATTTTCTCGGACCATTATTACGTTGCCTATCCAGATCCGAAGGACATTTGATTTTGAAAGACATACACCGCGGCGACGCAGGCAATCACAGCGGAATGAGATCCCTAGCAGATAAGAAAACTCAAGGATATTACTGGCCAACAATGATACGAGACGCTGCAAGAATGTCACGAAGATGCGAAGAATGCCAGCGTTTCGCCAAAAAAATCCACGCACCCGCAACAATGTTGAACCCAGTAGACAGCCCTTGGCCATTCTCAAAATGGGGCATAGACATCGTGGGTCCCCTAATCGAAGGATCAGGGAAGAGAAGATTTTTGATAGTGGCCACGGACTATTTCAGCAAATGGGTAGAGGCTAAAGCCCTGGCAAGGATCCGAGACGCAGATGTCTTCACATTCATTTTCAAAACATCATTTGCAGGTTTGGCATACCAGCTGAGATTGTATCTGACAATGGCAAGCAATTCCAGGGAAAAAACATCGACTTACTCTTCGATACTTTCAAAATTCGAAAGAACAAGTCAACACCAATTTACCCTCAAAAATGGTCAGGCAGAAGCCACAAACAAAACCCTCGCACTCATCCTCAAAAAGCAGTTGGACGAATACAAGAAGCGTTGGTGTGAGCAACTACACAACGTTTTGTGGGCTTATAGGACAACTCGAAGATCAGCCACGGGAGAATCCCCATTCTTACTCACCTATGGAGCCGAAGCTATTATCCCAACAGAAATAATCATGCCAACTACGAAGACTGAAGCATGGGAGAAGAACCTCACAGCGGACATGATGTTGGAAAGGTTGGATGATCTAGAAGAGAGGAGGGAGGCAGCACTACAAAAAATGGAAAACTATCAAAGGAAACTAGCAAGGGAGTATAATAGAGGGTTAAGCTTAGAAATTTCGTAGAAGGGCAGTATGTGCTGAGGACCATTCCCCAATACCAACGAGAAAAGAAGTGGGGAAATTAGCACCAACATGGGGGGACCCTTCGTCATACATGATGTTGCAGGAAATGGGTCTTATTATCTGCGCAACCTAAAAGGGGAGATCCTCAAACACCCATGGAATGCAAAATATCTCAAGCCATACTACCCGTAGAGGGAACGCAGACCTGCATCTGCGTGAAGAGCGCCAGAAGAAGAAAACGACGCTTGCGATCGACATGTTTCTATCTCTGAGAGAGGAATAGCAAACCTCAACCTATCAATCAAGCAAACTTTTGGCAAAAAATAGTCACAATACATGGAGCAACATAGTAACAAGACGACTGCGTGTAAACATAACCCTCACGAGAACCCTACACCTGTAAATACAGCCTCCGCGTCAATACTTCATCCTCCTGTTTTTCTATTTACTACCTCAGAGGTTCCATCAATGGAATTCTTCTAAATGTAACTCAACAAACTGAATAGACACTTTAACCCTCTTTCACCCGTGGACGTAGACACTCTGCTGTCGAACCACGTAAACACTGTGTTAATTGTTGTTCTATTTTACTTGGGGAAAGTAGTCACCTACAATCTCTCGGGACTCCCCTATCAGCGTCTATAAGTGTAGGACCATGGGGAAGGCATCCAGCAGAAAGAGATACCCAACCAATCTTATGGCAGCGGGTTGACGGAATGAACGTACATTCCAAACAACTCATATCCTAGAACGCTGCCCCGACCCCCACCGTCTGGGAATCCTCTGGCCCAGGATTAGCCAGCGGGGTGACAGGTCTCAAGACGTTCACGAAGATACACATATCTTCGGGTTCGCACTCAAACACTTCGCTATCCTGATTACATTCAGTTATATTCCAAATTAACCATAACAATATTAAAAAAAATCGGACAACACAGATAAAAATTAAAACAATGATCAATTCATTAAAAGTTGATTACAGGCTTGGCAATGATACGCGGAAACAAGAAAATACAAAAGGAATCTCACGAAGCCTCATAATCAACAAAGATCAACTCTCTAAAAATCTACTTGGATGGTTCAACCCCACCAGCAGGTTTAGCAATCTTCCCCTTCTGCGTTGAAGGTACGCTCCCACCCGAGGAAGGCCCTGAAGAACCAGATGTAGGGGCGGGGGTTTCTCACGGCGCGATAGCTCTTGATAAGGCCATGCTCGGTCTTAAGATCATACTCGATGCTATCCAGAATTTGTTAGTCTCTTCCACTAGTTGACACGAGCCTTGTACGCAATAACAGTATTCATCATCTCAGCCTTTGACAACAACGAGGAAAGGCGACTCACTTCCTTCGAAGCGGCTTGGGCAGCCTCGTCCCTTGCTGTAGCTAAACCTTTGATATAATTAATCTGGCTTTCCTGATGCACTAATTGATTGAGCCTCCGCAAGCTCTTCATTTGCAGTGCGAAGCTGTCCCTGGAGCTCTGCAAGGAAAAGAAAAATGCAGATGGTTAGGTCCAGGAAATTACAGAATCACACTCGATAATATAAGCATATACCTTCGACTCTCGCCGAAGCTATTTCATATTCGTTAACAACCATCACGGGCTTCATCAAGAAAATCATACTCATCTGACAACTTCTTATAATCCGCTTGAAGGGTTGAAAGGGCGTACTGACTCGCATCTAATTCTACCTGTTTCATTGAATCCAAGTGACGAAGATGGTTGACCTCATTGTTTAAACCCTCCAGACCCTTGTTGAGCCGATACATATTTACTTCAAGATTTCTCTCAGACTCAGCTTGGCGTACCACATCAGCCCTAGACGCAGCTAAAGCTTTGCTAAGAGCACCAGCCTCAGCCCTAGCGTCATCTCTCTCCCTAGCAAGACGCTGAATGTAATCTTTAACATCAGAAGACTGAGAAGAACGAGCTTGACGCAATTCTTCTTCCAAGAGATTGATTTTAGCTTCCAATGATGAGACCTGTTCTCGGGATTCACGAAGATTATCACGCGTCCACAACAACGTTCCATTAAACAAACGACGATCATTGTTATATTTGTTCTGCATATCAATCATTTGGACTCGTCTGACCCGCCACTCCTCTGCCAGAGCATTATGTTCATCGGCACGAGCATTCCACTTATCAGCCTCGCTCTTTATCTTCTCTACCAACTCTGCGATGCGAGATTTCTGACGTTGCCGCTCTTTCCGAAGCCATACTAACTCAGGAACTCCACCCACTGAAGATAGGGTGGGGGGGGAGACTCAGACAGAACACTAATTACAGTAAAGGACAACAACAAGGAAGAGAACAGATAATCAAACCTGTAACAGCCGAAGAATTCTTCTTGGCCTCTCCAACTCACTACGAGCCATAGCAAGATCCAAGCGAAGCTTCTCCTCCTCCTTGCCTTGTTGCTCCTTAGCCTTGAGGAGACTCTTCAACTCACATATCTCCCTATCCCTATCAGCAATGACAGTCTCAGCCGCAGTAAGCTCCTCTTCCCGAAGACGAAGCTTAGCCTCCAACTTAAGGGATTTGGCCTTAAAAAACTGGTACAACATGTGATTGCAATGCTCACTCCTCATCATCTGCGAATCAGAAATTAGAACACCCTGACTCTAAAAATTGCTAAAATTGATACAAGGCAAATGATAAGAGAACTCACCTCTAACATCCGCTGTTGGGGAAATCCATACTGATACCCATCAGCCAACCCATCATATCAGCAACAGTCGAGGGAGCGTCGACTACTAGAGCAGCCTCCAAGGCCCGAAGATTCTTATCCCACGCTTCTGCAACCTGGTCCTCGGGAGACAATTGCATCATCTTACGGGTATAGGCATCAGATTTCTTCTCACCCTCCACCACAGGAGTGGATTGGGTACGAACATCAAGTTCTTCTTTTTAAACCAAGCTAAGATGGCATCATCACCCTCAAGGATCAGTGACTGAGGAAAATCATCTCCAGAAGACCCAACCGAGGCCTTACCCATGTCCGTGAATTTAGCACCCGAAGAGTTCGAGGCTACTCCCCATCCAAATCTGGAAGGTCTCTAGCACCGCTCCCCTCTGGAACATCACTAGCATCCACGACTCCCTTGCCCTTTCCATCCGCCTTGCTAGAGTTACCAAGCACATCCCAATCATCGTTTGGGGAAAGCAGGTTGAACTCAGAAGCCAGGCCCAGGGCAGCGTTTATGTCAAAACTATCCTCCGCAGAATAAATCCGACCAAAGGAAAACTCCTGAGACATAGCAGGAATTTCACCACCAACACCCTCATCAACCCAAGGCCAGTGTTATCATCACCAGCACTGCAACCCGCAGGATTAGCTTCGGCACCAGTATCATGACAACCTGCGGGATTAATTTCCACCACCAATACCGCCGCCAGCGGTAGTATTCCCTTCAACAAATTCTCATCATCATGACCTGGAGGGATGTATCAGTACGCTCTTCCATATCAACATATCTTCATCCTCTCCAAGCTCAGTCACCGGACTGTTAACTTCTAAAACCTCCGCCTTCTCGATTGTTGCGGTGGTGGACTGCTTGGGATTTATTCCTCCTCTTCTCGTCGCCTAAAAGACAAGGCACAAGAATAAAAATCCCTGAATTTGAAAAGAATTAAAACTGCCTCAACTAAAGGACAAGGCATATGGAAATATACCTTGACAACCGCAACATTCTTCGCTGAAGATCAGCATCGGAACTCTCTTCGTCATCTCCATCAACAACATCGAGGGCATATTGGAAATTCATGCCCTCAAATTCAAATGCCAAGGACGGAAATTCCCATAACGAGCAGGAGGAGCCGCACGTATCTAGTTATCTGCGGTAGGACGCCATCCTTGCGGACCTGGAACCCACCCCCAAGCCCAGGGACCAACAACCTCAATAACAGTTGCGTGCCATTCATAGTCATGATCACGCTTGATCCGCTCACGAGTAGGAACCACCAGTTTGTTAGTAGAATTCTCTGTACCCGGGACGTACTTCACCTTAGAACCACTTACTTCACTCAGAAGGCGGATCTCACTACGAGGAGCGGCAATATTCCGAAGACTCACACTCCAAGGTTTACGATTCCTACTATTAACATAGTCACCGAAAGACTTGTTAAAATTCTCAGGCGTATACCACTCCCTTTCCTCAGGATTGGGAACATAAAGAGTCATCATTGTCTCTCATTTGCTCCGAAGATAACACTCCCTCAGTGCACGAAGATAATTCACATGAAGTTGGGAAATAGAGCAACATTGTGTGTTCTTCGAAGAACCCTCTCGACCAGCCAGCACATCATAATAAAAAGAATCCCCAGACTTGTACAAAGGCAACATAAGACCCGCTTCAAAGGCCCCCACCGTGGTCAGCAGATGAAATTCATCAAACTTATATGTCGATATCATCTCATAAGTAATATCATCATCAGCAGCGTAAAAACGAACATCGAATAGCTGAAGACCATGCTTTTCCTTGAAAACCTCCATATCAATATGTTTGAAGGTCACTTTCTTCTCCCCAACAGAGACGCTACGTATTTCCTGAGAAATATCTTCCTCCTCCACGGGATCAGGCACAAAACCCTTCGAAGGGTTTCTCTCGGAAGCTTTCCTCTTAGGATGAACCTTAGATACATCAGTCTTCGAAACCACTTCTTTCGAAGACCTCCCTTTGGGTTGAGACACTAGAGGGGAGGTAGAGGATGTTGATGAGACGCAGAAGGAGGCGTGATGTATTTTCAAATGTTGTTGTAGATAGTGGTTTTAAAACAGGGTTCTTTTCAGACTTGTGAAGATAGATTTTTTTTTAAACTTAGAAATGTAACAAAATTAAACAAAGTGATGTGAATTTTTTTTATGGAGAAAAATAGAGGTGAAGATTCCACCATTCAACAATATTTATGTAATGTTATTTAATTTTTAATTATGCAAATTAACAATTGATTTGATTTTTAATAATTGCCAAAAGCATATTTCCAAAATATCAAATGTTAGTCGCAAGCATAATGCATCAAGAGTATAAAACTAAGCATGCATTATCAAGAGAAAATACAATTGATTAATAAAAACCATTTAAATCATTTTTTTTCAATGCAATTAATCATATAAAAATATTGCAAAAATTAAATAAATAACAATTACCACATAAATATTGTGTGAATGGCTTCCTCCGTCACCCCTGGGATTGGGTTTAGCTCATCATGGTGTAATACATCTCAAAATATTTTATTAATGCTCAAAAGTTTATTACAAATTATGAAATAATAGGAAAATCGATTTAAGACCGTCCGTTGCGACACGCAGGAAGCGTCACGGAAGAACGGCACAACTGAAGTGCTGTAAGCGCTATTCCTAAGTCGCGAGAAAGGAATTGGAAATTGTCGCAATTAAGCGACACTTTTCAACGACTCTCCTGGATTGTACAACGTTCTTCGTGTTCTTGTCTTATCAGCAGCAGAACTTCTTCGCCTGTCGACCTCTTCTTTTGATTCTCTCGGCTCTAACTCTCTCCCAATGACTTCCTCTGCTCGACACTAGGGACCTATTTATACACAACTGGTCACTCCAATCCTTGTAATAACTCCAAGAATATCCGGCCATAAAAAGAATATTTTCCGAAATATTTTTTCTTTATTTCTCTGATTTGTTACGGATTGTTTCCTGGTTTATCTCTTTTACGCATCATCTCTTAGCTGTAGGAGAAGTTTCCAGCCAATAGAGTTAACCCATGCACGTCTCTTCCATCCAACAATTCCAAAAATAGAATATCTTCCCTATTTGAGAATATCTTCCCTGTTTTGATTCCCACCGATTATCTAACCAAATTTGACCGAATCCAACACCCATACCAGCTCTGTCTAGGCCCTAGGAACAAACCAATTTAATTTGGGCTGTTGAATCTCACTGGAACACCTTCAAATCCTCAACCCTAGTCACGGCAGTTCAAGAACAATTTTTCCCGCCAAAACTGTTCTTGATGTTTTCATCACCTGGTGATTATCCAGCCAATTTTGATCAAAACCAACACCCATACCATCTCTGTTAGGTCAATTAGAAGAAGCCCATTAAATTCCAGCGATTGAATCTCACTAGAACACCTTCAAATCTTCAACCCTAATTTTGTTACCATTTTTCCCTGCAAAATTTGAAATTCAAAAAGGTTGAAGATGATATGACCCTATCCTGAACTGGGGTGCGAATAGCAGATGCCTTGGGGTGACCTGGGGGTGCCCCTTAGGAATTAGGTTACCCCTTATCCAAAAGTGAGAGTCCGAATAACACTTGTCCTCCGGGTGCCAAAAATCAACTTTTCGAGCCGAATTTTCCAAAAATATTTATTTCCAAAAAATACCTACAAATACATAAAATAACAAAATTAGTACAAAATCGAGTGCCAACAATATATAGTATTGAGATCAACACAAAAATGTGTCTATCAAATACCCCCAAACTTATTATTTGCTAGTCCTCGAGCAAAATTTATTCTTGAAAAGTGACCGAGTTAATCTCAGGTGGGTTTATCAGAGGTGTACCCAGAAAAACCAATACTCCAGACCCTAGCTATCTACTCAAAACCTTGGAAACACTAAAGAACCTCCTTGGTTGGCATACAATTATTGACTCCAAGAGGAAGAACCCTGATGCGAAATTTCAATTGCTGTACACGAGTTTGCACTCAAGCATACTAAAATTCATATAAGTGACAGAGCTCTACTAAGATAGTTTCACGATGGACATCATACTCGGAGTCAGACTAATCACATGAAAAGATTAAGAAGATGGAAAAAGAAAAATGTAGATGGTTGAAAAGCGAACGGTGTTTCCCATATCTGTCTGAAGGCCTCTGCCAAGGTGAACCTAACCTAAATGACTGAGATACCGGTCTGACTAATATTAACACACTAGCATATACAAGGGAACCAGTGGTCAATAATCCGAACTCTAGGTCAACAAACTGGAAAATACAAGGGAACCAGCAGTTGACTACACATAACAATAACCATTTATTTTTTTTTTATTTTTTTTTTAACTTAACGGCATGAATAGACCTTTTTGATCCAAGTGAATGCTTCTTGTCAGCATATTACATGATAGTTCCCACGGGTCCTGCATTCCACGCTTGCTTAGGCGACGGAAACAGGGAGAACACACGCATATTGCTATCCAAGTGTTAATACTTATTCCGATTGGTCTAACTGGTCCGGTCATTTTTTTTTCTTCATTTTGTTATAGTTTTGAAAGTGGTAGTAAAAGTTCGTTGCTCGTACTTGTAAAGATTTAAAAATAAAAATATATACAAAAAATATTAACAATTTGGGCAAGAGGTACTGGGACTAATGATTCGGCCAATCTTCATAACATAAGGCTCAATGATTTATTCTCAACAATAATCGCTCAAAACTTATATGGACTCTTATTTTGCCAAAGTCGATTCTCAAAACATTGGTTGTAAATGTTAAGCATGGAGCATCAAATCACCTAAGCTAAGCATGACCCATCTAATCAAATAACACCCAATTTAATCAAATCATATTTCAATTAATTTTTAATGCAAAAGTCTTAAAAAGAATTAATAAAATTACCCATGCATGAAGCTCGGCCTCCTCCGTCGTCTCAGTGTTGGGGTTTAACTCATCATAGTAAAAATGCTCTTAGAATAATTTATTATGGCTCAAAAATGGTTTACAAATGATGAGAATATGAGAAATACAATAAAACCAAAGAACTACGACCCTCAGTGACAAAATAAGACTGCTGCTGTCCTGTCGCAAATGCTGTGGAAATAAGACTGCCTGATGTACGACCCACAGGTGTGAGTCTTTAACACTGTTGAACAACGACTGCTGTGGCTGGTCCGTTCTTCGTGTTCTTGGTGTTCTTCATCATCAGCAGCAGCAACAACAGAGTTTCATCAACTCTTGATTTTTGCTTCTCTGGACCTCCTCTCGACCCCAAACTCTCGACACTAGGGACCTATTTATACACAACAGGTCACTCCAATCCTTGTAATAACTCCAAGAATATCCGGCCATAAAAAGAATATTTTCCGAAATATTTTTTCTTTATTTCTATGATTAGTTACGGATTGTTTCCTGGTTTATCTCTTTCACGCATCATCTCTTAGCTGTAGGAGAAGTTTCCAGCCGATAGAGTTAACCCATGCACGTCTCTTCCATCCAACAATTCCAAAAATAGAATATCTTCCCTATTTGAGAATATCTTCCCTGTTTTGATTCCCACCGATTATATAACCAAATTTGACCGAATCCAACACCAATACCAGCTCTGTCTAGGCCCTAGGAACAAACCCATTTAATTTGGGACGTTGAATCTCACTGGAACACCTTCAAATCCTCAACCCTAGTCACGACAGTTCAAGAACAATATTTCCCGCCAAAACTGTTCTTGATGTTTTCATCACCTGGTGATTATCCAGCCAATTTTGATCAAAACCAACACCCATACCATCTCTGTTAGGTCAATTAGAAGAAGCCCATTAAATTCCAGCGATTGAATCTCACTGGAACACCTTCAAATCTTCAACCCTAATTTTGTTACCATTTTCCCCTCCAAAATTTGAAATTCAAAAAGGTTGAAGATGATATGCCCCTATCCTGAACTGGGGTGCGAATAGCAGATGCCTTGGGGTGACCTGGGGGTGCCCCTTAGGAATTAGGTTACCCCTTATCCAAAAGTGAGAGTCCGAATAACACTTGTCCTCCGGGTGCCAAAATCAACTTTTCGAGCCGAATTTTCAAAAATATTTATTTCCAAAAAATACCTACAAATACATAAAATAACAAAATTAGTACAAAATCGAGTGCCAACAATACATAGTATTGAGATCAAATTAGACAAAAAAATGTGTCTATCAAATACCCCCAAACTTATTATTTGCTAGTCCTCGAGCAAAATTTATTCTTGAAAAGTGACCGAGTTAATCTCGGGTGGGTTTATCAGAGGTGTACCCACAAAAACCAATACTCCAGACCCTAGCTATCTACGCAAAACCTTGGAAAGCACTAAAGAACCTCCTTGGTTGGCATACAATTATTGACTCCAAGAGGAAGAACCCTGATGCGAAATTCCAATTGTTGTACACGAGTTTGCACTCAAGCATACTAAAATTCATATAAGTGACAGAGCTCTACTAAGATAGTTTCACGATGGACATCATACTCGGAGTCAGACTAATCACATGAAAATATTAAGAAGATGGAAAAAGAAAAATGTAGATGGTTGAAAAGCGAACGGTGTTTCCCATATCTGTCTGAAGGCCTCTGCCAAGGTGAACCTAACCTAAATGACTGAGATACCGGTCTGACTAATATTAACACACTAGCATATACAAGGGAACCAGTGGTCAATAATCCGAACTCTAGGTCAACAAACTGGAAAATACAAGGGAACCAGCAGTTGACTACACATAACAATAACCATTTATTTATTTATTTATTTTTTTTTAACTTAACGGCATGAATAGACCTTTTTGATCCAAGCGAATGCTTCTTGTCAGCATATTACATGATAGTTCCCACGGGTCCTGCATTCCACGCTTGCTTAGGCGACGGAAACAGGGAGAACACACGCATATGGTTATCCAAGTGTCAATACTTATTCCGATTGGTCTAACTGGTCCGGTCATTTTTTTTTTTAGTAACTCAGTCACTCTAATTCACCTTAGCAATGGTAACAACTTGAATCGTGTGCCCCACCAAGTCACTTGAAATAAAAGAAAACTGAAAATAGAAAGTGAAAAGGACTCGACGAGATATGGCGAAACTATCATGTTATTTCTAACACCTGAGCTCTGTGATTTTATGAATAGACTCTATAGATGTTTTCATCTAGTCAGATTGGTTCCTCAACTCCTAAAACAAAAATGTTTCCATCCACTTAGATTGGTTAGTGTTATCTTTAATAGGCGTAAATTTCTAGGCTCTGGAGTTTATTTATTGCAATTTAAAACTAACAAAAAGTTTCTTCCCCACCCCCAAACTTAAATCTAACATTGTCCTCAATGTTCTAAAGATAAAATTAAAAGCATGAACAAGGAGAAACTGTTACCACTTGAAGAAAAAGAGTTAAGGAAAGATATTACCATGTTGCATGAGATTGGGTTACCTCCCAAGAAGTGCTAAGTTTAAAGTCTTCAGCCAGACATCAAATACCTCAAAAAGGATCTTCACCTTCCAAAGTCATATACCAATAGCCGAAAGAGTTGTGGGTCCATAATACCAAATAGAGCTAACACCAATATGAGACAACTGCACTGGTTCTGAAAAATGAACAGAAGGAGCACATCCTCATCTAAGGTTTCTTGCAAGACAACCGGATCTATCCAGAGCCTCCAGTTGGGCTTCATAAGAGTGTCTTGAAAAATAGATTCATCCGAAAAACGGGTTTCTAATATATGGATTTCCTCCTGAAAAGTATCAGGCGGATCAGGTTGTGGATTCTGAATAGACTCAAGCAATACCTCAGATGCACTAGGCTTGAGTCCCAAGTTAGGGACTTGGGGGATAATTGACAATCTTTACCCCCAAATTTAGGGTAATCACTATTCTCCGTAAGACCTTTAACTATGGCTTGAATTTCTTCTAGTTCACTACCCCCAAACTTAGAGCTTTGGATATCTCTACATAAACTAGTCACAATATTCCTAATTTCTAGACCATCCGGTTCCTGAAAAAGGTCAATTGCTTTCTATGAGCTATAATCAGGTGGTTCATCCTCTAAATTCTTTTGAGGTATACTAGCTATATGACTTATATGTTTTATATCCTCTATGGTCATCCCTAGGGTTTCCTTATTGTGTTGAAGCACGGTTACTGGCCTAATTTCATGATCACTATCCAAATCGGAAGTTATAGGCAAAATCTCAGATGGGCCTACAAATGCATAATTGGGGTCCAACTTAGGAGGATCTTTAGGCTCTTCGAAATAAGGGCTTAAGGTAGATTCGGTAGCTAGTAATGGTTCAAACCTAGATTTCCATCTATCGGTATCTAACATAGGAATAGAATCCAACAGAGCATTTACTTGTTCAATGTTGCTATCATCGTCGAAATCCATGCTAAAACGGGCTAGACAACTCTCTAATGGATCTTCCGATTCGGTGTTTGGTACAGACTTCGGAACTAAGGTTCCTATCATGTTGACCTCTTCAATGCACGTGTCATCTAGCTCAGAATGTAGCTTATTGACATTAAAAATATTCAACTCAATAGTCATATTACCAAAAGATAGATTCATAATACCATTTCGACAGTTTATGATCGCATTAGATGTGGCTAAAAACGGGCGACCTAAAATCACTGGTATTTGGTTCTCTGGGTCAGGGACAGGTTGGGTATCTAGGATAATAAAATCCACTGGATAAATAAACTTGTCAACCTCTATGAGAACATCCTCGATCACACCACGAGGAATTTTACGGACCTATCAGCTAACTGAAGTGTCATCTGGGTAGGTTTCATCTCACCAAGTCCTAGCTTAAGGTACACATGGTATGGCAGTAAGTTCACACTGGCTCCTAAGTCAAGCAATGCTTTCTCAACACGGTACTTACCTATTGTACAAGCAATGGTAGGGGACCCTGGGTCTTTATACTTAGGAGTAGTGGTATTCTGAATAATAGAACTCACGTGACTAGCTATGAAGGCTTTCTTCTGGACACTGAGCTTACGCTTTCGCGTACACAAGTCCTTAAGGAACTTGGCATAAGAGGGAATCTGCCTAATTGCATCTAATAATGGAAGGTTGATATTAACCTGCTTAAAAACCTCCAATATATCATTAAAGTTGGACTCCCTCTTAGTCGGAACTAGCAGTTGTGGGAATGGGGCTCTGGGAACAAAATCAGACTCAACATGACCCTCATTGGTCTCTTTAGAGACTCTATCAGTCTATTCATTCTCTGGTTCAGATGGGTGAACTACAGCATGTTCACTATCAGGCATGGCAACCTTGTTGTCTACTTTCTTTCCACTCCTAAGGGTTGTGACAGCATTCACATGATTGTACGATTTCTCCCCTTTGGGATTAGGTTCAGTATGACTAGGGAACTTTCCATCTTCTGTCTCACTTATAAACTTAGCTATTTTTCCTACTTGAAGTTTTAATTCGGCAAGACTTTGGGAAGTATTCTTCAATTCTTGCCTAGTTTCTTGTTGAAAGCTCATGTGGTTCTTTGATAACATTATGAGATTTTCCTCTAA
This sequence comes from Papaver somniferum, assembly GCF_003573695.1. Classification (NCBI taxonomy): domain Eukaryota; kingdom Viridiplantae; phylum Streptophyta; class Magnoliopsida; order Ranunculales; family Papaveraceae; genus Papaver; species Papaver somniferum. The sequence continues at coordinate 171,862,222 of NC_039365.1, forward strand.
GGCAGAGATGTTTTTCTCGGAAGTGTTCTGAAACTGAGTTTGACCCGAAGAGTTCTTAAAACCAAATCCTGGGGGAGGATGATAATTACTAGACTGGCCTTGATTCTGACCCTTAGACCAAGAAAAATTAGGATGGTTTCTCCAACCAGGATTGTAGGTCTCTGAGTATGGGTCAATCTTCTGACGGTTCTCAAACCTAGCATTGTTATAGACAGCATGAGCTTGCCCTTCACTAACCTGACCTTCCCAAAATGAATTATCGGGATCTATTCCACAACTAGAGACTTGAGAGGCTCTATTAGGTTCAACAAGGGACCTATTTTTAGACTTACCCATTTCCAAAGCCTCTAACCTTCTTGACAAAGCAGCAAACTTAACATCAGACGCAAAACTCGTATCTACCACATTGGTGCTACTTCTATTAACCAAGAGTCTTTTAGGGGGTTCAACACAAGATTCCCACTGTTGGGATTTTTCAGCGATAACTTCTAAGAAGGTAAAAGCATCATCAGCACTTTTACTAGTGAACTCACCAGCGCACATAGACTCAACCATGGCTTTGGTCGAATAGTCTAAACCATCATAAATAATATGTACGAGTTTCATCTTATCAAATCCATGGTGAGGACACTGAGATAGGATATCACTGAATCTCTCTAAGAATCTATAAAGAGACTCTCCCTCTTTTTGCACACTAGCACTAATTGTCTGCCTAACAACTGCAGTTTTATGCTTAGGGTAGAATTTCATATAGGAAGCGGCAATAAGTTCCTGCCATGTTTCAATGGATTCAGATGGTAGGTTGTTCATCTAGGTCTTGGCTTTATCTCTCAAGGAAAAGGGAAACATCTTAAGTTTCAAGACTTCATCAGTAAGGTCTTTTATTCTAATTGTCCCACAAATTTCCTCAAAGTCCCTAATATGGAAATAAGGGTTCTCATCATCTTTTCCTAAGAATATAGGTATCATTTATAGAATACTAGGTTTTATCTCGAAATTAGCCGTAGTGGCTGGCAATTTAATGCACGAAGCTCGGTTGGTCCTAGTTGGGAACATATAATCTTTCAAAGTTGCCATCGCTGGCACAACAGAAGTACTAGGGGTTATGAGATTTTCACGAAGAGACAGATTCTCAAAACTGAAGTTTCCAAAAACAGGGCTCTCAAAAGAACAATCTTCGAGCTCCCTGCTTAAATCAAAATAACTACTAGGTTTTTCGCTAATCAATCGACCTAAAGTATCTCTTTTCCAAGCCCTATTAACAAAATTGGGCATACACTAAAAAAAATCAAAAAGAAATAAAAATCCTAACAGGAAGGTTCTAGCAATCACACAGCAGGCTGACTCGACTTTACCACAGCAAACCTAAAGATTTCTAGCAAACAACAAGCATGATGGCTCACTTAGATTGTTTCTATACCAGCTTCTATCTCTCGAAGGGGAATTCGTTACAATTTAAGCAAACCCCTCTGGAATCAATCCGAGTCAAAGTAAGTTGAATCGAGGCGAGGGAAGCTTAGTGGAGCTTTGATACCCAAGGCCTCACCGCAGTACAAGGCGGCGCAGTCACGCATTCAACTCACAGAAACCGTCATGAACTTCGAAGTATGCTAAAATAATAACCAATATCCTTCGAAATTTTTTCCTAACAAGCTCGATACCCTATAGGTCTCTTTCTAATCAGATTTTAAAGCTTGGGTTCGCGTTAGGTTTTGTTCTCCTAAAGCGGGCAAGAAGGGAGCGGTGATGAAATCCGAACCCTTATCTTGTTTAGGCCAGGCCTTTCCCTTTACTATGAAAATAAAGACAGTCCGGTTCGTCCTCAAACAATTAGCACCTTAAGGAGTACAGTAACTCGCTTGCAGGGGATTCGCGAGTGTTTCGGTTGTACTTACCTCCCGTACCAGACGGGGGATGAACCGTTGTCGTCGACTCGGGCCACGACTCCTATGCCGTGTGCGAACCCGAGGGGCCGAGGTGATATTGTAATCACCGTCCTTCCCTGCACACAGTTTGTATTTAAGGGTACCCTTCCGTAGGGTTTAAAAAAATAAATAATAAAGTCCAAGAGTCCAGTCCAAAGTCCAAATAAAGTAAAGTGCAAAAGAAAAAGAAAAATAACCTAAAAAAATATATATATAAAAATCTCTCTTTTTTTTTCTCTCTTTTCTATATATAAAACAAAAAAAAATTCCTCTTTCGCTCCTTTCCCTTTAAGATTTTCCTTCCAAGGTCCTTAGTACTCCACTTCGAACCTGCAAATCAAAGACAAAAAGAAACGTAAAAAGGAAAAAAAATAATAAACCTAAAAAAAAAAAAAATTCTACCTAAGCACAGGTCCGCGTCGGCGGCGCCAAAAACTTGATGTATTTTCAAATGTTGTTGTAGATAGTGGTTTTAAAACAGGGTTCTTTTCAAACTTGTGAAGATAGATTTTTTTTTTAAACTTAGAAATGTAACAAAATTAAACAAAGTGATGTGAATTTTTTTTATGGAGAAAAATAGAGGTGAAGATTCCACCATTCAACAATATTTATGTAATGTTATTTAATTTTTAATTATGCAAATTAAACAATTGATTTGATTCTTAATATTTGCCAAAAGCAGATTTCCAAAATATCAAATGTTAGTCGCAAGCATGATGCATCAAGAGTATAAAACTAAGCATGCATTATCAAGAGAAAATACAATTGATTAATAAAAACCATTTAAATCATTTTTTTTCAATGCAATTAATCATATAAAAATATTGCAAAAATTAAATAAATAAAAATTACCACATAAATATTGTGTGAATGGCTTCCTCCGTCACCCCTGGGATTGGGTTTAGCTCATCATGGTGTAATACATCTCAAAAGATTTTATTAATTCTCAAAAGTTGATTACAAATTATGAAATAATAGGAAAATCGATTTAAGACCGTCCGTTGCGACACGCAGGAAGCGTCACGGAAGAACGGCACAACTGAAGTGCTGTAAGCGCTATTCCTAAGTCGCGAGAAAGGAATTGGAAATTGTCGCAATTAAGAGACACTTTTCAACGACTCTCCTGGACTGTACAACGTTCTTCGTGTTCTTGGCTGAGCAGCAGCAGAACTTCTTCGCCTGTCGACCTCTTCTTTTGATTCTCTCGGCTCTAACTCTCTCCCAATGACTTCCTCTGCTCGACACTAGGGACCTATTTATACACAACAGGTCACTCCAATCCTTGTAATAACTCCAAGAATATCCGGCCATAAAAAGAATATTTTCCGAAATATTTTTTCTTTATTTCTCTGATTTGTTACGGATTGTTTCCTGGTTTATCTCTTTCACGCATCATCTCTTAGATGTAGGAGAAGTTTCCAGCCAATAGAGTTAACCCATGCACGTCTCTTCCATCCAACAATTCCAAAAATAGAATATCTTCCCTATTTGAGAATATCTTCCCTGTTTTGATTCCCACCGATTATCTAACCAAATTTGACCGAATCCAACACCCATACCAGCTCTGTCTAGGCCCTAGGAACAAACCCATTTAATTTGGGCCGTTGAATCTCACTGGAACACCTTTAAATCCTCAACCCTAGTCACGGTAGTTCAAGAGCAATTTTTCCCGCCAAAACTGTTCTTGATGTTTTCATCACCTGGTGATTATCCAGCCAATTTTGATCAAAACCAACACCTATACCATCTCTGTTAGGTCAATTTAAATTCCAGCGATTGAATCTCACTGGAACACCTTCAAATCTTCAACCCTAATTTTGTTACCATTTTTCCCTCCAAAATTTGAAATTCAAAAAGGTTGAAGATGATATGCCCCTATCCTGAACTGGGGTGCGAATAGCAGATGCCTTGGGGTGACCTGGGGGTGCCCCTTAGGAATTAGGTTACGCCTTATCCAAAAGTGAGAGTCCGAATAACACTTGTCCTCCGGGTGCTAAAATCAACTTTTCGAGCCGAATTTTCCAAAAATATTTATTTCCAAAAAATACCTACAAATACATAAAATAACAAAATTAGTACAAAATCGAGTGCCAACAATATATAGTATTGAGATCAAATTAGACACAAAAATGTGTCTATCAAGGCGCCACTGACCGAAGAGGTAGGACATCCCGCGTTCTCTTAGGATCATCACGCGGATTAACTAAGGGACGAGAAACAGCATACCGGGAGCCAGGAGCCTCTTTTGGCCGGTCCCCCTTCTGCGTATTCCCTCTATGCGACTCACCCCTCTTAGAAGATAAGTGTCTCTGACCAGAAGAAGACGAAACCCTATGAATGCGGGCATCACCTTGGGAAGATTTAGACGAACCTCCACCAGGCGGAGAAACATCAGGATCCCTATGCGGAGGAGATCTACTCGGACTAGGCGGTGGAGTTTGATAAGAAACCCGCGGACGGTCAGCCATGTCTGCGTGGTACACAAACAAGTTTCAGATTTATGCGAAGACAAAACAGAAATCAAAAAACCCAATTTCATCCAGTTCTTCATAATCATGAACCAGATGGAAAATAAGAACAAACCCTAAATAAAATGGGAAATAACAAATAGGGGCAAACATATACGAAGGAAGAAATCATTACTGTTTGTAATAACGAACAGGGGAAATCATACACACACTTATATATATGTTCTTCATCACAAACACATATAGCAACAGTTCATCAAAAGATAATCAAGACACAGTAAAACCACCTACCTATAAACAAAAAATTAAGCAGAAAGCCTCGAAGAACAATAGCAGCAGCAGAAAACCTCGACGAACAACAATAGCAGCAGCAGAAAACCTCGACGAACAACAGTAGCAGCAGCAGCAGTTAATAACAAGGATACAAAAGCAGAGAACAAAGAATGAAAATTCCGAGGAAAGAGAAGGAATGAAATTTATGATTAGAGAATTTTCACATTCCTTCTCATATATATATGCAAAGAGAAATAAAAACCGCCCCACTACCCAAAAAAAAGTTATTGCAAATAGTGGGGAATGTGCCTAAAATCTAGGAAAATAATAAAGAGAAGATGAAGAGAGTAATACGTTCTTCCACTACCCAAGAAGAAGTTATTACAAATAGTGGGGAACGTGCCCTAAAATCTAGGAAAATAGTAAAGAGAATATGAAGAGAGTAACATGTTTTTTCTTCCCACTTCGACTAACCGCCCAGTAGGAGGAAAAGGGGCAAATTGTATGTACACATTTCATCTTCCGCCACGTGCCCACAAAGACACACGTGGAGGACATGCGGCTAAGGGCATCAAGATATGATATCACGCGTGGACAGCCAAGAGTCACTTTATCCTATCCCTAGAAAGATCTAAGATTTACGGCTGGGGATAGTCATACTGACGCAGACAAGACAGAGGCAGAGGATAGCTGTCTACCGCTGACAGACATCTCAACTACCCGCATTAAATACCCTCAAACAGCATACGTGTTAGTCATCCTGTATTGGAAGCACAGATAATACTGCGTATCCAGACAGAACACGCAGATGCAGCCGAGAACACGATGACTTATGCGTGAGTGGAACAAAACACAAGAGGATAAGGTTATAACGGGCTTCAGAAGTGGACCCCACGTAACCTCCCTATAAATACCCCTCTCTCCCAAGTGAAGAGAGAGGCCGAAAAGCATTGAGAGGAGAATAGGAGAGAGACGGAGAGATAGAGAAAGTGTAAGTGAAGTTCCTCCTGCTACGCAGGCTTATATTGGTCTCAAAGTCATTCGACTATTTCTGTAACCTTCATACATATAATGAAAAACCCAAACCCGTAGACAGAGATCCGAGTGATGAATCATATAAGTTAATCGTTTCATCTATATTCATGCATTTATACTTTATATATTCAATTCGATACTTATGGTATATCATGTTCGTACATTTTATATTTCATCCACTATTTATCTTATTGTATGAGCCAAGAACAATGATTGTAGTTGATGAGACGAGGAAGAGTATTAGAACTCTGAGTCAAGGATTCGACATAACCTATCCATTTCCCTCAGACGCAGCTTATTTACTTCTTTGTCATGAGTCTGCGCGCATTATTTGTGAATACTCAGATGACACCAGATCTTTGTGTTCACAGATGGGGAACTAGCATGCACTACCCTCGGATGGGAAAATTGGAAATATGTCCCCAGAATAAACATTTATTTGAGAATACGTCCAGAAAAGGTGGATGGTGGGGCATTTTTGAAAATTGTAAAAGTGAGATATATTCCCGAATGAAAATATGTTTTGGGGGAATATTCCCAATTTTTCCAAACAAGAAAAGAAAGATTTTTCTCAATTATGCATAAGTTGTCGAAAACATAATATATTAAAGTTTTTTTGTATTTATACATGGACTATCCCAACTGGTAATACTAGTCTCACATACCACGATGGAAAGCTTTTGGTTCTCGGAGAAATGGATGAACCTTGTAAGTAACTGTTTGTGCTGCAAGTTTCAAAATCAGGTGCAAAATTACAAGTTTTGGCCAAAAAAAAAACACACAAAGGGAACAATCATTAAAGACGCACCCATATTCAAGGGCCATGGTTCTTCCTGAGACTCGCAGCATGATTATGAATAATAGCAATAGTATAACAATTTCAAACTCATTAAAGAAAATTAACGGAAAAAAAAGAACGTCAAATATTTCATTCTTCATATCTTTTACAATTTTTCAGATGTTATTAAAGTTCTAGAAGATGGACATGTGCAGACATTTGGAGTGTTAGATTATGACAAACAATTGGAACATCCTGTTACAGCACACCCAAAGATCGATTCATTTACTGGTAAAGCTTAATTGTGCAACTAGCCATTAATACACATGAAATAATATCTCCTAGCTTTCGTTTGATATAAATGTTAATGTTGATTGAAGGTGAGATGTTTACCTTTGGGTGCCACTTCACACCACCTTACTGTTCGTATCGGGTTATTTCTAAAGATGGCTTCATGTTTGATCCCGTGCCAATAATATTATCAGAGCCTATCTTGATGCATGACTTTGCCATTACGAAAATTTTCGTAATTTTCATGAATTTGTCTCTGAAACTTTGACTGAAGGTATACTGCTAGTTCTTTTTAGGGATATTTTGATTTTGGGTCACATAAAAATGACCAGTGTTGAGTTTGGGTCACGAAAATATTTTAATTAGAGTTTGGGTCACAGGACTGTCTTACGAAAATCTGTTAATTATGAAAATGATTAACTAGGTTTTAATTTATTTACTAAATTTGTCATTCATATTTTTTGTCACCGATGACTGCCGCCGCTCTTTTTTGTTTCTCAACTTCTTTAACTTACCACAACACGACCATCTCCCTGGTCAGGTTAGGAAATAGGAATCATGAAATTAGGATTGTCAAATTAGGGAACGATGATGAACTCTTATGAAACTAAGAATGAATTAGTATTTTATATATTGGAATGAATCGAATAAAGGGACATATAATAAAATATATGTGAAGATGTTTGGATTTGGATGGATTAAGTGGGAAAAGCCACCTGATTCTCGTTAATCTTGATAATACGATGAAACTTCTGAACGAGGAGAAGTTGGCATCATTTTATTGAGCGGTAGAAAACCTTGGGATACTGTTAATTTATCTCCGTGAAACAAGGAGGAAAATGAAATGTTTCCTGTTCAAGATACTACCTGAACTCGTCTCCCAATAGGGACAATACCAAATAGCTTTGAAAGCTTGAAGACAGTAGATAGTGTCTATCATCGAAGTAGTGGATGTAAGATGAATCTAGGGCTGAATTTATCACTTGACTTGATTAGTCGATTATATCTCCTCTGATCCTAGTTTTCTTCTGTTCTATCCATTTCTTCTTCAATTTGTCATATGGTCATATTCATCATTTGATTAACCGAGGGTATTTAATTACAGAAGTTAATATCAAAAAAAAAATAGAAAAAACTTAACAGTCAAGACGGTCAATGGCAGTCTTGTGATTCAAACTCTAATAAAAATATTTTGGTGACCTAAACGCAATTCTGATCACTTTTATGTGATCCAAAATCAAGATATCTCTTCTTTTTAAATTATTGACAGTGTGGTTTTCGAGAGTAAACCCCTCATCTTGCACGGTATAAATATTTACAAGTAATTAAACTTGTTGTTTCTTAAAACATAAGCTAACATATTGCAAAACATTTTGTCAAATATTATGACTATTTTTATAATTTGTTTGCTTCACTTATATTTCAGAATTTTGTGACTGGAGAATCCGTTCTCGCATTTGATGCAACAAAAAAAGCTCCCTTTGGTATTCTTCCCCGATATTCAACAGATGAGCATAATATCAGATGGTTCGAATTTCCTAGTTGTTTTATATTTCACAACGGTGAGCCATATTGTTTCTCTCAGCACTCTCATGATAAGAACGGGAATAAAAACATACGTAGCGTCTAGAAAACCGACTAGAGTCAATGTAGCCAGCATATGACAAGTACTAATATCCGTACTCGCCAATTGTGCCTATTGCAAGTCCTAATTAAGATCTGTATTTCGCGACTAAGAAACTGAGTTCTTGTGCCAATATCTTTCCCTTTCATCGATTAAGCAATTATATTTTATTCGTGGTTTAGCTAACCACTCAAGTGAAAAGTGAATTCTGATATATAATTCATCCAACGATCAGCAAATGCTTGGGAAGACGATGACAAAGTAGTTTTGATCACTTGTCGCCTTCAAAATACAGATTCAACGAGCATCGCCTACTGGATCGAGAATCCTTTGGATTTTGAAAGTGAACTGTAAGACGTTTAGTTTTAACTACACATTACCTTGTTTTTTCTAACATCTTTTTTGTTTCCTACCAGGTATGAGATGAGATTCAATATGAGAAATGATTTAGCTGCACCAAAAAAACTTCCCATATCTTCTGTAGATTTCCTCCGGATTAATGACAATTACATTGGCAGGTAACTTTCATCTTCTTTTTTATCTTGTGATGTTTTCTTATAATGGTTCTTGTTTGGCTAATGCATCATCTATAATTCAGAAAACAAAGGTTTGTGTATGCAACTATGGTTCGAAAACTGGAAGGAATTATTAATCTTGATTTACATGCTAACCCATTGTTGGGAAACAAAAATTTTGAGGTAGGAGGAAATATTAAAGGTATCTTTAACTTGGAACCTGGAAAGTTTTGGGGAGACACTATTTTTGTTTCTCGTGACCCGGGAATGACATCTCAAGAAGATGATGGGTACTTAATATTCTTCGTATACGATGAGAACACTGGGTAATTATTATCTCATATTTTCTAAATTCTCACCCTTATTGACATTTTTCCTTGGCAATAATAGCTAAATGTTGCATATAAGTATTTGATCCCAACTAGAGATTGGATAAGAGAAAGAGAAAGACAACTGAGAAAGTTCTTCAGGCTTTCAGCCTTGTCCCATATTCCATTCTTCTAAACTTCATGTCACATAACAAGTAGCATACATAATCTTTTTCTTTATATTACGAGGTTTTGTTTTTCCATGACCTTGAATAGAAAACCATTGCGATGCCAACAATATCTGTTCTTCCCATAAGGTTCACAACACTTCATATAGACATGGTCCCAAATTTGCTTCTTAAGTATTTCATTTGACTTCAAATTTTCCGTCTAATTACTAGGACCAAATCGATGTTGAATTTTATTTTTCTATCATTCGTTCTCTATGTCCTAACAAATATTGATATGTCAATTGATGCAGAAAATCTGTAGTGAATGTAATTGATGCCAAAACAATGTCTTCTGATTCGATTGCAGTTGTTGAGTTACCCCGTAGAGTTTCCTTTGGATTCCGTTATTTCTTTCTAACAAAGGTCAGTTTTTAGTTCAGGTTGAAATCTGTTAAGTTTGCATACCGGGTTTTCTAGGCCAAGATAGTCGGGTTCAATATTGAGCTATGTGTAGAGTTGAAATATCTTAGGTTCTCACTGAAGTGCCTGATTATTTAAACTGATATACAGTCCTTTAAAGTTACCACATTTAATAATGGGGAAATATTTTTGTAGCCCAAATAAATATTTTCTAATCAAAAACACATAATTTGAATTAATTATATATAACCCATAATTATTTGGAAAAGTTGTTGATTACAAAAATAATATTTTATCTAGACTGATAGACGCATTTATGTGTCTATTTTGTCCTCAATGTTTTGTATTGTTAGTGCTCGATTATGTATTAATTATGGTGTTTTATGTGTTTGTAGGTACTTTTAAGAAATAAACTTTGTTGGAAAATTTGGCTCGAAAAGTTGATTTTGGCACCCGGAGGACGCGTGTTATTCGGACTCCTCAGTTGGATAAGGGGCACTCATCTGCTAAGGGGCACCCACCTTATATTCACAATCCAGGGACACTCCTAAGTCAGCTGATAAAGGCACCCCTACTATGGATAGGGGGCGCCTCTTCTTCTTCACAATTCAAAGGAGGCTTTTTGGCGGGAAATTGTGGCAGTTCTCTGCGTAACTGCATGGACCAGAATTGGAGAGTTATGGTCGGATATTTTGTCGAGGTTTGGTTGGAAATATTGTGTCGTATCACAACAGGATTGGTAACGACATTGAATGAGATCAATTAGGAAGATCACACGTGTTGGACCGAAACAGGGAAGAGAAATATTCTCGGTATTCTTTTGAGATTAATTTGGGAATTGCATGATGAAAGAGTATGTTCGACAGCTTCGGCAACATCTATGGAACGTGTTTGGATGGATTTGGTCCACCGGAGATGCGTGAAGAAAATATAGAAGGAAATAAGTAATAATGGTAGAAAATGATCCCGAGCAAAAGAGAATATATTCGAGTTATTACGAAGGATTTTGGGGGTCTGTCGAGTATAAATTTGGTGCTTGGGATGAAGAGAAGGTTATCGAGAGTTTGGGGAAAGAACAGAGTGCTGCAGAGAAGAAATAAGAGCTCGCAGGAAAGGTTTCTGTTGCTGCAGAAACTCAAGAACACGAAGAACATAAGCCTGCAAAAAACAGTCATTAAATCTGCTGCAAAACAGAACTGTCTATAGTGAATCTCATTGTCACAGTTGCTCTGCAACACTTATAAAAGTTACAGTTTTCTGTTTTTATTCTTCTTCTCTATTTTCACCCCTTGTAAGCACTTTTGAGCAATGAAAAATTCTTTTGAGCGTGTGAAAAATATGAGGAGCTAAACCCCATCACTGGGGTGACGGAGGAAGCCAATTCTCAACACTATGGAAATTTTATTAAATTCTTTTTATGATTTTGCATTAATATAATCTGAATTATGATTTTAAATTAATTAGTTGTGGTTTAGTTTGATGGGTTATGCTTATCTTAGTTGTTTTGATAACCCATGCTTACCATTTACAATTATATTTTATAAAATCTACCTTGGAAAAGATTTAGAGTCAATAGTTATTATTTTTGGAGCTATAATTGTCAAAGAATTAATAATTGAACCATAAGAACATGAGTTTGGTGGAATCCTGAGTCCTAATAACTCTTAATCTTGTTACCTTCTTTTGCATATTTTTGCTAGTTTTAATATTTTTCTTTTATTAAGTCTAAAATCAGTATCTTCCCAAGTCCGAGAAACAAATTCCCTACTTATCACAGTAAAAACTACATCAGTTTTTGGCGCCGCCACGCGGACTTGCTTTTAGGTTAGGTTTTAGATTTTTATTTTTATTTTCTTTGATTTTACTTTGGGTATAGTCTTGTCTTTTTTGTGTAGGTTATATTTTGCATTTATTATGGATTTTCCTACCAAAAAAGTAAGTAGCATACTCAAGATTTTATTTTTGTCAATAAGTTAATATTTTTTTTTAGTTTTATTTTATTCGTACATAATTATTTTATTTCTTTCTTTGTAAATATTTTATTTCATTATTTTTTAATTAAAAAAAACACGTGCACACACCAATTGCGTTATTCGTCTGACACTGATTCTAGGAAAACACGTGGTTTAGTAAGGTGAACTCTCTGGGCGTTATCATCTGAAACACCACAAGCCTTAGCCACGTACCATTGAACAGTCTTTGACTGTAGGTATATATTGCTAAAGGTAACCCAAGCTTACCTAAATTCGTGAACCCCGGCATTTACATGTGCACAAACTTTTGGTTACCACTAGTGTTTCTACTTGTGTATGTGTCGTTGGAAACGGGTAGGAGATAGACTTGAGGATAACGACCTTTTCAATTTGAGTCCGACCCGCTACACAGATTTAGGTGGAACTTCGATTTTTTATAAAATGGTTAATGAAAATGATGGTGAGGTCCCGCCAACCAAAACCCTTAGGGATCTTTTGAACCCGTCTAGGGTAGTGCGTGACACAGGTGTAGTTATACCAGCTTCTACGGTACAATTTGATATTAGACCTGAGACTATTGGCATGCTTCGTACCTTTAGGGGGTTAGAGAATGAGAACCCGTATACCCATATAAGAGACTTTGAAATGATTTGTGACACAATGAACTATCTGAATGTCTCCAAAGATGTGCTTAGGTTACGTTTGTTTCACTTCTCTCTCGATGAGAAAGCCAAAGAGTGGTATCATTCTATCCCTTCTAAAATAATTACCACCTGGGATGGTCTTGTAGAAGTATTTGTTGAGAAATTCTACCCACACCCCAAGACTGCTGCTATTCGTCAGTCTATCCAAACCTTTAAGCAGAAATTAGGTGAAAAACTTCATGATTATGTAGAAAGGTTTAGTGAATTGTTATACCAGTGTCCACATCACGGCTTTGAAAAATCCCACTTGGCCCAAATTTTATATGAGGGCCTTGATAGTGAAACTCGTATGCAGGTAGAAACAATTAGTGGTGTAGAATTTAACCATCAAGACCAAGATGAATGTTTTGACGAGTTCATCGAGTTAGCTGAGAAAACTAGGAAATGGGCTTCAATGAGAGAACCAGAAATACCTAGAAATCATATCCATAGGGTCGATAGAGTTGATTATGGGTCTGATATTCTTAGGCGTCTAGAGGCCTTAGAAATGAATCAAGGGTCACACCATGCTAGATACAAAGAGCAAGCCTATGGTCTTTATAAAAACTCTAGGTTTGAAAACCGTCAGAGATTTGATCCATATTCAGATACCTATAACCCAGGTTAGAGGAACCAACCTAATTTTTCTTGGTATAAGGGCCAGAGTCAAGGTCAGCCTAGTAGTTCTCAGACTCTCCCAGGTTTTGGGTATGCTAAGAACCATTTAGGGCCACATCAGTATCAGACCATGTCGGATAAAAAGATCATGAGCTTAGAAGAGTCTCTCAGCATCTTATCTCATAACAGTGCAGTGTTTAAGCAAACGGTTGAGAAAGGTTTACAGGAAAAATCTTAGGCTATTTCAGAGCTAAAGAATCAGGTTAGTATAATTGCAGAGTTTTTGAGCGAAAGGGAAAATGGAAAGCTCCCCAATCAACCACTATTCAACCCCATAGGAATTCATGAAGTATCCTCTAGAGAGAAAGAGTTCAATCATGTGAACTCTATAACAACCCTTAGAAGTGGTAAAACGGTAGACAATAAGGTAGATATGCCTGATAGTGGACATACTGTAGTTCCACCTTCTACTCATGAAGAAGAGCCAATAGCAGAAGAGACTGATAGAGTCTCTAAAAAGTACAATGCCGTTCCTGATAAAACTACCTTTGTGCCTAGATCCCCATATCCACAGTTGTTAACTCCAACCAAGAGAGAATCAACTTTCAATGAAATAATGAAAATATTTAAACAAGTGAACATTAACATTCCATTACTATATGCAATCAGACAAATGCCTGCTTATGCCAAGTTCCTTAAAGATATTTTTACAAGAAAGCGTAAGCTTAATGTCCATAAGAAAGGCTTTTTAGCTGGTCAGGTAAGTTCAATCCTTCTGAACCAAACATTCCCTAAGTATAAAGACCCCGGATGCCCCACCATATCTTGTACGATTGGTAATCACATGGTTGATAAGGCATTACTTGACTTAGGAGATAGTGTTAACTTACTTCCTTACCATATGTACACTCAGCTAGGTCTTGGAGAGTTGAAGCCGACTAAAATGACACTGCAATTAGCTGATAGGTCTGTCAAAGTCTCTCGTGGTGTCATAGAGGATGTTCTGATTGAGGTTGATAAGTTTATTTATCCAGTGGATTTCGTTGTTTTAGGTACCAAACCTGTTCAGGACTCTAGTGCTCAAATACCGGTGATTTTAGGTCGCCCATTTTAGCCACTTCCAATGTTGTCATCAACTATAGAACCAGACTTATGAACATATCTTTTGGTAATATGACTACTGAGCTAAATGTGTTTAATGTTATTAAGTCTTCTGAGATAAATGACCTAGAAGAGGTGAACATGATTATCACTTTAGTTTGTGATCCTTTAGCCTACAATGTGTTTGGCAATCCATTATTTGAGGAACCCTTCAGTGAGTTAGAGAAAGTCGATGATCCTTTACGAGAGACTTTCTTTGATAATCCATTATATGAATTTGATGATGGTGTTCATTTGGATGACCGTCCCACAAATGAAGCTAGTCATTGCACTGACCTTATGGACCCTAGAATCCATCCAATAGGTTTTGGTCCATTTGAGGATATTGTTTACCCTAAGTTTGGGGGTAATGACGATTCATGCAATCGTGTATCCCTAATTGAATTTCCTAACTTGGGACTCGAACTTTGTGCCTCTGAGGTATTACTTGAGTTTCTTCAAACTCTACAACCCGATCCTCCTGATACTATCTATAAGGAAATCCATGTTTTAGAGACCCGTCGTTCAGCTGAGCCCGTTTTTATAGACATTCATATGGAGACCAAATGGGCACCCCAGACAAATCCATTTGTCTTAAACAAAACCTTAGAAACCCTAGATAAGGTTATGCTTAATTTGTTTATTTATCTAATCCAGTGCATGTCTCTTATGTTTGTGTCAGCTCTATTTGTTGTTGTTGACTCACAGTGGTTACGACTATTGGTATATGACTTTGGAAGGTGACAATCCTTTTTGAGGTATTTGATGTCTAGCTAAAGACTTTAAATTTAGCATTTTCTGGGAGGCACCCACGCTCATGCGATACGGTAATATCCTTACTTATTTCTTTTCCCTCAAGTGGTAACAGTTTCTCCTTGTTCATGTTTTTAATTTTATCTTTAGAACATTGAGGACAATGTTAGATTTAAGTTTTGGGGTAAGGGAGAAACTTCTAGCGTCACATAGTATCCGGTTAGCTAAGTTTACATATTGTTTCTCACCGAAAAGATGGAAATTGGAATTGCTAGGGATAACATTCTACTGAGACATTAGAGAAAAACACATTGAGATCTTTGACATTCAGGAGATACCATGTACCTTTTAGAGGGTAATCGCGATGGACCTAACCATCCATGATGGAAAGGAAATTAGGCCAGAAGGAAATGCCAGAAAGACAAAGCAACCTCACAATGTAGTCTTAGTTACTGGATTACGACTCTCTCTCAATAGTAACCTATCATCATCAACAAGTGGAGAAACATCAAAATATATGAAGAAAGTTGATGACGTTTAAGGTTTATAAGCAACAATAGAAAATAAAGCAAAATTTTAAAATCAAAATTGAAGACTTAGTTACAAGAGCAAACAAAATCAAACGATATAAGTTATTGACATTCATGATACCAAGACATTACAAGTTGCGAAGATCCAAGTACTGAAGTCCTTCTCTCATGGCCATGTAAATTTTTGTCTTGTTATTATTGTTTATTAAAAACAAAAAAATTTACAAAAAAAAAAAAAAAAAAATTGAAAAAATCATCCTTACGTTTTAATCAGCTTTTTGTTCAATAAGGCCATAGGGAAGTAGAAATCTATAAGGAAGTTTCAAGCAAGAAATTAAGGAGAAGAGTTAATTTATCATCAACAGTTGAAGCCGAAGAAGACGTTGCTTCTACTGAGCACTATGAGAGAGTCGATGAGAGATGCATATTGGTTTCTTTGTTAGTCCGCCTTCCATATGGCACAAGATCTTTCTAGCACAGGTTCAACTCATCACACGTAATTTGTCCAGCTGTGTAGCAGATGTCCCTCTCATCTTTATCTCTCTCCTAATCTTATCAAGCTGTAAAGCGGATGCATCTTACAATGTTTATCTAGCTGTGTAGCGGATATCTCTTTATCTAGCAGTATTGCGGATGTGTCTCCCCTATTCTTTATTCAGCTTTAGAGCTGACACCCTTAATTTCTCTGGCATTCTAGTTACTTGGAGATAGGTTGAGAATATGTATGTCCTCATAGCTCTTCGGATATTTGTGACCAATTAGAAGTCAAGGTTTTGCGGGTACACCTCTGGTAAACCCTCCCGAGATTATAACTCGGTCACTAGGGCCACCTAGTGAGTTAGGATTTTATTTTCTAGATTAGATTTGCTCGAGGACTAGAAAATAATAAATTTTGGGGTATTTGATAGACGCATTTATGTGTCTATTTTGTCCTCAACGTTCTGTATCGTTAGTGCTCGATTATGTATTAATTATGGTGTTTTATGTGTTTGTTGGTATTTTTAAGAAATAAACTTTGTTGGAAAATTTGGCTCAAAAAGTTGATTTCGGCACCCAGAGGACGCGTGTTATTCGGACTCCTCAGTTTGGGTAAAGGGCACCTCATTTGCTAAGGGGCACCAACCTGCTATTCACACTCCAGGGACACCCCCTAAGGCAGCTGATAAAGGCACCCCTACTATGGATAGGGGGCGCCTCTTCTTCTTCACAATTCAAAGGAGGCTTTTTGGAGGGAAATTGTGGCAGTTCTCTGCGTAACTGCATGGACCAGAACTGAAGAGTTATGGTTGGATATTTTGTCGAGGATTGGTTGTAAATATTGTGCCATATCACAACAGGATTGGTAACGGCATTGAATGCGATCAATTAGGAAAATCACACGTGTTGGACCGAAACAGGGAAGACAACTATTTCCGGTATTCTATTGAGATTAATTTGGGAATTGCATGAGGAAAGAGTATGTTCGACAGCTTCTGCAACATCTATGGAACGTGTTTGGATGGATTTGGTCCACTGGATATGCGTGAAGAAAATATAGAAGGAAATAATCACGTAATAATGGTATAAAATGATCCCGAGCAAAAGAAAATATATTCGAGTTATTACGAAGGATTTTGGGGGTCTATCGAGTATAAATTAGGTGCTTGGGATGAAGATAGGGTTATCGAGAGTTTGGGGAAACAACAGAGTGCTGCAGAGAAGAAATAAGAGCTCGCAGGAAAGGTTTCTGCTGCTGCAGAAACTCAAGAACACGATGAACATAAGCCTGCAAAAGACAGTCGCTAAATCTGCTGCAAAACAGAACTGTCTACAGTGAATCTCATTGTAATAGTTGCTCTGCAACACTTATAAAAGTTACAATTTTCTGTTTTTATTCTTCTTCTCTTTTTCACCTCTTGTAAGCACTTTTGAGCAATGAAAAATTCTTTTGAGCGTGTGAAAAATATGAGGATTTAAACCCCATCACTGGGATGGCGGAGGAAGCCAATTCTCAACACTATGGTAATTTTATTAAATTCTTTTTATGACTTTTGCATTAATATAATTTGAATTATGATTTTAAATTAATTAGTTGTGATTTAGTTTGATGGGTTATGCTTAGCTTAGGTGTTTTGATAACCCGTGCTTACCATTTACAATTAATGTTTTATAAAATCTACCTTGGCAAAGATTTAAAGTCAATAGTTATTATTTTTGGAGCTATAATTATCAAAGAACTAATAATTGAACCATAACAACATGAGTTTGGTGGAATCCTGAGTCCTAGTAACTCTTAATCTTGTTACCTTCTTTTGCATATTTTTCTTAGTTTTAATATTTTTCTTTTAGTAAGTCTAAAATCAATATCTTCCCAAGTCCGAGAAACGAATTCCCTACTTATCACTGTAAAAACCACATCATAAATAAAGAAATTCATTTATTTATTTGTTTATAAAGTTAATAACTTAATAACAAATAAGAAGCCCTAAAAACCCGTATAAAATAAATCTGCTGGCTTATTTATTTATCATAACCGGTTTGCTCCGAAAATCTCAGTTTTCACAATTTGGTGATAAATCCAACATTTAGTGATAATTGCAATTTTCACTTGCGTTTTTTTTGCGATAATACTAATTTTTAGTGATAATTCAAATTTTTAGTGATAATTTCACCGAAATTACAATTTTCCCTAGAAATAAAGGTAAAAAATGAATTTATTCTAGAAATATTTTGAGTGAAAATATAACTTTTCAATGTTGAAATAGGTGAACAAAAAATTTCAATTGCATAACAAGTGTGAAAAGGGTGATATCGCAATTTGTCACTTAGAAACTAAAGGTAAAATATAATTTTTCAACAAAAATATAAGTGAAAAGTGGATGCACGTTACAAAATCATATAAATAAAAGATGCATAAATTTTCTTCTTAATGATTTCTTTAGTTTCCATACATATCTCGTTTTCTTCCGTATATATCTCGGGCTTAGCATGGTAATCTTGTCTAGCTTGTTTAAACATCAACTTTTGTTGTCTGGATTAGAATGACAACTGTTACTTATCATATTTGTCTGACATTTCTTAAATGCACCATACACGGAAGCCACACGCCGTATTTCACTGTCACCGAATTGTTATTATACAATGGAATAGAGAAGTTGGTGTAAGATGGTGGCAAGAAAATAAAGGACGAGATCAAAAAGCAATAAATATAATACAACCTCCTCTCTAAAAAGGTGTTTGAAGGAAGTAGGCAAGGTACGTACTGGAAGGACATGAAGTGGGTTCTCCGATCTGATTTTTGAATTAGGAAGAAATCCTGCTAAATCAAACAAACATCTTGCTAAATCAAACAAACATCTTTTGTGAACACATAAATCATGAAGCCATCCACGTATTCACAAACAATATTCGCATACATCCTAATTCTAGAATTGTACGTCGTATGCGTAACGGGGATGATTATATCGATTCATCGACTCGAAGCCTTCGGGCTTGTCATTGTCTAGTCGAATATTATCATAAATAATGTTCGTATAAAGGAATAAACCAAGAATCAAGTATAAATGTAAAACATATGAAGTTTAACACTGAATGTAAGGTGCTAAAATGTAAAAAACAAGACAGATTTACGTGGTTCGGCACTAAGGCCTACATCCACGGGGTTGGTGTTTCACTATGTATTGAATGGTTACAAAGATAGTCGAATGACTTTAGAATATACATAGGTCTGCGGAAGTAGGGGGATTACTTACTCTTCATGTTTCTCTCTCCTATATTCTCCTATATTTGCTCTCAATTGGTCGATCCCTTCTCTCTTAGTGGAGAGGGTACTTATAGGGTTGGAACGTGGGTCCCATTTCTGAGGCGCCGTTGTAATCTTATCTTCTTGTGCTTTGTGCCTATTACGCAGAGGTCTTCGGAATATGCCGCGGCCTGAGCTTGAATACGAAGGATTATCCTCGCCTCTTCCCGGCGCTGATTGACACGTGTATATCTCTTTGGTATTTAATGCGGGTAGATGGATGTCTGCTCGTGTCAGACAAGTGTGTCTTTGTCTGGTCACATCTGTGTCAGCCAAACTTCCTCTTGGCCGTTGATTTGGGATCTTCCTCGGGATTGGGTGTGATAACACCCAAGGGGTATTATCCGGTGCTCCTCTGAGCCATCATACCTATGTGATCCTATGTCCCTGACCGTCAGATCTGCTGACCGGTGGCATCTTCTGATGAGATGCTTGATATCATGTTTTGATATCTTGTTTTGCATGCCTTCCACGTGTCTCTTTCCGTACACGTGGTGGATGATGAAAGGTGTACATACAATTTGCCCCTCTTCTTCTAACTTGGGCGTATTTTGCAATTGAAGAACAAAGGTAGTCCTACACGTTTCCCACTTTGCATTAACTTTCCCCGTAACTGCTCCTTGGTATGAGGAGAAGTTATTGTCTTCTCTAGCTTCATAAATAGGAAAGAGAATGTGAAAAAAAACTTTTATCCTCTTCTTGTCAGTGTTCATTCTCTTCTTGTTCTTTAGTCATTTATTATCATCATTCTTGCAAGGAAGATAACATCATTCAATTTTCTGTTTCTTTCGCTCTCGATTGTTGTTGCCCCTGTATCTTTTGATATCTCCGATCCTCTTTTCTTCGACTGTGGTTGGTGCTTGTCGTCCTCTTCTATACAGGTACGGGGTTATTCATTAGCTGTTCATCATTGATTTATCTATGCATCTACCCGTTTGTCTCCTGCTGCTGTATTCTTGGTTTTGCGATGAATATCATACATGTCGAAGCATATATGCTTGCCCCTGTTCTTTGTTACAAGGTCTGTGATTTTGTACCTGTGTATTATTCCTGGAGTCGGATGGAGTATTTTTTAGTTCTTAGGGTTTTTAATGTTTATCCGGATGAACCATCAATTATGGGTTTTTTGATATTTAGTGATCTCCTCGTATTCTTCTCTAAATTGTTTTTGTGTTTCTTTGTAGATATGTCTGATCGTCCGCGGGCTCCTTACCAAACCCCACCGTCTAGTCCGCCAAGATCCCCTCCGCGTCGAGATTCTGACAGATCTCCCCTTGGGGAAGGTCCTTACAAGTCCTCGCAATCGGATCCTCGGGGTCATAGGGTTTCATCTTCCTCCGGTGCGAAGGTTGTTCCTACTAAGAAAAGGGATATGCCGAAGGGTCCTTCTGGATCTAGGTATGTTGTTAACCGCGCCCCTTCTCGTCCTCGTGAAGATTCTAGGAGTATGCAGGCTCCTCCTCGTGATGACTCTAGGAGTACGCGGGATCCTCCTCCTCGTACTGAAATAGTGGATGCTCCGCCCCTTCGTTCAATGGCTCCTCCTTCAGTGCCTCCGCAGAAATATTTTTCGCCTCCTCCCGCGGTTTCTTTCAAAGGGAAGTACTCCAAAGGTACTATGTTGAGAGCTGATCCATCTAAAAATCTTCCTTCTAAAAGGAAAGCTTCGGAATTGAGTCCTACTTCTGATTTCGCAGACGACGAAGAAACTGTCCACGTGATACGCAACGTTTCAGTTGGTAAGAAGAAGGTCACTTTCAAGCATATTGATCTTGAGATGTTCAAGGAAAAACATGAACTTCAATCTTTTGAGGTTCGCTTATATGCCCCTGACGATGATATCACTTACGAGCTCCTTGCTAATTATCAGTTTGACGAGTTTCATCTGTTGACTACTGTTGGAGCCTTCGAGGCGGGTCTCATGTTGCCCCTATATAAGTCGGGTGACTCCTTTTATTATGACGTGTTGGCTAGTCGCGAAAGCTCTTCCACGAAAACTCATAATCGTTCCGTGTCACAACTATCTGGGAATTATCTTCGCTCACTGAAGGAATGTTACCTGCGAAGCAGGGGAGAGACTATGATAACCTGCTATGTTCCAAATCCTGCTGAGAGAGAGTGGTACACTCCTCAAAATTTTAACAGTTCTTTTGGGGATTATGTCAACAGCAGAAACCGTAATCCGTGGAGTGTTAGTCTTCGAAATATTGCTGCTCCCCGTGGTGAGATTCGTCTTTTGAGTTAGGTGAGTGATGCCAAGCTGAAGTATGTTCCTGGTACCGAGGGATCTGCTAAACGGAAACTTTTTCCGGCTCGTGAAAGGATTAAGCGTGACCATGATTATGAATGGAATGCTACTGTTATTGAGGTAGTTGGTCCTTGGGCTTATGGATGGATTCCGGGTCCACGCGGTTGGCGTCCTTATGAAAATCGCAAGCCTCGTGAAACTCCTCCTGCTCGTTATGGAGATTTCTATCCTTGGCGTCCGAATTTCGCGGGCATGAATTTTCCTTATGCTCTTGATGTCGTTGATGGAGATGAGGAGGAGGGTTCTGGTGCTACCCATCCAATGAAGAGTGCTGTTGCTGCCAAGGTATAGTTTCTTCTTATATTCTCTATCTATTTGCCCCTTTTTCCTTGCTTGAAATAATTTTCTTTTTTGAAGTGAGGGAAAAAATGAGCCTTTGTGGGATGTATATGGTTTGTAGGTGTCGAAGAAGAAGAAACTTGGACCCAAACAATCTTCTACTGCGGTTACCGGTGAGGCTGAGGGTTATGAGGAGGCTACGAGTCCCGTAAACGAAGGGTATGGTGAGGATGAAGGAATGTCCAATGGAGAAGAGCGTACCGACACTTCTCACCCTGATGACGAAGGTGGTAATGGTGAAGAAGAAGTTGCCGCGGGTGGTGATGGTGAAGAAGAAGTTTCCGCGGGTGGTGATGGTGAGGCTGAGGGTAATATTACCGTTGGTGGTACTGGAGGGGGTGGGTCTGCCCCTGTTTGCGATGATATTGTTGGTGTGGGTACTCTTCCCGTGATTTCCCCTGAATTTTCTTTCGGTGGGATATATTCCGCGGGGGAATCCTTTGATGTGAATGCTTCCATGGGTCTTGCCGAAGACTTCTCATTGCTTTCCCCAAATGATGATTGGGATGTGCTTGGGAATCTTGGCAAAGAAGGTACCACTGATCAGCAAGCTGAGAACGCAGGTGGTCATGCTGAGGGTGGTAATGTCGAGACTTGCGCGGGTGAGGAGATAACCGCCAAGGGGAAGTCTGCGGTTGAGTCTCTTTCAGAGGATTTCCCTTACTCGCTAATGCCTAAAGGTGAATATGCCATTTTGGCTTGGCTTAAGAAGAAGAACCTGATGTTCGTCCCTAACCCTGCCCCAGTAGTCACTGGTGAGAAGAATTCAGACGCTTATACTCGTCGGATGATGCAATTTTCTTCTGAATCCCGCGTTGCTGAGATGTGGGAGAAGAATCTGAGAGCTTCGGAAGATAACCTAGTGGTTGACCCTCCTTCCTATGTTGCTGATATGATGGCCATAGCTGATGGGTACCAATACGGTTTTCCCCAGCAGCGTGTCTTAGAGGTAAATCCTTGTACTCTTGTGTTCTTCGTGATATCTGATCCCTTTGGTATAATAATGTTTGTTGTTTGTGACGTAGATGATGAGGAGAGAACATTGTAACCATGTTCTATACCAATTATTCAAAGCAAAGTCTTTAAAGTTGGAGGAAAAGCTTCGTCATAGAGAAGAGGAACTGTATGCGGCTGAAGTGGAAATAAATGAACTGAGGGGCCGTCTGAAGGAAAAAGAACAGCTGGGTAGCGCTGAGGATATTCTTCGTTAAGAACTTGCTATAGTCCGCGACGAATTGGAGCAGACTCGTAGAAATGTCTCGTCCTTCACAGGTTCGTATTTTACGGTTCTTTCACTCCTCGTGATTCCCTATCTGTATTTTGGTGTTCTGTCTGAGTCTCCCCACCCTATCTTCAGTGGGTGGTGTCCCCGAGCTGATATGGCTTCAGAAAGAAAGGGAACGACAGAAATCTCGTATTGCAGAGTTGGTGGGTAAGTTAAAAAGCGAAGCCGTAAAGTGGAATGCTCGTGCTGATGAACACAACGCCTTAACAGCTGAGTGGCGTGAAAAACGAACACTGATGGTTGATATGCAAAATAAGTACAATCATGACCGTTGTTTGTTTAATGGTACGCTGCTATGGACACGTGACAACCTGCATGATGCTCGAGAACATGCTTCGGACTTAGAGGCTAGAGTGCGCTTTTTGGAAGTAGAGTTACAACATGCTCGTTCTTTCTTAGGCCCCGGGGTTAGGGATAGTATGCTGCCTCAATTTAGATGGGGGAGATGAATGACGAAGTCAACCATCTTCGTCACTTGGATTCAATGAAGCAGGTAGATTTAGACGCGAGTCAATTTGCTCTTACGAACCTTCAAACGGATTATATGAAACTATCCACCGAATATGACTTTCTTGATGAGGATCGGGACGCAGTTGTCAATGAGTATGAAGAGGCTTCGGCTAATGTCGAAGGTATAACCTCATTTTATCGAGTGTGATTCTGTTATTTCTTCGTTTTAACCCCTTGGTATTTCTTGTTTTCATCACTCGAGGGACAGCTTCACGCAGCAAATGATGAGCTTAAAAAAACTCAATCTGCCTTAGTGCAACAGGAAGGACAAACCAACTATTTCAAAGGGTTGGCCGCGTCTCGTGAGGAAGCAGCGGAGATTGCCTCCAAAGAGGCGGAACGCCTATCTGCATTGCTGTCTCAGGCCAACCAGCGGACCGTTGTTATCACTTATAAGGCTCGATGTCAGTTGGTTGAAGAGACCAACAAAGTCCTAGATAAGATTGAACTTGGTCTTAAAGTCGAACATGGTCTTGTCAAGAATTATCCGCGTCGTCCCCTTCCCGCGCCCTTGCCTGGTTCTTCTGGGCCCTCTTCAGGTGGTAGCGTACCTTCGTCTCGCAGAGACAACCCTGTTGATGGAGCTGTATCGTCCAAGTAGATTTCTTTTATTAGTCATAGAAAGTTGATCCTTGTTGATTATATAATTTCGGATCATTTTTTGATGTGTTTCCTGCTTTATCTTATTTGCTGAATCTTGTAATCAACTCTTTATGAAATGGATCATCCTTTTGGCATACCTGCGTTATCAATTCATCTTTTTATTTTAAAGTATTGTGAAGTGTTAAACTAGAAATAACTTGTTTTGTAAAAAGTTGAGAGTGTTTGAGTGCGACACCGAAGGTAAATACCTTCGTGATCGTCTTGAGACCTGTCACCCCGCTGGCGAATCCTGGGCCAGAGGATTCCCAAATGGTGGGGGCCGAGGCAGCGTTCTAGGACATGGAATGCTTATTTGAAAATACTTATATGCACCCATTCCGTCGACCCGCTGCCTTAAAATTGGTTGGGTATCTCTTTCTGCTGGGTGCCTTCCCCCTGGTCTTACACTCATAGACACTAATAGGGGAGCCCTGAGAGATTGTAGATTAACTACTTTCCCCAATATTGTTAATTTATTATGTAATGTACATGCGTTCATCCAGCGGGCCTTTTGACCATTTCGTTTGCTTGAAGATTTCCCAAAAAGTTTGTTTGATTGATAGGTTGAGGCCTGCTACTCCTCGTCCAGAGATAGAAACATGTAAAGCGGTTACGCTGCCTTCTTCTTCTGGTATTCTTCACGCAGATGCAAAGCTGCGCTGCTCCTATGGGTAGTATGGTTTGAGCCATTTAGCATTCCAAGGGTGCCGGAGGACCTCGCCTTTCAGATTGCGAAGATAGTAGGAACCGTTTCCCGCAATGTCGTGTATTATAAAAGGTCCTCCCCATGTAGGTGCTAACTTTCCCCATTTCTTCTCTCGTTGATACTGCGGGATTGTTCTTAGCACATACTGCCCTTATACGAAATTTCGAAGCTTAACCTTTTTGTTGTACTCTCTCGCTAGTCTCCGTTGATAATTTTCCATCTTTTGCAATGCTGCTTCTCTCCTTCCTTCCAGGTCGTCCAGTCTCTCTAACATCATGTCTGTTGTGAGATATTTCTCCCATGCTTCGGTCTTTGTGGTTGGCATGAGGATCTCTGTTGGGCTGACTGCTTCAGCTCCATAAGTGAGGAGAAATGGGGACTCCCAGTGGCAGATCTTCGTGTTGTCCTGTATGCCCATAATACATTGTGTAGCTGTTCACACCATCGCCCATTGTGTTCTTCTAATTTCTTTTTGAGGATAAGGGCGAGGGTCTTGTTAGTAGCTTCCGCTTGTCCGTTGCTTTGAGGGTATATGGGGGTGGACTTGTTTTTCCTTATTTTGAAAGTGTCGAAGAGAATGTATATGTTTTCCCCTGTAATTGTTTGCTATTATCGGACACGATTTCCGCTGGTATGCCGAACCTGCAAATAATGTTTTGGAATATGAAAGTAAACACGTCCACGTCTCTGATCCTGGCTTAGGCTTTGGCTTCCACCCATTTACTGAAGTAGTCCGTGGCTACTATCAAAAATCGTCTTTTCCCTGATCCTTCGATGAACGTCCCAACGATATCTATGCCCCATTTTGCAAATGGCCATGGACTATCCACAGAATTCAACGTTGTTGCTGGTGCGTGTATCTTTTTGGCGAAACGTTGACATTCTTCACATCGTCGGGACATTCTTGCAGCATCTTGTATCATTGTGGGCCAGTAATATCCTTGCATTTTTTCTTTGTCGGCTAGTGATCTCATGCCGCTATGATTCCCTGCGTCACCATAATGGATGTCGTTTAGAATTGATGACCCTCTTTCCTGGATAAGCAACGTAGTAACGGTCCGAGGAAAGATTTCTTGTACAGGATCCCATCCCGAAGATCATATCTTCCTGCTTTGGAGAGTATTTTCCTGGTTTGTTTGTGATCCGCGGGTAAGGTTCCATCCTTGAGAAACGCATGGATCATCATTCTCCAATCATCTTCGTTGTTGAAATCTTCGTCTTGATTTTCTCTTGACAGGATATCTTCTTCGTCAAAATCGTCACAGATGTCTTCTCCCACCTGATCTTCGATATTTTCTTCCACTGTATCTTGATTTGTATCAAAGGAAAATTGTGATGCAATCGAAGGCTCGTATACCCTTGTTATTTTGATAGCTTCGATACTCCTGTCCTTCAGCATGGATGATATATATGCTAGGGCATCCGCGTGCCTGATATCCCTTCTGCATAAGTGCCGGAACTTGATGTTCGGAATTTGTGATGCTAATGTTTGGACCAAGGCCATGTAAGCTGAGAGGGTGTCGTCGTACACATTGTATTCGAGCCCTATTTGCCGTATGAGAGGCTGCGAATCACTTGTCAGTCTTACATCGGTTACCCCCATCTCTATTATTAAGCGGAGGGCATGTACGACTGCCTCGTATTCGACGATGTTGTTTGTATGCTCTTTGAATTCTAACCTGAGTGCCTGTACGATCCTTTCTCCAGTTGGGGTGGTGATGACAATGTCTATTCATGCCCCTTCCTTATTTTTGGAACCATCAACGAAGACTTCCCATTGTCTTTGACTCGCGGTTTCGAGGACATCAACTGAATCCTTGCTTTCCTCGTCGGCTTCTGGTATTCCCCTGATCTCTTCATCGTTGTCCAGGGGGATGTCTGCTAAGAAATCCGCCAAAACTTGGGATTTTTGGGAATGTTGAATTTCATGAATGATGTTGAACTGGTCCAGGTGGGTGTTCCACTTGGCTATTCTACCTACTTTTCCCGCGCTTTTGAGGACTGCTTCCAGTGGTGCTTTGCGTGGGACGCGGATGAAGTGAGTTAGGAAATAGGTTCTCAGCTTTTGAGTAGCCCATACTAATGCCAGGATGAGTTGTTCGATCTTCGTGTAATTACTTTCCGCAGAATTGAGGGTCTTGCTGACATAATAGATAGGCTGTTCTATATCCGTATTGGTTTTGACCAACACTGCGCTAACTGCGTCTTCTGTCGCTACTATGTACAATGCCAAAACCTCATCAGGATCAGGCTTCTGCAGGATTGGAATTGAAGCCAGGTGTTCCTTGATTCTTTGGAAGGCTTCTTCGCATTCTGCGGTCCATTCAAACTTACTCCCTTTTTTGAGAATATTGAAAAAATGTTTGCATTTGTCCGAGGATCGGGCAATAAATCTGCCCAAGGCTGCTAAGGACCCATTGAGCTTTTGCACTTCTTTTAAATTCTTCGGAGATGGAATTTCTACTATGGCCTGAATCTTTGCGGGGTATACCTCAATACCCCTTTTTGTTACCAGATATCCGAGGAATTTCCCTGAGGTGACACCGAAAGTGCATTTTTCGGGATTTACTTTCATGTGATGTTTCCTCATTGCTTCGAAAATATCTCTCAGGTCCTGGTGGTGATCTTTGCTCAGCCTACTTTTGACGAGCATGTCATCAACGTAGACTTCTAGGGTACTACCAATCCATGGCCTGAAGATAGCATCGACCATTCTTTGGTACGTTTCCCCTGCGTTTCGAAGGCCAAAGGGCATTCTAGTGTATCAATAAAGGCCATGCGGGGTGTAGAATGTTGTGTGTAGTTGATCTTCTTCTGCCAGGGCTACTTGGTTGTAACCAGAATATCCTTCCATAAATGACAGCTCTTCGTATCCTTCCACTGCTTCAACCAGTTGATCTATGCTCGGCAGGGGATAGTTGTCCTTTGGACATGCCTTGTTGAGGTTAGTAAAGTCGATGCATATCCGAACCCCTCCATTTTTCTTAGGAACGACGACCATGTTGGAGATCCATGTAGGATATTTGACTTCCTTGATGAACCCTGATTCTAGTAGTTTCCGAAGTTCTTTTTCTACTGCCTTATGATACTCTGGTGCAACTTTTCTTATTTTCTGCCTGAAAGGTGGCGTGCCTGGTTTGATGCACAGCTCGTGTTGGATTATTTTCGGATCAATCCCCGACATGTCTCCTAACTTCCAGGAGAATAATCCGCGTATTCTTTAAGCAATTTGGTCAAGGAATTTTCTCTTTTTTCGTCCATTATGGTCTCTACTTTGATAATCTTCGGGTTTTCTTCCGTTCCTATGTTGATTTCTTTTACGGGCTCCACTGGTGTGAACACCGCCTTCGGGTCCCCGATGACTGGGACGTTCTTTAATTGCTATTTGGTATGTTTCTGTCCTTCGTTGGTTGCTGAAGTACTTGCCTCTGTGTTAAGGACATTATCATCTTTTGTCAAGCCCTTCCTTGTGGTTTCCTTGAGAAACAAGTCTATGGCCTTTTCTTTCGCAGCTTCTTTATTTTTGATCCTTTGGGTTTTTCGGTGCTCTTCCTGTTCGTTGTTGATAAGATCCTGAGTGGTCTGACACTCTTTTGCATAGACCCGATCTCCCTTGATTTCCATCACTCCCTCGGGTGTAGGGAACCTGAGATATTGGTAGTAAGTTGCTGCCACTCCCTTGAGTTTATGTACCCACTTTCGTCCAATAATGATGTTATAGGGGGATGGGGCGTCCACCATGCTGAATCGTGTTTCTACTTTCATGGGCCCGGCGTTCACCTGCAACACGATGTCTCCCAATGGATTTGTGGGCGCTCCATTGAACCCGTAGATGGTGTAATAAGAGGTCATTAGCTGTTCATCATGGAGCTTCATCCATTTGAAGGCGTCGTAAAATAGAACGTTCACTGAGCTTCCCCCGTCGATGAGGATCTTTTTGAGGTTATATCCGGCCACTGGTAGTGTGAGGACCAAGGGATCGTTATGGTCTTTCATATCTTCTTCGATTTCTTCAGTATCGAAGATGATAGGTGCGTCCATCCACTCTTCGTGCTCGTCCACCTCTACGCCATCAATATTATATAATTCGCAGTGGTCTTCGAATTGCTTCCGCAGTCTCTTTCCTATCTGCGCTGTAAGTGAGGGCCCTGCGGCTTCGGAACACGAGATGGTGTTGATTGTACGGTTTCCCTCTGGAAGTTGGACTTGCTTGGTTCGTTTGGATCTGTCCTCGGTGACCTCCTTTCGTATGTATTGCTTGAGTTCGCCAGCATCAATCAATTTTTGGATCATTATTTTGAGGTTTTTGCATTTCTCGGTCTGGTGTCCATTGAAGCAATGATACTCACAGTAATATTTAGACTTCTCGGTTCTTGGGGGTTGTTTTCCCTTAGACCACGGCCACTCCAAATTTTCCCTTCCTTTGATCTCTCGCAAGATCCGAGCGTAGCTAGCATTGAGCTTCGTGTAAACCTGATCTTCGAATTTTCGATCGTCTTTTCGTCGTTCGTCTCTTCGTTCCTTCCTATTTTCGTGAGGTCGTTCCACTGAGCTATTTCTTTTGGCCCCGCTGGTTTGTTCTGCGGAATTGGTACGGTGAGACCTCTGCGTTTGTGCCCTCGGGTTCTCACGCTGGATTTCTTCAAGACGAGCGTACTTCTCAATAATTATTCGAAGATCTCCTTCTGTCTTAGGTACGCTTCCGTGGATTTCAACAAGTAGTGGACTCATTCGGTCTAATCCCCACTTATAACAGTTGATACTTACTACGGGATCCACACTCCCTATGGCTTGGCAGATTTTGTGCCATCTGTTGGTGTATTCCCTCGTGTTCTCCTTGTAACCAATTGTCAGAGAAAAAAGTTTATCCATTCCGGTGTTGACAGCTTTGTTGTACATGTAGGTCCTCAAGAATTTCTCTGCGAGTTGATCGTAGGAGTTGAGGGAATCAGTTGGCAAGTTGTCAAACCAAGACAAAGCCGATCCCTTCAGACTTGATGGGAAATATCTACAGAGGACGGCGTCATTTTTAACTCCATCGGGCTAAGATACGATTATAATACCGGATATGTGCCGCGGGATCACTGGATCCGTCATAGCATTCAAAAGTTGGGACATGGCACTTTAACGGAATGGGGGTATTTTCCAGGCGATGAGTTAGGGGCGTGGAGTTAGCTTCTTTCATCACCTCTTCAATCCTTCCTCCGCCTTGTCTGGATTTTAACTGCCTGATCCCAGCCATCATCTCATCACGCAGCTCCTCCATTGCGCGGTAATATCCCACGTTCTCATGCTCAGTTGAGCGTTTCTTTCTTCGAACTTCGCTGTCATAATAGTCTAAATCTTCGGCGGCATATTCCGGATCGGATGCACTGCTTCCCCTGGCGGCGTTTGCTAGGATGATTCTTCGGTCTCGATTAGGCTCTGGTGCTTTAGAATTTGCTTCGTCTATTTGTTGGCTAGTTTTTGTGCTTTGGGCAATCCTATCTTTCAAGTCTTGGTTCTCCCTGGCCAGAAGAGCTACGACGTTTGCGTAGACCTGCTGGCTCTTTTTCAATTCTTCGAGATCTACCATCAGCCGGTGGGACTGGTTTGATCCCTGATTGGGAGTTCCGACTTGCACCCCTACGGCCGTAGTTCCCCCTTCGTATACTGTGTGTATTAAGGGTGGCCGAGGATCAGCTTCAACTGTTGGTATCTCCAAGTTTGGTCCCCTCGGTTGAGCTTCCACCCGCGGTACTAAAACCACTGGTATGGTTTGATTCTGACCGTTGGTTGACGGCATTCCGAAGATTGGTGGATGTGCGGGCTGATGTGTCATAGATTCTGCCACCCCTTCTTTTTGTTGATGGATTTGGTTTGAGACCAAAGCCTTGTTAGCTTCTGTAGCCTGGAGGGCCGCAACAGTCTTCTTGGATGCAGCTTTGAGAGCCGCGGCTGCAATGGAGTTAGTGTTCGTAGGTGAGGTGATTTCCGCAGCATCATGCCTCTGAGTAGCTGTTTTAGCTTTGTCTCCTTTTTGCTTGCTTCGGGTCATGACCGGGGTAAACCTCGGTGTCTCTTTTGATGAGGCTTTTGTTTTTCCTGCCTCTAGTATCTTTTCCATTTTTAATCTTTTTTCTGCATAGGGGAATAAATAAAGAGAACCAAATATATCCACGAGGATCGGGTTAGTGCCATTCGTATCCGCAATATTATTGGAATAGAAGGAAATGAGCTGCCCAAGGGACTCAATAAAATAGAAATGTAAAGACTTCATCGGTCTAGTTTTTGCAATACAAATCCTCTAATAAACAATCATGGATCTTGTTTTCAGACTACTTTTGAAAAAGAAAACTCTTGAAAAGGCAGATCCGTCGCGAGAACTCATGAATCTGGATTATTAAGTCTTAGTTTTTAAAAGGAAAACGCCTCACGTGCAAATCTGTGATAGATAGCCGTGGGTTTGTCTGCTTTGAAATGGTGTTTGTGAAAATGAAGACCATGAACCCAGAATAAAAAAGGTTTTGAAAGCACGCTGAACCCAAAATAAAAAAGGTTTTGAAAGCACGCTGAACCCAGAATAGGGCACAACCATAATGCGCGTTTAAGGTGAAATCACAGGATAAGATAAATCTTTTACCGGGACAAAGTCCCTGTTTCTAGCGCCAGATTGTGAACACATAAATCACGAAGCCATCAACGTATTCACAAACAATATTCGCATACATCCTAATTCTAGAATTGTACGTCGTATGCGTAACGGGGATGATTATATCGATTCATCGACTCGAAGCCTTCGGGCTTGTCATTGTCTAGTCGAATATTATCATAAATAATGTTCGTATAAAGGAGTAAACCAAGAATTAAGTATAAATGTAAAGCATATGAAGTTTAACACTAAATGTAAGGTGCTGAAATGTAAACAAGACAGATTTACGTGGTTCGGCACTAAGGCTTACATCCACGGGGTTGGTGTTTCACTATGTAATGAATGGTTACAAAGATAGTCGAATGACTTTAGAATATACATAGGTCTGCGGAAGTAGGGGGATTACTTACTCTTCCTGTTTCTCTCTCCTATATTCTCCTATATTTGCTCTCGATTGGTCGATCCCTTCTCTCTTAGTGGAGAGGGGTATTTATAGGGTTGGAACGTGGGTCCCATTTCTGAGGCGCCGTTGTAATCTTATCTTCTTGTGCTTTGTGCCTATTACACAGAGGTCTTCGGCATATGCCGCGGCCTGAGCTTGAATACGAAGGATTATCCTCGCCTCTTCCCCGCGCTGATTGACACGTGTATATCTCTTTGGTATTTAATGCGGGTAGATGGATGTCTGCTCGTGTCAGACAAGTGTCTCTTTGTCTGGTCACATCTGTGTCAGCCAAACTTCCTCTTGGCCGTTGATCTGGGATCTTCCTCGGGATTGGGTGTGATAACACCCAAGGGGTATTATCTGGTGCTCCTCTGAGCCATCATACCTCTGTGATCCTCTGTCCCTGACCGTCAGATCTGCTGACCGGTGGCATCTTCTGATGAGATGCTTGCTATCATGTTTTGATATCTTGTTTTTCATGCCTTCCACGTGTATCTTTCCGTACACGTGGTGGATGATGAAAGGTGTACATACATCTTTAATATCAAAAGTTCTAAACCTTTATTTCAAATAACCAATAAGGATATGATGTAAAACTTCAAATAACACATCAAACAAAAATCAACTTCAATGATCTTTTTCTTCAAACGTAATATCCATTTTAAAAATACAAGATGAAATTAAACTAAATTGACTGAAGTAACATAAAATGAATCAAGAAAATTTAGATTATAAACAGAAATGCATAATGCACGAGAATTTTTTAAAAAAAAAAAAATCAAACCAAGAAGCAAGATCTTTTTTTCAAAGATTAGTTTGTTAACAACATCAATATCATGAACTGCTTCAAAAAAATAATATATAAAAAAAATAATCATGAACGGATGAACATACCGCTAGTAGTTGTCTATGGATTCTCCATGGGGACTAACATCAAGAACCCTGTTACCGTTTAATACAAATTTATAAAGAATATAGGATTGATAAAAATTTATAAAGAATATAGGAAACAAGCGCGATTGCTCGTGTTTCCGGGAAAAAAGAGAGAGAAATAACCATAATGACCCGTTCTAATGTGAATAATAAATTTCTAATTAATGAATAATAAATAAGGTAGAAAGGGATATTTTTGGCATCAGATAAACGTTAAAACAAAAAAATCAACCCTAAGTTGATATAATATTCTGTTCTGTACTATTGATATCATATTTTGGGTTTTAGATATATATAATTTTAATGATGGGCTTAATGGTGGGTTTCTGAAAGAGAGAGAACCCGTTATTGGGTTCTTCAGAAATTTCTAATAATTTATTTATAAAACTATTTTTTGAGCCTCATGATTTTTTTATGGGGACCGTTAAATTAGTAGGTGACCTTTTATTAAGGGATAAGGGGTGTCTTAGTGAGAGCAAATGACTAGATTCTCACTTTAACTATTTATATTTTTTTAAATAAAAATTCTAAAATTTTATTTAAAAGTTAAAAATAATTATTTGTTTTCCGATTTATTTTATTAGGTTCGGTTCGGCTAGCAAAAAACCTAGCCGAACTGAACAACCAAGCCTAATCAAAAAATTGAAATAAAAAAAAGAAGATAAAAATTAAATTAAATTAAATTAAATAAAACTTAAACATAACAAATGATAAAACACCAAGGTGACCAAATATAATAGACAAAAACTCCAACCATAAGTTGAGATCTATAAAAACTCCATATAGAAAAAAATTGATACAAAATCCCCAAATATTTTAAAGTAAGTAGATTACATCCATTTCATTTCTAAAAATAACAACACTACCCGTATGTACTTTTTCTTTTCTACTTCTCTTTGTTAAATTCAATCTTCATTTGACCAACAACACATCTGCTTCCTTATCTTCGTTATCTACCAACACCAACAACATCTCCTCCTCCTCCTTCCTCACACCACCGTACCCACTATCATTTTCTGATCCTCCACCAACCCCAGATCCACGTCCTCTTATTCCTCTTTCCCCACCACCAGCACGACATACACCTTCTCCAACTCCAATACAAACAAATCTCATTTCTAAGCCACCTCCACCATCTCAGCCTCCAATTTTACGACCTCCATCTCTTATAAGGAAATAGTTAGGTAATATGTTTAGATCCTCCACCAACAACGCCTTCTCCTCCTCCTTTTATCCTCTACAAACATCACCAACACCTCCAAATCATCAACGTCGAAAATCATCATGAAAAAATAATGATACGTCATCATTGTCTTTGTGTTGGTGAAATGTCAGAAAAATAATGAAACCAAATTTGGTTTCATCAATTTTTACAAAAACTAAACAACGTTGAAAGCAATTTTTGTGTTGGTGAAATGTCAGAAAAATGATGAAACCAAATTTGGTTTCATCAAATTTTACAAAAACTACAACATTAAAACCAATTTTTATGTTGGTGAAAACATCAAATTTTGTTGAAACCAAATTTGGTTGCATCTGATTTTTGCCTACTTTTTATCATGAAACCAAAGTTTAATGGTGAAACAATATGTTTATGTTGAAACCAAATTTGATTTCATCTAAATTTTTCCTAGTTCATTCAATTTGGTGCATTTGGTTTCTCCGTTGAAGTTGTGTTGGTGAAATACAAATTTTATTTTGAAACTAAATTTGGTTTCATCATTGTTTTGCCTAATTAAATGGGGTATTTCAGACAGATTAAATCAAATAGGATTTTTGTGGATAATTTGTGTTGTTGGAGTTTTTGTATGTATGAGGTTATAACTCACGGCCTGATATAAAAAATAAAAAATACATAAGGATATTTTAGCCATTCTGCTAAATATATGGATAATGAGTTTTCATTTTTACTTCATAATCACTTAGTAAAAATTTGAAGAAAGCCTCATTGTCTCGTACTATCTTTTCTTTTATCTTCAGTTTATATTTTGATTTTTTAATTACCTTGTGTTAATTGGGTTTGGGATTTTATATGCATGTACATGAGCAACTCCAGGCACAAACAAAGTTTTAAACAATGAAATGCTCGCTGATGCCACTATAATTTTCCTCGCGTTTTTAGGGGCCACTCGAAAGGATTTATGGGCCAACAATAAAACAAAAAAGGTCACCCAAAGGGAAAATGTAGTCAGCCCTTATCTCGCGTAATTCGTAATGGAGAAATTACCCTTATATATTCGGAGGATATGATAACATTGTTATCCTACGATTGCAATCGGAAGCCAAAATATTTCCCAGACTTCCGATTGTAGTCGGTGCAGTATTAGAATGATTTGTGTTCATTAATCGGGAGTGTACACAACCATCCATAACCACTTGGTTCGTGTTTTGGATGCAGCGTTAATCGGGAGTTAAATATATTACAAAACCTACCGATTATAAGTTTCCCCAAATTCAAATTTTTAAAGCTACCATAATCAGTAGATATGCTAAATACAATACCTATCGATTATTGGTTTCTCCACATTCAACTTTCGTCAAATTAGTCGTTGGAGTTTTTGGGAAAAACAAAAAGAGCCGTTGGACCCTAAACCTATATGAAGAAACTCATATCTATCACCCCAATTGCACCAAACTCTTTCCTCTCTTCAGTTTTAATTTTCATACAAAAAACATGGATATTGTTTGCCGAAGAAGAAGATTGTGCTATTTATAGAGCGTGGGTTGTGGTAACTGCTCATGATCGTGTTCACAAGCTCCACAAATCGGAATCCGAAGAGCAGATTGGAACCGTATCTTAATGGTATTTGAGTCCTTAGATGGTAATCGAATTCGAAGATCATCCAATGACATTAAGATGAGAAAGAATGCGCTCGATAGGAGATTGACAAACTGAAGATGAGGAACGGTTTGTTAGGAACGTTTTTCCTTGGTGGACGCATGAAAAACGTAGTAAGTATCTCTGTAACTCCAACTCACATTAACAAAAGTTAGTACTAACTTGTTACTCATTCGTAATTTCAGAGAAATCTTGCGGATCGCCGGTATGTGGACCTCTACGGGAAACGATTTGAACATGAAGGATGCTACAAAATCAAGAGGGACAATTTTATGGCACTGGAAGTTATGATCTGTTTTAATACTTTTATGGTCAATTAGGAGTATGGATTTAGGTGCTTTTGACGAATTGTAAGGTTAAGGCCGTTGAACTTTATGTAATGGATGTAATCGGAGTATTTTAATATAAAACTAGCCTATTATACGAAATCGGTAGATTATTTTGTTAAACACCTACCGATTGTAATATTCGGTTGTGTTATGAGTCAACTTTCTTTCCGATTATGGTGTTGTTTGGTTCCAGGAAACAGTTTTTTTTTGTACTTGTAATATTCAGAGGTAATTTTTTTGTAAAGTTCCGAATGTACGATGGCCCAAAAATCAGAATTTGGAAAAAACTTATACTTTTCAATTTGTCTTTGAAATAATCGGAAGTTAAATTAGTTACCAAAACTTCTGAATATGGATGTCTAACCTTCAATATTGGCCCTTGGAACCACCTGGAGCCATGGCGTGGTTTGGTTTTGAACTTGTAATATTCGGAGGATAATTTTTTTGTAAAGTTCCGAATGTACGATGGCCCAAAATCAGAATTTGGAAAAACTTATACTTTTCAATTTTGTCTTTGAAATAATCGGAAGTTAAATTAGTTACCAAACTTTCGAATATGGGCTGTCTAACCTTCAATATTGGCCCTTGGAACCACCTGGAGCCATGGCGTGGTTGTTTTGAACTTGTAATATTCGAAGGATAATTTTTTTTGTAAAGTTCCGAATGTACGATGGCCCAAAAATCAGAATTTGGAAAAATTTATACTTTTCAAATTTTGTCTTTGAAATAATCGGAAGTTAAATTAGTTACCAAAACTTCCGAATATGGGTTGTCTAACCTTCAATATTGGCCCTTGGAACCACCTGGAGCCATGGCGTGGTTTGTTTTAAACTTGAATATCGGAGGATAGGTTTTTTGTAAAGTTCTGAATGTACGATGGCCCAAAAATCAGAATTTGGAAAAACTTATACTTTTCAAATTTTGTTTGAAATAATCGGAAGTTAATTAGTTACCAAAACTTCCGAATATACCACACAAATCATTGTCATTTGAACTTGTCTAACTTAGTTACCCAAACAAATTTCCGAATGTACAACAAAAATCATTGTCATTTATCTGCTCTTCTTTACTTTACGGCCGTGACTACCTCCCAGTCCTGACGACCACGGGTTTGAGCACCTTCAGTTGGAGCATTCAGTTGGAGCAGCTCAGCGCTCGATGAAGCTCGAGTTCTTTTACCCGTCTTTGATACTGCCACCTTGGGCTGATGCCTCTCGTGACTTTCTCCCCAACTGGGAAGCATAATCTTCGTTATCCATATTATCAACTAGAATACTCTCTAACCTATTTTATCTTCTCAGCTGACATGGGATCTCCGCTCTTCAGGCATGCAATTAACATTTTGGAAACACGCTTGAACATATTCACCTGTTTTTATACGTAATGACATAACATCAAACGGTAATTACCTAAGATTTATAGGAATAAGATAAAATGAACAAAAATATAAGAACACGCACCAGTCTATCATAACCAGCTGGTTTGTCTTTGATGATACAATTATAACTTGAACCCGCCGCAGTAGTGTTGGATTTGATTTCACGGATTACCAAAGAATGTGATACGTTTTTATACCAACTAATATAGTCTGGAGAATTTTCATCACCTCGGGTGGTTCGTCTACCAGTGTCGATAATGAAGTCATTCCTCTTATCCCAGTTATCAAGAACAGTAGGTGGGCCTGTGTGAACAATCGTGAGATTATCACCACTAGAAGAGCACAACTCCAACTCCAATTTGTAGTAATCCCCCATTTTCTCCACAGGTTGATGTTGTATATACCCGTGTTGTCACATCACCCTAGAGGGGTTATACATCACATATCCTTTGGGGTGGCACAATGGTCCAAAATAAAGGGACAAGTCCGACCGAACATTTATATGCCCACTGGCTCGATCTTCCTTGTATGGATCAAAGCATACGTCCGAGGCCTTCAATTGGTCCAAAATCTCCCTCATGCGAATCAACTGTTGCTCTTTTGTCCTAGAACGGTTGTCTTCAAATATATACTTTGTTCCTCTAGGAGTACCTTTGCACCACCCCGGGTTCTCTCCGGCCAACTTCAGGATAGGGAAGTGGTCATAGATCCATGCCTATATACATAAGAAACCAAGTTTTAGTAAATAGATTGTGTATATTCGGTAGTAATTTCCAAACTTTATTTCCGATTATATATAATCGGAAATAAAACTGAATACCTATCCGCCGAATACCAAACATTCGGAAATATAGATGGATCATTTCCTACCGAATATGCGTCATTTGGAGTTCAGTAACCTATAGTTTTTCTGGCCTGTATATTCGGTAGTAATTTCCAAACTTTATTTCCGATTATATATAATCGGAACTAAAACTGAATACCTATCCACCGAATACCAAACATTCGGAAATAGAGATGGATCATTTCCTAACGAATATGCGTCATTTGGAGTTCAGTAACCTATAGTTTTTCTGGACTGTATATTCGGTTCTAATATCAAAAGAATATTTCCGATTGTATATAATCGGAAAACAAAGTAAGTACCTAACCACCGAATACCAAACATTCGGAAATAGAGATGGATAATTTCCTACCGAATATGCGTCATTTGGAGTTCAGTAACCTATAGATTTTCTGGCCTGTATATTCGGTTCTAATATCAAAAGAATATTTCCGATTGTATATAATCGGAAAACAAAGTAAGTACCTAACCACCGAATAACCAACATTCGGGAAAATAGATGGATAATTTCCTACCGAATATGCGTCATGTGAAGTTATGGATATGCATCATATGTATTGTCTACTGAATAACTATAGAGTGAGTTATAGAGTTAAAGAAAAAACCTGCAATAGAGCCACATTCACGGCAACTTGGCAGGTTCCTAACCTCGAAGCCTTTCTCAACTCTTCCATCAAGAATGCTAGGCATGCCGTGCCCCAAGAATAGTCACCGACTTCATGGAGAGGATCCAAAAGTTGTATAAGGTTGGCGTCGATCCGGTATCCAGAAGTATTGGGGAATATGACACATCCCAATACACAAAGGAGATATGCGGTGGCAGCGTGGTTCACTTTCTCATCAGTTAACGTTCCATTATTTTCCTTCTCCAAGGTGCCTCGAAACATATTCATCAAAGCTGTAATGTTGATCTGTCTTGTTCTGTAACTTGCATGCCTCCTAAACTCTGCTGTTGTTGTCTCTTCATCCCAACCTAAGCACTTTTTAGTTAGAGCATAAAGTTGTGCCCAACTTAACTGCTTTGTGTAGTTAAACTTCACAGTTGTGCCTTGGTCGGGAAGGTTAAGAATCTGCACAACATCATCCGGAGTAATCGTCATCTCCCCAAACGGCATATGGAAAGTATCGGTCTCAGGATACATTCTCTCCACGAACGCTGATATGGCCACACGATCATGTTCCAACAATGAATTCTCGGCGGCATTAGCTAACACCGAGTTGGCAACAATTGACTTGAACCTTTCACATTCACCGGATAAAGGCCACGCAAGCATTTTTGTTGGTGCGGCGGTAGGTTTGAGTAGACGGACCGCATCTTGATGATCCTATTAAAGTACATAAAAAATACTTAATACAAATATTACGATATAACACATAGACAATACATTAATAAAAAATAGTAATTTTATTACCTCGGTTTCGTATATTTCTATGGCCCATGAGTCTTTGTATCGAAATAGCAATTTTCCTCCATCGCCGGTAGCCCAAGGATTGTGCCTGCTAGAATACCCTTCTTCTTCAAGTGCTGAGGGACAAGATGTGATGCTTTCTTAGCAATATCCTTATTTACACCATCTTTTCCTTTTTTGGATTTTTGGGTACCACTTGGTTGTCCTTCTTCTTCTACTCTTGGCACTGGATCAACTGGTTCAATTTCATGGTGGGGTGTAACTTGTGGAGCAGTTGGTTCTGCACTTTGTTGAGCG
Source organism: Papaver somniferum (assembly GCF_003573695.1). Classification (NCBI taxonomy): domain Eukaryota; kingdom Viridiplantae; phylum Streptophyta; class Magnoliopsida; order Ranunculales; family Papaveraceae; genus Papaver; species Papaver somniferum. The sequence goes on from NC_039365.1 coordinate 171,902,402, forward strand.
GCTTGTTCAACACTTGGTTGCACCCCTTGTTCACTGCCTTGTTGTTCTACACTTTGTTCAGCACTTGGTTGCACTCCTTGTTGACTGCTTTGTTCTTGTAAGCTTTGTTGAGCACTTGAATTATCTTTGGCGCTCCTTTCCCTCCTAGCACTAGCTGTCACTTTCTTCCTCCTTTCTCGACTTTGTCTAAACAACAAAGAAAGGAACAATATTTACAAACTATACAATCGGAAGACAAAGTATGGAAATATAACCCGAATGAACACATTCGGAAGTAAAAAGACACATATTGTTCCCGAATACAAAACAATCGAAATATAACTAAACATGTTTACAACCGAATATGCATCAATTGGAGTTCAGAAGCTGTAAATTTTTCATCCTACACAATCGGAAGACAAAATGCACATCTATAACCCGAATGTACAAATTCGGAAGTAGGAAGACACATATTTTTTCCAAATGAAAAACAATCGTAATATAACTAAACATGTTTACAATCGAATATTCATCAACTGGAGTTCAGAAACTCTAAAATTTTATCCTACACAATCGGAGGTATAAAACATTATATTGTCTTCCGAATAAATACTGGCCCCAAAATGGGATTTTTCCTATATCAGAAATTTTGAGATTTTTTCAATATATACATTCGGTAGTGAGTGTTCTTCCGAATACTCTGTGTCTACTTAAATATATTCGGTAGCCAGAAAATTCATTAAACTACCGATTATTAGCAGTTTGTATCCAGGAAGATATGGCCACCAATATTCGGCAGATAATCATCAAATCTTTCTCCCGAATACTGTCGATGTTCTTGAGAAATGAAGAACACGACTACATTCGGAAGTAAATGAGCATGAATATCGTCCGAATCTGGATAAATAACCGAAAACCCTAGAAATTTTTTTTTCTCGATTCGACGAATTAAAGCGAAATAAACACCAAAAATGATAGATTCTTACCTAATTGGGGCCATTTGAAGTTGACGAAGTGTTTGACTATCGGAATCGCCACCACCGACTACATTGTCGGGTACTTGTTCTTCGCGTTCTTCTTCATTTGCAGCAAGAATTTCTTTATTTCTTGCTAAAATCCCAATCTTTGGATCGATACCCCGAGCAACATTTTTGGTTCTAGGTCTGTGGGTTTCATTTCCCTTATCCATTGTTTTATAAACGAATCGACGATGTTTTGATTTTACGATTCGCGGCGATGTTTCGTTTGAACGAGGAAAGTTTTTTTTGTTCCACAATCGGAAGATATGAAACTGGAAGAAGAAGAGTTGAAATGAGTAGAATTTTTTTTTGATTTGGTTTTTATACGGTTTTACCAGAAGGGCATTTATGTAACTTCAATATCATATAGCGTACCCCTTAACTAGAGTCTTTGGATGTGTATAAATTGATGGCCCCTAAATCCTTTTGAGTGGCCCCTAAAAACGCGGGGATAATTTTGGGTAAGGATATCAGATCAGGAAATGTTCAAGATGTGAAAAATATTGATTCAATACATGTGATTGGCTATTTTACCCTGTAGAAAAGTTAACTACATATCGCAGGGTGATGTTGTTGTCAGAGAAGGCCAACACCCTATCCATGTTAACATTTTCATAAATAAAATATTCGTAGTAATTGCATTAACTTGGTAAGAATTTCGTTTCTCATTTTATAACTTTTAAAATCAAATACAATTCAAAAGGCGAAATTTCTTTATTATTTCTTGTTTTTAAAGTTAGTTAGTAGTTTAGTGTATTTTAATTATCCTATTTTTTTAAAGAGTTAGGTATGTATTTTTCTGTTTTTTATACTTTGCTGTGTGATAATCTCAGTGCAAGCAGTTTAGCATGTAACCCTGTTTTTCATGATAGAATTAAGCATATTGAGATTGATTATCACTGTATTAGGAATCTTGTCCAGCCGAAGTTTCTTGTCATCTAGTTTATTCATTTTCTTCTTGAACTTGCTGATATCTTCACCGAAGGTTTGTCTTTAGATTTGTTTGTTACTCTAGTATGCAAGCTTATGTATTTTACCCATACTAAGCTTGAAGGGGAGTACAAGAGTAACTGATGTAAAAAGTATTTATTTTCACTATTTCTGTTATAGAGGTGCTTATATCTGTGTATTGAGTGCCTTCAGTATAGTTAATACAACAGATGTGTGTAACAGCTGTGTATGAATGCTTTAAATACCTTGTCCTAATCATTATGTAACTAACTTTTATAGAATAATACAATTAATTTCTCTCTCTTGTCTCTGATTATCTTTCACCAAACTGGCAGAACAACTGTGGACTACTTTCTTTAATACGAGTATCTTTCTGGAACTTCAGCTTTCATACAAGAATCTGAATGAAAAGGCATAAAAAAATACAATAGAATGATGGCAGTAGTTTATATCTTGCGAATGTTGACATAGAAGAGAAGCTTGAAAAATAGTCGAAATTGAAAGTATTTTTCCGCACAGAACTAAGCTTTTTCTCCTATCTAGATAAAATTTAATATCAAGGATGTACATGTTGTATTCAGATCGCAGAAGATTCAAATAAGATAGCTTGATATAGTTGAAGCATTACAATTCCATTTTCATGAATTTCTGGGCCGGGGGTAATCATTTTCTTACTGTGATACTTGATGACAAAAAATAATCCAAATTACTTTAGAATACAAGTGAGCTATTTTGGTGATAATTTTAGTTTTAAATGTGTTTAATATATAAACAACCTGGCGAGATTGCGGTATACCCAGATTAATTGGGGTATACCCAATTTTAAAGGGACTCATTTGAAGGGATAGGGGAGTGTTAAATTGGGCAACGTTACAAAAATACCCTTATGCATTAGTATTACCCTAATCAGATTTCATTTTTTTCATTTCATCTTCTTCTGTTCTTCTTCTTCTCCTCCACCATACCATACCGGCTTCTCCATCACACCACCATCGAAAACTCGTCGATTCGAAAATTTCGATTAATCTTCAAACATGGAGCCGCCGCCGAGGGCTAGTCGTATGAAAAGAACAAATAGAAAACCCAATCAATATAACCCTGGAATTGCAAATCTAGTTCAACAAAAACTGAATAAAAAAACCGTTGAATAAGAAGAAATCAACGCCGCTGAAACCGAAAAAATGGCGAGATTGAGAAAGTAAGGGCCTACTTAAACTCGCTCCAGTACTCCAATTTTATGTTTGCATGTCAAATTAGGTCAGAAATACCAAAATTGCGAATCTGCAGTTATTCAACCTGTAGGGTCTCTGATTCACGACCCTGCCGACTTTTCATAGCTAGGGTTAGTCGCAAGCTCTTAGGTTGAATATCATGCCGGCTGTTTAATATTTGTAACTGCTTTTTACAGGGTTGACAAGGTATTCAACCTTAATACCTTACCGACGATACTTTTTTTTACACTCGTCGGGTTATAAGTTTTTACCCTGCCGGGTGTGTGTTTTGATAAATGTTGGTGTCTCCTGATGCCTAAATTCATAAGGTCGGCATGGTATTTGAATACCACCCTGCCAACTGCATTTTAGCCGGTATTGTATGGGTTATAGACCATGCCGACTATATGTTGCAGAAAATTCTTGTATCTACTGTGTTTAGAATTGTTATAAGCCGACATGTTAGTTGAATAAGACCCTGCTGACTATTATTTAGTCGGCATGGATTATAGTTATCGACCCTGGCGACTATTATTTAGCCGACATATATTATAGTTGTCGACCTTGCCGACTGTTGATATTTTTTTTTAATTGTTCTTGTTTAGGTTGCAAAAGGGAAAAAAGAAAAATGTTACTCCTCCTTCAAGACCTCCTCGTGTTGGTGACAAACTCTTGACTGCAACACATCGAGGGGCATTAATTAAGCTGGAAATGCTCAAGATCCATGAACGGAATGATTCCCAACAACCACCGGAACCCAGTTATTCAGATGAAACTCCATATGAAGACCAATCAAATCCATCTGGTAGAAGAAGTAATGATCATGATGGTGTTGAAAGAACTCTGGCTGCTGTAGGAGATGATGAGCATGATGATGATTATCAAGACATGCCACCTGTTGGAGGAGGTAATGGTGATGGTGATAACATTAATGGAGATAAAAATAATTATAGACAAGATTAAATTGTTGAAGAGGAAGAGGAAGAAGAAGAAGGTGGAGAAAAAACAAGTAATGATCAACAAACTGAAGCTGCAACTGGAACTGCAACCGAAACCGAAAGACCGAAGCGGCTTATCACTAAACCAGTTGATTCCCACATGCTTCCCCCCTCACTTGAAGGTTACATTGAAACCAGGTCAGCCTCCACTAGGGACCCCAAAAGATGGTGGACATGTTCTTTTTGGGTATAAAGATTCATGGTCACGTGAATTCCATGGTGCTATCGTAAGTAATCTCAATAAAACTTTATTTTTATTTAAGTGTATCTATCTTGAATTTTCTTCAAGTGTTTGTATTTTTTTTAATTTTGTGTTTTTGGTACTTAGGATCACAAGCGTTCCATCCGTCTTATGAGGCACCAAGCTTCAAGCATTATGATGAAGAGCTTGCCACTTGAAAAGGAATGTACCGAGGTGCAAGCGATTGTCAAGAACTCCTGGCTGTCGCCTGTGGTGGATAGTTCGATTGTTGAGTATGACAGGGTTACCATATCTGCATTCTGTGAGAGGTTCTATGGATAGAATGATACTTTGTTATTCATATTCGGTGAGATGGAGGTAACTCCCGATGATGCCCATCAAATTCTAGGCCTCGAGGTTGAGGGAAAAGAAATCAGTGATGGCTATGAAGAAGGAATTTCTTGGGAGAAAATCTTCAAATTGAGCAAGATCTTATTCGGTTTGGATGAGAAGCAGTCCGAGTATTTGTTTGTGAAGAAGGATGGTTATATAAGCAGGAATTTAAATATGAAGATGTTGAGGGACACATACTCTAGGACCCATAAAATCTTTAATGACGAAGGAAGTGTGTCCATGGTGCAAATCAATGCTACTGCTTCAGCTTATTTTCTAGACATCTTGGGCAATTGTACCTTCCCCGACAGTTCCGGGAGCTTGGTCGACGTCAAGTATCTTCAACTATTGCATCCCTTTCATGAGATGCATATATATTATTAGGGTACTACGGTGGTTGCCTTCTTGAATGCAGAGTTGACAAAGGATTCAAGGGCACTGACTAAACAAGTTAACGCAAATCTATGTCTCTTCTAGGTAATTAAATTTTCTAAATTATTTATATTTGCAAAATGCTTATAAGATAAGATTCTTACTAAACATTGTGTTTTCATAGGTTTAGGTATATGAGCACTTCCCTTATTTGGTGAAAGGAAACCCCCACATAAAAGTGAACACTAAGCTTGCGAGTCACAAGCCAAGAGGACAACGATACCGTTTTACTAGTGCTCAGGAGAAGGATATGCCACAACAGCTTATCAACATGCGATTCGCCTTGGAAAAAATGACTGTGTGTGAGGTAATATTTGATCCTTATCGAGATAATAGAAATGAAGATATAAATCGTTAGGAGAGATGATGTTGCATTCTACTACGTTCCCTTGTTTTACCCCCAAAGATTTTCAATGTACGATCCACATCGGGTAATGCGACAAGTGGGTTACGTCCAAGAGGAACCCCATCCCGGTGATGATCCGTTCTTTAAAGTGGTAAGAGAGGAGTGCATCACATCCCAAAAAATCATTGACGTCCATTACTCCCCACCACCAGAGATTTCTCATTGGGACGAAAGAAGTGACCGTAAAATTGATACGAGTCTTTTGGACGAGGTGACCGAAGGTCATGAAGCTATTGAAAATTACATGCCATGGTACTTGGGTTTTGCTCGTCCTACTGTGATTATGGAAAAGACTGTTGAACAACCGGCTCTTAAGAGGAAGATGCCACCGAAAGACCCAACAACAAGTCTTAAGAACTTTGTAAGTATTTTAGACTTGCTCTTATTATTTTAAGATTACATTATCGAATCAATCTATCAATTGTTTGTTTTTTAATTGAAAATAGAAGGAGAATTTGAAGACCCTTGTGAAGATGATGTGTTGCGCGAGAGAAAGAGGAGAGCCTTTGTCGATTGAAGAGAAAACTAAGAAAATTGACTATGATAGCAACATTGACAATGAGGATGCCACCGAAATGTTCCATCAATCTAATGTTAAGCTAAAGAAGGAAGCACAATCCAAGAAGGAAGCACAAACCAAGAGGAATGCACTGAACAAAAGAGGGATCGTACCCGTGGTGGTGGTAGTGGTAGCGGTCTTCAAAATGCTAAACGGGACCGTGGTAGTGGTAGTGGTCGTGGCCGTGAATGAATGCATTTCTAGTTTATTTCTTTATGTGGTAGAAAAATGTTAAGGTTAATGGTTGGAAAAATATTTTTTTAATGTTTATGGGATATATGTTTTCTTATTTTGGACAAATGTTGGATTTCTACTTGTTGAATGAATGGTTTGTTTAGTTATGTTAAGTATCAATAATTCAGCCGGCAGGGTCTTCAGTGAATGTTTTGTTAAGTTACAGTGCCGACTAAACCAGGGCCTGCAAGGTTGTGAACTGGCAGACTGCCGTCCCTGACAGCAGAAATGGTGCAGTTACCAGGGTCAGCAAGGTAAGAAAATTAATACCTTGCCGATGGTATAACATTCGGCAATCAAATGAATTATCGACCCTGCCAACTATATGTAGCAGAAAATGACCTTTTCATGTGTTACAAAAATCATAAAGTCGTCAAGGTAATAAAATTACGACCTTGCCGACTGTACAAAAGCCGACACTCTAATGACCAAATACCGTGCCGATTATATGTAGCAGAAATGAACTTATCCTGAGTTACAAAAATCATGAAGTACGCAAGGTAAGGAAATTAAGACACTGCCGAAGGTATGTTAGTCGGCATATTGGGGAAACAAAAAACTCGCTGGCGAGTTCAAAATTCAAAATTTTGCAAGTACAACTGCATTGATTGACTACCCTAACAGCCAAAATTGGGCACCGTCCTATAAATACACTAGTTTTCTCTACAAAACAACACACACCTATTTGCATATGCTCTCCAAAGCTCATATCATCATATACTCTTTTTAACTCACCCAATACCTCAACATACAACAATGGCATCATTTGATTGAATTGAAGATCTATCCATCACCAAAGTATGGTATGCCGAAACTCGGGTTATAAACCAGTCCTCCGGAAGGGTAGATGCCGAAAACTTTTGGGCAAAGGTATACAACAAAAGTAGGAAAGAGTTTGGGAATCCGAACGAAAAAAGTGTTCAACAAATCCATGATAGGCACCTAGTCATCGAAAATGCTATACTTGCTTATTTAGCTATCCAACATATGATTTTGAACGGTACCCACTTTAACTTGTTGAACAATTTGTAAGCATTTTTGAGGCTTATTTTACGTAATCCATGTTGTTTGATCTTCCTATTAAACACCACTAACAAAGTAAGTTTGTGTGTTGTTTTGTAGCATGAAGCCGCGAAAGCGCATTACTTGGAGGAAAAGGGGGAAGCATTCATATTTGATGCAAGCTATCACTTCATGGTATCCAAGATTACGGAGTATGTCCCGGAGATGACGGTGGGTGAATCGGACTCGGATTCCTCCAACGAAGATTGATGGTTTTAGTAGTTTTTGTGTAGGTTTTGTGGCTAGATCTCTATGTAAACAGCCCTCACGAGACTATAACTCGTCCACTAGGGTCGCCTAGGGGTTCAAAGGCTTGATGAACATGCTAAGTGCATCCATTATTCCTACGACAAGGAGTTAGATTTTATGTTTTAATCAATGTAGTAACAAAAATTGCATGAAAAAAGTGAATTATAGATTTCAAAAATCTGTTTTCTTTTGGGTATTCCCCAATGGTCGGCAAGGTATTAAGATTATTACAGTGCCGACTATACATTAGCCGGCAAGGTGAGAAATTAAAACAGTGCCGACGAGAAGTTAGCTGGCATGGTAAGAAATGAACGACCCTGCCGACTGGCGAAGCATTTACAACAATGTCATGTGTGTCAAAAACAATACAATCGGCATTGTTAAGCATGCCGGCCAACGTAAATCGGCATGGTCTTCATTCGTCGACCTTGCCGACTTTTCATACTTTCAGAACTGAAAGTGTTGATTTCTGATCTAATTTTGAGTATGATTTCATATAACAGCTTTGCAATCCCCTTTTTAGAAGTGTTTGGGTAGTGTGTTTTCATTTCCGTTGCAAAAAATATTCTCAAAACAAATATTTTTCATCAAACATCTTCCCACATGAGTTCAATCAAAAACAAAATTTCATAACTTAAATTCATTTGAGAAGTTTTAATCTAAACTCAATTAATTAATCTAAACTCAATTAATTAACCTAATCATATTTTTTTAGTGTTAATTAAACAAGGGTAGATTAGACATTTAGAAAATACATGGTTAAGGGGTGTCCTGTTTTATTTCAAAATGACCCAAATTTTGTCTCATTAGGTATACCCTAATCTCGGGCGGGTAATTGAACAACATGGATTTATTTTTTTATTTTTATTTTTTTTTGGAAAGCAAAGGGGCAAATAACAACATGGATATTAGGCGGATAATTATACCTCGGAAAGAAGGCTACCGTGTGTAGTTTCGGCTGCGGTAGGTTTTCAAATTAGTGCCGATACGAACGCTGTATTCCCTCAGTCTGATGAGACTTAAATTACAATTGGTCCCCGGTTAACAACAAAAAAAGGTAAGATGATTACTGATGGATCTTTAATCTTTTGTCTCCTATTGATTGAATTGGTAGTGAACAATTTGATTCTCCTGAATTTTGGTGTCTAGTTAAATCCCAAATATGGACATGCATGATTAGTTGCGTACATAGATGTTTAATGGTTAGTACCTGACTACCCACCAACGTCACTTTATGTCCAAGTGGTGTATCATCACCACTCACCACTTAAAATACATCATCAGACGTGACAAATTACCAATTAATATCGACGGAGGCAACGCACCCGTTATCTGTTCACTATTAACGGCTTAAAAGAAGATGGTACTACTCCGACTAGCCTAGGTGTGCCAAAAAGTTTTTTGGTAGCAAAGCCCTGGCCTAGATTTTTTTTTTTACTATAGCCCAGGAACCAATTTTTTTGGGTACCAAAATACTCCGATTAGCATCCATGTATATTTTGATCTTAGGCTCCGAGTTGGGCAGTTGTATATATGTATATTAACTACAGTAACTCATAAACGGTGTTATCAAGTCATGATCCTGTTGCCCCTTAACAATTCACATACACGTCTACATATTAACAATCCAGAGTCCAGACGCACAGAACAGATCTCTCTCTCTCTCTTTCGCTCTGTCCTCTCTCAACTCTATACTTACATTTTTGTTTGTTGCTCATCGTTCAAGCAGGATTTGATGTATTTAGCGATTAATTCAGGGATCTTCTCTGGAATACTGAGTGCCGCGAACTCAGAAAATTCAATGACCCATCAGCGGTTGGCGGTTTTATTGTTTCCTTGTAATAACCGGACAGGCAAGAGTACCAAACTGAAAATGGTCCGATGCGGAAGATCCTCACCTGCTAGATCATCCCATTCGGCAAACCACAATCAACAAAGTACTGGCGGGTCAAGAGATGGAAGAGTTTTGTTGGTGGATCCCAAGCCTATGAAAGGAGTTGCTTCTCAATTCTTTGATGTCGTTGAGAAGTTGGTAGTTAAGCACTTGCATGGTTCAAAACAGCCTAACCAGTATTTGTCTGGACTTTTCGCACCGGTGGACGAAGAAACTCCCCCTCAACCAAATCTCCCTGTCAAAGGGTACCTTCCGGTAAGAACGAATAATCATCCGCACTTACAAATTTGGAGAACTATATATATATATGTACGCATATATATATCCCTTCTGTTGACCGCTAGCTTATTACGTGATGCTATGCAGGAAGGATTGAATGGAGAGTTGCTAATGGTTGGTCCAAATCCTAATTTTATGCCTGTTGCTGGATATCACTGGCAAGTTACTTGGACAAAATCCACTGTTCATTTACGTAATATATCGAGATTTTGCAGTTACGAATCGGTTATACCTTTAATCAATATTTTTATTAAAACCGGACCGGGATTCGAACCGGAAAGATGGCTGGTTCAACCAGTGGTTCAACCAGGATTAATGGGTCAACTATATAAAAACTAATTTAATGTAAAGAAAATTAAAGAGACAAATAAGGTAATAAAGGTTTTTTTTCTTTTTTTCTTTTTTTTTCTTTTTGATAAGAATAAGGTAATAAAGGTAATAAGTATGCTTTGCATGCTAAAGAGGGGCGCGTGACTCATGCAAATTTGAAAATAATTATGCATGTATATTGGTGACTAGTGCAAGTTTGGAAATAATTAGGGCATGTGATTTAATCGTGGCGTAGTTTTCTTCCTTTGTTAACTCCTAACCCTATATTTTCCCTCCTATTGTAAACTTTTTACATTTTCTACCACTATACCCTGACTCTTAAAACATCATCTTTTCCACTTCTCACCCACTACGACCTCTCTCTCTACCGCCTCTGCAATACCCACAACAAAAACTTCGTAAAGAAATCAAGGCTTCATTATTACAAACAATAATGATTTGCAACCAAAATCAGAAAGATGGTTTTCTCCTAACGCCTCCCACTCTCCCACTGCAAGTTGGATGATATACGTCTCTTACTCTCCGTTATTCTCTTTATAAAGCTTTCTCCTTGTTTATGTGATACAAAATATTAGTGGCTTTTCGATTGATTTTTTGGAGGTGGTTTTTATAATGAAATTATGCATCTTATACGGTTGAACTTGTAGAGAGAAAAGAAATTGAAGTAAGAAAAAAATTTGATAGAGAAACAACTGGATGACCGACTGAAAACCCAACTGGATCAACTGGTTTACTGGTTAGCCCGAACGGTTCATCTGGTTCAACGGTTTTTTGACATATTAGTAGGTTAATAGCAACCAGATCCATTTTTTCTACCGGTTCACCGGTCGGACCGACCGGTCCGGTTCTTAAAACACTGCCTTTAATAGACTAACTTGATTAAAACTTCAAAAATAGTAAATTTTATGTATATTGCATTAAAAGTTTAACGACTAGCGAGGGCATTTGATGCACGAGCCAGGCATGGGTGGACTCACTTTCCAACTGGCAAAACTTAAAAAGTCTTGTGATTTCGTGTTATCATTTATTATTTGCGGTATACATACATAATGACTTGATTTACTGTTATAATTCAACTAGGATTATTCTGAATAAATTCCAACAGATGAAAGTATAAAGTGATAAATATTGTCCATAATTGATATTGGAGATACAAAGTTTTAAATGAAAGACCGGAAATCATTGAAGATTAATATACCTTGCTACTTACTGTTTTACATATTGTGTGCAGGTTCGATGGAGATGGGTACGTGTATCTTGTTCTTTCTTTTTCTGTGATATTATTGACGTCACTTTTAACCAAGAGTGCTGAATTCGGTCTCAGCACAAATACAAATACATTTTGCTATACGACTTTGGTCAACAAAGTCGCTCGAGTAAACTACAATTTTTAAGGTGGTAGTTCACTAGTGTGTACTTCGGATCCAAACTAAGGCGCTTCTGTAAACTTTACCTTTAAAGATTGTGTCGAACCCGACAGCTAAAGTGGTCTATGAAAGATTATCCACATTTTTCTGATCAGCTACTACATGCTTAAAGATATTCCGCATTGCATTCCCAAAAAAATTTGTTCAAATGTCTGAAGTACGAAAAACGCGTGCATCGCAAGCGGTATATTCCTATTAATATGAGTTATGCTATGCTGCAGAATGGTTCATGGTTTGCATATTAAAGATGGAAAAGCAACATATGTTTCCCGCTATGTAAGGACATCTCGTCTTAAACAGGAAGAACATTTTGGTGGAGCTAAATTTGTCAAGGTATATATAACTGTAATCTAGGCAAGTCATATATCTGCTCTGGTCTTTAATATACGTATCAATCAACTGACATAGTTTGTAATGGCATTTGCAGATCGGACATCTTCATGGACTATTTGGATTGTGCATGGCCAGCATTCATTTTCTTCGATCGATATTTAAAGTATTGGATTTTTACTATGGATGAGGAACAAGTAGGTATCAACCTCGGAATTAACAAAAACAAGAAAAGAAAGTTCCTTGTTAATTATATATAGGTTGTTGAAAACTTCGTCTTCAAAACACCACAAACATTAGCAAGTGAATGACTAGCATTTTCAATTTCTTAGCTGTTATATATTATTACATTCCCATTTTGGTTGAATTTATTTATGATTTATTCCAACAGGTAATTCTAATCTCACGTATCACCATGGAAAGCTTTTGGTTCTCGGAGAACTGGACAAACCCTGTAAGTAATTGTTTATAACGCAAGTTTCAACATCAAGTGCAAAATTTCAAGTTTTGGCCAAAAAAAAAAAAAACAAACAAAAAGAACAATCATTATACAACTTATCATTGGTGATGCGTACACATTCAAGAGAATCAAATAATAATATAACAATTGTATACAATTTCAAACTCATTAACCAATTAACAAAAAGAAAAACGTCAAATATTTCAAAACTTGTATCATTCTTATATTTTACAATTTTTCAGATGTTCTTAAAATTTTAGAAGATGGAGATGTGAAGACAGTTGGAGTGTTAGATTATGACAAATAACTAAAACATCCTCTCACTGCACACCCAAAGATCGATTCATTCACTGGTAAAGCTTAATTGTGTAGCTAGCCATTAATACTCATAAAATAATACCTCTTAGCTTTCATTTGATATAAATGTTACTGTTGATTGAAGACGAGATGTTTACCTTTGGGTGTCAGTTCACTCCACCTTATTATGTATATCGGGCCATTTCTAAAGACGGCTTCATGCATGATCCCGTGCCAATCACATTATCAGAGCCTACCTTGATGCATGACTTTGCCATTACAGAAAATCTCGTGATTTTCATGGATTTGCCTCTGAAAATTCGACTGAAGATATATTTCTATCTTCTTTTTTAAACTACGTGCCAGTGTTATTTAGAGAATAAACCCTTAAACTTGTACAATATAAACATTTACAAGTAATTAAACTTGTTGTCTCTTAAAACATAAGCTGGCTAGCATACACAAAACAATTAGCACTTATATTTCATGGATTTGCCTCTGAAATTTCGACTGAAGGTATATTTCTATCTTCACTTATATTTCAAAATTTCATGACGGGAGAACCCATTCTCGCATTTGATGCAACAAAGAAAGCTCGCTTTGGAGTTCTTCCCCGATATTCAACGGATGAGCATAAAATCAGATGGTTCGAACTTCCTAATTGTTTTATATTTCACAACGGTAAGCCATATCGTTTCACTCAACACTTTCTTGATAAGTCTAAAAAACCGATTAGAGACAATGTGCCCGGCGTATGGAAAGTCCTAAGATCCATACTCTCCAAATGCCTATGGAAGTCCTAAGTAAGATCCATAGCCGACCAATGAACTGCGTTTCTGCGCCAATATCTTTCCTTTTATTATCAAACAACTACATTTCGTTCGCGGTTAATCTAACCACTCAAGTGAAAAATGAATTAGTAGTTTCCTTATTTTTTTTTTGTTCTAATATATATTTCTTCCACTAGTTAGTCAATGCTTGGGAGGACGGTGACGAAGTAGTTTTGATCACTTGTCGCCTTCAAGATACCGACTCAATGAGCGTCGCATACTGGATTGAAAATCCTTTCGATTTCAAAAGTGAACTGTAAGATGTTTAATTTTAACTGCGCATAGAAAAGTCTACTTAATTAGCTTGCTTTTTTTTTTAAACATTTCTTTTGTTTCCTACTAGGTATGAGATGAGATTCAACATGAGTAATGGTTTAGCTTCACAGAAAAACTTTCCCTATCTTCTGTAGATCTTCCTCGGATTAATGACAATTACGTTGGCAGGTAAGTTTCATCTTCTTTGCATCTTATGATATTTTGTTGCGAATGGTTCTTATTTGGCTAATGCATCATCTATAAATCATGAAACAAAGGTTTGTGTATGCAACTATAATTGGAAAACTGACAGGAATTATCAAATTTGATTTGCATGCTGATCCATTGCTGGGAAAGCAAAATTTTGAGGTCGGGGGAAATATTAAAGGTATCTTTAACTTGGAACCTAGAAATTTTTGCGGAGACACTATTTTCGTTTCTTGTGAGTCAGGAATAACATCTGAAGAAGATGACGGGTACTTAATATTCTTCGTATACGATGAGAACACTGGGTAATTATTGTCTCATCTTTTCTGATTTCTCATCCTTATTGACAATTTTTCTTTTCCAATAGTAGACAAATGTTGCACATAAGTATTTGATGTATTGTGGATGTTCCATGTCGATATTGAAGCACCATTTATAGTCCATCTCAAAAATACTTTGAATATGCCGAATATGCTCTTGGTGCTAGTATAAATTAGAAGAGATAAGGTTAGGGAAGGGGTTAAGCTTGGTTTATCATATTTGTGAGGATGAATACTTTGAATATGTCGAGTATGCTCTTGGAGCTAGTATAAATTAGAAGAGATAAGGTTAGGGAAGGGGTTAAGCTTGGTTTATCATATTTGTGAGGATGAGAGTTATCTCTTCTTTGAATCATAATTGTTGTCTCTAGGGCAATTAGATCATCTAATTATAGAGCCTCAAGTAGATGCCTCTTATTATATTTTACTTTCCAATTCATATTAGGAAGAAACTATAAGTTGTAGGAAAAGAATCTCCACCTTTAGGTTCTTCCTTTATTCAAAGAGTAGAAGAAACTAGAGATTAGATAAGAGCAAGACAAAGACAACTGAGAATGTTCTTCGGGCTTTTAACCTTGCCGCATTTACTAGTCTTTTGATTCTCATGTCACATAACAAGTAGCATGCATAATATGTATATTATGAACATGTATCTCCATGAGGTTTTCTTTTACCATGACCTTGAAAATACATCCATTCAAGTCTGATACACTGCGATTCCAACAATATCTGTTCTTACCATATGGTTCATAACTTCACATAGACATGGTCCTAAATTTGCTTCTAAAGTATTTCATATCACTTCAAATTTTATGTTCAATCACTAGGATCAAATCGATGTTGAAATTTATTTAATCTATTGTTCATTCTTTGTCAGCTAACAACCACTGATATGTTAATTGGTGCAGAAAATCTGTAGTGAATGTAATTGACGCAAAAACAATGTCTTCTGATCCGGTTGCAGTTGTTGAGTTACCCCGTAGAGTTCCCTTTGGACTCCATCATTTCTTTGCAACAGAGGTCAGTTTTTAGTTCAGGTTGAAATCTGTAAATTTGCATATCAGTTTTTTTGGGCCAGGACGGCAAGGTCCAATTACTGAGCTATGGTTAAAATTGAGATGTCTAAAGTGAACCATGTGTTGGGGTTCTAACCGAAGTACTTGATTATTTAATTTAAGTTTATACTTCAATTACCACATTTGACTTATTAATACTAGTTCCATTTGCATTTATATCATAAACGAGACCTACGGCCTCATTATATCGGACTATCTGTTCTTTAGCTTCGTTTGTATTTATAATAATTACCCTGTTGGTTTGGGATTTATAATGTACAGGAGCAGCCGAAATGCTAAAAACAGAATTGGAAATACGGTTTTAGAGTTGGGAATTCGGAATGTTAAAAAAGGAGAAAAGACAGTATTGGAACTACGTTCCAGGAAATATGTTCAGGCAAACATTGCCTTGGTTTAAATATCCACATGTTATGGGGCTACTATTTATGCACACATCTATGTTTGATTGGCTATTTTTACCTCCTATATTGGATTAAACGGAAAATTTGATAGGATGTCATACACGTATAGTAATTGCATTAACATGGTAAGAACTTCGTCTCTCATTTTATAACTTCCAAAATTAAATAAATCAAAAGGCGGAACGGCGGGGGCACGCCATGCGTTGGCTTCTTTACTTGTATTTGAATTCCAGTATGCTCAAAGAAGAAATGTCGACTGTTGACCAGTATCGAGGGAAACAATACGTTAATCTTTGCCCTCTCTCATAGGATACCAGTCACTTTTTTGTTCTAATTTTTCTTATGAAAACAAATCGATCAATATAGCCTTGGTCAAACTTAGTTGACCAAGTTAGGCTCCACACTTGTGAACCCGTTTTGGTGGGCATAATATTTTACTAGTTCGTTAAAAAGATAATATTATATAACTGGAACGGACAGGAAGAACAAGAGTTTGAGGCTAAAGTACCGGGACACGTGGGAAAATTTTCTTAAACATGGTGAGTTTCTTTTTTTAATGTTAAATGGTGAGTTAATTGCTGGTAGGAAAACAATGCATTATGCATGGATCCTAAACTTAAAATAAGCTATAACAAATTGTCAGCTATATCGATATTTCCGCCTAATCCAGCTGAGGCATATTCTCGGGAATAGTCCGTGGTCAACCAAAGAAATAAAATGCAAGTGGTGATGGTTGTGGTGGAACTTCCATCACCTGTCCGTTAAGACACTAATGTGTGTGGCTGAGGGGATACAAAATTACGAATGAAGACTGAAGATACGTGAAGGCAAGGGCACACGGTAGACCATTCCCAACTGCATGCCCAAGCTGTGATAATAAATATTATCACAAGTTCAAAATAATTATGTTGACTTGACTTGACTCGAAATGAAGACTTCCGATGACAAAAAGAAATGTCGAGTATTATATACTTCCTCTGTTCTTTTTTAATAGGCCAGTTTCTATAAATGAAAGTTTCAAAAAATATGACAGTTTTTTAATTGGGAAAGTCAAATGTTACGTTAATTTTTTGGACCATTTTTCTCTTAACTTCTTTTGATGACAAGTGTCATGTGCACCACTTCACTTTACTTCTTTTGCTGACAAGTGTCATGGGGACCATTTCACTTCACTTCTTTTATTGACAAGTGTCATGAGGACCACTTTCAATGATTAATTTTCTTAATTTCATTAAATTTCTCTAAAAACAAAATTGGCTTATTAAAAAGAAACGGAAGGAGTATTACCTTATGTAACTTAATTAATCATCACCACTTCAAAGCTAAACTGTTTTTCTTCAGATATTTAATCAATAAAATGATTCGAGCAGCAAGCGCTGCCACTGCTCTTTTATTCGTGTTGGTATTTATTCGTGTTGGTATTGTTGTTGCTGGTTTCGGCTTTTAATCTTCCTCTTTGTGCTTGTGGTGCTTCTTTTTCTTTGACGCATAAAAAACAAGTACATGCTGTTAAAGAAGAAGTTGATGCTCTTTTGAAATGGAAATCATCCCTCACCAACCATACTCATTTGCTCCTCCCTTCCTGGAAGAGAAATACTACTGCTAGTACAGTAAGCTCATGTAAGTGGTATGGAATCACTTGTAACGAAGAGGGAAGCGTTACTGAACTGAATGTAACAGGCTTGGGTTTACAAGGTACGCTCCATGATTTCAACTTCTCATCTTTCTCCAACTTTGCTATTATCGACTTGAGTTTCAACGAACTTTCCGGGTTCATTCCTCCTCGAATTGGTAATCTTTCGAAACTCACCCACCTTGTCCTTTCTAATAATAATCTTTCTGGTCATATTCCACCAGAAATAGGCTTCCTTACCAGATTGCAATATCTAGTTCTTTTTGAAAATCATATTAGTGGATTCATCCCTCGAGAAATTGGCAATTTACATTTGCTCATTGGTTTAGCGCTGCAAAAAAACAGTATCTCTGGAAACATCCCTCGTGATATAGGCAGGCTAACGTCTCTAACTAGATTATACTTGTATAAAAACAATCTCAATGGTCCAATCCCTGCTTCTTTGACCAATTTGACGAGTCTAGTCCATCTTTACCTTCACGAAAATCAACTTTCTGGTATCATTCCTCGAGAAATCGAAAAGCTAAGTTCTCTAACAGGCTTGGATTTGTCCTTAAACAATTTCATGGGTTCAATCCCTATTTCTATATGCCAGTTAGCCAACCTCACCTTTTTATCAGTTTTTGGAAATCAACTTACCGGCCTGATGGTTTTTCAAAATGGTTGTAGTTGTAGTGGTAAAAAGGTTCTTTTCAGACTTGTGAAGGTAACAAAATTTCTAGATTTAAATAAAATTTAGGAAAATAGCAAACTGACGTAAAATTTTATTGAGAAATAGGGGTTAAGATTCCACCATTCAACAATACTTATGTGATCTAATATTTTTTTTACTATGCAATTTAAATAATTGGGTTGATTCTAAATATTGCCAAAAGCAGATTTTCCAAAATATCAAATGTTAATCACAAGTATAATGCATCAAGAGTCTAAAACTAAGCATGCATTATCAAGGGAAAACACAGTTGATTAATAAAAACCATTTAAATCATTTTTATCAATGCAATCAATCATATAAAAATATTGCATAAATTAATAAAATAGAGATTACCACATAATTATTGTGAGAATGGCTTCCTCTGTCACCCCTGGGTTTGGGTTTAGCTCCTCATCCCAAAAACACACTCACAAGATAAATTCATAGCTAAATAGATGTTTTTATTGATGATATGGTGTTTAACAGAATTTTTGCAATGCTGTATAAATGTTACAGCGTGACTGTTACAATGTTCGAAAAAGACTGCCTGTAAACGATACTTCTGAACTGCAGCAAAATAACGACACAATTATGCTGTAGGTACTATTGAAGAACGACGCTCCAGGAGCGTCTGTTCTTCGTTCTTCGTCTTCCTCCTTGAACAGCAGCAGCAGCAGCAACAATCAATGGTATCTTCCTCGTTTCGGCTCTGAACTCTCTCCTATTTCTCTCTAAACTTTTCTAACCCTTCTATGACAAAAACCCAACTATATATAGCCTTCCGATTCCCTAGAAACTCGATCAAATTTGAGAATAAATCTCTTATTCTTCACGTGCAGTTTGAACAATAATTCCATTTGTCGATCTTTGTATGCGTCTGTTAGCTATTTTATTGCTCCCAAAATCTTCTCTGACTTGAACTCGACTAAATACATGGTTGTCCAGCGTAGAAAATCCCCCAAAAATCTCTCACCAATCTTTGAAACTCAAAACAGAACACTGTGTCCTGTTAGGACTTTGAATCCTTCTCCAGGCCAAAACAACCCAACTTGATCGCTAAAATTACTTGTATTCGGCCTGTTTAGCCTTAACAGGCTTAACCCAACAATTTCCAGCGATTGAATCTCTTCAGAAGCCCATCAAAAATCGAAATGAAATTTCACCGGTTCTTGCATGTATTTTTCCCGCCAATTTTGTTTTTTCGAAACGTGAAGAAGGGGGTGCCCCTAATCCAAAAGTTGGGCACCTTTATCAGCCGGGGTGTTTTCCGCTCTTTTTCGGGGTTCCTCCGGGGTATTTCTGGGTGTCTCCAACATATTTCTGGGGTGCTTCTGGTAGTTATCAACGGAGGTCCAAATGCCGTATTTTTAGCCAATTTCTCCACAAAGCCTTATTCTTCCAAAAACACCTACAAATAAATAAAATAACCAAATAAGTACGATATCGAGCACTAACAATATATACAAATGAGCTATATTATACACATAAATGTGTCTATCAAATACCCCCAAACTTATTATTTGCTAGTCCTCGAGCAAATCAAAACTACAAAATAAAATCCTAACTCCCTGTCGCAGGCATCGTCGATTGCATTTAGCGTATGCAATAAGCCTTTAAACCCCTAGGTGGCCCTAGTGGCCGAGTTATAGTCTCGGTAGGGCTTACCAGAGATATACCCACAAAACCTTTACTCCTAATTGGTCACAAGTATCCAAAGAGCTATAAGTACATACATATTCCCAACCTATCTCCAAGTAACTAGAATGCCAGAGAAATTAAAGGTGTCAGCTCTAAAGCTAACTGAAGAAAAGGGGAGACACATCCACACGACTGCTAGATAAAGAGATATCCGCTAAACAGCTAGATAAACATTGTAAGATGCGTCCGCTGCTTTACAGCTGGATAAGATTAGGAGAGAGATAAAAATCAGAGGGACATCTGCTATACAGCTGGACTAATTACGTGTGATGAGTTAAACCAGTGCTAGAAAGATCTTGTACCAGATTGAAAGCAGACTAACAAAGCAACCAAAATGCATCTTTCTTCGACTCTCTCACAGTGACCAGTAGAAACAACGCCTTCTTCGGTCTTCAACTGTTGATGATAAACTCTCGAACCTCATAGAACCTTGACAATTAACTCTTCTCTTCGATTGCTTGACTTATAAATTTCTTCTTCCCTATGGCCTTATTGAACAAAAAGGACGTAATGATGTTTTATTTTTATTTTTATTTTATTTTATTTTTTTCTTATTTTTTTTTCTTATTTTTTTTTTGTTTTTTTTTTTGTTACAAAAATTTACATGGCCATGAGAGAAGGACTTTCAAAACTTGGATCTTCGCAACTTGTGATGTCTTGGTATCATGGATTCTAACAACTTATATCATTTGCTCTTATAAATTCAACTTTGATTTTTGAATTATTCTCTTCTATTGTTGCTTCTAAACCTAAAACGTCTTCACTTTCTTCATAGATTTTGATGTCGCTCTGCTTGTTGATGATGATAAGTTTCTACTGAGAGAGAGTCACAATCCAGTAACCAAGACTACATTGTGAGGTTGCTTTGTCTTTCTGGCATTTCCTGACCTACTTGCCTTTCCGTCATGTATGGTTAGGTCCATCACGGTTACCCTCTAAAAGGAACAAGTTCTCTCCTGAATTTCAAGGATCTCAATGTCTTTTTCTCTAATGTCTCAATAAGTTGTTATCTCTAGCATTCCAATTTGTATCTTTTCGGTGAGAAACAATATGTAAACTTAGCTAATCGGATACCATGTGACGCTAGAAGTTTCAAAAGTGCAACTAAAAAGTTTCTCCCATACCCCCAAACTTAAATCTAACATTGTCCTCAATGTTTCTAATGATAAAATTAACAACATGAACGAGGAGAAATTGTTACCACTTGAAGCAAAAAGGGTTGAGGAAAGATATTACCGTGTTGAGTGAGATTGGGTTACCTCCCAAGAAGTGCTAAGTTTAAAGTCTTCAGCCAGACATCAAATACCTCAAAAAGGATCTTCACCTTCCAAAGTCATATACCAATAGCCGAAAAAGTTGTGGGTCCATAATACCAAATAGAGCTAACATCAATATGAGACAACTGCACTGGTTTAGAAAAATGAACAGAAGGAGCACATCCTCATCTAAGGTTTCTTGCAAGACAACCGGATCTATCCAAAGCCTCCAGTTGGGCTTCATAAGAGTGTATTGAAAAATAGATTCATCCGAAAAACGGGTTTCTAATATATGGATTTCCTCCTGAACAGTATCAGGCGGATCAGGTTGTGGAGTCTGAATAGACTCAAGCGATACCTCAGATGCACTAGGCTTGAGTCCCAAGTTAGGTACTTCCAATGGGGATACTTGACGATCACAAGAATCATTACTACCCCCAAACTTAGGGTTTTCACTACTCTCAGACAAACCTTTAATTATTGCTTGGATTTCCGGATCTTCCCAGTCCTTAAAATGCTCAAGAGATTCTTCTAGTTCTGTACCCCCAAACTTAGAATTTTCGGTGCCTCTACATAGACTAGTCACAATGTTCCTAATTTCTAGACCATCGGGTTCTTGAAAAAGGTCAATTGCTTTCTCTAAGTTATAATCAGGTGGTTCATCCTCTACTTGCTTCATACCTGCTATGGTCCACTCTAAAACTTCCTTATTTTCTTAAAGCATGGTCTCTGGCCTATTCTCCTGATCACTATCCAAATCGGAAGTTATAGGCAAAATCTCAGATGGGCCTACAAATGCATAATTGGGGTCCAACTTAGGAGGATCTTTAGGCTCTTCGAAATAAGGGCTTAAGGTAGATTCGGTAGCTAGTAATGGTTCAAACCTATATTTCCATCTATCGGTATCTAACATAGGAATCGAATCCAACAGAGCATTTACTTGTTCGATGTTGCTATCATCGTCGAAATCCATGCTAAAACGGGCTATACAACTCTCTAATGGATCTTCCGATTCGGTGTTTGGTACAGACTTCGGAGCTAAGGTTCCTATCATGTTGACCTCTTCAATGCACGTGTCATCTAGCTCAGAATGTATCTTATTGGCATTAAAAATATTCAACTCAATAGTCATATTACCAAAGGATAGATTCATAATACCATTTCGACAATTTATGATCGCATTAGACGTGGCTAAAAACGGGCGACCTAAAATCACTTGTATTTGGTTCTCTGGGTTAGGGACAGGTTGGGTATCTAAGATAATAAAATCCACTGGATAAATAAGCTTGTCAACCTCTATGAGAACATCCTCGATCACACCACGAGGAACTTTAACGGACCTATCAGCTAACTGAAGTGTTACCTGGGTAGGTTTCATCTCACCAAGTCCTAGCTTAAGGTACATATGGTACGGAAGTAAGTTCACACTGGGTCCTAAGTCAAGCAACGCTTTCTCAACACGGTGTTTACCTATTGTACAAGCAATGGTAGGGGACCCTGGGTCTTTATACTTAGGAGTAGTGGTATTCTGAATAATAGAACTCACATGACTATCTATGAAGGCTTTCTTCTGGACACTGAGCTTACGCTTTCGCGTACACAAGTCCTTAAGGAACTTGGCATAAGAGGGAATCTGCCTAATTGCTTCTAATAATGGAAGGTTGATATTAACCTACTTAAAAACCTCCAATATATCATTAAAGTTGGACTCCCTCTTAGTCGGAACTAGCAGTTGGGGAAACGGGGCTCTGGGAACAAAGTCGGGCTCATCAGGACCCTTATTGGTCTCTTTGGAGACTCTATCAGTCTCCTCATTTTCTGGCTCAGCAGGGTGAACTACAGCATGTTCACTATCAAGCATGGAAACCTTGTTGTGAACTTTCTTTCCACTCCTCAGGGTTGTGACAGCATTCACATGATTGTACGATTTCTCTCCTTTGGGGTTAGGATCAGTATGACTAGGGAACCTTCCATTTTCTCTCTCACTTATAAACTTAGCTATTTGTCCTACTTGAAGTTCTAACTTGGCAAGACTCTGGGAAGTATTCTTCAATTCCTGCCTAGTTTCTTGTTGAAAGCTCATGTGGTTCTTTGATAGCATGTCATGGTTAATTACTAACATAGTGATAGCTTCCTCTAAGGTAGAGATCTTTTTCTCAGAAGTGTTCTGAAACTGGGTTTGACCTGAAGAATTCTTTAAACCAAAACCTAGGGGAGGCTGAGAATTGCTAGACTGGCCTTGACTCTGGCCCTTAGACCAAGAGAAATTAGGATGGTTTCTCCAACCAGGGTTGTAGGTTTCTGAGTATGGGTCAAACTTCTGACGGTTCTCAAACCTAGCGTTGTTATAGACAGCATGGGCTTGTTCTTCACTAACCTGACCTTCCCAAAATGAATTATCGGGTTCTATTCCACAACTAGAGACTTTAGAGGCTCTATTCCTATCATCAGGTTCAACAAGAGACCTATGTTTAGACTGATTCAATTCCAAAGCTTCTAACCTTCTGGACAAAGCATCAAACTTAGCATCTGACGCAAAACTCGTATCTACCATATTCGTGCTACTTCTATTGACCAAGAGTCTTTTAGGGGTTTCAACACAAGATTCCCACTGTTGGTATTTTTCAGCGATAGCTCCTAAGAAGGTAAAAGCATCATCAGCATTTTTACTAGTGAACTCACCAGCGCACATAGACTCAACCATGGCTTTGGTCGAATAGTCTAAACCATCATAAATAATCTGTACGAGTTTCATATTATCAAATCCATGGTGAGGACAATGAGATAGGAGATCATTGAATCGCTCTAAAAACCTATAAAGAGACTCTCCCTCTTGTTGCACACTAGCACTAATTTTCTGCCTAACAGCTGCAGTTTTATGCTTAGGGTAGAACTTCATATAGAAAGCAGCAATAAGTTCCTGCCATGTTTTAATGGATTCAGATGGTAGGTTGTTCATCCAGGTCTTGGCTTTGTCTCTCAAAGAAAAGGGAAACATCTTAAGTTTCAAGACTTCATCAGTAAGGTTTTTTATTCTAATTGTCCCACAGATTTCCTCAAAGTCCCTAATATGGAAATAAGGGTTCTCATCATCTTTTCCTAAGAATATAGGGATCATCTGAAGAATACTAGGTTTTATCTCAAAATTAGACGTAGTGGCTGGAAATTTAATGCATGAAGCTCGGTTGGTCCTAGTTGGGAACATGTAATCTTTCAAAGTTGTCATCGTTGGCACAACTGGAGTACTAGGGGTACTTTTGTCACTCAGAGATAAATTCTCAAAACTGAAGTTTCCAAAAACAGGGCTCTCAAAAGAAGAATCTTCGAGCTCCCTGCTTATATCAGAAGAACTACTAGGTTTTTCGCTAATCAATCGACCTAGAGTATCTCTTTTCCAAGCCCTATTAACAAAATCGGGCATACACTAAAAATCAAAAAGAATAAAAACCTAACAAGGAAGGTTGTTCTAACAAACACACAGCAGGATGACTCGACTTCACCAAAGCAAACCTAAAGATTTCTAGCAAACAAAAAGCATGATGGCTCCACTTAGATTGTTTCTAGACCAGCTTCTAATCCTTCGAAGGGGAATTCGTTACAGTTTGAGCAACCCCTATGGATCAATCCGAGCTAATGTGAGATGAAACTGAGGCGAGGGAAGCTCAATGGAGCTTTAATACCCAAGGCCTCACCGGCGTTACAAGGCGGATTGTTTCAACTCCCAGAAGTCATCATGAACTTTGAAATTGCTTAAAAGGTGACCAATATCCTTCAAAAAAATTTCCTAACAAGCTCGATACCTATAGGTCTCTTTCTAATCAGATTTTAAAGCTTGGGTTCGCGTTAGGTTTTGTTTTCCTAAGGCGGGAAAGAAGAGAACGGTGATGAAATCCGAACCCTTATCTTGTTTTGGCCAGGCCTTTCCCTTTACTAGGAAAATAAAGACAGTCTGGTTCGTCCTCAAACAATTATCACCTTAAGGAATACAGCAACTCGCTTGCAGGGGATTCGCGAGTGTTTCGATTAGACTTACCTCCCGTACCAGACGGGCGATGAACCGCTGAAGTCGACTCGGGCCACGACTCCTATGTCATGTGCTAACCCGAGGGGCCGAGACGATATTGTAATCGTCGTCCTTCCCTGCACACAGTTTGTATTTAAGGATACCCTTCCGTAGGGTTTAAAAATAAAAATAAAAATGTCCAAAAATTAATGTCCAAAGTCCATAAAAAAAATACAAAAGAAAAGAAAGTCTAAAAAAAATTACAAAAATAAAAATGTCTCTCTTTTTTTTTCTCTCTTTTTATCAAAAAAATAAATAAAATTCTTCTTCTTTTGTTCCTTTTGCTTTGCCTTTTACTCCAAGTCTTTAAATGTCCACCAAAAACTTTGGCAAAAATTTCTTTCGCTCTAGCTTCAAGAATCTCAAAGAAAAAGACAAAAAATCGGAAACGTAAAGAAGAACAAATAAATAAAAAAAATAAATCTAAAAAAATATGCTAACTAAACACAGGTCCGCGTCGGCGGTGCCAAAAATTTGATGGTTTTTCAAAATGGTTGTAGTTGTAGTGGTAAAAGGGTTCTTTTCAGACTTGTGAAGGTAACAAAATTTCTAGATTTAAATAAAATTTAGGAAAATAGCAAACTGACGTAAAATTTTATTGAGAAATAGGGGTTAAGATTCCACCATTCAACAATACTTATGTGATCTAATATTTTTTTTACTATGCAATTTAAATAACTGGGTTGATTCTAAATATTGCCAAAAGCAGATTTTCCAAAATATCAAATGTTAATCACAAGTATAATGCATCAAGAGTCTAAAACTAAGCATGCATTATCAAGGGAAAATACAGTTGATTAATAAAAACCATTTAAATCATTTTTATCAATGCAATTAATCATATAAAAATATTGCATAAATTAATAAAATAGAGATTACCACATAATTATTGTGAGAATGGCTTCCTCTGTCACCCCTGGGTTTGGGTTTAGCTCCTCATCCCAAAAACACACTCACAAGATAAATTCATGGCTAAATAGATGTTTTTATTGATGATATGGTGTTTAACAGAATTTTTGCAACGCTATATAAATGTTACAGCGTGACTGTTACAATGTTCGAAAAAGACTGCCTGTAAACGATACTTCTGAACTGCAGCAAAATAACGACACAGTTATGCTGCTGTAGGTACTATCGAAGAACGACGCTCCAGGAGCGTCTGTTCTTCGTTCTTCGTCCTTGAACAGCAGCAGCAGCAGCAACAATAAATGGTATCTTCCTCGTTTCGGCTCTGAACTCTCTCCTATTTCTCTCTAAACTTTTCTAACCCTTCTATGACAAAAACCCAACTATATATAGCCTTCTGATTCCCTAGAAACTCGATCAAATTCGAGAATAAATCTCTTATTCTTCACGTGCAGTTTGAACAATAATTCCATCTGTCGATCTTTGTATGCGTCTGTTAGCTATTTTATTGCTCCCAAAATCTTCTCTGACTTGAACTCGACTAAATACATGGTTGTCCAGCGTAGAAAATCCCCAAAAAATCTCTCACCGATCTTTGAAACTCAAAACAGAACACCGTGTCCTGTTAGGACTTTGAATCCTTCTCCAGGCCAAAACAGCCCAACTTGATCGCTAAAATTACTTGTATTCGGCCTGTTTAGCCTTAACAGGCTTAACCCAACAATTTCCAGCGATTGAATCTCTTCAGAAGCCCATCAAAAATCGAAATGAAATTTCACCAGTTCTTGCATGTATTTTTCCCGCCAATTTTGTTTTTTTGAAACGTGAAGAAGGGGGTGCCCCTAATCCAAAAGTTGGGCGCCTTTATCAGCCGGGGTGTTTTCCGCTCTTTTTCGGGGTTCCTCCGGGGTATTGCTGGGTGTCTCCAACATACTTCTGGGGTGCTTCTGGTAGTTATCAACGGAGGTCCAAATGCCGCATTTTTAGCCAATTTCGCCACAAAGCCTTATTCTTCCAAAAACACGTACAAATAAATAAAATAACCAAATAAGTACGATATCGAGCACTAAAAATATATACAAATGAGCTATATTAGACACATAAATGCGTCTATCACGGGCCCATCCCTCAAGATATTGGAAAGCTAAGGTCTTTAACAACCTTATATATGTCCCTGAACAAACTCACTGGTACAATTCCTGCATCAGTGGGTGATTTGAGAAATTTAACTATTTTATCTCTTTTTGGAAATCAATTAACTGGTTCATTACCCATAGGGATCAACAATCTAACACAGTTGAAACTATTGTCTTTGAGTGAGAACGAGTTTTCTGGTTTTTTACCTCAAAATGTATGTCAAAGTGGAATACTTGAAGAATTTGTAGCAGGTAATAACCATTTCACTGGTCGTATTCCAAGAAGTCTTAGAAATTGTACTAGCCTGATAAATCTCGGGCTCGATAACAATAGACTGGTTGATAATGTAACAGAGGCGTTTCACGTGTATCCATATCTAGATAGGTTTGTTGTAACTAACAATTATGTTGTATGGTGAAATCTCAAAAGACTGGGGGAATTGTCAAAATCTGACAGCCTTATATCTCTCGGGGAACGGAATCACCGGTAGAATACCTTCTGAACTTGGCAAGTTGAAGATTTTACGTGAACTCGATCTTAGATCAAATTATTTAGTAGGGGAAATTCCGAATGAGTTGTTCAATTTGTCTTCGTTGATCAGACTAGATGTGAGAAACAACAAACTTACTGGTGGGTTGTCTTCCCAAGTTGGAATGTTAATTAACTTGCCACATCTCGATTTATCCACCAATAACTTTACCGGACCGATACCAAAACAGCTTGGGGATTGTTCAAGCTTACTATCTTTGAATTTGAGTAGAAACAGTTTTAACGAAAGAATACCTTTTCAAGTTGGAAGCTTGGATTCATTACAAATCATGCTGGATCTTAGTCGAAATGAGCTAACCGGAGAGATACTGTCAGCTCTCAGTAAACTAAAGAAACTGGAAATCTTAAATTTGTCCCACAACAAGCTTTCCGGTTCAATTCCTTCTTCATTTGATCAAATGCTCAGCTTGACTACTGTGGATGTTTCTTACAATGAGCTGAGTGGTCCTATTCCAAACATCAAGGCCTTCCAGGATGCTCCCTTCGATGCATTGAAGCACAACGAAGGCTTGTGTGGTAATATCTCCAGAGGTTTGCAACCATGTAATTCGTAAATTGCGGTTGGAAGAAAAGAGGCCAAGCATAAACGTCTGCTGATAATCCTACTTCCTTTATTTGGTTCATTGTTTCTCTTAATCACACTTTTTGCCATTTTCTTTCGCCTCCGAAAAAAATCTGCAAGAGATATGGTGCCTACAGATCAAGCTAGAGTTACCAACATCGGAAGCAATTTATTTTCGGTATGGAACTATAATGGGAAGATTGTGTATGAAGACATAATCGAAGCAACTGAGGATTTTGATGCTAAATACTGCATTGGAACGGGAGGATATGGGACCGTGTACAAAGCAGAGTTGTAGACTGGTCAGGTTGTTGCTGTAAAGAAGCTTCACCCATCAGATGAAGATTCTGAGATACTTGATCTCAGGTCATTTGAAAGTGAAATTCATGCTTTAACAGAAATCCGGCACCGAAACATTGTGAAACTTTCGGTTTTTGTTCTAATCTTGAAAGGAGGATCTCATTTTTGGTCTATGAGTTCTTGGAAAAGGGAAGTTTGAAACATGTTTTGAGCCACGGGGAACAAGCAATGGAGTTCGACTGGATAAAGAGGGTAAGATTCATCAAGGGAGCAGCTAATGCATTTGCTTACATGCACCATGATTGCATTCCAGCAATAGTTCACAGGGACATATCTAGCAGCAATATTTTGTTAGACGCTGAATATGATGCTCGTGTTTCTGATTTTGGCACGGCGAGGATGTTGAAGCCAGATTCATCAAATTGGACTTCACTTGCAGGAACTTATGGATATGTCGCTCCAGGTATACAATCAAACTGCAACTTTTATAGTTCACTATTAATTATTGGGTACCATTTTTATGAAGTTACTAAATAAATTTGCATCCATTTCTTTGTTACATAATGTTTTTACAGAGCTTGCCTACACAATGAAGGTGACCGAAAAATGTGATGTTTATAGCTGTGGGGTGATCATACTGGAAGTACTGATGGGAAGGCACCCATCTGAAATCATCACATTACTCTCTCAAAATCTCCTCTCATCTTCGTCTTCGAGTAATGTTGGACAAAACATAAGGTTGATAGACATCTTGGATCAATGCATTGAAGCGCCAACGGATGAAGTTGTTAAGAAAGAAATAACGTACCTTGTGAAAGTTGGATTTTCATGCTTACGTAGTGACCCATGCACTCGGCCAAGTATGCAAGAAGTGTCAGTAGAGCTAGCATTGTCGCCTAAGAGCAGAATAGATTTTGCAAAGCCTTCTGAAATTATTACACTAGGAGACATACTGTCATAATAATTTATGTAAAAGTCACCTTTTTATTTTGCTTTCATTTCTTTCCTCTGAATAATTCAGTTATGAATATATTTTTATTTCAACCGGAATCCTTCGATTTTTTAGTCTTTTTTTTTTTTTTTTTTTATAAACAAGGAACCTTTTCATTAATGGGATTTCAAGGTTACAATGAGTTTAAGATCGAAAATAAGAGAATGCAAAGAAACAAGAACATACGGTAAAAGTACAATACCTAAAAATCCGACAAGAGAAAGAGAAGGATTACCGGAGTAAGACAAATACAAGTGTGAATAAGATCCGATTAAATCGGAAGAAGGATGGTTTTTCTCGGAATTAAATTCCAACCATTTAGTTTGTTTTTCTTCTTTAGAAAGAAATGCTCCCAAAGTAGGAATGATTTGCTCAAATGTCTTGTAAATAGTGATGAAGCTTCCGTCGTCAAAAAGACCACTGATGAAGATTTCGTCGCCGGATAAGTTGATGATGAAGAGTTCCTCGTCGGAGACAACAGAGATGGAGATTTCGTCGTTGGAGAGTATCACTATTGATCTTAGAACCCAAGCCAATAACCCAACACCGCCATTAAAGCGAAGATAAACCTCAAAAGAGTAGATAAAACCACCAAAACGGTTTAGATAAGTAGAAAACATAATAAAAACTAAACTAATCTACTAACTATCTTAGAAAGCAAGGAAAATGAAGAAATCTGCTCAGATCTAGTCCAAAAATGGACTAGATCTGAGCAGAGAAGAGTTATTTTTGATGGTTTTGTTAGAGAAGAAGGAGTGAGAGAAACCGTAAAAAATTAGACCCTTTGAGGTTTGTGCTCTTCGATTTTTCAGTCTCAAATGCCATTCTTCTTTCAGAAAATGGGCTATTTAGCCAAAAGAGTACTTTTTCACGGTCATATGGACGGGTAAACATTTTACCTGGGTCAAATGGACAGTACTCTTTTTCATTTGAAAGAGACTGAACTACCCTTTAAATCACGCTACTTAATATCTTTTTCTCGTCTTCTCCGTCGCCTCAAACAGAAACCAGATCTAAAAAAGTCATTACAAGCTCTCGTTTCCCATCAGCTTCTGCACCTCATCTTCTCCATTACCAAACAACAAGTACCATCGTCTTCGTCTTCTTTCTACACCGTCTCCAATATCAAACCAGTACCATCATATTCCTCTACCATCTCTATCTCCTCCACAATCACCAACACCAACACCATCATCGACATCATCAACTTTATCCAACAACACCATCATAGGTACTAGTAACACCACCATCAAAATGGGTTTTCTGTGTGCGTAATTTGTTAAATTTCTCAAATTAGGGTTTTATGTTAATTCGATTTCAGAAGATAAGAAATGAAGACTATGCTCAAATTGGTAAATTTCTTAACCTTAATTGTGTTTTGATTGCAATTGATTTCAAATTTGTTCATCTTAATTAGATGAAACTGGTTTTATCCTGTGCTAGATTGAGTTGAACAGACATGGAGAAACTGGTTTCATCCTATACTAAATTGGGTTGAATTTGCTTTCACCCATTTTAAACTAGGATGAAACCGGTTTCATCTATAGGTAGGATGAATCTATGATTTTTGAATTAGGTATCACTCATTGTAAACAAAGGATAAAACTGGTTTCATCCTATACTAAATTGGGTTGAATTTGGTTTCGCCAATTTTAAACTAGGATGCAACTGGTTTCATCCTATACTAAATTGGGTTGAATTTTTTTTCACCCATTTTAAACTAGGATGCAACTGGTTTCATCTTATACTAAATTTGTTTGTATTTCATATTTATGTTTGAGGTTACTGACGGTTGTGGAGGAGAAAATGTTCATGGGTTTATTGGGTTTGGTTTGAATTAGTGTTTGGTTGAGAAAATTTGAGCTGGGGGGGGGGGGTCTGATGTTGCTAAGAAGATGTGAAATTAAGGGTTTTACAAGCATGCAATGTGGTGATTTGAGATGAGATTGCAATGGTGAATTTGAGCTGTTTTTACTCACGTACATGTTGAAGGAGATTACTCTATTTTTTGCTGAGATTGTATATTACTATGTTTTTTTTTTCCAATTATTGTATGGAATATCCACATACTCTGTTTTATGGTATTATGTTGTTTGTTCCTGTAATTTTTAGTGGATTTGCAGATTACTCTGTTTTTCTCCAAGGAGATTACTCTGTTTTTTGTTGAGATTGCAGAGTACTCTATTTTTCTCCAACCTTTACTAATCCAGCAAACATTTGAAGAAGATAGGGACACATTGGTCTGTTCTATTTAATTCATAAAAAATATTCTGGGTGAAATAACCAAACCGAATATTTAAACAGTATTTTTTTAATTAGTGTCCAGATAAATAATATCAAATCCTACCAGTCTGTTTCATCCAGGAATTGTTGGTTTTAGTCTTTTTAACCAATTTTGTGTTCTTCTTTATCATTTTTATGTCACACAACAAGTAGCACTTTACGTGTACTTTTGGCTATCCTATACGCATGCAACCACGCATGGTTTTATTTTACCATGACCTCGAACATGCCATTCAAGTCTGAAACATAACTACTTAATGCCATGTGACTCCGTGCTGTAGATCCGAGGCTGGGAGAGAAAGAAAGGGGACCACGGGAGTATTCATATTTAAATTTGGGTCCCACCATTTAGAGGGAAATAAATAATACATTCTCAGTTGAATGAGAAATAGAGATCCAGTGAAGGATACAAGATGAAGAAAGATGGGGATAATTCGGATGGATGGATCAAGATGTCAAAGGTCTGGACACATAATTTAGCTCAAGGTCGTGGAATTGAAAATTAATCTCTTCAACATCTCCACTCTGTTCATGCCCACAGAGGCTTAATTCGATGCAATCTCATAGTACCTAAAAGCTTATATGTAAATAACCATCTGTAAATAACCATCTCACAAAAAGGATTGAGACAAGGAGATCTTTTGTCTCCTTTTTTGTTTATATTATTAGCTGAAATTTTTACCAAATTAATGAAGAAGACAATGGAAATAAATATGTTCAAGGGTTTTTACATCAACAACCAGGAGATGATATCTCATCTACAATTTGCTGATGACACATTGATCTTCATAGATGCAAGAGAAGAAGAAGTAGAAAGTTTATTGTTAGTCTTGCACATTTATGAAGCCATCACAGGACTGCCCGTCAATTTGCAGAAAAGCTCAATGGTTGAGCATTAGAGATGACAATAAAATTAAAGATTGTGCAAAGATTCTAAGTTGCAAAATTGAGAAGCTTCCTCTCACGTATCTAGGAATGCCAGTGGGGGCTACATGTAATACAAGAACCATTTGGGATGTTATCATAGAGAAATTCCAGAAAAAGCTTGCACCTTTGAGGAGGAAATTCCTAAACAAAGCTGGCAGATTGGTACTAATCAAAAGCACTTTAGCTGCATTACCTATTTATTTTATGTCCATCATTCCTATACCGGCTTGTGTAGAAAAGAAGCTCACCCAAATTATGAGAAACTTTCTTTGGGGATCTGCATCGGAGAAAAAGAAAATCAATTGGATCGCCTGGTCCAGAGTAAGTAGATCGAAATAGAACGGTGGATGAGGAGTTAGAAATCTTAGACTAACAAATAAATCATTGCTTGCGAAATGGTCTTGGAGATTCAGAATGGAGAAACAAGCACTATGGAGGAAGGTGATTAAAGAAAAAGTAAAAGGTGAAGAAGAGGATATGTGGGCAAAAACTCTGAATACACCTCATAGAAGAGGTTTTTGGAAAGGAATCCAAAATCAAGACAAATTGTGGAACAAAATTCAACTCTTATAATAAACAATGGAACCTCAGTTAGATTCTGGCATGACATATGAAGGGGGTCACACAATTTGAAGACTTTATTCCCTGATGCTTACAAAAAGGCCACACACAAAAATGGATTCATTCAGAACATGATACAAAATGGAAGATGAGACATCCAATTCAACATGAATGCAAGTATGGAGCAAATGCAAGATATCATGAATATGATTATGCACATAGGATCACCACCAATATTATTCAACATTCCATATGAAGTTGTCTGCAGATTTGGAGTGAAATTCTCTACCAAAGATTGTTATGAAACCCTGAGCTCTCAAGAAAATTCAGCACAAATGTTGCAGGTATCTCAAGTCTCTTATAAAAGTATTTGGATAAAATTCGTGCCTCCTAAGGTACAACTTTTTATGTGGATGGTTCTTCAAAATGCAATTGCCACTATTGACAATCTAAACAAACGGGGAAGTACGATTTCTAACACTAGATACAACTTTTGTAACACAGAAGAGGAGTCTACAGAACATATCTTTTTACATTGTTTTTATGCAACGGAAATATGTAATTATTTCATAAAAGGCTACAATAAGAATTGGGTACAAGGCAAAGATATGGAACAACAATTGTTGGCATGGAAACAAAGAAGAGGAAGAAACAGAGGGAGAAAGATATGGCCACTCATAATTTTTGCCATTATATTGGTGATCTGGAAAGAAAGAAATCAAAGGGTGATGGCAAGAAAAAGGGGACGAGATGCATTAGTAGCCATTGATGAGATCAAAAGCACAATCTTCTCATAGGTTTCAACCTCAAATTGGTTTAGATTTATACAATTCAGTCAACTTATTACCCACTGGAAGATTATCCTAGAAGGAAAAGTGTAACTGAATATAAACGGTATCGGGGTACTTTATTCTTTGTAATACTCTTTTATACTTATCAATAAAAGATCATAACCTTTGCCTTGCAAAATAAAATAAAATAACCATCTCACTTTCACCTTCTTCTTTTTTCTCCTTTTTTTTTGATATAATTTTGTTGTGATTTTGGTTACATGATAGAGATGGAAATCGGCATGGAGGAGCAATTGCAACCCTAATTGACACCTTTGTCACCGTTGTTGGTAACATCAACGTCTCTGTTGATTTCAACATATCCTACTTCTCAACGGCTAAGATTGGTGTAAGACTCTGTTGACCAAGTCAAGTTCGACACTCTTTTGATTGTATTTTGGTATGCAACTTGTTTTAGGTTGGGAGATTTCATTGAACAATTTTAGGTGTTTACACGATCGATCTAATCATAGACTCGGATACTTAGTCTGGGGGGCCAAATAGAAGGCAAGATCATATGGAATACATTATATCGTTGTTTGCAATGAAATGTCTTTGAACTTGTTTTATCGCTTCTCTGCATCTTTATGTATCCATTTTCTGGTATTGCCTTAATTTAAGATTTGTATGGCTCAGTTTTATTTTTTCGCGATACTCCATTTCAAGTAGATAGTCGAGATTGGCTCCTTCAACTTGGTTATGATTTCATGAGAGAATATTGTATTCCCATATCTGGTATGGATTTCAGTTATCTATACCAGATTATACTTCACAAAATTGGTTAAAAAGACCAAAATCAATAATTTCTGGGTGAATAGGACATTTAGATTTTGATACTGTTTAAATGGACAAAAATGTAAAAATAGCCAGGATGTAAACAGTTTCATCCTATCATTTTTTAAATACTTTTTCTTATTTTTAATTTATATCAGGATGCATCCAGTTTCATCCTTGTTATTTTTTAAGTTTAAGTCAGGATGAATCCAGTTTCATCCTTGCTATTTTTTGGTATCCATTTCACCCATAATAATTTTTATTCGTCCATTTGAATCATGTTTTAAAAATATTTGGACAAATGACCCATTTTCCGACTATACTTGCGAATGCGGGCGATTGGCCTTTGCACCCCGACTATCCTTTGACTGTAGTCAACAATTTCTTTTTCAAACTCACCAAAACAAAAACAAAAAAGAATAAACAAATTCTTTTCGATCAGCCATTCAAGTCAGATACGTTGTGAATGCCATATGGCTCACAGGGTCACAAGTTTATCAAAGATTTTATGTCACATTTTATTCACGATACCTAGTCCTTTTTGGTTGCTTCCGTATGACCTGAATCTAAATTTTCCGACCAGAATAAAATATTATTTTTACCAGTGCCGTTTGCATTTGAGCAGACCCACTAAAAGAGAACAACAGGAATATTCCATTTTCGAAGCCGGACTGGGACATCAAATTTGGTTCCCAGCAATTGGAAGGAAATATTACATTAATCTTTTCTTTAGTGGGATGTATCATATATAATATACTAAATGGAAACAAAATCGACTGAGAAACAGAGATAAAGAGGAAAATACAAGATGAAGAAAGATGAGAATGAGTCGATCAAAATGGCAAAGGATTGGATACAAAGTCTAGCTCAAGGTCGCCAAGGTCGTGAAATTGAAACTCAAGCTCTTCAAAGTCTCTACTCTGTTCATGTCCAGAAAGGCTTAATTCGATGCAATTTCTTAGTACCCAAAAACTTATCTGTAAATCACAATCTCAATTTCACATTTTTTTTCTCTTCTTTTTTGTTTTTGTTTTTTTGTTGTTGTTTTGGATTGAATTGATATCTTCTTCTTTGAACAAATTTTTTTTTGAATTGATTATAGTTTTTTCTGTGATTTTGGTGATAGGATAGAGATGGAAATTGGCATGTAGGAGCGATTGCAACTCTAATTGACATCGTTGGCGCTTCTGCTATTGTCACTGTTGTTGGTAACATCAACGTCTCCGTTGATTTCAGCATATCCTACTTCTCACCGGCAAAGATTAATGTAAGAATCTTTTGTGGTCAAATACAGTTGACTAAGTCAAGTTTCATTGATCCCATTTTAGTTGGCAATTTTCTTTTATTTCTAAGGTTGTTGTTTTTGAAACTGGAATGAACAGGAGGAAGTAGAGATTGAGGCTAAAGTATTGGGACATAAAGGAAATCTATCTTCAAACATGGTGGTGATTAAAAACAAAGAAAACGGTGAGTTGATTGCTGTAGGGAAACAATGGATGTCTGCATTTGATCTCAAACACAAAAGTAAGCTATAATAACGAGTTGTCAGATGCTCACCGGCAATTTAATTGAACATTTTTAGGTGTTTATACAATTGAGCTAATCATGAACTCGGATATTTAGCCTGCGGAGCCAAATAGAATGCAAGGTCATATGGAATACATCGTACCGTTTAGGTGCGCCATTGTTTGTAATGAAATGTCTTTGAACTTGTTTTACGCTTCTCTGCAGCTTTATATATCTATCTTCTGGTATTGTCGTTAAGATTTTCTTTAAATTTGGGATTTCACTGAGCGAAACTTGAATTGAAAATGCGTCCCAGTTTAGAACATCGCTAAATGGTGGAACGTAGTGGTCTGAAATGAGAACAGGAACACATTCTGCGTAAATAGCTTCGACGACTCTAGGGCTTGCAACTTCATAACCACTTGGACAAATGCAGTATTTGCTCTTCTTCATCATGCCAAGGTAGGATAATTTTTTTGGGAGAGAAGTATAAACTTTGATATCTTCGTCACCTTTGTCTTTCCAGTAGTTTACGAATACTGAACGAACGTAACCATGAATCTCACCAGCGTAGAATGCTAGTAGTTTACGCTTAGAAGGCGGTGGACCACCGATGAAGCTTGTAACATTATCTGATCTAAGATAGATTTCAGGAAATGATACATCCCTTGAAGGGTTAAATCCTTCTGAGGTATTTGCATTGCATAACACCCTTATGGAGTTGTTGTGTAGATTCGGAATGTGAAATGATATCTCCGGTCCCTGAAAGAGAACATGTTAGTGCCATCCCAAAACAATCGATCAAAATGAGTTTAGAAAGGTAATGAGAAGGACTTTGCTGCTTACCCAATCATGGCATGAGAGCATGAAATGGTCAGCTCCAAGACTTCTATTCCAGTAAGGATATTTTTGTGCAAGAATGTTAACATAGTCAAGCGCAGCCCGTTTAATGCCTCGCCTATCCCTTGTTTCAGGAATGTACAAGTATGAAACCATTTTTACAACAGTGAATGGAAGGAAATAGACATGAGCTTCATCTGGATTGCAGGTACGAAACCTTGTTTCTTGCTCCATTTGATGAATAAACCTTCCTTCTGTTGAGTATTTATTTTTGCACGGACCGTCATGAAATAGAGGTGGTTCGCCTTCGTTGTACACGAAGATCTTGAATGTCTTCTCCATTTCTAAGTAACTCCTGTAATTTAATTTGCAACCAAATCTATCACGGCGCCGAATGAAAGTGAAATGCAAGTTTATTGATGTAACTAGTTACAAGTATACCTTTGAAATGCTTGAGCGTTGTTATAAATGTTGCCTTGGGGAACATAATCATTTGCATCTTCATGAAGGGGTGTTGATCTAGTCTGGTTCTCGCCATTTAAAATTGCTTCTCTAATCGAACCGCGAGCTTTTGCTAGATCATGTTCTACCTTCTCTATTTTGCTAAATTTCTTCGCAATTAGCCCATCTTCCTCCTTTGGCTTGACCTGCAGACATGAATGTAAAATTACCAATTCTCCAGATCAATTAGAAAAAAGGTAACAGTTTAAAGAAGTACAGTACCACTTACAGTTGGTAATGGTGCTGTGATGCGCTTGGGAATTGTTGGCAGCCATGAATAAGGACTGTAGATAGGAGAAACTGAAAAGGAATTTGAAAATGCTCTGCTTTCAGAACCACCAAACAGACATGTAATTAGAATGAAAATCAATGTAGAAGAAGAATGTGCCGAGGTAGAAGAAGAAGAATTTAAGAGCTTCATTTTCTTCTTCTTTTCTTGCTCTGCTGTTAGCTACTAGCACTAAATTACCTCCAAGTATTCTGCTGTTAATATAGAGGGTAAATGCTGCACTGTATTCAATTCGGAAATGACTTTTGTGACACCCACGAAATTTCCTTGTTTCCAAAAGGAGATGGAAAACTAAGTTCAAAAGATAAACCGCTGAAAAGTTTTTACTCCTGAATATGGAAGTTCATGAGTTGTCAAAAATGTGGAAGAGAAATACATATGCGGCCAAGGTATAGCTGATCAGTGGCCATGGGATGATGAGCTACATGCATTGTATTTGCACATCTAGCATTGTATTTTTCTGAAAACTAGACTCACATCTAGCCTTCCAAATTTGCCAAATAATAAGACCACAAAAGTCAGACCAACCTAGAATACACTTCCCTTTGTATTCATCTCGGAACCAAAAATTTAACCATTCGTGAAAAGTAGGACAGTTGTTGTCAAAGAAGGCCAACACCCTATCCATGTTTAGATGTTCATAAATGAAACTAGTAGGTTCGGACTGGATGACATATCTTTTTTCTAAGAAAGGAGGGAGTATTATTTTTATTTAGAGCAAAACGTCCGAACTCTGACATAGACCTTGCTTGTATCATCAACCAAGAACTTTAATGCCGGACCCTAAAGTCCAGTGGGAATTTGACTGAATCACCTGACTGTTTAAGATGATATCATATCAAATTTGTACTAGTTTGCATTTCAGCAGACCCACCAGAAGAGGACTAGAGGAATATTTCATTTGCGGAGTGGGACATCAAGTTAATTGCTGTAGGAAAACAATGGATGTCTGTGTTTGATCTCAAACATAAAAGCAAGCTGTAACACACAAATTGTCAGATACTCGCTGTACCCTTCTTCGGGCTATTTAAGTGCGGAAGTGATTGATGTCCCACGTGTTAAATCCCCGTTTATGTTTTGCGTGAGAGAGGGGATGGGACCTATATTTAACCCCTGCAAACCGCCGAGTCATTGGGACTTGCCTTTTTCTCTCTGGACACACCGCGGGACCAGTGGCCGGTGATTGTATCATTTCCGATTTAAGTGAATATTTTTTAGGTGTTTATATCAATTGAGCTAATCATGAACTCGGATATTCAGTCTGAGGAGCCAAATTGAATGCAAGGTCACATGGAATACGTCGTACAGTTTAGTTGTGCCATTGTTTGCAATGAAATGTCTTTGAACTTGTTTTTATGCTTCTCTGCAGCCTTATGTATCTATCTTATGGAAATTTTCTTCGTAGTTAACTCATTTTTAATTGCTCATAGACTAATTTTCGATAAACAAAATCATTCCAAAGGTGTTCGCCTCCCAATCAGAACATGATAAACCCTGAAGAATACAAAGGCCAACTGGCTCAGCAAAACGAAAGAAAAATAAGATAACCCCCATCTATGTAATAGCATACTGAACACATATATGCTATTACTATGCACATCACAGAGGTGGCTGACATTCCAAGCAGGTTGGCTGAA
Organism: Papaver somniferum; assembly: GCF_003573695.1. Taxonomy (NCBI): domain Eukaryota; kingdom Viridiplantae; phylum Streptophyta; class Magnoliopsida; order Ranunculales; family Papaveraceae; genus Papaver; species Papaver somniferum. The sequence goes on from NC_039365.1 coordinate 171,942,119, forward strand.
CCACTGCCAATCATTTGCAAAGGCAAAATAGTCGAAACAAATATTAGTAGTTGCAAAAGCGAAGACCCACAACTCATATCCGATAAGGAGGGGGAACTGCACCGGAAGACTCAGATGAATTCTCGAAAATAGTCTCATTCTCCTTGCAGCATGAACAAAAAAAATTAGGTAGAATTCCAAAATTTCGTTTTTTTTTTTGTTTTGTTAAAACTAACAAAGGTTTTGTCCAAAAGTCCACAACTAGCGGAAATTATTTATGATGGTAACTGTCACACTCGCAAATAATAAGAACAGATATTATCACACCTGTAAATGCACCTTGTAAATTTTCTGTGCAAGTGTAACCCGACAACATATTGGTTTAGTGAATCAAGCTTTACCCACCTGCACTTCTGCCTTATAAGTTTGCACCAATGCAAACATCCAACTCTTCAGTTCTACAGCGGAAGTCTTTAGCCTTCTTTCACTTCTCTTACCATAAAGAACGCAAACAATGCCATACATTATAAAAAAATATCAACCAACCAAGAACACTTAGAACATGACACAATTAACTCATTTTATTGCATCAAAGGGAAGATATACAAGACTTGCCCACTTGGGAATTACACAGACATGTTCCACTTGAATCAAGCCTTAAGCTTACAAAAACTCTCTCAATTTGAGTCTCACAATATCCTATGTAAGCCTACTGATTTTCCTATCCCTTAGCGCTATTTATATAACAACTTTATTGTCCAAAAACCTTGCACAACTATTGGACACGCATGGGACATCCATCAGTATCATTCGGCAGTTCCATAACCGCCTACAAAGTGCCAACTTGGCCAGTTTCTCTTTAAAATCGAATCAAAATCCAACACATGTTCCAAAGCAGTACGAACATTTTCTCACGCTTATAAACTCCCCGTCATTTCTTGTCTCACACCTATGGCACGCTTGTGAAGACAATAACCAACTCCTAACCATCACTTGAGCCATTTTGCACAACTGTTGCACTTTACTGAACTTGGCCGGCTCCATACTCGGCCAACATGGCCCTGCAATCCTCTTGGCCAAAGATAATGCACGACCAATCCTTATGCTTCAATCATCTAGGCCAACTCCTTAGGTCATTCTGGTTATTCATGCATCATATGCTTCACTTAGCCAACTTGCTCGACAATAGTAATGCCAATTCTTGCATTACTAGCCTGGTTGCACTTTTTCAAGATTTGGCCATCCTTGAACTACTGCATAGGAAAACTCTTGGCCTATTATACATTCTTGCATCATCCTTGAGTTTGGGCCAACTCAATCCCGCGGATATGCATCAATGCCAAAATCGCATATTGCATCTTGTCACTTTGGCCTTGCCTTGCCTTTCCCTCAATGAAGCTTTATTGTGTCGTCCAATAAGCTTCATTACTTGGCCTATGTCCTTAGAGTGTAGCGACACTGATGTAGTTTTTTAAGTGGTAAATAAAGTTCGTTCAACTCGGACTTGTGTAGACTCAATTTCAGACTTAATAATAGAAAACAATAAAAATAAAGAAAATATATACACAAGGTTTGTCACAATGTCGAGAGATTACTGAGACTCAGGATTCCACCAAACCTCATACCATGTGGTTCAAAAATCAATTCTTAGACAATTATATCTCTTGTTTATTGACTCTAATTCTTTGCCAGGGTAGATTTTAAAAAGATTAACTGTAAATCACTAGCATGATGCATCAAAAGCACTTAGACCAAGCATACATCATCATACGACTTCACAACTAATTAAGAAAAATCATAAAACGATTAAATTAATGCAAAAAGTCATAAAAATAATTAAATATAATTACCACACGTATGAAATATGGCTTCCTTCGTCATCCCAGTGTTGGGGTTTAGCTCCTCATATTAATCATGATCTCAAAATATGTGTTTGTTTCTCAAAAGATGATTAAAAGAGTGAAAAGTAATAACACAGACTGTTTGCAACAATGTATTGGTGTTGCAAAACAGCTGTTAGAATGGAACTGTTACAGAAAAACTGTTGCTTTGTCGCTGATTTTAAGACCCTAGAATAAGACTGTCCTGAACAGCTTAATGTTCTTCAGATGTTAAACATTGACACTTTTCTGCGACTGTCCACCGAGGGTCAATGTTCTTCAGCTGTTCTTCTTCAACAGCAGCAGCAGCAGAAACAAAGTTTGGTAAAGCTCTGATTTCTTCTTCTCTGGCTCTCCTTAGGTTCCCAAACTCTCGACACCTCTTCTATATGACCCAAGACATCTATTTATATCAAAAATACCGATTAAATATCTCCCAAATCTTCCAAAATCTCTTTCCTTCTCTTCACGGCCAAGTTGCGACAATTTCTTGTTTTAGGATTTCTACGTTTTTCCGAGCTTTCCTTTTTATTCTAAACTCTTCCTTAGATAGATACTAATCTTTGGGAAGGTTTACAGCGTTTTAATCACTCTAAAATTCCCTAAAACAGGTCACACACGTGACTTTCCATATTTTCTTGTTGTGAGAAAAATTCGTCGTTTGAGCCCAATCTAATCGATTTAAACACCCATATCAGATTCCTAGACCCATAAGGAGTCCATCCTATGAAAATCAGAGGTTTAATCGACCTCAAACTCCTCCAAATCACGATTGCCAAAATTGCTCTTTAACTACACTTTTTTCCCGCCAAAACCTGATTTTTGAATGTTGAAGATGGTTGCCCCTTATCCAGAGTAGGGGTGCGATTAGCAGATGCCTGGAAATGGGATTCCCCTTAGTAATTAGGTTACCCCTTATCCAAAGTGAGGGTCCGAATAGCAAATGTCCCCCCATGAACGCAAAAAACACTTTTCGAGCCAATTTCGCCGCAAAATCTTATTTTTCCAAAAACACCTACAAAGACATAAAAAGCCAAAATAAATACAAAATCGAGTACTAACAATATATACAATTGAGATTATATCAGACACAAAAATGTGTCTATCAGACACCTTTGTGATTCACTGGCCTTGCAGAGTCTTGTTATCTTAGCACTTGACTGTCTATGCAGTGTCGCGCCATCTTGGCCGATCACTGACTTGGTCGGCTACATTGTAACACGCAAATTTTACGCTTTACTAGCCTGGCCGGGATCATAGACCTCCCCCACCTAATTTGTTCAACGTCCTCGTTGAACGCGACCCAGTATAAACTATATATTTGTCTTCACTTCGCAGCATCCACTCAGAATCATTTCTAAAATTCAGCAAACTTAGTCGGCCTTGGCAGACCGTCTTAGACAACTTTCATACCTTAGCATCAGCATCACTTAGCTTTACTGCTTTGCTATTGATCTCATCTACTTGAGTCACACCTTAGCGTTGTGCACTAAGCTTCAGCTGATACTCATATCATGCATCAACACCTAAATGCAAACTTGAAATTCTTTTTATCCAATTCTCTTGAACTAGGCATGAATTCCACTTGAATCATTTACGCCTAAGTGTACGCACAGAATGGTTCTTCCCAAACTGATCATTAACATAGTCTTTCGCCTCCAGGCTTTTCCTTTTACATCTAATTCAACATGACAAGGACTTATAAACAACTTGGCCTTTGTTTTCAATCAATTTTGCTGGCACATGCCTTGGACTTTTGTCCCCCATGCCCTCCGTTAATCATGTCATAAAGTGCATAGGTGTTTCTTTTCATAAGATACGCGAGCCTAACACTTCATGCCTCGCAAATTTTGATTATGCAAGAATCATTCAAGAACTCATTTCTCTGAATGTGGATAAGTATAAACTCTCTATACTTAACGTGCCATCTTGCATACCCTAACTGGAATTGCAAGTTTTCTTTTCCCAACTCGCTAAAGCAAAACTATTGGTCTGGACATCCCATCTATGCAACTGTGAATAACTATCTTCTGGACATAACATAACTAACCTTTTAGCTGTCCATATGTCATGCCTTCAAAGTCAATATGTCTCCAACTATTTCTTTGAACTGCATTGCTTGTTTGCGTGGAAAGAGTGTGCCTTTGTATAGACCATGAGTTCCATCCAACTCATGTTTGTTGATGGAATGATTTCTTTCCTTGCTGCATTGCTCGCACTGTCGTTGCCCATCCTCCGTGGTGCTATATTGCAACTTCCCAGACAGCAATATCATTTTCGCATCAACTAGGACCCATTTCCCATGCTTTGCTTATTAGCTTTCACCTTGTCTCACAATTGCATACGTTAGGATAAGTATGCTATTGCAACACTTCCCCATGAACTAGTTTTACACCGTAAATAAAAAGGAAAAACTTTATAAAACAAAAGAACCTTCATTCATTACTGCTCTCACATAGTAAGACCATGTACCATTACATTATTGATCCACTCATCATTTTGGAAAACTAAAACTTCATTAAAAAAATTGCTTACACCAAAGCAAAGTCTATACAATCTTGAAGACTCAAATAAAAGTCTATACAACGAAACTCTACACACAGAGTTTGTAACAACCAACAACTAAAGCTACATATAACAAGATCAGAAAACACCATGTTTCCTGCACTAAGTGTTTCCAATGGAGACATCAACTGAAAAGATGAGGGTACCCAAATAAACCAAAATATTTTATTTTGATCACAACCTATACAAGACCCACTGTGTATAAACCACTTGGAGATACAATCACTCAAGAAATATTTCAACACAGTGTCCACTTGATATAGGGTTAGTCTGAACTGGCCTAACTCGTGAATTAAATATCAAAGGAAAGTGGAGAAAACCAATACACTTTGTGTGATTGTCTATGGATATGGAATCGAGACAATACAACAACAAAGTGATCACTTGATAAAAGGCATGGAAATAACCGAAACTAATGGGATCAATATCAAGTGTCGTGTTAACGTACACAATGCAATTTACTTTAACTATAATAAAACAATTATAATGCGGAAATTAAAAGTAAATGGCACAGCAAGATTTTGTTAACGAGGAAACCGCAAATGCAGAAAAATCCCGGGGCCTTGTCGAGAATTGAATACTCTCAAAATTAATCCGCTATACAAAATCTAAACCAACTTCGTATAGTTGAGACCAAGCAACTAAACCTATAGTTCACCTAGTTCCGTCTGTATCCCTGCGCCTTCAACTTATAATAATTCACGCACTTGGAACAATTCCTTTGGTTCGTATTCCAAACAGTAAAGGAACAACAAATCTGTTTGGTAACAACTCTTTTCAAACAAGTGATATGAGTTTGACAAAAGGCTCTTCCATTTATCCCAATAAACTCCTTTGTCAGGTTCTTAGATCTATCTCAATACAACTACCAAAGTAATTGTCTAGATTTTGCAATCAATACTTCTTAGTCACAAAGAAAATATATTGATGCCGATGTACTCAACTAATCAATCACGATTATCACAAAGATAAATTGATTATAGTTGGATCCCCAGCCGATCAAGTTTTGTGCACACCAAAGATTATGAACTTAAACAAGCAATCTTCTATGTCTTGAAATCTTCTTAGATATTCAATAAACACCTGCACACAATCAACTTGAATCTCTTGTGATAAATCATACACAAAACGGAGTCTGCTAACAATGGATTATCACAAGACGTCTTTAGATCTACAAACATTCTAATGATCCCCGTCGAAACTTCGATCTAGTTTGAGTGAATCTTATATCAGAAGAGAAGATTCTCAAGCATAAACAAACTAGGTGCAATCAAAGTTAAACCACCGTTAGTCAATCAAATCAATTGAAAACTAATAATAAACTACAATTTATCTAGTTTCCAACCAACGGTACTCGTAGAGCTTCCCAATCCCAAAGAAATCTTTAAAACGAGCGGTCGTAAGAGATTTCGCCTAATTAGGGTACTTTTCTCTCCGAATAGACGGCTCCACTAGTAATAACACAACTAGGTAGTTTTGCTGGCTATAAGGATTAGTTTGATTGAAATGCAAACTTCGATATTTATAGACCAAGGAAGTTTGGACACTAAGGAATTTCCAAAACCCAAAATATTCTCAAGATATGCAATATATTTCAAAATTAGATTTTCATAATTCCTGGAAATGCTCTGTCCAAATATTGACCGAAATCTCAGTAGAAAATTTCCAATTAGTAAATGCACATTACCATTTTTTATGTTCTAAAGATATGGATTTTAATTGCAGGAACTATGTGATTGATCAAAAACATTCAATCACCATTCATGGGTTCAACGGTTCTACCAAAACAAGTTTCGTTTCTACCTCCATCTGGGTACTAGGATCGACCACACTAGTTACCAAAGGTTGGTTGACTAGGTACTAGGATCGGTTACCACATATATATGGTATAAACTTGTATTCGGTTGCACAAGTTATAGGATCGGTCATACCAATTACTAAAACTTGTTAACATACTACAAGGATCTATTATCATCTTGTGATTAGTCCCAACCAAGTTCTAGGATCGGTCACCCAATAACTAGGAATGGTCACACCAATTACAAATATCGATCATACCATCTCAGGTGATTACTTAGGATCGGTTTCACTAATAAAAGTCATACCAATACAAAAGTCACACATTGTGAATAGTTTTACCAAGATACATAAACAAGTTAGGAGGTTTTGTACTAAATATACATATTGGTAATCCAAAGATTTGCAATGAATAACAATAACAATACCAATAAGCCTACCGGTTTCCCTTTCGATTCATAAAACAATTTTATGAATGTACTTCCTTTAAACGAATGTAAAACATTGTTCCCAGGATGAAATCTTCACCCATACCCATACACATAATCACAATAGCATTCATATGATTATGTCGATGTCTTATATACGAAGTTCAAAATATAGACGTTATACTTCGAATTGTAATTCCTTAATACTATGTCTAACTAAAGTATAATCATTCATAGCTTCGCAGCTGTGTTTTCAATATGCACGACTTGAAGATACGTTAGGAATGAAACCGTTCAAGTCAAATATTACTAATCTCAAGTGAAGGATGATGTCGTCGTTGTATCTCTTTACTTCTTCACATTCTTCAAGTCTTCATGTAATATTTGTAAGTCTCATATCCTAGTAACTTTCTAGCTAACCTATATGAATTTGACTCTAGTAAATAATCAAGCGACTCTTTAAATGAGTTTTGATTCACTAAAATATGACAACCAAACTTGACATACCAACGTTTGATGGGTTCAACCGAGCTATGATTTAATAATCTCCCCCTTTGTCAATTTTAGTGACAAAACTCTTACATCATATGGATAAACAAATTACAAGAATTCATTACACATACGCTTGATTCCGAGTTTCAACAGCACAATAACCTGTTATACATTCAATCCATAAATGTCGCTGTTGACATTATAATAACAAAGCTTATACTCCCCCTAAAGGTAAGATAGGTATACTTTCAATCCACACGACTTTGTTATTCACTTTGTAGTCCTTATAACTACAAGTATCAATATGATATGTTACTCCCCCTTAGTCAATGCTTTACTCTTTCGTTAGATATAACGTTTAAGCACCATTGTCCTTTCTTTAGTAATACCAAATCACTTGTTTACTCCATATATTTATCCCCCTTTTTGTCACAAAATGAAAAAGGTATGAGCAAATAAAGGACAAAATGAAAGGATCTTACAAATCTCAAAGGACTTGCAACCTATAAGAGTTAAGCACAAGGGTTCCACACACCATTTTAGATAACCAATATCAAAACCGAAACTACAAAGTAATTTTGTTTTGATATGTTACCAAGGAAACAATTTCCCTAATAGTTTAGCAAATCAAAAATTGACTAAGCACCTTAGTTCTTTTGCTAAACCGATTGTACAAATACAATCGCTTGTTCGATAAGACCAAAATAAAGATCAGAATTAACTCTATTTTTCTCATCAGGTTCTAATTATTCAAATAATAACTTAGACCTTTTAGTTTTAAACAAGACAAGTACTAGGTTAGTTAACTAGCATTTCTTGTTAAGGCATTTGATTAGACTTGAATAACCGAAATCTCCACTTTGATAAGTCTAACTAAGATCAGAAATAACTTAGTTTCTCTTATACATAATCGAATTGGACTAAACAATTCATCTCTAAAACCTTTTTGTTAAGCCATAAACAATTCATACAAACCAAATAAATCAACTTGCATAATTATTTACCTCAACCGGAAGCAATTGAAACAAACATAGACATTAAAGTACCGCAATTGCAACGTAATTTTGTAATCCTAAACAATTGATACCAAACAATAAAGCAAAATAGCAATAGTTTTTCTTAACCGGAAACAATTGAATCACACACACATCCATACACAAATAATGGAATAAACATCAATTGTACCGAAATTTTGTTAAGCAAAAACAATAAATATATGCAATAAAATCAGGCTTTTCTTAAACAGGAAAACGATTAACTAAAAAATTCGTTACCTCAAGTTTCGCATCCTCTTCTCCATTGCTTCGCATCTTTCTGGGGAGGAATATCACTGTGTTGTCATCCTAAGACAAAAGAACAACAACAAACACCAACCTTTACCAGAGAAAGGTTGAAAATCAGTTTTAACTAACGCATAGAAAAAGTTGAAACCCCGAAACACATATGCTTTTATGCTAAACCAAATGATTCAACATATTGTGACTTTTTCACATATTAGTTTCAAGCGGAACCCCTTATGATCCTTTGATAAAGCCTACCAACATGGGCTAGAACTTAATCCTGCTAAACCAAAAAGTCACCCAAACCATAAGGGTTCACACCATATGAGATCGAATATCAAGGTTAAGAAAACCGAAATCAAACATCCCATAAACATACATAGCAATAATAATATAAAGCATTCAAGGACATGCTATGTAATCGAAAAACTAACACAAGAAAAATTATAAACTAATAATTTTATTCATAAATAATAGATAGCTTTATTCACAATAGACTTTACTGAAATAATCAAAAGACTAATGTCTATTTTTCAACAGATTTTTCAAATATCATCTTCAATTTCCTCAAATTTTTCAGGATCTTCATCAACAGCATCTCGACTGATATCTCGGATTCTGCACACAATACCTTGATTATGTTCACAGGCTAAAGCATTAACCTTTCGATTAATATTCTGAGCATACTCCCTGTTAACGATTCCAAGTTTGATCAGCTTTCTTTGGTTACGGATAAAATTTCGTAGTACCGCTGCCTGTCTATGATGAGTTTCAATAATACTGAGGAGGACTTTTCGTAGATTGATAATATCAATCTTTGCATCCAAACTATTTTGGACAAGGAGATGAGTCATATCTTCCTTTTCATTTTCTTTATCTTCACAACCAGATTTCTTGAAGGTATTATCAAGATGAATAGCTTAATTAGAAGTCATTCCACTCAAGGATTTCAGAAGTTTTGCTTGAGATCTGGTTTGACGATACATCTTGTTACCATAGGTTCTCAAATAATATGAGTTCATATATTCGAGAAACACTTAACACATTCCAAACATAGGAGTCAGCCTTAAATAAATATTTCTGACCAGATTTGAAAAGATTTTTGCATCTAATGTGTTAAACAATCACAAAGATTATCTTTTTTAGAAATATTCAACCTTCTAGATCACGTATCTAAAACTACTTTAGATAGGGAAACTTATCCTGTTTACACAAGTTGTTTGTAAAACATCTTTTCTACACATGGAGACAGATTAAACATCTTCAGGTAGATTGTGTGCTTCCTTACATCAGCAGATTGGGCATTGTAAGGATACACATTCCAACACTATTAAGCGTTGAGGTGAATATCTTCCTCACTAAATTCCTTTTGAGGAATTTTTTTCCTTCTTACTTTTAGGGACATTATCATGATCCCTTGTGTGGGTTTTGAATCCATCCTCTTCATTAGGAATATTGCGAGATGCTATATCCTTGATTATATCTTGTGCCCAAGATGGTATGTTCCTTGAACTTGAACCCGTGTGGTCTAGATCTGCCAATTGACAAATTGCTGATGTCTTTTGTTCAAGACATTCTATATGTTCTCGTAAGGTATCCATTCCTTGTTGGAAATGTTTTTCTAAACACTTGTCTAGATATACCTTTCGACATGAATCTTTAAAAAGATCTTCAATAAGGATCTTAGTCCTTAGTTTTGAATGCTCTAGCGATTGAGTAAGAATTTCACACTCTGTAGTCTGTTGATGAACTTCGTTGCATAGAGCCAATTTTTGTTCCAAATAATCTGCCAAATTATTTTGAAGACTGAGTGTTTCTCGCTTTCCTTCGCAAATTCTTACATTCAATTGAACAATAAGTTCTAGGACATTATCTAGACTGTCAATGGTTTTTCCCTTTTCTGAATAGCTTTCAACATGTTTGAAAAATCTTTCTAAAATTTTAAGAAAACCAGAACTTGGGCAGTCTAGTGAATCTAATCTCTTTTCAAGCGATTTTTCACTAGAGGTTGGAGTCGGATCCAAAACATGTTTTTTGAGTTTCGGATTCATTCTTTTCTGATCAGGAACCTGAATCTCTATAGAGTTATTAGTCATATAATTTTTCTTTGATTTTCGAAAAGAATTACGAGACCAATTTCCATTGACCTTTCGTGAGATATTATTCTCATTATCTTGACATACGTTAACTGAGTTCTTCATAAGTTTATCTTTTTTTTTCTTATTTTGACTCATATATTATAGGTTGGATCGCATCATACACAAATTGTTATATCTTTTCGTGTTTGCCTGCTCTGATACCAATTGAAAAGATGAGGGTACCCAAATACACCACAATATTTTAGTTTGATCACAACCTATACAAGACCCACTGTGTATAAACCTCTTGGAGATACAATCACTCAAGGAATATTTCAACACAGTGTCCAATTGATATAGGGTTAGTCCGAACTGTCCTAACTCGTGAATTAAATATCAAAGGAAAGTGGAGAAAACCAATACACTTTGTGTGATTGTCTATGGATATGGAATCGAGACAATACAACAACAAAGTGATCACTTGATAAAAGGTACGGAAATAACCGAAACCAATGGGATCAATATCAAGTGCCATGTTAACGTACAAAGTGCTATTTACTTTAATTATAATAAAATAATTATTATAATTATAATTGCAGAAATTAAAAGTAAATGGCACAACAAGATTTTATTAACGAGGAAACTGCAATTGCAGCAAAACCCCGGGACCTTGTCCAGAATTGAATACTCTCAGGATTAAGCCGCTATACAAAATCTAAACCAACTTCGTATAGTCGAGACCAAGCAACTAAACCTATAGTTCACTTAATTCCGTCTGTATCCCTGCACCTCCAACTTGTAATAAGTCACGCACTTGGAACAATTCCTTTGGTTCGTATTCCAAACAGTAAAGGAACAACAAATATGTTCGGTAACAACTCTTTTCAAACAAGTGATATGAGTTTGAAAAAGGCTCTTCCGTTTATCCCAATAAACTCCTTTGCCAGGTTCTTAAATCTATCTCAATACAACTACCAAAGTAATCGTCTATATTTTGCAATCAATACTTCTTAGTCACAAAGACAATATATTGAACCGATTTGCCACACTTCCACACGAGTTTAGAGTTGGTTCATCTGATTTCCAAGAACTATGTGATTGATCAAAAACATTCAATCACCATTCATGGGTTTAACAGTTCTACCAAAACAATTTTCGGTTCTACCTCCATGTGGGTACTAGGATCGGTCACACTAGTTACCAAAAGATGGTTGACTAGGTACTAGGATCCGTTACCACATATATATGGTATAAACTTATATTCGGTTTCACAAGTTATAGGATCGGTCACACCAATTACTAAAACTTGTTAACCTACTACAAGGATCGATTACCAAGTTCTAGGATCGGTCACCCAATGACTAGGAATGGTTACACCAATTACAAATATTGATCATACCATCTCAGGTGATTACTTAGGATCGGTTTCACTAATAACAGGCATACTAATACAAAAGTCAGGCATTGTGAATAGTTTTACCAAGATACATAAACAAGTTATGAGCGGTTATACTAAATACACATATTGGTAATCCAAAGATTTGAAATGGATAACAGTACCAATAAGCCTAGCGATTTCCCTTTCAACTCAGAAAACAAGTTTATGAATGTACTTCCTTTAAACGAATGTAAAACATTGTTTCCCAGGACGAAATATTCACCCATACCCATACACATAATCACAATAGGATTCATACGATCATGTCGATGTCTTATATACGAAGTTCAAAAGATAGACGTTATACTTCGTATTGTAATTCCTTAATACTATGTCTAACTAGAGTATAATCATTCACAGCTTCGCAGTTATGTTTTTAATAAACACGACTTGAAAGATATGTTAGGAATGAAACCATTGAATTCAAATATTACTAACCTCAAGTGGAAGGATGATGTCGTCGTTGTAGCTTTTTACTTCTTCACATTCTTCAAGTCTTCATGTAATACTTGTAAGTCTCATATCCTAGTAACTTTCTAGCTAACATATACGAAGTTGACACTAGTAAATAATCAAGCGACTCTTTAATTGAGTTTTGATTCACTAAAATACGACAACCAAACTTGACATACCAACGCTTGGTGGGTTCAACCGAGATATGCTATAACATCAACACTCCTTCTTATTCTTGCTTAGTTTCTGCCTCTGTCAAAATGAGTAAAACCTTTGTTGCATGGTCTCTTCCTTGAACCATCACTTCGGCCTTCACGAGTCTTTCTAGAATGATTCCCATAGTCATCCCCAACTGATGCCTTAAGTTGCTCCTTGAGTGGGAAAATTCTACCGAAATGTAAGCCTTTACAAATAAAACGTCCCTTATACTTCCGAGATGAAGGAAATAGTTCATCTTCTTTTGGCTCATGCTTGTGCTTACTACCTACATATTTTTCATTTCCTTTGGCATTTCCTTGACAGATTTGCACATTTTCAGTTTGTGTGCAACTGGTAAGCTCTCTTACCGCTTGAATAGCCACCCGAATTCTCTAAATTTTGCGCTTCTTGAGTTCAGCAATGACCAAAAAACTCGCGCCACTCATAAGTTGGAACATCTATTCTTCTTCACTCATGCCACGTACTTCTTGCACCAATGCAAGGAAGTTTTCAGCATAGGCCTCTGGTGTACCCGTCATTTTTAGCCTAGGTAAACTTTCTCTTGCGTACCAAGCACCATTGCTCCGCCAGAACTGACATCCCTCTTTCATGTTATTCCAAGATATAGAATTGGCATAACCAGCAACTTCATATTCTTGTAGCATAAGTCTCCACCAAACCTTGCATCACCACCTATGTATTTTCCTGCGAGATTTATCTTTTTTCCTTACCCACTTCCATTCGCCTCAAAGTATGCCTCAACGATATAAGAAATTCTCAATTTCTCTAGCAATTATGGAACCAGCATAAATCCTTGGCTCGGAGACTCGATTTGAGCTTTCTCCATTCACGTTTTCCCCTGCAAACATGCCATCACTGATTAACTTGCGAAGGCTTGTCATCTCCTCGGACATTTGCTTAGCATGGCCTGTTAGTATGGTCTTCATGTCACTGAATTTCCCCTTCAATTCAGTCACTTCAGCATTGGTTCCCAATTCAGCAAGGTTGCATCAGAAACCTTGTCCTCGAATGCACCTACTCTTTCATCAAATTCTTCAAACCAATCTGACCTTCAAGTAATTCTAGCCTGCAATTATCTTCAGAACTAAGAGGAATATCTAAGACATCAAAACCCATGACAATGGTGATACTTCCAAGATCACCATACTCCTCTAGTTGATTAAACGTACCCGGTAATTTTTCATCGATCATAGTGCCATTATAACCCATTTCTAATGCAAACTTTCTGAATAAAATGCACCAACTACTTGCTCACAGGAAAATAACTTAAGAGAGAAAGAAGTTCCAGCGTATTATCCAATAAATACTCTTGAACTGTGTACCAAACATAGATCTGATATCCAAATTGTCACACCCGAAAATGAACCTTGCAAACTTTTTGCGCAGGTGTAACCCGACAACACAGTGGTTCAGTTTATCAAGATTCACCCACCTGCACTTCAGCCTTATAAGTTTGCACCAATGCAAACATCCAACTATTCAATTATACAACGGAAGTCTTTAGCCTTATTTCACTTCTCTTAACTTCTCAAATGTTTCCCATAAAGCACTCAAACAATGCCATACATTACCAAAACAATCATCCAGCCAAGAATACTTAAACAACGAAAAAACTCTCTTGGCCACTTGGGGACTTACACAGACTTGTTCCTCTTAAACCAAGCCTTAACCTTACAAAAACTCTCTCAATATGAGTCTCGCAATCTCCTATGTAAGCCTACTGATTTTCCTATGCCTTAGAACTATTTATACAACCGATTTCTTGGACAAAATCCGTGCACAACTGTTGCACACGCATGGGATATCCATCTGTCCCATTCAACAGTTTCATAACCGCCTATAAAGTGCCAACTTGGCCAGTTTCTCTTTAAATTCGAGCCAACATCCAAAACCTGTTCCTAAGCAATTATGAACACTCTCTTATGGTTATAAACTCCTTTTATAGCCGTCCTTTCTTGTCTCACACTTTTGGCACGCTTGTGAAGCCAACAACCAACTTCTAACCGTCACTTGAGCCATTTTGCACAACTGTTGTACTTTATTGAACTTGGTCATCTCCATACTCAGCCAACATGGCCCTTTAATCCTCTTGGCCTAAGCCAATGCACGGACAATCATTGTGCTTAAATCATCTAAGCCAACTCCTTATCTCATTCTGGTTATTCATGCGTCATATGCTTCACTTAGCTAACTTGCTCGAAAATAGTAATGCCAACTTTTGCATTACTAGATTGTTTGCACTTGATCAAACTTCTGACATCCTTGAACTAATGCATAAGCCAACTCTTTTCCTATTCTACAGTCTTGCATCATCCTTGAATTTGGGCCAACTTAATCCCGCGGATATGCATCAATGACAATATCACATGTTGCATCTTGTCACTCTGGCCTTGCCTTTCTCTCAATGGAGCTTTATTGTGTCGGCCAATAAGCCTCATTACTTAGCCAATGTCCTTACAGTGTAGCACTACCATTGTGCTTCACTGGCCCTGCAGGGTCTTGCTATCTTAGCACTTAACAGTCTATGCAGTGTTGCGCCATCTTGGCCGATCACTGGCTTGGTCGGCTATGTTGTAACGTGCAACTTTTGAGATTACTAGCCTGGCAGTCATAGTAACTACCATACAGCCCCTATAAAATGTTTCTGTTCAGCAATTTGCCTATCCAAAATCATAATGGGAAATTTGACTATCCAAAATCTTATTGGCAAATTTCACTAAACCAAATAATTTTGGTATACTATATACTTCGTCATTCTAATTCACAATAATGCAAACTTTCAATAGTTAGTTAGACTTGAGATGTGTTGTCTATATCTAATTATCGTGTGATCCTGCATCATGTGCTTGGAGTTGGCTTTTCAGACTATATTAGTTATTATTTCAACCTTCCGCTGTACATATGTTTAGGTGTGTTTTCCCTTTTCACCTTGTTGTAAAGTTGGAATAGCAAATCCTATTTACAAAGGCACGAACACAACTTCCTCCTAGATTGAACGGGGAAGGCCTTGAAACATGGCGACCAAAGGCCTGCTTCGAGACAGTAATTATCAAACCACCCATGTGTAGGGTTTCTTTTCAACAATTATTAGCAATACTAAAATTGACTTTGCCATAAGCTGCGTTGTTTATGTATACATTATTGTGCGGAATCATTATAATCGTGTGATGATCATGCATTATTATGTGCTTGGACCTGGCCTTATGAAATCTATTGGTGCCATCAACACCAAATAAGATGCCCACAACTCACCATGATTGTCATATATCATCGATTTTCTGTTATAAATATGACACCTTATAAGCTATGGAATTGATCAGAAATCATCTCAAACTCAATATTATTGTTGTTATTCATACGGTGGTAAAAACTTCCTCTCTGCGTTTCTCTCCACCTTTTCTTGGTCTTTTTCTTGCTTTGATAATGTCATCCTTGAGTTTCGAGTAAGTTAATTTTCTTATGTTCTTTATTCTAATTCCTATTTAATTTCTTTATGAATTTTAGTCTAATGACTTTTTTTGTTTTGATGATATAGAAGTGTGAATGCCGACTGTGTGGACTTTACATTAGATGGGAACCAAATTGGTTACACGAATCAGGTATATTGTGAAGAGAAATGTAAAGCTCAGTTCGGGGATAAGTTTTTGACTTCTGAAGCAAATATCTTGAATATCTTTAGTGACTACTACAAATTCCTCTGTTGCTATACTGTTAGATCAATCCGTCACCGACACCGCTACAATAATGATTTATTCTCCGATCATGTACCTTCTCATCATGGAATTAGAATCCGTATAAATCTTATTAGATCATGATGTACCATCTAGCTAGGTATGACTGTCCAGACTAGTGTTGCACAATAATTGTACGTTACAGTGTAGCCGGCCAAGATGGCGCGACTCTACATTCAAGTGCTAAGATAATCAAGAACCTGCATGGCCAGTTGTTGATGGTGGTTTTTAGCTTAAAGTTAAAATTGTTAAACCCTGTATCTGATGTGATGTCACTCTGTAAGGAAACGGAGTCATGAGTGTTAACCCCTCCACTGGAATATTTATTGAGCCGTTCAATATATTTACATGAAATTTATCCAGACTGGCGCATGTAGCAACCATCCCAGATGTTCTGTAAATTTCGGCACCTTGCCTATATTCACCTAATATAAGTTTCTTTGAATGCTTTCTATGCTATGTTCCCCGGGCTAGACCCTTAATGTTGATATGGCATGACAATTTGTGTTCACCCGCAACAGAGTAGCACGAACTTCCAAATATCAAGGATAAGGTCTTTGCATAAGGTATTCAAACAAAAAGCATGCTGCTCTCTGGCAATGAACATAAAGAACTCTGTTTCAACACATAGAATTCAACCAATTACTTTTGCGCCTTGCACATTATACCAGACCTTGACTGTCGAAAGTAAGACTAGGCAAACTAGGTAATGAATCCGCCATGGATCAGTAGGTGCAAAACCTTGCCCAGAATCAGAAAACAAGGATCCGCGACAGCAAAGGAAGGCGTGGCCATGCCTAAGGCCAGCTGGCGCTACTTTCCATTGGCCACGCCCCATCGTAAACCGGCCCTATTTCCCTCGACCAATCAGGTCGCCTTAAACCCGCCACATGCACATAAGTTGTGACTGGGCCCATACTAACTGGCCCCATTTCCCATTAACCAATCAGGTTGCGCTAAAACCGCCACACTCACACCAGAAATGTAGCCACGCCCATGCTTGGCCGGCCCCTCTCCTTCCTACCGACCAACCGGGTCACTTTAAATGCGCCACAAGCACTAGAGGAGTGGCCGCGCCTTATGTTTGGTCGGTCCCTTTTCTTGACCAATCAAGTCGCTCTAAACTTGCCGCCATACATTAAAGCCCAAACGCACCCTGTCGCGCCAACATACTAACTGGCAAGCCAAACGCGCCCTGCCACAACAACATATTAATCGGTATGCCAATATGCCACTCTGCCGCAGTAACATGCCGAAGTGCCACAAATGACGCCACTACGTGCTAATCTACTTTCTGTTCATGGCCAATGCCATAACGGACTCCAATTAGGATTTCATGATCGAAACAAGACTTTTGCTTCAGTAGCATTAGCTGAAGCCCTAATTTTTTGTCATAGTCCATAACATGCCACGAAACAATTTATACCTGGCCATGCCGCCAAGTCCTAACTTTGGCCACGACACCAAATCCTAGCCTTGGCCATGCCGCCAAGCCCATAACTTTGGCCACGACGCCAAATCCTAGCCTTGACCATGCCACCAAGACATAAACTTGGCCACGACGCCAAATCCTAGCATTGGCCACACCACCAAGCCCTAAATATGACACCTTATAAGCTATGGAATTGATCAGAAATCATCTCAAACTCAATATTATTGTTGTTATTCATACGGTGGTAAAAACTTCCTCTCTGCGTTTCTCTCCACCTTTTCTTGGTCTTTTTCTTGCTTTGATAATGTTATCCTTGAGTTTCGAGTAAGTTAATTTTCTTATGTTCTTTATTCTAATTCCTAGTTAATTTTTTTTATGAAATTTAGTCTAATGACTTTTTTTGTTTTGATGATATAGAAGTGTGAATGCCGACTGTGTGGACTTTACATTAGATGGGAACCAAATTGGTTACACGAATCAGGTATATTGTGAAGAGAAATGTAAATCTCAGTTCGGGGATAAGTTTTTGACTTCTGAAGCAAATATCTTGAATATCTTTAGTGACTACTACAAATTCCTCTGTTGCTATACTGTTAGATCAATCCGTCACCGCCACCGCTACAATAATGATTTATTCTCCGGTCATGTACCTTCTCATCATGGAATTAGAATCCGTATAAATCTTATTAGATCATGATGTACCATCTAGCTAGGTATGACTGTCCAGACTAGTGTTGCACAATAATTGTACGTTACAGTGTAGCCGGCCAAGTCAATGATCGTCCAAGATGGCGCAACTCTACATTCAAGTGCTAAGATAATCTAGAATCTGCATGGCCAGTTGTTGATGGTGGTTTTTAGTTTAGAGTTAAAATTGTAAAACCCTGCATCTGATGTGACGTCACTCTATAAGGAAACGGATCCATGAGTGTTAACCCCTCCACTGGAATATTTATTGAGCCGTTCAATATATTTACATGAAATTTATCCAGATTGGCGCATGTAGCAACCATCCCAGATGTTCTGTAAATTTCGGCACCTTGCCTATATTCACCTAATATAAGTTTCTTTGAATGCTTTCTATGCTATGTTCCCCGGGCTAGACCCTTAATGTTGATATGGCATGACAATTTGTGTTCACTCGCAACAGAGTAGCACGAACTTCCAAATATCAAGGATAAGGTCTTTGCATAAGGTATTCAAACAAAAAGCATGCTTCTCTCTGGCAATGAACATAAAGAACTCTGTGTCAACACATAGAATTCAACCAATTACTTTTGCGCCTTGCACATTATACCAGACCTTGACTGTCGAAAGTAAGCCTAGGCAAACTAGGTAATGAATCCGCCATGGATCAGTAGTTGCAAAACCTTGCCCAGAATCAGAAAACAAGGATCCGCGACAGCAAAGGAACGCGTGGCCATGCCTAAGGCCATCTGGCGCTACTTTCCATTGGCCACGCCCCATCGTAAACCGGCCGTATTTCCCTCGACCAATCAGGTCGCCTTAAACCCGCCACATGCACATAATTTGTGACTGGGCCCATACTAACTGGCCCCATTTCCCATTAACCAATCAGGTTGCGCTAAAGCCGCCACACTCACACCAGAAATGTAGCCACGCCCATGCTTGGCCGGCCCCTGTCCTTCCTACCAACCAACCGGGTCACTTTAAATGCGCCACAAGCACTAGAGGAGTGGCTGCGCCTTATGTTTGGTCGGTCCCTTTTCTTGACCAATCAAGTCGCTCTAAACTTGCCGCCATACATTAAAGCCCAAACGCACCCTGTCGCGCCACCATACTAACTGGCAAGCCAAACGCGCCCTGCCACAACAAAATATTAATTGGTATGCCAATATGCCACTCTGTCGCAGTAACATGCCGAAGTGCCACAAATGATGCCACTACGTGCTAATCTACTTTCTGTTCGTGGCCAATGCCATAACGGACTCCAATTAGGATTTCATGATCGAAACAAGACTTTTGCTTCAGTAGCATTAGCTGAAGCCCTAATTTTTTGTCATAGTCCATAACATGCCACGAGCCAATTTAGACCTGGCCATGCCGCCAAGCCCTAACTTTGGCCGCGACACCAAATCTTAGCCTTGGCCATGCCGACAAGCCCATAACTTTGGCCACGACGCCAAATCCTAACCTTGGCCACGCCACCAATCCATAAACTTGGCCACGACGCCAAATCCTAGCCTTGGCCACGCCGCCAAGCCCTAACTTTGGCCACGATACCAATCCTAGCCTTGGCCACGCCGCCAAGCCCTAACTTTGGCGATGACGCCAAATCTTAGCCTTGTCCATGGCGCCAAGTCATAGCCTTGGACACGCCACCAAGCCCAAACTTTGGCCACGACGCCAAATCCTAGACTTGGCCACGCCGCCAAGCCCTAACTTTGGCCACGTCGCCAAATCCTAGCCTTGGCCACGCCGCCAAGCCCTAACTTTGACCACAACGCAAAATCCTAGCCTTGGCCACGCCGCCAAGCCATAACTTTGGCAACGGCGCCAAATCCTAGCCTTTGCCACGTCGCCAAGACCTAACTTTGGCCACGACGCCAAACCCTAGCCTTGGCCATGCCGCCAAGCCCTAAATTTGCCCATGGAGCCAAATCCTAGTTTTGGCCATGCTACAACGCAACAGGTGTGGCCACGCCACGGCTAAGCCACTGGCATGCTGCTATGCCATGGCTACGCCAGGCGCCACTTACACCATCATGCCGCTGGCATGCACAAACTATGCCAGCCATTCCACCGTGTCACTGGCATGCACGAACTATGCCAGCCATGCCGCGATGCCACTGGAATGCACTAAAGGCGCCACTGTGCCATTACCAGGCGCCAACAAAAGGTATCCATAATCAACGGCTACCCTTCCCCATGTGATGCGATCTCAGCCATCTAAGTTTTCCACCGAACCGACAGACTTGTGGCAACTTTTAGGCGACCCGCCGCCTAAATATAGTGGACATGGATATGCCAGGAGCCACTTGTACCACCGTGCCACTAACATGCACGAGCCATGCCAGCCATGCTGCAATGCCGCTAGCATGCACCAAAGGTTCCATTGCGCCATTACTAGACGCTAACAGAAGGTATCCATAATCAACGGCTACCCTTCATCATGAGATGCAATCTAAGCCATCAAAGTTCGCCACCGAGTCGGCAGGCTTACAAGCCTAATAACATCACATGCTATTTTCCTGCGGCAAGCTTCTATTGATTTTAACTTGCCACACGTAGCAAAGTGCTACATGTTTTCGACGAAAACACTCGAGAATCAAACATGTCACAAACTGGGGGATACTCATCAGGGTATTGGTCTGGCAGTTTACAGCGTGCGGCGTGTAATGCGCCCGTTACAAGAAAGTGTCATGAAGAAGGGAGCTTAGTAATGGCAAGAAGTAATGGCGTAAACGTTTCCTTCATCATGGAAGTATAAATTCTAACGTTACACGTTACTCCACTCTTCCACTACTCAATTATTTCTACTTCCTACGAGACAGGGTACGTTTTACTACGACTTGTATAAATATGTTTCACCTATTTGCACCAAACAACAAGTTTTAGTGAGGAGAGCAACACAGTATCCCGAAATCACCTGATAACTTTTCATTTAGCTAGCCAGTTCTACTTTCTGATACAAGTCGTAAACAACCACACCTTTAGAATCAACTATTCTGGTCTCAACACTTTCTTCGCTTCCCTCCCCAAGACCAACCCTTATCCTTCACTTTGTGGCCGAAGCAATCCTGGAACGGCCATTTCTTTGTTTAGGCCAGGGTTGTACAGATTGATCTCTCGAATCGAAAGTACTCATGTGCAGTACATTGTTTAGGGTCTAGACTCGTTTCTCATCCACACACACGAAATTACCAAAAACAGGAGAAACCGTTTTCACCCTCAAACAATTGGAGACCACAGTGGGAGATTAATCTCTCGGTTATAATATCAATTTCCAATTTCCAATTTCATTCTTTAACCCGATCTCGAGATGGTAGAAGCAAACAATCCGCTCGGGAATCAACCGCTCAGTTATCAGGTTATCACACGACGAGGATTGACTGGGGACTTCTTACGGTCAGGACGACGTCGCCCATAAAACATGGACTTACGCCCTGAGGATCCATTTTGTTGGGAGACCCTAAAAGCGAGTAAGTCTTGTTAGGAAAATCACATAACCTTTTACTTTGAGTTTTCGCGTTGATAATGGTAACCGATAACCATGTTATTCCTAAATTTTATCCCATACTTTCCGTTGTCATACAACATTCATGATTTCATGACTCTCCCGGGATATTTGCGCTACTCACAGTCATAATCAAAACGACATTATTCTAAAATAATTCATTCCAAAGAATAATCCAAAACCCTCATATGTAACAATTATCTATCGATCAAAAAACCAGAAAATCAAACCATGAACTAGGCGTTTCTTTGTCTTTCAAAAGAAAAAAAAAACTAATAAAAAGAAGTTCAGAAGGCAGAGGGTATTCAAGTGAAATCATTCAATAATGGTTTGTTCTTCTTGGAGAAAGCATCCTTCGCGCTTTGAAGAGCCACCCTTTTCAGCTTCAACTTCTGAGACAACCTTTCAACTTCTGCTTCCTTTTGGTTGATCATATCCCCAGAGGCACCTTCGATCGCTTCAGCCTGCAACTTTTGGATCTCGGAAAAACCTTCACAGAACCAAGAGACATTGAACTCAAAGTCTACGCACATATCCCTGTGAAACTTCTAGTTTGAGACTACATCTCCAGAAACAGTATGGCCAGTCACATTGCACATGTCATGAATCGAAGATAAAACCTCTTCCACGCGCTTGACCAGTGCAAGTCGGCTAGTGATATTTTTGGATGTGACAATATGTCCATACCTTTTCCATATCTTGGTATACAGCGCCTCATACTTAACTGGTACATTGAAACCTCCAATCAGCACGTGATATTTATAAGGAGTCAAGAATAGAGGGACGAAAGCGGCCCTTACAACTGAACCCGCAAGCAACAAGGGTTCTTTGGTAACAATTGCGCTAGCAGATACAGAAGCGTTTTTCGTTGTTTGAAGCATAACAACCTCTCCAGTACGATCAACCTCCATCTCCAGATTACGAGCGGGTACAACTTCCATAATTAGAGATGAAGCTATATCTTCACTATGACGATTCTCTCTCTCAGGTTTATCTCCAAGAATGTTTCCTTCATGCAAATTTATCAATTGAGCATCTATTCCAAATGAATATCTCAAGAAAAAAAAAACGCACGTATGGAAAACTCACCGACTCGTCTGAGGGCTCACTGGAAGAAGACTCATCGCTACTTTCAGAAGAGCTATTCTCATCATCACTGGATCCCGAACTTTCCTTTTCTTCGGATCCTCCTTCATCATGGGGAGACTCAGTGTTGCCACCCACTTTTTCGAGAGACGTCATCTTGTGGTTATGCGCGAGTTGGGAAAAGGCGTTCGTGTTGTCAAGACCCTGATTTTCAAGAAAAAAAAAAGGAAAAAGAGATGATCCGCAACAAAGCAGAAGATTTGTATAATCCAATCAAGTTAATAAGGAGTTCAGGCATACCCATGTGTTGGAAGAACTGAAGGTCACAAGAGATGTTGAACCCTATTGGAAGCCGCCTGCACGATCTTTTGACTTTCGCTCCCTTTTTTGGGGACTGCTCATATCCGGGCTAAGAGATTTCCGCTTAACTCTGGGAACCTCCCTCAATAATGAATGTTTCTCCAAGATCGCAGAGGAAGGATTTCCACGGGGATCCTTCACCACTTCATTCACGAACCCGTGGATGGCAAGAAACTCATCCTGCAAAAATATGTTATATATGGAGGTAGTCGCTGGATTTCGTTCTGAAAGCATGAAAGGGAGACTTTTACCCGGCGCAAGGACACTGGCATCAAGAGAAGGTGACAGCAATTCTTCTTGAGCCACTAACTAACGAAGAAATAGGACTCCTTGGTCAAAACCCATATGCCGAGCAGCCCTGTCAATGTTATAAGGAACGGCCTCATAAGATCCTCGGAAAAAAGACGACACATGTACGGGAATATAGCTTCGCATGAATATGATTTCTCCAACTCTCATATTGTTTTTAGTGAAAATAAAAGTCTTGTTCGGGGCAGAGGCAAAAGTGTTCGCATGAACTATGGATGCATAGACCGGAGCCCAGGGACGAAAGTTAATTGCGTACACGTTGTCGAGGAAATCAATGAGATTTGATCCAGCTTTTGGACGCTTATTCCACCAACGAAGTATCCTAGAGCCGCCATGGGATTCAGGAAATGAAGCCAACGAGTTAGGAGCATAATTTTTGAAGTGCTCCCACAACCACGCTTGGAGTAAAGCAACTTGGACATATGAGTCTACTTTTATATAACCATTGGAAACATGCATGTCTGTTGTCAGAGGATCCAGATAGGTGTACCAAGATCCAAGAAACAAGCAACCAATGAGGAGAATGACACCTTTCGCCAATTTGATGGAAAATTTGATGAGTTCCTGTTTTATCTCCTTCTTTCCAGAGCAACCATCAACAATGTCCCTGGATAGCCACAGAACCAAAAATGCCGCAACATGGAGCATACTACTCAGCTCCTGATTTTGCCCTGATTCACCCGGGAACCATTCAGACACCCACCAGTTAGAGGAGCATTTCGTCTCATTTTCCTTCCGAACGAATCCTGCAGACTTCTTGACGAGGATGGTATGCATTTTTTCTTCTTCATCGGAAAAAGTGATGTTAAAGTTCCTTGTTATTGGAAGATTTAGCAAGATGGCTACACTCTCCAAATAAATGGTCATTTCACCCCACCTACATATGGTCTTGTGAGTATCCGGACACCATCTGTAGATAAAAGTGATCAAGCCCGCAATGTCTTTCCTGATTCTAAGTGTAGCAGAAGCAATGACAGTATTGATAATTTGCGCCTTGGTCAGATTGGCCTTCACGCAATCTTGACTTATCATGAATTGCGTCCATTTATCAAAAGACTGCAATGGACTTTGACATGTCTTGAAGTCGATAGGAGAAGCAGGATACTCTTTTCTCTGAAGACAAAACTGCATTGCATGCCCTGGCCGAACCGATTGGACGTCTCCCTCATTTTCGGAACCGGTCAAAAGGATCGTGACATATTTGTGATGTGTCCTCCTAATTGTGGAAGACATTGTGAAGAACTCATCATCCATATTCGGTTTGGAGATGCTAGAATTTTTAGACGCAACGGTGGACTGCTTTCAAGTGACATTTTAACAAAATCCTTTTATGCTACTTAACTACAATGGAGCAAAAATGGAGAAAAGACATAACTTTGAGAAAACCGTGCATGAAGGCTTTGTCAGAATCGAGTACAATGATCAAAAAAAAAATCCACGACAAGTTTTCTATGGAAATTTTGTTTAACCACAAGTCATAACACGCGTGGCCGAGAGGAACACGCATAGCCAAAGGAGTGGGGACTGATGCTCGCTTCAACAAGCCATATTTTGCCGCGGAAAACACGCCCCTAGCCAAAACCGTGTCTTGCAGCGGGGAGCATGCTCTCGGCCAAAAGGAAGAGTGCATCCCACCGCGGAAAGTGTGCTCACGACCATAAAGGAAAAGGAAACCCTAAAGCTAGGTTTTCATAAGAAAGGAATTAATGGCAGCCACCCGTCCGTGCCTTCCTGCTTTGCATAATAATTGTTTTCGTTGTTACTAATGCGGTGGCTAACATTACTGCGGTGCTACTGGCAAAGAGGAATCATTCATACTGAAATATTTCTACAAATTTATAGAAGATATACCTATGGCTAGGGTTTACACCAATACGGAAGAGCAAGCAAAAGAAGAAACACTGGGGTACCTACCTGAAATATGCTCGCCTCCTTTACTACTACTACTCTGCCGCTAGCACCAAGACGTGGAAACAAAGCCAATAATGCGAGATAAATAGGATGGGTAACGCATTTTATATGAAAAGTACTTTTGGAGTTTGAGTAGAAGGAAATTTCCTTTTGGGCTATGCGCTGAAGAATGAAGCTGGGCCCGCGGAGACAACGCTCCATGGCGCCAACAGTCCGAGGCCAAGACAGTGCCAACAACCCCGCGTCCAATCCAGTGGCCACTTCTGCGTTCCGCGTCCAAGTCAGCAACACCACGCCCATGCCAAAGTCCGCGTACCAAGCAAGCCAGCGCCAACACTCCATGGCTTCATCCTCACTCGCTCCATAGCCAAAGCAGCGCCATCTTAGCCGTTCAAAGCAGCGCCATCTTATCCGTTAGAAGTAGCACCATCCACCGCTCTATGAATCAGGAGCCAGCCGTGCCATCTCTGCTTCTCCGTGATCTATCTAGCCAAGTACCCGTCCACCGCTTCACGGATCTAGCCAACAACACCACTCCACGGACCTAGTCAACAGCGCTGCTCCGTGCATCGAGCCAGAAGCACCATTCCATGGATATATCCAAGCAAGCAGCGTCATTCATCGTTCATATCCAACAACGCCATCTACCTTTCCTAGCCAGCCAGCGCCCGTTCCGCGGACCAAGTTGCAGTGCCATCTCTGACGATCAGTAGCCAAAGTTGCAGCACTGATGCAACACCCCATGGACAAGTAGAATTTATGCAAATCCGCCAATACATGGCTCACAGATTCTTCATGCCTCCTGACAAAGGTTAGCCAAATATTCCTGACAATCCCTTCATGACTTGCCGTTTTGGTTTTATCCTTGTTTGTCACCATCTCATGCTTACCCCGCAACAATGCCACTGTTCCGAGATAAGCAGGGGACTTAATGTTGATGGTGGGTTTTAGGTTAGGGTTAAAATTGTAAATCCTTGAATTTGATGTGACGTCACTCTGTAAGGAAGCAAAGCCATGAGTTTTATCCTCTCCAATGGCATATTTATTGATCCGTTCAATATATTTACATGAAATTTATCCAGACTGGCGCATGTGGCAACCATCCCATATGTTCTGTAAATTTCGGCACCTTGCCTATATTAACCTAATATAAGTTTTTTGAATGCTTTCTATGCTATGTTCCCCGGGCTAGACCCTTAATGTTGATATGGCATGACAATTTGTGTTCACTCGCAACAGAGTAGCACGAACTTCCAAATATCAAGGATAAGGTCTTTGCATAAGGTATTCAAATAAAAAGCATGCTGCTCTCTGGCAATGAACATAAAGAACTTTGTGTCAACACATAGAATTCAACCAATTACTTTTGCGCCTTGCACATTATACCAGACCTTGACTGTCGAAAGTAAGCCTAGGAAAACTAGGTAATGAATCCACTATGGATCAGTAGGTGTAAAACCTTGCCCAGAATAAATAAAAAAAGGAGACGCGACAGCAAAGGAAGGCGTGGCCATGCCTAAGGCCAGCTGGCGCTACTTGCCATTGGCCACGCCCCATCGTAAACCGGCCCTATTTCCCTCGACCAATCAGGTCGCCTTAAACCCGCCACATGCACATAAGTTGTGACTGGGCCCATACTAGCTGGCCCCATTTCCCATTAACCAATCAGGTTGCTCTAAAGCCGCCACACTCACACCAGAAATGTAGCCACGCCCATGCTTGGTCGGCCCCTCTCCTTCCTACCGACCAACCGGGTCACTTTAAATGCGCCACAAGCACTAGAGGAGTGGCCGCGCCTTATGTTTGGTCGGTCCCTTTTCTTGACCAATCAAGTCGCTCTAAACTTGCCGCCATACATTAAAGCCCAAACACACCCTGTTGCGCCACCATACTAACTGGCAAGCCAAACGCACCCTGCCACAACAACATATTAATCGGTATGCCAATATGCCACTCTGCCGCAGTAACATGCCGAAGTGCCACAAATGACGCCACTCCGTGCTAATCTACTTTCTGTTCGTGGCCAATGCCATAACGGACTCCAATTATGATTTCATGATCTAAACAAGACTTTTGCTTCAGTAGCATTAGCTGAAGCCCTAATTATTTGTCATAGTCCATAACATTCCACGAGCCAATTTAGAACTGGCCATGCCGCCAGACCCTAACTTTGGCCGCAACACCAAATCTTAGCCTTGGCCATGCCGCCAAGCCCATAACTTTGGCCACGACGCCAAATCCTAACCTTGGCCACGCCACCAAGCCATAAACTTGGCCACGACGCCAAATCCTAACCTTGGCCACGCCGCCAAGCCCTACCTTTGGCCACGGTACCAATCCTAGCCTTGGCCACGCTGCCAAGCCCTAACTTTGGCGACGACGCCAAATCTTGGCCTTGGCCATGGCGCCAAATCATAGCCTTGGACACGCTACCAAGCCCAAACTTTGGCCACGACGCCAAATCCTAGCCTTGGCCACACGCCAAGCCCTAACTTTGGCCACGACGCCAAATCCTAGCCTTGGCCACGCCGCCAAGCCCTAACTTTGGCCACGACGCCAAATCCTAGCCTTGGCCACGACGTCAAGCCATAACTTTGGAAACGGCGCCAAATCCTAGCCTTTGCCACGTCGCCAATACCTAACTTTGGACACGACGCCAAACCCTAGCCTTGGCCATGCCGCCAAGCCCTAACTTTGGCCATGGAGCCAAATCCTAGTTTTGGCCATGCTACAACGCAACAGGTGTGGCCACGCCACGACTACGCCACTGGCATGCCGCTATGCCATGGCTACGCCAGGCGCCACTTACACCATCATGCCGCTGGCATGCACAAACTATGCCAGTCATTCCACCGTGTCACTGGCATGCACGAACTATGCCAGTATTGAATACTCCCAGGATTAATCCGCTACACAAAATGACACTTAACTTCGTATAATTGAGACCAAGTAACTAACCCTATAGTTCACCTAGTTCCGTCTGCATTCCCACGCCTTCGAATTATGAATAAGTCACGTACTTGGAACAATCCATTTGGTTCGTATTCCAAACAGTAAAGGAACAAGAAATCTGTTTGGTATCAACTCTATTCAACCAAGTGGTATGAGTCGGACAAAGGCTCTTCCGTTTATCTCCACATAAACTCCTTCATCGGGTCTAGATCTATCTTATGTTCAATCACCCAAAGGTAATCGATTAAGATTAAGCCAACAACACCTTTAATCCAAAGATACGTGTTGATGCCGATCTCCTCAATTAATTAATCCAATCTACCACAAGGATAAACCGATTAGTAGTTGGATCCTCTTTTACCCAAACAAATATTGTGCACACCAAAGATTATAAAACCCAAGTCAGATCTTCAATATCTTCTTTGTCTTCAAATCTTCTTAAATCTTCAATAAACACCTGCACACAATCACTTGAATCTCTTTTGATCAATCACGCATAGAACGAAGTATGTTAACAATGGATTATCACAAGATCGTCTTTAGAACTAACAACAGTCTAAAGATCCCTGTTGAAACTCTGAACTAGTTTGAGTGAATCTTATATCAGAAGAGAAGATTCTCAAGAATAAACAAACTAGGTGCAATCATATTTCAACCACCGTTAGTCAATCAAATCAATCGAAAACAAAAATAAACCGCAATTATCTATTTTCCCACCAACGGGTCGCGCTAGAGATTCTCAATCCCAAAGAAGACTTTAAATCGAGCGGTCGAAAGATATTTCACCTAATTAGATTACTCTCCTCTCCGATAGGCGGCTACACCAGTAACAAAGACAAAAGAGGAAGTGTGTTGTTACGAAGGATTAGTTTGCTAGAAAAGCAAACTTCGTGTATTTATAGACAAGGAAGTTTGGACACCAAGGAATTTGCAAAACCGAAAATATTCTCAAGATATTCATAAATGCACAGATTCGGTTTTCATAATTCCTGGAAATGCTCTGTCCAAAACTAACAATCAAAATCTCTCGGAAAATCTAATTAGTAAATGCACATTACTAATTTTGTAATTTCCCTACAAATATAAATTAATAACCTTAATTAAAAGATTCTTAACTTACTTATGTTTCGATCCTGGGATTCTCTTCCCTTATCCGTTAAGGAATATCTTTGAACAATTATAGAAATAAACATTCACAACATGTGTTCAAAGTTTGTCGACATCTTTACTTTGTAAGTTCTCTTTCACACTTACAACCTTGAAACCGATTTGCCACACTTCCAAACAAGTTTAGAATTGGTTCATCTGACTTTCAAGAACTATGTGATTGATCAAACCAACATTCAATCACAATCATGGGTTTACGGTTCTACTAAATAAGTTTTGGTTCTACCTCCATGTGAGTATTACGCATAGTCACACTAGCTTCCCAAAGATTCGGTTGACTAGGTACTAGGATCGGTTCCCCACATATATATGGTATCTAACTTATATATGTTGCAAATGTCCATAGGATCGGTTCCCCTTTCTGCTATAAACCTTGATGCACCTCATACAAGGATCGGTTCCCGTTGATGTACTGCACCCCTTACAAGGATCGGTTCCCTTTCCCTTACTAGGATCGGTTCCCTTTCCCTAAGTGGTGGGCCCGGAGACGTGTCAAATTAAAGCGCAATGAAATGCGGGCCTACAGTAATACCGCAAGTGCACGGTCGTCGGTTGTAGCTCGTGCAAGTACGGGTCGATCCACAGAGACTGGGTGTGTTTTGTAGTGTTTAGCTATTTTGGGTTCTAGTTGCTATTGTTGGGCTTTGGGTACCAATGGGTTATGATTAAGCTTCCGTTTTGGACTATGGGCTTGTGTGATAATGAAGTGCTTTGGGCCTTGGGCCTTTGAATGATTTTGGAATGAACTGTGAACTAGGCTTTGGCCTTAAACTTAGGCTTGGGCTGAACTGGGCCTCAGAGGCTTTTGGGAGCTAGGCCTTTTCTTGTTCTGAACCTATTTCTGGGCCTTTGGTTGTGAACTAAACCTTGGGCTTTGTAGCTTATGACCTGGGCTTTGGTTAAGTTCAGTGGACTGATGGGCTTTTGGTCTTAGAAAGTGAACTGTTACAGTGGGCTTTAGTAATGACTCTGGGCTTCAGCAGTCTTTGAAATGAACTGTGGTCTTAGCTGAGCCAAGCTCAGTTGCAGCAGCAGCAGTGGCAGCTAGGGGTGAACAAGGCAGCACAGCAACAGCAACAAGAACAGCATCCAACTAGAATGCAGTAACAAGAACAAGGAGAACAAGAATTGCTGCCTTGCACAGCAGCAACACAAGGCAAAGAAAACAGCAGCAGCAGCAGAACAAGGAGAAAAGAAGAGATGGCAGTGAAGTAATGGTGGCACTAAGCCAAGGTAACAGTGGCAATGAGGCACAAAGGCAGTTAACAGGAAACAATGGAAGGTGACAGACAGCACAAAAGCAAGGGAAACTACAAGCAATGAACAATGGAACCAAGGCCTAAGCCAAGGGCAGGGAAGATGGTGAAACTAACAGTGGTGACAAAACAAGAGACTTAAGCATACAAATGGAATGGAAAGAGAATTAGCTTGCTATGAGCACTAATTTCTCCCATTGCTCAATCAAAACAATGCATCCTAAGCATACAAATGGAATGGAGAGAGAATTAGCTTGCTATGAGCACTAATTTCCCCCATTGCTCAATCAAAACAATGCTTCAAAGCTCTAACCTAACATTCCATCACTTCTTGACAGTGAATTGTAACAACAGATGAACAATGAAGGAACAAACATCACAAACATCATAGGAACATGCACAACAAACATGAACATCAACAGGAAATTAAAACAGGGAAAGAAACTAACACACATGAACATCAACAGGATATTAAGAGTAGAACATATACATGATTAAACAGGAGCAGTGCATGAAACAGCACAAAATTGAAGAGAAAAAAAACATTAACAGAACATGAAAGTCCTGGACGCCGGCTATTCCAGGCATAAAAATTACACACACCACAGTCCTCAATTTATACCCAAAGAAATTTCCCTCAAATTACAAATTAGGGTTTTCACCCAAATCCCTAAATTACAGACAAAATTAGGGTCTGTGAAAAGTTAACCCTTACCCTGAAATTGTCTCCTCTGTCGAACCCATCTCTCTTATGCGTCTCTGATGCTCTTCCTCAGCTCATATTTTTCCCTACTGATGCCCTAGCTAGCTGTTTTACAAACTCCAAACCCTAGGGCTTCACGGGATGTGAAATGGGCAAAACATCTAGCCTAGAGAGATGGTGGTGGTGTCGGTGAAGAGATGGTGGTGGCAGTGATGGAACTGGTGGTGACGCTCTGATTTGGTCGGGAGAAGGAGGAGCAGCTCTGAAAATTTTGGGAAGAAGGGGAAGAAGGAGGAGAAATCGATAGAATGGGAGAAGGGTCTGTTTGTTTGGGGTGTAGGTGTTCGGTCGCTAGGGTGTGAGGCAGGTTCAGCGGAGTTTGATGAACAGTGAGTGGAAGGCGTTGGATGATCCCATATAGATTGAATCGAACGGCTACGATGGAGAGGTATGTGGCGACCGTTGGATTATGAGATACAACAAAATTAACGACACCAGATGGAGTTAGGTGTTATAGTGTTAAGCGGAAGTATCGAGGTTTGATGCGCAGGCAAAGAAGCGACCGTAGGATCTAAATGTGATCTAATCCGAAGGCTTGGAATTTAGGTACTATGGTGTTTTGCAGGGACTTCAGATTTTGATGCACGATGAAGAAGCGACCATTGGATGATGAGATGGATCCGATCTAACGGCTGAGAATGGAGGCGGGTATGGATATAGAAAATGGGTTTGGGTAAGGGTTTTGGGCCTTGGGTATGCCAAGCCCATATCTTCTTTAAGAACAATTCTTCCTTCTTGAGCCCATTCCTAGCTTTTTGGACGTGCGCTCCATTCTTTGCGGCTTCCTTGCGTAATTTCTTCCGGCCTTTCACTACTCTTCAGCTCTTTTCCGCTCCGCAAGTCATCCAGACTTTATTTATTACCTAAAAATGCAAAATTAAGTAAGAAAAATATTTATTCTTGAAAACAATGAAAATACAGAATATGGGATAAAATGTAGAATTAATGCACAAAAGATGAGTTAAATGCCAACAAAAAGGGATAAATATATACAATATTCGGCACTCATCACTAAGGCAGGCATAATCCGATCATATCACAGGTGATTACTTAAGATTGTTTTTAATAATAAAGGTTATACCAGTACAAAAGTCAGGACTTTGTGAATAGTTCTACCAAGAATACAACAAGTTGTGAGCGGTTATACTCTATCACACATATTGGTTGTTCATAAGATATGCAATAAATAAAAAAACCAATAACTCATGGAAATTTCCTTTTCGGTTCACAAACAAGTTTATGAACTTACTTCCTTAGAACACATGTAAACATTTTTCCCTAGGATGAAATCCTCACCTCATAACCATACATAATCACAATAGCATTCAAATGATTATGGCGATGCCTTATCTACAAAGTTCAATGGTTAAGCAATAAACCTCGTATTGTATTCCTTAATGCTATGTCTATCTAGAGTTCATATATTCTTCACAGTTATGTTTTCAATATGCACGACTTGAAAGATACGTTATGGAATGAAACAGTTCAAGTCAAATATCACTAACCTCAAGTGGAAGGATGATTGTTGTCGTTGTATCTCCTTGCTTCTTCACATCTTTAAGACTTCGAAATACTTGTAATGTCTCATATCCTAATGCTTTCAAGCTAACCTATACAAAGTTTAACTCTAGAACATAATCAAGCGACTCTTAACATGAGTTTTGATTCACTAAAATATGATAACCAAACTTGACATACCAACGCTTGGTGGGTTCAACCGAGGAATGCTCTAACAATATCCCCCTTTTTTAATTTTAGTGACAAAACTCTTACATCATATGGATAAACAAATTACAAGAATTCATTACACTCTGTTTGATTCCCGATCCAACAACACAGTAAAACTGCTTAAATTGAATCCTTGAAAATGTCGTTGTTGACATTATAATAACAAAGCAAATACTCCCCCTAAGGAAGATAGGTAGATATTCAATCCGCACGACTTTGTTATACCAATCTATATGACATGTTACTCCACCTTAGTCTGTGCTTTAACTCTTTCGTTAGATAAAACATTCAAGTACCAATATTCTTTTCCTTAGTGATACCAGTTAATATAAAATTAATGCCAGTATCACTTGTTTACCCCATATATTTCTCCCCCTTTTTGTCACAAAATGACAAAGAAACAAAAAAATAAAGGACAACACGAAAAGAATCTTACAAATATCAGAATAGACTTGCAAACCTATAGAGTTAGGCACGAGGGTTCCACACATCACGTTCTGATAACCAATATCAAAACCGAAACTAAAAGTAGTCTTATTTTGATATTTTACCAAGGAAACAATTGCACGAAACAATTTTTCCCATTTAGTTTAACAAACCAAAAACAACTAATCACATTAGTTCCTTCGCTAAACCGATTGTTCAAAAACAACCGCTTAATTCGATAAGACCAAAATAAAGATTAACTCCATTTTTCTCATTACATTCTAATTATACATAAACTTAGACCTATGAATTTTAAACAAACCAAATACTAGGTTAGTTAACTAGCATTTCCTTGTTTAGGCATTCGATTAGACTTGAATAACCGAAACCTCACTTCGATAAGACAAACTAAGATCATAATTAACTTAGTTTCTTATCCGGAATCGAATTGGACTAAACAACTCATCCCATACACATATTATTTCGTTAAGCCATAAATAATTCATATTAACCAACAAAAATCAACTTGCATAATTATTCACCTCAACCAGAAGCAGTTGAAACAACATAGACAATAAAAGCACCGCAATTGCACTGTAATTTTGTAAGCCTAAACCATTGAAACTATACAAAATCAAGATAACAATAGTTTTTCTTAACCGGAACCAATTGAATCACACACGCATCAATTGTACCGAAATTTTATAAGCCTAAACTATTGATACCACACAATAAAGCATGATAACAATAGTTTTTCTTAACAGGAACCAATTGAAACACACATCCACGCACACATCATGGAATAAATATCAATTGAACCTAAATTTTGTTAAGCAAAAGCAACAAATATATATAATATAAACTCAGGCTTTTCTTAAACAGGAAACCAATTAACTAACAAGATTGTTACCTCAAATTTCGCATCCACTTCTCCAATATGATAGCATCTTGGTCCAGGGAAAATTGATATCGAAATATCACCACGTTGTCATCCTTATGCATAAACAAAATAATAACAACACACCTCAACCTTTACCACAGAAAGGTTGAAAACAGGTTTTAACAATTGCAAGCAAAAGTTAAAAACCGTCGAAACACATATGCTTTTATGCTAAACCAAAAACCGATTCAACATATTGTGACTTTTTCACATACTGTTTCTATTAGAACCCCTCATAATCCTTTGATAAAGCCTACCTATTAGGGATAGAACTTAATCTCGCTAAATCAAAAAGTCATCCAAACCATGAGGGTTCACAATATATGAGATCGAATATTAAGGTAGTAAAACCGAAACCAAACATCCCATAAACATACATAGCAATAAGATAAAAGCAATTAAGCACAAGCTATGTAAACCAAAAACTATCACAAGAAAAATTAGTAATCAAATAATTTTATTCATAATAGTTTTATTCATAATAGACCAATACAATCAACGAAAAAATAAAAAATTCATGTCTATTATACTAGATTAAGTAATACAACACATCACTTAATCTTCAGTGGTGCTCTTGTTGTTCACCGAGGTCTCTTCAGTGTTCAAACTCTTAAAGTATGTCTCAAGGGACTTGTCCGCAACCACTTCTTGTTTTTCAAGTCTTTCAACTTGAATCTTCATATCAGCTATATTATCTTTTGTTTCATCAATCTTATCCTTGAGCCAATCTTGATTTCGAACTGTTGTAATGAGATTGGTTCTCAATTCCTCAAAACCTTGGATATAGTCAATCATACTATCAGAACGAATCCACCTGGTTTTGGTTGGATCTTGAAGGTTGTAAGCCAACATACATGACTCATCTTGTGATCCAACAGAACTATCAGAGTCATATTCAGACATAATGCCTTTCTTCTTTCTCTCTGTATTGATTCCTTGACAATCCTCAACCTTTTGAGCTTCCTCCTTATTAGTCTTTGAGACACTGCGAGTTACTAGAGGCATGATCGGTTATAATCGAATATAAAGGATTCCTCAGGGTTTCGAATACAGATAAGGAAAAGTTTCTCCTATTAAAAGAGACAACTTTCGGACCAAAAGACCTCTGTAAAATCCGAAAATATAAGACAATATATTACCTTTCCTTAGTCCGAGATTTCTAAGTTGGAAGGTTTATTAAACACATCCGAAAATTACAAATATCACCTATTTTGGAAAATCATGTTAAACATGAACATTTTCAACTACCATGGATTCGCAGCAACCCATATACTTTCATAGAAAATTTTCTGATAATCAACTACACAACCAATTGTGCTCCTGTTTTATTGTGCCTTTCCCATCAAAGATTATGAGAACGAAAAGATGAGAAAGCACAACATATGATACAACTAAGTTGTATCGGAGTAAGCTATTTCCAGCTTACAGTGAATATCAGAAACATAGTTCATGTTTCTTTTAGGAAATTTCTGCCCAAGATATTTTCTCCCAAGACAATGATCTTTTCTAACTCTAGAGATATGATCATGCGGAGAAAAAGTACTAATGTGAGAATTCTCGGAGATAGCTAGATCTCTCTTAATTCTTTTAATGATATTTTCATAAGATTTTCTCATTCTAAGGACTTCCTTATTATTCACATTAGTGTGATAATATGAAACAACTATCGGAAATTCTTGATTGTTTCTTTTGGCAGAGATTCGCTCTTTCCCTTCCTTCTGAATTCATTCCTCATCAAAACCAGAATTGTTTCGATATGGGTGCGGAGGAACCTTTTTTCAGAAGTGATTATCAACTCTTTCCTCTGACTCCTTTGAGTTGATCTTATTGGGATGTAGTATAATCTGTCTTTCTACTGAGGAATAATCTTTCAGTTTTTTAAGACAAGAAACTTCTTTCAAAAATTTTACCACCGTACGTTGAAGAAGTATAAGTTTCCTGTCAAGTGACTGAAAGTTGTATTCCTTAGAGTCAACACGGAATCAGTTCAAAGTTTCCTTTGGACATGATTTCGTTTGATCATCAGTAGATCTAGAAGCTGTTTCAGATGTGATTAACCCAGTTTTGTCACAATCTGTAAAAGCCGAGCAAGGACTTTTAGTTTCCTCATCAGAAGAAATCACAACAGCATCATTAGTCAGAATCATAGGATGTGTCTCTTTATCTGTAAGAGATTTACCAAGAGCTTCTAGTTTGACAGCTAGATCCATTTTCTCTTTGGCTAGACAGTTCAGTTGAATGTCTTTTTCTCTGATCTCCTTCTTAAGAAGATTCAACTCTGTCTTTAAAATAAACACTTTAGAAGACAAAGATTGTATTGTCTTTAGGAGTTTTACCAACTCTTTATCAGCATCTTCTTTTTTCTCATAAAAAGACATAGATGTTTTCGTTACTCCTGGATCATGTGTCAGCAAAGTATTAACATCTTCAACTTTTGAGCATTCAAACTCTTGCATAACGTTAACTGAATCGGACATAGATTCAATTCTTATAGGTTGCATCGCACCAAACATAGATTGTTAGTTCTTTTCGTGTTTGCCTACTCTGATACCAATTGAAAGGCGAGGGTACCCAAATATACCTCAAGCTAAAACTTTTCCTACCTATAAGTCCTTTCTCTGAAAGTGATTGTCTATGGAATGAGTCGAGACAATACAACTAATCGGTTCACACTTCGTGTGATCGTCTATGGATACGAGATCGAGACAATACAACAACGAAGTATGTTTACTTGATATAAAGGTTCGTACTTAACCAAACACAATAGGATTTCTTATCAAGTAAATATGAACTAACGTTTGTGTAATTTACTTTAATTATAATAAAACAATTATAATGCGGAAAATAAAAGTAAATGACACAGCAAGATTTTGTTAACGAGGAAACCGCAAATGCAGAAATACCCTGGGACCTAGTCCAGAATTGAATACTCTCGAGATTAAGCCGCTACACAAAATTACACTTAACTTCGTATAGTTGAGACCAAGTAACTAACCCTATAGTTCACCTAGTTCCATCTGTATTCCCACGCCTCCGACTTATGAATAAGTCACGTATTTGGAACAATCCATTTGGTTCCTATTCCAAATAGTAAAGGAACAAGAAATCTGTTTGGTATCAACTCTATTCAACCAAGTGATATGAGTCGTACAAAGGCTCTTCCGTTTATCTCAACATAAACTCCTTCGTTGAGTCTAGAT
The DNA here is from genome assembly GCF_003573695.1 of Papaver somniferum. Taxonomy (NCBI): domain Eukaryota; kingdom Viridiplantae; phylum Streptophyta; class Magnoliopsida; order Ranunculales; family Papaveraceae; genus Papaver; species Papaver somniferum. The sequence goes on from NC_039365.1 coordinate 171,980,187, forward strand.
CTATCTTATGCTCAATCACCCAAAGGTAATCGATCAAGATTAAGCCAATAACACCTTTAATCCGAAGAACCGTGTTGATGCCGATCCACTCAATTAATCAATCCAATCTACCACAAGGATAAAACGATTATTAATTGGATCCTCTTTTACCCAAACAAGTATTGTGCACATCAAAGATTATAAAACCCAAGTCAAATCTTCAATATCTTTTTTGTCTTCAAATCTTCTTAAATCTTCAATAAACACCTGCACACAATCACTTGAATCTCTTGTGATAAATCACGCACATAACGGAGTCTGTTGAAAATGGATCATCACAAGATCGTCTTTAGATTTAACAACAGTTTAAAGATCCCTGTCGAAACTCTGAACTAGTTTGAGTGAATCTTACATAAGAAGAGAAGATTCTCAAGAATAAACAAACTAGGTGCAATCAGATTTCAACCACCATTAGTCAATCAAATCAATCGAAAACAAAGATAAACCGTAATTTTCTAGTTTCCCACCAACGGGTCGCGCTAGAGCTTCTCAATCCCAAAGAAGACTTTAAAACGAGCGGTCGTAAGATATTTCACCTAATTAGATTACTCTCCTCTCCGATAGGCGGCTACACCAGTAACAAAGACAAAAGAGGAAGTCTGTTGTTATGAAGGATTAGTTTGCTAGAAAGGAAAATTTCGTGTACTTATAAACAAGGAAGTTTGGACACCAAGGAATTTCCAAAACCGAAAATATTCTCAAGATATTCATAAATGCACAAATTCGGTTTTCATAATTCCTGGAAATGCTCTATCCAAAAATAACAATCGAAATCTCTCGCAAAATCTAATTAGTAAATGCACATTACTAATTCTGTAATTTCCCTACAAAGATAAATTAATAACCTTAATTAAAAGATTCTTAACTTACTTATGTTTCGATCATGGGATTCTCTTCTCTTAGACGATAAGGAATATCTTTGAACAATTATAGAAATAAACATTCACATCATGTGTTCAAAGTTTGTCGACATCTTTACTTTGTAAGTTCTCTTTCACACTTACAACCTTGAAACCGATTTTCCACACTTCCAAACAAGTTTAGAATTGGTTCATCTGACTTTCAAGAACTATGTGATTGATCAAACCAACATTCAATCACAATCATGGGTTTACGGTTCTACCAAAACAAGTTTCGGTTCTACCTCCATGTGAGTACTACGCATAGTCACACTAGCTTCCCAAAGATTCGGTTGACTAGGTAGTAGGATCGGTTCCCCATATATATATGGTATCTAACTTATATGTGTTGCACATGTCCATAGGATCGGTTCCCCTTTCTTATATAAACCTTGTTGCACCCCATACAAGGATCGATTCCCCTTGATGTACTGCACCCCTTACAAGGATCGGTTCCCTTTCCCTTACTAGGATCAGTTCCCTTTCCCTTACAAGGATCGGTTCCCTTTCCCTTACTAGGATCGGTTCCCTTTCCCCAAGGCAGACATAATCCTATCATACCACAGGTGATTACTTAAGATTGGTTTTACTAATAAAAGTTATACCAATACAAAAGTCAGGACTTTGTAAATAGTTCTACCAAGAACACAACAATTTGTGAGCGGTTATACTCTATCACACATATTGGTTGTTCATAAGATATGCAATTAATAACAAGACCAATAACTCCCGACAATTTCCTTTTCAGTTCACAAACAAGTTTATGAACTTACTTTCTTAGAACACATGTAAACATTGTTCCCTAGGATGAAATCCTCACCTCATACCCATACATAATCACAATAGCATTCAAATGATTATGGCGATGCCTTATCTACAAATTTTAATGGTTAAGCAATAAACCTCGTATTGTATTCCTTAATACTATGTCTATCTAGAGTTCATATATGCTTCGCAGTTATGTTTTCAATATGCACGACTTGAAATATATGTTAGGTAATGAAACAGTTCAAGTCAAATATCACTAACCTCAAGTGGAAGGATGATTGTTGTCGTTGTAGCTCCTTGCTTCTTCACATCTTCAAGAATTCGCAATACTTGTAATGTCTCATATCCTAATGCTTTCAAGCTAACCTATACGAAGTTTAACTCTTGTACATAATCAAGCGACTCTTAACATGAGTTTTGATTTACTAAAATATGACAACCAAACTTGACATACCAACGCTCGAGCAATGCTCTAACATGATGCGTTATTGAATTATTTACATGCATCCATTCTGCCGAGCCGCTGCTTTATTAATTGGTTAGGTATCTCTATCTACTGGAATGCTTCCCCATGGTCCTACACTTATGGACGCTGATAGGGGAGTCCCGAGAGATCGTATATAATTACTTTCCCCTATATAGTTTTTGCAAAAGATTCGTTTGATTGATATGGCGAGGTCTGTTACTCCTCGACCAGAGATAGAAACATGTCAAGCAGATGCGCCATCTTCTTCTTCTTATGGTATTCTTCATGCAGGTGCAGAACTGCATTTCTTCATGGATAGTATGGATTGAGGTATTTTGCATTCCAGGGGTGCCTGAGAACCTCTCCTTTCAGGTTACGCAGATAGTAAGATCCGTTCCCTGCGATGTCGTGTATTATAAATGGCCCTCCCCATGTTGGTGCTAATTTACCCCACTTTTTGTCTCGTTGATATTGCGGTATAGTTTTTAGCACATACTGTCCTTCTACAAAATTTCTAAGTTTAAATTTCTTGTTATATTCTCTTGCCAATCTTCGTTGGTAGTTCTCCATTCTTTGTAACACTGTCTCCCTTCGTTCTTCTAGGTCATCGATCCTTTCCAACATCATGTCTGATGTTAGGTTCTTCTCCCAAGCTTCGGTCTTCGTGGTTGGCATGATGATTTCTGTCGGAATGACATCTTCAGCTCCATAAGTGAGGAGGAATGGAGATTCACCGGTGGCAGAACTTCGCATGGTTCGGTAAGCCCATAACACATTATGTATCTGTTCACACCATCGACCCTTGGCCAGGGGCTATCTACGGAATTTAGTTTTGTTACCGGGGCGTGGATTCTTTTTGAAAAACGATGACATTCTTTGCATCTTCTAGACATCCAGGCTGTGTCTCGTATCATCTGTGGCCAGTAATACCCTTGCATCTTAGCTTTGTCGTCTAGTGACATCATTCCACTGTGGTTTCCTGCGTCCCATAGTGGATGTCCTTCAGGATACGGTGGCCTTCTTCTCTGGATAAACAGCACAATAATGGACCGAGGAAAGACTTCTTATAAAGAATTCCGTCATGAAGATCGTATCTTCCTACCTTTGATTGTATCTTTTGATCTTGCTTCAGGTCTACAGGCAGCGTTCCTTCTTCAAGGAACAGGTGGATTTCGGTTCTCCAGTCATCTTCGTTGCTAAAGTATTCGCCTTCATTTTCTCTTGATAAGATATCGTCTTTGACGAAATCATCATGGATATCTTCCCTTACGTCGTCATCGACGATATCCTCCCCTACATCGTCTTCACGATGGGTAGCGAAGGATTGTTGTGGAGTGATCGAAGTCTCATATACTCTTGTTATCTTGATAGCCTCGACGTTTTCATCCCTTAGCATAGATGATATGTATGCTAAGGCATCGGCATGACTAATATCTCTTCTACATAGATGTCGGAACTTAATGCTGGGTATCTGTGATGCTAGGGTATGGACCAGAGTCATGTATGCTGAGAGGGTCTCATCATAAACATTGTATTCCATCTCCACTTGTCGAATGACTAGTTGAGAATCACTTGTCAGGCGTACGTCCGCTATTCCCATTTATATTATCAACCGAAGGGCATGTACCACGGCTTCATATTCTACGATGTTGTTGGTATGCCCCTTGAATTCCAATCTTAATGCATGCACGATCCTATCTCTAGTTGGGGTGGTAATCACGATGCCTATGCCCGCTCTTTCTCCGTTCCTTGATCCATCAACGAAGATCTCCCATCGTCTTTGACTTGAGGGTTCGAGTACATCAACCGGATCTTTATCTTCCTCTTTTACTTCTGGGATGTCCTTCACCTCTTCGTCATTGTCCAGAGGTAAGTCTGCTAGAAAATCCTCCAAGAATTGTGACTTTTGTGCAGTTTGAATCTCGTGGATGATATTGAATTGATCAAGCTGAGTATTCCATTTTGCTATTCTCCCCACTTTCCCGGCGTTTTTGAGGACAGCTTCCAGTGGTGCCTTGCATGGGGCACGAACGTAATGGGTTAAGAAGTAGGTTCTCAGCTTTTGGGTTTCCCATACTAATGCTAGTATGAGTTGTTCGATCTTCGTGTAGTTTCTTTCTGCCGGGTTGAGAGTCTTGCTGACATAGTAAATTGATTGTTCGACCTTTGTGTTGGTTTTGACTAATACTGCACTGACTGCGTCTTCGGTCGCTGTGATGTAAAGGGCCAGTACTTCACCAGGATCGGGCTCCTAGAGGATCGGGATCGTGACCAAGTATTCCTTTATCTTCTGGAAGGCTTCTTCACATTCATCGGTCCATGCAAACTTACTTCCTTTCTAGAGGATGTTGAAAAAGTGTTTGCATTTGTCCGACGATCTGGCGATGAATCTTCCCAGTGCTGCTAGTGATCCGTTGAGCTTTTGGGCCTCTTTCAAGTTCTTCGGGGATGAAATTTCTACAATGGCCTGGATCTTAGCAGGATCGACTTCGATGCCCCTCTTCGTCACTAGATATCCAAGGAACTTACCCGACGTAACGCCGAACGTGCATTTTTCTGGATTCACCTTCATGTTGTACTTCCTCATGGCATCGAAGGTATCTCTCAAATTTATATGGGGTTCTTTGCGCAGATTATTCTTGACAAGCATATCATCAACATAAACTTCTAAATTGTTTCCAATCCACGGCTTGAAGATAGCATCAACCATTTTCTGATTATGTTTTTGATGATGTTGTAGTAATGAGGTTCAAACTCTCGGACTTGTGAAGATTAAATTTGAAGATTTAATAAAATTATATACAAAAATATTAACAAAGTGGGCGAGAGGTAACCAAGACACTAGAATCCACTATTACACATGAATGATGTCAAATATTTCATAACTCTAATTATCCTTTTAATCCTTTATTTCTTAATCCACAAATAATCAAACATATTCTCAAAAATTAATTGTATCCCTTAAGCATAGATTATCTAACCAAAGCATAACCTATCTAATTGAATCACAACTAATGAAAAAAATTATGTAAACATTTAAGAACTCTGCAAAAGCAGTGATTGAGTGAATTATAATTAAATATTAGAGAAAATGAAATAGTTACCCATTGTTCATGTGGGAATAGCTTCATCCATTGCCTTGGTTACGAGAGAATTAGCCGCTCATCATGTTGGAAAACCTCTCAAAGAATTTCATTGATGCTCAAAAATGGTTTACAAATGATGAGAATATGAGAAATACAATAAAACCGGGTTTGTAACAATTATATTTGTTACAAACCAGAGAACTACGACCCTTAGTGACAAAATAAGACTGATGCAGCTGTGTCGCAAACGTTGTAGCAAATAAGTCTGCCTGATGTACGACCCACAGGTGTGAGTCGTTATTACTGTAGAAAAACGACTGCTGGTGCAGGTCCGTTCTTCGTGTTCTTCATGTTCATCATCAGCAGCAGCAGCAGAAACCGAGTTTGGGAAAACTCGAATTTCTTCTTCTCTGACTCTCCTCAGCCCCTCAGACTCTCGACCCCCTCTTTATGTGGTGCTAGCAGTCTATATATACCCATTCTGACCGAGAATATGTTCTCATAACTCCAAATAATTCCCGACAGTTAATAAAAAATATTCACATGCAAGATACGGAGATTTCTTCCCTGTTTTGAATCTTCACGCGTCTTTGCACATCTGACACACTCCGATTAGTCTGAAACACGTCCCAGAAGTAGTTAAACACACATCCATCTTACGCCATGCACAGAAAACACGTACAATCCCGTGAAAAACTCTTCTCAACTACGCACTCCCTTGTTTTCTTCTCACCGAGAATCTAGACAAATATAGCTGACGAAATCGACCATACCACGCCTGTTACCACCATTCAAGTCATCCCAACAATTCCCAGTCGTTGAGTCTCCTTCATTCTCGTCCAAACTGCCAAACCTAATTCTGGTTCTTTGAAATCAGATTTTCCCGCCAAAAACAGATTTGAAAGGTAGAAGATGGTGTCCCCCTAACCAAATTGGGGGTGCGAATAGCAGGTGCCCAACTGAGGTTCCCCTTATCCAAATTGAGGGTGCCTTTAGTACTTTTTTTCGGGAGTCCAAATAGCACTTTTTGAGCAACTTTTTCCACACAAGTGTATTTCTCCAAAAACACCTACAAACACACAAAGCATCAAAATTAGTACAAAAATCGAGCACTAACAATAGAGACATTGAGTATAATTTAGACACAAAAATGTGTCTATCAAATACCCCCAAACTTGTTGTTTGCTAGTCCTCGAGCAAAACTAATAAAAAAATAAAACCGAGTTAATCTCGGGAGGGTTTACCAGAGGTGTGCCCACAAAAACATTACTTCTAATTGGTCAGAAGTATCCAAAGAGCTATAAGGACATACATATTCTCAACCTATCTCCAAGTAACTATAATGCCATAGAAATCAAAGGTGTCAGCTCTAAAGCTGACTGAAGAAAAGGGAGACACATCCGCAACACTGCTAGATAAAGAGATATCCGCTACACAGCTAGATAAACATTATAAGATGCGTCCGCTGCTTTACAGCTGGATAAGATTAGGAGAGAGATAAAGATGAGAGGGACATCTGCTACACAGCTGGACTAATTACGTGTGATGAGTTAAACCAGTGCTAGAAAGATCTTGTGCCAGATTGAAAGCGGACTAACAAACCAACCAAATGTATCTTTCTTCGACTCTCTCATAGTGCTCAGTAGAAACAACGTCTTCTTCGGTCTTCAACTGTTAATGATAAACTATCGAACCTCATAGAACCTTGACAATTAACTCTTCACTTCGATTTCTTGCTTGACTTATAAATTTCTACTTCCCTTTGGCCTTATTGAACAAAACGTAACGATGATTTTTTTTCATTTTTCATTTTTTTTTTCCTTTGTGTTCTTTTTTTTTTTATTTTTTTTTTTTGAAACTAAAATTACAAGACAACAATTTACATGGCCATGAGAGAAGGACTTTCAAAACTTGGATCTTCGCAACTTGTGATGTCTTGGTATCATGGATTCTAACAACTTATATCATTTGCTCTTATAACTTCAACTTTGATTTTTGAATCATTCTTTTCTATTGTTGCTTCTAAACCTAAAACGTCTTCAACTTTCTTCATAGATTTTGATGTCGCTCCGCTTGTTGATGATGATAAGTTTCTACTGAGAGAGAGAGTCGCAATCCAGTAACTAAGACTACATTGTGCGGTTTCTTTGTCTTTCTGGCATTTTCTGACCTACTCGCCTTTCCATCATGTATGGTAAGGTCCATCACGGTTACCCTCTAAAAGGAACAAGTTCTCTCCTGAATTTCAAGGATCTCAATGTCTTTTTCTCTAATGTCTCAGAAGGTTGTTATCCCTAGCATTCCAATTTCTATCTTTTCGGTGATAAACAGTATGTAAACTTAGCTAACCGGATACCATGTGACGCTAGAAGTTTCAAAAGTGCAACTAAAAAGTTCTTCCCCACCCCCAAACTTAAATCTAACATTGTCCTTGATGTTCTAAAGATAAAATTAAAAGCATGAACAAGGAGAAACTGGTACTACTTGAAGAAAAAGAGTTAAGGAAAGATATTACCATGTTGCATGAGCATGGGTTACCTCCCAAGAAGTGCTAAATTTAAAGTCTTCAGCCAGACTTAGGAAAGGATTAGTCAACTTGAACCGTATAACAGTAGCCGGAATAACTGCGGGTCTTCAAAAACCAAATAGAGCTGACCAAAAGAAACTGCAGTAAACCAAGAAAATGAACAAGACTAGAATACCCTTACCTAGTTTCCTGATTAAGACAACTACATCTAATTGTGGTTCAGGTTCAGGTTCTATAAAAGGGTCTAAATATATTTCTTTAGGCTGCAACTCCTCAAAAGTGAGATCCTAATTATTAGGTCCTAGAGTCTGTAAAAACTCAAATAAAAATTTAGAAGCACATAATAAAAACCGAAATAATTGAGGATCCTCTAAGTCAATCAGGTTTGACTTACAAAATTGACCACAGTGAGGGTAGTAGTCATTCTTAAGAAAATGTGTTGATTCTAATTTCCTAAAGCATTTAGGTTTATTCTCACAACTAAATATTCGACACATTTGAAAATCAAAAGTTCCCACAATTGGAAGAAAATTTTTTGGTGGGAAAACAAAGTCAATCTTGGTATCATAGCCTGGGTTAACCACATCAACCAGAGGATGGGTTTCTAACAACTGAGCTTCTTTATTGACATCATTAGGTTCGGGAAAACGTGTATGAAGATAATCTTGTAAGATGGTTGAGGCACAAATGTAAAGTCCTACAGGAGGGTACTTTCTAAGAGTTAAAGCACACGGAGAATGATAATCACCCCCAAACTTAGAGTTTTCAGTGTCTCTAGAAAGACTAGTCACAACTTCCCTAATTTTTAGGTCATCAGATTCCTGAAAATGGTCAATTGCTTCTTCTAAGTCTGGTTCATCCTCACTCATCTCTACGAGTTTATCATCTTCTAAGACTAGTGTTTCTAAATCGCTAGATTCTAAAAAAGTATTCTCAGGGTAAACTCTTTCCTCTAAATCATTATCGGCTTTGTAAACAGGAAATACTACATCGTCCAAACGGGGGTATCTCTAGTCAAATCCTCATCCTTTTGAATAGGTGAATAATTATTAAATTTATTTGGATTTGAACTAGAAATAATATTATCATTAAAGAGCTCACTGGGAGTAACAGATTCCTCATCACTATGCCTATATATTCAGATTCTTTATCAATACTATCCTCATCACAGTCCTTATTATAATAACATGAAAAAGGTCGAACCTCATCAAAACAAGTAGTGTTACCAATTCTACCCTCGTCATCTTGATTATGTGAATAAAAACTATCCTTATTTTCGAGGGTGGTATTGGGAAAACTACACTGGAAATTAAGACTATCCTGAGAAAGTTTTTCCACAATCCTATTTGTACTCTCAGTAAATTGCTTGAGGGTCTCTTATAGAGATATCTTAGTTGACCGCTCTACGGACTCTTCTGGGAGAAGAATATTATAAGTATCTTTCATAAATAACTTCCGTGTTGACTCATTGAAACTCTTGAGAGACTCTTCTAGAGAAATAGAAGGATTGTTTTGCTCGTATGACCTGTGGGTATATAGATAGTAATTGGGCTCACAATGGTATGGACCATAACCTTCAAAAGTTTCGCGTTCCCAATCACTATTCACACTATGGTCATAAAAAGGATAATTTCCAAGCTGCTCAGTCGGATACTCATTGTATTGGCTATTATAATACCAGTTCGACATCCTAACCGCAATGGAATTCTACACAATCACAAACAAGGCTGACTCAACCAAATCAAACCTATAAAATCTAGCAAACAACAAGCATGATGGCTCCACTTAGATTGTTTCCATCTTCTAATCTTTCGAAAAGGAATTCGTTACAATCTGAGCAAACCTATTTGGAATCAATCCGAGTTTAAGTAAGTTGAATTGAGACGAGGGAAGCTGCGAGGAGCTTTGATACCAAAGGTCTCACCGGTATTATAAGGCGGCGTAGTCACGCATTCAACTCACAGAAACCATCATGAACTTCAAAGTATGCTCAAAAGAGTAACCAATATTTTTCGAACGACTTTCCTATTAAGCTCGTTACCCTATAGGTCTCGTTCTAGTCAAAATTTTAAGCTTAGGTTCGCGTTTGGTTTCGTTTTCCTAAGGCGGGCAAGAAGGAAACAGTGATGAAATCCGAGTCCTTATCTTAATTTGGCCAAGCCTTTCCCTTTACTAGGAAATTAAAACAACCGTATTCAAATCCTCAGCATATATTCACCTTAAGGCATACAATAAACCCGCTGATAGGGGATTCACGGGTGTTTCGAAATCTTACCTCCCGTACCAGACGGGCGAAGAACCGCTGAAGTCGACTCGATCCACGACTCCTATGTCATGTGCGAACCCGAGGGGCCGAGACGATATTGTAATCGTCGTCCTTCCCTGCAAACAATTTTATATTTAATGTACCCTTCCTTAGGGTTTAAAAAAAAATAATTGTCCAAGTCCAAAGTCCAAATAAAGTGCAAAAGAAAAGAAATAAAAAAAAATAATTACAAAAAATGGAAGGTCTCTAAGAAAAAAAATTAAATTCTCTTCTTTTTTTTTTTAATTTTTCTTTCGCTTTTATTTTTGCTTTGTCTTTTTCCTTCTCTTTTGGCTTTAAGCTTTGATTCCAAGTCTTTAGTATCCAACTTCAAACCTGTAATACAAACACACACCCAAAGAAACGTAAAAAGAACAAATGAAATAAAAAAAAAACCTAAAAATTCTACCTAAGCATAAATCCGCGTCAACGACGCCAAAATGATTATGTTTTTGATGATGTTGTAGTAATGAGGTTCAAACTCTCGGACTTGTGAAGATTAAATTTAAAGATTTAATAAAATTATATACAAAAATATTAACAAAGTGGGCGAGAGGTAACCAAGACACTAGAATCCACTATTACACATGAATGATGTCAAATATTTCATAACTCTAATTATCCTTTTAATCCTTTATTTCTTAATCCACAAATAATCAAACATATTCTCATAAATTAATTGTATCCCTTAAGCATAGATTATCTAACCAAAGCATAACCTATCTAATTGAATCACAACTAATGAAGAAAATTATGTAAACTTTTAAGAACTCTGCAAAAGTAGTGATTGAGTGAATTGTAATTAAATATTAGAGAAAATGAAATAGTTACCCATTGTTCATGTGTGAATAGCTTCATCCATTGCCTTGGTTACGAGAGAATTAGCCGCGCATCATGTTGGAAAACCTCTCAAAGAATTTCATTGATGCTCAAAAATGGTTTACAAATGATGAGAATATGAGAAATACAATAAAACCGGTTTTGTAACAATTATATATGTTACAAACCAGAGAACTACGACCCTCAGTGACAAAATAAGACTGCTGCAGCTGTGTCGCAAAAACTGTAGCAAATAAGTCTTCCTGATGTACGAAACACAGGTGTGAGTCGTTATTACTGTAGAAAAACGACTGCTGGTGCAGGTCCGTTCTTCGTGTTCTTCATGTTCATCAACAGCAGCAGCAGCAGAAACCGAGTTTTGGAAAACTCGAATTTCTTCTTCTCTGGCTCTCCTCAGCCCCCCAGACTCTCGACCCCCTCTCTATGTGGTGCTAGCAGCCTATATATACCCATTCTGACCGAGAATATGATCTCATAACTCCAAATAATTCTCGACAGTTAATAAAAAATATTCCCATGCAAGATACGGAGATTTCTTCCCTGTTTTGCATCTTCACGCGTCTTTGCACATCTGACACACTCCCAGAAGTAGTTAAACACACATCCATCTTACGCCATGCACAGAAAACACGTACAATCCCGTGAAAAACTCTTCTCAACTACGCACTCCCCTGTTTTCTTCTCACCGAGAATCTAGCCAAATATAGCTGACTAAATCGACCATACCACGCCTGTTACCACCATTCAAGTCATTCCAACAATTCCCAGTCGTTGAGTCTCCTTCATTCTCGTCCAAACTGCCAAACCTAATTTTGGTTCTTTGAAATTAGATTTTCCCGCCAAAAACAGATTTGAAAGGTAGAAGATGGTGTCCCCGTAACCAAACTGGGGGTGCAAATAGCATGTGCCCAACTGAGGTTCCCCTTATCCAAATTGAGGGTGCCGTTAGTACTTTTCTCCGGGAGTCCAAATAGCACTTTTTGAGCAACTTTTTCCACACAAGTGTATTTCTCCAAAAACACCTACAAACACACAAAGCATCAAAATTAGTACAAAAATCGAGCACTAACAATAGACATTGAGTATAATTTAGACACAAAAATGTGTCTATCATCTTCTGGTATGTTTCCCCTGCGTTCCTCAGCCCGAAGGGCATTCGTGTGTAACAATAGAGGTCGTGCGGGGTGTAGAACGCCGTATGTTGTTGATCTTCTTCTGCCAGGTCTACCTGATTGTAACCAGAATATCCATCGATAAATGACAGTTCTTCGTATCCTTCAACAACTTCTACCAATTGGTCAATGCTCGGGAGTGGGTAACTATCTTTTGGACATGATTTATTGAGGTTGGTGAAGTCGATGCATATCCTTACTCCTCCATTCTTCTTTGGTACGATAACCATGTTCAAAATCCAGGTTGGGTACTTCACTTCCTTAATGAATCCTGCCTCTAACAACTTGTGGAGCTCTTTATCGATCGCATGATGGTACTCTGGTGCGATTTTTCGTACCTTCTGTCTAAAAGGGTTCGTGCCTGGCTTTATCCGCAACTCGTGTTGGATCATCTTCGGATTGATACCTGGAATGTCTCCTAGTTTCCATGCAAATATGTCCGCATACTCCGTAAGTAGCTTGATCAGGGATGCCTCTCGTTCCTTGTACATTAGAGTGCCTATATTGATCATCTTCGGGTTTTCTTTGGTCCCTATATTGATCTCCTTCGTGGGTTCTACAACTGTGAATGTCGGCTTCTCTTCCCCTAGGAGAGGGACGTTCTTTAATTGCTATTTGCCAGGATCTTCAACCCCCTTAGCCATTGAAGTAGAAGCTTCGGCAGTTAAGACGACATTCTCCTTTTTCAAGCTCTTTCCCGAAATTTCTTCGAGATATAGGTCGATTGCCTTGTCCTTAGCTGCTTCCTTGTTCTTGTTCCTGCGGGACTTCCGCTGCTCATCTTGTTCATTGTTGAGTTGGTTTTGCATAGCTTGGCATTCTCGGGTGGTGACCTGATCTCTCTTAATTTCCATTACCCCTTCGGGCGTTGGGAATCTAAGGTATTGGTGATATGTTGCTGCTAATCCTTTGAGTTTGTGTACCCATATCCGACCGATAATGGCGTTGTAGGGAGATGGATCATCGACCACACTAAACCAGATTTCGATCTTCATTGGTCCTGCCTTTACTTCTAACACGATGTCTCCTAGGGGCTTCGTTGGGGCGTCATTGAATCAATAGATGGTATAATAAGAAAACATCAGTCGCTCAAATCAACAGTGCCTCATCTCTCCGTGCTCACGGGATGACGCTCTATTACATTTCCAGGATCTCCACCCGAACATTTGTTCGCATATGACGTCATTGGAGTAAATTGGAGATACTAAGAATGCCTTTGTATACTGAGTTCAACCACTGATCTCTCGTCGACTGAAGATCACCATCTAGAGCTTACTGTGGAACATGATTGTCCTTCACTAAGCAGGGGACTTAATGTTGATGGTGGATTATCAACACAGGTAAAAACCGTAAAATCATGATACTGCATGTTTCTGACACGGCTTCAGGAATCCATGTGACGATTCGTGTTTTACGAAGTATCATGCATATGTCGCTCGAAAGGCCTCTCCGGAGCGTTCGACACCGGGCATTTCATCATAGCCTCTATGTAGAGTAACATAATTGGGAGGTTCTCCGTAAGATTGAGAGCTTAATTCCTTCAGGATGTCGGTGAGACTCATTGTTCCCTGACTACATAGAGGAATTCGCCTCTACATAGAAGAACGATTGGGCGGTTCTCCATAAGATTGAGAGCAATAAAGCCTTCAGGAGGCCGGTGACACTCACTGTTCCCTGACAATGTAGAGTGTCCGTGTATAGACTTAGGCGGTCCTCCATACATGAAATGTTGAGAGGGCAAAACGTCTTTGGGACATTGGAAACACTCGCTGATTCACTGACTATACGTAAGAGATTAAATTCCACGTCATATTCACCACTGAATTCCTAGAAGATAATCTATCTTATCTTATTGCTCATATTCCATGGTCAAACTCACGACGGGTTCTATGAAGTGGTAATAGATAAATGTATTACTCTGATTTCATGATCGAATCCACGGCTGATCTCATGAAATGGTAATAGATATTACTCCTATTTCATGGTCGAATCCATGGCTGATCTCATGAAATGGTAATATCACCACCTATCTTATTACTCCGATTTCATGGTCAAATCTACGATTCCATGAGATGGTAATAAAATTATCATTTTATTATTCCGAATCCATGGTCAAATCTACAGATGATTCTATGGAGTGATAATAAATGACTACTCCCTTTATTTCTCAGTTTTATGAATCATTCTCCACTGAATTTCATAAATCAGTAATAAATACTCAACAACCGGGCATCTGGACCATCATTGAGTAAGCCCCAGTAAAATGGTGCAAGTGTACTCAACGATGATGCACGACCGAGCACCCGAATGCACGAACGAGCATTCCAAAATATGGACAAACGAGGAATCCTACACAAAACAGGAGAGATAAAATAATAAAGAGGCGCCCATGGGTCGGGCCATGCCCTAGCCGTGGCTGGTCCCATGCCTCTTCAATTATTTTCTTTATTTTATTATTTTCATGAACTCATGAAAACTCCTCCATTCTATCAACTTTTCTTGTTTGAGAAAAACTCACGGTTTTCCCATATTTCATGGTTTCATGAGAAATAATATTATAAAATAGGGAAAGGTGTCGTGGGACCGGGCAACTTGGTCGGTCGGCCATGCCCTAGCCGTGGCCGGTCCCACACCTTGCAATCCCTATTCTTTCATAATTATTATTTCCCTCATCTCATGAAACTCCTCCGTTTCAACAAAACTCATGGTTTCTCCATAGTTTCACGATTTCATGAAAATAAAATTATAAAATAGGGAAAGGTGTCGTGGGACCAGGAAACTTGGCCACCCGGCCATGTCCTAGCCGTGGCCGGTCCCACACCTTGCAATCCTTATTCTTTCATAAATATTATTTCCCTCATCTCGTGAAAACTCCTCTGTTTGAGCAAAGATCATGATTTTTTCATATTTTCTCAAATATTGCTCAAACCATGAAAAAGACAAAAGTCAACATGGTCACACGACCGACCGACTAGCACACATGCTCATTCGAGCAAAAAAACAAGAATTTCTGTCAAGATAAAGCTCTTTTGAAAACCCACAACATTGCTCAAACGCACATCAGAAAATACCGAAACTCTTAGGACTGAGACACGGACATCGTGGTGACACGAGCATGCCTCCTTGACCGACCAAGGCCGGCCCTAGGTCTTGCAAAGAGCCGGTCCCACACGTTTTCACAATTCTGACCTAGTTTGCTCAATTTCTCATATTGGGTCCAAACTCTTTTCAACCAACTTGGAGTTCGCTCAAACGACCATCAGCTGGGCCCACGACCACCAAGGTACGGTCTCATGCCCTCTTAGTCGGTCCCTCACTCTTTTATAGTTAGGTTTTACCACCTAATGCTCAGTCGAGCACTATTTCACTAAATGATGAAACCGGCATTTACTCATCATTCTTTCACCAACTGGCCGACCTGGTGCACGCTCACTCGAGAACTTGGGCGCCATATGGACTCTCTCATTCCATATGGTCGTCCCCTCCCTCACTCATGAATTACTTTCAACAATTCATCAATTGGTGAACAATTGATCAAAAATTAGGGTTTCGAACAAACGCTCCACAAAATCATCATTCTGAGCCAGTTCAAGCACTAATAAAATTTATGTTAATCCAGCAATCAACAACTGGATTAAATATGTAATATTTGGTAATCTACCAATATTTTAATTAATATTCTATTGGGTCATGACACGAATAAACAACTCGTCGAATTGAGCAATACTTGCTCAGTTGCTCAAATATTGACCCAATTATCAATATTCAGTAATTCGTTTAGTTCCTCGAATGTAATAATATTTGCTCAGACGAGCAATATCAACATAAGAACACGTACGTTCGATCCATGAATCACTGAGCAATTATTCATTCATGCTCAATTAAACAAAACCAAGACTCATTGTCTAAATCAGTCAACGTGACTAATTAAATACACGTATGTCATGTAGACTCCACGATTCGTGAGACATCAATCACGTCACAAATGGGGGATATCAATTAGGGTTTTGGTCTGGCAGCCTACGACACGTGGATTCATCCATGATGAGAATGTGAGTAAATCGTGCAATGGTTGAAGAAGTTAGCAAAGTAGTAGGTGGACGGTTAACCAAGTCTCCGCACGATCTAGAACTGGTTTCACCACGATCTTCCACTTTCCCACTCTTTCACTCAAGAAACCGTCACACTTACAGGGATCAGGGTGTTATAAATAAGTGTAAATCGAGGACAACGGGGGGGTCATCATTCGTCAACAACTCGATTAAAACTTATTCACAGAACTCAACTTCAGCAGTTCATCAATTTGCAGAAACCTTCAACACATACACAATCCTTGATCATCATTGATCCCATAAAATTCTCAGCTTCTCTCCTACAGATCAACCCATCTCCCTCTTTGTGACCGAATTGACTCTGCAACGGCCATTGAAATGGTTTAGGCTGGATTCCTACAGATTGATCTCTCGAATCTAAGCACTCCCTTTACAGTGCATCTGTTTGAGGTTCAGTAGTTTGCTCGGTCGAGGAGTCTCGTCCGCACGCTCGACTCTTCACTTTCCTAAAAAACCAGCAAACTGTTTTTTCCCATCTATAGATTAGTGACTGCATTAGCAGATTAATCTCTCGGTTGCAATCCCGATTCTCACAAAATGGTTGATCTTAGGTCAGGTTTAGTCACTAATCCTAATACAAACAATGCTAGCACTAGCAACAATAGTGGTTCTCCAGTAACCACTCCCATCCCCAATACCGGTGGTGTTGAAAATAATCCTCCTCAAACCAACATTGGAAGCAATCCTCTCTTTGGCAGGTCTCCTGAGGAAATCAATGCAAACCCACCTACCATAGACGATCTCATGAAGATTCAAGAAACTCTCGCCATGAGTCAAATGGATATGGTTGATACTCAGAAAGAGTTATGCACTCATCTCAAAATTCTTACAGACAAGATGTCAAAGAAAGCCCAAGACAAAGGAAAATCTCCAGAAGCATCTCCGTCTGCTGATCCCGAAGTTTCGCCCATTCACGTGGTAGATAATGATGATGTCCGCAAGGCTACAGACGATCCACCACCATCTGGTTTCATCACTCGTAAAGATATCGAACGTCTCTTGGAGAACCATGTAAAAGGAAAGACATCGTAGGTTCATCGCCACCAGCCTCCATATCATGCTGATGTACAAAGGATCCCTCTCCCAAAAGGATATACATCTCCAATATTCACACTATACAATGGGACAGGGAACGCTCGAGAAACATGTGTCTCGGTTCTTGGAGGCACTAGATGAGCACGAGCATAACCATATTGTGCGTCTGAAGGAATTATCAAAATCCCTGACAGGCCGAGCATAAACCTGGTACAACAACATTGCAACTCGAAGCATCGCCGGCTGGGGGGAAATGGTTAATGCCTTCTACAGAAAACACTTCTTCATCTCTGAGCAGATCACTTTATCTGACTTGGGAAGAATGGCCCAGAAGAGCGGTGAACATCCAAATGAATATGTCAAAAGGTTCAGAATCCAGGCTTTGGATTGTCATGACCCAAACATCACTGAACAACAACTGGTGGACTTGTGCATCAACGAGATGATCCCGGTCTACAGAGCTCTGTTGGAAAATCTCTGGTTCCAAACTTTATCTGAACTTCATGAGGCGGCCAAGAGATCAGCAACTACTGCTCCAGCCCTACTGGAAAGAAAAAAAGTCGTGAAAGTGGAGGAGCCACGAGACACCCACAGTACCAGACGCCTTATTAACAAACAATATAACGTTCAACCCTCTATGAACGTTGTTGAAGGGAGCAAGAGAAAAGATGAAATGCGACAACATAAGAATGCTTCTCCAACATATCATCCTACAAAGTCACCAAAGAAGGACAATCAGGTTACTCAAGCACCATCTCAGCGTCAGCAACAGGACGACCAGGAAGAACCGGATTTTCCTTTCCCTATCGAAGAGGTGATCGAGCTATTTGAAGTATGGGTCCAAGACGGTGTGATCAAACTACCTCATGTCAAGAAAGAGTCAACAGAGGAGCAAATGGAGAATCCGCGCTACTGCCACTTTCATAGGTATGTCAGCCATCCGACGAGTGATTGCAGAATCTTGAAGCGCATATTCAAGGAAAAGGCCGATTCACGGGAACTGGGGACTGAAGGGGTACACAAGAATCCTCTACCAATCATAACCTCTACACTCTCTAAACAACCAGTCAAATAAGTTGTTCAATCATTGATCGAACATGCCTACGAATTGCTATATCCATCGAAGGATCAAAGGATAGACATGTTCAAGGCTTTGAACCATGTAGTGTATGGGAAACAACTATCCATTCCAGAAATGCTCTCCGAATCTCCAGTCACTGACAAAGAGATGTACGACTGGGGACTGCGCAACATTGTGCATATCAAGGGAAATGAATTCAAGCGAGCGTTGGTCGATGTTGGCACCGCTGTCAACATCATCCCTTTGAAAACTCTCAGAGCTGTAGGCATCACTCAACAAGAAGCCACTCATGCTCCGGTTTTATTCAGAGACCATGAAGGTATCTCTAGGGATGCATACGTTTACATTGTTCTCAAGATAAAAGCTGATTCAACTTGGACGGAAACCAAATTTCACATAATCAGAGAAGATCCAGGGTATGTCATAATTCTTGGAAGAACATGGATTCATGATGAAAAGGTAACTCTGACACCTTCAATTGCACATTTCTCTGTGGAGGAAAGATCTTATTCAGAAGAAGAGGAGGATGATCCATCGTTCGAACATATGGAGAAAGTCGAAGCCTTGATGAAGCTCACACAAAAACCTGAGGAGAGCGCACACGATTTCTTCAAGAGGTTCCGCACTCAGGCAAGTCTTATTCCTCCTCATGTGCCTGTATTATCAACTTTCAAACATGTTACCCTGGTCCGGGGACACAATTATGATCATAACTTGGATGTCACCAAACGCTATGAATTGCTGGCTTCGCCTCAACAATATTACACCAAGTGGTTAGATGCAGAGCATCTACGGATCCAACATCTCACAAACACGATATTTGCTATAATAATGACCGAGTTTGACAACCAATATTCTGAGTACTCTTCCTTGAATGAGTGTCCACACGTGCCGCAGAGAGCTTCTCAGACCTGGAATCCTAATGTACGAGGAATCCCTGACCAGCAGAAGATATTCAAGGCACGAAGAACCCAACCCAAAAAATTTCATGAAGGATATTTAGTTCTAAAAGCAGTTAAACTCAAAGAGCGTTCAAGGAGGAAGCCTAACTGGGAAGGGCCTTTTATGTTCACCAAATTCGTGGTCGGTGGGTACTACAAGTTGATCGACATGGATGATAAATCCATTGTAGCAGTGATTCTTGAGAAATGGCTCAAAGATTTTGAAGCCTAAAACATGGACATTTGAGATATTGGAGTTCAAGACATGAACGTCCAAAATATCTGGATTTGGCATTTAGGATTTTCTTTCATTGTATTTTCAATCTCTCTAAAAAGTTTGCAATACTTGCATTCAGTATTTGAATTCAGCAATTTATCAAAGTTCTTTTACTTAAAAAAAAATCCCTATCAACTCCAAAAGAAAATCCTCAATCAGTCACCTATCCAAAAACCAAAACCAAAATAAAACCTCCATCTCCTGCTTCGTCACATCATCGCTTGTCAGAGGTACATTCTCCTTGATTGCTGATTTGATAGCTCCCATTCGTTCACGAATACATCCCACGTTGAATCCCAGATTCTCAGCATGATCCAAATTGTGCTCCCAATCAAAGAGTACACCTGGAGTTACGGTATTTTTGGCCCTGGTTCGCATGTCATCTATAACTCGCAAAAGAGCTCCTACCTGATTAATGGAGAAATAACTCTTTTTTGGATCTGTGGCGACGATAATGTGACCATACCTCTCCCATATTTCTGTATACATGGCCTCATATGCACTGGTAACGCTAAATCCACCGACAAATTCATGGTGTGGGTATGACTCACCAAATAGAGGAACAAGAACGACCCTTGCAGTAGGATACTTGTATAACACCATACGATTTTCAACAACTCCTACCGTTGCTGGAACGGTTTCTCCCATCTCTAGAGAGAACTCTTCTACGACTGGAGTATCCTCTTATATTTCCATTGAAGCAGCAGAGTCAATTTGGTCTATCACAGTTTCTTCCGCGACAGGCACGGTTTCTTCTACCTCTTATGTAGTGGAAATTGGAATCATCTCTTCCTCGACAACTTCAGTAGAAACATCCTCATTACTTTGAGGTGCAGATATGGTAGCATCATCATTTGGATTCACCGTATTGCTCGAATCGTCGTCATTGGCTCTATCATTCCCAACTTCAATAATTGGCACCTATAATGAAGATTACATGGGATTAGAGCAATCCAAGCAAGGAAACTAAAATAAATCATAAACCTAAGGTGTAAGTAATCTAACACCATCGAGGTTCATTATTATGCATTCACAACATGATCAAATAAAGTGGAAGTCATGAAAACACGTTTTACTGTGGAGCTCATCTGAAGAGTTTTTCACTTTCCTGTAAAAGACGGTGAACTGGGATCAATTGGTGACGAATCTAAGGTTGAGTTATATACCATTCTCTTTGTATGGATATCCTCTACAATATATAAAAATTTCATAGCATTTGGATAAACTAGCAAAAATATGTGGTCGAAACATCCAACCACATGCCAGCTGACAAATTTCTGAAGGTCTCCTGGAAGTTCACTGTTTCGTCGATTTCGAACTCTAAACGTGCTCAAAACCCAAAAAGATTATTTGATAAAGCTTGGAAATTTCCTGGTGATGAGAATTCATGGGTGGATCGTGAAAATCCGACATCGGATGAAGATTTTATGACGTTTTTGCTAAAATCTGAGTTATGAATTTTCTGATGACATATTTCGGCAAAAAATTTCATTTATTCATTTGGATTCTCATATATTCATAAAGAAGTCAGAAATATTATACTTCTATGAATAGAAAGAAGAGTGGATGCTTACTTGAGGAGTTTCTAAAGTGCTCGGAAGATTAGTTTGGTCGACATCAATGTTAGAAGCATTATTACTTTCTTCCAATCCTGATACCTGGAAACTCTCTTGCTCATTACCACTTGATGGAGAATGGACGATATGACCATGTTGATTCTCCACAACAATTTCCTCCTGGATACATCCATGATTGTTATTATTCTTACTCAAGAAATATCATGATCGAGTATGTGAAGAAATACTTACATCGATTTATTCATCACTGGATTCGTGAGCCGCTTTCCCAACAGCAGTAAATCGAAGATCGTCAATACTTGTCAGAGAAAAATTCTGTAACAAAGTAACAAACATTTGTTTCATGATCCTGGTTTCACGGATAAGAAGAAATCACGGGGAAGGAAGTTTCGACAGCTCACCAATGAAACGACTGAGGACTTTACAGCGTTGAACAACATTTTACAGTTTTTTTTTCCTGCCTTCTTCACCACCGACAATTGCTTCTGTTTCCAAGAAATTTGCATCTATTTGATGTCTCACAGCACGACCATCCTGTGAAAACTTCATGAAATAGTCTGAATGCAATTATCATAATTCTATGACGGTTATGAAAAACATACGTACTCGCGAACACCCTGAAGGTGTTTTTCTCTTATCACTGTCAGGGAGAGGCTTCAATCTCGGTCGAAGTGGTGATCATCTCAGCAGAAGGAGGATCTTTCAACGAAGTTTGGGTGTCCATCGCAAAATCATATCAACGTTCAAGCTGCTGAGACCAAAAGTTTATGTAACCTGGAGTTACATATGTCATTCGAGTAGAGCAAGGGAACCAGTAACTGCTTCCTTCTTCATTGGTACGATCTAAGAAAGTCCTAAGTTTCTCAACTAATGGTCTATTACTTCGGAAAGTTGGAACACACTGATCCATACCCATTTGCCGAGCTTCCCTATCAATGTTATACTCTTCTATCGAAAGGTCTCCATGAATTGTTGATATCGAGTAACCAGGAGTGCAACTCAGCATAAAATACTTTTCGCCGTTACTCAGTAAGAACGTGGTA
The DNA here is from genome assembly GCF_003573695.1 of Papaver somniferum. Taxonomy (NCBI): domain Eukaryota; kingdom Viridiplantae; phylum Streptophyta; class Magnoliopsida; order Ranunculales; family Papaveraceae; genus Papaver; species Papaver somniferum. The sequence goes on from NC_039365.1 coordinate 172,002,355, forward strand.
GAAATCAGCATTTGGCCCTTGTAAGATAGTACTAGGAACCGGTGCATAGTCTTAGAAGCGTTCCCACAATAAAGCTTGAAGTAACATCGTGTTAGCATAACACTCAATTTTCATGAAGCTGTTCGAGACACAAGAGTCCATAACCAAAGAATCCAGGTTCTAATATAAAGTTCCCAGGAAAAGACTACCGATCGGGAGCTTCTCACCTTGGGCCATCTTAATAGCAAAAGGGATCACGAACGGCTTCAACAACATTCCACTATCTTCAAAGACATCCCTGGACATCCACAAACACAAAAAACGGCAATAGATAACGTACCGTCGGTAGGCCTGTCATGATCAGCATCTCTCGGTCACCAGTGTGTCAACCAATGAGCATAACAACATTTGCTGGACACCTTGTTAATTTCTTCCATCTCGGTTGCCAAGATGTTAGAAATTTCCATCTCTTCCGCTGAAAGACCTTTGGGAAAATTGTCGGTAGCTAGAAGATGCAACAAAGCAACAACATCCTCTAAGGTGATGGTGAACTCTCCCATCTACATAGGAAAGTGTGAGTTGGAATGCACCAGCGAGCCATCAGAGCCATTATACCTCGCACATCATGATAAATAAACAGGTCTCCAGATGCCTGAATAGCTCTTGTCACCTGTACATGGTCCAGCATACCTCGAACGTGGGGAAAACTCAGTATATGTCTTGCCCATCCAGAGAACTTTTCTAAGGGTCGACGAGAAAGCTTAAATTCTATGATCGAGAAAGAAAATTGTCTCCGCTGAAGACAGAAACGAATAATTGCTAGAGGAGTCACCAATTTCTTCTGAGTAACACCCCTGGGATTTATCATAAGACGAAATGCTGGGGACTGGAGACATTTTTCACGACGAATATGTTGAATCACGAAGAAAGAATCCTTAGTATTTGGAATGTTTTTGGTTCTAGGTGCTTCCTCTTCCCGTTATTCATCAACGAAGACCTCATCCATACTTGCGTCGTCTTTGAAGGCATCATTATTCGGAGAATCAGGCATTCTTGCAAAATTGATGCGACATCCACATTCAGATTTTGTTAACACAACAGAATCAAAGCATAATTAAGATGTTCGCAATCACAAAAATGGTAATCCTCAACTCTTACCTATTTTACGATTAGACTAGACTTTAATGATGACACGAAACTTCGAAAACTTGTTCACTCCTTCAAACCTGCGAAGACGAGCAAAACCTATCATTCTAGAGTTAACACTGACTTTTCACAAAACTATGAACAATTTACATAACTTCTTCGTGTGAATGTCCCATGATTTTATGCCACAAATTCATAAAATCATAGCATATAATTGTTTATCTCTAACCATTGCTCAAAATTTCTTTTTGATTTTTTATCAAAATTTCTTTAAGAAAAACTCACGTGCGGTTCCAAAAAAAAAAAAAAATTACGTGAGTTTTTCTTATAAAAAAAGAAACCTTATTTTTGCTCAAACGAGCATTTTTCTATGAGACGAGCATCTTTTCTATTTTTGAGAAAGTCCGCATATTCCAAGTAGAATTTCAAAGATTCACAAACAAAAAATTTATTATAAGGTGGTATGTTCCAAAAATCTCTTTAATACCATGGGTTATTGTTTATTGCTTTGAACTAGCGAACGTACGAGCATTCCTAAAATATTTGGAACCCTGTGCTTTGAAAAAAAATTCATGAAAACTTCATAAACAAAATTTTATCTACTGCAATTAAACCTTTTCTATTCACAATATATATATATATATATATATATATATATATATATATATCTCTTTCATACTAGGGATTTTTTGCTCGTTTCTTAAACTATCGAACGAACGTGCATACATATTTCCGAAACAACAAATTTTCATAAAACCTACGCGTGCATGCAACTATGGGTCCTTGGAATTTTCAACAACTCATCAAACATACAACAAAAAAAAAATATAATAAATTTTTTAGGGTTTCTTCCTTTATATGAATTTATTTCCAAAAACCTAATAAGATAAGGATTTCTATTTTTGGGCCCGGACCCATAAATCCTAAACCGACCAAAACTAGACCTTCAGTCGCTCAAATCAGCAGTGCCTCATCTCTCCGTGCTGACGGGATGACGCTCTATTACATTTCCAGGATCTCCACCCGAACATTTGCTCGCATATGACGTCATTGGAGTAAATTGGAGATTTTGAGAATGCCTTTGTAGACTGAGTTCAACCACTAATCTCTCGTCAACTGAAGATCACCATCTAGAGCTTACTGTGGAACATGATTCTCCCTCACTAAGCAGGGGACTTAATGTTGATGGTGGATTTTCAACAAAGATCAAAACCGTAAAATCATGATACTACATGTTTCTGACACGGCTTCAGGAATCCATGTGACGATTAGTGTTTTACGAAGTATGATGCATATGTCGCTCGAAAGGCCTCTCCGGAGCGTTCAATACTAGGAATTTCATCATAGCCTCTATCTAGAGTAACGGAAATGGGCGGCTCTCCGTAATATTGAGAGCTTAACGCCTTCAGGATGTCGGTGACACTCATTGTTCCCTAACTACATAGAGGAATTCGCCTCTACATAGAAGAACGATTGGGCGGTTTTTCGTAAGATTGAGAGCAATAACGCCTTCAGGAGGCCGGTAACACTCACTGTTCCTTGACTATGTAGAGTTTCCGTGTATAGACTCAGGCGGTCCTCCATACATGAAATGTTGAGAGGCAAAAACTTCTTCGAGACATTGGAAACACTCGCTGATTCACTGACTATACGCAAGAGATTAAATTCTACGTCATATTCACCACTGAATTCCTAGAAGATAATCTATCTTATCTTATTGCTCTTATTCCATGGTAAAACTCACGACTGGTTCTATGGAGTGGTAATAGATAAATGTATTACTCCGATTTCATGATCGAATCCACGGCTGATCTCATGAAATAGTAATAGATATTACTCCGATTTCATGGTCGAATCCACCACTGATCTCATGTTATGGTAATATCACCACCTATTTTATTACTCCGATTTCATGGTAAAATCTACGATTCCATGAGACAGTAATAAAATTATCATTTTATTATTCCGAATCCATGGTCAAATCTACAGCTGATTCTATGGACTGATAATAAATGACTACTCACTTTATTGCTCAGTTTTATGAATCGTTCTCCACTGAATTTCATAAATCAGTAATAAATACTCAACAACCGGGAATCTGGACCATCATTGAGTAATCCCCAATAAAATGGTGCAAGTGTACTCAACGATGATGCACGACCAAGCACCTGAATGCACGAACGAGCATTCCAAAATATGGACAAACGAGGAATCCTACACAAAACAGGAGAGATAAAATAATAACAGTGAAATAATAAAGAGGCGCCCATGGGTCGGGCCATTCCCTAGCCGTGGCTGATCCCATGCCTCTTCCATTATTTTATTTATTTTATTATTTTCATGAACTCATGAAAACTCCTTCATTCTAGCAACTTTCCTTGTTTGAGCAAAACTCACGGTTTTCCCATATTTTCATGGTTTCATGAGAAATAATATTATAAAATAGGGAAAGGTGTCGTGGGACCGAGCAACTTAGTCGGCCGGCCATGCCCTAGCTGTGGCCAGTCTGATGTAATTTGTAGATAGTGGTAAAAAGAGTGTCGTTTCTCAGACTTGTGAAGGATTTTGTAGACATAAATTCAAAACTAAAATAGAAAACACAATAAAAATTATAGCAAACTCAAACAAATATGATATAAATATTAAAAGAAACACCGAGGCTAAGATTCCACTATTTTCCAAATTCAAAGTGATTAAACCAATACTTATATTTATGCAATTTTCTCGTTTAATTTGGTTCTAAAATATTGCAACAAGTAGATTTTCAAAAGTAGTAATTGTAAATACCAAGTATAAAGCATCAAAAATCTTAAAACTAAGCATACTCCATCAAAATAGATCACAATCACTCAAATAAAAATCATATTCAATAATAGTTCAAGGCAAATAATCATATAATTATTGCAAATAAAAAGATAAAATAGAATATACCACTTTTTGTAGGAAAAATAGCTTCCTCTATCGCCTCAGCAATGGGGTTTAGCTCCTCATATTAATCATGGTCTCAAAATATGTGATTGTTGCTCAAAAGATGATTAAAAGAGTGAAAAGTAATAACACATACTGTTTGCAACAGTGTATCGGAGTTACAAAACAGCTGTTACAATGGAACTGTTACAGAAAACTGTTGTAAATACTGTTGCTTTGTCGTTGATTTTAAGACCCCGGAAACGACTGTCTTCAATGGAATTTTGTTCTTCGTGTTCTTCCTTGTGCACCAGCAGAAACGATTTCCTGCAACTCTTGATTTCGTTCTCTGTTCTTCTCTAAACTTCCCCCAACTCTCGATTACCCTTGCTCGACCTCCCAACAGCCTATATATACACAACAGATCAATAAAATCCCTGGAAAATCTTCACAATATTTTTCTTCAACCAAAAGTCTCGGCTTTTCCTTTCTTTCCAAACACGGGATTTGTTTCCCTCTTTATCTTTTCTACGCGTCCCTAACAGAGAGTCCTTTCTCACCGAAACTCTTTCCAAATATATACTCAATCCAACAGGGATGATATTATCCCTTTATCTCACGTAAATTCCCTTATTTCAATTCCAGCAAATCCCGAGTATCTCCTTATGTTTTCGAATCCACAAGCCTTACCAATCCTGTTTGGCTTAAACAGGCCCGAACCAAGTCAATTTGACGAGAAAATCCAACAAAATCTGCCCAGAAAATCATCGATATAAATCCGAGAAAAATACCTTTCCCTGATTAACTAAAACTTAGTATCCAGCCAAAGTTCTTCCATTCCATCACCTATACCGACATTGGATTGCCAAAACAGGCTTAGCCCATGAGAATCAATGTTTGAATCTCTTTGAAACTGGTCCAAATCACAACCCCTAAATCTGCCAGAAACTGCACTTATTTTCCCGCCATTTTTGAATTTCAAACAGAGAAGATGGTGTGCCCCTTATCCTCTGGGTACCCCTCCAAACTGAGAGTCCGAATAGTAATTTTCTCCCACGAGCGCAAATACCACTTTTCGAGCCAATTTTCCCGCAAAAGCTTATTTCTCCAAAAACACCTACAAAGACACAAAAAGCCATAATAAATACAAAATCGAGCACTAACAATATATACAATTGAGATTATATCAGAGCATACTAAAATTCATATATAAGTGACAGAGCTCTACTCAGATAGTTGCAGTATGGACATCAATATCCGGAGTCGAAACTAATCACATGGATAGATCAAGAAGATGGATATAGAGAAAAACATAGATGGTTTTGATGTTTACTAGGTGAACGGTGTTTCTCATATCTGTCTGAAGGCCTCCGCCAAAATGAACCTATCCTAATGGACTGAGATACTAGTCTGACTAATATCAATACACTGGAATATACAAGGGTACCAGTGGTCGATAATCCTAACTCTAGGTCAACACAACTGGCATATACAAGGGTACCAGTGGTCGATTTTATTAAATTATTCTAGTTGGTCTGATGGTCTGGTCTCAGTTTCTTTTCTTTTTTTTTTTGTATCTCAAGCACTCTAATTCACCCTAGCATTGGTAACAACTTGAATCGTTAGCCCCACCTAATCACTTAGAGAAACATTGTTTAAAAACAAAACAAAATAAAAACAGAAGTGAAAAGGACTCAACGAGATATGGTGAAACTATCATGTTATTTCTAACACCTGAGCTCTGTGCTTTTATGAATAGACTCTTTAGATGTTTCCATCTAGTCAGATTGGTTCCTCAACTCCTACAACCAAAATGCTTTCATCCACTTAGATTGGTTAGTGTCATCCTTAATAGGGATAAATTTCTAGGCTCTGGAGTTTATTTATTGCAACGAAAAGGTAACAAAAAGTTCAACCCCACCTCCAAACATAAATCTAACATTGTCCTCAATGTTTTTAATTAAAGAATAATACCAAAAATATAAGTAACATGAGGAAATAGTAAAGAGAGATGTCGGAAAGATAGTACCTGGGTGAAGTGTAACCAAAAACCTACAAAAATATTATAAAACATACAAATCGCCTCGATGGTCAATCAAGGTAAACAGGGTCCTCCAGAGGGACATCCTCAACATCACCTGTAGTAAAAGGCTCTAAAAAGGGCTTCAATCGCTGACCGTTAACCTTCGAAGAACTACTACCATCTGGTGTCTCAATCTCAATAGCGCCATGAGGAAAAACAGTACGGACCACAAAAGGACCGGTCCACCGAGAGGGAAACTTCCCAGGGAATAGATGCAAACGAGTGTCATACAGAAGAACTTTTTGACCTGGAGAAAATGACTTTCGTAAAATATTCCTATCATGAACAAGTTTCATTTTGTTCTTATACTCCTTAGCACTACCGTATGCATCTCTACGAATCTCGTCCAACTCATTGAGATGGATCTTTCTTTGAGCTCCTACCTTGTCAAGTGAAAAGTTTAAGTTCTTAATAGCCCAATAGGCTCGATGCTCTAACTCAACAGGCAGGTGACATGCCTTGCCAAACACTAAACGATAAGGTGACATTCCAATGGGTGTCTTAAACGCAGTACGGTAAGCCTATAAGGCATCAGTAAGCCTCGACGACCAGTCTTTCCTGTTTGGATTAACTGTTTTCTCTAGAATACGTTTAATTTCCCTATTGGAAACCTCTACTTGACCACTAGTCTGAGGGTGATATGGGGTTGCTACTTTATGGGTAATACCGTATTGTTTCATTAAAAGAGCAAACGGTTTATTACAAAAGTGTGAACCTCCATCACTAATTATAGCTCGCGGCGTACAAAAACGTGTAAGTATATTCTCTTTCTAAAGCTGTACTACGACCCTGTGGTCATTCGTTTTACACGGAACCGCCTCAACCCACTTAGACACATAGTCTACAGCGACAGTATATAAAGATAACCAAACGAAATAGGAAATGGACCCATAAAATCAATGCCCCACACATCAAAGACCTCAATCACTAAAATAGGGTTCAAAGGAATTATATTTCTACGGGAAATGGTTCCTAACTTCTGGCAACGCTCACAAGAAACACAATGACTATGGGAATCTTTAAACAACAAAGGCCAGTAAAATCCACACTGCAAAATCTTAGCAGCAGTCTTCTTAGAACTAAAATGACCTCCACATGCATGTTCATGACAAAAGGAGAGAATACTGGACTGGTCACTCTCAGGTACACATCGCCTAATGATCTAGTCTAGACAATACTTAAACAAATAAGGGTCATCCCAAAAGAAATGCTTAACCTCGGCTAAAAACCTAGAACGATCTTGTTTACCCCAATGTTGAGGGGTTCAACCAGTAACAAGATAATTCACTATATTTGCATACCAAGGTGATTGGGAAACAGAGAACAATTGTTCATCAGGAAAGCTATCCCTTATAGGAAGGGAATCACTAGGGGAACTAACAACTAGCCTAGACAAGTGGTCTGCTACTACATTTTCTGCACCCTTTTTGTCTCTAATGTCTGGGGAAAATTCCTGTAACAATAGGATCCATCTAATCAATCTAGGTTTGGTATCCTTCTTAGATAAAAGGTATTTCAAAGCATCATGATTTGTATAGATTATGATCTTAGAACCTAATACGTAGGACCTAAACTTATCCAAGGCAAACACGATGGATAAAAGTTCCTTCTCGGTAGTTGTGTAGTTCATTTGGGCATCATTCAGAGTTTTGCTAGCATAATAAATCACATGAAGTAATTTTTTTTCTCGTTGTCCTAAAACGACGCCTATAGCATAATCTGAAGAATCACACATAATCTCAAAGGGTAGGTTCCTGGACTATGCGAGCGGTAGTGAGTAAAGTCTTAAGCTTCTCAAAAGCCTCTAAACAAGCATCATCAAAGACAAACTTAACATCTTTAGCAAGCAAATTGCAAAGAGGTCTAGAAATCAAGTTAAAATCCCTAATGAATCGACGGTAAAAACCTGCATGCCCTAGGAATGACCTAATATCTTTTACGGTTTTTGGGACCTGTAAAGTCTTAATAAGGTCAACTTTGGCTTTGTCTACCTCTATACCCTTTGAAGAGACGATGTGCCCTAACACAATTCCTGATTTAACCATGAAATGGCATTTTCCCAATTAAGCACTAAATTTTTTTCCTTACACCTAGTCAACACTAATGTCAAATGATGCAAGAACTCATCAAAAGATGAACCAAACACTGAAAAATCATCCATAAAGACCTCTAAAAATGGTTCTACCATGTCAGAAAATATGCTCATCATACAACGCTGAAAAGTTGCAGGGGCATTAATAGCCCGAAAGGCATGCGTCTATACGCAAAGGTACTAAAAGGACAGGTAAAAGTGGTTTTCTCTTGGTCTTCTGGGGCAATAACGATCTGATTATAACCGAGTAGCCATCTAAGAAACAATAGTGACTATGTCCAGCTAATCGCTCTAGCATTTGGTCGATAAAAGGAAGGGTAAAGTGATCCTTCCTTGTGACCTTGTTCAATTTCCTATAGTCAATACACACATGCCATCCCATGGTCACTCGGGTTGGGATTAATTCATTATTGTCATTCTGGACTATAGTGATACCTGATTTCTTGGGGACAACCTGAACAGGGCTAACCCACTTACTGTCTGAAATTGGGTAAATAATACCCGCATCTAACAACTTAAGCACCTCTTTTCGAACTAACTCTTTAATGTTAGGGTTCAGTCGACATTGCATCTCCCTAGAAGGTTTGGAGTCTTCCTCTAAATGAATCTGATGCATACACACAGTAGGACTTATACCCTTAATGTCTGCTATAGTCCACCCTAAAGCTTCCTTATTGTCTTGAAGTACAATTACTAGCCTACTTTCCTGATCACTATCCAAATTGGAAGCTACAATCACAGGTAAAGTCTCAGATGGGCCTAAAAACACATACTTTAGAGTATCGGGTAGTGGTTTAAGGTCCAACTTCGGAGGCTTTTCTAAAGAAGGAATTAGGATAGTCTCAGAAACTGGTAATGGTTCGAACCTAGCTTTCCATCTATCAGTGTCTAACACGGGGGTAGAATCTAATAGAGCATTCACCTATTCAATAGTGCTATCGTCGTCAAAATCTAAACCAAAATGGGATAGACAACTTTCTAATGGGTCTTCAGACAAAATGTTTGGTAATGACTCCTGAACTAAGGCTTCTATCATGTTCACCTCTTCAACACATGTGTCATCTATCTCGTGAGGTTGCTTACTGACATTAAAAATGTTCATCTCCATAGTCATATTACCAAAAGATAAACTCATCACACCATTTCGACAGTTAATGATCGCATTAGACGTAGCTAAAATGGGCGACCTAAAATCACAGGTATCTGTTTCTATGGGTCAGGTACAGGTTGGGTATCTAGGACCACGAAATCCACTGGATAAATAAACTTGTTGACCTCAATAAGAACATCCTCGATAACACCTCGAGGGATTTTAACAGACCTATCAGCTAACTGCAGTGTCATCTGAGTAGGTTTCATTTCACCAAGTCCTAGCTGTAAGTATACATGGAATGGCAGTAAGTTCACACTGGCTCCTAAGTCAATTAATGATTTTTCTACCCGGAAGTTACCTATTGTGCAAGCAATGGTAGGAGAAACTGGGTCTTTGTACTTTGGAGTTGTGGTGTTCTGAATGATTGAACTTACGTGACTAGCTAAAAAGGCTTTCTTATGGACGCTAAGTTTTCGCTTTCGCATACACATATCCTTAAGGAACTTGGCTTAAGAAGGAATTTGCCTAATTGCATCTAATAAAGGAAGGTTTATGGTAACTTGCTTAAAAACCTCCACTATGTCATTAAAGTTCGATTCCTTCTTTGTTGGTACTAATAGCTGAGGAAATGGGGCTCTAGGCATAAAATCAGACCTTTCAGGAACCGAATTCACATCATCAGAAACTTTATCAGTCTCTTCAGCTACTGGTCCTGAGAGGTGAGATCCTGAGGGGTGAACTACAGTATGTTCACTATCGGGCATGGTTACCTTATTGTCTACAACTCTACCACTTCTAAGGGTTCTAACAGCATTCAATTGATTCGATGGTTTTGCACCTAATTCATGAACTCCTCTAGGGTTGGGTTGTGTTTGACTAGGAAACTTACCTTTTTCTCTCAAAGAATCACTTATCAGACCAACCTGGGTTTTTAACTCGGAAATAGCCTGACTATTTTCTTGTCCTATCCTGTTACTAGCTTGTAGACTCTGTTCTACGGATAACTGAATTTTGCAGTTTGCTGAGTTAACAAGGCGAGAGATTCCTCTAAACTTAGGATTTTCTTATCTGACTGATTCTGAAACTGAGCTAGTCCTGAAGGATTCTTAGTATAGCCAAAACCTGGGGGAGCATTAGAATTACTAAACTGACCTTGACTTTGGCCCTTAGACCACGAAAGGTTCGGATGGTTTCTCCAACCAGGATTATAGGTTTCTGAATATGGGTCAATCTTTTGACGGTTATCAAATCTAGTGTTATTATAAAGAGCATTGGCTGCTCTTCAATATTCTGGCCTTCCCAAAAAGGCTCCACTCTACCACTAGTCTGGCCCACTTCTAAGGCTTCTAACCTTTTTGCTATAGCAGCAATTTTGGCATCTGATTCATAGCCTCCTTCTACCCTATTAACGTTTCCTCTACTTAAAAGAATTGTTTTCTGGGGTGCCCTACTATTTTCCCATTGCTGGGTTTTTTCGGCGATTTCATTAAAAAATTCCATCGCCGCATCAACAGTTTGGTTTTCAAATCCACCAGTGCATAGAGACTCAACCATGGTCGTTGTGGAATAATCTAAACCCTCATAAAGGATCTGAACTAGCCTAACCTTTTCTAAACCATGATGAGGACACTGGGATAATAAATCATTGAACCTTTCCAAATACCTATATAAAGATTCTCCCTCTTGTTGTGAAAATGTGCATATTTGCGTCCTAATAGACGATGTTTTGTGCCTAGGGAAAAACTTATTGAAAAAGGCAGATGTAAGTTGTTCATATGTCTCAATTGACTCGGAGTCCAAACTATACAGCCACGACTTGGCCTTATCTTTCAGGGAAAATGGGAATAACCTAAGTTTCAAAGCATCATCATCTAAGCCTCTAATTCTTAGAGTACTACAAATTTCCTCAAAATCCCTAACATGGTAATAAGGGTTTTCATTTTCTTTCCCTAAAAAGATTGGGAGCATCTGTAAGGTCCCAGGTTTCAGTTCATAGGGTGCCTCCGTTTCAGCTAACTTAATACACGAAGGACGGTAGTCCTAGTTGGATTCAACAAAGCTTTCAAAGTTGCCATTTCTGGCGCTATCGGAGCAACAGGATTCTCTCCTCAGTCAAAGGACGTTCAAAAACAGACTCTTCAAAAGTCGGACTTTCTAGATTAAGGTAATCGAGACGCTTCGAACTACTAGGTTTCTCTTTAACAAATCTACCTAGTGCGTCTCTTTTACGTTCAGGCATACAATAGAATTTTCTAAATTGGAAGGGTAAGCAAACACAGATCAAGGCCGACTCAACCAAATCAAACCTATTGATTTCTAGCAAACAAAAAGCATGATGGCTCCACTTAGATTGTTTCTAGACCAGCTTCTAATCCTTCGAACGGGAATTCGTTACAATTTAAGCAAACCCCTCTGGAATCAATCCGAGTTAACGTAAGTTGAATAGAGGCGAGGGAAGCTCGGTGGAGCTTTGATACCCAAGGCCTCACCGGTATTACAAGGCGGCGCAGTCACGCATTCAACTTACAGAAACCGTCAAGAACTTCGAAGTATGCTTAAAAGAGTAACCAATATTTTTCGAATGACTTTCCTGTTAAGCTCGTTACCCTATCGGTCTCGTTCTAGTCAAAATTTTAGGCTTAGGTTCGCGTAGGTTACGTGTTCCTAAAGAGGGCAAGAAGAGAACGGTGATGAAATCCGAACCCTTATCTTGTATGGTCGGGCCTTTCCCTTTACTAGAAAAATAAATGTCCATATTCATTCCTCAACATATATGCATACGAAGGAGTCCAGTAACTCGCTGACAGGGGATTCGCGAGTGTTTAGAATCTTACCCCCCGTTCCAGACGGGGGATGAATCGGTTGTAGTCGACTCGGTCCACTGACTCCGATGTCAAGTGTACGAACCCAAGGTGCAGAGACAATATCGTAATTGTCCTCCTTCTCTGCAAACAGTTTATATTTAAAGTACGCTTCCGTAGGGTAATAAAAAAATAATGTCCAAAAGTCCAAAAAGAAAAGAAAAATTACAAAAATAATAAACCCTAATACAGTTTTTTTTTTTAAAGAAAATAAACAAACCCTAAATTAAAATTGTCTAAAATAAAATTGTCTTCTTTTCTGTTCTTTTTGCTTTAATCTGTATCTCCAAGTCTTTATGAAATCACCAAACTCTTTGGCTCAATTTTCTTTATGATCCAGAACCTGTAGACACAAGATAAATACCCAAAAACATAAAAAAATAACACAAATAATAAAAAAATATTAAAAATAATAAAAATAAAATAAATCTAAAACCCTAAAAACAAGTCCCCGGCATCGGCGCCAAAAATTGATATAATTTGTAGATAGTGGTAAAAAGAGTGTCGTTTCTCAGACTTGTGAAGGATTTTTTTAGACTTAAATTCAAAACTAAAATAGAAAACACAATAAAAATTATAGCGAACTCAAACAAAGATGATATCAATATTAAAAGAAACACCGAGGCTAAGATTCCACTATTTTCCAAGTTCAAAGTGATTAAACCAATACTTATATTTATACAATTTTCTCGTTTAATTTGATTCTAAAATATTGCAACAAGTAGATTTTCAAAAGTAGTAATTGTAAATACCAAGTATGAAGCATCAAAAGTCTTAAAACTAAGCATACTCCATCAAAATAGATCACAATCACTCAAATAAAATCATATTCAATAATAGTTCAACGCAAATAATCATATAATTATTGCAAATAAAAAGATAAAATAGAATATACCATTTTTTGTAGGAAAAATAGCTTCCTCTATCGCCTCAGCAATGCGGTTTAGCTCCTCATATTAATCATGGTCTCAAAATATGTGTTTGTTGCTCAAAAGATGATTAAAAGAGCGAAAAGTAATAACACAGACTGTTTGCAACAGTGTATCGGAGTTACAAAACAGCTGTTACAATGGAACTGTTATAGAAAACTGTTGTAAATATTGTTGCTTTGTCGCTGATTTTAAGACCCCAGAAACGACTGTCTTCAATGGCCTTTTGTTCTTCGTGTTCTTCCTTGTGCACCAGCAGAAACGATTTCCTGCAACTCTTGATTTCGTTCTCTGTTCTTCTCTAAACATCCCCCAACTCTCGATTACCCTTGCTCGACCTCCCAACAGCCTATATATACACAACAGATCAATAAAATCCCAGGAAAATCTTCACAATCTTTTTCTTCAACCAAAAGTCTTGGCTTTTGCTTTCTTTCCAAACATGGGATTTGTTTCCCTCTTTATCTTTTCTACGCATCCCTAACAGAGAGTCCCTTCTCACTAAAACTCTTTCCAAATATAAACTCAATCCAACAGGGATGATATTATCCCTTTATCTCACGTAAATTCCCTTATTTCAATTCCAGCAAATCCCGAGTATCTCCTTATGTTTTCGAATCCACAAGCCTTACCAATCCTATTTGGCTTAAACATGCCCGAACCAAGTCAATTTGACGAGAAAATCCAACAAAATCTTCCCAGAAAATCATCGATATAAACCCGAAAAAAATACCTTTCCCTGATTAACTAAAACTCAGTATCTAGCCAAAGTTCTTCCATTCCATCACCTATACCGACATTGGATTGCCAAAACAGGCTTAGCCCATGAGAATCAACGTTTGAATCTCTTTGAAACTGGTCCAAATCACAACCCCTAAATTTGCTAGAAACTGCACCTACTTTCCCGCCATTTTTGAATTTCAAACGGAGAAGATGGTGTGCCCCTTATCCTCTGGGTACCCGTTAGTAATTGAGGTGCACCTTATCCAAAATGAGAGTCCGAATAGTAATTTTCTCCCACGAGCGCAAATACCACTTTTCGAGCCAATTTTCCCGCAAAAGCTTATTTCTTCAAAAACACCTACAAAGACACAAAAAGCCATAATAAATACAAAATCGATCACTAACAATATATACAATTGAGATTATATCAGACACAAACAATGTGTCTATCACGGTCCCACACCTTGCAATCTGTATTCTTTCATAATTATTATTTCCCTCATCTCATGGAACTCCTCCGTTTCAACAAAACTCATGGTTTCTCCATAGTTTCACGATTTCATGAAAATAATATTATAGAATAGGGAAAGGTGTCGTGGGACCGGGCAACTTGGCCGTCCGGCCATGCCCTAGCCGTGGCTGGTCCCACACCTTGCAATCCCTATTCTTTCATAAATATTATTTCCCTCATCTCGTGAAAACTCCTCTGTTTGAGCAAAAATCATGATTTCTTCATATTTTCTCAAATATTGCTCAAACCATGAAAAAGCCAAAAGTCAACATGGTCACACGAACGACTAGGCTACTCACAAAAAATATCAAAATACCATTATTTTAATGTTTATGAAATATTGATCAAAAAAGCACACATGCTCATTTGAGAAAAAAATCAAGAATTTCATTCAAGATAAAGCTCTTCTGAAAACCCACAATATTGCTCAAACGCACATCAGAAAATACCGAAACTCTCAGGACTGAGACATGGACATCGTGGTGACACGGGCATGCCTCCTTGACTGACCAAGGCCGGATCTAGGGCTTGCAAAGAGCCGGTCCCACACGTTTTCACAATTCTGGCCTAATTTGCTCAATTGCTCATATTGGGTCCAAACTCTTTTCAACCAAATTGTAGTTTTCTCAAACGACCATCAGCTGGTCCCACGACCACCAAGATCCGGTCTCATGCCCTCTTATTCGGTCCCTCACTATTTTATAGTTAGGTTTTACCACTTAATGCTCAGCCGAGCACTATTTCAATAAATGATGAAACCGACATTTAATCATCATTCTTTCACCAACTGACCGACCTGGTGCACGCTCACTCGAGAACTTGGGAACCATATGGACTCTCTCATTCCATATGGCCGGCCCCTCCCTCACTCATGACTTACTTTCAACAATTCATCAATTGGCGAACAATTGATCAAAAATTAGGGTTTCGAACAAATGCTCCATGAAATCATCATTCTGAGCCAGTTCAAGCACTAATAAAATTTATGTTGATCCAGCAATCAACATCTGGATTAATTATGTAATATTTGGTAATCTACCAATATTTTAATTAATATTTTATTGGGTCAGGGCACCAATAAACAACTCGTCGAATTGAACAATACTTGCTCAGTTGCTCAAATATTGACCCAATTATCAATATTCAGTGATTCGTTCAGTTGCTCGAATTTAATAATATTTTATCAGACGAGCAATATCAACATAAGAACATGTACGTTCAATCCATGAACCATTGAGAAATTCATCATTCATGCTCCATTCAACAAAACCAAGACTCATTGTCTAAATCAGTCAACGTGACTAATTAAATACACGTCTGTCATCCAGACTCCACGATTCGTGAGACATCAATCACGTCACAAATGGGGGATATCAATTAGGATTTTGGTCTGGCGGCCTATGGCACGTGGATTCATCCACGATGAGAATGTGAGTAAGTCGTGCAACGGTTGAATGAGTTAGCAAAGTAGTGGGTGGACGGTTAACCAAGTCTCTGCATGACCTGGAACTGGTTTCACCACGATCTTCCACTTTCCCACTCTTTCACTCAAGAAACCGTCACACTTACAGGGATCAGGGTATTCATCATTCTTGCAATATAAATAAGTGTAAATCGAGGACAACAGGGGGATCATCATTCGTCAACAACTCGATTAAAAATTATTCACAGAACTCAACTTCAGCAGTTCATCAATTTGCAGAAACCTTCAATACATCCACAATCCTTGATCATCATTGATCCCACATGATTCTTAGCTTCCCTCCTACAGATCAACCCATCTCCCTTTTTGTGGCCGAATTGACTCTGGAACGGCCATTGACTTGGTTTAGGCTGGAGTCCTACAGATTTATCTCTCGAATCTAAGCACTCCCTTTGCAGTGTATCTGTGTGAGGTTCAACAGTTTGCTCGGTCGAGGAGTCTCGTCCGCATGCTCGACTCTTCACTTTCCTAAAAAACCAGCAAACCGTTTTTCCCCATATACAATATCATAGAACATAACGTTGACTGAACTCCCACCGTCATTCAAGATTTTCTTGACGTTACATCCTGCTACATGCAAAGTGATGACTAGAGGATCGTTGTGGTCCTCCATGTCTTTTTCGATATCTCCAGCGTCGAAAGTCATTGGTGCGTTCATCCATTCTTCGTACTCATCAACTTATACCCTGTCGATCTTGTACAGCTCGCAGTAGTCCTCGAATTGTTTTCTCAATCTTTTCCCTATCTGGGATGTCAGAGAGGGTCCGTTGGATTCGGAGCATGAAATGTTATTGAGCGTTCGGTTACCCTCAGGTAGTTGGACTTGCTTGATTCGTTTTTCCCTGTCATCGGTTTCTTCCTTCTGAACATACTGCTTGAGGTCACCAGCGTCAATCAGCTTTTGGATCATTATTTTGAGGTTCTTGTATTTTTCGGTCTGATGCCCGTTGAAGCAGTGGTACTCACAGTAGTCTCTAGATTTCTCAGACCGAGGTGGATGCTTTCTTTTGGACCAAGGCCACTTTAAATTCTCTAGATCCTTAATCTCCCTTAGGATTCGAGTGTAGTTGGTGTTGAGCTTCGTATACACTTGATCCTAGAATTTCTGATCATCACGTTGACGATCATCCCTTCGTCCTCTCCTATCTTCGTTGGGACGTTCAGCTGAGTTACCCCTCTTGGATCCGCTGGCTTGTTCCACAAAATTAGTCCGATGTGCTCTTTGCGTTTGGGCCCTAGGATTCTCCCGCTGGATTTCTTCCAATCTGGCGTGATTTTCGATGATAACTCGAAAATCTCCTTCGGTCGTGGGTACACTTCCATGAATCTCAACAAACAGCGGGCTCATCCTATCCAATCCCCACTTGTAGCAATTGATGCTGACCACCGGATCTACATTCCCTATTGCTTGATAGATTTTGTGCCATCTATCGGGTATATTCTCTTATGGTTTCTTTGTATGCGACCGCCAGTGAGAAGAGCTTGTCCATCCTTGTGTTGACGGCCTTGTTGTACATGTAAGTTCTCAAGAATTTCTCGGTGAGCTGGATGTAGGAGTCGATGGAGTTCGGTGGTAGGTTATCGAACCAGGATAGTGAACCACATCATCCTGATCCCACCGTGCTAAAATACGGTTATAATAACGAAGGTGGGCCGCGGGGTCGCTGGATCCATCGTAGCATTCAAACGCTGGTATGGGACACTTCTAAGGAATGAGATCTTTGGCCAAGTGATGGGTCAGTGGTGTGGTTCTAGCTTCCCTCATCACATCTTCTAACCTTCCTCCTCCCTGTCTTTCTTTTAGTTTTTTGATCTCCGCCATCATTTCGGCACGAAGGTCGTCCATTGCACACTGGTGATCATCTTTGGTTGAGGATCGTCATGATCTTCGGTTCTCACTATCGAAATAGTCCGAGTCTTCGGGAATGTAATCTGGATCGGATGATTTATTTCCTCTAGATGCTCTTCGATTTAATGGCTCGGGATCGTTGGCATTTGTCACGACGATCCTTCGGTCACGATTTGGCTCTAGTGCTTTTGAATTTGCTTCGTCATGTTGGCGTTCCGCTCCTATGATTTGGGCGATCTTATCTTTAAGCTCCTGATTTTCTCGAGCTAGCAATGCTACTGCATCTGCGTATACCCGCTGGTTCTTCTTTAATTCCTCGAGCTCTGCCATCAGTTGAGGGGAATGGTTCGATCCTTGGTTTGGGGTCCCAGTTTGCACCTGCCCTCCAATGGCCACAGTATGACCTTCGTTTACTGTATGGATTAAAGGAGGGGGCGGATCGGTAGCGACTACTGGCAGTTCCACGTGTGGGGTCACTGGTTGGTTCACTGTTAATAATGGTTGAGTAGATGGCAGATCTTGGTTCTGGTCATTCGTTGGTGGCATTCCGAAGACCGGTTATTGCATCGTTGATTCAGAAAATCCTTCCCGTTTTTCATGGACTCGTGTAGCTGCTATGTCTTTGTTGCGTCGGCTTTGGCTGCTACAACTTTGAGGGCCGCTGTCGCTATGGTATTGGCATCCAGTGGTGAGGTGATCTCTGCGGCATCTTGCTTATGATTCGATGCCTTCGACTTTTCATCCTTATACTTGTTGTGTGTTACAACTGGGGTTGTCCTTGGTGTTTCTTTTGACGACTCCTTGGTTTTTCCCATGTATTTCGTTTTCTCCATCTTCGATTTTCTGCAAAAATGAAACATTGTCGAAGAACAAGATCCACAGTATCTTTGTTATCAAAGTTAATCCAAAGAAAATGGGAAAATACCACAGCGTAAAACTAAAGATTTTCAAGGAAAACATCTCGGGAAACCCGACGAGGGATAACGTAGATCCAACGATCGTAAACATAGATCTATTGATAAGTCTGAAAATACTTTTGCAAAAACAGGCAGGTCCAAAGGTTTTATGCCTGAGAACATAGGTTCGATGTATGCTTGTTAAAAATAACACGACAAGAATATTCTCCAAGGATGATAACAACTTAAACGAAATGGTTTTGAGGATCTAAAAGGCTTGAATCCGGAGAATTTGCTTGCGAGGAAGAATACTCAGATCCAAAAGGTTTTGGCTGAAACAAATGCAGGTCTAGGGGAAATCTAAGGGGAAATATAGATCTAGGAGGTTTTTGTTAAAGCAAACGCAGATCGGAGGTGAAATAATGATAGTTGCTCGAAGCACTATTATTTGGGGAATAGCGCGGGGAGCCAAAAAAAAGTAAAATCATAGGGGAAGATAAATATTTTACCGGGACAAGAGTCCCTGTTTCTAGCGCCATATTGTGAACACAAAAATAACGATGGTATCATCGTGTCCACAAACAAAGTTCGCAATTATACTATGACAGATGAAATGATAATAACATAATCGAAGTTGCATAAAACAATATTAAAAGGGGAGCTCTGAGCCCAAGGGTTCGTCCTTGCTTCTCATCATAGGGGTTCCTATAATGATTTCAAAGATGCATAATGTAAAGAACACGAAGATTATAAGTTTATAATGTAAATGAGACACATATTTACGTGGTTCAGCACTAAGGCCTACGTCCACGGGGGTTGGTGTTTCACAATGTCTTTAAAGATTACAAAGATAGTCCAATGACTTTGAGTGTGGGACGAAGCTATGGAGGAAATAGAACTCATACTTACTCTTAAAATTTCTCTCTTCTAAGCTTTGTTACTTAATTAGAAAATGATCGACCCACTCTTTCTTAGTGGAGAGGGGGTATATATATAGACTTCTTCTGTGGGTCCCGTTCATAGAATATCGCAGTCCTTATCGTCTAGGTTCATGTGTCAACCCGATGCTATCTTTGTTATGACCCATCGTCCCCCAACGACATTATGCAGAAACGAAGGAGAGCCTCCCTCGTCTCCATATAATGTTTGACACGTATCCTATACTTGTGTCATTTAATGCGGGTGGTTGGGGTAGCCTGCACGCGTCAGGCGTCTATTTGGAGCCCCTGTCACATCTTTGTATGCAAAACTCATCCCTACCCTTGATCTTGGATCTTCCTCGGGATGGAGTAAAGTAAATCCCTCAGCCTTCTATGGTACTTCACGGTAGCTCATTCTTATGGTTCCCCTTAATCCTCTATCGTTGGATGGGTCTGATGATGAATAGATGTAGATGGCAGAAGCCCCTTGGGTGTTAAGACGTGGCATCCTATCTCGATGTTAAAGATCTATCTTCCTTCCACGTGTAACTCTTTTGACACGTGGCGGACGATAACTTATGTGTATATATGATGAACTAGGGTTTCTGAAACAGGGTGATGACGATCTTATTGATCTGGAGTATAAGAAATTGTAGGTTCAGAATCCATGATTTCATTTTCATCAGATTTTATTTTGGTAAAACCAACAGACGACTCGTATCACAAACGTGCATCTTTTATTACAGCTAAGGGTATAATCAGCTATATAGAAATCAGTTATAAGAGTTTGGACGGATTACCCAAAAAGGATAGTTGGACCATGAATTTTGAATTCTTGGTTATTTAAAAGGTTGTCATATTTTGCTTGTCTTTTAGACCCAGGAATTCAAATTTAAGGGCTAATTGACCAAAAAACTGGAGAGAAGTACCAAATTATGAGAAAAAGAAGACTAATTAAAAATACATACATATAAAGGTTAAGAGTCTATATGATTCTACGGAGATACATCATATATATTGAATGCCATATGCATACTTGGACAGTTAGATGTGCTGCTTAGTGGGCCAGCGGCAGGGCCAAAAATAGAAGGGGGACCATAAGAGTATACATTTTTTTATAGACAATGGCCTTCAAAAAGGCTAATGGTCTTCCTGAACTTTTGGTAGGAGCCAAACAGGAGGAACAGACCAGTACATGGATGCATTGTTTAAGTTTGCCCATTGAGCTAACTCATGAGCAACAGAATTACAAACACGCGGTTGGAAATTAAGTATACATGCCACTAATTTAGAAGAGAAAGACTGAATATCCTTCAAAATAGTATACATACGCGAATCTCCATCGAACATGCCAGCTGAAAATTGATCAATGAGAGACTTCGCATTACTTTCAACAATGATATAAGTTCACTGCTGCTCCACTGCTTTCTTCAGAACAGCTCAAATAGCTCTGGTGTCAGCTTCTTCAGCAGACTGAACTTCAAAGACCAGGGAGGCACAAAAGGAAGCTTTATTTGAGAAATTTCTCATCACAAACCCTGCACCATTTTCTCCAGAAATGTCATCATAAGCACCAACAGTATTACATTTAATCTATCCAAAGGAGGGGGCATCCATTTATCACAAATACTGACAGGAGTAGTAGAAACTGTAAAACAAGGTTTCCTAGTGATAAGCATTGCTCTAGATCTAGCTAAGACAGTATTATGGTTTCCTATCAGATTTTGAAAAATGAAATTGTTTCTACTAGTCCAAATGGACCACAAGATAGCTACAAAGAGACATTGGGCTTCATCAGATAGTTTAGACAAGGGATCAGTTAATCAAAACAGAAGCCAGTCAATAAAGGGTTTATTTTGGAAGAAGTGGGTATTTATGTTGAAATCAGAAATGAACCAGACTCTGCTAGCAAAGGTGAAGAGAATCAAAGCATGCATTATAGATTAATGAGGATCTGTACACCTAGGACAGTCAACACTATGCATAGGAATTCTAGTATGTAAAATAATTCTGGCAGGTAGAGCATTTCTAGCTGCTCTCCAAAGAAAAACTTGAATTCTGTAAGGAACTCTAACTTTCCAAATGTGCTTCCAAATATTTTTACAAGGGGAGGGCCTAAGACCTCTGAGACCCATGTATGCAGATTTAGAAAAAAAATTGCCATTCTTTGAAAGATCCCAAGCCCTCCTATCAGGAGTGCAAAGCTGGCTTAAGGGAATAGTGATAATCTTCTGAACAAAAGCATTATAAAAGTGAGTGTTGAGTCTAGATAAATTCCAACTTCTGGTGTGAGTATCAATAAAATAAGAGACTTTAATACTAGGATCAAGTGGGACTAAACGGTTGGGTGTGGCAGAACCCATAGTGGGTATCCATTTATCACACCAGGGTTCAATTAATTGAACATCCCCTACAATCCAAGAGATGAAAGTCTTAATGAGTTCTTTTATAGCATGCAAATATTTCCAAGTCCAAGAGCATTTACCAGTGCACTTAGCATTCAAGAAATCAGTTCTATGAAAGTATTTAACTTTAAGAACATTGATTAAAAACCAGTTAGGATTTTCCAGAATTCTCCAGGCATTCCTAACCAGCATAGCCGGATTATTCAATTCAGTCTTTCTAAATCCTAAACCAACTTCAGCCTTAGGGGAAGATAAAATGTCCCATCCTAACAGGTGCAATTTCCTATCTTTAGGATCTAAAGTTTCTCCCAACCAAAATTTACAAAGATTATAATCCATTTGTTTACAAAGATGCTTAGGGATAAGAAAAGCTCCCATTTGAAAAATAGGAATAGCTTGGCCAATATGTTTTATCAAAGTAGTTCTAGCTGCCTGAGATAGGAGCTTATGTAGCCAGATAGAGATTCTGGTATCCACATCTTCGAGGATACCCATATGAGTTTGTATTTTAGAAGATTGGAACACAATAGGAGTGCTAAGATATTTTTTCCCCCAGGTCCCTGCTCTGGATCTCTAGAATGTTAGCCAAAAGAGCTTTCTCGTTCTCAGGAATTTTCCTACTAAATAAAATACCGGATTTTTCAAAATTGATTTCTTGCCCAGAGGCTAAGCAGTATTTTTGAAGATAGTCTTTAATAACTTGAAAATTTTGAGCAGTAACTTTACAAAACAAGAGAGAGTCATCAGCAAACAACAGATGTGTCATTTCTGGAGAATCTTTGTAGACTTTGATACCTTCTAAAGTTCCATTCTTTTGAAGGTTATCAATGTAAGAAGATAGAGCTTCAGATCATATGATGTAAAGATAAGGTGAAAGGGGATTCCCCTGTCTCAAACCTCTTTTAGGTTGGAAGAACCCAGTTTGGCTACCATTGAGGAGGACAGAGTAGGAGACAGTAGAGACACACTGGTTAATGAGTTTAATCCAATGGTTTGAAAGAACCATTTTAGTTAACACCTTTTCTAAGAAATTCCATTATAGATTATCATAAGATTTTGACATGTCAAGCTTGATAGAAGCTATACCTTCAAATTTTTTCATTATGACTGACTGCATATATGGCCTCATTAGCTAGCAGAATATTATCATAAATACTCCTCCTTGGTATAAGGGCACTTTGGTTTTGGGAGATTATGTTATTCATAAAAGGTTTGAGTCTATTAGAAAGAGTTTTTGAAAGAATTTTGTAAATGAAATTACATAGCCCTATTCGTCTGTACTGGGATACAAGTTCAGCAAGGGGAACTTTAGGAATAAGGGCGATATTAGTATGATTAAAAACCTTAGATATATGCCCTGTTCTGAAGCATGTTTGGGTCATATCAATGACAAAATATCCTACAATATCCCAGTTCTTTTGGCAAAAGAGACCTGTAAAGCCATCAGGTCCTGGGGCTTTCTTCCCCTCCATTGAAAAACAACATTCTTAATTTCCTCTGGAGTAAGGGGAATATTTAAGAAAGAGTTATCCTCAGTAGAAAACTTAATAGGGAGGCCAACAAGGATTTCATCCTGGAATTGTTGTGGGTGGAAGGAATACAAAATTTTAAACTAGTCTATAAAAGAAGTTCCAATACTATTTCTATCAGTTAGAATAGCATTTGAGGAATTCTTAATCCAGCTAATAGCATTTATTTTCCTCCTAAATAAAGTTACTCTATGGAAATAGAGTGACTTTATGTCACCTTCCAAGAGCTAGACTTACCTAGATTTGTCTTTCCAGTATATCTCTTCTAAATTATAGAGATACTCAAGTCTAGCTTTGAGTCTAGAAATAGTGTTGGTGTCAGTGGGGTTAGAGAGTTGAGTCTCAGCTAAATCTTTTCTAATGGTAGATATATTAGTTTAAATATTCCCAAAAGAAGATTTATTCCACTCCCTTAAACCTTTCTTGGTGCTTAAAATCTTAGCTTTAAGCTTGTAGACAGGGGAACCCACCACATTGATAGACCAAGAATTAGCAATAATATCTCTACAAGTAGGATCTTCAATCCACATAACCATAAAGTGAAAAGGTCTAGGAATACAAACATCCTCATAATTAAAACCTATATACATGGGGAAGTGATCAGAGGAATCCCTGGGGAGATTGTTAATACAAAGTTTAGGACAAAGGTCCTCAGCAGATTGGTTTATAAGGCATCTGTCTAATCATTCAAGGAGTAGATCAGGACCTTGTTGCATATTGGACCAGGTGAATCGAGGGCCAGAAAAACCAGGATCATGCAGGTTAAAAACTGAGAAAAAGTTTCTAATATTTGAAAAATCAGAATCATTGACTTCTAAACCACCATTTTTATCTTCAGTTCCTAGGAGAGCATTAAAATCACCTATAAAAAAACAGGTTCATATAAGGGAGCATTAGATTGTTGGCAATGTTGTTCCCAGAAAGCTTGTCTTAAACTACTATTGGGTTCACCCTACACAAAATGAATATGACATGTTTTAGAATGAATGATGTCATTGGATGTAACTTAGATGCCCTCCTGCTAGATGAAATAATGTTGAGTTGAATTTCCTTTTCCAAGCCAGAACAAGACCACTACTTATACCAACACCGGAAATATTAAAAGTGCAAGTGAATCCCACATTTTTTTCGTTTTGTAGCCGTCATATTTTTGTTCATTTTTGTCTCAGAGAGAAAGATGATATCAGGGTTAACATTCATACATAGTAAGCAGATTGATATTATTGACAGGGAATTGGTCTATAGCATTATTGGTGGTATCAATTAGAGGGGTTAAGGGTGTTGAGTTTACATGAGTGGTGGAATCAGACCCACCACCAAGAGAAGCACTGGTAGAATCACCACTTTGAGAAGCATTTTGGGAAGAATCGAGTTAGAAGTAGCAGCATTGAGATGAGAATTATTGCGGACACCATTGTTGTTTTCGGAAGTATCAGCAGGTACATTATAGCTCCCATAGGAATCAACTAAAGTTTGGGTATTGAGAGAACAATTGGAGAGATTGATGGCAGGTAAATCCCCCAATTTGGTGATTGGAGGGCATAGATGGGCATAGTCAGGCTCCGTAGTATCTTGTTCTTCTGGGATAACCACTATACTTGCTAAACTTGAATTATCTCTTGTGTGTTTCCTCAAATCATCCATGGGATTGATATTCCTTTTAAGATTAGCTAAAGCATCATGCTCAGCTAAGTTAAGATCTCCTCTAGTGATAATATGAGTAGGATTAGGGACAGCCGCAGTCTTGAATCTTCTTGAAGAGTTTGATGAATGAATCGGCCCACACAGTTCAGAACCAGTGATAGAATCTTCAACAGTGAAATTCTGAGTGGTAACCTGTTTGAATATGATTGGTAAACCATTGTCCTGCTGAGTTGAGTGTTGTTGAATCGGACGAACATCAAAAATCTTCAGAGTTGTGGATCGGTTAACAAAAGGTCCCATGTGAAATGTATTTGATATACCTCTTTGAGTAGTATTTTCCAACTTCTGATCATTATCATTTGTTTTTCCTTTGTTTCCTATAAGGGTAGCCATAGACTCAACTTGAGTATCTGGCACAATCTCCATTTTTTCATGATAGTATATGTTATTGCAGTAGAGGTAGAGACAACTTGCTTGTTAATTGGTGGAGGTGGCATCATTAGTCTTGAGACTGCAGGAAGAACATATTTGCTACTAGAAGAAGCAGCTTCTTTAATGGCTTTTTGTTTTAACTTCCAAGCAGGACAGTTGATGTCTTTATGATCAAGAACACGACATGAAGTGAAAAAATATCTTGGAACCTTCATGTATCTACACTCAATTAGGATTGGTTGAGTTCTTCCACTAGTAAACAAGGGGATACTAACTGGTAAAGCTTTCTGCACTAGAACTCTGACACACACCTTGACATTCTTCTTTAGAGGATGATTGTCAAAAGGATCATAAGCTTCAATGAGTTCTCCCATCTTGAGGTAAGTTTCTGTAGGTCTTCAAATTCAGTACATTCTTTTGGAATGTTACACAGGATGAACCACATAAGTTCCTCAATAAAGATAGTTGGTGATTTGCTGGCTATCCCTATGTTGGGAAAACTTTTAGAACCATGAGATGCCCACAAAAAAACCAAGGTCTCTGTGAGTTGATTCTATTAAAGTCGTCTATAACTAAGAACCTTATGAGAACTTTGTTGCGCATAACAATAAAAGTAGTAACGGTAGGAGATTGAGAAAGAGGTCATTGGTTACAGATGTAATTGCGGATTGAAGAGGTAGGAATAAGAGTTTCACAACATAAGTATCCTACCATACACCACTTCCAATTACTATCAGACTCAGCTAGAATGACAGTTTTGTCAATAAAGACTGGATCAGAAAGTGTAGATGGTAAGGATAATTTTTCATCCATTTGGGTAGACAGGTTTAGAATTTCTTGGTTTATTTTTTGAGAATTATCTGGCCAATTAGGAAGATTCATTTGAAAAATAAGTTGGATATATATGAAGATGGATTGATGGAAATGGGAGACACGGAAAGAGCATATAATATGGAAATGTAGGGATAGGAATCTCTTCTTGGTACTATCCTGATAAGGGTCACATGCTATATGGATGAAGATATGGCAGTGGATTCTTATTTTTTTATGGTTTTGAACCTTAAAAAGGAAATGAGAAGACTGGGGAATCTTTTTTGATAAATGGTCAGGTGAAATTTGGTATAAAGTAGTTGTTGTTTGTTGCTACTTCCGCTTTGGAGACAGGATGCACCATACGACTTGTCTCTATCTTCTCCTCTTTTATATGTAATAGCAGAGTTGGGATATTTGTATTCACGTGAATTTTACGAGAGTATCGACAAAACCAATGATTCATTTCAAACTTTCCAGGGATGTATATAGTTGGTACGTAAGCATGATGAGATTAGAGGTTGGTGAACCATAAATGAGTTTGTCTTTTTTTTGGTGTTCATAGGTATGATGATATAAACTGCCAAAAGTAATAATGGTAATAGCCATACAAAAAGGATTGTGGGTTTTGTAGTAGTGAAAATGGAGGGAAAAGGTATTTGGTGGTTTATGGTTCTGATTTGTAAATTTTTTTGGCAATGGGTGTAGGTTTGATGGCTAAATTGGTTATGAAATAATCCATCTGGAAAATATGCCCCAAACCCCAATAATGCCTCTCAACTGATGCTGCATTCTTCTACTCTGCATAAAACACAATATTCTAATTAGACCCCAACATATACTTTGAAAGTTAGATGACCTACCCATACTTCTCTTGATGGAAGTTCCATAGGGAGTTAAGGCTAATGAAGCAGTTGGGTTTTGAAAATAGGGTTTTATACGGTAATTATGATTTTGAAATTGAAGGGAATATCCATGTCTTTGAAGGTACGTGAATAGCCAAGCGACATGACAGTTAACCAAAAGCCATAAATGGCAGTTAATAAGCAAATTTCTATCTTTAAAATGGGTGTTTTGGATGAAATTAGAACAACCATTAGCAAATTTACCAGAAGAGGAAAAGGTTAGGGATATTAGAGCAAAGAATGGCCAGTTCCAGTAACTCCAATCCGGCAATTCCATCCAATTCCGATGAGTACAATTTAGCCAAAAGAAATGCTTTCTTTCTAGGATTAGAAGATTTAATGAAGTTGAGGATGAGGTTCAGGGAGAGATAAACAGACATGCATGGGAAGCGGCTCAACGTCATAGGGAGGAAGAAGAGAGAAAAAGAAGAGAAGATGAAGAAACTGAATCTCTTTATGCTGCTTGGAAACCAAAGCATTTTCCGACGGTTGATCGGAAAGATGAGGAGAGGGCTCTGAAACATCAGAAAGGTCCAAAATATGGCAGTGCAACTGAGAGTGATTCCGAGCAGGGTTGCGATGATGGGTTTAAATATCCGGTGGAGGGAGTAAATACCAGTAATGAAGATACTGATGCAGACGAAGACAAGAAGAGAAAGGAGAGATACTTGGAATGGAAACTGCGGAGGTGGTTTGATCATGAGAGAACCTGTCCAAAAATCTTTGCCAGAACCATGCGTGAAGGAAAATCCAGTGATGATGATGAAGAGCTCCCGGATGCTGCCAGAGGTGAAGGTGGTGATGAGGATGACAGTGAAGAGGAGAGAACATCCTATGGATATGGTGATACTTCCCAGCTTCTTCAGGCAGTAGTTACAGTGCACAGTATGAGGAAGATGAAGATTGGAGTTACGATGAGGAGGACTTTTAGAGTTCTCCTTTGGGGTATCGAATGCGGCCAAGTTTTCAGACTTTGAAAAAAGTTTGAAAATGATTAACAGGTTTTTTCCAAAATGGCTTTCTTGATGCTTACTCCTAGTCTTCTAAATTTTGCTGTTGGTGATAGTGCATGTGCTCTTGGTTTTTTTCTTTTTTCGTTCGGTTTTTGTTGAATGTGTCTTAGTCTTTAGTTGTTGATGGATGGTGTTGTTGATGGAACTTGTGAAAAAGGTGGAAGATGGTTTTTGTATGATGAACTCAATAGTAATTGTAGGAGGAGGTTGCTGGTGGTAATGTTTAAAATGGGTTTTGATGTTTCGGTTTGTAAGAAAGTTAGGCAGGATGTTTTGATGTCTGAAACCTTCGTTGTTGCTTTGAATACTATTCTTAATGTTTTTCCTTTGAAAAATTTCCTTGATGCTTAATGATGTTGGATAGCAGTACAGATTGACGAAGATTTTGATAAAGAAACTTAGTAAATTGATGAATGTAACGTAGGTACTTCTGAAATTGTTTGGATGAATCATAAAGCAAAAATCCGAGAAAACTAAAAAAATTGTTAGAAAAGTGATGTCACCATGACGGATCAGAGCTCTACTCATAGGAGTATACATTTGGTGATCAAACTTGGGCCCAACATTTGGAGGGAAATAACACGTTAATCGTTAGGGGAAATTAGGGGGAGACCCAAAAAAAAATATTCTCATTCTCAGGCCCACAATTAATTTTGGGTACTGTGACACCCATAATTATTTCCGTGACACCCATAATTATATGAAATTATTAAAAACTTCTGCATGACGGATTATGCATCTGCATGACTGAGTTATGCATCAGGGGTATAATTGGCAACTCAACTTGGACATAACATATCTAAAAATCCGCACCTTAGAAATTTACAAATTTTATATGGTTGGAAATCTTTTAAAGAGAGCTACGCAACGAGTACAAACAAAAATATCAAATTTTTGTTTTTCATGAAAATATCGGAGGTGATCATCGTTTTAGGCAAAATTTTCGAAAACTTGATACATAACCATTATGCAGCCACCAAAAAGGATGCATAACGCATTATGCAGACGCATAACGAATTATGCAACCATTTTCTCGACTGCATAACAAATTATGCATCTGCATAACAAAGTTATGCATCTATAACAAGTCATGTACCCATTGTTTTCGCACCCTTCTTGAGTATAAAAAATTGATGCATAATGCAGTATATATCCATATTTACGGATGCATAACATGTTATGCATCTATTTTCTCGATGCATAAAAGATTGTGCGACAATTTTCTCGATGCATAATGCATTATGCAGTCATATTTTCGGATGTATAACAGGTTATGCATCCATTTTCACGACTGCATAACATGTTATGTAGATATTATTGTAGGTGCATGACAAGTTATGCAACCTTATTTTTTGTTGGTTTCAATACTAACAAAAATGTTGTTGTATAACGTGTTATGCAATCATTTTTCGGACTGCATAACACGTTATGCAACAAATTTTGTAGATGCATAACAGGTTATACAACTGTTTTTAGAGTTGCATAACAGATAATTCAACCATTATGGACAACAACAACACCAATACATTTGTAGCTTTCCAACCAACAACACCTATCCCTTTATTTCATCATCTTTACTTATACTACCATCAATACTTCTTTTTCTTCTGGTAATGTTGTGAATTGTATACGTTAAGTTGAAGATCATCATAATGGAGGAATATTTACTAAGAGCAGCAACTAATTGGTTTGATGGGTCAATAGAAGATGATGTCGAGTTAGTAAGAGAGATTTACTGCCATATACAAACCCATGATATCTGTGCCATAAACCTCTTTATCCTTGTTCATCTTAGGCTTCTAAACCACGCCCTGAGTCCTCAAACACAACCGCAAATTATCCCATCATTACACGGCTTAGAATGCCATCATATATGCCTCCTATTGTTATATCTCCTTCACTGACTCTATGTAAATATTCATCAGCATCCCTGGAAAACATATGCAAAGAACCATAGCAACAATACATATCTTAAGACTGAACTTCAGCTCAACATACAACCAAAATAAGTCCCGGACTTGGTCATTCCAGCCTCATTCCTTGCTTGCCTGAACTGCCCTTTATTCAACAGCTCTAGTTCCGACGTAGCAGCAACACCAGCTCCTTCGCCTGAGAAAAACTTGACCAAACCCTTACAAACTTGAGCCACACCGCTGTCAACACTAATCCAATTCGAATCCCTGTAAACAGTTCATCATTCAGTTGTATAGAAGCAATATTTTACTGCTGAAATATCAGCTCAAATCGAACCCAGTTCAGCTCCAAACTCGGCTGCAAAACCACCAAAGCACAGGCACATCTCCTTTTTCTTGTTGCAATCGAATTGCTCTCAAAAACCCATTGCTTCTGCTCATGAACAAATCTCAATTCCACTGACATCTTCACCAAACAACAGCCACCATTTCGATACCCAAATTGACCTGCAAATTGAACTACAACCACCAGAACACAGCTTCTACTCAGGTCCAACTATTGGAGATATTGAGACAGCACTATCGGTTACAAGTCATCACCAGCAGCAACACAATGATGAATCCAGTGACATGAGCATCTCAGTTTATTCTCTTCCTCAACTGCTCAAACACTAAACCCAGTTTCATATTTCTTCACTTAAAACCCCCAATTCACAACAGCAGCAGATTATCTTCTAACCCTTGAAATTCATCTGAACCACCATTTTTCTATTAATCATCTGTTTCTCAAATCGCCGCTTTGAACTAAAATTCACCACCATTTCCATCTGAATCTCAGAAGCAGATTCAGAATCCGAGCTTCAATTTCTGAGCAACTCTTCTCTTTTTCTCGATCTGTAGCAACATCAATTTCAAACCATATATGCAGCAACAGAGAAGAGATTAATCACAAACATTAACAGCATCACCATCTTCCAGTTCTAACTTGATTTCTTCATCGAAGGCAAAGACAACCCCGGCTGTATAATCTGCTGGTAATTTGATCGAAACACTAAAGAACCCATGAAGATAAAGGTCTTGTGAGACAAATCATGAACCTGCACCAGAGATTTTAACGATTACTTCACAGTTGGAGGAACAGGAAAAAGAACTGAAGAAGAAGTGTAATTTGACCATTAAAACAGACGAAAACATAATTTTTGAAATTGTGGGTTTGACAATAATTTTCTTCCAGAAAATGGGTGCGCGCTTGTGTTTTCCTGAGCGTGGGTTTCATAGTAGAAAAGTCTGGGAGAATGGGTCTCCCTGTAGTTTTCACTAATCGTTATTCAATTGACGTACTACTCCACTACTCCAATTGACTGAGAAAACAGAGCGAAATCCAAAGAGAGAAGATGAAGAACGATGAGGATAAATCGATCAAGATGGCAAAGGACTGGATACAAAATTTAGCTCAAGGTTGAAAGGGTCGTGAAATAGAAACTCGAGCTCTTCAAAATCTCCACTCTATTCATCTCCAAAAAGGCTTACTCCGATGCCGTTTCATAGTACCCAAAAGCTTAACTGTAAATAAATCATCTCAATTTCACTTTTTTTTTTCCTCTTTTTCTTTTATCGTTGATCTTAATTTTACTGTGATTTATAGGATAAAGATGGGAAATTGGCGTGTAGGAGCAATTGCAACACTAATTGACATTATCGGTTCTTCTGTTATCGTCGCTACTGTCGGTAACATCACCGTCTCTGTCGATTTCAGCATATCCTACTTCTCACCGGCTAAGATTAATGTAAGAATCTTTTGCCTTCCGAAAAGTCAAATGATCGGTCAATTTAGTTGACCAAGTCAAACTTGACACTCCCTCATCCATTTTGGTGGCCAATTTTTCTTTTATTCTGAAAATGTTTTTGTTTTGAAATTGGATTGAACAGGAAGAAATAGAGATTGAAGCTAAAGTATTGGGACATAAAGGAACTCTATCTTCAAATACGGTGGTGATTAGAAAGAAAGAAAATGGTGAGCTGATTGCTGTGGGAAAACAATGGATGTCTGCATTTGATCTCAAACACAAAAGTAAGCTATAACACACAAATTGTCAGATATACTCGTCGGAAGTGTCCCTTCTTCGGGCAACTTAACTGAACATTTTTAGGTGTTTTTACAATTGCTCTAATCATGAACTCGGATATTTAGTCTGCGGAAACAAATAGAATGCAAGGTCATATGGAACACATCGTACCGCTTAGGTGCGCCATTGTTTGCAATGAAATGTCTTTGAACTTGTTTTACGCTTCTCTGCAGCTTTATGTATCTATCTTCTGGTATTGCCGTTAAGATTTTCTTCAAATTTGGGATTTCACGTAGCGGAACTTGAATTGAAAATGCGTCCCAGTTTAGAACATCGCTAAATGGTGGAACGTAGTGGTCTGAAATGAGAACAGGAACACATTCCGCGTAAATAGCTTCGACGACCCTAGGGCTTGCAACTTCATAACCACTTGGACAAATGCAGTATTTGCTCTTCTTCATCATGCCAAGGTAGGAGAATTTTTTTGGGAGAGAAATGTAAACTCTGATATCTTCGTCGCCTTTGTCTTTCCAGTAGTTTACGAATACTGAACGAATGTAACCATGAATCCCACCGGCGTAGAATGCTAGTAATTTACGCTTGGAAGGTGGCGGACCACCGATGAAGCTTGTAACATTATCTGATCTAAGATAGATTTCAGGAAATGATACATCCCTTGACGGATTAAATCCTTCTGAGGTGTTAGCATTGCACAACACCCTGATGGAGTTGTTGTGTAGATTCGGAATGTGAAATGATACCTCCGGTCCCTGAATGAGAATACGTTAGCCATCCGAAAACAATGGAGCAAAATGACATTTGCAAGGTTTTTGCTGCTTACCCAATCATGGCATGAAAGCACGAAATGGTCAGCTCCAAGACTTCTGTTCCAGTAAGGATATTTTTGTGCAAGGATGTTAACATAGTCAAGCGCAGCTCGTTTAATGCCTCGACTGTCGCGTGTTTCAGGAATGTACAAGTATGAAACCATTTTCACAACACTGAATGGAAGGAAATAAACATGATATGTACGAAACCTTGTTTCTTGCTCCATTTGATGAATAAACCTTCCTTCTGTTGAGTATATACTTTTGCACGGACCATCGTGAAATAGTGGTGGTTCGCCTTCGTTGTACACGAAGATCTTGAATGTCTTCTCCATTTCTGAGTAACTCCTAGAACATAATTTGCAACCAAATCTATCACGGCAACAAATGAAAGTGAAATGCAAGTTTATTTATTTAACTAGTTACAAGTGTACCTGTGAAATGCTTGAGCATTGTTATACATGTTGCCTTGGGGAATTAAATTATTTGGATCTTCATGAAGAGGTGTCTGCTTCTCCCCATTTGAAATTGCTTCTCTAATCGAAGCTCGAGCTTTTGCTAGATCATGTTCCACCTTCTCTATTTTGCTAAATTTCTTCGCAATTAGTCCATCTTCCACATTGGGCTCAACCTGCAGACAAGAAAGTAAAATTACCAATTCTCCAGATCAATTAGAGAAAAAAAAAAGTACAGTTTGAGAAGGAAATGATCACTTACAGTTGGTAATGGTGCTGTGATGCTTATTGTTTGCTTGGGAATTCTCGACGACCGCCATGCGTGAGGACTGTAGATAGGAGAAACTGAGAAAGAGTTTGAAAATGATCTGCTTCCAGAACCACCAAATAGACATATAATTAGTGAGAGTATAAACAAAGGTGCCAAAACTAGAATGAAAATCAATGTAGAAGAAGAATGTGCAGAGGACGAAGAAGAAGAATTTAAGAGCTTCATTTTCTTCTTCTTTTCTTGCTGTGCTGTTACTACTAGCACTAATTTCCCTGAAGTAATAATGAAGCGATATGAATTCAACATATTCCCTGTGAAAATTACGAAGTTTCTGATTAATCGAGGTAATGGCACTAACTCAGTTGTTTTACTTATACGTACCGTTCTTCTTCATATCTTTAAATATTTTTTGATGGCGCCTATTGCCAGACATCGTAAAAACATAATTAAGACCTTGTTTTCAGTAAACCATATTAGTCAAATACTAATTTTTGGATCATGATCCACGATATTGGTACTGGTATTATTTTGTATCGGAATTGACCCATACAAGTTGGCATCTATCATGTTGCCATGGCAAGCCAGTTGTCCATCCTGGACCATCTATACCAGTTGGCACCACATCTCTGAGTCTCTAACCTCATACCATATTGCTGATACTGCAAACTCATAATTGAAGTGCCAACATCTAGATTGTTGCTGTATCAGTCCCAGTGAGCTGCTCCCATGACTTCATATGCAGCAGCAGCATGTCTCATTTTGTCACAGCAGTGTAATATATCCAAAATGAATTCTATAACTTTATATAATATATTTTGTATGTATTGCATCCATAAAAATACATTGAATCGAAATGAAAATGAAAAAGATAGAATATATACAGATAAAATCAGCCTGAACTCATCATATTCTGCAATGTCTGAGACTTGATAAGCTCTTGTCTTTCTTCTTCTTTTTCTTTCAATTCTTTAAGTTCATCTTGGTTTTCTTCTTCTTCAACTTCTTTGCTTGGTAGTAGTCTTTCTTCTGCAGTTGGTCCATATGCCCAACAGCAAACAAGAAAATAAACCAAATTTATAGAACTCAGTATAGTTAAAAGCCAATAGTAATAGTCGTAGTGACCGTTGTTTATATTATTCGGAACCCAACTGTTTTTTCCTCCTCTTTTAGTAATATCATCAACAATGTTTATCAAAAGACCAACTATCAAACTTCCAACAGCACTGCATAGACCATTTAGAGATGTTGCAATACTACCCATGCTTTTGGGACATTCAGAATAATAGAATTCAGTCTGCCCTATTGCATTGAAAGCTTCAGCTAAACCCAAAAGGCAGTTTTGAGGAATAAGCCACATTGCAGACATGTGTACAATACCTTGTGGGTTTCCTGACAACCCTTCTCGGATTGCTGTTTTTCGACGTATTCCTTCGACTATAGCTGACGTTGCCAGTGATAAGATCGAAAATACTAATCCAATCCCCATAAGTTCTTTAAAACTTAACCCATATGGACGTCCTGTGAACTTTACAAGTAACGGAAGGAGTAAACGATCATATATACCAACCCAGATTGCTAGACTGATCACCACAAACGTACCGAATGATCCTGCTGGAATTTGAAATTTTGAGGTGATATGTCTATCCATGCTGTTTGCTTGGAGTATAGGCAATGTACTTTGGCTCAAGGCAACTCCCAACATGATACCAGTTGACCAAATTGGCATAACTTTCAACAGAGATTTGAACTCCTCAACTTGATCAACTGTACAGAGTCTCCATGGATTTGAAGCTGATCCATTAGGGTTCAAGTCCTTGTCATGATCTGTAATCATGCATGCCTTGTTCAAAAACCTGAAGACAGTAAATTAAAATGTACAGAAAACTGTAATTGGAATAAAATCTTTGTGGCGATGAAAAATATCAACTGAAAGTTGTAGTCTAGCGACCATGGGATGACAATTCATACCTTAATTTTTGTGTAGGCACGGTGAGGATTGAGTCCTTATAGTGATGATAACATCCGTCTTCATCTTCGGGAGGCAAAACAAAATGTTTGTTTTTCACTGAAGCGGCAATAACATGAGCAAATCCACTGAATAAGCTTTTATTCGCATTGACTTTGATATAATAGGAAGAAGCGAAAATGAATGATGCAGCAGATATGAACATAAGAATCGCAGGAACTCCGAATCCCACTTTCCAGCCAAATTTGTCTTGTATATAAACTATAACAGTAAGCGCAAGGACGACAGAAATTCCAGCAGAAGCATAATACCAATTGAAAAAATTCTGTAAAAGCCTGTCATAACTCTGATTGTCCTTCTTGTGTAACTGATCTGCACCAAAAGATATAGAACATGCTCTAATTCCACCAGCTCCGATCGACATGAGTATGAACGACGAGAATAGAAGAGAGAGCTGAGCTGCTGTTGATGATCTACAATCTTTCGAGAATAGTTCACAATGAGGAGGCTTTGTTTGTGGAAAAACGGCTGTGAACCATAGTAAAGTCATCCCCTGTCAAAACAAAACTAAAATGTTGTTATATGTTTCAGTCATGGAGCTACGCATGCTTATCAAATAAATGAATTCTTTCAACTTTTAATATCTAGTTCAATTTGAAGTGACGTATTAAGTTATTTTTGGCTTTGCAAAGTTGAAGAAGTTTTAAAGGAGATCAACAAACTCAAATGATAACAGAAAATGAACTCGGATCTAAGCTATCAACAACAACAAACACTGCCAACTAAGCTAGCTGACACTTGCAACAATTAAACAATGTTAACTATGTAATCTGTCAAGCACCAACTAGCACAGTTGGTAGTGTCTGTTGTTGATGACAGCTTAAACCCGGGTTCAATTCCGTTAGTGCTGTGTTGGTTGATCCACTTCAAAACCTCCTCACCTTTCGGAAAAACAAAAATCTAATAACCATACTACTAAAATATCAGTGAGCCATTTCTCAAACACAAAGGGAGCAGTAAACATTGCATTAGTATCCTGGGAAAAGAAAATCTCAAGAAAAGATATCTTCATTCTGCAAGAAGCTTTACTAAACTCTGATTGTAACTTGCATTTTGAACACTTGCAGAGGCAAATGGTGGTGAATATTTGCAGTCTGGAAGTACCAAAAATCCTTACACCATTTTCCCTCAGTGTTCAAAGGGCTCAATACATTCTACAACCGGAACCAGCATCACTTCCAAGCAAATTGACAAAAAATTTGCTCAACCCAAAACAGATCCCTGTTCAACTTTGACAAATTCATTACAAAATTGGACATTTACAGACACTAAAAAAGGTTGAAATATTTTCTATAAAAAGTTCATAACATTCAAGAAACTATTGAGACCAGATCCAGTTTCTTAGTCAGTCAATGGTCAACCACAACTCTGTATGTTGAAACAGACCTTGAAAGTATACAACAAAATTATTTCATAAAGTTAGAAAGTAGTGTTCCCTTTTGGAACCCACAAACCCATTACAATTCCAATCAAGAACAATGATTTTTTTCACAAATCTAATGAAAATTGAAGAAGAAAAAGTGGGTTTGAAGTCAAAATAAACAATTGTATACTTACAAGAAGACTAGCAATCGATCCAAAAGTGATAGTCCAAAACCTTCCCAAGTAAGAATCAGAAAAGAAAGCTCCAATTATAGGTGTAAAATTAGTAACACCAGACCATATTGATAAAACACTAGTCCCAGTTGGAATTGTCATATGATAATCTTTCATCAGATACAATATCATGTTTGGCAATAACCCATAACTTGCAACTTTCTCAAATGCTTCATTTGCTGTTCATCATCATCAAAACAAAACCAAAAATCAATCAACCAAACAAAAAATGGAAAAATCTGATAAAAGGTGAGATTGATGTTTACCAATAATGAAAGGCAATGTGATAAGACCACCCTTTTGTTTAGACATTTGTTGTAGTTCATGGGTGTTCCTGTTTGGATCTGTTGAAGTTGAAGAAGTAGATGTAGAAGGAGAATTAGAAGAGGAAGAAACCTCCATTGAGTTCCTCTCTGTTTCTTCTTCTCTCTTGTTATGTCAAACTGTAAATAAGAATCAATGAGGTATTTATATATGAATAGATCTCTCTTACGACAAGCTAGACTAGACTAGATTATGTTATAGCTAGTAGCTTCATCATCACTGTTGTTGTTGATAGAAGATAAAATGCTGGGGGTTTAAAAAAGTCTTAAATAAATTTGATGGATATTAGGAAATCACATGGCTTTGCCTTGTAGTGGTAGTGTTTTCTGCAGGGGGAAATGTATAGTATTTTTCTTTTAACATGTAAGAATGTGGGGCCCATGTCCCACACTGTCACACCATCCTTACTTACTGGCTTGGCTTTGCTGCTGCTGCAGCTATACCAGACTCAGAGGAGGAGTGCACTGCAGTGTTGTGATTCATATCTTACTGTTTCCATTTCATTTGACATTTAATTTTTATTCGTAAAATCATTTAATTTTTTCATTTACTAAGCAAGAGGAGTTAGGTTCAATGTTTTTTAGAAAATGGATAATAATTATGACATGCTAATTAATGGTGCTAGTATCTTTCAAAAGAAGATTAATGGTAGTGAGAATAATTGATGATAATGAATTTCCTAAAATGTACATTTTGAAGTCATCATTTTGTTTGAATGAAATATTTATGGATTCATGATGACATAGGATGAGGGATATTTTTCACTTTTAACATGGTTTTAGAAAACAATAATTGACGGGGATTATCTCGTGAAAAATCCGGAAACAAAATTTAAATTTAAACTCGTCTCCAAAATTCACGGCATTGTAAGGTAATATAACATAATTGATGAATTGAGGAAATAATTAATGAATTTTTATTCTTTGTAATATACTGTAGAAATAATTAACGAATTTTTCTTTATATGCACAAATGTTGGTATCATGTAGATTTTGGATCACCAAATAAATCTGGGAATCGAGGAAAGTTTCAAACACATAAGGCAAAGTTTGAGTCAAAGTATAGTTTATGCTAATGAGATAAAACTATCTTAGCCCACAAACCATTATTCGAGTCACTAACCAAATTTTAGGACACGAGCCAGATTCAGACGAGAGATTTTGAGTAACGTGGTAAATTTTGAACCAAAGTGCTAAATTCCATATGATGTGCAGATTTTTGAGTCACGAGATAAATTTCGTTTACGATAACAATTTATAGTTTGCAATTACAAATTGATTCTACGAGATGAAGCTCCAAGCATATTTTAAGATAAACTTGAAGTTAGATATAGGCATTTGAATTATTGGAAACTTTCTGTTGTCATACAATTATTTTTTGTCATGAGATATATGCTCTAATATGTGCCCGAATTTTGGGTTACAGTGCAGGCATTGTCTAATGAGGTAGATCATGGATCAAAATGTAGCTTTTGAGTGACGGGATAAATTTTAAGTAGGGGTTTAACTTTTAGGATAGCAAAAAAAGGAAAAACACAAGACACCAGAAGTTTTGTTAATGAGGAAACCGCAATAGCAGAAAAAATCCTGGGACCTCGTCCAGATTTGAACATGAGAATGTATTAAGCCGCCACAGACACTAACTTCTTTTCAGACTTCAGAATGGAATGTAGTTGAGACCGAATCCACCCTCCAAGTCGATTCATTTACAGTCCTTACGTCTCTTGATCCTCGCAAGGCTCTACGCAATTGTTTCCCTTAGTTGACGTCCTTTACATCCTAAGAGTTGGTTCAACCTTAGTGAAGACTTCTGATACCAATCTGCCTCGAACAGATAAGCCTATTTGATTTCCATTTAAATCAAATATCAAGGAGAGGAAATCTGTTTGCAATAGACAAAGCTAGCAAACCTCACAAATACGTAACTTACTACTCTCGAAGAGCAGCGTAGATTCTTAACCACCTCTCAAAAACAATCTTTAAAATATCCATCAGATATCTAACTTGAGGAATCACAAAGTCTTAGACGAAGAAAACTTTGTGATTACTATCTATCTTAACTGAAAGAGATTACGAAAACCTCAATAACAGAAAAGCAAGATCAAAATACACGAACTATCAAGGTAAATATAGTTGGACCTGGCTTCACGAATCCCCATAGAGAAGTCTTTTAGTCGTAGACCTAATTATGTTTCTCAGAGGAAACCTAGGTCTATAGAGGACGACTCAATAATCAACTAGGACACAAAGTGTCAGGGATTGAATTTCCCAGTTGAAATAGCATCTCTATTTATAGATTTTCAATGACCGGCTGTTGCTTAGAATTCAAGCTAAGATAACTTGTGAATCAAGCAAACACTTTTAGGTCTTAAAAATATAACATAAGAATATACGCTAGGAACCCTGTTATGGAACCATTTATAAAATTGTTCGGTTTGGTAAGTATGCCCAGAAACTAAAACAATTTTATATTCATTTAAACACCTAAGAATTTAACGGGGATAAGTCTACCTATTTAATACTACCAACTTATCCCCATTAAATCTTAATAATAAAAACTAAAACAAAAATCAATTCATTTCCATCTCCATTTCAACTGAGTCTTCTTCTCTTCTTCTTTTTTTTTCATTTTCAAACAAAAACAGTGTTGATAATCACCCAATCCCCTATAGTAGGAACTTTTTCATTTAGCTCGAATCATGTAATTTTCTATCACCCCAATCCCCTAGAGTAGGTTTCAATAACATGGAATTAATCACTCAAAAATCCAATTTTTTGAGATCAAAGTTTTCCTGGTTTATAAGAATCGTTCTACGTCAATGCACTTGTAAACCGATTTCATTTAGAGGCGGTTGTTGTTCATGCCCACAAAGACCGATAGTCCTGGATGGGCATTCTGGTTGGATAAAATTGAACCAGAGTCGGTCTACGTTAATGCCCACATAGCCTGATTCTGGTACGAAAGAGATAACTTTTTTTCTGTATATTTTTTTGGTTAGAATCAGATTCTATGAGAACTTTTATAAACCGATTCCAATTGCGCAACGTCAGGAATCGGTTTTTATGTGCATATCGTGTAAAACGATTCTGGTTAACCCATTTATTTTAGTTAATACTCGATCACAAAGTGAGAATGAAATCATACTCGATTTAAGTTCGAGTACAAATGAAAATAGTTTTATACCCGAACTAAAAGTGTTGTATGATTTTACACCCAATTTGAAAACGAGTATAACTTCTCAAACGATCTGTAAAGGGTATATATATGAAGTAGAATGAATTTTAGTTTTATTTGATGTTTAACAGCACATAATTTACCGACAAAAAAAAAGAAAAAATTTATCCAAAATCGGTTTATGTTCACGTTCATATAAATAAACCTGGCTAAATTGGGGCTTATAACTACATGAAAAAATAGGGTCATTGGGAGAAAATTCATAGAAACCCCTTATCCAATATTTATATTAATGCCCAATATACCCTTATTAATCCTGAAATTAACTTTCATTAATCGATAATCAAAACTTGTAAAAAAAATTAATTTTTACTCAATCCAGAATCGGTTTATGTTAGTGCATTTGTAAACCGATTATGGGTTGAGTTTTATGCATAGGAAGATGTAACCCCAGGATCGGAGTTTGATCAATACCCACATAAACCAATTCCAAAAATCGGGCTTTTGTAATGCACATGTAAACCGATTATTCCTTACTTGCAGAAACAAAATATTCATTACATAGTTTAGGAAATTAGCCCACTACATATATATAGGACTCGGTATGGGAATTCTAGCATTTGACACATAAAATGCTCATCAATGAACCTCCGAGCACGTCGGTACAACATCGTATATTCTTTGTGATGAATGAACTTTCTTTCCCCATTACGAATTCTCTATATCCCGTTGAAACGTTCCAGCTGAAATTCAATGAATTCTTATATGTTAGTATGTGAACTAGTGTAGTTGACATGGGTATAAAAATGATAGCATTATTCACTTTTTCCCTAAGAGGAGCTCGTGGATGATAGTGGTAAACCATATTTCTAACAATTGCGTACTCTCGCATTGCGCCTTTTATGTAGTTGAATCGAAAAGCCAAGTCTCTCCATTTTCGGTTATTGGGGTTCGCGGTATGCCCGTAAAAGAACTCTTTAACTCTCTTCCAAAACATTGAATAGATTTCATTCGGACGTTCGCATAACGTATTAGCAAAGGATTTTACCAGACACAAATCTTCAAACGGTTCCCATTCCATTTTCTAGGCTAAGTGTGTGATGTGGGAATGGTTCAAAGAGGTTGTCCTTATATAGATGAAGTCTCAACGACTATTTTTATTGAATTCAATTCTTACAATCGGATTTTATATATTATCAAATAGACCGATTTTGTCCTTACAAAATCATATAAATTTACCTCAAACAAATCGGGATTTTGTAAAGCACATGTAAACCGATTCTCAAAGTTACAGAACTTTTCTTCAAGAAAATCGGATTACATATTTATACATGTAAACCGATTCTCAAAGTTACAGAACTTTTCTTCATAAAAATCGGATTACATATTTATAAATGTAAACCGATAGTAAAAGTTAGAGAACTTTTCTTCATAACAATCGGATACATTTGTACATGAAACCCGATTCTAAAGCTGAACATTTGGGAAACTGTCAGAATCGGATTACATATAGTTATATGTAAACCGATTCTGACAGAAAAAATTCTAGAATCCTCCATTTTTTCCACACACATTAAGTCATTCATAAACTAGAAACCAGATTAAGTCATTCATAGACTAGGAGTGTAACCAAACATAATTCGACAATAAGTTTAAGACTAGACATAAGTTTTGACTGAATACAACCATTCATTCATGAACATCCCCAGCACGACCACGTCCACCGCCACGACCACGTCCACCGCGTCCTCGTTTACTAGGTTGGGCGCTGCTCGATGCACCTTCAGACATCTTTTTGGTAGGGGCTCTCTTTATCTTCTTCTTTGGCTCATCCTCCTCCTCAGAATCATCCTCATCCTGCT
Organism: Papaver somniferum; assembly: GCF_003573695.1. Lineage (NCBI taxonomy): Eukaryota > Viridiplantae > Streptophyta > Magnoliopsida > Ranunculales > Papaveraceae > Papaver > Papaver somniferum. The sequence goes on from NC_039365.1 coordinate 172,045,079, forward strand.
CCCCAGACTTTGCACCAGCTTCTACATCTTCGATACCGTTTAATTCATCAATTAGATTTTCATTGGACTTCACATTTTTCCCTTGCCTGATTTCTTGCTTTTCCCAGGTTATCAAGTGTCCGACTCGTCTTCTCTGTTTCAATTTCAAATAACAAACATTCAATATATAATGTTAAAACCATTAACAAAATCGTAATTGAGTAATAATACGCACCAAGTATTCGAGAGCCGTATCTTTGTCCTCTATAATGGGCCTCTCATCTACTCGTATCACCCGAGTATGCGAAACATTGAGGTACCACGACATGTAACGCGGAACTTCCTCGTCATCTATTCGAGATGGACCAACCAAAGGATATTTGTGAAACACACTGTTATCCCAATAATCACATGATGGGAAATGCCGGTGAACAATGAAAATATCACTGTCATGTGCTTTGGTTTTGTCTCATTGAAGTTGAAATCCTTGTGCGATTTTGGGATTTTTTGTATGTAACTGCATTGTCTTGCGACTCTCGACGGGTTGTACATTACATATCCTCTTGGGTGAAACAAAGGCCCGTGATATTCACCTTGCTCTGGGCACCCAACCTTCTTCCTTTTCCTTTAGCCAAAGCCTCCTTGTAAGGATCAAAGACAACATCCTTCTTCGTCAAGTTGTCTAACTGGCTTCTCAAATTCAGATAATCCATTCTTTGTTTCTTCGGCTTACTTCTGTAGGTGTACTTGTTTCCATAGTGCTCTCCGTCCCAATCCTTGTTCTCAAAAGCCCTTTTAGCAAATATTGGAAAATGCAAATATATCCACGCCTGCAGAAAAGCCATATTCCCTCCGAGTTGGTTCCTTTGAGCCCTATAAGCCTTTCTAAACTCCGTCAAAGAGTGTGCAAGGATGGCAGTGACCCAAGAGTAGTCTTTTATCTTTCCAAATGGTTGCAACAGCTGGATAAAATTGGCGTTCACACGGGCACCGGAGACGTCGGGGAAGATAACAGCTCCAAGGATACAGAGGACATACGCATTGGTCGTGGCGATGATACGTTGCGGCGTCACCTCTTTTCCCTCAGTATGAAGCTTCTTTGTTCCCATAAAGTTGCTCCTTAGCCTCGAGAGATGGAATATCCTCTGTTTTTCCTTGCCTACTAGCATATCCTTCTTGGTCTTTTCCTCATCCCATTGGAACACTTCCTTGGTCCACGCATAAATCTTGTCCCACTCAAGCTCTTGCACGTACTCTTTGTGCTTCACGGCTTTACCTTCTATGCTTAGCCCGGTAATGAACTTTGCATCGGAGTTATCATCATTTATCCAAACGGAAGATGTAAAGTATTCGTTTCCCCGTAGTATCTCTCGGCAAAGGCGGAACAAAGAGGTCTATCATAACCAAGGTGTCCCAAAATGTTGACCACAGAAAGCAACCCCGTATAATTGACTAGATCGACCACTTACGGAACTTCTCCGCTGGTTGATTCATCATCTATAAGTGGCCATTGCCTCATCTTACTCACTGACGTTTCTGTCTTCATAAGACGAACGACATGCTTGTGATCCTATAAAACCAAACAACCACGATGGACAACAATCAAAAAACTACACGGATAATAATGTTTACATTACATTGCACAAGGTTTAGGTACTTACTATGGTATTGTAGACGACGCCGGCCCAACTTCCTTTGTAACCCCATAATACATTTCTTCCATCAGCTGGTATCCCTAAAGGTAGATCATCAAGGCCGCGAGCAAACATCTTCAGCTCGTCGGGCATGTGGTCACCTTTCTTCTTCTTTGGAACTTCTTTCTTCTTACCTTTTCCTATAGGGTCTGCTTCTTGTTCTTGAACGACTTCTCTTATCTCTTTATCACCTTCCTCGTCACCTTCTTCTTAATCACTTTCACTCTCATCACTTTCTTCTTCACTACCTTCCTTGTCACGTTCTTCTTCATCACTTTCACTCTCATCACTTTCTTCTTCAACACCTTTCTTGCCACGACTATCTTCATCACTTTCGCTCTCATCACTTTCTTCTTCACCACCTTCCTTTCCACGTTCTTCTTCATCACTTTCACTCTCATCACTTTCTTCTTCACCACCTTCCTTGCCACCAATTTGTTCCTCATTAACTCCCTCATCACTTTGTCACCACCTTCTTGTTCAGTAGGTGTTTTGGGATCAGATTCTTCATGTGTTGGTTGCTCCGCTTGTGGTGGTGGGTCATTGATGATGATCCCTTTGGCTTTACTCCCCGTGCCCCTTGGGTTTCGGTCGGAAGCATTCAAATTTTGACCGTCTTTTCGACGAGGTCCCAAAGGCTTAGGAGTAGCATGGTCATATTTCTTCTTATATTTCTTTTCGGCTTGATTTTTTTGCCTGTAGAACACGGATTTAAGCAACAAAAAACAATGGAATAGAAAGCATTTTTAAAGTCAGGGTATATAATCGGTTTACTCGATATACATATGAAATCCGATTCCAAACATATAAAATTAACAATCGGATTTTTGCAAGTGCTAATGTGAACTTATTCACGAAATTGGTTTACTCGATATACATATAAAGTCCGTTTCTGAACTAAACAATCGCTTTTTGTTAAGACATATGTAATCCGATTCCAACAAAATAAGATCCAGGAAGATTAGCTACAACAATCGGGCTATTTATACACTAACGTTCCCCGATTCCTTTTCACATGCAGAACAATCGGACTATAAGTTTGTGAACATAATCTGTTTCTAATAAAAATCGGGTTACTTCGTGACTAACGTAATCCGATTCTGTGAATACTGAAATTTTTTGATTTTAAAATTCTCGATTTCTAACCTAAAGCATGTTACTAAAACCTAGTTTAGAGGATTGGGTTGATAGAAAAGTACCTGATTCGACCCATTTCTTCCTCCTGTGCGATACGAGAGGCTTCGGATTGTTCTTGCACTTCCTTCGTTCTATTTCGAATCGCTTCAACAAGTCCGGGATTGTCATCACTATAATGATTCCTGTTAGTAGCATACTTAGTTTTTGGATTCATTATATTATGGAAGAAAGAAATGATTAATCATTTTTGATTAACCTGTTTTAGATTAAAATAAAAAGATGAAAGTACTCATTTTCCAGAAACATAGGCTATACACAATGTAACTCGCGAGTATTTTAAGCTCTAAACTTTATGTGATATTAGAAATTAGAGAAAACTAATAACCCATTTTTGGCGCCAAATCCACATAAATTTTTACAATCAACATGATAAGTATCTCTTACAAAAATCTCGAAGTCTTGTTTTATGGTACTACTAGTATGTATGTACGCTGCCTCTTGACCATAAACTAATTCATCCAACAAGAGCCGCCACTAGGGGTGCACATACCGTATCCATACCCGCCAACCCTATCCTACCCGCCAGTTTTTTAACTGTATCCTATCCTATCCACTATTTGGCGGGTAGGGTGGCGGGTAAAGATTTTCTTAACCGCCAGTAAACGGGTAGGGTGGCGGGTATAGGCCATATCCTACCCACCCTACCTAAAAATGCACATACTCTACTCCTACCCGTCAACCCTATCCTACCCGCCAGTTTTTTAACCGTATCCTACCCTATCCATTATTTAGCGGGTAGGGTGACGGGTAAAGATTTTCTTAACCACCGGTAAACGGGTAGGGTGGCGGGTATAGATCATATTCTACTCACCCTACCCGTTGTGCAGCCCTAGCCGCCACCGTCCCCATCCGATATTTATTAAGGGGATTTGCCATATCGTAGCTTATTAAATTCGTTTCTCACTGACTGCACAGAAACCCCCTGTTTTTTAAGATCTTGTTGTAAAGTAGAATCTTAACTTAATGGCGACTACACTACGCAAAAATTATCATTGGATCCTTTAGAACTCAATGACCGGTCATTGACCTTTTTTTAGAGTTCATGTTAAAAGATTATATTACTGCTAGCTTGGTGTGGTGTATTTTTATACGTAAACATCACAGGCGTTTTAATACCAACTAGGCTACAACCAACAACTACACAAAATACAATACTCCTCAAATTTCTATTCAAATGAATCACTATATCCTGTACGACACGGCAACCATACAAAATACTATGCCACTGTAATTATAGTGTCATCGGTGTCAGTAAAGTCACTGGATGATGATAGCAATGTGACTTGTGTTCGAAATTTACCAGCTTCAAGTTCTTTACCGATAACAATAAAAATTTACAGTGGAATGAGTGTTCTTGGGTATATCAATATTCCACAAAATAATAATATCAGTGTCCATCTGTTCTGCATTTGAATATACATCAATCAAAATGACGACAGAATACCTTATGCAGGGAAAATTCTAAAATTAGGACAATTAAAATGGGACAAATTTGGGACAATCAATCCAGAACATTGATCATTTCCCTCTCCTCTCCACTACCAGTATTCCCAATTGTTAAAGTCTGCGGGCATCCAACTCAAAACCAATTAACAATGAGTGGAGCGGTCCTTTCATATTATATTTTAAGTTAATTAAGCGGATTATAGCGATGTGGGGCTATTGTCCTTTCACACTTATTCTAAAGTCATTCCCCTCTCCATCATTCAGATCAAGCCACGTATTGTCCCAAATCTGGATGAACACCTATTCTCCCAGCTGGCTAGGTATTCGAGAGTGGCTCTATATAGTTCACTCAGACACTCCATGCAGCAGCCAGTCCCTTGCAAATCGAGAGTGGCTCTACAAGTTCATGTAGCCTAGCTGGTTAGGTATTCGTGCGTGGTGTAACTATACCTTCTAAATAAAAATTCTTATATTCTAACCGAAATAGAAGAATGTAAAGATAATAGAGGCTTTCGAGGGATATTGTTGAGATTGGAGGATCCAAAATTTCAGATATCTGTGGGGTTTGTAATATTCTCCTCTAGTGACTAATAATGGTACTTGATTAAGCTGATCTTGGATCTCCACTTGAAACTGGGGATACTTTGAATTTTGTTTTTGATGGATATTTGGGGGCAAGACAAACGAGATTTTCGATAGTGGTCCTTTAGGCTTACTAAGGTAAGCAATTATACGGATTTTATGAAGGAAAGTGGCTTCCAGTGATTATTTGAGCTAATTATATGGTGAAAAGGACAAACTAATTATAGAGCACTCAGAATCAGCTGAATCTATTTGGAAAATGGTCAACAACTTTTGACATGCTTGGGGTTTGAACTTCCAAATGTGAAAATTCACATTAAACGGTAAAGAAAATATCCTATATGGTCGTCTAGGGATGGAGGCAGCCCTATGCAAGGGTTGGCAATTGCAAACCATTTGTGCCACTATGGGAAAATCACGGAGTGACCGAGTTTCTAGCGAGCGTTATTGACAATATCTCCAACGATAAAGATATTGACTCCATTGCTGACGTTATAATCAATTTCGCCAACGTTCGAGTTTCTGATGCCTATAAATACCGCACCTTATTATCTTCTCTTCTTAATTCTTCTTCTTAAATATTTTGATTTTCTTAAACTTCTGTTCTTAAACATAAACAATTATTTTTTGATTTTCTTAAACAAATATGGCGAAAGACACAAACACGTTCTTTTTCAAGGACTTTGAATGCGGTAAGTCAGTTTTTTCTAATAATTTAATTTTTAGATTATGTGTTTGGTTTAATAAAAATCAACAAATTCTAATTATGAAAAATTATTGTTAATAGGAGTTACACCGATAGATTTGTACATGTTAAGGGGAATTCCATGTGCTTGAAACTTACTTCCATTTAACAAACTAAATTGGTTATCAGAAGATAAATGGAAACAAAGACTTCCCTTATATTCAGGTGATGTAGAAGGAAATGTTTCATATAGACAATTAAAAGCGCAAGGGTTAAAAGTGGCTGGGCTGAAAGCATTTTTGATACGTTATGCTAGGAAAATGAATGAGAACAAGGTAGCTGGTAATGAATATTTGTTCCCCGACCATTATGAGGAGCTCGAACGTCTGTTTGTATTGTGGACACTAGGCCAATGTCTATTTCCAAATGCTAGCTCAGTGGTGTTAATTGGGTTTCTCGAAACATTAGAAGATTTAGAGCAAGCACCAACATATGATTGAGGGTCTACGGTTTTATCAGAGATTTACATGGCCCTCGGTGATTACTCGACGTGTGTCAAAGATAGTTTTAGTTGATTTTTGGGGAGTTCTTGAGGTAAAAGCCAATATTTTTCACACTATGTATTTGTTTGTCTTTTCACATGGAAAATTTAGTAACCAATAATGTTATTATTTTCAGTATTGGTGGTACACATTCCGTGTTTCGGAACATTCTCTTAAGAATCATACCAATGTATTTCCGATCATATAGAAGTATGATTCCGAGAATTTGGCACCTACACAGATTGAAGATGGTCAACATACTGCTATTGTTCATAAGATTCAGCAGTTGTGTAGAACAAGCTTTAACCTTGTCTCACAGCCGTATGAAGCAATACCTGAGTTCGAAGAAGAACTAGCTCAAAGAATGGTACAACTAAGCCTTACAAGGATAGTGTTATACAACCCTATTTATGAAAAGGGTGTTTGGTATTATGGTGAAAGAAAACTTCTTCAGTTGCAAAGAAGATCAGTGATAGCCGTTAACCCTTATCCCAGTTCAGATGTTTCAGAAGACGATTACTTCAAATTGATAAGGGAAGGTCATCATTGGCAAGAAGCTGATCAATTGATCCAGGAGCCAATGGGAAAAAATGACTACCTATCTTGGTATAACACTATTTTTAAGCCCAATATTGCTATGCAACCGCAAAATTTGGATCAGATGGACTTTCCAGCTTTAGGTAGGATGCCACTTGCCGATGAATTTCTTCCTTCCCAACCTCCACCATAGACGTGTGACGCATTTGCATATCCTTCTCAAATTTCATCGTCAAACATGCCACCATTTTCTTGGGAGGTACAAACTATATCCAGCACATCTGGAGAGGTTGTTACTTATCCAATTGTTTCTAGTGCACTTGATCAGACTTACCCATACTTGGAGATCAATGCTACAGAGTTGCAGTATAAGACCCGGTTGAACGATTTAAATTTTCTACTTCAGGGATTTCAGAAATTCCACTTGGATGAGTTGCAAAAACTGAGGGACAACATGATGTTTGACATGAGTCAAGGATTTCATGGTAATGATGGTTCAGGTAGTAGTAGGGGAATGAGTCCCAATATTAGAGGAATGAGTCCCAGTGGTATAGTTGTTAGAGGAATGAGTACCAATGGTAGAGGAATGACTCATTTGAGTCCCAGTGGTGGAGGTGGAGGAATGAGTCCAACTGGAAGTCAGCAAAGTCGTGGAAGTGAAAGAAAATTGAGGCATCGTTTTATGCAGGAGTTACCAGAAAGTTCTAATCCAAATATAGTGTTGGATAGTCAAGTAGTACGTGGTGGTGAAGAAAACATTGGCTTGCTACAACTCCTGCACGTATGTTTAGTCATATCCCAGCTGACATAATGAATCCAGGTGGTGGTGTGAACATGGAAGTAATTAGACAATCGACTCTGTATACTCCAATTGCCTCCAAACCTCTCCCTCCTCCCCCTCCCCCCTCCCCCACCCCATTGCCTCAACCTCATCAGCATTTCAACCATTCCAGCAGCCATTGCAGCAAACTCCTCAAGAATATTAATAATGTGTTTCAAGATTTGTATCGTGTTCCCTTGCGCCCTGAACCCATTGCTTATCAAGGTTATGGTGATTCTGATGAGACTCAAGCACCAAGTGAGTCTCAAACCGTCTCGCTAACTGATATGTTGAACATCGCTCTTGATCCAGAAAACGCGGGCAATTGGATCATTGCTCAGGGAGGAAATGGACAAGGTAATGAGTAGTTTAAATGTAATCTTTTAGTTGAAATGTAAGCAATTTAGTTGAAATGTAATCTTTTTTTTTAATTAATGGGAACTTTTTTTTAGATTAGTATTCAATTACAAACTAGTTTTACATTTCATTAAAAATTAAGATTGCAAATACAAACTTATAATTTGAATCCCTGCACATGAACATTGTAGAGTTCATAACATTCGTCGTGACTAAACCATCTTCCGTTGTCTTCGGCGAATTTGGTATGAGCTCTAATTTTTAGTTCTTCATTTGACAACCTAGGATTATCCCCTTTTATCAACCACATGATTTGCTGATACTTTCTAACATTGTTATTGATGAAACAATAACGATTTTGAAGACACTCATTTTTTCTTCTTGGATTTACATGACTTACGTCGTGAACCTTTGAAACACAGTGTCCCATAAGTTAAAAGTCTCTAAATTGAAATCTCTATCGCTTGTAACTGAAACCCAACATTGAATTAGAGAAACATCTTCCTCTGGAGTAAAATCCACTTCGGTTATGCGAGCACTAGGCATGTTGAAATGAATTTGAATTTGAAGTTGGGTTGGAATGGATAGAAATTATATATTTATAGAAAGGGGAAATGGTAGCCATTGGATGAAGATCTGTTAAGCGTTGATCAGACCAGCGAGCGACAACTTGACTAACACTGATGTTGCGATGACCAGCGAGCGATGGACTCTCTATCACTCGATGAAAACTCTGTCGTGTGTGCCTATATGTTATTCATGACATATAGGCATATGAGTTTGGCAGTTTAGCATACCCATAATGGATGCATATATACCAAAAATTAGTGTTTGGCGTATGCATAGAAACAGACCTAAAAGCCCCGATCAAAAGCAACTTGTTAACATGTTTTTCTTGGTTACGTATTTATATGAGGAACATAACATCTAATTTAGTTCTAAAAACCAAATATAAGTGCCGCTGATGGTGTGATTACTTTCTTCTCTCGATTATATCACCAGATTTGGAGCTTGGGACCATCTACCCCTTTCTTCTGATCGTTATAGTCTTGTAAATTAAATTATTGGGCTATGTATTTATTTTCAGCTGCTCCACAATTCGTTATAAAATTAACATTTAGGGTAGACATGAATGCTAAGATATATTAATTGCAATTACCCATTTGGAAAATAACTCTCAAGTCCGTTACACTAACGTTATTGCAAATCGGGTTTGAGTGTTATTTGTCGACCAACAGTGTTGTTTATACTTGTACATCTTTGAAATTTATATTTATAGACGAAAATGAAACATATAACCCCATTTAAGACCTCGTGTCTTTTAATTTAGTTGCTATAATCGTTTTTTCTATTCTTTTTACATCGTCCCAAGAAAATATTTTTATGCCCCCTCTGTTAAAATCTTGGCTCCGCCCCTGCGGACGACAATATACAAAATCCGGATCTCGATCTCGTATTAGACAGTTTTATAAGGTGAGATTCTTGATGGAATTTTAGAATTGTGGTTTTCAAACTTTATACATTTTATTAAGTACTTGATGAGGTCATTAGGGTTTGGACTAGCATGAACTCGCCCCTTGTAATATGATTCAATTCCAGATGATGTAAAGAAAATTAATTTTTAAAGTGTATTAAAAAATTTATGTACTACTGCTAGCTCGCTAACTCATCTCGCCTAAGGACCGAGATCTTGACCGTCTTGAAGAAATTGATTATGTAGCTTGTGGATGAAAAAAAACTCACATTTGGGGGACACCTTCACAAATTGGAAGATATATAAAACAGATCAAACTAGTTAGTGGTCTTATATTAATAGCTAGGGTAAGTCTGTTTTAGTTCCTTGGGTAGTTCTAGGACATCTTGACATCACCATGAATCCTTCTAAAAGAAATTCTTTGTCATCTTCACACACTTCTGATGTTGTTTTTAACCTCATTAGAGATTCCGATCTATCAGTTATGGGTTTCCAAGGAAATCCATTTACTTGGACCAGTAACAGTCATGGTACTGGTAAATTTAATTCTAGGCTAGATAGCGCTCTAATTATTGATGATCCATTAGTTTTTCAGATTCTACTTTAACCCATTCGAGTCAAAATGGTTCAGACACTCTCCAATCCTCTTAAGTCTCTATTACTGTAATAGATCATTTGGAAGAAACTGGAAGTTCTTTGAACATTGGTTGAAAAATGAATCATGCTTTAGTGAAATTGCTTCTGCTTGGAATTCTAATGTCTCTGGTTCTGCAGCTTATGTTCTTACTAACAAGAAATCTAATGCTAGACATTCCCCATCTAAGTGGAGTAAACAAAAGTATGGAAACATTCTGCACAGAGTTTCAGTCCTTCAAGAAGAGTTATCAAAACTGCAATGACATGGGTGTTAATAATACCAAAGAGGTACAAAGAGTCTGAGAAAAAATTGAGGACTTAAATGAGATTCAAGCAAGTTCTAATAAACAAAAAATAATATACAACTTATATAATGATATGGACAAGAATTGAAAGTACTTTCACATAAGAGAAAATAGGAGGAAGTCAAGGAACCAGATAGACTCATTACAAGCCCCTGATTGATCATGGTGTCAAGATAGGAATTCTATTGAACAACTTATCTCATCACACTTCAGGAAAAACCGTACAACCATTAATCCAGGTGATAGCTCTCAGTTCCTGTAGTACATACCAACATATATCACAGAAGAAGACAATGCTGAACTAGTGGCAATTCCAACAGATGAAGAGATAAAAAAATGCTTTGTTCTCGATGGTTGCATGGACTTCCCCAGAACCTGACGAATTCCCACCGGGATTTTATTAATCGCAGTTGTCAACAGTTAAAGATGACATCTGTAAGATGGTAAAATAATTTTTTCACTGAGGTTTCTTGCTCAAAAAGTTAACCAAACTATAACTACTTTTATCCCTAAAACACAAACCCCTCATAAACCTGAGGATTACAGATCAATTGCGCTCTGTAATACATCATATAAAATCATTTCAAAAGTCATTTCCCTCGGGTTTAAAAAACATATGATTAGTACAGTATCTCCTCTCCAGTCAGCATATGTACCAAGAAGATTGATTTCGGAAAATGATGAGTGCCAAATAATGTATATATTTATCCCTTTTTGTTGGCATTTAACTCATCTTTTGTGCAGTAATTCTACATTTTATCCCATATTCTGTATTTTCATTGTTTTCAAGAATAAATATTTTTCTTACTTAATTTTGCATTTTTAGGTAATAAATAAAGTTTGGATGAATAGCAGAGCGGAAAAGAGCAGAAAAGTAGTGAAAAGCCGGGAGGAATTACACAAGGAAGCCGCGAAGAATGGTGCGCATAAGCCCAAAAGACTAGAAATGGGCTCAAGAAGGAAGAATTGTGCTTAAAGAAGATATGGGCTTGGCATACCCAAGGCCCAAAACCCTTACCCAAACCCATTTTCTATAACCAAAACCGCCTCCATCTTCAGCCGTCGGATTGGATCCATCTCATCATCCGATGGTCGCTCCTTCATCGCTCATCAAAATCTGAAGCTCCTATCAAACACCATAGTGCCTAAATTCCAAGCCATCAGATTAGATTGCAGTTGAATCCTACGGTCGCTCCTATGCCTGTGCATCAAATCCCGATGATTCCGCTCAACACTACAACACCTAACCTAATCTCGCACCGTAGACTTCGTTGTATTTTACATCCTACGGTCGCTACAAGCTGCTTCTTTCTTAGCCGTCCGATCCACCTACCATCTCCATATCCAGCGGCTTCAGCTCGCGGTACACCCATCTTGATACACCCGCCTAACACACTAATACTCGAACCCTATGACCTAGCCAAACAGCTCCCTACCCCAACCCATATCGACCTCCACCTTCTTCTTCCTCTCCCCCGACCAAACCAGACCTGCAACACCACCTTCTCCCTGCCGCGCCACCAAACGCTGCCACAACCACCTCGAGCTCACACACTGCCACCCTATCATCCTACACGCGATTGATAGCTTCCCCCATCCTTCTAGCCCTTTATCCCATCAACTTATTACCTAACCTAAACCCTAGGTTATGGGTTGATGGATTAACGTGTGCTAGAGAGAAATTGAAGGCATGGAGAGGTAGAGGAGGAAAAATAGAAGCATGGGTCGACATCAAACTGGAGTGGTTGTGTCAAATTGGGTGAGTAATCCCTAACCCTAGCCTCAAAGTTTTGGGGGGGGGGGGGGAATTTGGGGACAATGTATAGTACTATAATTGAGAGCTGGGGTGTTGTAGAAAACTGTTCTTGGACTAGCCAAGTGACCAATTAGGTTTAATTTCATTTTCTCAACTGTTCAATTTAGGGTTAATTTTAATTTCAATTTCAATTTTATTTAATTTTCAATTTCTGTTTTATTTCATGTTTAATTCCATGTTCATTTAATTTATGTTCTTATGATTTCTGTCTGTTTCTAATTTCAATTTAGTTTTGTGTTTAATGTTAGTTCACTTTTAGTGTCAACTGTTAGCTTCTCAAATGTTAGGCTTAGTTTACTGTTGTGTGTCAATGCTAGGTTAGAGCCTTAGAGCATTGAGTTGATTGAGCAGTGGGGAGAAACTAGTGCTCACTAGTGACTGTGAGCAAGCTGGTTCTCTTCCCACTCTAGATGAATGCCTAAAGCCATTGCCTTGGCTTTGTTTTTTTTTCCTTTTTTTTTACTTCATTCTCAGCTTATCTCCACACTCCTGCTCTTGGCTTGTAGCCTTGGTTTGCAACTATCTCTGTTTTGTTATTACTTGGCTTGCACTGTCACCATTGCTGCTTTCTTTCCTTTCCCTTGCTGTGCACCTGCTCCTGCTGTGCCAGCCACCACTGCTGCTGCAACCTGGTTTCCACTGCTGTTGCTGCAACTGAGCTTAGCTCACAACACAAGCCCAGTTCAGTCCACAGTTAACTCCAAAGGCCTAGTTACTCTCAGGTCAAAAGCTAAGCCCAGGAACAAAGCCCAAAAGCCCAAATCCAGCCACTGTTTGGTTTACAAGCCAACTGAGTTCAAGGCTCAGTTCAGTTCACTTGAACCCAAATTCATTACATTTCCAAAGGCCCAGATCCTTGACTGAATCCAAAGCCCAGTTCACATCAAAAGACACTGAGCCCAATTCACAGTTGAACTGTTGAGCCCAAGTTCAGTTCACAGTTCATCACCAAGGTCCAGTGCAATTCAAAAGACCAAAAGCCCATAAGTTCACAGTCAATCCAAAAGCCCACTGAGCTTAAAACCATTTTATTTGTATCAAAACCCATTAGTACCCAAAGCCCATTTGTACTCAAAGCCCAACAACAATTAAGAGCCCAAAATAGCTAGAAAACTCCAAACACACCTAGTCTCTGTGGATCGACCCGTACTTGCACGAGCTACAACCGACGACCGTGCACTTGCGGTATTACTGTAGGCCCGTTTCATTTCGCTTAATTTTCACACACCTCCGGGCCCACCAAGTTTTTGGCGCCGCTGCCGGGGATTGGTGCTGTGTTTTTCTTGTAGTTTTATTAGCTATTTTTGCATTTCACTACATAGCATTTGCATCTGCATCTGCTTCACTTCATTTGCTGTTGGACCTGCTGTTCTGAACCAGTTTTTCCTCTGCTGGGACGCCACCAAGGAAAAGAACCAAAGCCCAACTGGGTTTTTGCAACAATATCAGAGCAGCTGGGCTGTGCTTAAAAGGTAACCCATTTAAGAGAACCCGAATTGTGGGCTTCCAATTTTTAATTGTGGGCTTGTAATATTAAAGCCAATTTTTGGGCTTTTTATTTTCTGTTGGGTTTGTAATTAATTTTTGTGGGCTTGTTTGTTTAATTTGTGGGCTTGTATTTAATTTTTGTGAGCTTGTTTAATTTGGACTTGTATTTTGTATTCTGGGTTTTTAAACCCAGCTGAGCTTGTAACCGATCACGCTAGGTTAACTCGTTAGTGGGCCGAGTACCCAAATTCTAGGCCGAGATTTTGGACTCAGTTTCACCAAACGTTTTCAAACCAGCTGAGCCAAAGCAAACACAAAACCAACAGTGGGCTTGCTCCCATTCAAAAACCAAATTTTATTTTCTTTTAAAAAAAAAAAAAAAAAAAAAAAAAAAAAACTTTTACTTTTCTCCCATTCAAAAACCAAATTTTACTTGCTCCCATTTTAAAACCAAATTTTTTCTTCTTTATCCCATTAAACCAAATTTTATTTTACTCCCAAAAACCAAAAAATGTCTCCCACCAAAACCAAATTTTTCCCAAAAATCCAAACCCTTTAAAAACCAAATTCTGAGCTTTGTACATAGTTACTTAGCTTTTGAGCCAATCATGTCTAGATTTTGGCCTGCTTCGGGGAGTGGACAAACACTTAGAGAACTTGCTTACGGGCCAAATTCACATTGTGATCCTCCCCCATTCCATGATGTCAATAGTTATAGGAATTATATGGACATTTTCAAAGTCCCGAGCCTCAATACATGAACCCTAATGACTATTCATACATGCATCATTCATCGCAACGTGAAAATGAACATTCTGCTAGAGCCTCACTCACACAATCATCACTTATGGATCAAATAGAAGCTCGAATCACAGCTTTAGAAATGCAATCACATGAGGAATCTGTCACATCTAATTTTCTTAGGCAACCTGAAATCTATGCATGTCCCGCATGTGGTAGTTTAGACCACCCTGTTGAGAATTGTCATATTTTGCATAATTTTAGGCAATCTAGAGAAAATCCAAGGTATGAAATGCCCATAAATTGTGAGAATGGTAGTCATTGGGACCATAATCAATCCTTTGAGGGTTGCGATCAATATTTTGTAAACCCTAATGACCATGCACACATGTACCATTCACCACAATTTGAACATGAAGAATTTGGTACTCCCATGAATTTAGACTCCACCACAGAAGCTTTAAGACTCTGCAAGCAAGACTATGATAGATCTACATCACGAATTCATGCATATTTAGATCAGATTTTGCTTCACCTACAAAAGGAGGAAATTCATGAGGAAATGTATGTTGTCCCTAATGAAGTGTCTAGTCCCATTCATGTAAATAATGTTGAATATGAACCTAATTTAGAGGAACATGAATCGACTAATGACACCACCACTGTTAATGAGGACCAATATGCATGCTACCATGATGATGATTATGATGATTATGATGATATGTTAGAAGAACATGAAAATATTGTGGAACCTGTTGGTTCAAAACATATGGCTTCTCGCCCTCGACCTTCATGCATGTTGTTCTTTCTAATACTCATTGTAATTCATATGATTTTGATATTGACATGGGATTCGTACAATTATTCTGTGAAGATGAGCATGACATAGGAATAGTTGAATCTTCTGTAGACACTAATATGCATGAAAATATATTTGATGTGTCTGATTCTCTACCTAGGTCACATTGTGATATTTCTCCTGATTTGCCGATGCATGAGAATGAATCTGTTGATGATGTTGATGACTCTGATTGTGATCTTGCCAATTTGTTTGATGATTGTGAGCATGTTGTGACACGTTAGAAGACTTAGGAGATGTTGATGTGATTAATAATGATGTGCCTATCTTCCTACATGTCACAATCTGATGGCCTTCCACCAACCTAGATTTGGTTTGTACCGATATTGTCAAACCAATTTTTCTGAGAATCCCAACTAGGTTTGGAACTGTGTGCTTCCCAAGTCCTCTTGGACTATTTTGCTTCTAAGTATAATACATTTGAGGAACCACAGTTGGAATTAGCATGTTTGCCCGTCCCTAGCACAGTTCATTTCGAGCTAGACCTTGTGCATGATGAACCCCCAAAACTGCGAGATTTTGTTTCCAAAATTTTATCCGTTGAAAAATCCAGGTTTGGGGGTAGCTCATTTTGTTTCACAGCTTCACTTGCATGCCTATCATATTATTATTGTGTGAAGCTGTTGAAACCTCTACACTTTGTCTTTTGGGTTGATCCTCAACTCTTTAGATTGTTAGTGTATGGTGAATTTTTTATATAATCCAGTAGATAAAATTTCTTAAAACCCTTTTGTTCCTTTTGTATATATTTTGCTAATCCAATATGATCTCGGCTGACATATGTTGGATTCTTGCCTTGAATAACGGAGTTCTAATATGCTTTCGCCGAAATCGGGTATTCTCTTTCCTTTTTCTCTACTCAACATGATCCTCTTCATATGTTGTATTATAATTTTGTTCATATTTTGAAACATTGAGGACAATGTTTAGTTTAGGTTTGGGGGTGAAAAGTAGATACTTTGATAATATGCCATAATTGAAAACAAGAACTCCTTCTTTTTGAAAAAAAAAAAAAAAAAAAAAATTAAAAATTAAAAAAAACATAAAAATGGAGCTCATTTACCTTGAAATGTTGACTCTTGTGCAAATATGTAATTATTAGGAGTCTTAGTCTAGATATTTAGGCACCCTGATTCTAGCACAATTCACATAGTGATAAGAAATTTGCACGCGCACGATCTACCAATACATGTATGGCCTCGATCTTCAAGGTGTTTGATAGGAAGTCACGATTGCCAATCACTTTAGAATACTGAACGAAACTTGACTAGCTTGTTCTTTGGTTGGTTGGGATAGAAGGTGGAGGTTACATTAAGAAAGACAACCATCGAATTTAACTGGGTGCATCAAAAAGGGCTACCTCTTGCAAAGTGTCATGTAATTTTTTGTTTCTTTTGTTATGTATCAAAAGAGTACCATATGTAAAAATCAATTTCAAGTTCTTGTAGAAAAAAAAAAAAATCAAGTATTTATCAATTCCATCATCTCTTGTTCCAAAAAAAAAGAGAGTAGTCAATGTAAATAAGAGTCATGTAAAGAGTCATTTTGTTGTTTCATTGTAATAAGCAAGGAAGGGTGTATGCCATTGATGTACAACGCGAGTAATTGTGAAATACCTCCAACTCATTCACAATTCTCGTAAAGTCCGGACAGCTAGCTAGATTTCGACCTTGGTTCTTAGCCTGAGAAACTATCTCTTGGTGATTAGTAGTCATAACTTCAGATCTTTCTTTACACATGTGTAGATACACTTTACACTCTTATCACATGTCTTTTTTGTTATCAGTGCTAGGATTGTGCCTTGATAGCTAGATTGACATCTCCATTTTGCTGTGAGCTTAAACTGACTTGCACATGTCACATTTGATGGAATCTGAGCTTATATTTTGACCTAGAACTTTGTAGGTACGTTCTAAGCAAACCTTCACGAGACTTCAACTCGTCCACTAGGGACACAGTGGTTTAAAAGGCTTAGTGCATACGCTAAATGCATTCGAGAGACCAGCGACAGTGGTATAGGTAGGATTTCCTTAGTTTTGTTTTACTTGAGGACAAGTAAAATTCAGGTTTGGGGGTATTTGATGAGTGCCAAATAATGTATATATTTATCCCTTTTTGTTGGCATTTAACTCATCTTTTGTGCAGTAATTCTACATTTTATCCCATATTCTGTATTTTCATTGTTTTCAAGAATAAATATTTTTCTTACTTAATTTTGCATTTTTAGGTAATAAATAAAGTTTGGATGAATAGCGGAGCGGAAAAGAGCAGAAAAGTAGTGAAAAGGGGGAGGAATTACACAAGGAAGCCGCGAAGAATGGTGCGCAAGCCCAAAAGACTAGAATGGGCTCAAGAAGGAAGAATTGTTCTTAAAGAAGATATGGGCTTGGCATACCCAAGGCCCAAAACCCTTACCCAAACCCATTTTCTATAACCAAAACCGCCTCCATCTTCAGCCGTCGGATTGGATCCATCTCATCATCCGATGGTCGCTCCTTCATCGCTCATCAAAATCTGAAGCTCCTATCAAACACCATAGTGCCTAAATTCCAAGCCATCAGATTAGATTGCAGTTGAATCCTACGGTCGCTCCTATGCCTGTGCATCAAATCCCGATGATTCCGCTCAACACTACAACACCTAACCTAATCTCGCACCGTAGACTTCGTTGTATTTTACATCCTACGGTCGCTACAAGCTGCTTCTTTCTTAGCCGTCCGATCCACCTACCATCTCCATATCCAGCGGCTTCAGCTCGCGGTACACCCATCTTGATACACCCGCCTAACACACTAATACTCGAACCCTATGACCTAGCCAAACAGCTCCCTACCCCAACCCATATCGACCTCCACCTTCTTCTTCCTCTCCCCCGACCAAACCAGACCTGCAACACCACCTTCTCCCTGCCGCGCCACCAAACGCTGCCACAACCACCTCGAGCTCACACACTGCCACCCTATCATCCTACACGCGATTGATAGCTTCCCCCATCCTTCTAGCCCTTTATCCCATCAACTTATTACCTAACCTAAACCCTAGGTTATGGGTTGATGGATTAACGTGTGCTAGAGAGAAATTGAAGGCATGGAGAGGTAGAGGAGGACAAATAGAAGCATGGGTCGACATCAAACTGGAGTGTGTGTCAAATTGGGTGAGTAATCCCTAACCCTAGCCTCAACTGTTTTGGGGGGGGGGGGGAATTTGGGGAAAATGTATAGAACTATAAATTGAGAGCTGGGGTGTTGTAGAAAACTGTTCTTGGACTAGCCAAGTGACCAATTAGGTTTAATTTCATTTTCTCAACTGTTCAATTTAGGGTTAATTTTAATTTTAATTTCAATTTTATTTAATTTTCAATTTCTGTTTTATTTCATGTTTAATTCCATGTTCATTTAATTTATGTTCTTATGATTTCTGCCTGTTTCTAATTTCAATTTAGTTTTGTGTTTAATGTTAGTTCACTTTTAGTGTCAACTGTTAGCTTCTCAAATGTTAGGCTTAGTTTATTGTTGTGTGTCAATGCTAGGTTAGAGCCTTAGAGCATTGAGTTGATTGAGCAGTGGGGAGAAACTAGTGCTCACTAGTGACTGTGAGCAAGCTGTTTCTCTTCCCACTCTAGATGAATGCCTAAAGCCATTGCCTTGGCTTTGCTTTTTTTTCCTTTTTTTTTACTTCATTCTCAGCTTATCTCCACACTCCTGCCCTTGGCTTGTAGCCTTGGTTTGCAACTATCTCTGTTTTGTTATTACTTGGCTTGCACTGTCACCATTGCTGCTTTCTTTCCTTTCCCTTGCTGTGCACCTGCTCCTGCTGTGCCAGCCACCACTGCTGCTGCAACCTGGTTTCCACTGCTGTTGCTGCAACTGAGCTTAGCTCACAGCACAAGCCCAGTTCAGTCCACAGTTAACTCCAAAGGCCTAGTTACTCTCAGGTCAAAAGCTAAGCCCAGGAACAAAGCCCAAAAGCCCAAATCCAGCCACTGTTTGGTTTACAAGCCAACTGAGTTCAAGGTTCAGTTCAGTTCACTTGAACCCAAATTCA
The DNA here is from genome assembly GCF_003573695.1 of Papaver somniferum. NCBI lineage: Eukaryota > Viridiplantae > Streptophyta > Magnoliopsida > Ranunculales > Papaveraceae > Papaver > Papaver somniferum. The sequence continues at coordinate 172,064,281 of NC_039365.1, forward strand.
TTACATTTCCAAAGGCCCAGATCCTTGACTGAATCCAAAGCCCAGTTCACATCAAAAGACACTGAGCCCAATTCACAGTTGAACTGTTGAGCCCAAGTTCAGTTCACAGTTCATCACCAAGGTCCAGTGCAATTCAAAAGACCAAAAGCCCATAAGTTCACAGTCAATCCAAAAGCCCACTGAGCTTAAAACCATTTTATTTGTATCAAAACCCATTAGTACCCAAAGCCCATTTGTACTCAAAGCCCAACAACAATTTAGAGCCCAAAATATCTAGAAAACTCCAAACACACCTAGTCTCTGTGGATCGACCCGTACTTGCACGAGCTAGAACCGACGACCGTGCACTTGCGGTATTACTGTAGGCCCGTTTCATTGCGCTTAATTTTCACACACCTCCGGGCCCACCAGAAAATGTCTCTCTATTTCGACAGACTTGAATGGGGTTTCTTAATTGATGTTCTCCGAAAATTTGGCTTTCAAATTTTTTTTTGCCATCTTATATTACAGTGCATCATCACCACAGAAATTGAAATAATACTTAACGGCGACTGTTGCCTTCAAACCCCAAAAGAGGGATCCCACATGGGACCCACTTGTTAGAGCACTACTCGGTCGAATTTGCAAGCGTTGCTATCTCAAGCTTGTTGTCAAGTTTAGTTGCCAAAACTATAAGTCTTGATTTTTGGTCCACTTATAGCTAAGTCTCGGATTAGGATAGAAAGTGTAGTTGGGCATTAGACTTCACGGCATTCATCGATTGAAGACGAAGAACTACTAAGGGGAGCTTGTGGAACTTCATCAACAAAAGGTATGTGGAGACTTGAACACATCTATCACTCAAAAGTCTATCTACTCTATCTCATATTTGAGATAAAAGTCATATAGCTATACAGACTTCGATTATACACATTTGATATTTCGAGATGAGTTTAACTCGCTTACATATTTCTCGATATATGTGTTGGTGAGCTTTGTCTTTAACCAATTTCATCTTATATTCTTGACGAAAGTCAAAATACGATCATGTGAAAATCGCCTTGTAACATCTTACATGATTTGTGTGAGACCGTCATTTGATGTAGACTCGGAATATTTCATATTGATCATTCGATCACTTGAAAATTGCTTTGAAGCTAATATTTTGTGTGAGAAAGATATCCCCGTCTTCCGAGAATGTTTCAATGATTGAATTGGGAGTTTAAAACAAATAACCATGATTGGATATAATACAGTATGCGTACTTGTATGCTAACTGTCGCAAGTTATTCCAAGTCGGGGAACCATATTATGCATACCCGTATCCGTACTGGTTGGTTTAGTGAAAGTCCGGGAACTTAGTATGCATATCCGTATGCGTACTGGCGTGAGTTCAGTTACGGAAAATTCAACTGAGTTTGGAAGGTATGCGTACCCGTCCGCATACTGGCGAACCCAAACTTAGTCCGGCCACTTAGGTATGCGTATCCATTTGCATACTTGATTAGGTTATGTTCTAAAATCGGTTTTTTCATGAACTAATACATTTATATATTAAGGAATGCAATATTTTGCAAACCGTGGCTATAATGTTCATGAATTGATTCGAGTGAATCAAAATCAATTTTGCTTCAATTGTGTCTTGTATACTTCTATGAGAATATAAACAATTGAACAACTCTAGAACTAGTTTCATTTGAGTCATTTGAACTAGCTAAGGTTAAGATGAATAAGGTCTATATGAAAGTGTTCATATGGCTAACTTCGGTTAACTATTGTTGAACCAACAAGGTGTACACGTTTAGGTACGGTTACACATATATAAATGAAGTCACTTTTCATTTGTGTGTAACAAGATTTGTTCGATCTAACGGTTGAAAGATATTAGCTTGAGTCTAATCAGGTTTTCATCTAACGGTGCATATTGAATGCTTTGTTACCAAGGTAACATTGATTACAAACCCTGATTTGAAGACTATATAAGGGAGAACTCTAGCAACTGGGAAACCTAATCCCCATACCTCCTTTGTGATACTAGTTGCGACTAGAGTCGATTCTTCTTTAACCTTAGGTCTTTTCCAAAACCCTGTAGGTTAACGACTTGAAGACTTCATTGGGATTGTGAATCCAGACCCAACTATTTCTCTATAGTTGCGTGTTCTGATCTTGTTGTGGTATTGAGTACTATCTTCTCTAAGATTTTCTCGAGATTTATTCTCCGATAGGTAAGATAAAAAGTAGTCACAAACATCTTCGTCTCATCGTTTGTGATTCCACAATATCTTGTTTCGCTACCATACGATTAAGATTATTGTGAGGTGATTGATTTTACTAGGTTGTTCTTCAGGAATATAAGTCCGGCATATTAACTAGTTCTTGTTCACCTGGATTTATCAAAAGACGGAACTAAACTTGACAAACAAGCTTGAGATAGAAACGCTTGGGAGTTCAAACGAGCAGTGCTCTAATACTTGGGACATCCACGTGATGAATACTTCTATTTGTTGTCTCCGACCGTTTAGGGAGACCATTATGAGGAGGACTGAACTTAAGATAGACAAGAGGATCATTTCCTTGCAAAGACTATCTTTTCTCTTATGCCCAAATCATAAGACATAAGCAACAAACTATTCATCAACAAACAATGCATTTTACAACCTAAAGTCGGCGTAAAAATAACTAGACAACATTCTAAGAAGAACAATCGGCAGTTCATATTTTATATCGATAATGCCGACAATAGTAAATTTAAATCCGTAGAAATTTTCCAACGATCGAATTTAATAACACTGGGGTACCAAAATACACCACCAACTTTTTCGTAAGCAATCTGTATGGACAAACTCAAAACAACTCCGAGAGTAAGAACTCAATCAAGGAAAGGGTCTAGAGTTATATATATATATATATATATATATATGTTGTTGTTAGAACTTTTACATAACTGAATCCGTGAACCTAAATACAAAGAGAGATCTTGGACGGTACCAAAGACCAATGCCCAAGGATCAATCACGTCTTATCCAAAAAACTAGGTTGGACGTATCTACTGTGATTATCAATACACAACCTGTGATATTTCAATTATAAAGATAAACAATATAATGCGGAAAAAGAAATAACACATACACCCGAAATTTTGTTAAAGAGGAAACTGCAAATGCAGAAAAACCCCGGGACCTTGTCCAGATTGAACATCAAACTATATTAAGCCGCTACAGACACTAGCCTACTACCAAATAACTTCGGTCTGGAATGTAGTTGATCCCGAACTCAGTCACTCACTGATTCAGGTACAGTTTCTCCTTGCGCCTCTTGAATCCCAACATGACTCTGTGCAATTGATTCCCTTGGAAGGTCTTACACCAACTAAGAGTTGATTCAACTCAATTGAAGACTTTAAACCAAATCTGCCTCCCACAGATTAAGCCTATGATTGATTTCCTGATTTACGATCTAAATGGATGATCAGATCAAATGAAAGATTCAGTGATAGAAATCGATAGCAACTTGACAAAAGTATGGTTATCCTCAAAATCCGGACTTATGCAACCCGAAGTGCAGCCTAGATTATTATTCACCTCACAAGTATAAAACTTGCGGAATCCACGAAGTCTGAGACGAAGAGAACTTTGATGATCACTATCTATCTTGATCGTTGGAGCATGCTATACAAACAATCAAGATCATGATACTCGAGTTATCAAGATAAAAGATAACTGGACCTGGATTCACGAATCCTAATGAAGTCTTTATAATCGCTAAACCCTAAAAGAGTTCTGGAGAGGACGAATCTAAATACAACTAGGACACACCAAAAATTTGTGTCAGGATTCGAATATCCCAGGCCAAGAGTTCCCCTTATATATACTTCAAAGCCTAGGTTGTTTTAGGTTTAATCTAAGATAGCTTTGGAACCAAGCAAACAATATCCACCGTTAGATGAAAGCTTTGAATCTTATCCACATAAAAAAGATATACACTCTGATTAGGTATACCGTAACCGAACTGTATATAAATACTATGTTCAACATGGTTAGCTGAAACTAGCCAATTTGAACTTTAAAAGCTTAACACTCACTAAGGCATCAATCTTGAGTCACAATCATGTGATCAAATGAGTCTAGTGTTAATTAGAGAATTGATCAAATACAAATTATCTCATAGAAATAATTCAAACGCAATTGAATCAAAATCGACATAATTGGTAAATGTACAAGGTACAATTACTTGGATCGTTCGTGAGTCGGCTGAGTCACAATACGCGAACCAGTTTGAAAACTTAAAGGCATAACTGAGTTCCGGAGTTGACAAAACTTTTTCAGTTCACGTACCGGTTTGGAAAATTTAGGTGCAACTAAGAGTTCCGGAGTTTACTGAACTTTTCAGTTCACGTACCGGTTCGCGAACTTAAGACTTTTACCGGTTCCGGAGTCCACATAACTTTTTCAGTTCACGTGCCGGTTTGGGTAATAAACTGGTTCTAGAACATAGAACTGTATTGACTCACATACCAGTTCGACCTTTATCCCAGTTCCTTTACCAAAGTTCCAAAATGGTTTGCATACGAATATGCATACCTATCCGGGTCACGAAACAAACAGATTTTCCCATGATGTATATATACGAACATGCATATCACACAAATCTGAAAGTCAATATATAGTTACTCCGCTACGTGTACAATTACACGTAATACGGCTTCAGACATATAACAGTTTCCTCAGTGTGTAAGACTAATAACACTGTCTTGTATTCCGAATATAATAGTTCTATATTTCTAAAAAAATTCAAAACATTCCTAAATAACATCAATGACACATATAACTGTTCCAGGCTATTTTTTAATGATCAACTTGAATCGTGATTTGGTTCTGAACAATAAATTGTTCTCCACCGAAATTTTATCAAGTATGAACAAATGTTCATTAAACTTAGTCATTATATTTCGATAAATCCGTAAACTGAATAATTAGTTCTCGACTCGAAATTCTTGTCTATGCAAGCTAGTCTAATTAGTTATGCGACAATCGTCTCAAGGATAGAAAAGTGAATATAACTTGAGAAATAGGTGGTTCGATATTCACTTACCTTTTGTTGATGAAGTTTTACAAAAGCTTCGGTTGATCTTCGCCTTCAAACGGTAGAACACAAATGATGACTGGTTCGTTTCCCAACTAGCTCTATCATAGACCGGGACTTAACTAATTGTAAGCTAGAAATCAAGATATAGTTTTGATAACTAAAATTTACAACAAGCTTGACATAACAATACTTGTGAGTTCGACCAAGCAATACTCCAATAGGATTGCATTGAAATTTCTCATTAGTGTCAACTAGTGTAATGTGACAGTCGGTATTGTTAAAATTTTAATCGACAAGGCCGACACAAAGCAATTTCACACCAAAGAATTGGTACCTATTTAGGCATAACGTTCATTGGTAAAATCAATGCAAAATCCTAACATGTACCTAAGGCTTATAGTGGAGTCGTCATTCCATTCGACCAAAATACCGATACCGACGATAACAGTCGGCATTGCATCCATCATCCGATCAATGTCGACCATTACTCTGCAACCGAAATTGAAATCTAAGTTGTGATTTTAAACCTAAATGAATCCATGAGAACAAAAAAAAATAAAAAAATGAATCACTTACCTTCTCCTGGAGCCATTTTAGTAAGAGGTCAATCGCTTGAGGTATTTTCACCACTCCCTTGTACCAAAACTCAGCCCCAATTGATCGTGTGTATTCCCCAATTTATGGGTATCCCCAATTGCAGGTTTATAATAAATAATGAAGATGAATTTTGACCTTTGATATGATAATATAACCAAGCAATCTAATATAGCTTTTCGACTAAATATGAAACTGCATTCTAATATCATCATTTATTAACGTTATAACTTTTTCTATTCTTTCAATAATGATTTTTGAATATTTTTAATTTAGTATATAAATGGAAGGCAACTTACAAAGAGTTGGCTGGTAACCAGCAACAAGCTAAACTCGGACCCTTTTCTGGTAGCCTAGCAACAAGTTGGCTGGTAACATTATCATTATTATTTTTATCATCATTTTGTTGCTGACATGTAAGGGAGTAAGGTCTGGCTACATGGTCATTGAACAATGATGGCTAATGATATCTTTTATCTTGTGCATGTGGGTTTGAACCGTATGGTGTTATGTACTTTATATGAATTTTTAGTATGATTTTCACTGATAACATGTTTGGATACCAGAAACAGAAGCGATTTTGCATATTAAGAAACAAAAATCATGTCAGAAGTCAAAGAAAAAATATTTTTCCTATGAAATTATGTACCAAACTAACTCCTGATTTTTCTTTTTACTTTCAGAAGTAAGTCGGAAAATAATCTTTTAAATGGTATCCAAACATGGTGTTAATAAATTGAGCTCCAGGATAAATGAATTAGAAGTAAAACTAGAGTTGGCAAATATAGGATTTGACTTATAGTTTTTCGTCATTAAAAAAAAACAGAAAAAAGATTTGAGTTGGTCACAATCCTTCACACTTTTTTCTTTTTCATGGGACGGGAAATATATTAGAATGAATCATAAGTCTACACAATACTTGTATCTTTCCTGGTAATCATTCAAATATATTGTTTCATTAGTTTCATGCCTACTATCATTTGGTTGTTACAAACTCACAATATGCGCCATTGGAGTTACCAACAATTATAAATATATAGTTCTTAATCCATTTGTCTTTGGAACACCTACGACAAAGATCAAGAATAAGTTGGTTGATGGAGAAGGCTTTTGCTACGTTCATTTAGATCACCTCTTATCAATCACTTTTCCATGTTGTTACTGCTTATGATCCAAAATCACTTGTTAAATTTTAGCTCCACGGTAACAAAATTTTTGAGATGCCGGAGAAAATTGAAGCAACCAAGTACTCAACTAACCAACATGCCTAAAATAACAATTTGAGCATATATGGTGACAAATGGTGAGCATGATTTTACGGTCTCCTCTTTAACCATAACTTAATATAATTAGGGTTTCGCTTTAGTATCTCATGGATATGGATGCTAAACATTAGCATTTTAGTGTTGTGGTTGGTCTCGGACACTCCTATTCAAACCTAGAGAAAGCCATACAAATCTACTTGGGCTTTTGTTTATTTCTTGGTCATTAATCATCATTATCTTGGGGATCCGTTCCCAATTCATTATTCTCACTTTTATTATTATTTTCTTGAGATTATTAGTAGTTTATGCTCTAATTTCTGACACTAAGTTCACACATATTTGTGAATTCATTTTAAGTACATTTGTTTAGATGGGTTTTGTGCCCATTTATTATGTTTTTCCACCCTATAACAACAATGCCATGGATTTGTTCTCATGTATCCAGGGCATAGTGTAGCCAATATAGAATGAGCCCTACGGAAACTCACTCACAAAGAACGTACACATTTTTAGAGAAGATTCAAGATTTAAAGCTACTCATAATAGTTGTTACTCGATAATCATCTAAGTGCACCTTTTCATCAATTTCATGCCTATCATTCAATTGTTGCTATTGATAGAGCTATGAAAATGATAAAATTCTAACTGGTTTATTAAAGCCAATTTATTTTGTCAATTATATTCATACGGTGGCTTCAGCTGTTTTTGTTTTTTTGGGAAATAATATTCTTTTATGCTTTGTGATCCTAAATCTTCATTTGTAATTAGTTTATTACAGTTTCTGAAGAAAAAAAAAATGGAGATGCCCGAGGAGACTAAATTATTGGGAGTAACTAGGTTTGATATGGATAAATAGATACTTCTTGCAGTGGGAAATCATACAATCTACACAGTTTAGTATGTACTTTTGGAATTATTTAGAACCCCATGACAAGAAATTAGAACCAGAAAAAAAGTCAACTATGAAGGATATAGATTACGTCAGAATCCGAGCATAACTGCATTTACATGAGAAATGTTATCTCCATATCCATCATTATACAAATTCGTTTAGGTATAGTATTGTTTACACAGGTATATCAAAACTTTTGGTTTTCAATTAACACTTATTATTGTATATTGTTATTCACGTACGACTTAATTGTCAAATTTGGGTTTTAAAAAAAATGCTTTATTATGTCAAATTTGAGTTAGCTAACAATTTTATTTGATTAGGCTCCAAACTTGAGAGGTACCTACTAAAAGGCCATATAAAAAAGCCGTTTTACAAATCAGCTCCTTAAAAATGAAGAATAACAAGTTGTTGTGAGATAAATGTGATCAAGTCACTCCTGCCGTAGTTGTTAAAGTATGGTTGATTAAACGGCAAGCGACGAATATGGTTGATTAAACGACATTTTGCGAATACGGTTTCGGTTTCTTTTTCTTTATAAGGAAAATATACGATTTTCGGTTCCTTTTTGAACATGGTATGTAATTCTTGGGGTTAAACGATTGGCATTATCGTAGACCATACATGTCTCCCATATCGAGTTGAATTAAGTTATTGAACTGAATCCGATGTTTTTCTTCTTTTTTTTCTGTTGATAAGTGTTTAATTAAATGGTTTGGTATCATCTAAATTTCACATGGATTTAGCTCCATAGTTACAAAACAAAACTGTTGACATTTGTTTATTTATTTATGTATTTTATTTTATTTTCTTGTTTTTTAAGGGGTTGAAGGTTATGTACCAGCAATCACATGCAAATGAAACTTATAAAGAATGGTCCTAAATCCTATCAAGGCAATCTAAAATCTAAAAACGAAAGTGGCTTCCAGTGTATTGTCTACAATGCAGCCAATTATTTGGTAAAGGACAGACGAATAGTACTAGAAAGCTCTCAACATCAACGGAGTCAGATTTTCTCCATGGGTTCTTAAAGGAAAACTTCAAATCTTAAGCCGTCTTATACTCGGTAAGTATGCATATGTATGTCTACTTCATTTTTAATTACGAACATGTTTTTGACCGTTAGTTGAGTCGGCTGTGTTATCTATATATCATTGTATAAAACGCTTCATTTGGTGGGAAGGGGATTATAGGGTCAGGGTTGAGCTTTGTGGGTATGTGATACTGTGTAAAGAAAAGAGGTCCTGTTTTTTGGTGCTATGTGTTTAACATGGGCTTCATGTATAGTCTCTTCACAATACTTGTTTCTTGTTAGTCATCAAAATGTACCACTTCATTAGTTTCATGCCTACGCCTCAGTTTGTTACAGTATAGATTAGGAGTTCTCAACAAGTATAAATACTCTTCGTAATCTATTTGTTTCCGAAAAACCAAAAATAAAGAAAGAAAAAGCATAAATTGGTTGATGAAGGAGGCTTTTGCTACTTTCACTTGGTTTCATCTCTTCTTATTTGTCGTTCTCTAAGCTCTCATGAAACTATAATTTTAAGACGTTGGAGAAAATTAAAGGAACGAGTTACTCAGCTAGGCCTTAGACCTAAGATAATTATTGGATTATGCATAATTACTAAAAGTATGATGTCCCTTCAAGTTCTCAATGACTCGATCTACTCAGAGTTTCAGGTGGTTGATCTCCTAATAACCGAGTACGGAATTTAGGATGAGGATAAGACAGTTGAGGTTAAGAATAATAATTCCAAATTTAATCATTATAATTAGGAAAGGGATAGCTACGCAACAAAATTGAATGTATATGTTATATAGATTTGAGTTTAAATTAACATAAGTTGTGCACACAAGGATTTTTTTTCCGCTTGTAAAAATGCCGTTCAAGCCTATGTGTGAAATTTGAGGTGAGAAAATGTACCGTACCTCTTTAGGCTCTTTACTAAATTTGAGTAGTCTAATGAAAGGCCAAAATTAATTTGAGTAGTCTAACGAAAGGCTAACTAGCATCTTGTAAATCTTATTATTTCCCTGGAGAATAACAAATCATAAAAAACAAACTAGGTAATATCCAGTCTCATCACGGGATTGATTTTCTTTTCTTTTTTACGCGAAAGCTGGACCCAGATCCCTATCTAAACCCAGCCAGTTGGACTGGTCCCACTGCCAGACCCAACATCACCAAATCCACTATACAACTACTCTATTACAAGCCTTTACAGTGGGGATTGAACCCCTGACTTCCTCCTTATCCTTACTGGAACTTATGGAATACCAGTTAGCACTTAGCTATGCTTTTGGACCCGATCACGGGATTTCTATAATTGTCATTACGGCTGTCACATTACTCATGACTTGCTAATCGTATAGAAGCACCTCCACTTATAGATGGTCGTTTGATTTGACCGAATCGGTAAATGCACAGTTATGAGTCAGACCTTGTAAGTTAGGTCGGCGTTTTAACTTTGGGATAAATCCTAAATATATATGGGTGAGTTCGTTTAGATTTAGAAAACTAAGAAAGTCTACGAAGTTGAGAGCTAAGTTTTGAGTTCTTTATAGATAAGTCAGGAAACGCTATTTTTGTAGGCTAAATAGCGTGACCTATATAAATAATCAAGTAGAGAACCTTGAAAATCACATCAAAAATTTCTTCTTTCCTTTTGGGTTTATTTTTTCTCTGATACGATAATATATAAAATCTCTTATTTTTTCCGAAGATCCAACTTCGTTAAATTCTTGTGAAGTTTGCTTGAGTGTTCATGTACTTTGCAATATTTAGTGTACTGTTGTGCAGCTATGGAAGTCGCTTATGCGGGTTTTGGCACAACAATCAGAATCAAGAGCTCAGGTTACGTTCTTGGAATTTTGGGTATCGTAATATTGCAACGGTGGTAACTTTTCTGAAGTTTTTTAAGGTAATTCTGATCTCAAAAGTTAGTTAGTTTTTTTTTTCCATCTTTTCTCTGATTAGTTATATTTATAAATGAATAATGGGTAAAATGGACGAGGCAGTAGATATATACCGGAGCCATTAATAAATATAAATATAAAGAAAAAAAAAAAAAAAAAATTTTCACTAGAATGATCACAAATGAAGGTTGATAAGTTCACCAGAACCAATAACTTTGGTTTATGGAGAAAATACGTAATGGATGCGCTTGTTCATCTTGACCTAGATGAAGCTTTAGAAGGTTGGCCAAACGATATGACTGACAAACAGTTGAACAAGATGAATAAATTATGTCTTGGTTCTATTTGTGGGTGCTTAGCAACAACGGTAAGAGTTGATTATCAGCACGAGACTTCATCTAAGGAGCTTTGGGAAAATCTAAAACAAGAATACTTAGTATAGAACGTGGCAAATAAGATACATCATAAAATAATTTTTTATCGGTATAACATGAAAAAGGGTGCAATTTTGACAGAGTACCTAGATTCATTTAATAAACTTCTTGTTGACTTGATTAACTATGATGAGATGGTTGCCGATGAGTAGCATGCATTGTGTCTGGTGAATTATTTTCCTGACAAGTATGAGCATGTGATTAAAGCATTAATGCACTGCAATGCGAAGTTGATGTAAGAAGAAGTACTACAACATTGCGAAGTGAAGAGTTCAGGAAGATGGATGCGCTTGTGGCAAGTGGTTCGATAGAAAAGAAGAAGAAATTTGGTGATTGTGGCAAAGGTAGGGGCGTTCAAGGTCAGGAGTGCATCTGCAGAAGGATGAATACGCATGGTGTCATGATTTTGTCCATTGGGAAAAAGGGTCGTACCAAGATTAAAGATAGGGAAAGAGATAACAACAAGACCGAGGTGAACATTGCAAAGGCAAGTGAAGATTCAGATGAAGCTTCGGATTTCTCACTGATTGTCATACCATCAACTTGTGTTGTAACTGTCGGTACATGGGTACTAGATTTTGGTGCTACTTGTCATATAATTCCTCATCGGGACTCTTAGAGGAGTTTGATGGTGAAGTACGTCTGAGCAATAATCATACATGCAGGGTGATTGAGATTGGTAGTGTTCGAATCAAGATGCATGATGGTATAGTCAGAAAGCTTAAATAAATAAGGTATGTACCTGCTGTGAAGAAAAATCCGATTTCGCCCGGAACTTTAGAAGTTAAGGGTAACAAGCTAGTAGTATAGAATGGTGTTCTAAACGTAATATATGGCTAACTGGTAATCATGAAGGGCACACGGCATCAATACTTATATTACTTAAATGGCAGTACATACATGAGATGTGTTTGTTTCAGAACACATTGAAACTGTAGCTATAAAGAACCTAAAGTTATAGAATATGTGACTTGGACATCCAGGTGAAAATTCGTTACATTCTTTAATTCGACAAGAGTTTGTGAAGTTATTGCCTGTAAAATAATGTTCTATGAAAATTGTGTGAAAGACAAGAAGACAGGAACAAGCTTTGGCACAACAATCCACGACGCTAGTGGATTTCTTGATTATGTTCACTCAGATGTTTGAGGTCCCTCCAAGAATGCATCATTGGGAGGGAAACATTGTTTCGTGTTGTTTATTGATGACTATTCTAGGCGCGCATGGGTGTACACCATGAGGCATAAAAGTAATATCCTAGAAGTCTTTGTGAAGTGTAGAAAGGCAAATAAGATTCAAGATGGAAGGAATATCAAGGTACTACATTCAGAAAATGATGGAGAGTACAAAAGTGTTCCATTCTTGCAAGTATGTCAGGATATACAAATGTATTTCACAGTTAAGAAGACACGATAACAAAATGGGGCATCTGAACGCATGAATAGTACTTTGATGGAGAAGATACGATCTATGTTAATTACTTAATGCTGGATTAGGTAAAGAATTTTGGGATGAAGCAGTTAGATATGCATGCTTCCTCGTTAATAGGTTACCAGCAGCTGCGTTAGAAGGTAAAACTCCGATGGACGTTACATTTGATAAAACGTCTAAGAACTTGGGAGCTAAGTCTTGGCTTCTTTGTAGTTAGGAAACCCTATACTTGTAAGCTAAGTAATGTAACCTATATAAGTAGCCCAGTAGATAACCTAAAAAAACACACCAAAAACTTGTTCATCTCTTTTGAGTTTATTTGTTTTCTCTTATACGACAATATATAAAATCTCTTATTTCTTTCGAGGATTCTACCTCTACCTCGTTAAATTCTTGTCTAGTTTGCCGGAGTATTTATCTTCTTTACAATATTTAGATACTATTGTATAGTTGTGCAAATCGCTTCTGCGGTTTTAGCGCAATAAACGGTTCACACCATAACTTGTTTGTTGCATGAAAAAAAAACACACACACACATGGAGAGTTTGGAAAAAAAAATTGCTTTTTTTAACCATACTTTTACATAACTTTATTATGTTTTAGTTGTAACTATTATTCTACTAAAAATGCATTTATATAAAAAGGGTATAAATAAAGTTTCAGATAGACAAAACAAAAATTTGATATCTCCCTTAAAAGAAAAGTAAACTCTTTGCCAAGAGTGGCTAAGAACTTGTTTGTTTGCAGCTGACTCGGCGTCTGAATCTGAGTCAACCCCTAACTCGGACCGAGTCAGCAGTCAGACCGTTTGTTTTCCATTTTGAGTCAGATCTGACTCGACCTCTGACTCAGACATAACCCCTGACTCGGACTCATTTGAGTCAGGTAACAAAATACCCCTGACTCATGGGACCAAACCACTGACTCACTTATTTCCGAGTCAGATGAGTCAGATCTGACTCAAAACAAACATATCGACTCAGATCTAGATGAGTCAGGTGATTTCACTCAGATCCAGATGATTCAGATCCAGACGACTTAGATGAATCAGGAGTAAACAAACATGGTGTAAGTAATTTTTATCTGGTCAGGGACTCAGGTAGGTCCATACATTTGGTGCTATGAACGTAACATGGGCTTAACATATGGATTTCGCTTCGTATTAATAAGTGGAGCTCCAGAGAGCTGGAAGTAGAATTGGCTTAATAAAAAAATATTTCAGATTTGAGTTAGTCACAAGTCTTCAAATTACTTTTTTTTCTGGATTATTTGATTTTTGGTACTCAGGTTTTGATCAAAAAACTAGATTTGGTCTAACATTTGTCCAGTCTATGTGTTTGATACTTGGACCAGATGTTGACCCTCGTTGAGTAGTTATACTATGCCGTGTCTAAATACTTGACTTGGTTTATTTTTTGTGCACTCCTTAAATAATTATGTATTCAATTCTAGGGGCCCTAAAATTATGTCTCTTTTTTTGCGGTCCCCGTGTCTAATAACTTCTTCTTCCTATCAGGTATGAACAGACGCTCCCCATCAAAATCACCATCAGAAAACGGGTTATAGTCTTCTTCCTCACATCAGTCCTCTGCTTTCAATCTTCACCACCTCAAATATTAGTGTTAAACATTACTTCGCTTGTCTCAAATTTTCCCGATCTCTTAGATTTCAACAATATTCTGTCCAACACTTCTGTTGCTCAATTAGTTCTGACCCAACAATCATCACTCACTCTTCTAGTTGTTCCTAACAATTTCCTCCGCTCTTCCGATCTTGCACATCATTCTAATAATCTCGCCGATTTTCTAAGGTACCATGTTTTACTTCAATACCTATCTTGGCCAGCACTTTGGAAGATTCCGGCAGTCGGTAAACTCATTACGACATCAAACAACATGTCGGGCAAGTGATAATCTTGGTGATGTTAATATTACTAGAAATCCTAAAGACGGAACTGTTTATGTTTGTTCACCTGTTTCTTATTTACCATTAAATGTTGCATCAATGTTAACTGCATCTGGTGTTGTTAAAGAATTTGAAGCTGATGAAGGTGGTGCCGGAATTACTGTTTTTGTTGCTACGGATGAGGCTTATGCAGATCTTCCAGTTACTGATACATTGCAATCAATAACAGCTGATCAAAGAGCTGTGTTTTTGAAATTTCATGTCTTGCGTTCATTGGGTTCTCTGGAATCCATACTAAATCCTGTTCAACCAACATTAGCTTCGGTGCTGGTATATTTACATTGATTGAATAGGACAATATTCTTATTATGTAGACCGTAGTAAATCGTTTTTCGGGGCCCCTGGTAATGAATACATAATTATTTGAGGGGTGCCTAAAAAATAAACCAAGTCAAATAGTTAGACACATCATCATCTACCAAGTCAACGTCTGATCAAGTACCAAATATAAAGACTGGACAAATATTAAACCAAAACTCAGTTTTCGGTCAAAACTTGAGTACCGAAAACTAAATAATCCTTTTTTTTCCTTCTTGTGTATCATCACCGTTTCATCTATTTCATGCATATGCATATCCCTCACAAGTTCCAAATTTACAATGTCGAATGGGAGTCTCAAGTCTCAACAAGTATAAATATTCAGTTCTGAATCCATTTGTTTCCGAAAAACCAAAATGAAAGAACGTGAATAAATTGATTGTCAGAGAAAGATTTTTCTACTTTTGGGTGTCACCATATAAATATTAGCTCGATGGTGATAGAAATTTTGAGATGCGGGAGAAAATTAAAGTGACAGAGTACTCAACAAGCCAGTGGGCACAAGACAACTATTCACGCACATATAACGATTAATGATGAAATTTGCGAAAGGGAAAGTTAGCAACTTAATATAATGCGATTTTGATTTCTAATCCCGATATAAAGAACTTAAGCTATAGTATTTTGATGTACCACCAATATAGCAAGAATTATTTATTGAAACAATCGTGGTCCATTCTTACTTATGCAGTTTGAGTTAAGCAAAACTATCTTAGTTATTAAAGCTCTTTATTAAATTCGACTAATCTAGTGAAAGGTTGAGACGTTGAGTTATGTAAGAAGTCATTTCCCTAATCTTTTTATTCCTTTGGGTAACGAGTAGCCAAATCAATCCGATAAAGTTCATTTGAAAATATTTTTAACGGGAGTAAATTCTAGACATCCCCACGAGATGGAAATGACAGGATCCGTGAAATAAATGCTACCATTGATGTTAGTGTTTACGTGATGCAGTTGGTCTCACTTTAACCTGGGGAAAGCCATCCAAATCTATTTGGGTTTTCGTAATTTATCCTATTATAAGCTCGTTATTTTTGGTCATCTTTATCTTTGGGATCGGATTCTTAATTCATGATATAGTCCTTCATTTTTTTCAAATTTGACCTATTTTTAGACTAACATTAAGAAAATGATAGTATCACTTTTTCAGAATCGGAAGGAGTGTTTTTCTTTTAAGATTATTTAATTTGTGAACTAATATTCTGACACTGAATGATTAATTGGGGATACTAAAACTAATTGGGGGATATGTGCCGACATGGTTTTTCAATAAAACTGACATGGTCGATGGACTGCCGGCATTGAAAAACCATGCCGGAAGCTACAATAAAGTATCCCCAATTAGTTTTAGTATCCCCCAATTAATCATTCCACATTTGTGGGTTACTGATTTTTAATTATTTATTTAGGTGGATTTTGTGTTATGTTTTGTGGTTTATCCTGTCATGTACCTGATAAGGGCTACCTTATTGATATAGGCACCCAATGGGTTAGTCAGTTAACGGGGTTAATATAGTTAATTAGCTTTTAATGTTTTAATTATGAGTAATGATCAGTGTAAGTGAGAGTACATCTGAGCCGTTGGATTTAGGGCTAGCATGCTTTCTTTGAGAGTAGGGTTTACTTGTATCTCTATTTAAGAGAAGCAATGTTGTTTATTTTGGGCATTGAATGAAGAAATAAAATTGTGGATGTGTTTCGAAATACAGAGAGGGTTCTTGAATTCTAACTGTGCAGACTAGGACAATTGGTATCAAGAGCAGGTTACAATGACTGGAGAAACTATCAAGGGTGTTGACAACACCATGAAAGAAGTGAGACAACATATCACATATTTGAGTAATCATCTTGTACATGAAGCACATGATACGAGAGTGATAGCACATGAAAGTTTAGAGAAATTAAAAGAGAGCTCAAATCGCTACATAAGCTCGTAACTCTCGCCAAGACCAACATGGAAGAGATCAAGCAGTGTAATGCAACTTTACATCAATTAGTCACTTATTTTACTGTGGGGGAAAGCTCTGAATCTAGGAACGTCAACACCACACAGAGAGAGAAGGAAAGAAACTTCATTACAAATAATATCTTTGATAGAGGCAGATCTGGTTCATTTAAGAGTCCTAAGCTTGATTTTCCCAGATTCGAAGGTGATAACCCCAGATCTTGGATCAGGAAGCGTGAAAGATTCTTCTACCTCCATCAAGTGGATGAGACCCAAAAGGTGAACATAGCTTCCATGTACTTAGAAGGAAGATCTGACTCATGGTTTTTCGACTACCAAACTAGTAAGGAACTTATTCTCTCGCCTGAGTTAATTGAAGATATTTTTTTTTCGATTTGAAGATTTAGCAAATGATAATTACGTAGGATGTTTCAATAAATTGTTTCAAGTAACAAGTGTAGAAGAATGTTATTTTTCTCAGTTTGAAACACTAAAGGCTTTGATGTTGAATAAGAATAAGCATCTTACAGAAACTACTTTGTCTTGAGTTTTATAAGTGGGTTGAAGGAAGAAATTAAGAGTGTTGTACATATGTTCAAGCCAACTACACTTTCACAGGCATTTTACTTAGCTAAGATGCAAGAGGTAACTGTGGGTCTTTAGACAAAATTACCAAAACCCCACTTAAATTAAACCCAAGCACCTCCTCTTATTCCAGATTGAATACCAACATCTCAAATATCACATCACCAACAACCCCATCTATAAATAACAATACCCAAAGATTGGATATTACAAACAAGACCAAACATCTCACCCTACAACCCAGGAAACGACCCTTCATTCCAGCTATTAGAAAGCTTACTCATGATCAAATGCATGCTAGGCATGCTCAAAGGCTATGTTATAACTGTGATGACCAGTACAAGCCTGGCCACCTTTGCAAAACCCAACAATTATTCATACCGGTAGCTAATGGAGAGGGAGATGGGGAGGAAGTGGAAGAAGAGATACAGTCAGAACAAGACCCTCGTACACATATTGAGATAAATCTGGAGATCTCCTTAAATGCATTAATAGGGGTTGCTCATGAGGAGACAATTAAAATCCCTATAACTATTAAGAAACATGCCATTTTTATATTGATTGATAGAATAAGCACTCACAGCTTCTTGGACAGTGACTTAGCTTAGAAGATTTGTTGTGACATACAACCCACTGCTCAAATGGTGATAAAACCATAAGCTATGGGGTGTGTACTGTCTTGAATTGGTAAGTGCAAGAGAATCCATTCACAAGAAATATAAGATTACTACCACTTGGGGGTTGGTACTAGGAGCTAACTGGTTAAGGGAGTTAGGGTATGTGTTATTCAACCTGTCAAAGCTTAACATCTCATTCGAGTATAAGGGGAAGAAGATAACACTCACTGGCACAACATGTAAAGCAAACTTGATGGCTATGAGCTCTAGTGTTGTTAAGAAGTTTTTTCAAGAAAAATAAGCATGGAGTTGTTGGTAAGCTTTTCTCTATTTCAACTACTCAAACTACTATAACACCACCCCCAAAAATTAATACCTTACCATCTGAATTTAATGATCTATTCTCTGAGCCTACTCAACTGCCCCCAAATATGAGTCTTGACCACAAGATTCCCCCCAAAACCAATTCAGAACCCATCATCCAAAGACCTTATATATGCCCATATGTCCAGAAGGCTGTGATAGAGAATCTTATTCATAAGATGTCACATAATGGAGTTATCCAACCTAGTCATAACCCATTTTCCTGACCTATTCTATTACTCAAGAAAAAAGATGTAACTTGGAGGTTTTGTGTTGATTATAGAAAGCTAAATGAGATCACTATTAAAGACAAATTTCTAATACCAGTCGTTGATGAGCTTTTGGATGAACTTCATGGAGTAAAGATATTCACCAAAACTGAATTGAGATCTGGATACCACCAGATAAGATTGTATGGGCCAGACATACCTAAGACAGCCTTCAAGACACATCAAGGCCACCGTGAATTCAGAGTAATGCCATTTGGGCTAACCAGTGCCCCAACCACCTTTAAAGCATTGATGAATGATATTTTCAAGCCATATTTGAGGAAATTTGTGTTGGTTTTCTTTGATGACATCTTAGTCTACAGTTCTAGTCATGAAGAGCATGAGAAACACTTAAACATTGTATTGTCACTACTAAGACAACATCAACTCTATGCCAAGAAATCAAAATGTTGTTTTGCTCAAAAGGAGTTGGAGTACTTGGGACATCTTATCACAGGTCAAGGGGTAGCTGTAGACCCCACAAATATTTTTTCACATGAAGGAATGTCCAGTGCCAAAAAATGTCAAAGAATTAAGAGGGTTTTTGGGACTGACATGCTATTATAGGAAGTTTGTGAAGGGGTGTGGAATAATCAGCAAGCCACTTACATAACTGCTTAAGAAGAATTCATTTTAATGGTCTCCTGCAATCTTGCAAGCTTTCAATATACTCAAGGAAGCGATGTGCCATACACCAGTTTTATCCCTCCCAAACTTCAACAAGGAATTCATAGTTGAAACTGATGCTTGTCCCAAGGGAATTGGTGCAGTCCTTATGCAAGAAGGAAGACACATTGCTTACTTTAGTAAAGCTCTTGGAACCAAATCTATGGGGTTATCCACTTATGAGAATGAACTTCTAGTAATTGTGAGTGTTGTTACCAGAAGGAGAGGTTATTTGTTTGGTCACAAAATCACTATTCACACTGACCAGCACAATATCAATTACTTTATGGTGCAAAAAATCACATCAGTCTTAAAACAGAGATGGTTAATGAAGTTACTTGGATTTGACTATAACATTAAGTATAAGAAGGGGTTAGAAAACAAGGAAGCTGATGCACTCTCAAGGCTACCTACTTGCCAGAGACTCACCATTACTCAACCAGCTTGGTCCCAAGATTTAATTAATAGTTACAAAGGGGATAAGGTGTCTGAATCACTCATAGCTCAGTTAGTAGTGTTAAAGGAAGCTAGTCAGGTATACTCCCTCAAGGAAGCAGTACTGAGGTATAAAGGAAGATTGTATGTGGTTTCTGGAGCTGGTTTGAGGAATAAAATCATGGACTCAATCCATTCATCATCTATTGTGGGACATTCTGGTATCCAAGGAAGTTATATCAGGGACAAAGCCTATTTTTATTGACCGATAAGCTAATTAGGTGAAGTCCGATAATACGTCCGATTCTGAATTCCGATAAATCGGATAAAATCCTATAGGATGTCAAATTTTCAGAAACGGATGTCGGATGATTATTGACAGCCCTATAAATTTTCCTTAGACTTAAGACTAAAATCCTAGATTTTTTTTCTGGTTTTAACAGCACTTGATTTCCTTCTTCCCTCTTGCTGCTAGTTTATTCTTCTTCTTTTCAGCCGAGTAAAAGCCTTTCACTTTTTTTCTTCATCTTTAATTTAAGATAATCTATCTTATATATATTTTACTAAACTAAGTTATACGTGTTATTCAAACCAGTTCTTCTGATGACATCCCAAAATATTTGATAATGTAACCATTATCCAAACACCAGTTCATAAGAAAAAGATTTAAGACTCGAGTCAATTCTTCACAATATTCTTATCTTGTTAATCATCAAAATGTACCATTTCGTCAATTTCTCGCCTATCCCTCGGTTGTTACAATATCGAATACGAGTTCTCAACATGTATGAATACTCTTTCTAATCTATTTGTTTCTGAAAAACGCCAAACTAAAGAACAAACATAAATTGGTTGATAGAGTAAGCTTTTGCTAACTTCATTTGGTTTCACCTCTTCTTGGTGACAGCTTTGCTAGTTGCTAGTTGCTACTTGCTACCGTATCTTATCATCTAAAATCAACATTTGTAATTTAACTAAGTGCTAACTAAATATTGGAGCTATTGGAGAAAATTTAAGTAACCGAATATACAACTAGGTAAAAGACCCCAGACAAGTATTCAAACACGTAGGTACAATGACAATTGATGGGATTGTTCTAATTTTCATTCTACTCACAAATTTATATGGTTAGTTTCTCCATCAGAAAGTACATATATTATATTGAGGCGAAGCTATTTTAAATTTCAGCATAATTTGTTTTTCCTCTGGTATCATACATATCGAAAATTTACGGATTATATTGTGGTTCAGAAACATGTATGAAAATTGAGTTACACAAAACTATCTTGCTTATGTAAACACGAGTAATCCAATGAAAAGTTGAGTTATATCAAAAATCATTTTGTGAAAACATTTATTCCTTTGGGTAGTCAGAGTTGCCCCGTTAATCCGATAGATGTTTTTTTTAAGCAATAAGTTTATTTTTCGAGATGTAAATGACCATCCCCGTAGAATAAACGGTCGGTGCCGCTGTAGTACAGTGGTAAAGTCACTGTGTGATGATACCAGTGATCTGAGTTCGAAACTCGCTAACACCAAAATTCTTTACCAATCAAAAAATCTTCGTTGAATGAATGCTACTCCTTCCGTCTATATTATTGCATATCCTTCGGTTTTTACTCTCAACATGTAATACTCCTCCAGATTGAATTTAAATGTTTCTGATAATACTCGTCTAGATTTTTGTGCTCATTTTACGTTTATCCACACAACAACAACAACGGCTTTATGCATGCAGGGCAGGTAGGGTCACTTGATAAATGGAGCAAAGAGCCAACACATATTTAGAGCTATTCACAGAGTCACAATACACATTGCTTGATATTATCCAAATGCACCCTTTAATCAGTTACATATCATGGAGTTGTTGTTGTAGTTTATGAGTTAGAACAAGTACAAATACCCAAAGGTTTATTAGAAATTGGCTTCATCTCCATTTATTTTCTTTTCTTTTTCTTCTATGATCCTAAATCTACATTTATAATTAACTCTATGCGGTTTCTAAACTTTTTTGAAATGTCGGAGAAGACTAAATTATTAGAAATAACCAAATCTGATATGGTTTTTTTTCAAATGAAAAATCGAGTCAATGCAGTTGGAAATGATACAACCTACGAATCGTATGTTTTTTTTCTGAATTACTTAAACTTTGATAAGAAGATATTATAAACCTAATAGATTATATATATAGATCAAGTGAGAGTCCAAACATGACAGCAGTCTACATGACAAATGTCATCACCAGAATCCAGATTCATCGCTGATCGCTGTACAAACTCATTTGGTTGTAGTCCGTCGCGTTATTGCCCCAACATTGGTTATGTGCATTGGCATATTATTTTACTTTGTTATTCATGATTAAACGTCAAATTTGAGTTAGCAAACAAGTTTATTTGGTAAGTTTCATTTGTAAAAGGCTCTTGATTCGAGATAATTTATAGCCTGTTTGGATAACACATCAGAAGTAGTTTTTCGATTTCTAGAAGTCGAAAAGTCAGAAGTCAGTTTGGGTATCGATTTTCAAAACGACTTCTAGAAGTCGAAAAGGTAACTTTTTGTAAAGCAAAATTGTTTTGCTTCTGACTTCTACTTCTGGAGAAGCAGAAATCATAAACGAATTTATATCCAAATTCACTATGGAGTAATATTGTAGGAATTAACATGGAAGGCAAAGTTAGCTTTCCCCCCTTGTGACACAATCTCAGCCCTCATCCGCTTCGGCTCCCTTGGATAGGTTACCCATGAGGCTCGCTGGTAGGCTAGCACAACAACCTGTTCAATTTATGTAGTAGTGCGTTGTTGGAGCTTAGCTTGTTAGACTTCCAACTAGTTAATGTAAAACTCTTTATCTAATAATAAAATATTAATTATGATGCAGTTTTATCAAACTCACTATTAGTGAAAGACCGTCTTAAAAGCCATTTTACACAACCTTTTTCTCCATGGAAGAGAGGCAATTTTATTCCCATTGAGTTCATCTCATAAAATATAAAACTGAAGAAAAACAAGTAGTCAACATCAACATTGGCTTCTGCAAATGAGACAAACGGTTTCACTCTCTTTACAGGCATATACAGAAATATGAAGGTTATTATTGGGGCATCACACTCAAACAGAGGGGTTTCACTTGGATTCTTAGTGTCCAAAAAAGTGGTTATGAGATATCTCAACACAAATACAAAATGTCTAAATTACCCATTAACTAAAATAAAAACTTAAAAACCTAATCTTTTCTATTCTAATTCAACAACAACCGATTCAAGCAACTGAAGAATCAGAATTTCGAACTCCTCAACAACAACTCATGGTGTATGTTAGGTAATAATCGAACAAACCCATCTTTGTTTACTCGTTTTTGTGCTTCAAATAGGTTAGATTGAATGAAATTGAAGTAAAATTAGGGTTCCAGTACGTTTCTGCTAGTGTTACGCCTAGGTTCGGTACTGCTTTTCTAGCCGTAACTTCAGTTTATTAAGAACTTACAGCCAGGTTTGGATTAATCCCAACCGTAAATTTTGATTTGCATGTAGTTTTACGTCCAGGTTTGGATTAATTCCAACCGTAGAAGTTGATTTTACGGCCTGTTTCTTGACTAATTTTTCCAACCATATCGAGTTACGTCCAGGTTTATCCAAACCTAACCGTAAGTACAGATTACGGTTGGGAACGAAGCTTCAACCCAACCGTAAGTACAGATTAAGGTTGGGAACGAAGCTTCAACCCAACCGTAACATGATCGGTAAGTGGAAAAATCTAATTTTTTTTCTTCTCTCTAGTTTTTCTTCCCACAAAAATTTTGTCCCAGAATTCATCAAGTATATAACAAAATTAATTAATTTAATTATTATCTAATTAAATTAAATTAAAACTATAACTAAATAAGGGTTGTTTGGTCATTACAAAATAATTTGAGATAAGGAGTTTTTGAAATTACTTATGGATGACCCATTTTTGTCCTATTAGGTGACGCCCCTCTAATAGAATGTGACTCCCTAATAATAACCTTCAAAAATATACTACCATGAACATGATATTACCTGTGAAGAGGAAATCACTGGAATTGAGTTATTGAACCGTGGCATACCAGCCTAACCATTGGGGAATAGGGGAGCTAGCGGCAAGACAAACGACATCGTTCAGAAGTGGTCCTAAAATCTAATTAAGGGAAGCAATTACTGATATAATAAGTCTGAACTTAAGCCAATTATGTAGTGAAGAGGGACGAACCGATAGTAATCACTGGAGCGTCCGAATCTAGTTCAAAAATGGTCGACCACTCTTGACATATTTGATTTGGGTTTTGTTATTAATCATGCATATTCTATGCAAGCACATGTTCAGTTTGGTGCAGAATATAGAGAGTTGGTAAAAATAATTTATTCTCTGCCTATGTTTACTCCATTCGTTAAAAAAAGATAATCTTATTTTATGTGTGATTATAATACATGAAATAATCATATTTTCTTTGAAAACGAAGTTAGTAAAGTTTAAACAATTTCTTTTTGTAAAAAAGATTCCAAGTTTTCTACCAGGGAGGAATCAAATTCATTATGTAAATTTTCTACACAAAATTGGTTAAAAAGACCAAAATAAATAATTCCTGGGTGAAATGGACAGTTAGATTTTGATATTGTTTAAATGGACAAAAATGTAAAAATAGGCAGGATGTAACCAGTTTCATCATGCCCATTTTCAAATATTTTTTCTTATTTTTAATTTACACAGGATGTATCCAGTTTCATCCTTGCTATTTTTTAAATTTAAGTTAGGATAAAACCAGTTTCATCCTTACTATTTTTTTTGGCCATTTCACCCAAACTATTTTTTACTCGTTCATTTGAATCGTGATTTAAAAATATTTGGACAAATGACCCATTTTCCGAATTTTCTAAAGATAAACTAAAACCACAATGTAGACGAGTCATGAGTGCTCCAACTTCGTATAGGTTGTCAAACTTAAATGTGGCGTCTCCCATAAAGAAAAGTAAAATCTTTGACAACTTCTCGGATCTAGCTAATGCGGTCGTTGACCAAGGGTGGCTACTGCATGGGCTTAGCATATGGTTTTCATTTCACTTTTCGCTTTTTTTTTAATAAGTTGAGCTCACGGAAAATTCAAGATTTGAGTTGGTTACAATACTTGTTTCCATCACATTAATCATCAAAATGTACCGTTTCATCAATTTCATGCCTATCCCTCAGTTGTTATACAAACTTAGAATATCCAGTAAAAATTCTCAACAAGTGTGAACACTCTCTCCAATCCATTTGTTTCAAATTCCCATCAACCAAAAAGACTGTTAAAGTATAAATTGGTTTCGCTTGCTTTCCTATGTTACTACTGTGCGTTAAGGATTCAAAATCACAGTTAAAATTTTAACTCGACAATAACTAAAATTTTGAGATATCGGAGAAAATTAACGTACCGGAATACATAACTGAGCAACGGGCCCAAGAAAGCTGTTTGAGCATGTATGTGAAAACTGATGATACTCGTTTTTCATTCCCCTTTGGTTAGTCCTTTCATTTGCTCACTGGAAAATATGTAAAATAGAAAGAGAGGAAGTTAATATAATAAGGGATCTGATTTGAAATCTGGATATACAAAACTTGCTATCTGGTATTTGGAATTTGGTGTACCACTGATACATCAAGATTTTGTTGCGTATAATTGTGGTTCATTATTATTATTTGTGAAATTTGAGTTAGACAAATAAAAATTTAAACTCAATTCAAACCACCTGAGAATCGGTTTTTCACATGTGGTGAGACCCAACATACTCTGGAATGGGCTCATCTAATTTTGAGGAGTTTGAACGGAAGATCTGTTTGAAAATATTTTTTTTTTTGAAACCTGTTTTGAGACATACATTTGTCTAAGTTCGGCTGAAAAGTTATCAGCCGAACCTTGAGTATTCCTCAAAATATGTTTCTTTTTTTTTCTTTCTTTCCTCTGAAAAGAGGTTCTAAGCCTCATACATTAGATTCATTAAGAGTAATGTTCTTAGAATGCTGAGGAACATCAACAATTACAAGATTTATGCCGTTTCTAATATAAAGACAGTTCATAATGGCAGTTAGAGCATCTCCTTTACGTACATGTTCTACAACATTTCTATTACAAAAAGTGGAGATATTTGCTGCTTTTTTGATAACATATCTAGAAGTTAAAACAAAAGCATTAACTTTAAAGTTGATTGCATCATCAGATTGATTTACAAATTCAGTACTAATTTTGTATCCGTGGTTTCTAACATCTGCATATCTTCCCATCAGCAACCTTAGAGTCCCAGTCAAATCAATTTGGAATATCATCTGATATCCACTCCATTCGGTTGCCCATAAGAAGGCAGCTTCGGCTCATTTCTCTTCTAATTGTTCCCTGTTGTTGGAATCTGCATATGATCCTCTAGCTTCAATGGTTTCACCTGCATAGTCAACGAGTGTTTGTCCAATTCCTGAAGAAGTCATAGGTTCTTTCATAGACAGAGCTACATTTATTCTTAGAGTCATGAAGGTCTGATTTCTTCCCGGTTCTCTTCCAAGGATCTGTAAATTTTATCATGCATAGGATTGTAAAACAATTTTTGCATGATATTATAGTTTGGGCTTGCAATCTCCATTTAACTATTTATAAACCTTACTATTTGTTGTGCTGTGATAGTACTGTTTTGGCTTCTTCTTTTTTTCCTGGAAAGTGATATCAGTATATCACATCTTGCTTTCCAGATGTTCCAAGATATCACATCGTAAGATGTCCAAAAATATCTTACGAATTTAAGTTTATCATTAAATTTGACTAATCAAAGGTTGCGTTCACATAAAGAAGTCATTTTGCAAATCTTTTAAATCATTTGGATAACAGGAGTAGCCAAACTATTTTGACAAATATTTTTATTCATTTTTGGACAAAGAGAGTAAATCTAGACTCAGCTCGAGATGAAAATGACCATCTATGTAAAATAGATATTACCATTGATGTTGAACTATGTTTTCGTGTTGTACATGGTCTCAGTTTCAAACTTAGAGAGAGCCATCCAAATCTATATGAGCTATGCTGATTTATTCTATTATAAGCTCATTTCTTGGTCATATTATTTTTAGGATCGAGATCGGGTTCCTAATGCGTGATTACCATTTTTAAAATTATTAATTTGTGAATTAAGTTTGAGGAAAGATCCATGAATATTCTTATATGATTCGCACTACTTTTTTTGATTATATTGTGATCCTTTTTATAGAAATATACTATAGAAATATAAAATCTTATAAGAGTGTCCATGAACTCCCAAATTTAATTCATGTGAGATAAGCTTTAAATTCATTGTTATCTAAATTTTATGGAAAAAATGATGCAAATCATGTGAAGTAGTGTCAGTATAAGAGTGGTGATGGATCCTTCCTCATTGAGTTTTATGTATATTTGTTTAGGTGGATTTTGTGCTATTTTTTATGTATATCCGCGCTATTTTTTATGTTTAGAGATGATTCTTCATATTTAGAGCTATTTACATAGTCACGATATCAGTTACTTACTGCTATCATGAATATGCACCCTTTCATCAGTTTCATGGGCCTATCATGTGAGTTGTTGCTTTTGAATATGAGTCTCACAACCTAATCTTATTTGAACATTGGAACAAATAAATACATGAACAAGTCTAGATGGTTAGAGCCTATTTCATTTAGTCAGTTATGTGAATAATTGGCACCGTCTCATCTCTATTATGTCTAGTGATCCTAAATCTTCCTTTGCATTCAACTTTATGCTCTTACAAAAATCAGTTGAGATGTTGGGGGAGACTGGAATACTGGAAGTAACTAGGTTCGATATGGATTTCTTTAAACCCAGAATACCTCAAGCAATTGGGAATAATACAATTCATGGTGTACTTTTGGAATTACTTATACCTGGTGATAAGAAATCAGAACTAGAAAAACGTCAGATGGAATGGATATAGCTCAGTTAAGAGTATGAATATAACGGCATTTTACATGAGAAATGTGATCACTGATTCATCATAATACAAATCCATATAGTTGGTTTTCTGTTAACATATTATCGTAATTTGTAGCTACCGTCAAATGTCAAATTTGAGCTAGCCGGCAACTGTATACAATAATTCTGCTTTGATGAGGCTATAGTGTAAAAGGCATATAAGAAAAACATTTTAAAAGTCTGACACTTTCCTCCTAATTTGATGGAAGACTAACCTGATCACCACGGCTATTGTGGCAATCTTTCTCTCCAATTAATACCACCACTTTGACTGGACTGACAACTTTGACTGGCTTGACCTGGCTGAAATGATGGTACCATCTCATTGTCACCACCATCAACAAGGGGAACGAAAATTTTCAAAAGTGATCCTAAAATCTAATCAAGGTAAGCAATTACTGGTATATTAAGTCTGAAAAAGGCTTCCAGACTTCTAGTAGATTGTCCACCGCTAAGCCAATTATAGTGAAGAGGGACACACCAATAGTAATTATTATACCACTGAAAATCTGTTGAATCTAGTTCAAAAATGGTCGACCACTTCTAATACATTTGATTTTTAACTTTGAAATGTGAAGGCATAAATAGTTGTATTTAAACAACTTGCATTTCTATGCAACCACATGTGTTCTGTTGGCACAATTGCCGAATTATGCCTGCACAACAAATAAAATCAAACACGAAACAAACAACGTTATGGCTGAGCCGCGGACTAGGTCGCTATCTTTAAGACGTTTCGCGGATCTGCCCAAGATTGTGCAAGAAGGTCTTCAATGGCACGTCGTCCCCAGGATAAAACAGCCGAGATTAATCTCTTACATAATCGCTCTTGCACGGTGAGAGGATGTGAAACTTATACACTTCATTCTTGCTCAAAAACTCATTTAGAAAAATAAGAAATGTTCACACACTTATTTTTCTTTCTCGAAAAATCTTTTCTTTTGTAAACCCAAGTCATAAAAGAAAAACTCTCTCACAACAAAAAGGATTTCAACAACTCTCCAAGTTCTTTTTAACACAAAAACATAAAAGAAAAACTCTCTCACTAAAAATGTTTCAACTACTCTCTCAATTCTTTTCATCAAAATATGATTTATAATAGTCAAAGAATTAAATAAGATTAAATGAAATGCATTAATAAGTTGGTAATTAGCATCATTAACCAATTCAACAATAAACGGTTTTTAACATTAAAAACGAAACTAATTTATTCTTTAAAGGAAGAATAAATGTCACAATAAAACCATTTAAATGAGACGTTAATTTATTGGAAATTAATAATTTTTTTAAAACATATAATCCCAACAGTCCCCCACTTATATTTTTCAAAATATTGAGCAAGAATGTACAGAGTTGTGCATAAGCAAAGGTGTCTTGCGACTTGAACCTTTACGTAGTGTCAATAGGCTCTCTTAAAATCTGACCATAGAGTGAACGTAAGTCTTGAACTCTAGGAGATAAAAAGATTGCGTAACGCACACGACTATACTAGTGTAAAGTCTAAAGCCGGCACATTACGACCCTGTGTTTGTATCCCAGTTTAATGAATGATCTAGAGAACTGCCCATATTCTCATAGAAAGCGGCAACACTTTCACATTCACATAGGTGAGTTTATCAAGAGTACTCCTGAAAGTACCCCACTCTAAATAGAGATATAAACATCATTAAGAGTTTAAAAATTAAAATCTAAAAATTAAACTCAACCTCTACTCCCTTCAGTATATCATGTCGTGGGATGAATTCTTCAAAAGCATGACTCTCGCATCTCCATATCACCTCTGACTTCGTCTAGTCCCTTTGAACCTATTTCTAGGTTGGGTATCCATCACAGATGACTCAATATCAATGGGCATCAACCTCATCCCTAAGATGTATTCACATCTTCTTATTAATCCTTTCGTCAAAGGAATAATGAAAACTCTTTTCAGACATTATATAATCCATATTCTCATAAAATCAACTCTTGTAGTTGTCGTTACGTTCTCAATTCATGCAATAGCCGCGGTACTATCACATTGGATCAATATGTCTGTTCCTCTATCTATTAGAGGATCGAATCGTTCCATCTCTTAAAGGATTCAACTGAAAGGATGTCCAATCAGCTTCGCAACATCCTTAAAGGATTGCGGTAACCATTTAGATAGTGTATTTCTAGGCGTATGATGTGTTTGAAACACCTCATAACCTTCTCAATATTTTACCAATTTTCCATACTAGGATTGGTAAATCTGAATATAAAACCCCCACTATGGAAGCAATATATTACACCCCCACTACAAAAAATACTTATATATATATGTATAGTCAATCACGTAGCAAAGAAGCATACTGAGCTACCATACTCATGTCTAGTGCAATCACACACAATCTCAAAAGCATTAGAACTAAACCAAATGAGTGAAAACTTGTTTACAGTCAGACTATATATATTTCCGTCTCTTTTAAAAATTCCGTTTTCATTGAAATGAAAATTGATCCAGAGAAAGAAAAAATTCATTTCAAAAATATACACCATCTTCACTCAAGTCTTTCATGTCAAATAGCAAACTAAGCATGTTCTCAATTTCATTTTCATCCTATAAGTTCGAATAAAAATTCAAAAAATCACTAATGCATACAAAACAAATAGTATTGTGCATTTCACTTTCATTAATTCTGAAATCATTCGAATGAATCAAGTAAATAATTTTTATTTTATAAATTTTTTTAAAGTTGTTTTTCAGAATATAAATGATAACTTATCTAACTTATATAATTTCTTTTATTGTTGAAACTACACAGTTTTCCATGCTTGGTTTACATAGATTCTCATCCTTAACTTGATTACACATAATAACTACAAAATGATTATGTTCAACTTTTGAACCATAACCTATCAAAACAAACATAGTGTAAAACACCAATATATACCAACCTATCACCGTATCCACAATTCACATTAACTTGGATTGAAAAGCGTTGTTAATAACATTTGATATCCTCACATTGCCGTGCAAGAATAACAAATAAATTCATAATCAATATTATGTTCATTTCTTGGTGAGAGTTGGTATTCACATTATTTTTGACTAGGTTTCTAATTATTTCGGTTTTGGGTTCGTATAAAATTCCACCTCATAAGTTCCAAATTTATATGAGTCACATGTTTATTGTCATATACAATAATTCTCAATATCTTATTTCCCTAGTATTTATTCCAAGATTGAACAATCAATTTATTCAATTTAGAATGCCATTATTTGATCACTACAATAACTACAAATAGTTCATCAAACATACCTCCATTTCTTTTAAAGCTCAATTGGTTATAAACCACTGTCCATTCTTTGCACACCAACAAAGAAATCAGCAACCCGATTGCTCCACACATCGATTAATCTCCCTCAATTTTATTTCATTGGAAAATAAAATTTTGCTCAAGTAAATGAATTTTCACCTGTCGCAATCATTTACATGTGAGCATTTGGAACCAAAAATAAGTAACGTATGCACTTACATAATTACTTAAAAATCAATCAAAATATAGTACTCTTTGTTTCTCTTGAGTGTCAAATAAAGATTCAAAATTATATAGTTATAACATCATATATTTATAACTCTCTATCAAGCATTTTATCAAACATATGTGGTGCACTAGTTTGATTGCTAACAATAATCTTCATTTTCATTACCAAAACAAGAGTACGAAATAATAGAATCAAAACATAATTTTTGAAGTAATTTCTTACATCTCTAATCTCTAATCTCAAGTACCATATACGTCTTATATTTTGGAAAAACATACATAACGATTTTAAAATCACTACGTCTCTCAAACTAAAAATCCAAATGGAAAATGTCAAAATGGGTTTTGAAGATAAGTTCCTTGTCTACAGGTTTCATATTATACACAAATACAAAATATCAACACAAAGATCATAAAAGCGACTTCAACAAGGACTAAATTTCTGCTCGTCAGAAATTTTCAGCAACGTTGTGCAGTTTTCTAAAATACTTTAAAAATAGTTTTAGAACTCCAAAAATTCTGAAATTTCGCATGGATGACCCTCATGATGTCTAATATATCAGGTTAAAATTTCAAGACCCAATTCGTTCCATGTAGGAGATAAAAATACATCTCTACAACATGTTAAAAAACATTCGTTTCACATCAACAATATTTTTCTATGTTAGTTGATAAAAATATTATCCATGTTACAAACCTAGTCCATCAAAATCAGACATAAAATTTAACTCTAGGTATTAGGTTACCTAAAATTTCAAGCATCATTTTCAATTGTCAAAGAAAAATTATACAGATTATAATTCTATAAAATGAAAATAAAACATGATACTTATCGCGTTTAAGCAATTGTTTTCTTTTTGATATCCATGGAAGAATAAAACGTCTTAAAATTGTTGGCACAATTGCCGAATTATGCCTGCACAACAAATAAAATCAAACACGAAACAAACAACGTTATGGCTGAGTCGCGGACTAGGTCGCTATCTTTAAGACGTTTCGCGGATCTGCCCAAGATTGTGCAAGAAGGTCTTCAATGGCGCGTCGTCCCCAGGATAAAACAGCCGAGATTAATCTCTTACATAATCGCTCTTGCACGGTGAGAGGATGTGAAACTTATACACTTCATTCTTGCTCAGAAACTCATTTAGAAAAATAAGAAATGTTCACACACTTATTTTTCTTTCTCGAAAAATATTTTCTTTTGTAAACCCAAGTCATAAAAGAAAAACTCTCTCACAACAAAAAGGATTTCAACAACTCTCCAAGTTCTTTTTAACACAAAAACATAAAAGAAAAACTCTCTCACTAAAAATGTTTCAACTACTCTCTCAATTCTTTTCATCAAAATATGATTTATAATAGTCAAAGAATTAAATAAGATTAAATGAAATGCATTAATAAGTTGGTAATTAGCATCATTAACCAATTCAACAATAAACGGTTTTTAACATTAAAAACGAAACTAATTTATTCTTTAAAGGAAGAATAAATGTCACAATAAAACCATTTAAATGAGACGTTAATTTATTGGAAATTAATAATTTTTTTAAAACATATAATCCCAACATGTTCTTTAGTGCAAAAAATGGAGAGTTGAACATTTTAAGAGAAGATCCCGCAGGGAAAGTATCAGATGGAAATTTTCGGTCGGGAAAGCACAATGTAGACGAGTTTTAATTTCCATTAGATAGATAGAATCACTAACCAAGCCATTTTGGTATGCCCTAAAACATGGTTCATTAGCTATGTTGTTTTTTGACCAATGATGGCTAGTAGCTTTTATCTTGTTCAGGTGGGTTTAGACATTTGGGCTATGTATTTAACATGGGCTTAAGCCTTAACATACGGTTTGTTTTCGCTCTTCCCTAGAAGACTGTTTTTAGGCATACGTAAATCTTTCCAGGCATACAAAACAATAATTCCATCTTCGGTGACCTTATAAGAGGTACCCTATGGGTAGTTCAATTACCTATATACCCTTAATACAAAAATCTAAAATCAGTTTTCTAAAAAATCAAAATCAGTTTCCCTTAACATCTCTTCTTCTTCCTCCTCTAGCCGAACTCTTCCCCTCCTGCGAAAAAAAATAATTCATCACCGTGATTAATTGTCGATTCGTAAAAATTTGCTCGTCGATTAAACTCAACTACATAATGACTCGTACAAAGAAAAGCAGGGACTAGGCAAACCAAATCGTCTTCTAATCCATTAATTGAAGAAGAAGAACCAATTGAAAATGAAGATGTAGAAACTAAAAATCAACCGCCAATTGAACCAGAAATTGAACCAACTGCGTCTCCAACTCCGGAAATGAGGATAAGAAAGTAAGTTTTACAAACCCAATTTCTTATTTGTTGTTTTTCATCGATTAAATGACGGTTACGGTGTTGGTTTCGGCTCAAAATTGAGTTGCGTTTTTAGCCGAACTGTTCTTCACAAAAGCTTCCTATAAGTGTATATGAATAGTTCGGCATGAAATTTCAAGCCGAACCTAGTCACAGATAGAGATGCATAGTGGTTCGGCGTATTCGATAATCATAATATGTGTCGAACCTAGCACATTTACGAGGTTCGGCTATTACGATATTCACATTATCTGCCGAACCAATACAAAATTCTTACCCCAACAATTATCAGGAATATAAATGATCAGGTTCGGCTTATATAATACTTATGTAAATAGCCGAACCATGTACTATCAAAAGGTTCGTCGCTTACGATTTTCTCAATATAAGGCGAACCTCACATAATTTTTCTTCCAGATCATACAGGATTAGGTTCGGCTCATTATGACATTTTTAAACAAGCCGAATTAGGGGCTGCAAAGTGGGTTCAGCTCATAATAATAACACTTTCAGCTTGCTGAACTGTTCATTAGTTGTTAACATCCACGTGGGTCGGCTGATATATTAAGCCGAATATATTCCAGACTCGCCGAACCTTAGTGAAAAAACACAAACTTTTTATGATTTTAAGCTACAAAAGTAAGATTAAACATAAGATAGAAGTGTACCCTCCTCATCCATTGAATCAAATACAAGCTTTTTTCTCATTTTCCCTTTCTCCTTCTTCAAAAACATCTAACTTTTTTTTCCTTACTCAAAAATTTTCATCTACACAAATTTATAACTAAATAATCTTAAAACTAATCACTAATTATTAATCACTAATCAAAATTATTTTAACTAATCATTAGTATTAACACTAATCTTAAAAGGGCAGATTTGCTATTAACAAAAATATTTGGTTAAGAGACTTCTGATTTTGCATTTTACAACCATTTTTTTTTTCTTTATTCAGTATGCCCTGAAAGTTTTAGGTATGTCTAAAAACATCTTCTTAATATATAAGTTAGGGAAACTGAACTAGAACAAGAAGCAGAATTGGCCTATAGAAGAAGATTGAAGATTTGAGTTATTAGTCACACGTCATCACAATACTTGGTTTCTTTCTTGTTAATCATCTACATGTACCGTCTCATTTATTTCATGCCTATAACTCAGTTGTTACAAATGCACAACATAGAATAGGAGTCCTCAGCAAATATAAATAATACTCTTTGTAATCCATTTGTTTCCAAAAACTAAAAAGAAAGATCACCTGTAAATTTGTTTAGAGAGGAGGCTTTTGCTACTTTTAGTCGGTTGTCCGTCCAAACTCACCGTTTACATTAATTTTAACTCATGGTAACTAAAATTTTAAGATGTCAGAGAAAATTAAATTAACCGAGTACCAAACTTGTGCAACAGCCCAAAGCAATTATTCGAGCACGTTAAATGGTAAATGAACATACTCTTATTCTATTTCTCCGTCTAATCATAACTTTCTTAAATTATCCCCGGTAGAACTTTTTCTCTAGTATCCGACATACCAAAATTTTACATACTCATTTCGTCCTTAAAAAGATGACTTTTTCATTTTAAACTTTTGTCTCTCTAAAAATCTGCATTTATCATTAAGCAAAGATATATTTCTAAAACTATTATTTTATTTTTATTATAAAAAATATGTATAATTCGATAGTCATATTTATATTCGTTACATAGGTGTTTTAAAATACTTTTCAATGATATAAAGTTTACGAAAATATGTGGTATCGTTGGGAGATATCCCCAGGGGCAGAGGCAACATGTTTGTGTGCAATTGCACTCCCTTGATTTTCAAAAACAACGGGAACTCCAGCATTTTTAAGTAAAAAAAGAAACAACCAAAGAAAGAGTTTGCACCCCTAAAATCTTAACACGTGCGCCCCCTAATCCCAAAAGAAAACAAACCCAAAAGAAAAGTCCATTTTGACTTCTTTTCTCCATAATCGTTCAAGTAGGAAAGACTAATATTCCAAAAACAAACCAAACGCCCAACTCCCTCATACTCTCATTAGTATGATACGTTTTTTTTTTTCTGTAGCTTAATTTGGTTCTCATTTCAATTTTAAAAGATGAACAGTAATTAATTAAGCTAATTATATTGATCCTTTGATTGGGTTAAGAACAAGACACCCGGCACAAGAATTTCTCCACAATGTTGTTGAACAGCTTCGAGTTTTCAACTTGAGGTGTATGTGATGTTTTGGCATAACTTCCATACTGACAGTATCCCCAATAAGCCTGAAAATGGCATTATCTGCAAGATCCTCATCAAATTTCATAATTATACACAACAACATAATATACCTACTATTTCGGCTCGTAACCCCTCTCCAATGGAAAATTTCTAGCCTTTTTCTTTTTTTTTTGCTGTGTATTTTTTGTGCACCTCTCTCTTAAAATCACCCCCCAACACACACACCACTATGAACTCAACAAACATGAAAAACAAGTGAATAAACCAGCAAATTTACTGGCTTGTAGTTGAGTGTGGACGATGAAGATACACGCATTTGATATAGAACCACGCAGATTATGTTTAGCCGACGGCGGGTGCAGAAGAACCTTGCGGTTTTAGTTAATCCGCAAGAGGATAAAGAAAATCCGCCGTCTGGTTCACATATTTTACACCTCTAGTCTTTTTACTATCTTAAAGAGATGGAACGGGCAAACTCTCTCTCCTCCGGGTAGAGGAGTTATGGCAAAAGCTGTGTTAGAGACTATCCCTGTGTACAACATGTCCACTTTTATTCTTTCCAATAAAAAAACTACTCAACGAGCTAATGCTATAATTCGTGACTTTTGGTAGGGAACACATGATGGAATAAAGGGTTTTTATATGAAGAATTGGAAGGGTTTGTGTAAACTGAAAGAGCACGGTGGAAATGGCCTCAAAGACCTATGTCATTTTAACGTGTCTCTAACTAATAAGATCGGTTTGAGACTTTTTCACTACCCTCATTCTGTGTATTCTAAAACCATGAAAGAAAGGTACTATCCTAAAAAAAATCCTTTCCATGCCACGTGTAATGAGAGATCGTCTTGGGCATGGAAAGGAGTTTATAAAGGTATGATGTTAATCAAAGATAATAGTATTTGGGAAATTGGAAATGGTAAAAGTGTGCACAGATGGAAAGACAGGTGGATCCCTGGCTCTGAGGGAAATCCAATCACTCTTACTGAGGTTGGGAGTGGTGGTACCCACTCTCTTGTTGCTGACCTCATGAATGAGAATGGCTGGAATATTGAAACCCTGCAAATTTTTTTTGATTGGAATATCATTAGGATAATTCTAACCACTAAGCCTAACAAATATAGAGAGGATATCTTGAGGTGGATGGACAATCCACAGGGCACTTTTAGCAGCAAATCTCTGTATGATATTTTGGGCAAGAAAAAGTTACAACAAAAAGACATTCTGGCTGAAAAAATATGGAATATGAATGTTTTACCTAGAATAAAATTATTTACCTGGAAAATGAAACAAATGATCTTGACTTTTAATGGACACATTTATACTTATATCCCCCATATTAATCCTATTTGTGTGATGTGCAGGAATCATGTTGAAACATGAGAACATTTGTTAACAAAATACAATTTTACTAAACCAGTTTGGGTTCATTCCCATTTAAACTTGAATGCATATACCCTACACTTTACTACTCTGACCAACTGGTGCTCTTCTTGGTTCTCTGGAAACCACCCTCAGTCCCATTGAGGGGGATTGGAAAACGTAATTGCTACTTTGTGCTGGTTACCTGGAAAACAAGGTGTAATGTGGCACTCCAGGGTCTAAAACCAAACCCCAAAACAACTGAGAATATTATTTTGAACCATCTTTACTCCTATCAAAGAATAACTACTAGATCTGCGGTTAACAATGCTACTGATATTATTAGACAGACTGATGATAAACACAACTTAGATATCACCTTTTCTTATGTCTAGATTTAACTCCTATACTGGCCTAACTGGTGTAAGTGTGATTGTTTCAGGGCCATATGGAGACACCGTTGGAAGAAGAACTAGAGGAGTCAAAGCCCATAACAAAGAGAAAGGGGATTGCGTAGCAGCACAAGATGCACTCCAGTGGACTTCTATCTCGAAATGCATAATTTTCAACCTTTTAGGTGACAACAAGAACCTAAACAGAACTCTGCAAGGTGGCCAAATAAAGACAACATGGAAGACAATCCATATTGTCGATAATATATTGGCTTATTTATTGCTCTTTGATAAGGTCTATTTGTAAGGATACCCAATCCAAAAACTTCTCTGACCTTCGAAAACTTACTTTAATAGGTGGTAAAAACCAAAGTCCTCAAACTTGGGAGGTACAAAAAATATGTTTTATTTGTTCCAGGCAGTAATCTATCGTTCAGTTTATTAAAAAAAAGTCTACTCTCTTATTTGAGCTTGAAAAAAAAACCTTCACTTAAACAGGTTGTGGAAAGATGTCTCGACTCTTGTTATTTCGGCGAGCTCCATATACTGTAGAAGAAGACGAAGCGATTTGCAGAAACTATGTTTCTTATTAACTCAACTTGCTTCAACACACTATCTATGGGTGAATTTATGGGCGGTTATTCACGAGGGGTTCTGCAGCGACAACCGTAACCCGAGTCGTCATGTTATATGCGATATAGAAAATCTTTTTAAATCAATTAAAAATAAGTATATGAATTTGTAGCTTTAACCATGCAAGTCAATCATTTTAGACTCCGGGGTGAATCAGATGACGAGTTGGTAACAAGATCAAAAGAGGAATGGCGAACATGGAAAAAATTGTTTTTCGTTTCGAAATCCTTAAAGCGTTCAACAATTTCAACCCCTTCTTTATGGTTCCACCTAGTACTTCTCAGTGATGTTAGTGTAATGCTTAATTTCAAATATATGTAATTTGATTTCAACGAAAAATCTTACTTTTAATTGATTAAAATCACAATTACATATGTAGCAAAACTAAAAGTTACAATTTCTCTAGTTCATTGTTATCTTCTTGGCCCTGAGTCCATTCTCCAAGACCCGGGATGTCTCCACCTGCCAACAAATTTGCGAAATTTGAATAAGAAGAATGAGATGCTTGCACACCACTAGGCGATTGGAAAGTACTCGGCCCTCCAAATGTATAACCAGTTTGTTGTTGTGCTGGTGGTGTAACAACATAGTAAGGGTCATTAGGGTTGAAGGGCGAGAATGATGATGAAATGCACCTAGCATCTGGGTGATATACTTTAGGTTGAGATATAAGCACAATTTGTGGTGAAGTATTATGCGACACTTGTGTTTCTGCCTCCATTGTATCATTCTTATGCCATGATCTGTTGCTCCTTATAGAATCGGAAGAATGTGAACACCCATCAGCATTTACAGTTGGACTCAATCCAAACATTGTATCCATCTGCCATTTCTGACACACACATTCAAGTGTATAGCCCCCATTTTCCAAGCCAGCCAATGCATATCGTTAAGTTGTCTCTTAAACTCATCATTGTTGGCATCCATATTGTAGTAAAGATAATGACGTTCCATAGGTTGGGAAACAATGGAGATCGTGTTTGGTCACCGTGTGAATAAGTAATTACTTGGCATCTCCCAACGGATTTCAGGCAAATTTGACGAAGATGATGAAGAACTTGTACCTGTGCTGAGGTAAGTCATAAAGCATGGATCTTCCAGAGGCATCTAGCTAGGAACGATGTTTGTATCAAGACCCAGGCATGATAACCCTGGGAAATCAAACCCATAGATGTGCATTTTGTGTGTACCAATTACAGTCTTTGCAATCAACTTGTACCAGTTCACATATTGCGTTTCATTAATATCCACATGTGTGTTTAGTTCATACCTCACCCATGGCGTCTGTCTCAACCGATCGAAATCTTATGTAGAAGTTTGCATCTGTCGTGGTGGGTAAATTGAAATTGCAAACATTCCATGTAACTGACTCTTTCTCCCGAGTACCAAATCCCTCTTTCCATTTATGGAGTGTAAAGAACAACTCTTTGGAAAGAAAAATCAAGAATAACTTGTGCATTTTGTTTCAAACTCAGGAAAATTCTCGTAAGGGTGAGCAGCAATATTATTGTTGCTCTGAGTCATCTGTTGATACCTTTTAACAAAACTGGAAACCGACCCGTCGCCACTAGTGTCCTTCGACCAGTTACTCATGTTGTACATGTCCAGGATTGGAAGTTTATGGGTATTATCTTTAAGAATTGGTATACCAACACGGAAGTAGGCATACCACCAGTATTGCAAATTACTTCAGTATTTTGACTTAATCTACATTTGTTCATTAAAATCCTTTAAATTTAAAATTAGTGATTTATATATTTACCTCTATGATGCCCAGAAACCATTGAAGTTAGGTATACCTATGGATGCTTGATCCATCCCACAATATATTTCAGCTAAAATTGCATACCCTAAATCATATTGTGGCGCTTTTTCAAGATCTTCTAACGCTTCAAGAAAACTAATATGAGCCACAATAATTGAGTTTGGAAAGAACATCTGACCCAATAACCATAAAATAAACACTCTTTTCGGTTTTAGGATATTCAACTACTTTTGTTGAGTTTGCCTTATGTCGGAGGAATTTCTTCGACGCTGAACAATGTATTCCACCTCCTTTCAAATGTTTATGATCTACATATAGTATTTTCTATTCTAAAAACAATGTAAGAAGCATGTGCCATTTATTATTTGACACACATCCGTTTTGATTTAATGGTACATGCTCTCCCACTCTACTTGGAGTCACATAAATGAAATACAAATCAAGGGGCGTAATTCCTATTTACAAGAATAATATCAACTATAGTTAATTGTTTTGGATTATTTAATTATATCACCTATAAATAATTATTTTAAATTATTTAATATATATTTTTTTAATTTTAGTTAAACAGCTTTACCAATTTCAAAATCCATGAAATGGAACGTGTGCATCGTTGGCCACCACCTTTCTACCAATAATCGCGTAATTTTTTTATTGTGTTTTCTGGGCTTTATAAAATAAAACTCCTTCCAGGAATATATGTCAATTCTTTCTCGGACTGCAAGGGGTATATCACTATAAACATTTAAGTCTTTAAATCCACCTCTCATGTTATAATAACTATCAGACGGCTCATGATGCCCCAGTACATGACCTTCAACTAATGATGGAGCAGCAACGACATTCGGCGTAGAAAACTCTGATTCACGGTGAAAAGACGAGGGTACCAAAATATACCTCAATCTAAAACTTTTCGTACCTATAAGTCCTTTCTCCGAAAGTGATTGTCTATGGAAAGAGTCGAGACAATCCAACTAATCGGTTCACACTTCGTGTTATCATCTATGGATACGAGATCGAGACAATAGAACAACGACGTATGTTTACTTGATATAAAGGTTCAGACTTAACCAAACACAATATATTTGATTATCAATTAAATAGGAATTAACGTTTGTGTAGTTTACTTTAATTACAATAAGACAATTATAATGCGGAAAATAAAAGTAAATGACACAACAATATTTTGTTAACGAGGAAACCGCAAATGCAGAAAAACCCCGGGACATGGTCCAGAGTTGAATACTCTCAAGATTAAGCCGCTACACAAAATTACACTTAACTTCGTATAATTGAGACCAAGTAACTAACCCTATAGTTCACCTAGTTCCGTCCGTATTCCCACGCCTCCGACTTATGAATAAGTCACATACTTGGAACAATCCCTTTGGTTCGTATTCCAAACAGTAAAGGAACAAGAAATCTGTTTGATATCAAATCTATTCAACCAAGTGATATGAGTCGGACAAAGGCTCTTCCGTTTATCTTGACATAAACTCCTTTGTCAGGTCCTTAGATCTATCTTATGTTCAATTACCGAAGTAATCGTTAATATTTTGCGATCAACAGTCTTAATCCAAGGAATTGTGTTAATGCTGATCTACTCAATTAATCGATCCAATTCTATGACAAGGATAAAAACCGATTATTAATTGGATCATGTTTTTATCGAAACAAGTATTGTGCACCTCAAAGATTATGAACCCCAAATCAGAAGTCTTCAATATCTTCTTTATTTTCAAATCTTCTTATATCTTTAATAAACACCTGCATACAATCACTTGAATCTCTTGTGATCAATCACGCACAAAACGGAGTCTGTTAACAATGGATTATCACAAGATCGTCTTTAGAACTACAAACAATATAAAGATCCCTGTCGAAACTCTGAACTAGTTTGAGTGAATCTTATACCAGAAGAGAAGATCCTCAAGCATAAACAAACTAGGTGCAATCAAATTTCAACCACCGCTAGTCAATCAAATCAATGAAAACAAAAGATAAACCACAATTATCTAGTTTCCCGCCAACGGTACTAATAGATCTTATCAATCCCAAGGAAGACTTTAAAACGAGCGTTCGTAAGGGATTTCGCTTAATTAGGTTACTCTCCTCTCCGAATAGGCGGCTTCACCAATAGCAGCACACAAGAGGTAGTTTGTTGTTACGAATGATTAGTTTGCTAGAAATGCAAACTTCAGTATTTATAGACTAGGAAGTTTGTACACCAAGGAATTTCCAAAACCAAATATATTCTCGAGATATTCATTAAAGCACAAATTCGGTTTCCATAATTCCTGGAAATGCTCTATCCAAAAATAATGATCGAAATCTCTCGGAAAATCTCTAATTAGTAAATGCACATTACTAATTCTTATTTTTCCTAAAAATGAAATTAATAACCTTAATTAAAAGATTCTTAACTTATTTATGTTTCCGATCCTGGGATTCTCTTCCCTTAGCTATTAAAGAATAACTTTGAAAAATTAAATATAAACACTCACGGCACGTGTTCAAAGTACGTCGAAATCCTTACTTTGTAAGTCCTCTTTCATACTTACAACCTTGAAATCGATTTGCCACACTTCCAAACAAGTTTAGAATTGGTTCATCTGATTTTCAAGAACTATGTGATTGATCAACTAACATTCAATCACAAATCATGGGTGTAACGGTTCTACCAAAACAAGTTTCGGTTCTACCTTCCATGTGAGTACTGTGCATAGTCACACTATCTTACCAAAATTCGGTTGACTAGGTACTAGAATCGGTTCCCCACATATATATGGTATCTAACTTATATGTGTTGCACATGTCCATAGGATCGGTTCCCCTTTTCCTAAAAACGTGTTGCACATGTCCATAGGATCGGTTCCCCTTTCTGCTATAAACCTGCTGCACCTCATACAAGGATTGATTCCCCTTTGCGATGCACCAGACCTCTTACTAGGATCGGTTTTCCTTTTCCCAGATTTGGTCAGACATAAATCACAAACTCGATCAAACCATCTCAGGTGATTACTTAAGATCGGTTTCACTAATAAAAGTCATACCAATACATAAGTCAGGCCTTTGGTAATAGTTTTACCAAGAACACAAACAAGTCATGAACGGTTATACTAATCACACATATTGGTTGTTTAAAATATATGCAAAATAACACCTGGCGATTTCTTTTTTGATTCACAAACCAAGTTCATGAATTTACTTCCTTAGAACACATGTAAAACATTGTTCCCTAGGATGAAATCCTCACTTCATACCCATAATCACAATAGCATTCAAATGATTATGGCGATGTCTTATCTACAAAGTTTAATGGTTAAGAAATAAACCTCATATTGTATTCCTTAATACTATGTCTATCTAGAGTTCAATCATGCTTCGCAGTTTTGTTTTCAATATGCACGACTTGAAAGATATGTTAGGGAATGAAACAGTTCAAGTCAAATATCACTAACCTGATAGTTTCTCAGCAAGTACAAATATTATATTAAGGCGAAGCTAGTTGATATTTCTGCATAATTCTTTTTAATTCTAGTATCAGAAATGTCAGAACTTTACGGATTATATTGTGGTTCATAAACATGTAAAAAACTCACAAAATTGGTTAAAAACACCAAAATCAACAATTCCTGGGTGAAAAGGACATTTAGATTTTGACACTGTTTAAATGGACAAAAATGTAAAAATAGCCAGGATGTAAATAGTTTCATCCTACCCATTTTCAAATACCTTTTTTATTTTTAATTTACATCAGGATGCATCCAGTTTCATCCTTGCTATTTTTTAAGTTTAAGTCAGGATGAATCCAGTTTCATCCTTGCTATTTTTTTGGTGTCCATTTCAACCATACTAATTTTTACTCGTCCATTTGAACCATGTTTTAAAAATATTTGGACAAATGAACCATTTTCCGTAAAAAACTTGAGTTAGACGAGTCTATCTTGCTTACGTAAACGCGAGTAATACAATGAAGTTTAATGCTAGATTATCCATATGGAGGATATATTTATCAAAAGGAGGTAAACTTGCTCTTTTGAAATGCATCTTGTCATCTTTACCTATTTATTTCTTCTCATTGTTCAAAGCACCTATTTCCGTCATTAAAATCCTTGAGAAGAAAATGCGAAATTTTCAGTGGGAATACAAAGACGGATAAAAGCTATCCAACTTAGTTAATTGGGATGTGGTTCGTGCTACTAAAGAACATGGTGGCTTAGATGTTTGCAATCTTAAACTTATGAACTTGGCTTTATTATCCAAATGGTGCTTGATATTTGGTGTTGAAAAGAACAAACTTTGGTACAAGTTTATAGCAGACAAATACGGTACGGAGTTCTCTTGTTGGATACCTGGATCGGTTACACAAAGCTATAATGTTTCGCGTTGGCGTGCTATTGCAGACTGGTAACTTTAACCGGTACCAACTCTACTCTATATTTGCATTCAGGTACATAGATCTCATTCTGGAATAATATTTGGCGCGAGGAAACATCGCTAGCAAATATCTCACCTACTCTTTACAAGCTATCCAGGGATAGGAATATAAAGGTGGCAGATATGATTAATTTTGAGGGAAGTTGGAAATTCAATTTCAAAAGGGTTCTCATGAACTTAGAATCTAATGAATTTTCTTTTTTTCTTTCTAACCATTATTGGAGGCAACCCACCTATTTTAGACAGCATGTCAGACATTCGGCGTTGGTCGCTTCACTCCACAGGTGTGTTTTCGGTGAAAACTTTATATGCAAAGTTAATGGATTCATATGGAATGGATAACTTCTCATTTTAGTTTACTTGGAAGGCAGATATCCCACCCAAGATAAATCTCTTTGTTTGGAGTTTGGTGCATGGTAAATTAAACGCAAAAGACGTTCCGATACATAAAGGAATTTAAGTGGTTACTTCTTGCGTGCTGTGTGGAATTGCCC
The DNA here is from genome assembly GCF_003573695.1 of Papaver somniferum. Taxonomy (NCBI): domain Eukaryota; kingdom Viridiplantae; phylum Streptophyta; class Magnoliopsida; order Ranunculales; family Papaveraceae; genus Papaver; species Papaver somniferum. The sequence goes on from NC_039365.1 coordinate 172,109,195, forward strand.
TGGAAACTCAAGATCATCTTTTTTTTGCACTGTAAGATTGCACATAGAATTTGGTCAATGTTACTTCCGAGCAATTATTGCGCTTGGGTCACTCCTAGAACAGTAATGATATTAGCTCTCTGCTGGCACTCTACTTCATTCTCCAACAATGGTAATTTTATATGGATTTTCACCTTTGATCGTAAGCACAACTTCAAAACAGATGATGATCTAGGAAATGAAGCTAAGACTTCAATCCTTCTTTGGGTTGCAGCTGCGAGAAGAAGATTACATGTGAACTTTGCTAGTTCTGTTCTCAGGGATTAGGACAACTTGTTCATGTGATACAGTGTACTTTTTCATTCTTCTTTCTTTTTTTTTTTCCTATCTCTGGTAGTCTGTACATTCATCCTCTTTAATATATTTTCTTTCCTGAATAAAAAAAGAAAAGAAAAAGTAATACAAAGAAAAGTTGAGTTATATCAAAAATCATTTTGTGAAAAATATTTATTCCTTTGGGTAGTGAGAGTAGCCACGTTAATCCGATAGATATTTTTTTAAGCAATAAATTCATTTTACAGAACCTCCCAAAAGTAAGTACCACAGAAACAAATATATATGGTATCTCCATTAGAATAAATGTTACTCCTTCCGGAGAATTATTATTGCATATCTTTCGGTTTTTACTGTATCGAATCGAAGTTCTCAACAATTATACTCCTCCTCCTGATTGAATTTAAATGTTTCCGATAATACTCATCCTAATCAAATTCAAATGTTTTCGGTAAAAAGAAAAAGAAAGAAGTACTATAAATGCTTGACAGTACTAAAGGCTTTAGCTACTTTCAGTTTTTGCTTCTTCTTAGTTGCCGTGTTACTATGTGTTAAATATTGAAAGTCCAAAAATCACCGTTTAAGTTGTAGGTTTCTTTTTCTTTTGAAGGAAAAAGGATATATATTAAAGAAAAAAGATATATACAAGAGAGGTCGTAAGGTTCCTAAACCATATGAAATTCTGAAAAGATCATATCTCATATCCATAATATGTTTCCGCTGGAAAAAAAATTTGTCCATTGAGTAGCTGCTGAAGATTTCCGTGTTTGAACTCCATAAGCAAATATCCAATTTGAATACACTGTAAATCATTTTGTGATTTCGGTATTCCTCCATGAAATCTTTTATTCCTTCTAACCACAATTACCAATATATATCAAAAGGGAGTAGATGCCATACTATTTTAACTCTCTTTGAAACCCTGCCAAATCTCCAACTCTGTAAGCTGTTCTGCAAACTCGAACTATGTTTAAGTTCTAGCTTCATTATAACTATATTTTTAAGATGTTGGATAATTTTGAGTTGCTGACGAATGGTTTGTACGCTTCATATCCACAATGTACTTCGAGCACGAATCAGTTGATCCATCCATCACCAAGTACAAATATTAGTGATAACATTGGTACAAATGATGATCAAATGGAAAAAACAAAACTCAAATCATTTCATTACATAAAGTAGAGCTGGTATGTTTAGCTTTATATAACCGTACAACTGACTTAGACAGATTGTCAACAGTCTGGCACACGTACATGAAACATGTGTGATTTTACAAAAATATCTATGCTTAACGTACACTGTACATTTCCTTATCCTGCACTGCTTTATAATCATTGCACTCTGCTCTGCCTTTATCGCCCCTTTAGCTGATGGGTACCTGAGTGACCATAAGCTTGGATCGAAGCATCAGAAATCTAGGACTGTGTAAACTCTTAGTGAAAATGTCAGCTAACTGATCAGGAGTGTGAACATAAAACACATCCAAAGATTTATCCTGAACAAGTTCCCTAACAAAGTGATAATCTAAGTGTACATGCTTCGTCTTAGAATGCATCACTGGATTTGAAGAAAGATATATGGAACTAATATTATCACAACCCAATTTAGGAATTCCAGTGAGTGAAATATGTATATCATTATGAACATAGCACACCTCAGACCATCTTAATTGCACTATGTGCTAAAATACTATACTCAGCCTGACTGCTGGATCTAGCCACAATAGTTTGCTTATTTGAAGACCAAGAAATGATATTATATCCCAAAAATATACAATAACCTCAAGTAGATATCTTGTCATCAATACTGCCTGCCAAATCTGCATCAGAGAATCCAAGAAAAAAATAACTGCCTTTTGAAAAGTGTAAGCTAAAATCTAGAGTACCATTAAGGTATCTTAGGATTCTCTTAGCTGCCAGAAGATGTTCAGATCTGGGATGTTGCATGAACTGACATACTAAATTGACTGCAAAATATATATCTGGCCTAGTCCAGGTGAGATATTATAGTGCTCCTACTAATGATCTGTACTCAGTTGGGTTATCCAAAAGCTCTCCTGCTGTATTACGCAGCTTAGTTGATACTGTAATTGGAGTGGAAAAAGGTTTGTCACCGTCCATATGATATTTCTTAAGAAGATCAACTACATATTTTGTTTGTGAAAGATACAGATGATTAGCACTCCTCTTAACTTCAAGACCAAGAAAAAATTATAGGTCACCTAAGTCCTTAATAAGAAAATGCAGTGGAAGCTGAGTAATCACAAACCAAAAAAATGTTGATGAATAACTAGTTAGTAAAATGTCATCCACATGGAATAGAGCCATTGTTATTTGAGCGCCATCTTTATGCACAAAAAGTGAACTATCTGAAGCTGAGTTGACAAAATTCAAATATTTTTAAGCATTACTTAACTTGTCATACCATGCCCTTGGGGCTTGTTTGAGGCCATAAATAGCTTTATAAAGAAAGCACACATGATCTGGTTTTGTAGGATCTATAAATCCAGGTGGTTGAGTCATAAAAATCTCTTCCTGCAAATCAACATGGAGGAAAGCATTACTTAGATCAAGTTGATGTATTTTCCAGTCAAACTGCACTACCATTGAGAGGATTATTCTGATAGTTGTAGGCTTAGCTACAAGACTAAATAAGTCTTCATAGTCAAGTCTAGGTTACTGATGATAACCCTTAGCAACGAGTCTTGCTTTATGTATGTCAATGCTGCAATCTGTATTATATTAAATTTTTAACACCCACTTATAACCAATTAGGTTCTGAGCAGTATCAGGTGGAACAAGTAACCAAGTACCATCCTGCATGACTGCATTATATTCTGCAACTGAAGATACTCTCCAGGCTTTCTCTTTATTAACAACTGAAATACTTCTAGGAAAAACAGACATAAAGGCAAATGGAAGTGGATGCTTTGTAGCATAATATGATTTTGGTGTAAATATACTACTTTTACCTCTAGTAGTCATGGAATGATCATTCTTGGTGATAAGAGGTGAAGAATGAGATTTAGACTTATCATTTAACATGAGAGAGTTAGAAGGAAGAAGTGAAGGAATGCTCTGATTAGAGGAAGTGAAGGCATTATTGACAAGGTCATTGTATTGAAAAGAAGACTCATTGAAGGAAACATGCCTTAAAATGTAGATAGTTCCTGAGATAGGATATAAACATTTATATCCTTTATGTTGAAGGTTGTATCCCAAAAATATACAATATTGACTTCTAGGTTCTAATTTTTTGTGAGTGTATGGTTTCGACCAGGGAAAGCAAGAACATCCGAACACTTTAAAAAAATTACAGTTTGGTTGTTTGTGAAAGAGTTTAGTGAATGAAGTCATGAACTGAATGTCTCTATTGGGTAATTTGTTGATTAGATAATTGGTTGTTTGCAATGTTTCAACCCAATAAGTATTAGGAAGACCAAATTGAAGTAAAAGTACTTTAGTGACACCTAAAAGATGTTTATTATTGACTGTTGCAACACCATTTTGTTCTGGTGTATGAGGACGTGAAAGTTCATGAGAAATGCCTTTCGTGACACAAAAATCTTGAAGAAAAGAGTTTAAGAATTCACCACCATTATCTGTCCTAATGGTAATAACTGAAAAAGATAACAATTTTTCAATTCTAGTAACAAATGAAGTAAAAGCTATCTTGTTGCAAAGGGAAGAACCCAACAATATTTTGTATATTCATCAACAATGTTTTCATAGTACAGACTCCCTGAAACAGATGCAACATGGCATGGATCCCAAATATCTATGTGCAACTCAAGAGGTTGTTGTGCCTCAGTATAACACAATTCGAATGAGTGTTTCTGAGACCTACAAAGCTTACATTCATTGCATAAAAAAGGTTTGTTTGAAACATTCGATAGATGTAAAATATTTTCTGAAGAGTTTGAAATGAAGAATGATTAAATCTCCCACGCAGTAGAGCTTTGTCAGTTATTGATGAAAGATCAGGTGGTGATGATGTTTTGAATGTGATAGGATATGGACCATTTTTATGTGGACCTTGGAAAAGAATCTTCCAAGAGTTCTGATCCTTCACAGAAAAGCCATTGGAATCAAGAGTTAATGAGCAATTGTTATCAAAGGTGAACTTATGAGAATATATCAAATTATGAGAGGCTTGGGGAACAAGAAGAATATCATTTAGATGGAAATAATGACGATGTACATGCTTATTAAAAATACCAGTATAAGTAATGAACATACCTCCTCTGTAACACACCGAATTCCAGACCAGGGTCAAACCCGTATGGAGATCCGAACTCGAGGTGTTACGGGTCGGAAAGAGACTTATGCATATAACTCTTCTAATTTATTTAGTACAACAAACGTAATTTAACTTTCCTAACATGAATTTAAACATATGATTAATCATCTTTAACAATATTTTCAACAAACATATTATTTCAAATTACACTTCAAGCAATACAATAAGACAATACAATGATTAAACTATCTTCTTAGTTTCCACTTCCAACTTCCAAGAAATATGCAATGATGTCAATTGGGGTGAAATGACAACTCAGTAGAATGCATTCCCAATCTCAAGACACGCATAACAATATGAATGAATCAAACAACATACAACATGGGGTATACGACATGATTTCAAGCAATCTGAAAAAGCGGGGGTCTAACAACACCACCCAATATTTCGCTTAGAAATCTGTATGGACAAACTCGAATATATTTTTAATAGAATCAACAAGACTCAATCAATTAAAAGTACATCAACGAGTTTATATCTCTCTCTCTTGATTTCATTTCCTTAAACAGAATCAGCGAGTACTAATCAAATAAAAGGAATAACTTGGATGGTACCAAACACTAATATCCAAGGATCAATCAATGACAATCAACAACCAAAGGTTGGATTACTCTAATTGATGATCTAACGCACAACCCGTATTATTTCATTTATAAAGATAAAACAATATACTACGGAAACTGAAATAACACAGACACCAGCAATTTTGTAAACGAGGAACCCGCAAATGCAGAAAAACCCCGGGACCTAGTGAAGATTGAACACTCATTGTATTAAGCCGCTACAGACATTATCCTACTCCAAGCTAACTTCGGACTGGACTGTAGTTGAACCCCAATCAGTCTCCCGCTGATCCAAGGTACAGTTGTACTCTCTACGCCACTGATCCCAGCAGGATACTGCGCACTTTATTCCCTTAGATGATATCACCCACAACTAAGAGTTGCTACGACCCAAAATCGCAGGCTTTGACAATAAACAAATCTGTCTGACACAGACAAGTATATCAAAGGATAAATCTGTCTCTCACAGAAAAACCCTAAAGTTTTTGTTCCTTCTTTTGATAATAATCAAGGTGAACAGGAACCAATTGATAAATCAATCACCTCACAACAATCTTAATCTTATGGTAGCGAAACAAGATGTTGCGGAATCACAAACAATGAGACAAAGATGTTTGTGACTATTTTTTATATCTTGCTTATCGGAGATATTAATATCAATCCAATCAATCTGATTGTACTCGTACGATAGAAGATGCAAGATCAAATCACACAACTACGATAAAAGTAGTATCGGTCTGGCTTCACAATCCCAATGAAGTCTTTAAGTCGTTAACCTGATTTTAGAAGAAGAAAACCAAAGGTTAAAAGAGACACGACTCTAGCAAGCAAACTAATATCACACGTGAAGTGTGGGGATTAGTTTTGCAGAGTTGCTAGATGTCGCCTAATATAGTATTTCAAATCAGGGTTTCGCCTTGGTCACAAATCTAACAATATCCACCGTTAGATGAAAACCTGATTTAGATTCAAGCTAATATTTCCCAACCGTTAGATCGAAAACTTAGCTTGTTATACACAAATGAAATGCACGCTTCTAGGTTTGTTATCCGTACCCAAACGTGTACATTGTTGGTTCAACAATAGTTAACCAAAAAGGTTAGCCATATGAGCATTTCATACTAGCCATATTATTCTTCACCATAACTAGTTCAAATGACTCAAATGAACTAGTTAGAGAGTTGTTCAATTGCAAGGAAATATTATGTACTACACAAGACACAATTGAAGCAAAGATGATTTGATTCACTCGAATCGGTTCATGAAATTTATAGCCACGGTTTGCAAATTGCATTCCTTAGTCTTTATAAGTTTAAGTTCAGAAATTATCTTCAGATATATAACCTTCTTAAGTTCGCACACTAGGTTCGCGGACTTAAGCAACCAGGCAGAGTTTACGAACTCCAGCAGAAAATCTCGGCAAAGACTTTCCGCCGGTTCGCGGACGCATCTAGTTTGTCAACTCCATCAGAATTTCTCGGGATGAGAAGTTCGGCAGTTCGCGGACTTGGCAACAAGCCATTCTTCTGGTTTCTCTTGATCATTAAAGTTCGCAAACTTTGGTTCAAGCGATAAGAATTATGCACATATGTGTTTCCACAAAAATACTTATGTCCATCATTGGTTATGTAATCTAAACTCTCATTCCAACCATTGAAACATTCTTAGAGGATGTTATATAGTTGTTACACCATTTCTCGTCAAAGCAATTTAAAAGTGATTGAAACATATCATGACTTACGTTACTAGGTAAAGATAAACATGGTCGAATCGAAACGCTTACCAACACATATTTCGAGATATAGATAGGCGAGGTACACTCGGCTCGAAATACCAAATGTGTATAATCTAAGTCTATATATGTCATATGACTTTTTGTCTCAATAAGTAGGAGATAGAGTAGATAGACTTTTGAGTGACAGATAAGTTCAAGTCTTCACATACCTTTTTGTCGAGAAGTTCCACCGGTTGCTTGAGTAGTTCTTATTCTTGTATGATGAATCGCCATGAAGTCCTTGAGCTCAACTACACTTTCTATCCTAGTCCGAGACTTAGCTAAAGTAGACTAGAAATCAAGACTTATAATTTTGATCACTAACATTGACAAACATGCTTGAGATAGCAACGCATGCGAGTTCGACCGCGCAATGCTCTAACAATCTCCCTCTTGGTCAATTTTAGTGGCAAAACTATCAATACATATGGAATACAAAAAATATAAAGAAATTTTAGTAGCTCCTATTCCACATGTCTAATCTTCAACATTCCTCGAAATCTTCGTCACTTCCAAGTACTCTAATGATCCCAAAGGTTGTAAGTTTAGCATCACCGTTGTTGAAGATCCGTAGCTATAACAATGAGAAAGCATCGGTCTCGATCATTGTTATACAATGTCATAGTATTATTACACAGTGTCAAAGTCCAATTGTATCACAACTTCAACAATAATACTATGGTTATATGTATCACTCCCCCTTAGTCAATACTCTATCTCACATGGAAACCACTATCCCTTACACAATGATCCGAAAACCATATGTGTTTGTAATGTGAACTACATATTAATTCTCCCCCTTTTTGTCAATAAAATTGGCAAAGGTACAAGAACGTGACCATAATGAAATTTCCGTAAGAGACATTTCATGACTAAAAGAAAATGCATACCATCTAATTTAGATGCAATCATATAGCCGAAGCTAATAGCATTCATCAAGGAGTTTAAATATACAAGATAACCTCTTTAAAATTCCACAGTCGCACACCCCTCAAGATATGACCATTAAGCACAAGTTCAAAAAAACTCTCCCCCATTTGATGTCATTCCCAAGGAAACAACAAGAGCGACCTTAATTTCAAAAGAAAAGAAGGATTTTTATTGGACACCAAAAACCATGAGAATGATTTTCTATATCCAAAAACTCAATCAAATTAATCACAAGTAAACCCATTATTAATTTAATCGGAACACACAATCAAATTAAACACAAAAGTGATCAACTTAATTGATTATGCTCGACATAAGAGAACTTACGGAGCATACGACTAACATAACCATTAGAAAATGAATAGGATAGACGTTCATATACTCAACATAATAGGAATCTTACGGAGTATGAAAATAATCAACTAGATTAATTACAAGGGAACCCATAACTAATCTAATTGGAATACACAACCAAACTAATTACAAAAGTAATCAATTTAATTGTCATTTGTTTTGCTCGACATAAAAAGACTTATAGAGCAATAACTAAATAACCAAACAAGATGATTAATTTAGTTCAAGAATGCTCAACATAAAGTACCTTACAAAACAACCAACAAAGCTAATCAAAAAATAATCAACTTGGTTGTATCGTGCTCAATATAAGACACATTACGGAGCCTCACAGTATTACATAAAATATAGATCAGTGAAGATCAATATTATGGAATACACAAGGATTCATATCATCTTTCATCACTATTTGCATAACAATATTTAATAGAAATAATCCTTGAACACAAAAGATTTTAACCTGTCTTCCATCAAAGAATTGACAATATAGGCTTAACTTTTGTATATGTCAAAAGTCTATTCATCCTTAAATCAATACATGAATACCGATCATGAACGACTTTACTTTTGACAAAATATGGGACAACATAGTTCACGGACGTAAACACCAATATCCCATAACAAATTTCAATATAACAAATCATAAAGATTAAATACTGCAAACCATCATCCTCCAAATATTTTTAGAATTTAAACAATAAACCTAAAAAGGAACAAGAAGATGAAAAGTAATAGCTATGTGTGGTCACAATCATTGCTATTCAAGCACTAGTTATTCTTCCAACTAAACCAAAAACAAGACATACAAGGCAACAATATCTTTGAGAAATTCCTTATCATTCCCGAACTACTTATCCTCAACAGCCATCAGAATATAAGGTTCGTGGAGGAAGGAGTCAATACCAACAAACCGTCTTGGCTGATGATGTCGAACCAGGGGCCTTTTGGATGATGATCTCATCAAGCAGTCTTAAGATATAAAAGATATCAGAGAGGAAAAAGAAATGTAGGGTTCGCAACCTTTAAACAGGTTAGTGGACGCCCAATTCTAAACCCTATAAAGAGTAGAATTGTCGATAGCAACCCTTTACTTTATTTGATAGACAGGAAAAACAATCCTAAGAAAAAAAACTTTTCCTAAAGCCTGAGCGGTACACAATCTTATCTCTTTTTGATCAGGCACATGAGACAAGATTTACCAAACAATACAATTAATTTTTGTTGTGGTGAACAAAAATTGTCCACCAGATTCCTCTTTTTGAGAGGAATCCTCAGACTTATGTCTATCAAAGAGATTTGACCATACCTTCTTCTCTAATGGTCTTATTTTGTCTTTGGAAACCAACTTCTTAGACGAAGATAAAACCGTACATACCTCAGCAGTCTTGTGAGAAAATTTAAGCTTCCTTGCCAATCGATTTGATCTTCACTGAAGTTTGTTGGCGTGCCTCACTTGACGTTTGTAATTGTAACATTTTGATAGTTTCATGACCCTTCTAAGAACAAAATGAGCACGTCAAACTTGGATAGTATTCAGGCATCTGTGGTGTGAAAGAAGCCAGACACATAGTAGATCCTGAAACATTACAACCAGAGTTTCCAAAGGATGGGTTAATTGATTCTTCTATCTTGATTGGATTCCCTTCTTCACTGAAACCATCAAGGTTGATATGTGTATTTCTACAATTATCAAAATCAATGTTTTCACATAGAAGACCAACACTTGATTTCCTATCTTCATTAGAATCATAGATCTCAGACATCTCATCAAGTGTTACAGCAAGACCTTTGTTCCCAGTGTATTTTCTACGATTTGGACACTCATTTGCAAAATGACCAAAACCTTTACACTTAAAGCACTGTGGCATATCCTCGTCATCAGCCTCGTCAGCATCCCTGTTTTTAGGAGGAACACGATTGTGTGGTTTATCTGACTACCTATGTTTGTCTCTTGAAAACCATTTAATTCTCTTCAATAGAAGATCCCTAAACTGTCTTGTGATCAAGGAGACTTATTTGTCAAGATCTTCATCCGAAAAATCACCCTCAGACTGATCATCCTCAAAGACATAAACACTTTTACTTTTATCAAGTAACTTAGTGTTCTTCTGTGCTTTAAAGGCAACATCCTTTCCGATTTTGGATATATGCTCATGATCAAAGATATTTATCTTTCCATTATGGAAAGATTATCAAGGTTATTTCCCTCAACGATGGCATGCTTCTTAGACTCGTATCTAGGTGGCAGCGATCTGAGAATTTTCATCTGTGATTAAACTCATCAAATGTATCTTCATCTGCCATTCGAAGGTTCTCCCAATCAGAATTAAGGTTTTGAAGCCTAGCTTCCTTTTCACTGGAGTTTCCTTCAAATACGGTTTCTAAGATATCCCAAGCATCTTTTGACCTAGTGCAATTTGACACATGGTGCTGAAGATTTGGGGTAATGGCACGTATGATGGCATTCAAACCGTCGGAATTTTGCTTTGCATCAAGTATCTCGGCAGGATTATATTTACCAATATTCTTGGGAATGTTTACATCTCCAAATTCCACAACGGGAGCATCATAGCCATTAACAACATATATGTATCTTCATCTGCCATACGAAGGTTCTCCCAATCGGAATTAAGGTTTTGAAGCCTAGCTTCCTTTTCACTGGAGTTCCCTTCAAATATGGTTTCTAAGATATCCCAAGCATCTTTAGACCTAGTGCAATTTGACACATGGTGCTGAAGATTTTTGGTAATGGCATGTATGATGGCATTCAAACCGTCGGAATTTTGCTTTGCAGTAAGTATCTTGGCAGGATTATATTCACCAATATTCTTGGGAACGTTTACATCTCCAACTGCCACAACGGGAGCATCATAGCCATTAACAACATATACCCATGATTGAAACTCACGCGCTTGAAATTTTCCACCATAAGTAATTAGAGCCATCGAAGACTGGTGATACGTTAATAGAGATAACACCTCTGTCCATAGAGTCAGATCGCTGCAAACAAAGACTTGTAAGGTCTTGAATGTGTTTGCCTGCTCTGATGCCAATTGAAAAAGCGGGGGTCTAACAACACCACCCAATATTTCGCTTAGCAATTTGTATGGACAAACTCGAATATACTTTTAAGAGAATCAACAAGACTCAATCAATTAAAAGTACATCAACGAGTTTATATCTCTCTCTCTTGATTTGATTTCCTCAAACAGAAACTGTGAGTACTAATCAAATACAAGGAATAACTTGGATGGTACCAAAGACCAATATCCAAGGATCAATCAATGACAATCAACAACCAAAGGTTGGATTACTCTAATTGATGATCTAACGCACAATCTGTATTATTTCAATTATAAAGATAAAACAATATAGTGCGGAAACTGAAATAACACAGACACCAGAAATTTTGTTAACGAGGAAACTGCAAATACAGAAAAACCTTAGGACCTAGTCCAAATTGAACACACACTGTATTAAGCCGCTACAGACACTAGCCTACTCCAAGCTAACTTCGGACCGGACTGTAGTTGAACCCCAATCAGTCTCCCACTGATCCAAGGTATAGTTGTACTCCCTACGCCTCGGATCCCAGCATGATACTGCGCACTTGATTCCCTTAGCTGATCTCACCCACAACTAAAAGTTGCTACAACCCAAAATCGCAGGCTTTGACAATAAACAAATCTGTCTCACACAGACAAGTCTATCAAAGGATCAATCTGTCTCCCATAGAAAAACCTTAAAGTTTTTGTTCCATCTTTTGATAATAATCAAGGTAAACAGGAACCAATTGATAATCCGGTATAATATTCCCGAAGAACAGCCTAGATAAATCAATCATCTCAAAACAATCTTAATCGTATGGTAGCGAAATAAGGTGTTGCGGAATCACAAACAATGAGACGAAGATGTTTGTGACTACTTTTTATATCTTGCCTATCGGAGATATTAATCTCAAGCCAATCAATCTAATTGTACTCGTACGATAGAAGATGCAAGATTAGATCACACAACTACGATAAAAGTAGTATATGTCTGGCTTCACAATCCTAATGAAGTCTTTAAGTCACAAAGAAAACAATATCCACCGTTAGATGAAAACCTGATTTAGATTCAATCTAATATTTCTCAACCGTTAGATCTAAAACTTAGCTTGTTATACACAAATGAAATGCACGCTTCTAGGTTTGTTAACCGTATCCAAACGTGTAAATTGTTGGTTCAACAATAGTTAACCAAAAGGTTAGCCATATGAGCATTTCATACCAACCATATTATTCTTCACCATAACTAGTTCAAATGACTCAAATGAACTAGTTAGAGATTTGTTCAATTGCAAGGAAATCTTATGTAGTACACAATACACAATTGAAGCAAAGATGATTTGATTCACTCGAATCGGTTCATGAACTTTATAGCCATGGTTTGAAAATTGCATTCCTTAGTCTTTATAAGTTTAAGTTCAGAAATCATCTTCAGATATATAACCTTCTTAAGTGCGCATACTAGGTTCGCGGACTTAAGAAACCGGGCAGAGTTTACAAACTCCAGCAGAAAATCTCGGAAAAGACTTTCCGCCGGTTCGCGGACGCGGCTAGTTTGTCAACTCCAACAGAATTTCTCGGGATGAGAAGTTCGGCAGTTCGCGGACTTAGCAACAAGCCATTCTTCCAGTTTCTATTGATCAACAAAGTTCGCAAACTTTGGTTCAAGGTATGGGACTTATGCACATATTTGTTTCCACAACAATACTTATGTCCATCATTGGTTATGTAATCTAAACTCTCATTCCAACCATTGAAACATTCTTAGAGGATGTTATATAGTTGTTACACCATTTCTGGTCAGAGCAATTTTCAAGATGATTGAAACTTTAGGTTGAGATATAGGCACAGTTTGTGGTGGAATATTGTGCGACACTTGTGTTCCTGCTGCCATTGTATCATTTTTATGCCATGATCTGTTGCTCCTGATAGAATCGGAAGAATGTGAACACCCATCAGCATTTACAGTTGGACTCAATCCAAACATTGTATCCATCTTCCATTTCTGACACACACATTCAAGTGTATAGCCCACATTTTCCGAGCCAACCAATTCATATCGTTAAGTTGTCTCTTAAACTCATCATTGTTAGCATCCATATTGTAGTAAATATAATGACGTTCATGGGTTGGGAAACAATGGGGATCGTGTTTGGTTACCGTGTGAATAAGTAATTACTTGGCATCTCCCAACGGATTTCAGGCAAATTTGACGAAGATGATGAAGAACTTGTACCTGTGCTGAGGTAAGTCATAAAGCATGGATCTTCCAGAGGCATCTGGCTAGGAACGATGTTTGTATCAAGACCCAGTCATGATAACCCTGGGAAATCAAACCCATAGATGTGCATGTTGTGTGTACCAATTACAGTCTTTGCAATCGACTTGTACCAGTTCACATATTGTGTTTTATTAATATCCACCTGTGTGTTTAGTTCATACCTCACCCACGGCTCTGTCTCAACCGATCGAAATCTTATGCAGAAGTTTGCATCTGTCGTGGTGGGTAAACTGAAACTGCAAACATTCCACGTAACTGAGTCTTTCTCCCGAGTAAAAAACCCCTCTTTCCATTTATGTAGTGTAAAGAACAACTCTTTGGAGAGAAAAATCAAGAATAACTTGTGCATTTTGTTTCAAACTCAGAAAAATTCTCGTAAGGGTGATCAACAATATTGTTGTGGCTCTGAGTCATCTGTTGATACCTTTGAACAAAACTGGAAACCGACCCGTCGCCACTAGTGTCCTTCGACCAGTTACTCATGTTGTACATGTCCAGGATTGGGAGTTTATGGGTATTATCTTTAAGAATTGGTATACCAACACGGAAGTAGGTATACCACCAGTACTGCAAATTACTTCAGTATTTTGACTTAATCTACATTTGTTTATAAAAATCCTTTAAATTTAAAATTAATGATTTAGATATTTACCTCTATGATGCCCCATAAACCATTGAAGTTAGGTATACCTATGGATGCTTGATCCATCCCACAATATATTTCAGCTAAAATTGCAGACCCTAAATCATATTGTGGCGCTTTTTCAAGATCTTCTAACGCTTCAAGACAACTAATATGAGCCACAATAATTAAGTTTGGAAAGAACGTCTGACCCAATAACCATAAAATAAACACTTTTTCGATTTTAGGATATTCAGATACTTTTGTTGAGTTTGCCTTATGTCGGAGGAATTTCTTCGATGCTGAACAATGTATTCCACCTCCTTTCAAATGTTTATGATCTACATATAGTATTTCTGATTCTAAAAACAATGGAAGAAGCATGTGCCATTTATTATTTGACACCCATCCGTTTTGATTGAATGGTACATGCTCTCCCACTCTACTTGGAGTCCCATAAATGAAATATAAATCAAGGGGCGTAATTCCTATTTTCAAGAATAATATCAACTATAATTAATTGTTTTGGATTATTTAATTATATCACCTATAAATAATTATTTTAAATTATTTAATATATTTTTTTTAATTTTAGTTAAACAGCCTAACCAATTTCAAAATCCATGAAATGGAACGTGTGCATCGTTGGCCACCACCTTTCTATCAATACTCGCGTAATTTTTTTTATTGTGTTTTCTGGGATATATAAAATAAAACGCCTTCCAGGAATATATGTCAACTCTTTCTCGGACTATAAGGGGTATATCACTATAAACATTTAAGTCCTTAAATCCACCTCTCATGTTATAATAACTATCAGACGGCTCATGATGCCCCAGTACATGACCTTCAACTAATGATGGAGCATCAACGATATTCGGCGAAGAAAACTCTGCTTCACGGTGAAAAGATGAGGGTGCCCAAATATACCTCAATCTAAAACTTTTCCTACCTATAAGTCCTTTCTCCGAAAGTGATTGTCTATGGACTGAGTCGAGACAATACAATTAATCGGTTCACACTTCGTGTGATCGTCTATGGATACGAGATCGAGAGAATACAACAACGAAGTATGTTTACTTGATAAAAAGGTTTGTACTTAACCAAACACAATATGATTCACTTATCAAGTAAATAGGAATTAACGTTTATGTAATATACTTTAATTATTATAAAACAATTATAATGCGGAAATATAAAGTAAATGACATTGCAAGATTTTGTTAACGAGGAAACCGCAAATGCATAAAAACCCTGGGACCTTGTCCAGAATTGAATACTCTCAGGATTAAGCCGATACACAAAATTACACCTAACTTCGTATAGTTGAGACCAATCAACTAAACCTATAGTTCACCTAGTTCCGTATGTATTCCCACGCCTCCAACTTATAAATAATCACGTACTTAGAACAATTCCTTTGGTTCGTATTCCAAACAGTAAAGGAACAACAAATATGTTTGGTATCAACTCTCTTCAACCAAGTGATATGAGTCGGACAAAGGCTCTTCTGTTTATCTTAACATAAACTCCTTTGTCAGGTCCTTAGATCTATCATATGTTCAATTATCGAAGTAATCGCTAAGATTTTGCGATCAACAGTCTTAATCCAAAGAATTGTGTTAATGCCGATCTACTCAATTAATCAATCCAATTCTATCACAAGGATAAAAACCGATTATTAATTGGATCATGTTTTTACCGAAACAAGTATTGTGCACCCCAAAGATTATGAACCCCAAATAAGAAGTCTTCAATAACTTCTTTGTTTTCAAATCTTCTTAGATCTTCAATAAACACCTGCACACAATCACTTGAATCTCTTGTGATCAATCACGCACAGAATGGAGTCTGTTAACAATGGATTATCACAAGATCGTCTTTAGAACTATAAACAGTTTAAAGATCCCTGTCGAAACTCTGAACTAGTTTGATTGAATCTTATATCAGAAGATAAGATCCTCAAGCATAAACAAACTAGGTGCAATCAAAGTTCAACCACCGTTAGTCAATCAAATCAATGAAAACAAAAGATAAACCACAATTATCTAGTTTCCCACCGACGGTACTAATAGAGCTTATCAATCCCAAATAAGACTTTAAAACGAGCGGTCGTAAGAGATTTCGCCTAATTAGGTTACTCTCCTCTCCGAATAGGCGGCTTCACCAAGTAGCAGCACAACAAGAGGTAGTTTGCTGTTACGAATAATTAGTTTGCTAGAGATGCGAACTTCAGTATTTATAGACTAGGAAGTTTGGACACCAAGGAATTTCCAAAACCAAATATATTCTCGATATATTCATTAAAGCACAAATTCGGTTTCCATAATTCCTGGAAATGCTCTGTACAAAAATAATGATTGAAATCTCTCGGAAAATCTCTAATTAGTAAATGCACATTATTAATTCTTATTTTTCCTAAAAATGAAATTAATAACCTTAATTAAAAGATTCATAACTTATTTATGTTTCGATCCCTGGATTCTCTTCCTTTAGATATTAAAGAATAACTTTGAACAATTAAATATAAACACTCACAGCACGTGTTCAAAGTACGTCGACATCCTTACTTTGTAAGTCCTCTTTCATACTTATAACCTTGAAACCAATTTGCCACACTTCCAAACAAGTTTAGAATTGGTTCATCTGACTTTCAAGAACTATGTGATTGATCAACTAACATTCAATCACAAATCATGGGTGTAACGGTTCTACCCAAACAAGTTTCGGTTCTACCTTCCATGTGATTATTGTGCATAGTCACACTAGCTTTCCAATATTCGGTTGAATAGGTACTAGGATCGGTTCCCCACATATATATGGTATCTAACTTATATGTGTTGCACATGTCCATAGGATCGGTTCCCCTTTGCCTAAAAACGTGTTGCACATGTCCAGAGGATCGGTTCCAATTTCTGCTATAAACCTGCTGCACCTCATACAAGGATTGATTCCCCTTTGTGATGTACCTCACCTCTTACTAGGATCGGTTTCCCTTTTCCAAGATTTGGTCAGACATAAATCACAAACTCGATCAAACCATCTCAGGTGATTACTTACGATCGGTTTCACTAATAAAAGTCATACCAATACATAAGTCAAACCTTTGGGAATAGTTTTACCAAGAACACAAACAAGTCATGAACGGTTACACTAATCACACATATTGGTTGTTCAAAAGATATGCAAAATAACACCTGGCAATTTCTTTTTTGATTCACAAACCAAGTTCATGAATTTACTTCCTTAGAACACATGTAAAACATTGTTCCTTAGGATGAAATCCTCACTTCATACCCATAATCACAATAGAATTCAAATGATTATGGCGATGTCTAATCTACAAAGTTTAATGGTTAAGCAATAAACCTCGTATTGTATTCCTTAATACTATGTCTATCTAGAGTTCAATCATGCTTCGCAGTTTTTTTTTTTAATATGGACGACTTGAAAGATATGTTAGGGAATGAAACAGTTCAAGTAAAATATCTCTAACCTCAAGCGGAAGGATGATGTTTTCGTTTTAGCTCATTGCTTCTTTACATCTTCAAGTCTTCGCAATACTTGTAAAGTCTCATTATCCTAATACTTTCAAGCTAACCTATTCGAAGTTTACTCTAGTACATAATCAAGCGACTCTTAACATGAGTTTTGATTCACTAAAATATAACAACCAAACTTGACATACCAACACTTGCTGGGTTCAAGTGAGTTGTGCTCTAACACACGATTCTGAGTACAATCTATATTTTTGGGAGGCTTCGGTGTAGGCTCATGTTTGTGATACCTTTTTTCCTTAAACTGTTTGCGACTTTTCTTACCAGATTGCTCATTTTTTAGCAAGATTTTGTTTAGAAGAATGGGGAAAAAGAGAATAGAGTGGTGCGAGTGAAAAAGAGTTTCAAAATCAGGAATAACCATCCTAAACCTACTCTTTTTTATCCTTACTCCTTAAGTTTACGTTCCCTTTTTTATAAAACGATTCCACTTTCTTAATATTTTATAAAAAGATAGGAATTTATCTAAAGAAAGAATAGATAAGTACAGTAGTTAAAATGGTTTACAATGCTGACTGATGTTCTTACATTTTACGTTCACTTGCTCTGCACTGCAGAAATCATTTTGTTGAGTTAAGAAGTCAGCTCCAACAGGTTCAAAATAAAGACAAAGTTACGAGTAGCTAGTAAAGAGTTAAGAGGTTGTGATGGGTGAGATGATTAATTGGTTGAATGAATGGCATCCAGCTTTTCTTATGGTTTCCATTAATTCTCTTTTAGATATCGTAAATATATTTCATAAAAAAGTCGTCGATGAAGGAATAAATCATTTCGTTCTTATTACATATCGACTTTATATTTCGGTACCTGTCTTAGCTCCCATGGCTTATTTTCTGGAGAAGTATGTACAAACACCTTCATCTTGTTTTAGTGTTTCTCTTGGTATATATACGAAGATCGTTTGTGTTGTAGGAGGATTAGGCCAAAACTGATATTTCGAATAGTATGTTTCTTATTCGTAAGCGCCATATTAGGGTGCGTATGTAACTGATAAACAAATCTTTTATATTTAGAAGAGAATTTTTATACCTCCTTATAACGTTATTTTTTGGTATAAATAGGTTTACAATTACATCATACCTTTTCCTTGTTGGTCTTCAAAATACAACGACAATATTCATCTGCGCCTTTGTCAACATGGTGCCTGTAATCACATTTCTAATTGCATTACCTTTTGGGTACTTTTTTAGAGTCATAGTTGTTGGTTGTTACGTTGTTTGGTTATTCAGATTTGCATCATCCATTCTGTTGTGGTATAAGGAGTGCATTATGTTATAGCCATTTTTTTTTACAATGATGTAGTTATTGATGTATTTTGCTATACTGTCTTCCGTTTTTTGACTGTTTTGACTTTCCTTCCTTGATATCCATATATACCAAATAATAAGACTAGACAAAACTTACCAATTCATTCCATATTTGTCTCTATCCTGATGTTCAAAACAGTCGTTCAACTACTCATGAAAGTTAGTGGTGACATTTGTAACAAATTTTTGTCTAAATTGAAGTGCATCCACACTTGAGTAGCAAAGTTACATTCAAGGAAGAGGTGAGTTAGGGTCTCTTGACCCTCATTACTGCATGTTGTGTTAATGTGGGGAAGGATAGTTTCCATCCTCATGTTGGTAGTAAGAATGGAATGTACAACTTTCCACATGAAATGCTTTACAAATGGAGTAATGTCCATTCCCCAACTTTTTTTCCAGTTTGTGTTTACAATTCCACTAGTATTGATTGTCTTATATAAAAAATTTACAGTGAAGTTTCCCTTTTAATTTAATGACCAATGAGGAGTGTCCTCATCATCATTTCCTTTGATGATTATTTTCCTTATTTTATCTATAGTTTGGTCATCGAAGCATTTTTTCAGTTTTTCCTAGTCCCAAGAATTTTGTGAAGTGATTGAATGCGAGACCTTTGTTAGAACCTTAATATGAATTTGAGGCATACTTAAAGGGGTTTGTGTCTGTGATCCTAAAGTCATCCCAAATATCCACATTTTCCCCATTTCCAATAGTTGTTACTCGATAATCATCTAAATGCACCTTTTCGTATGTCGTATGCCTATCATTCAATTGTTGTTATTGAATATGAGTCATGACAACCTCATCTTACAGAGCTACGAAAATGATAAAAGTTTAAATGGTTATAAAAAACAGTTTCTTTTGTCAATTATATTCATACGGTGGCTTCATATTTTTTTTTTTTTTGGGAATTAATCTCTTTTTATGCTTTGTAATCCTAAATCTTCATTTGTAATTAGTTCATTGCAGTTTCTGGAAAAGAAAATTGGAGCTCCTGGAGAAGACTAAATTATTGGGAATAACTAGGTTTGATATGGATATCTTTAAATTTGCAAAAGTTTCTTACTTATTTAAGATTTTTATTAAATTTGAGTAGTCTAAATGAAAGTCCGAATTTAAGTTTGAGTAATCTGATGAAAGGCTGAGTTATATAACAAGCATCTTGCAAATCTTGTTATTTCCATAAGCAAGAAGAGTAGCAAATATTTTTATTTTACATAATACAAAAAATAAACTAACTAATTTCCAGTCTCATCACGGGATTGCTATGATTTTCATTTAACAAAATCAGTTTCGTGGTGTAGTTGGTTATTACCTCTATCACATTACTTGTGACTTGCTAATCATCTAAAATCACTCTCCACTTGTTGGTGGTCGTTTGATTCGACAGAATCGGAAAATGAAGATATGGTTAACGATGAGGACCATGAGTTGTGTCTGGTGAATTCTTTTCCTGACAAGTATGAGCCCGTGATTAAAGCATCAATGCACTGCAAGGTTAAGTTGATGTAAGAAGAAGTACTACAACATTGCGAAGTGAAGAGTTCAGGAAGATGGATCGTGAAAAGTTGCAAACGAAGCTGACATATATGCGTTGTTTTAAGTGGTTCGACAGACAAGAAGAACAAATTTGGTGATTGTGGCAAGGTACGTAGAGGGCGTTCAAGGTCAAGAGTGCCTCTGCAGAAGGATGAATGTACATGGTGTCATGATTTAAGACATTGGGAAAATGGTCGTACCAATCTTAATTATAGAGAAAGATATAACAAGAAGACCGAGGTGAACATTGCAAATGCAAGTGAAGATTCAGATAAAGCTTCGGATTTCTCATTGAATGTGACACCATCAGCTAGTGTTGTAATTGTTGGTACATAAGTACTATATTTTGGTGCTACTTATCATATATATACTCATCGGGACTGGTTCTCAAACTTCGAGGAGTTTGATGGTAAAGTACGTTTGAAGAATAATCATATATGCAGGGTGATTTGGATTGGTGGTGTTCGAATCAAGATGCATGATGACATAGTCAGAGGCTGAAGTAAATAAGGTGCATACGTGCTGTGAAGAAAAATCTGATTTCGCACGGAACTTTAAAAGCTAAGCTAGTAGCAGAGAATGGCGTTTTAAAGGTAATATCTGGATTACTAGTAATCATGAAGAGCACACGACATCACAACTTGTACTACTTATATGGCAGTATAATAATATGAGATGTGTCTTCGAAACGCATTCAAACTGCAGCGCTAGAGAACAAAAAGTTATGGCATATGCGACTTGCACATCCAGGTGAAAATTCGTTACATTATTTAATTCTACAAAAGTTTTTGAAAGGTGTTATTGCCTGCTACAAAATAGAGTTCTATGAAAATTGTGTGAAAGACAAGAAGACATGATCAAGCTTTGGCACAACAATCCACAGCGCTAGTGTAGTATTTGATTATGTTCACCCATATGTTCGAGGGCCCTCCAAGAATGCATCATTTGGAGGGAAACATTGGTTCGTTTCGTTTATTGATGATTATTCTAGGAGCGCATGGGTGCACACCATAAGGCATACCAATGATATCGTAGAAGTCTTTGTGAAGTGTAGGAAGGAAACTGGGATTCAGACTGGCAGGAATATCAAGGTACTACGTTCAGTCAATGATGGAGAGTACAAAAGTGATTTATTCTTACGAGTATATCAGGATATACAAAGGCATTTCCCAGTTAAGAAGATACGACAACAAAATGGGACAACTGAACATATGAATAATACTCTGATGAAGAATGTGCGATCTATGTTACTTATCTAATGCTGGATCAGGTAAATCGTTTTGGGTTAAGGCAGTTAGATATGCATGCTTCCTCATTAATAGGTTGTCATCATCTGTGTTAGAAGGTAAAACTCCGAATGGCGTTACATTTGATAAAACGTCTAGGAACTTAGGAGCTAAGTCTTGGCTTCTTTGTAAACAAACTAAGAAACCCTATTCTTATAATCTAAGTAATGTAACCTATATAAGTAGGCCAATAGAGAACCTATAAAAACACACCAAAAACTTATTCTTCTCTCTTAGGTTTATTTATTTTCTCTTATACGGTAATATATAAAATCTCTTATTTTTCTCGAGAATTCAACCTCGTTAAATTCTTGTCCAGTTTGCTTGAGTGTTTAGCCATAGTTTTACATAACTTAATTTATTATGTTTTAACTGTAACTTTATTATTCCACTAAAAATGCATCTATGTAAAAAAGGTATAAATAAAGTTTTAGATTGACAAAACAAAATTTTTACGTCTCGCCTAAGAGTAAGGGCTATGGTGGTTGAGAATCTCTTTCAAATGAAATACTTGATCAAATTTGGTCCTACTATGAGTAGAGGAAAACCCTATTTCATCCCAAACTCAATCACCTTCTCTTTCAGTTGAAGGAGTGAGTGAAAGTCTTCACTACACGGCAAACAGTCTACCTTATGAAATCTAAAATGAAGAACAAAAGGCAAACAGTTTGCCATATGAAAATAAAATGAAAAAGTAAAGGCAAATTGCTTTCCTTATGAAACTAAAATGATAGAAAAATATCTAACAGTTTACCGTGTAATCTATTATCACTCAATTCCATGGTAGATTTTATCCTCTTTCAACTATGACTGTCTTTCATTTTAAAAGGGAAAGAATATTTTAGAATTTATCTCATGATCCTTGCTCTGAAAGAGAAGTAAAATCTTTGCCAAGGGTGTCTTAGTAATTTTTATCTTGTTCTGGTCAGGTAGGTCCAGATATTCGGTGCTATGAATGTAACATGGGCTTAATATATGGTTTCGCTTGTATTAATAAGTTGAGCTCAAGGGAGCTGGAAGTAGAATTGGCTTATAGATCAAGATTCAAGATTTGAGTTAGTCACAAGTCTTCAAAGTACATTTTATTTTCTTGTGTATCATCAAAATATACCGTCTCATCTATTTGATGCATATGTATATCCCTCAGCAGTTCCAGATTTACAATGTCGATTAGGAGTCTCAGGTCTCAACAAGTATAAATACTCAGTTTTATTCCATGTGTTTCCGAAAAACCAAAAAGAAAGAACATGAATAAATCGGTTGTTAGAGAGGGTTTTTCTACTTTTGCGTGGTTTCACCATTCAAAATCACCGTTCAAATATTAGCTCGGTGGTGACCAATATTTTGGGATGCCGGAGTAAATTAAAGTGACAGAGTACTTAACAATATGATGGACAGCAAGCTAACTATTCACGCACGTATAACAATTAAAGATGAAATTGGCGGAGGGGGAAGTTAGTAACTCAATATAATAACAATTTTGATTTTTAATATCAATATGAAGATCTTTCGCTCTAGTATTTGATGCACCAACGATACAGCAAGTATGCAGTTTGTTTGTTTCGCACACCTCTTATTTCCCCTAGGCGCTTATGCAGTTTGAGTTAAACAAAACTATATTAGTTATTAAAGCTCTTCATTAAATTCGACTAACCTTGTGAAAGGTTGAGAACGTTGAGTCACGTAAGAAGTCATTTCACAAATCTTTTTATTCCTTTCGATAAAGTTCATTTTGAAAATATTTTTAACGGGAGTAATTCTAGACATCCCATGAGATGGAAATTACCGGATTCGTGAAATAAATGCTACCATGGATGTGGAACATTAGCATTTACGTGTTGTAGTTAGTCTCAGTTTAACTCGGGGAAACCCATTCAAATCTATTTGGGCTTTTGTAATTTATCCTGTTATAAGCTCATTTTTCGGTCATCTATCTCCCTCCATTTAAACAAAAGAAAGAAACATTATCATTTTTCAATTTAGCTTATTTTTAAATTAAAATTGAAAATTGATCCTATTCCTTTTTCAAAATCGAAGAGAGTATTTTTTTTTTTTTTAAGATTATTAATTTGTGATTAATTCTGACACCGAGTTTAAATACTTGTGAGTTACTGATTTTTTAAGTATTTGGTTAGATGGATTTTGTGTTTATGGTTTTATCCACCCAACAATAACAGTGTTATATGGAATTGGCCTAATATAGGTTGAGCCCAACAGAAGCTCATAAAAGAGCCTAAACATTTTTAAGGTTGAGCCCACGGGAACTCACAGAAGAGCCTAAACATTTTCAGAGAAGATTCAAGATTTAAAGCTACTCAGAGCATCCACAGTCACGACCAAATTTGGGGACTATACTCAAATTTGGTCTCAAAACCAGCCGTAATGGAACGGACTAAAACTATATTTAGTCGAGATAATTAGGGTTTGGGACCAAATCTGGTCGCCAACCCAGACTAAATCACGTTATAGTGAGGCGGAGGTATTGTGAGCGTATGAATCCAGGCGAGAGTATAGTGAGCGCATCACACCGGACGTTTATATAATCAACGTATGATATTGGGGCGGAGGTAAAACTAGCGTATGAGTGAGGCGCATTTATAAACACCGCCGGACCAAACGGATGTAATACATACGCCTCAGACCAAGCGTAATTGTCTTATACGTCCCAATGGGGCGCTGTTTTAATGTGCGCCTGGTTGGGGCGATGGTTTAATGTGCGCCTGGTTATTTGATGTTTAACTTGTAGTGTCTAATAACACTTTAGCAATTGAGTACCAATTAAGTACAGTGCATGGTCCATACACTGCTTTATCCACCAACAAGACCACACGTCTTTTTGATGTTTAATTGTGGGGCATTACATGATTATACCTAATAACACTTTAGCAATTACTAATCAAACCCAATAATTAAACACAGCTCACCAGGCACACTTTGTATTTCCGTCCCACCCAGACGCACTTTATATTTTCGTTCCACCCAGACGCAATTTCTATCTCCGTCCCACCAAACGCACTTTCCATCTCCGTCCCGTGTCCGGCGTGAATTATACCTACGCCTCAATCAAGCGCGCATTATACCTCCGTTTCATTAAGACGCATATTATAAACACGCTCCATCAGGAAACGTGGGTATAAGTTCCGTCCCGCATCAAGCGTGGGTATAAGTTACGCTTCACCAAATTTTGGTCTTCTCCCACTACGCTTGAACACACAGAATACCAAATTTTTTTGACTTTTAGTCTGGCTTTTGGTATTTGGTCCGTCTCATGACTGTGGTTGCTCTCAGATAGTCACAATTCTTGTGAGTCAAACAACCTAATCTCACTTTATTTTCCATTTTTCTTTTCCGGGTTGTTCTTTTCTTTTAGCTTTGTCTAAAACCTTTGTTCCCTTGTTCTGTTTTGGTGGTTGGATGCCCTTTTTGGCTCGCCTTATTTCTCTCATAGAGCTTTGGAAAAATGTTAGAGCCGATTTCTTTTAGGAAAATGGTCAAAGTGCCCAAATTCAGAGGTATCAGAGAGATGCCTCGAGTTTCCAAAACAAAAAAAAAAATGTCTTAATCCGTTAACTTTTCCATCCAAACCCGTTAAATATAGAACTAGATATATATATGACAAAAAGACAATAATAACCCTTCATGATTAAGGGCTCAGGGTTTGATGGTTCAGGTATTAGGGTTCAGGTGGTGGTGGTGGCGGCGGTGGTTCTTGTGGTCATACTGGTGGCGACGCCAATGATGTGATGGTGACCACGATGATGGTGGTTTCGGTGGTGGTTCTGGTGGTGGGGGAGACGGTGGTGGAGGTGGTAGCTAGTGGTGGTGGCGACCACGATGATGATTTTGGTGGTGGTAGTGACATTGGTGGTAAATCTGATGGTGGTGGCGGTGAAAATGCGGCACGTATGGCAATATCAAAGATCGGTCATTTTCTAAGAATAAATGTCACTTTAATAAAAATTAGGGTTAAGATGACTTTCTTTCACATGTGATAGTTTACATATGTGCAAAACTGATCACTTAACTGCTTCTAACCGATTAATTGACGAAATGAGTCATTTACACTAAATTTGAAAAATCGGGGCATTTCTACTATTAACACCCCCAAATTGGGGCATTTCAGCTATTAGCCCTTTCTTTTATCAAATATTCGCTGATTGCCTTTCATCTTTTCTTATTATGCTTCATCTTATGATCTTAACATTAAATTTTTTCGTTAAAAAAAGTGGAAAAAAAATATGATGGGTGACTTAATTATTGGGAGTAACTAAGTTTAATATGGGTTTTATTTATTCTTTAAAAAGGCTTGCAAGCTAATTGGAAATGATCCAATCTGCCGAATGAAAAAATGTATACCACGCATGTAGCTTTGTTAACCCTTGGTGGCTGCCTTCAAACAAACGATAGATAAAATGATGCATCAGCTTTCTTCATCTTGAAAATTTTAATTGGAAAATAAAAAGATTTTCAAAGATAATCCCTCATAAATGAGTGAATATGATGTTTTCTTATTGTCTTAAATGGAACATGTCGTTTCATGTCTGAAAATGAGAGATACCAAGTACACCAATAATTTTTTCGTGCAGAAACTTGTATGGACAAACCTAATATAATAGTAGACCAACTTAGTGATCCTTGACAATATGTACATAGAATTACATCTCCATCTCTTGACAATATGTGATTTGTTTTTATTATAAATTACCTTTAAAATAAGTAAAGGCGAAAATCTTCACATTATTTTTTAGACTTTCATCAACGCCTTTATTTTTTTTTCTCGTCTCTTCCCAACAATGAATATAAAAATTCTACCGTGGTAAAAAATAAATAAACAAATAAATAGTATGAATTTGCAATTCTATTTTTTTTATGTTGATACATCAAACCAATATATCTTCTCCATAATATTAACAAATCATTTTCTAATTCTTATTTATCTGTTGAGATCACTTCATGAAGAACTTTTCTAGCAACTAACCGAGTAATGAAATGATTGGAATTTGTGGATTAGAACCAATGGGAGATATGAAATATTCAGATCTTTTCTTAATGACCTAATCGATGATGAAATTAAAGTTTTTTTTTTTTTTTTTTTTTTTTTTTTTTTTTTTTGCAAATGTGAATGTTGATGATGAACAGAAACTTGAAACTGATGATGTTTAAAAGAAGCTGATCAATTTTCAGAAGTGAAAAATTGAGAAGTTATTGTATATCTGTAAAAAAAACGTTTTCCTAAATGGTATGGAGAACTGAATTAGAAAGTGAAATTAGGTTACTATCCACACATAAATAATTGTCAAACTGAACTGGATTTATATCTTAACAATACTTCGACACATGCAAGACCATTTAGATCATCTTGAAAATCAGTACATAGTGAGTTTCATACGTATACATTCAACACAACTAAAACTTCCACCACATACTAGGTCAATTCAATAATTCTGCAAGCACATATGTATATCCTCTGTACTACCAAACAAATACACCATGTAAACTAATCTAATCATAGAAAATCCAAACAATCATAACCGTCTTAAAGACATTCTATATGGATTTAAAAGAAAAATAAAAGTTGAAATCGAATTATGCCAGGTTCTATTCACTCAACTCATATGAATTTCTATAGGCGTAACTGCAAAAAGTCTATTGATTGGGGAACTTTCTGAACTCGGTTTTACTTGAAATTTTTACAGCACAATCATGACCCAAATGGATTATTCATATTAAAATTTCAGATAATTAAGTAGTATAATTGTTGTACCATATAGTTTGGTATATGGGCTCAAGTGCCTCAACCTAATAATGCTACTCAAGATAAGTATTGGTCCCTCGGGTTGGAAGGATGATTATAACCCCGTCAAAAAGTATCCTTCTACACAAAATAACCAAATTCATGAAAGTTACAGATCCCTAGAAAAAGGGGGAATCAGTTACTGAGAATACAAGGTACATATTCAAACCTGGAAGTTGGAGATCCCTAAAAAAAGGGAATCAGTTGCTAAGAAGACCATATACATATTCGAATCAAGGAGGTTAGAAATCCCTATAAAATGGAGAATCAGAGTAAGACTAAGTATAACATGGAGGTTAAAGATCCCTAAAAAAAATGGTGAATCGGTTTGAACCAGATATATAGTCAAAATGTATCCAGACAAATATTGTACTGGATACAATTCCTTTACAACCTAATAAATAGAGGTAGTTTTCCAACTGGAAAGGTACACATTTCTAATCCTTTTCTCCCATAAAAACCTGCAGTCACTCTTACCCATTGAAGCATCGGAGTAACCACCACATTCATTTACCAACAATTTTTGGATTGCCAAATTCAAGGAAGAGATGATTCATCAACATAAGGAATTTCTTCATCTATCAAGAACGCATCACGAGGAATACTACTGAATCATCCAACGGTTCATATTTCATAATAAAAAATCACATCATCCATCAAGAACGCATATCAAGGAAATTATAGAGTCATCTAGCGGTTGAAATCTCATCATCAAGTGCAAGTCTCGAGGAGTGTTGTAGGAATATATTTGCTACAACAATAACTATATAAAGTTAGGTTTCCAGAACTGTCTGGATTCAAAAAATTTATTGGGAAATCTCACTGGAATACTGGTGTTTACATGACGTCTTCGTTATGAACCTGGAATTTTGGTCAAGTTGTATGGAAATAGTAAATTATAGCATACCCAAAATTCACTAAGATCTAGTGGTTAGATTTTAAATGATGGTACAAATAGTAGACAAGGTTTTATGTATCAGAAAACCTAATTCGAAAATCTTACAGTATCAAGGATTCGTAACCTGGGCTAGATTTTTAAGTGGAAGTGGTGGCTGAAACTTAAAATTATATTAATCAGCATGATAAAGGAAGAGTAAATTTGTCTTAGATTTGAGATTAAATTTCTAGATTTTCTTCTGGGTTTACTGGCACTTGATTTCCTTCTTACCTCTTGCTGCAAGTTTCTTCTTCTTTTCAGGCGAGTAAAAGCTAGGTTTCCTTTTTTTTTCTTAAATCTAAGCTAATTTGTCTTATATTTATTTTAAAACAAATTTATGTCTCATCCAAACACCACTTTCTTCTAAGGAAACCCCTAAACATTTGATAAGTTTTCGCCAAAAACAATATTTTTTTTGGTAGATTCACGAAACTTAGGTTAATTCTCCGGAAATATGGAAAGAGAAGTGGGGATCCTTTACTTCTCTAATTACTTGAAAGTGCGGTCAGCTATAACTAAAAACTAGTAAATATTATACGTATATGCTTACGAAAAATAAGTTGATCTTTTTTTTTTCTAGAGCATTGATTTTTTTTAATATTTTTTTTGGTGGAACACGTGAATTGATTTTTATATGGTTCATTTAGGGTTTTTTTAAATTGGGATTTTTTTTGTTTAGCAATGATACTGATTCTAATTAAATATGTAAAATTATAATATCTCCGTTCCTTAAAAAGAAATACTTTCACATTTTCATTTTAGCCTAAAAATAGACCAAATTGAAAAAGTGAAAATATTTTTTTTTAAGAAAAGAAAAGAGTAATTACTTACTAAAATTACCGTAAAATTAATATTTGATCAAAGCATTTTACAATAGGATTATTAGGCACGGTTGAAAAAGGTTAACATTTTTTTCTTCTTTTGGGACCTTCTATCGTCATTTACTGACATATTATTTTCCATCAAAATGTACCCTCTCATCAATTTCTTGCCTATCCATCGGTTGTTGCGATATCAAATAGGATTTCTCAACAAGTATAAATACTCTTTCTCATCCATTTGTTTCAGAGAAACGCCCAAAATAAAGAACAAGCATAAATTGGTTGATAGAGAAGGGTTTTGCTAACTTCATGATCATTTGGTTTCACCTCTTCTTGGTGACAGATTTGCTACCGTGTCTTTTCATCTAAAATCACCATTTTTAGTTTAACTCATTGCTGACTAAATACTGGAGCTGTTGGAGCAAATTAAAGTAACTGAATATACAACTAGGTAAAAGGCCCAAGACAACTATTCAAACCCGGTACAATGACAATTGGTGGGATTGTTGCTCTGATTCTCATTCTACTCACAAATTTATCGGAAAATGGGTCATTTGTCCAAATATTTTTAAACCATGGTTCTGATGGACGAGTAAAAATTATTATGGATGAAATAGACAAAAAAATAACAAGGATGAAACTGGATTCATCCTGGATTAAACTTAAAAAATAGCGAGGATGAAACTGAATGCATCCTGATGTAAATTAAAAATAAGAAAAAATATTTGAAAATGGGTAGGATGAAACTGTTTACATCCTGCTATTTTAACATCTTTTTCCATTTAAACAGTATCAAAACCTAGATGTCTTTTTCACCCAGGAATTATTTATTTTGTTCTTTTTAACCAATTTTGTGCAAATTTATATGGTTAGTTTCTCAGCAAGTAACAAATATTATATTGAGGCGAAGCTAGTTGATATTTCTGCATAATTCTTTTTAATTCTAGTATCAGACATGTCAGAACTTTATGGATTATATAGTGGTTCATAAACATGTAAAAAATTCACAAAATTGGTTAAAAAGATCAAAATCAACAATTCCTGAGTGAAAAGGACATTTAGATTTTGATACTGTTTAAATGGACAAAAATGTAAAAATAGCCAGGATGTAAACAGTTTCATCCTACCCATTTTCAAATACGTTTTTTATTTTTAATTTACATCAGGATGCATCCAGTTTCATCCTTGCTATTTTTTAAGTTTAAGTCAAGATAAATCCAGTTTCATCCTTGCTATTTTTTTGGTGTCCATTTCATCCATACTAATTTTTACTCGTCCATTTGAACCATGTTTTAAAAATATTTGGACAAATGAACAATTTTCCGTAAAAAACTTGAGTTAAACGAGTCTATCTTTCTTATGTAAACGCGAATAATACAATGAAGTTTGATGCTAGATTATCCATATGGAGGATATCTTTATCAAAAGGAGGTAAACTCGCTCTTTTGAAACGCATCTTGTCATCTTTACCTATTTATTTCTTCTCATTGTTCAAAGCACCTATTTCTGTCACTAAAATCCTTGAGAAGAAAATGCGAAATTTTCAGTGGGAATACAAAGACGGATCAAAGTTATCCCACTTAGTTAATTGGGATGTGGTTCGTGCTACTAAAGAACATGGTGGCTTAGATGTTTGCAATCTTAAACTTATGAACTTGGATTTATTAACCAAATGGTGCTTGATATTTGGTTTCCAAAAGAACAAACTTTTGTACAAGTTTATAGCATACAAATACGGTATGGAGTTCTCTTGTTGGATATCTGGATCGGTTACACAAAGATATGGTGTTTCGTGTTGGCGTGCTATTGCAGACTCGGTAACTTTAACCGGTACCAACTCTACTCTATATTTGCATTCAGGTACATAGATCTCATTCTGGAATAATATTTGGCACGAGGAAACATCTCTAGCAAATATCTCACCTACTCTTTAGAAGCTATCCAGGGATAGGAATATAAAGGTGGCAGATATGATTAATTTTGAGGGAAGTTGGAAATTCAATTTCAAAAGGGTTCTCATGAACTTAGAATCTAATGAATTTGATTATTTTTTTTGTAACCATTATTGGAGGCAACCCACCTGTTTTAGACAGCATGTCAGACACTCGGCGTTGGTCGCTTAACTCCACAGGTGTGTTTTCGGTGAACACTTTATATGCAAAGTTAGTGGATTCATATGGAATGGATAACTTCTCATTTCAGTTTACTTGGAAGGCAGATATCCCACCCAAGATAAATCTCTTTGTTTGGAGTTTGGTGCATGGTAAATTAAACGCAAAAGACGTTCCGATACATAAAGGAATTGAAGTGGTTACTTCTTGCGTGCTGTGTGGAAATGCCCTGGAAACTCAAGATCATCTTTTTTTTTGCACTGTAAGATTGCACATAGAATTTGGTCAATGTTACTTCCGAGCAATTATTGCGCTTGGGTCACTCCTAGAACAGTAATGATATTAGCTCTCTGCTGGCACTCTACTTCATTCTCCAACAATGGTAATTTTATATGGAGTTTAATCCGTGCTGCTGTTTTCTAAACTTTATGGAGGGATCGTAAGAGTTTCACCTTTGATCGTAAGCACAACTTCAAAACAGATGATGATCTAGGAAATGAAGCTAAGACTTCAATCCTTCTTTGGGTTGCAGCTGCGAGAAGAAGATTACATGTGAACTTTGCTAGTTCTGTTCTCAGGGATTAGGACAACTTGTTCATGTGATACAGTGTACTTTTTCATTCTTTTTTCTTTCTTTTTTTTCATCCTCTTTAATATATTTTCTTTTCTGAATAAAAAAAGAAAAGAAAAATGTAATACAAAGAAATGTTGAGTTATATCAAAAATCATTTTGTGAAAAATATTTATTCCTTTGGGTAGTGAGAGTAGCCATGTTAATCCGATAGATATTTTTTTAAGCAATAAATTCATTTTACAGAACCTCCCAAAAGTAAGTACCAAAGAAACAAATATATATGGTATCTCCATTAGAATAAATGTTACTCCTTCCGGAAAATTATTATTGCATATCTTTCGGTTTTTACT
This sequence comes from Papaver somniferum, assembly GCF_003573695.1. Lineage (NCBI taxonomy): Eukaryota > Viridiplantae > Streptophyta > Magnoliopsida > Ranunculales > Papaveraceae > Papaver > Papaver somniferum. The sequence goes on from NC_039365.1 coordinate 172,141,650, forward strand.
GTATCGAATCGGAGTTCTCAACAATTATACTCTTCCTCCTGATTGAATTTAAATGTCTCCGATAATACTCATCCTAATCAAATTCAAATGTTTTCGATAAAAAGAAAAAGAAAGAAGTAATATAAATGCTTGACAGTACTAAAGGCTTTTGCTACTTTCATTTTTTGCTTCTTCTTAGTTGCCATGTTACTATGTGTTAAATATTGAAAGTTCAAAAATCATCATTTAAGTTGTAGGTTTTTTTTTTCTTTTGAAGAAAAAGAATATATATTAAAAAAAAAAGATATATACAAGAGAGGCCGTAAGACTCCTAAACCATATGAAATTATGAAAAGATCATATCTCATATCCATGATATGTTTCCGCTGGAAAAGAATTTTGTCCATTGAGTAGCTGCTGAGATTTCCGTGTTTGAACTCCATAAGAAAATATCCAATTTATAGGACACGGTAAATCATTTTGTGATTTCGGTCTTCCTCCATGAAATCTTTTATTCCTTCTGACCACAATTACCAACATATAGAAAAAGGGAGTAGATGCCAGACTATTTTAACTCTTTTTGAAACCCTGCCAAATCTCCAACTCTGTAAGTTGTTCTGCAAAATCGAACTATGTTTAAGTTCTAGCTTCGTTATAACTATGTTTTTAAGATGTTGGAGAATTTTGGGTTGCTGACGAACGGTTTGTACGCTTCATATCCACAATGTACTTCGAGCACGAATTAGTTGACCATCCATCACCAAGTACAAATATTAGTGATAACATTGGTACAAATGATGATCAAATGGAAAAAATAAAACTCAAATCATTTCATTACATAAAGTAGAGCTGGTACGTTTAGCTTTATATAACCGTACAACTGACTTAGAAAGATTGTCAACAGTATGGCACACGTACATGAAACATGTATGATTTTACAAAAGTATCTTTTCTTAACGTACACTGCACATTTCCTTATCTGCACTGCTTTATAATCACTGCACTCTGCTCTGCCTTTATCTGCCCTCAAGCTGATGGGTACCTGAGTGACCATAAGCTTGGATCGAAGCATCGGAAATCTAGGACTGTGTAAACTCTTAGTGAAAATGACAGCTAACTGATCAAGAGTGTGAACATAAAACACATCCAAAGATTTAGACTGAACAAGTTCCCTAACAAAGTGATAGTCCAAGTGTACATGCTTCATCTTAGAATGCATCAATGGATTTGAAGCAAGATATGTGGAACTAATATTATCACAACCCAATTTAGGAATTCTAGTGAGTGAAAGATGTATATCACTAAGAACATAGCACACCTCAGACCATCTTAATTGCACTGTGTGCTAAAATACTATACTCAGCCTGACTGCTGGATCTAGCCATAATAGTTTGCTTATTTGAAGACCAAGAAATGATATTATATCCCAAAAATATACAATAACCTCCAGTTGATCTCTTGTCATCAATACTGCCTGCCAAATCTGTATCATAGAATCCAAGAAGAAAATAGCTGCCTTTTGAAAAGTGTAAGCTAAAATCTAGAGTACCTTTAAGGTATCTTAGGATTCTCTTAGCTTCCAGAAGATGTTCAGTTCTGGGATGTTGCATGAACTGACATACTAAATTGACTGCAAAAGATATATCTGCCCTAGTCCAGGTGAGATATTATAGTGCTCCTACTAATGATCTGTACTCAGTTGGGTTATCCAAAAGCTCCCCTGATGTATTACGCAGCTTAGTTGATACTGTAATTGGAGTAGAAAAAGGTTTGGTACCCTCCATATGATATTTCTTAATAAGATCAAGTGCATATTTTGTTGGTAAAAGATACAGATGATTGGCATTCCTCTTAACTTCAAGACCAAGAAAGAATTATAGGCCACCTAAGTCCTTAATAGGAAAATGCAGTGGAAGCTGAGTAATCACAAACCAAAAAAATGTTGATGAATAACTAGTTAGTAAAATGTCATCCACATGGACTAGAGCCATTTTATTTGAGCACCATCTTTATGCACAAAAAGTGAACTATCTGAAGCTGAGTTGACAAAATTCAAATATTTTTAAGCATTACTTAACTTGTCATAACATGCCCTTGGGGCTTGTTTGAGGCCATAAATGGCATTATGAAGCAAGCACACATGATCTGGTTTTGTAGGATCTATAAATCCAGGTGGTTGAGTCATAAAATCTCTTCCTGCAAATCAACATGGAGGTAAGCATTACTTACATCAAGTTGATGTATTTTCCAGTCAAACTGCACTACCATTGAAAGGATTATTCTGATAGTTGTAGGCTTAACTACAGGACTAAATAAGTCTTCATAGTCAAGTCTAGGTTACTGATGATAACCCTTAGCAACGATTTTTGCTTTATGTATGTTAATACTGCAATTTGTATTATATTAAATTTTGAACACCCACTTATAACCAATTAGGTTCTGAGAAACATCAGGTGGAACAAGTGACCAAGTACCATCCTGCATAAGTGCATTATATTCTGCAACTGAAGATACTCTCTAGGCTTTCTCTTTATTAACAACTGAAATACTTCTAGGAAAAACAGACATAAAGGCAAGTGGAAGTGGATGCTTTGTAGCATAATATGATTTGGTGTAAATATACCATTTTTACCTCTAGTAGTCATGGAATGATCATTCTTGGTGATAATATGTGAAGAATGGGATTTAGACTTATCATTTAACATGAGAGAGTTAGAAGGAAGAAGTGAAGAAATGCTCTCATTACAGGAAGTGAAGGCGTTATTGACAAGGTCATTGTATGGAAAAGAAGACTCATTGAAGGAAACATGCTTTAAAATGTAGATAGTTCATGAGATAGGATATAAACATCTATATCCTTTATGTTGAAGGTTGTATCCCAAACATATACAATATTGACTTCTAGGTTCTAATTTTTTGTGAGTGTATGGTTTCGACCATGGAAAGCAGGAACATCCGAACACTTTAAAAAAAATTATAGTTTGGTTGTTTGTGAAAGAGTTTAGAGAATGAAGTCATGAACTTAATATCTCTAGTGGGTAATTTGTTGATTAGATAATTGGTTGTTTGCAATGCTTCAAACCAATAAGTATTAGGAAGACCAAATTGAAGTAAAAGTACTTTAGTGACACCTAAAAGATGTTTATTATTGACTTCTGCAACACCATTTTGTTCTGGTGTATGAGGACGTGAAATTTCATGAGAAATTCCTTTTGTGACACAAAAATCTTGAAGAAAAGAGTTTAAGAATTCACCACCATTATCTGTCCTAATGGTAATAACTGAAAAAGATAACAATTTTTCAATTCTAGTAACAAATGAGGTAAAAGATATCTTGTTGCTAAGGGAAGAACCCAACAATATTTTGTATATTCATCAACAATGTTTGCATGGTACAGACTCCCTGAAACAGATGCAACATAGCATGGACCCCAAATATCTATGTGCAACTCAAGAGGTTGTTGTGTGATGAGTCCTAAAAAGTGCATATTTCTATATCTTTTTGTTGGCATTTAACTCATCATTTGTGCATTAATTCTACATTTTATCCCATATTCTGTATTTTCTTTGTTTTCAAGAATAAATATTTTTATTAACTAATTTTGCATTTTTAGGTAATAAATAAAGTTTGGATGAATAGCGGAGCAAAAAGAGCAGAAAAGTGGTGGAAGCCAAGAGGAATCACACAAGGAAGCCGCGAAGAATGTTGTGCGCAAGACCAAAAGGCTAGAAATGGGCTTGAAGAGGAAGAATTATTCTTAAAGAAGATATGGGCTTGGCATACCCAAGGCCCAAAACCCTCACCCAAACCCATTTCCAATATCCATACCCGCCTTCATATTCAGCCGTCGGATTGGATCATCTCAGCATCGTACGGTCGCTTCATCATAGTGCATCAAAATCTGAAGATCCTGAAAAACACTATAGCACCTAACTCCATCTTGAGCCATCAGTTTCGTTGTACTTCCGCATCCAACGGTCGCTCCTCGCTTCCTTCCATCTCGTCGTTAGGTCGATCCATCATCTCCACATCCCACGGCTCATCCTCGCTGTTCATCCAATTTGCTACAACCGCCCAACACCCGAGCACCTAACACCTATACCCGTCAGCCAAACAGACCTTACCCAATTTTCCATCGACCACCTTCTTCTCCATCTTCTCCCCCATCCCTCTGCAACAGATCCACCTACTCCCTGCCACCACCTTCTCCGCCCCTACCAGCCACCACAGCCACCCTACAACCTTAACAACTAAAACCCATCATCACCACTGACCTCCCCTACTAGCTATCAGTCGAGTTCGTCGATTTCACGCCCCTCTTCTCACTGTTGGCGTGTGAAAGTGACGAAATAGGTTGATGGCTATGAATCTAGAAACGTAGCAGGAGAAGGAGGAAGAGAAGATAAAGCATGGGTCGACATCAAAATCGCGAGAACAGTAAGGAATTTTTTTCAATTAAAAATTTAGGTTTTCGAATTTTAGGGTTTCACAAAATTAGGGCTTTTTGAAAAGCTATAAAAGGCAAGTTGCAGGGAATGTAAAAGGGGTTCTTGGGTCATCCGAGATACCCCCTAATTGGGTTAATTTCATGTTTAATTTCAAGTTCCATTTCAAATCAATTTAGGGTTCTTCAATTTTAATTTTTAGGGTTTACTGTTACTGTTAATTTTGTGATGTTTGATACTTTAATCATGTTATGTTAATCACCATGTTTGTTATGTTCTAATCCACCACTAGGGTGAGAAGACCATTGAACCATGTTGGTTAGCCATTTGGGTTACATCCTGTTGAGCTCAAAACACTTAGGTTAGTGACATTCCAAGGGTTCACTGGCTTGTGATTAGTGGTGCTTTAAAAAGACCATTAATGCTAGGAGTCAGTGATAGTCTGAGGGATTAACAAAGCCATATTAGTTAGAGGCCTAGAACCTAATTGACCTGTGATTGTTTATGCTTTAATCAGATAGGCAATGCTAGGGGTTAATCCAAGGACTTTAGGTAGTTAACTAGACACATGACAAGGTTAACCTAGGTGAACTAGCTAGGTGAAGGGAATTCTCATCCATCTCCATACACTTCATTCCCATCCACAATTTCTCTCCCATGTTCTGTTTTGGTTAAGTTTTTCTTATCCTTTGCCACTGATTTTTCTTTGCTCCTTTGCCACTGTCATTCACTGCTTCTTTGGTTTACTGTCACTTGTTTCTTCATTTCAACACACACCCTAGTCCCTGTGGAATGACCCGTATTTGCACACACATGCTACAATCGACACCGTGCACTTGCGGTTATAATTTGTAGGTCTTTTAGAAACCTACCAAGTTTTTGGCGCCGTTGCCGGGGACTTGGTTGTGTTGTGTTGAATTTTTCTTGGCTGTTTTTGCATGTTAGTTCATTTGCATCATTGCATACTCTTTTGCATATTGTTTCATTCTAGCATACTCATCATGCATTGCATTCTTGCATTTTAGTGTAACTTGCTGTTTTAGTAGCTGCTGTGTAGTGCAGCTGAACTTCTTAGCTTCTAGCAAGAAACTTACTTCTCCTTGAGCCAAAAGGTGTTGCTGCTGCTGCTGCTTCCTGTTGCTGCTTTTCTTCCTTGCTGTCTGTTGCTGCTGCTGCCGAGGCAAGTGCTGGAGAAGCTGCTGCTGTGCCTGAGAGCCTCTTGCTGTTGAGGCTGCCCCTGAGTTGCTGCTGAACTGCCCCTCCTGAGACTTGCTTGCCAAGAACTGCTGCCTGAAGCCTACCTGTGCTGCTGCTGCTGCTTCCTGTTGCTGCTGCCAGCCTCTGCTGCTGCCAAGACTGCTGCTGTTGCTGCTCCCTGCTGCTGCTGCTGAGTCCCTGCTGAAGCTGCTGCAGCTGGTGTAAGATAAAGCCCAACTGGGCTTGTGAAGTGAACTGATTTGAACCAAGCCCAACTGGGCCTTGAGTATTGAAGCCAAAGCTTAGGATGATCCAAAGCCCAACTGGGCTTTTGCAACCAAACTGAGCAGCTGGGCTGTGCTTAAGCAAGTAAGCCTAAACCCATTAAGAGAACCCAACCTGTGGGCATCCATTTTTAATTTGTGGGCTTGTAATAATTTTTTCCATTTTTCTGTTGGGTTTGTAATTAATTTCTTGTGGGCTTGTGGTTTTAGATTGATTTGGGCCTGTTGTTTGACTTAAAGAAAACTGAACTTTTGAAAGCCCAGTTGGGCCTCATATTTTAGTTAGTAGCTAGCCAAAGCCCAACTAAATTTCTGGGACTGTGGGCTTAACATCCATTTGAAAACTAAACATTTACACTGTGGGCTTGACCCAAAAACAGAAAACGTTTTCAAAGCCCAGTTGGGCCTCGACCTTTGGCTATTTAAGAGCCCAAATTTCAAATTGTTACCTAGGCTTGTTTCTGAACTGAGGGCCTGAACCAAAGTTCGAGTGGGCCAAAATTTCAAAAACCAACAGCTGGGCTTTACACGCGAGCAGTGGGCCTATTTTTCAAAAAAAAACTCGCAGCTGGGCCTCGTCTCACTGATTTCAACTCGTTAGTTGGGCTTCGTCCAAACTTCTCAGCTGGGCCGTGCATCCTCCATCAATGTGGGCTTTGCTCCCTTTAAAAAACCAAAAATTTTCAAAACCCATCAAAACCAAATGTTACTCATAAAAACCAAATTTTTCCCAAAAATCCAAACCCATTAAAAACCAAATTTTGGGCTTTGTAATATAGTTACTTAGCTTTTGAGCCCAATCATGTCTAGATCTTGGTCTGCAGTTGGGGAATACAACAAATCCCTTAGAGAACTTGCGTGTGGACATACTTCACGTTATGAACCTCCCATAGACCATGATGTCAATAGTCATAGGAATTATTATGGACATTTTCAAAGTCCCGAGCCTCAATACTTGAACCCTAATGACTATTCACACATGCATCATTCGCCACAACGTGAAAATGAACATTTTGCTAGTGCCTCACTCACACAATCATCACTGATCGATCAATTAGAAGCTCGAATCGCAGCTTTAGAAATGCAATCACATGAGGAGTCTGTCACGTCTAATTTTCTTAGGCAACCTGAAATCTATGCATGTCCCGCATGTGGTAGTTTAGACCACCCTGTTGAGAATTGTCATATTGTGCATAATTTTAGGCAATCTAGAGAAAATCCAAGGTATGAAATGCCCATAAATTGTGAGAATGGTAGTCATTGGGATCATAATCAATCCTTTGAGGGTTGCGATCAATCTTTTATAAACCCTAATGACCATGCACACATGTACCAATCACCACAATTTGAACATGAAGAATTTTGTACTCCCATGAATTTAGACTCCACCACAGAAGCTTTCAGACTCAGTGAGCAAAACTTCGATAGATCTACATCACGAATTCAGGCATATTTAGATAAGATTTTGCTTCACCTACAAAAGGAGGAAATTCATGAGGAAATGTATGTTGTCCCTAATGAAGTGTCTAGTCCCATTCATGTAAATGATGTTGAATATGAACCTAATTTAGAGGAACATGAATCGACTAATGACACCACCACTTTTAATGAGGACCAATATGCATGCTTCCATGATGATGATTATGATGATTATGATGATATGTTAGAAGAACATGAAAATATTGTGGAACCTGTTGGTTCAATAACATATGGCTTCTCGCCCTCGACCTTCATGAATGTTGTTTTTTCTAATACTCATTTTAATTCATTTGATTTTGATATTGACATGGGATTCGTACAATTATTCTGTGAAGATGAGCATGACATAGGAATAGTTGAATCTTCTGTAGACACTAATGCTAATATGCATGAAAATATATTTGATGTGTCTGATTCTCTACCTAGGTCACATTGTGATATTTCTCCTGATTTGCCGATGCATGAGAATAAATTTGTTGATGATGTTGATGACTCTGATTGTGATCTTGCCAATTTGTTTGATGATTGTGAGCATGTTGTGACACTTGTAGAAGACTTAGGAGATGTTGATGTGATTAATAATGATGTGCCTATCGTTCTACATAAGTCACAATCTGATGGCCTTCCACCCAACCTAGATTTGGTTTGTACCCATATTGTCAAACCGACTTTTCTGAGAGTCCCTAACTAGGTTTGGAACTGTGTGCTTCCCAAGTCCTTTTGGACTATTTTGCATCTAAGTATAATACATTTGAGGAACCACAGTTGGAATTAGCATGTTTGCCCGTCCCTAGCACAGTTCACTTTGAGTTAGACCTTGTACATGATGAACCCCCAAAACTGCGAGATTTTGTTTCCAAAATTTTATCCGTTGAAAAATCCAGGTTTGGGGGTAGCTCATTTTGTTTCACAGCTTCACTTTCATGCCTATCATATTATTATTGTGTGAAGCTGTTGAAACTCTACACTTTGTCTTTTGGGTTGATCCTCAACTCTTTAGATTGTTAGTGTATGGTGAATTTTTTGTATATAATCCAGTAGATAAAATTTCTTAAAACCCTTTTGTTCCTTTTGTATATATTTTGCTAATCCAATATGATCTCGGCTGAAATATGTTGGATTTTTTTCCTTGAATAACGGAGTTCTAATCTTGCTTTCGCCGAAATCGGGTATTCTCTTTCCTTTTTCTCTACTCAACATGATCCTCTTCATATGTTGATTATAATTTTGTTCATATTTTGAAACATTGAGGACGTTTAGTTTAGGTTTGGGGTGAAAAGTAGATACTTTGATAATATGCCATAATTGAAAACAAGAACTCCTTCTTTTGAAAAAAATGAAAAATGAAAATTAAAAATTAAAAAAAAAAAAAACATAAAAATGGAGCTCATTTACCTTGAAATGTTGACTCTTGTGCAAATATGTAATTATTAGGAGTCTTAGTCTAGATATTTAGGCACCCTGATTCTAGCACAATTCACATAGTGATAAGAAATTTGCACGCGCACGATCTACCAATACATGTATAGCCTCGATCTTCAAGGTGTTTGATAGGAAGTCACGATTGCCAATCACTTTAGAATACTGAACGAAACTTGACTAGCTTGTTCTTTGGTTGGTTGGGATAGAAGGTGGAGGTTACATTAAGAAAGACAACCATCGAATTTAACTGGGTGCATCAAAAAGGGCTACCTCTTGCAAAGTGTCATGTAATTTTGTTTCCTTTTTATATGTATCAAAAGTGTTTCTTTAAAAAAAAAAAAAAAAAAAAAAAAAAAAAAAAAAAAAAAAACGATGTATATATTCAGAAAAAAATATCAAAAAAATACAAAAAAATCAAGTATTTATCAATTCCATCTCTCTTGTTCCAAAAATAAAAAGAGAGTAGTCAATGTAAATAAGAGTCATGTAAATAGTCATTTTGTTGTTTCATTGTAATAAGCAAGGAGGGTGTATGCCATTGATGTACAACGCGAGTAATTGTGAAATACCTCCAACTCATTCACAATTCTCGTAAAGTCCGGACAGCTAGCTAGATTTCGACCTTGGTTCTTAGCCTGAGAAACTATCTCTTGGTGATTAGTAGTCATAACATCGATCTTTCTTTACACATGTGTAGATACACTTTACACTCTTATCACATGTCTTTATTTGTTATCAGTGCTAGGATTGTGCCTTTGATAGCTAGATTGACATCTCCATTTTGCTGTGAGCTTAAACTGTCTTGCACATGTCACATTTGATGGAATATGAGCTTATATTTTGACCTAGAACTTTGTAGGTACGTTCTAAGCAAACCTTCACGAGACTTCACTCGTCCACTAGGGACACTTAGTGGTTTAAAAGGCTTAGTGCATACGCTAAATGCATTCGAGAGACCAGCGACAGTGGTATAGGTAGGATTTCCTTAGTTTTGTTTTACTTGAGGACAAGTAAAATTCAGGTTTGGGGGTATTTGATGAGTCCTAAAAAGTGCATATTTCTATATCTTTTTGTTGGCATTTAACTCATCTTTTGTGCATTAATTCTACATTTTATCCCATATTCTGTATTTTCTTTGTTTTCAAGAATAAATATTTTATTAACTAATTTTGCATTTTTAGGTAATAAATAAAGTTTGGATGAATAGCGGAGCAAAAAGAGCAGAAAAGTGGTGGAAGCCAAGAGGAATCACACAAGGAAGCCGCGAAGAATGTTGTGCGCAAGACCAAAAGGCTAGAAATGGGCTTGGATGAAGAGGAAGAATTGTTCTTAAAGAAGATATGGGCTTGGCATACCCAAGGCCCAAAACCCTCACCCAAACCCATTTCCAATATCCATACCCGCCTTCATATTCAGCCGTCGGATTGGATCATCTCAGCATCGTACGGTCACTTCATCATAGTGCAACAAAATCTGAAGATCCTGAAAAACACTATAGCACCTAACTCCATCTTGAGCCGTCAGTTTCGTTGTACTTCCGCATCCAACGGTCGCTCCTCGCTTCCTTCCATCTCGTCGTTAGATCGATCCATCATCTCCACATCCCACGGCTCATCCTCGCTGTTCATCCAATTTTCTACAACCGCCCAACACCCGAGCACCTAACACCTATACCCGTCAGCCAAACAGACCTTACCCAATTTTCCATCGACCACCTTCTTCTCCATCTTCTCCCCCATCCCTCTGCAACAGATCCACCTACTCCCTGCCACCACCTTCTCCGCCCCTACCAGCCACCACAGCCACCCTACAACCTTAACAACTAAAACCCATCATCACCACTGACCTCCCCTACTAGCTATCAGTCGAGTTCGTCGATTTCACGCCCCTCTTCTCACTGTTGGCGTGTGAAAGTGACGAACTAGGTTAATGGCTATGAAGCTAGAAACGTAGCAGGAGCAGGAGGAAGAGAAGATAAAGCATGGGTCGACATCAAAATCGCGAGAACAGTAAGGAATTTTTTTCAATTAAAAATTTAGGTTTTCGAATTTTAGGGTTTCACAAAATTAGGGCTTTTTGAAAAGCTATAAAAGGCAAGTTGCAGGGAATGTAAAAGGGGTTCTTGGGTCATCCGAGATACCCCCTAATTGGGTTAATTTCATGTTTAATTTCAATTTCCATTTCAAATCAATTTAGGGTTCTTCAATTTTAATTTTTAGGGTTTACTGTTACTGTTAATTTTGTGATGTTTGATACTTTAATCATGTTATGTTAATCACCATGTTTGTTATGTTCTAATCCACCACTAGGGTGAGAAGACCATTGAACCATGTTGGTTAGCCATTTGGGTTACATACTGTTGAGCTCAAAACACTTAGGTTAGTGACATTCCAAGGGTTCACTGGCTTGTGATTAGTGGTGCTTTAAACAGACCATTAATGCTAGGAGTCAGTGATAGTCTGAGGGATTAACAAAGCCATATTAGTTAGAGGCCTAGAACCTAATTGACCTGTGATTGTTTATGCTTTAATCAGATAGGCAATGCTAGGGGTTAATCCAAGGACTTTAGGTAGTTAACTAGACACATGACAAGGTTAACCTAGGTGAACTAGCTAGGTGAAGGGAATTCTCATCCATCTCCATACACTTCATTCCCATCCACAATTTCTCTCCCATGTTCTGTTTTGGTTAAGTTTTTCTTATCCTTTGCCACTGATTTTTCTTTGCTCCTTTGCCACTGTCATTCACTGCTTCTTTGGTTTACTGTCACTTGTTTCTTCATTTCAACACACACCCTAGTCCCTGTGGAATGACCCGTATTTGCATACACATGCTACAATCGACACCGTGCACTTGCGGTTATAATTTGTAGGTCTTTTAGAAACCTACCATTGTGCCTCAGTACAAGACAATTCAAATGAGAGTTTCTGAGACCTACAAATCTTACATTCATTGCATAAAAAAGGTTTGTTTGAAAAATTTGATAGATGTAAAATATTTTCTGAAGAGTTTGAAATGAAGGATGACCAAATCTCCCACACAGTAGATCTTTGTCAGTTACTGATGAAAGATCAGGTGGTGATGATGTGTTGAATGTGATAGGATATGGACCATTTTTATGTGGACCTTGGAAGAGAATCTTCCTAAAGTTCTGATCCTTCACAGAAAAGCCATTGGTATCAAGAGTTAATGAGCAATTGTTATCAAAGGTGAACTTATGAGAAGATATCAAATTATGAGAGGCTTGGGGAACCATAAGAATATCATTTATATGGAAAGAATGATGATATACATGCTTATTAAAAATACCAGTATAAGTAATTAACATACGTCCTATGTAACACCCCGAGTTCCAGACCAGGGTCAAACCCGTATGGAGATCCGAACTCGTAACATTACGGGTCGGAAAGAGACTTATGCGTATAACTCTTCTAATTTATTTAGTACAACAAACGTAATTTAACTTTCCTAACATGAATTTAAACATATGATTAATTATCTTTAACAACATTTTCAACAAACATATTATTTCAAATTACATTTCAAGCAATACAATAAGACAATACAATGATTAAATTATCTTCTTAGTTTCCACTTCCAACTTCCAAGAAATCTGCAATAATGTTAATTGGGGTGAGATGAAAACTTGGTAGAATGCATTCCAAATCTCAAGACACGCATAACAATATGAATGAATCACGTAACATACAACATGGGGTATACGACATGATTTCAATCAATCTGAAAAACGGGGGTCTAACAACACCACCCAATATTTCGCTTAGCAATCTGTATGGACAAACTCGAATATACTTTTAAGAGAATCAACGAGACTCAATCAATTAAAAGTACATCAACGAGTTTATCTCTCTCTCTTTATTTGATTTCCTAAAAACAGAAACTGCGAGTACTAATCAAATACAAGGAATAAATTGGATGGTACCAAAGACCAATATCCAAGGATCAATCAATCACAATCAACAAACAAAGGTTGGATTACTCTAATTGATGATATAACGCACAACCTGTATTATTTCAATTATAAAGATAAAACAATATAATGCGGAAACTGAAATAACACAGACACCAGAAATTTTTTTAACGAGGAAACCGCAAATGCAGAAAAACCCCGGGACCTAGTCCAGATTGAAAACACACTGTATTAAGCCGCTACAGACACTAGCCTACTCCAAGCTAACTTCGGACTGGACTGTAGTTGAACCCCAATCAGTCTCCCACTGATCCAAGGTAAAGTTGTACTCCCTACGCCTCTGATCCCAGCAGGATACTGCGTACTTGATTCCCTTAGCTGATCTCACACACAACTAAGAGTTGCTAAGACCCAAAATCGCAGGCTTTGACGATAAAAAAATCTGTCTCACACAGACAAGTCTACCAAAGGATCAATCTGTCTCCCACAGAAAAACCCTAAATTTTTTGTTCCGTCTTTTGATAATAATCAAGGTGAACATGAACCAATTAATAACCCGGTCTTATATTCCCGAAGAACGGCCTAGATAAATCAATCACCTCACAACAATCTTATTCGTATGGTAGTGAAACAAGATGTTGCGGAATCACAAATAATGAGACGAAGATGTTTGTGACTATTTTTTATATTTTGCCTATCGGAGATATTAATATCAAGCCAATCAATGTGATTATACTCGTACGATAGAAGATGCAAGATCAGATCACACAACTACGATAAAAGTAGTATCGGTCTGGCTTCACAATCCCAATGAAGTCTTTAAGTCGTTAACCTGGTTTTAGAAGAAGAAAACCAAAGGTTAAAGGAGACACGACTCTAGCACGCAAACTAATATCACACATGAAGTGCGGGGATTAGTTTTGCAGAGTTGCTAGACGTCCCCTTATGTAGTCTTTTAAATCGAGGTTTCGCCTTGGTCACAAAGCAAATAATATCCACTGTTAGATGAAAACCTGATTTAGATTCAAGCTAATATTTCTCAACCTTTAGATCGAAAACTTAGCTTGTTATACACAAGTGAAATGCACTCTTCTAGGTTTGTTAACCTTACCCAAACGTGTACATTGTTGGTTCAACAAAAGTTAACCAAAAGGTTAGCCATATGAGCATTTCATACCAACCATATTCTTCTTCACCATAACTAGTTCAAATGACTCAAATGAACTAGTTAGAGAGTTGTTCAATTGCAAGGAAATCTTATGTACTACACAAGACACAATTGAAGCAAACATGATTTGATTCACTCGAATCGGTTCATGAACTTTATAGACACGGTTTTCAAATTGCATTCCTTAGTCTTTATAAGTTTAAGTTCAGAAATCATATTCAGATATATAATATTTTTAAGTTCGCAGACTAGGTTCGCGGACTTAAGCAACCAGGCAGAGTTTACAAACTCCAGCAGATAATCTCGGCAGAGACTTTCCGCCAGTTCTCGGACTGGGTTCGCGGACGCAGCTAGTTTGTCAACTCCAGCAGAATTTCTCTGGATGAGAAGTTCAGCAGTTCGCGGACTTGGCAACGATCCATTCTTCTTGTTTCTCTTGATCAACAAAGTTCGCAAACTTTGGTTCAAGCGATAGGACTTATGCACATATGTGTTTCCACAACAATACTTATGTCCATCATTGTTTATGTAATCTAAACTCCCATTCCAACCATTGAAAAATTCTTAGAGGACGTTGTATAGTTGTTACACCATTCTTCAATGTAATTTTCAAAGTGATTGAAACATATCATGACTTACGTCACTAGGAAAAGATAAACATGGTCGAAGCGAAACGCTTACCAACACATATTTCGATATATATATAGGCGAGGTATACTTGGCTCGAAATACCAAATGTGTATAATCTAAGTCTATATATAGCATACGACTTTTTGTCTCAAGAAGTAGGAGATAGAGTAGATAGACTTTTGAGTGACAGATAAGTTCAAGTCTTCACATACCTTTTTGTAGAGAAGTTCCACCGGTTCCTTGAGTAGTTCTTCTTCTTGTATGATGAATCGCCATGAAGTCCTTGAGCTCAACTACACTTTCTATCCTAGTACGAGACTTAGAGTAGACTAGAAATCAAGACTTATAGTTTTGATCACTAACATTGACAAACATTCTTGAGATAGCAACACATGCGAGTTCGACCGAGCAATGCTCTAACAATCTCCCCCTTTGTCAATTTTAGTGGCAAAATATCAATACATATGGAATACAAAAAAGATAAAGAAAATTTAGTAGGTCCTATTCCACATGTCTAATCTTCAACATTCCTCGAAATCTTCGTCACTTCCAAGTACTCCAATGATCCCAAAGTTTGTAAGTTTAGCATCACCGTTGTTGAAGATCCGTAGCTATAACAATGAGAAAACATCGGTCTCGGTTATTGTTATACAGTGTCATAGTATTATTACACAGTGTCAAAGTCTAATTGTATCACAACTTCAACAATAATACTATGGTGATATGTATCACTCCCCCTTAGTCAATACTCCATCTCACATGGAAACCACTCCCCCTTACACAATGATCTGAAAACCATATGTATTTGTAGTGTGAACTACATATTAATTCTCCCCATTTTTGTCAATAAAATTGGCAAAGGTACAAGAACGGGACCATAATGAAATTTCCGTAAGAGACATTTCATGATTAAAAGAAAATACATACCATCTAATTTAGATGCAATCATATAGCCGAAGTTAATAGCATTCATCAAGGAGTTTAAAGATACAAGATAACTCCTTTAAAATTCCACAGCCGCACACCCCTCAAGATATGACCATTAAGCACAAGTTCAAAAGAACTCTCCCCCATTTGACGTCATTCCCAATGGAACAACAAGAGCGACCTTAATTTCAAAAGAAAAGAAGGATTTTTATTGGACACCAAAACCATGAGAATGATTTTCTATATCCAAAAACTCAATCAAATTAATCACATGTAAACTCATGATTAATTTAATCGGAATACGCAACCAAATTAAACACAAAAGTGATCAACTTAATTGATTATGCTCGACATAAGAGAACTTACGGAGCATACGACTAACATAACCATTAGAAAATGAATAGGATAGTCGTTCATATACTAAACATAAGAGGAATCTTACGAAGTATGCAAATACTTAACTAGATTAATTACAAGAGAACCCGTAATTAATCTAATTGGAATACACAACCAAACTAATTACAAAAGTAATCAATTTAATTGGCATTTGTTTTTCTCAACATAAAAAGACTTATGGAGCAATAACTGAATAACCAAACAAGATGATTAATTTAGTTCAAGAAACATAAAGTACCTTACGGAATAACCAACAAAGCTAATCAAAATATAATCAACTTGGTTGTATCGTGCTCAAGATAAGACACATTATGGAGCCTCACAGTGTTACATAAAATATGGATCAGTGAAGATCAATACCGCGGAATACACAAGGATTCATTCTATCTTTCATCACTATTTGCATAACGATATTTAGTAGACATAATCCTTGAACACAATAGATTTTAACCTATCTTCCATCAAATAATTGACAATATAGTCTTAACTTTTTTATATGTCAAAAGTCTATTCATCCTTGAATCAATACATGAATATCGAACCTGAACGACTTTACTTTTGACAAATTATGGGACAACATAGTTCCCGGAGGTAAACACCAATATCCCATAACAAATTGCAATATAACAAATCATAAAGATTGAATACTGCAAACCATCATCCTCCAAATATTTTTAGAATTTAAACCAATAAACCTAAAAAAGAACAAGAAGATGAAAAATAATAGCTATGTGTAGTCACAATCATTGCTATTCAAGCACTAGTTATTCTTCCAACTAAACCAAAAAGAAGACATACTAGGCAACAATATCTTTGAGAAATTCCTTATCATTCCCGAACTTCTTGTCGTCAACAACCATCAGAATATAAAGTTCGTGGAGGAAGGAGTCAATACCAACAAACCGTCTTGGATGATGATGTCGAACCAGGGCCTTTTGAATTTCCAAAGATCCTAAATCGCAAGCCTTTATTTCACTAATATCCTTTCTTACTTCCTTCAACTCATCAAGAACATCGGAAAACTTCGGAGAGTTAGAAGGGACATCCCTTGGCTTTCTTGTATTCCTTCTCTTTCTTTTCAAGTAATGAGTTATTGGAGATTTCTCTTTTTCCTTGATTGATGTATTAACAATCATATTGACATCTTTTCCATCCGCGATGCTTAGAGAACAGTTATAAACAACTGGTTTTTGTGAGTGGAATTCACAATCTCATCAAGCAGTCTTAAGATATAAAAGATATCAGAGAGGAAAAAGGAATGTAGGGTTTGCAACCTTTAAACAGGTTCGTGGACGCCCAATTCTAAACCCTATAAAGAGTAAAATTTTCGATAGTATCCCTTTAATTTATTTGATAGACAGGAAAAACAATCCTAAGAAAAAAACTTTTCCTTAAGCCTGAGCGGTACACAATCTTATCTCTTTTTGATCAGGCATATGAGACAAGATTTACCAAATAACACAATTAATTTGTGATGTGGTGAACAACAATTTTTCCACCATTTTTCTCTTGAGAGGAATCCTCATACTTCTGTCTATCAAAGCGATTTGACCATACCTTATTCTCTAATGGTCTTATTTTGTCTTTGGAAACCAACTTCTTAGACGAAGATAAAATCTTACATACCTCAGTAGTCTTCTGAGCAAGTTTAAGCTTCCTTGCCAATCGACTTGATATTATTTGAAGTTTGTTGGCGTGCCTCACTTGATGTTTGTACTTTAACATCTTGATAGTTCATGACCCTTCTGAGAACAAAATGAGCACGTCAAACTTGGATAGTATTCAAGCATCTGTGGTGTGAAAGAAGCCAGACACATAGTAGATCCTGAAACATTACAACCAGAGTTTCCAATGGATGGGTCAATTGATTCTTCTATCTTGATTGGATTCTCTTCTTCACCGAAACCATCAAGGTTGATATGTGTATTTCTACAATTATCAAAATCAATTTTTTCACATAGAAGACCAACACTTGATTTCCTATCTTCATCAGAATCATAGATCTCAGACATCTCATCAAGTGTTACAGCAAGACCTTTGTTCCCAGTGTATTTTCTACGATTTGGGCACTCGTTTGCAAAATGACCAAAACCTTTACACTTAAAGCACTGTGGCATATCCTCGTCATCAGCCTTGTCAGCATCCCTGTTTTTAGGAGGAACGCGATTGTGAGGTTTACCTGACGACCTAGGTTTGTCTCTTGATTACTGTTTACTTCTCTTCAATAGAAGATCCCTAAACTGTCTTGTGATCAAAGAGACTGATTTGTCAAGATCTTCATCTGAAAAATCACCCTCAGACTGATCATCCTCAGAGACATAAACACTTTTAATTTTATCAAGTAACTTAGTGTTCTTCTGTGCTTTAAAGGCAACATCTTTTACGATTTTGGATGTATGCTCATGATCAAAGATCTTTATGTTTCCAACCAATGTATTTCTGGAAAGATTATCAAGGTTATTTCCCTCAACAATGGGATGCTTCTTAGACTCGTATCTAGATGGCAGCGATCTGAGAATTTTCATTACAGTGTCCTTTTCAGGAATAGTCTTACCCAATGCAAAACATGCATTAACAATTTCAGACACTCTGTGATTAAACTCATTAAATGTATCTTCATATACTATATGAAGGTTCTCCCAATCGGAATTAAGGTTTTGAAGCATAGCTTCCTTTTCACTGGAGTTTCCTTCAAATACGGTTTCTAAGATATCCCAAACATATTTAGACCTAGTGCAATTTGACACATGGTGCTGAAGATTTGGAGTAATGGCATGTATGATGGCATTCAAACCGTCGAAATTTTTCTTTGCAGCAAGTATCTCGGCAGAATTATATTCACCAATATTCTTGGGAACGTTTACATCTCCAACTGCCACAATGGGAGCATCATAGCCATTAACAACATATACCATGATTGAAAATCACGCGCTTGAAGAAAAGCTCGCATAGCAATTTTCCACCATAAGTAATTAGAGACATCGAAGACTGCTGGTACGTTAATAGAGATAACACCTCTGTCCAAGAGTCAGATCGCTACAAACACAGACTTGTAAGGTCTTGAACGTGTTTGCCTGCTCTGATACCAATTGAAAAAGCGGAGGTCTAACAACACCACCCAATATTTCTCTTAGAAATCTGTATGGACTAACTCGAATATACTTTTAAGAGAATCAACAAGACTCAATCAATTAAAAGTACATCAGTGAGTTTATATCTCTCTCTCTTGATTTGATTTCCTCAAACAGAAACTGCGAGTACTAATCAAATACAAGGAATAACTTGGATGGTACCAAAAACCAATATCCAATGATCAATCAATGACAATCAACAACCAAAGGTTGGATTATTCTAATTGATGATCTAACGCACAACCTGTATTATTCCAATTATAAAGATAAAACAATATAATGCGGAAACTGAAATAACACAAACACCAGAAATTTTGTTAACGAGGAAACCGAAAATGCAGAAAAAACCCGGGACCTAGTCCAGATTGAACACACACTGTATTAATCCGCTACAGACACTTGCCTACTCCAAGCTAACTTCGGACTGGACTGTAGTTGATCCCCAATCAGTCTCCCACTGATCCAAGGTACAGTTGTACTCCCTACGCCTCTGATCCCAGCAGGATACTGCACACTTGATTCCCTTAGCTGATATCACCCACAACTAAGAGTTTCTACGACCCAAAATCGCAGGACTTGACAATAAACAAATTTGTCTCACAAAGAAAAGTCTATCAAAGGATCAATCTGTCTCCCACAGAAAAACCCTAAAGTTTTTGTTCCTTATTTTGATAATAATCAAGGTGAACAATTGATAATCCAATCTTATATTCCCGATTAACATCCTAGATAAACCAATCAACTCACAACAATCTTAATCATATGGTAGCGAAATAAGATGTTGTTGAATCACAAACAATGAGACGAATATTTTTGTGACTACTTTTTATATCTTGCCTATCGGAGATATTAATCTCAAGCCAATCAATCTGATTGTACTCGTACGATAGAAGATGCAAGATCAGATCAAACAACTACGATAAAAGTAGTATTAGTCTGGCTTCACAATATGAAGTCTTTAAGTCGTTAACCTGGTTTTAGAAGAAGAAAACCAAAGGTTAAAGGAGACACGACTCTAGCACGCAAACTAGTATCACACGTGAAGTGTGGGGATTAGTTTTTCAGAGTTGCTATATGTCCCCTTATATGGTCTTTCAAATCAGGGTTTCGCCTTGGTCACAAAGCAAACAATATCCACCGTTAGATGAAAACCTGATTTAGATTCAAGCGTTAGATTGAAAACTTAGCTTGTGATACACAAATGAAATGCACGCTTCCAGGTTTGTTAACCGTACCCAAACGTGTACATTGTTGGTTCAACAATAGTTAACCAAAAGGTTAGCCATATGAGCATTTCATACCAACCATATTCTTCTTCACCATAACTAGTTCAAATGACTCAAATGAACTAGTTAGAGAGTTATTCAATTGCAAGGAAATCTTATGTACTACACAAGACACAATTGAAGCAAAGATGATTTGATTCACTCAAATCGGTTCATGAACTTTATAGCCACGGTTTGCAAATTGAATTCCTTAGTCTTTATAAGTTTAAGTTCAGAAATCATCTTCAGATATATAACCTTCTTAAGTTCGCATACTAGGTTCGCGGACTTAAGCAACCGGGCAGAGTTTACAAACTCCAGCAGAAAATCTCGGCAAAGATTTTCCGCCGGTTCGCGGATTGGGTTTGCGGACGCAGCTAGTTTGTCAACTCCAGCAGAATTTCTCGAGATGAGAAGTTCGGCAGTTCGCGGACTGAGTTCGTAGACTTGGCAACAATCCATTCTTCCGGTTTCTCTTGATTAACAAAGTTCGCAAACTTTGGTTCAAGGGATATGACTTATGCACATATGTGTTTCCACAACAATACTTATTTCCATCATTGGTTATGTAATCTAAACTCTCATTCCAACCATTGAAACATTTTTAGAGGATGTTATACAGTTGTTACACCATTTCTCGTCAAACAATTTTCAAATTGATTGAAACATATCGTGACTTACGTCACTAGGTAAAGATAAACATGGTCTAAGCGAAACTCTTACCAACACATATTTTGAGATATAGATAGGCGAGGTATACTTGGCTCGAAATACCAAATGTGTATAATCTAAGTCTATATATAGCATACGACTTTTTGTCTCAAGAAGTAGGAGATAGAGTAGATAGACTTTTGAGTGACAGATAAGTTCAAGTCTTCACATACCTTTTTGTCGAGAAGTTCCACCAGTTCCTTGAGTAGTTCTTATTCTTGTATGATGAATCTCCATGAAGTCCTTGATCTCAACTACACTTTCTATCCTAGTCCGAGAGTTAGCTATAGTAAACTAGAAATCAAGACTTATAGTTTTAATCACTAACATTGACAAACATGCTTGAGATAGCAACGCATGCGAGTTCGATCGAGAAATGCTCTAACACAATCAATGATACATATATTCAACCATTAATATTTACCACACAAGTATTATTTCCAATAAATTATTTAAATTGTTTCATCAATCATGGATTCATAATACCAACAATATTTATAACATATCATATAACTAGTATTCCAAAATAAGACTTCACTATATCAATAATATTTCAATAAATAATCCAATTCAATTAAGAGTTCACAATACCAATATTATTGTCAACTAATCTACCAATTTAGGTTTTAACAATTGAGTTCGTAACACTATTAATATTTCCTACAAATACTTCAATTCGTATTTCAATGTTTGAGTTCATAAAACCAATAAGGTTTCTACAAATCATTCTACATAGATTTCAACAAATGATTCACAAATTAATATTGTCATCACAACAAGTAATTAACCATGAGTTCACGGTACAAAAACCTTGGTTCGTACACCCACCTATTGTTTATCGGCACGGACAACCTCCATTGATGGTCAGGAAGAAAAGTTTCTATGGGGATCCTACCCATCTGATCTCGGGGATCATTACCCGTTTCATTCACGGTACGAAAACCTTGTTTCTTACATCCACCTATCGTTTACCGGCACGGACAACCGTCATCGATGGTCGGGAAACACAAGTTCCCACGGGGATCATTACTCATTTAACTCTCGGGGATCATTATCCACCGTTAGCGTGAAACATGTTCCATATAACGGTAAAGCATGAACTTATTTCAATTTATGAAATCAATTTTACAAGCAATACAAGCAACCATGGCTTAACAGCATACTACAAACATTATGCATTTATCTCAAGCATTCAATCAAACACACTAACTGCATACATTTTACATTATGTGTTCTAGGTGATAACTTTGTCTGATCATCTTCATATTTTACAGGAACAGTAATAACACATTCATATATTACATATCCAAAATTCACATAAAACCAACGGTTCAAACAAAAGATATTCGGTTTATATGATCATTCTAAAAACTGGGCAGATAACATCATATTAGAAAAATATTCACAGTAAATTCATATTATTCTCAAATCAAGCAATTCCAAAGAAAAATGAAATATAATATGTTTATCTACAACTTTTGTTAAGACCTCAAATCATTTTAACATCATTAAGACTGCTTAAGAACATCAAAATCACAGCAAAACGAATCTGTCCAGAATTTCAGAAACTATCACCTAAATCTAAACGAACATTCAACGGTGAATTTGTGGGGTATTGTTCTCAAAATTTAACTATAGGTACCTAATCATATTATTTAACAATGTGAAAAGCCTGAGTATCATTAGGTGCATCAAATTAAATAGACAAATTTCAGAACCCTAATGATATAAGAATAAACAAAATTGAAATCAAAGTATAACAAAGAAACACAAGGCGAGGGATTAAGCATTATACCTTTTATTAGATATAATATCCTCTGAGTTCTCCATAGATTCTTCTCTAAAAACCTAGCTTCATCTCCTTTTCTTTCTCTCTAGCTTTTGGATTTCTAACATCTAAAACTTTCTTCCCGAGTACATTTCTCCTTATTTATACTAATATTATCATTAGTACTAAATCTCATATTTATTATTTTAGTTGTTATTTATTTAACTCTATAACTCTCTCTTCATTTTTCTTACATTTTATTCTCTTATTATTTATTTGTTAAACTAAAATTATAAGTAGGTGATTGTTTATGTACAATGCTTTTACTAACTATAAGAAGAAACATTTCTAAATATCTAAGTTCTGATGTCACAACCTACACTACTGAAAGAAAAGAGACTCAACAAAAACCCAAATAACAAGGTTAACTAAGTTAGGTAAAATCCGACCCGAAAAGTTATATAAAAATACAAGGTATTACATCCTCCATTTGTTGTATTTATGATTTTAGTGCCATCATAATGAAGTGACTCTTGGAGAGTAGAATAATCTGAAATAACATGATTATTGGCACCACTATCAATAATCCATTCCTCTGAATCAAAAATGTCTGCAGCTGCAAGCATAATACTGAGGTTTGTTGGTGGAGTTCTTGCTTTGTATGAAAAATTAAGTCTATGAGTGAAAATTGGAGTAAGATGTGTGTCAAAGTGGAAAATCTAACAAGGTATTTTCTTAGCTGGTGAAGATCCTCTGCCATAAGAACTTATTTGAAATATATTGGGGGTTGGATACCTTCCACTGTTAGAAAATTTACCTCTGTAATAACCTCTATTAGAAGAACCTCTATAGCTGTTTGCAACAAAAGATTTTGCATCTATATCATGTTTTTTTATTTTAATCCTGTCGCTGACTACATCCTCTTCACTCAATAGATTTTTATGCAATTCAATACTTGATGTTGGTGGATTTTTGTGCCTCATAGAAGTTGCAAATGGTATGTAATCCGAGTTTAAAGCCTTAAGAGTAATAACCACTAATTCCCTATCTGACACAATTTCACCCGCTGAAGCTAATTGATATAACAAGTGCTTGAGGGAAGGGACATTTTTATCTCCTTGAGTAATGTTAAGCATCTTCGTGCGTAATTGAATAGAGTGAGTATAGGAAGCTTTGGCAAACCTATCTTCAATGCTTGTCCATAACTGATGTGAGGAAGCAGATCTTGAAAAATAAGCAATGACAGAATCATATATGGTAGAGTTTATCCACATTCTGATACTAAAATCTTCTTTTAATCAATTTGATTCAAACCGTCAGCAATGTAGGTATCAAGTTTTACCTGTGTTAATATGGTATCAAGAAAACAAGAGAGTAAATTCAGAAACAAGAGATAAAACTCAGAAATTTGAGAAAGAAAGTTGCACGATAGAGATCGTATTATGAAACAAACAGATCATGAAACAATCAAAAAGATGAGAACAAAATAAATATGATATTTTGAAAGAGATGATGAAAGTTTCTTGAAAAACAAGATCACCGGAAACACCAATGTTGAAATATGATCAAGAACAAATTCGTGAAGCAGATTTGATAATCTAAAGATGAAAACTTGCAGCGATCAAAAGGTAGAGATGAAGATCAAAATCCTAACCTAACCTGTCTGATACCATGATAACATTGGTACAGATGATCATCAAACAGAAACAACAAAACTCAAATCATTTCATTACACAGAGTAGATCTGGTATGTTCAGCTTTATCTATCCGTACAACTGACTTAGACAGGCTGTCAATAGTCTGGCACACCTACGTGAAACATGTGTGACTTTACAGAAATATCTCTACTTCACCTACGCTGCACATATCCTTATCCTTCACTGCTTTTATATCCGATGCACTCTGTTATGCCTTTAATTAGAATGACGGGAAGTTAATAGTAGGGATCTTGTTTTATTTTTGAGCAGTTAGATTGCCTTTGGTTCTTTCCAAAACATTAAAATTACTTGATTTAAGAAAGAGCAATGCTGCCCCGCACCATTTTGCGGGTAGCTATCTCGCTCAAGCGACTTCTTTACCGTTAGATCATGCTAAAATCCAGATCTAACAGTCTTGAACCATTTAAGGAAAATAGTGGGTATTTTCCTGAAAATGGTGGGTCCTTTCCTTAATTCGAATCTAACCGTTAATTTGATCATCTAACGGTAAAGAAGCTCGCTTGAGCGGGATAGCTACCCGTAAAACGATACGGGATAGCATTTGTCTTTGAGAAATGCCTGAACTCCTTTCCGGAGGTGCATCAACTTTTCCAGCTGTATTATATTACGGAATCAAAAATCAGGGAAGAAACCAAGTAAAAATCTAAGCCACACCGAAATGGTACCGAGCTGCTTATGTGATTTGTTTGTAGGAAGTTTTTCTTTTTAAGCTTATCCAATTGTCAATAATTCTCCGACTCTGCGTTTGCAAATTTGTGAATTAATTTTTAATTATACTTGTTGAGGTGGACTTTTGTGCTCAATTTACGTTTATCCACACTACAAGCACAACATCTTTATGCATGCACGGCAGGTAGGGTCACTTGATAGAACAAAGAGCCAACACATATTTAGAGCTACTCACAAAGTCATAATACACACTGCTTGATATCATCCAAATGTACCCTTTAATCAGTTTCATATCATGGAGTTGTTGCGGTAGAATATGAGTTGAACAAGTACAAATACCCCGAGGCTTATTAGAAATTGACTTCATTTCCTTTTTTTTTTTCTTCTCTAATCCTAAATTTTTATCTATAATTAACTCTATGCGGTTTCTAAACTTTTTTGAAATGTTGGAGAAGACTAAATTATTGAAAATAACCAGGTCTGATATAGGTTTCTTCAATTACAAAGTCGAGTCAATGCAGTTGGAAACGATACAATCTACCAACAGAAAGTGTCTTTTCGGAATTACTTAAAATATGATAAGAAGATATTATAAGTCTAACAGATTATATATAGATCAAGTGAGAAGCCTAACATAACAACAGTCTGCATGACAACTGTCATTACCAGAATCCAGATTCTTACCTGATCGTTGTACAAATTCATTTGGCTGTAGTCCGTCGCGGTATTGACCCAACTTTGTTTATGTGCATTAACATATTATCGTACTTTGTTGTTCGTGCTTAAACGTTAAATTTGAGTTAGCAAACAATTTTATTTAGTAAGTTTCATTTGTAAAAGGCTCTTAATTCGAAATAATTTAATAAAAAACCGTCTTAAAAGCCATTTTCCACATAACCTTTTTTTCCATGGGAGAGAGGCAATTTAATTCCCATTGAGTTCATCTCATAAGAAGAACAAGAAAAAACAAAAAAAGGGAGCAATGTCTCTTTACAGACATATACAAAAATATACTATATGGACATGATAATTCGTGGAGTGAAGAGGAAATCACTAGAATTGAGTTATTGAACCGCGGCATACCAGCCTAACCATTGGGGAATATGGGTGGTAGGGTAAGCCAAAGCATTGTACTTGATTAAACTGATTTTGGATCTCAACTTAAAATTGGGAATAATTCTAATTTGTCTTTTGATGGATATTTGGGGGAAAGACAAACTACATTGTTCAGAAGGGGTCCTAAAATCTAATTAAGGGAAGCAATCACTAACAAGTCTGAAAGTGGCTTCCAGACTCCTAGTAAATTAATCATCAGGGGCTAGTCCAGTTGGCCAGATGGTAGCAAGTTCGCAATTATACAATGAAGACAGAAGAGGGACAAACGGATGGTAATCATCCGAATCTAGTTCAAAAATGGTAGACCACTTTTAACATATTTGATTTAGGTTTTGTTATTAATCTTTAAAATGTGAAGGCATAAATAGTCAAAGTTAAGCATCTTGCATTTTTTTGTCAAAAAAGAAAGAAAAGAAAACATCTTGCATATTCTATACAACCACACATGTGTTGTTGTTTGGTGCAGAAAATGGAGGGTTGGCAAATCTTTTTATTTTCTGCCTATGTGAAATTAATTACTCCATTCGTTTTAAAAAAATAGGTTTGTTTCATGTGTAATATGTATGTGAAATAATCCTATTTTATTTGAAATAGAAATAATACACTTTTTTTACACAAAACTAATTAAAAAGACCAAAATCAATAATTTCTGGGTGAAAAAGATATCTAGATTTTGATACTATTTAAATGGATAAAAATATAAAAATAGTTAGGATGTAAACAGTTTTATCCTACCCATTTTCAAATACTTTTTCTTATTTTTAATTTACATCAAGATGCATCCAGTTTCATCTTCGCGATTTTTTAAGTTTAAGCCAGGATGAATCCAGTTTCATCCTTGATATTTTTGTTGGTGTCCATTTCACTCATACTAATTTTTACTCGCCCATTTGAACCATGTTTTAAAAATATTTGGACAAATGAATCATTTTCCGTTTACACAAAAGTAAATCAGTAAAAAAGATTTCATGTTTTCAGCCGGGGAAAAAGCATATGTGTATTTCCTATCAGTAAACCAAAACCACAATGCCACGAGTGTTTTAAGTTCATATTGAGAAACATAGATGTGGCGTCTCCCTTACAGAAAGTGAAATCTTTGCCAATTTTTAAGATCTAGCTAATGCGGTGGTTGACTAAGGGTGGCTAAGTAGCTTTTGTAGCTTTTATGTTGGTCAGGACTCAGGTCACGTGGTTTTAGCATTTAGTGCTATTTAGGCCGGTTCCTATGGGTATGGAAAATCAATAGATTTACCAGTTTTGCATCCATTATGGAACTGGCAAAGTGACAAATTTATCAATTAGCCAGGTCAGGTCAAGTTTCCACTGAGCGGTCGAGTCTCGACCGCTCGGTCAAGACTACACCTAGCGATCTAAATTAGACCGTTACTGGTGTAATGTTGATCGCTTATTAGTATTTTAGATTTTAGTTTTTGTTTCTCTCCTATTTTTTAGTTATTATAACAGATTTTTTATTATAAGAGGGACCCACAAAATATTTTATAATCCCTAATATTTAATAAAGACCCCACCAAACACAAACAACTAAATTTTTTATTGATAAGGGTCCCAGAAAACATAATATAATATACTACTTTAATAAAATCTGTCAGTTTCACCATAGTGGGGAAACTAGTTTGCCATGCCACATGGCATGGCAAAACAACTTTTATACCCCATCTCGTAGGAACCGGCCTTAGGACTCAGGTCACGTTGTTTTAGAACCATTTTTTAGGACCATGATTTTTTTGAGGGACCATGGTCTTATTAGGTCACCTTCTCTATAGTTATAAGAGGTATCCTAAAATGTGGAACGACTAACCAACCCTTAACCTAATTTAATTTAAAACTAACCTAATAACCACCTATATATATATAACCACCACCTCCTCCCACCACTGCCGCCCACCACTACCACCTCCGACTACCACCACCACCTCTATATATATAATTTAATTTAAATCATTAATAAAGGTATTCTCACAAACCCGTTATTTGTCATTCATTTTTGGTTGAAAAAATGAGTATTAACCATCAAAATGAGTAGAAAATGGAAATTGCAGAGAAAAGTTCGGCTAGGAATTATGTGAAAAACTTTGTGGAACTAACCGAACCTAATGGAAATGATGAACATGAAGAATAGTTTGTCTATTTCGCAAAAATAACTCTCAACCGAACATTAGTTCGGTTACGTTGCGAAAAACATTTCCCAACCAAACTGGTCAGTCGGTTACGTTGCAAAAAACATTTCCCAACTGAACTGGTCAGTTCGGTCACGTCAAAAAAAACATTTCCCAACCGAATAATTGTTCGGTTACATCGCAAAAAAAAAAATCCTAACCGAAAACGTCGTAACAAATATTTCCTAACTGTTCGGTTACGTCGCAAAAAACATTTCCCAACCGAACTTTAGTTCGTCGCAAAAAATGTTTCTTAACCGAAAGAAAATTTTCAACTTTTGGTAACTAATCATACTAATTATTACTAATCATACAAATCACTAATCATTAAGTTCGGTTTTTGGTCATAATTTGGGTAACCGAACTTTAAGTTCGGTTTGATCGTAAAAAGTTATAATTTTTTTGTAACCGAACTATTTAATGGTCACACCAAATATATAGTTCGGTTTGATCACAAGGAAAAATTTCAATTTTTTTGTAACCGAACTTCTTACTGGTAACTAATCATTACTAATCATGCTAATCACTAATCATTAAGTTCGTTTTTGGTCATAAATTTGAGTAACCGAACTTAATCCAAAAAAAAAAAAATCTCGCAAAGAAAATTTTCAATTTTTTTTATCATAGAACTACTTGGTAACTAATCATTACTATTCATACTAATCATTAATCATTACTAATGATAATAATCATTAACTAATAACTAATTAATCATTAAACTAACACATTTAACTAAGGAGGGTAAGTTTGATATTAAGAAAAACATTTAGATAAGGGGTGATTTACGATTACTTATAATGTCTTGTCTAAAATAAAATCATGATCTCCACAAAAAACCATGGTCCCCACATAATGGTTCTTATTTTATCTTGGTTTTAGCATTTAGTAGCACGGGCTTAACATATGGTTTTCACTTTTCAGTTTTCTTAATAAGTTGAGATCAAAGAAGACTCAAGATTTGAGTTGGTCACGATACTTGTTCCCTTCTCATTAATCATCAAAATGTACCGTTTCATCAATTTGATGCCTATGAATAAAAGTTCTCAACAAGTATAAACACTCTCTCTAATCCATTTGTTTCCCATCAACCAAATAGACAGTTACAGCATAAGCTGATTTGACTTGCTTTCGTACGTTACTACTGCGTGTTAAGGATCCAAAATCACGGTTTAAAGTTTAACTCGGTGATAACTAAAATATTGAGATGCTGGAGAAAATTAAAATGCCTGAATACTCAACTGAGCAATGGGCCCAAGAAAGCTGTTCTAGCACGTAGGCTGACAACCGATACCACCCTGCGTCCCATTTCTCCTTTTGGTTAGTCCGTCTATTTGCTCATTGGCAAATACTTAAAATAGAAAGAGGAGAAGTTAATATAATAAGGGTAGCTTTCTCTCTCGTATTTGGTGTAATATATCAAGATTGGTGTACTACTGATATATCAAGATTTCGTCCCATATCATTGTGGTTCATTCTTATATATATGAAATTTGAGTCAAAACAATTTTTATTTTAACTAAAATCAATTTGAACCACCTGAAAATTGTTTTCTCACGTGGGGTGAGACCTAAGCTACTTAAAAAGGGCTCATCCTAATTTTTAGGAGGTAGGTCGTATTTTATGTGAATGACAGTTTTAAGTAGTTTAAACGGATGATTTGTCCAAAAATATCTTACGAATTGAATTCACATAAAGAAGTCATTTTGCGAATCTTTTATCATGTGGATAACTGGAGTAGCCAAACTAATCCGGTAGCTTATTTTGACAAATTTTTTTATTCTTTTTTGGACCACGAGAGTAAATCTAGACTCGGCGCGGTTTTATTTTTGGGTGGTTATTAAGAAGTGATTCTAAATCATCCCTTATCTAAGTATATATGTTAATACTAAACTTATCCTTCTTAAGTTAATTAGTTAGTTTAATGATTAATTAGTGATTAGTAGGGATTAGTGATTTATTAAAAAGATAGTTTTGTTAGAAAAAGAATTATTGAGAGAAAGAAGAAGAAAAAAAGATGAAGAAGAAGGTTGAACCCAAATTTTTTTATTTTGAGATGAGTACCCATGACCCGAGTGATTCTAGTGATGATAGCTCCTCCTTTGAATCAGAACCAACTTCACCTAATGGAGTATTTGTTAATCATCATAACGATCCGGATATGAGTTATTTGTTAGATAATGAATACATTCTTCCTCAAACTCAGACGATCCAAATGATGGATTTTACCAGCCACAACCAGAGGATGAAGTTATGGGTACTCAGGTATGGCTCAAATTTAGTTAATGTAGCTTGAATTGGCCAAAAAAAAATTGAATAAAATTAAAAGCAAATTCCGGCTAGGTCAAAGTAGTTTGGTTACTAGACCTGAAGAACAAGTAGTCGAAATATTCTGTAAGTGCAGTTCGGTTTCTTGTTTCAGCAGACGAATGTAATTAACCGAACTCTCTTTAATGGAGGTTTTCGAGAGTTCGGCTCTCTTTTTCCAGAAGATGCGACCGAACTATTTTTGTAGAGTATACAAATAGAAGTTATGTTTAGTCGAATGTACTACTTTGGTTGCCGAACTTTTAGTAGAAAATTGAAAGAACAAGTTCGGCAAGATCGTAATTTTTTTTCCAGAAACTAGATAGCTGATGTCAACAATTATAATGGACTTACGGGATAAATCACAGTTTGTTTAAAGTTAATCACCATGGTTTCCACTCTTAATAAGACTTGCGCGTAAAAATACTTACACGTGTTGTTGGAGATGCTCTAAATAGGCTGTGTTATTAGTTTTCATGGGGAGTCGATAAAAAAAAAAATTGGAGTTGTTGGAGAAAATTAAAGTAACTGAATTTACAACTAGGTAAAAGGCCCGAGACAACTATTCAAACCCGGTACAATGACAATCAAAGGGATTGTTGTTCTAATTGTCATTCTGCTCACAAATTTATATGGTTAGTTTCTCCATCAGCAAGTACATATATTATATTAAGGCGAAGCTATTTAAATTTCAGCATAATTCATTTTTCTTCTAGTATTAGACATATTGGAACTTTACGGATTGTATTGGGGTCATAAACATGTATGGAAATTGAGTTAAAACGAAACTATCTTGCTTGTGTAAACTCGAGTAATCCAGTGAAAAATTGAGTTATATCAAAAACAATTTTACAAAAACATTTATTCCTTTGGGTAGAGAGAGTATCCTCGTTGAAAATGCGGGGGTCTAACAATCACACCCAACAATTCGTTTGGAAATCTGAGAGGACTTACTCCAATACACTTTCTAGAGAATCAACTAGACAACCAGGCTCAATCTAGAGCAAAGTATATCAAAGAGTTTAATATCTCTGTTTCACAATGTAATCAGCAAATCAAACAGATAGAAATCCGCGAGCCTGATTATTATGTGAAACAACTTGAACGGTACCAAAGACCAATGTTCAAGTGTGAATCAATGTAAATCAACAACCAAAGGTTGGACATTCTAATTGATTGATCTTAACACACAACCTATGATATTTCAATTATATGCGGAAAAGAAATCACACAGATACCAGAATTTTGTTAACGAGGAAACTGCAAATGCAGAAAAACCCCGGGACATAGTCCAGATTGAACACCAAATGTATTAAGTCGTTACAGACTCTAGCCTACTACCAATTAACTTTGGACTGGACTGTAGTTGAACCCTAATCAATCTCACACTGATTCAAAGTACAGTTGCGCTCCTTGGGTCTCTGATCCCAGCATGATATTACGCACTTGATTCTCTTAGCTGATCTCACCCACATCTAAGAGTTGCTACGACCCAAAGTCGAAAACTTGATAGACAAATCTGTCTCACACAGAAAAGTCTATAGGATTGAATAAATCAGTCTCCCACAGAAATACCCAAGAGTTTTTGTTCCGTCTTTTGATAAATCAAGGTGAACAGGAACCAATTGATAAACCAGACTTATATTCCCGAAGAACAACCTAGTATTATCAATCACCTCATAATAATCTTAATCGACCAGCGAAACAAGATATTGTGGAATTGAAAAAGCGGGGGTCTAACAACCACACCCAATATTTCGCTTAGCAATCTGTATGGACAAACTCCAATATACTTTCTAGAGAA
The DNA here is from genome assembly GCF_003573695.1 of Papaver somniferum. Lineage (NCBI taxonomy): Eukaryota > Viridiplantae > Streptophyta > Magnoliopsida > Ranunculales > Papaveraceae > Papaver > Papaver somniferum. The sequence continues at coordinate 172,174,172 of NC_039365.1, forward strand.
TCAACTAGACAGTTAGACTCAATCTAGATAAAAATTATATCAAAGAGTTTATATCTCAATCTCTCGATTTGATATACACTCAAGCAAATAGAAATCTGCGAGTCTTTATCAAATACTAGAGAGATAACTTGGATGGTACCAAAGACCAATATCCAAGTGTCAATCAATTTAAATCAACAACCAAAAGGTCGTATACTCTAATTGATTGAACAACGCACAACTTGTGATATTTCAATTATATAAAAAAAATATAATGCGGAAAAGATATAACACAGACACCAGAATTTTGTTAACGAGGAAACCGCAAATGCAGAAAAACGCCGGGACCAAGTCCAGATTGAACACACACTGTATTAAGCCGCTACAGACACTAGCCTACTCCAAACTAACTTCGGTATGGACTGTAGTTGAACCCCAACCAATCTCACACTGATCCAAGGTACAGTTATGCTCCTACGTCTCTGATCCCAGCAGAATACTATGTACTTGATTCCCTTAGCTGATCTCACCCACAACTAAGAGTTGGTGCGACCCAAAGTCGAAGACTTTAATAAACAAATCTGTATCACATAGAAAAGTCTATGGTAATAGATAAATCCGTCTCCTACGAATATAATATGAGTGTTGTTCTGTCTTTTGATAAATCAAGGTGAACAGGAACCAATTGATAATCCAGACTTATATTCCCGAAGAACAGCCTAGTATTATCAATCACCTCACAATAGTGTTAATCGACGCAGCGGAAAAAGATATTGTGGAATCACAAACGATGAGACGAAGATTTTTGTGATTACTTTTTATCATGCCTATCGGAGATAGAAATCTCAAGCCAATTATTACAATTATACTCGTAGGATAGAAACATCAAGATCAGATCACACAACTACGATAAAGTAGTATCGGTCTGGCTTCACAATCCCAATGAATTCTTTATGTCGTTAACCTGGTTTAGAAAAAGAAACCAAAGGTTAAAGGAGAATCGAATCTATATTAATACAACTCGTATCACACAGAATGTGTCGGGATTAGGTTTCCCAGTTGCTAGTTCTCCTTTATATAGTCTTTCAAATCAGGATTTGCAGTCAATGTTAGCTTGGTAACAAAGCATTCAATATTCACCGTTAGATGAAACCTGATTAGATTCAAGCTAATATTTATCAACCTTTTTATCGAAAACATAGCTTGTTATACACAAGTGAAATACACGTTTCTAGGCTTGTATAACCGTACCCAAACTTGTACATTAGTTGGTTCAACAATAGTTAACCAAATGGTTATCCATATGATCACTTTCATATCAACCATATTCTTCTCCACCATAACTAGTTCAAATGACTCAAATGAACTAGTTAGAGAGTTGTTCAATTGCAAGGAAATCTCATGTACTACACAAGACACAATTGAATCAAAACCGATTTGATTCACTTGAATCGGTTCATGAACTATATAGCCACGGTTTGCAATTTCATTTCTTAGTTAATATGAATAAGTTCACAAAAATCGTTTTTTGATATAACCTACTCAAGTTCGCGGACTTAAGTTCCCGGATGGAGTTCACAAACTCCAGCAGAAATTCTCGGGTTTGGGAACTTCGCCAGTTCGCGGACTTAGCTCACGCACTACTCTAGTTCACTTGATCAATAAAGTAAGCAAACTTCGGTTCAAGGGATAAGGACTTATACATATATGTGTTTCCACAACAATGCTTATATCCTCCAATGGTTATATAATCTAAACTCTCATTTTAATCATTGAAATATTCTCAGAGGACGTTATATAGTTGTTACTCACAAACCATTTTTTCGTCAGAGCAATTTTCAAAGTGATTGAAACATAACATGACTTTCTCAATAGGTAAAGATAAACTTGGCTAAATCGAAAGCTTACCAACACATATTTCGAGAAATAGATAGGAGGGATAAACTCGGCACGAAATACCAAATGTGTATAATCTAAGTATATATAGAAAAACGCCTTTTGTCTCAAGATAGGAGATAAATAGACTTTTGAGTGATAGATAAGTTCAAGTCTCCACATACCTTTTAGTCGTTGAAGATCCACCAGTTCCTTGAGTATTCCTTCGTCTTGTATGATAATTTCCATGGATTTCTTGAGATCAACTACACTTTCTATCCTAGTCCGAGACCTTAACTATAGTAGACTAGAAATCAAGACTTATAGTTTTGATCACTAATATTGACAAACATGCTTGAGATAGCAACGCATGCGAGTTCGACAATGCTCTAACAGGAATCACAAACGATGATACGAAGGTGTTTGTGACTACTTTTCTATCTTTCCTATCGGAGATATAAATCTCAAGCCAATCTTACGATTGCACTCAATCACGATAGAAACAGCAAGATCAGATCACGCAATTACAAATAGAATAGTTGGGTCTGGCTTCACAATCCCCATGAAGTCTTCAAGTCGTTAACCTACAGGATATCGAGAAAAAACCTAAGGTTAAATGAGAATCGACTCTAGTTATGCAACTAGTAACACACACGAGGTGTGGGGATTAGTTTTCCCAGTTGCTAGAGTTCTCCTTTAAATAGTTTTCAAATCAGGGTTTGCAATTAAAGTTACCTTGGTAACAAAGCATTCAATATTCACCGTTAGATGAAAAACCTGATTTAACCAAGCTAATATCTTTCAACCGTTATATCGAACTTAGCTTGTTACACACAAATGAAATGTACCCTCATTTAGGTTTATGTAGCCGTACCTAAACGTGTACACTATGTTGGTTCACAAATAGTTAACCGAGGTTAGCCATATGATTACTCTCATATCAACCTTATTCATCTTAACCATATATAGTTCAAATGACTCAAATGAAACTAGTTAAAGAGTTGTTCAATTGCTATGTTCTCATAGAATTACACAAGAACACAATTGAAGCAAAATCAGTTTGATTCACTCGAATCAATACATGAACTTTATAGCCATGGTTTGCATTCCTTATTAATAAATGTTTAAATTCATGTACATAATCGATTTTATAAAAATAACCACTTAAGTATGCGTACTTAAGTAACCAGATTTGAGTTTGGTTTGGTTTTCAAACTCAGCAAAAATTCACGGACGTGAACTTTCCGCCAGTATGCGTACGAGTACGCGTACTTTAGGTAACCGGATGAGTTTGGTTTGGCTTTCAAACTCAGCAGAAATTCACGTTACCACATCTCCTTCAACCATTTTGTATACACACAAGTATGCATACTTTTGGTTCCCGGTTTTGGACTTATACACTAATGTGCGAACACACTATGCTTATATCCAAAGATGTTTACAAGATTCTAAACTCTTTATTTCAAACATTGAAATATTCTTAGAGGATGACAATAACCGTTTTCACACACTATTAGCATCAAAGCAATTTTCAAGATATTGAAATAATCATTATCGAAACATTCCAATCCTACATCAAATGATTGTATCAAACAAATCATGTAAGATGTTACTCTACAATTTTCTCATGATAATATGAACTTGGTCGAAGAGAAAGCTTACCAACACATATTTCTAGAAATATGTAAGCGAGATATACTCATCTCGAAATCTCAAATGTGTATATAGAAAACTATATCGTAACACGACTTATGTCTCAATATAGGAGATATAGTATAAATATACTTTTCAAGCGATAAATGAGTTCAAGTCTCCATATACCTTTTGTCGAAGAATTTGCACAAGCTCCCCTTAGTAGTTCTTCATCTCCAAATGATGAACACCGTGAAAACTAAGCTCAACTACACAATCTATATCCTAGTCCGAGACATCTATAAATAGGCTAGAAATCAAGACTTATAGTTTTGATCACTAACATTGACAAACATGCTTGAGATAGCAACGCATGCGAGTTCGACCGAGCAGTGCTCTAACAATCTCCCCCTTTGTCAATTTTAATGACAAAATTATCCATACATATGGATTACAAAATAAATAAAAATTGTAGCTTCTCATAAAAATTCTTGATCTCCTTGGCATCTTCAACACGACTCGAAATCTTCGTCACTTCCAAGTACTCCATGATCCTAAAGGTTGTAAGTTCAGCATCATAGTTGTTGACGATCCGTAGCAATAACAATGAGAAAGCAAATGCTCTCAACCATTGTTTTACAGTGTCATAGTGTTATTACCCAACGTCAAAGTTCAATTGTATCACAACTTTGACAACAATACTATGGTGATATGTATCACTCCCCCTTAGTCAATACTTCATCTCAACATGAAAACTACTCCCCCTAACATAATGATCCGTAAACCATATGTATTTGTAGCATCACACTACACATTAATTCTCCCCCTTTTTGTCAATATAAATTGACAAAGGTACGAAAACTAGTGGTATCCTCATGAAATTTTTACAGAGATACTTCATGACCAAAAGAGAATACATAAAGCCGAAGCTAAATGCATTCATCAAGGAGTTTATAAAGGTACAAGATAATCCCTATAATATTCCACAGCCGCACTCCCCACAAAGATTTGGCAATTAAGCACAAGTTCAAAAAGAACTCTCCCCCATAAAATGTCATTCCCGAAAAAACAACAAAGGCGACCTTGCATTTACAAGAAAAGGAGGATTTCTTTTGGATAAAATCAAATCACATGAAAACTTGAATTTGTATCCAACATATTCAATTGAATTATCCACGAGAGAACCCATGATTAATTCAATCGAAATACACAACTAAATTAAACACAAGAAAGTGATCAATTCAATTGGTCATGCTCGTCATAAGAGAACTTACGAAGCTACCACTAAATTAATCATAAGAAAATGATCAACTCTGAAAAAGCGGGGGTCTAATAACCACACCCAATATTTCGCTTAGCAATCTGTATGGACAAACTCCAATATACTTTTAAGAGAATCAACTAGACAGTCAGACTCAATCTTAATAAAAAGTATATCAAAGATTTATATCTCAATTTCTCGATTCAATACTTACTCAAGCAAATAGAAATCTGCGAGTCTGATTGAATACAAGAGAAATTAACTTGAACGGTACCAAAGACCATTGTTCAAGTATCAATCAATTTCAATCAACAACCAAAGGTCGTATTTCCCAATTGATTGATTCAACACACAACCTGTGATATTTCAATTATATAACAAAATATAACGCGGAAAAGAAATAACACAAACACCAGAAGTTTAGTTAACGAGGAAACCGCAAATGCAGAAAAAACCAGGGACCTAGTCCATATTGAACACACATTGTATTAAACCGCTACAGACACTAGCTTACTACAAACTAACTTCGGTCTGGACTGTAGTTGAACCCCAATAATTCTCACACTGATCCAAGGTACAGTTGAGCTCCTTACGTCTCTGATCCCAGCAAGATACTACGCACTTGATTCCCTTAGCTGATCTCACCCACAACTAAGAGTTGCTACGACCCAAAGTCGAAGACTTTAATAAACAAATATGTATCACACAGAAAAGTCTGCGGTAATAGATAAATCTTTCTCCCACAGAAATACCTACGAATTTTGTTTCGTCTTTTGATAAATCAAGGTGAACAGGAACCAATTGATAACCCAAACTTATATTCCCGAAAAATAACCTAGAATTATCAATCAACTCACAATAATCTTAATCGACTAGTGGTAGTCCCCGAAAGGGTATAGAAATTGAGCGCAAATAAAAACGGGGGCCTACAGTAATACCGCAAGTGCACGGTCGTCAGTTGTAGCTCGTGCAAGTACGGGTCGATCCACAGAGATCGGGTGTGTTTTGGAAGTGTTTTAGCTAATTGGGTTCCTAAATTGTTGTTGGGTTTTGAAGCCTTTTGGCTTAAATTGGGCTTTGAGTGCTAATGGGTTTGTTCACAATAAAAGGAACTGAGCATGGGCTCAGTTTGGTCTTTGAAGTGCAAATGGGCTTAGGCCTTAAACTTAGGCTTTTGATTAAGCCTGAATTGGATTGGGCCTTAATGAATTTGGGCTTTGGTCTTAAACAACTGGGCTTTGGTTAAGCCCACAGTTGACTGAATTGGGCTTCAGTTTGAATTGAGCTTTGGACTTGATAGTGGACCAGATTGGGCTCAGCTGGCTTTGGCAGTGAACTGAGCTTTGGGCTCAGCAGCAGCAGGCAGGAAAAAGAAGGCAGCAGCTTGGCAGGAAAAAGAAGGCAGCAGCTTGGCAGCAGCAACAGAAGTGCTGCAGGGCAAGTGCAAGAGAAACAGCAACTGCAGAGCAAAAGCAACAGCAGCTGCAGAGGGAGGCATAGAAGGCAATGCAGCAGCTGTACACAGGGCCAAGAAAAGAAAGCAGTATTGCAGCACAAGACAATGCAAGTAGCAGCAAGAACAGCAAGACAGAGGCAAATGCACAGCAAGGCCAAGGAAACAACAGCAGTAGGGGAAGCAACAAGAAAACAAGTAGTGGGTAACTAACAGGGCAGCAACAGGGAAGACACAACAGCAACAGAAAACAACACAAGATGAACCAAGGCCTAAGCCAAGGGCAGGGGTGATAAAGAAACTGAAATGAAGCAAGGCTAGGCAGAATACAGGCAAACTAAAAGAATGGGAGGAAAATTAGCTTGCTCATTGTCACTAGTGAGCACTAATTTCCCCCAATGCACAATCAGCACATTGCATACAAGCATACACAGGGAATGGCAAGAAAATCAGCTTGCTTTAAGCACTGATTTCTTCCATTACACAATCAGTTCATTGCTTCAAATGTATCTAGCCTAACATTCCTTCAAATGACAGTGAATTAAACATGACACAACAATGAGGATAAACATATAAACAAACATGAACATAAGCACAACTAACAGGAGCAGAACTGAAATACTAACAGGAATTAATTTAACCTAACATGATACTTAACACATTAACAGTGAATAACACAACATCACAAACATAACAAGAGCACAGCAATTAACAAGAAACAATATTGAGAACAACATGAACTGAAATGAGCTTGTAAATTGAAAATTGAAAATTAACAGTTAACAGGACATGAGAGTCCTGGATGTGGGCTAATCCCAACATAGTTTTTACACACATCCCTCACCACATATTTATACCCAATTACATCATTAGGGCTTTCCCCCAATTTTCCCCCAAAATCAGTGAAATTAGGTTTTGCAAATTACCTAATTTTATGGCACAATTCCTCCCATGTGCGACGACCCATTCTTCCTCTGACTCCCCTCATGCTATCCACGCCTCCAATTGCTTCATCTATCAATCTAATTCACCAAATCCAATCCTAACAGTGAAGAGGATGGTGGAGTTGTTGAAATAGCTTAATAGGTGATAGGGGTGATGATAGTAGTGATGGGTTGCGGTTGTTGTGGAGAGTTGGTGGTTTGGTGGCTGTTGCAGGAGGGGTGGTGACGACAGGGAAGAAGGTGGTGGTGATGGTGCGGCAGGGTATGGCTCTGCAGAGGGGGTGAGGTCGATGGAGAGGAAGGAGGAGATGTTTGGTTGAGGTTAAATGGTTCGGTTGCTAGGGTGTTATGCGAGATATCAAGGTTCGATGTCCAGCGAAGGTAAGCCGCTGGATGCGAAGATGGTTGGTAGATCTAACGGTAAGATAAGAGATGAATCGATGCAACCGTTGGATTTTGAAACACAACGAAGTCAACGGTTTCAGATGATGTTAGGTACTGTAGTGTTAAGCGGAAGTATCAAACTTTGATGAACAAGGGAGCGACCGTTGGATTCAACTACCATCTAATCTGAAGGCTTGGAATTTCAGCGCTGTGGTGCTTGGCAGAGACTTCAGATTTTGATGCTCTATGAAGGAGCGACCGTCGGATGCTTCTGAGAAATGATCTGATGGCTGAGAACGGAGGCGCTTTTGTGTGTAGAAAATGAGGTTGTGCGCACCATTCTTCGCGGTTTCCTTGCGTAATTTCTCCCGGCTTTTCACTACTTTTCTGCTCTTTTCGCTCCGCGACTCATCCGAACTTTATTTATTACCTAAAAATGCAAAAATTAATAAAAATATTTATTCTTGAAAACAATGAAAATACAGAATATGGGATAAAATGTAGAATTAATGCACAAAAGATGAGTTAAAATGCCAACAAAAAGGGATAAATATATACAATATTTGGCACTCATCAAATACCCCCAAACCTGAATTTTACTTGTCCTCAAGTAAAACAAAACTAAGGAAATCCTAACTATACCACTGTCGCTGGTCTCTCGAATGCATTTAGCGTATGCACTAAGCCTTTTAAACCACTAAGTGTCCCTAGTGGACGAGTGAAGTCTCGTGAAGGTTTACCAGAGGTGTGCCTACAAAACCTAAGGACAAAATATAAGCTCAGATTCCATCAAACGTGACATGTGCAAAACAGTTTAAGCTCACAGCAAAATGGAGATGTCAATCTAGCTATCGAAGGCACAATCCTAGCACTGATAACAAAAAAAGACATGTGATAAGAGTGTAAAGTGTATCTACACATGTGTAAAGAAAGATCTGAAGTCATGACTACTAATCACCAAGAGATAGTTTCTCAGGCTAAGAACTGAGGTCGAAATCTAGCTAGTGTCCGGACTTTACGAGAATTGTGAATGAGTTGGAGGTATTTCACAATTTCTCGCGTTGTACATCAATGGCATACACCCTCCTTGCTTATTACAACGAAACAACAAAAGATGACTATTTACATGACTCTTATTTACATTGACAAATCTCTTTTTATTTTTTTGGAACAAGAGATGATGGAATTGATAAATACTTGATTTTTTTTTTGGTATTTCTGATATATTTTTTTTCTGAATAATACATCGTTTTTTTTTTTTTTTTTTTTTTTTTTTTTTTTTTTTTTAAGGAAACACTTTTGATACATAACAATAAAGAAACAAAAGATTACATGACACTTTGCAAGAGGTATCCCTTTTTGATGCACCCAGTTAAATTCGATGGTTGTCTTTCTTAATGTAACCTCCATCTTCTATCCCAACCAACCAAAGAACAAGCTAGTCAAGTTTCGTTCAGTATTCTAAAGTGATTGGCAATCGTAACTTCCTATCCAACACCTTGAAGATCGAGGCCATACATGTATTGGCAATCGTAACTTCCTATCCAACACCTTCCTATCCCCGGCAGCGGCGCCAAAAACTTGGCAGGCCTTGAAAGGGTATATAAAATGAGCGCAATAAAAACGGGCCTACAGTAATACCGCAAGTGCACGGTTGTCGGTTGTAGCTCGTGCGCGTGCAAATTTCTTATCACTATGTGAATTGTGCTAGAATCAGGGTGCCTAAATATCTAGACTAAGACTCCTAATAAAAATACATATTTGCACAAGAGTCAACATTTCAAGGTAAATGAGCTCCATTTTTATGATTTTTCATTTTTTAATTTTTTTTTTTTTAATTTGATTTTTCAATTTTTTTTTTTTTGGAATTTTTCAATTTTTTCAAAAAGAAGAAGGAGTTTTGTTTTCAATTATAGCATATTATCGTGGTATCTACTCTATACCCCCAAACCTAAACTAAACATTGTCCCCAATGTTTCAAAATATGGAAAGAATTAAAATGCAACATATGGAAAGGGACATGCTGAGTAGAGTAAAAGGAGAGAGAATACCCGATTTCGGCGAAAGCAGAATTAAAACTCCGTTATTCAAGGCAAAAATCCAACATATTTCAGCCGAGATCATATTGGATTAGCAAAATATATACAAAAGGAAATTTAACTAACACATTATCTACAAGAAAATTTGGTTTTAAAAAATGGGAGCAAAGTAGAAATTTGGTTTTAAAAATAGGGAGCAAAAGAATTTTTTTTTTTTTTTTTTTTTTTTTTTTTTTTTTCTTGAAAAAGAAAATGAAATTTGGTTTTTGAATTGGGAGCACGCCCACTGTGCAAGCCTCTAATGGAATGGAATGAAGGCTGCGGCCTACGAAAATCCAAGTTTTAATTTTGAAAGTTTAATTTGGCCCAGTTGGTTAAGGCCCGACGTTTGTTTTAAAACTTTGGTTTCGCGGTCCACTTTTCAAGTCCACAATCGGTTACAAGCTCAGCTGGGTTTAAACCCAGAGTCCAAAATACAAGTCCAATGAAAGAATTTAAACAAGCCCACACAAAATAAATACAAGCCCACAAATTAAACAAACAAGCCCACAAATAAATTATTACAAACCCAAAATAGAAAAATAAAAAGCCCAAAAAATTGGGTTAATTATTACAAGCCCACAATTAAAGAAATTTGGAAGCCCACAGGTTGGGTTCTCTCAATGGAATGGGTTTAGGCTTACCTTTGTAGCACAGCCCAGCTGCTCTGATATTGTTGCAAAAACCCAGTTGGGTTTTGGTTCTTTTCCTTGGTGGCGTCCCAGCAGAGGAAGAACAGGTTCAGAACAGCAGGTCCAACAGCAAATGAAGTGAAGCAGATGCAGATGCAAATGCTATGAAATGAAATGCAAAATAGCTAAGACAAACACAGATAAAACACAGCACCAATCCCCGGCAGCGGCGCCAAAAACTTGGTAGTCCCCGAAAGGGTATAGAAATTGAGCGCAAATAAAAACGGGGGCCTACAGTAATACCGCAAGTGCACGGTCGTCAGTTGTAGCTCGTGCAAGTACGGGTCGATCCACAGAGATCGGGTGTGTTTTGGAAGTGTTTTAGCTAATTGGGTTCCTAAATTGTTGTTGGGTTTTGAAGCCTTTTGGCTTAAATTGGGCTTTGAGTGCTAATGGGTTTGTTCACAATAAAAGGAACTGAGCATGGGCTCAGTTTGGTCTTTGAAGTGCAAATGGGCTTAGGCCTTAAACTTAGGCTTTTGATTAAGCCTGAATTGGATTGGGCCTTAATGAATTTGGGCTTTGGTCTTAAACAACTGGGCTTTGGTTAAGCCCACAGTTGACTGAATTGGGCTTCAGTTTGAATTGAGCTTTGGACTTGATAGTGGACCAGATTGGGCTCAGCTGGCTTTGGCAGTGAACTGAGCTTTGGGCTCAGCAGCAGCAGGCAGGAAAAAGAAGGCAGCAGCTTGGCAGGAAAAAGAAGGCAGCAGCTTGGCAGCAGCAACAGAAGTGCTGCAGGGCAAGTGCAAGAGAAACAACAACTGCAGAGCAAAAGCAACAGCAGCTGCAGAGGGAGGCATAGAAGGCAATGCAGAAGCTGTACACAGGGCCAAGAAAAGAAAGCAGTATTGCAGCACAAGACAATGCAAGTAGCAGCAAGAACAGCAAGACAGAGGCAAATGCACAGCAAGGCCAAGGAAACAACAGCAGTAGGGGAAGCAACAAGAAAACAAGTAGTGGGTAACTAACATGGCAGCAACAGGGAAGACACAACAGCAACAGAAAACAACACAAGATGAACCAAGGCCTAAGCCAAGGGCAGGGGTGATAAAGAAACTGAAATGAAGCAAGGCTAGGCAGAATACAGGCAAACTAAAAGAATGGGAGGAAAATTAGCTTGCTCATTGTCACTAGTGAGCACTAATTTCCCCCAATGCACAATCAGCACATTGCATACAAGCATACACAGGGAATGGCAAGAAAATCAGCTTGCTTTAAGCACTGATTTCTTCCATTACACAATCAGTTCATTGCTTCAAATGTATCTAGCCTAACATTCCTTCAAATGACAGTGAATTAAACATGACACAACAATGAGGATAAACATATAAACAAACATGAACATAAGCACAACTAACAGGAGCAGAACTGAAATACTAACAGGAATTAATTTAACCTAACATGATACTTAACACATTAACAGTGAATAACACAACATCACAAACATAACAAGAGCACAGCAATTAACAAGAAACAATATTGAGAACAACATGAACTGAAATGAGCTTGTAAATTGAAAATTGAAAATTAACAGTTAACAGGACATGAGAGTCCTGGATGTGGGCTAATCCCAACATAGTTTTTACACACATCCCTCACCACATATTTATACCCAATTACATCATTAGGGCTTTCCCCCAATTTTCCCCCAAATCAGTGAAATTAGGTTTTGCAAATTACCTAATTTATGGCACAATTCCTCCCATGTGCGACGACCCATTCTTCTCTGACTCCCCTCATGCTATCCACGCCTCCAATTGCTTCATCTATCAATCTAATTCACCAAATCCAATCCTAACAGTGAAGAGGATGGTGGAGTTGTTGAAATAGCTTAATAGGTGATAGGGGTGATGATAGTAGTGATGGGTTGCGGTTGTTGTGGAGAGTTGGTGGTTTGGTGGCTGTTGCAGGAGGGGTGGTGACGACAGGGAAGAAGGTGGTGGTGATGGTGCGGCAGGGTATGGCTCTGCAGAGGGGGTGAGGTCGATGGAGAGGAAGGAGGAGATGTTTGGTTGAGGTTAAATGGTTCGGTTGCTAGGGTGTTATGCGAGATATCAAGGTTCGATGTCCAGCGAAGGTAAGCCGCTGGATGCGAAGATGGTTGGTAGATCTAACGGTAAGATAAGAGATGAATCGATGCAACCGTTGGATTTTGAAACACAACGAAGTCAACGGTTTCAGATGATGTTAGGTACTGTAGTGTTAAGCGGAAGTATCAAACTTTGATGACAGCAAGGGAGCGACCGTTGGATTCAACTACCATCTAATCTGAAGGCTTGGAATTTCAGCGCTGTGGTGCTTGGCAGAGACTTCAGATTTTGATGCTCTATGAAGGAGCGACCGTCGGATGCTTCTGAGAAATGATCTGATGGCTGAGAACGGAGGCGCTTTTGTGTGTAGAAAATGAGGTTGTGCGCACCATTCTTCGCGGTTTCCTTGCGTAATTTCTCCCGGCTTTTCACTACTTTTCTGCTCTTTTCGCTCCGCGACTCATCCGAACTTTATTTATTACCTAAAAATGCAAATAATTAATAAAAATATTTATTCTTGAAAACAATGAAAATACAGAATATGGGATAAAATGTAGAATTAATGCACAAAAGATGAGTTAAAATGCCAACAAAAAGGGATAAATATATACAATATTTGGCACTCATCAAATACCCCCAAACCTGAATTTTACTTGTCCTCAAGTAAAACAAAACTAAGGAAATCCTAACTATACCACTGTCGCTGGTCTCTCGAATGCATTTAGCGTATGCACTAAGCCTTTTAAACCACTAAGTGTCCCTAGTGGACGAGTGAAGTCTCGTGAAGGTTTACCAGAGGTGTGCCTACAAAACCTAAGGACAAAATATAAGCTCAGATTCCATCAAACGTGACATGTGCAAAACAGTTTAAGCTCACAGCAAAATGGAGATGTCAATCTAGCTATCGAAGGCACAATCCTAGCACTGATAACAAAAAAACATGTGATAAGAGTGTAAAGTGTATCTACACATGTGTAAAGAAAGATCTGAAGTCATGACTACTAATCACCAAGAGATAGTTTCTCAGGCTAAGAACTGAGGTCGAAATCTAGCTAGCTGTCCGGACTTTACGAGAATTGTGAATGAGTTGGAGGTATTTCACAATTTCTCGCGTTGTACATCAATGGCATACACCCTCCTTGCTTATTACAACGAAACACAAAAGATGACTATTTACATGACTCTTATTTACATTGACAAATCTCTTTTTATTTTTTTGGAACAAGAGATGATGGAATTGATAAATACTTGATTTTTTTTTGGTATTTTTCTGATATATTTTTTTTCTGAATATATACATCGTTTTTTTTTTTTTTTTTTTTTTTTTTTTTTTTTTTTTTAAGGAAACACTTTTGATACATAACAATAAAGAAACAAAAGATTACATGACACTTTGCAAGAGGTAGCCCTTTTTGATGCACCCAGTTAAATTCGATGGTTGTCTTTCTTAATGTAACCTCCATCTTCTATCCCAACCAACCAAAGAACAAGCTAGTCAAGTTTCGTTCAGTATTCTAAAGTGATTGGCAATCGTAACTTCCTATCCAACACCTTGAAGATCGAGGCCATACATGTATTGGCAATCGTAACTTCCTATCCAACACCTTCCTATCCCCGGCAGCGGCGCCAAAAACTTGGCAGGCCTTGAAAGGGTATATAAAATGAGCGCAATAAAAACGGGCCTACAGTAATACCGCAAGTGCACGGTTGTCGGTTGTAGCTCGTGCGCGTGCAAATTTCTTATCACTATGTGAATTGTGCTAGAATCAGGGTGCCTAAATATCTAGACTAAGACTCCTAATAAAAATACATATTTGCACAAGAGTCAACATTTCAAGGTAAATGAGCTCCATTTTTATGATTTTTCATTTTTTAATTTTTTTTTTTTGAATTTGATTTTTCAATTTTTTTTTTTTTGGAATTTTCAATTTTTTCAAAAAGAAGAAGGAGTTTTGTTTTCAATTATAGCATATTATCGTGGTATCTACTCTATACCCCCAAACCTAAACTAAACATTGTCCTCAATGTTTCAAATATGGAAAGAATTAAAATGCAACATATGGAAAGGGACATGCTGAGTAGAGTAAAAGGAGAGAGAATACCCGATTTCGGCGAAAGCAGAATTAAAACTCCGTTATTCAAGGCAAAAATCCAACATATTTCAGCCGAGATCATATTGGATTAGCAAAATATATACAAAAGGAAATTTAACTAAACATTATCTACAAGAAAATTTGGTTTTAAAAAATGGGAGCAAAGTAGAAATTTGGTTTTAAAAATAGGGAGCAAAAGAATTTTTTTTTTTTTTTTTTTTCTTGAAAATAGTTGGTTCTGGCTTCACAATCCCAATGAAGTCTTCAAGTCGTTAACATACATGGTCTTAATAGAAACCTAAGATTAAAGGAGAATAGACTCTAGCTAATACAACTAGTATCACATAGAAGGTATGGGGATTAGGTTTCCCAGTTGCTAGACTTCACCTTTATATAGTCTTTCAATTCAGGGTGAGCAATCTGAGTTACCTTGGTAAAAAAGCATTCACTATTCACTGTTAGATGAAAACATGATTAGATTCAAGCTAATATCTTTCAACCGTTAGATCGAACTTAGATTGTTACACACAAATGAAATGCACGTTTATTTAGGTTTGTGTAACCATACCCAAACATATACACTTAGTTGGTTCACATTAGTTAACCAAATGGTTAGCCATATGAGCACTTTCATATCAACCATATTCATCTTAACCATAACTAGTTCAAATGACTCAAGAGAACTAGTTAGAGAATTGTTCAATTGCTTAAATCTCATAGAAGTATATAAGACACAATTGAAGCAAAAACAATTTGATTCACTTGAATCAATTCATGAACTTTATAGGCACGGTTTGCAAGTATGCATTCCTTACTTTATATAAGTTTAAGTTCACGTATAACCGTTTTTTAGAAAATAACCCACTTAAGTATGCATGCTGGTACATGGACTTAAGTACCCGGAATAAGTTGGTTTTCATTTCACAAACTCCAACAGAAATTCACGGATGTGAACTTCCGACAGCCCGCGTACTGGTACGCGGACTTCAGTTCTGGTTTTCCTGAGCAGCAAAGTACGCATACTTTGGTTCAAGGAATAAGGACTTACACCCGTATGAGTTATCACACAATGTTTATATACATTCAAGGTTATATATTCTAAACTCTCATTTTAATCATTGAAACATTCTTAGAGGACGTTATATAGTTGTTATTCATAAGCTATTTTTCGTCACAACAATTTTCAAGTAATTAAAACTAATATGACTTTCATCACTAGTAAAGATGAACTTGGACAAAGAGAAAGTTTACCAACACATATTTCGAGAAATGTGTATATTCATAGTCTTTATAGCAATACGAATTTCGTCTCAAGATAGGAGATAAAGTAGATAGACTTTTGAGTGCGATAGATAAGTTCAAGTCTCCGCATACCTTTTAGTCGATGAAGTTCCACCAGTTCCTTGAGTAGTTCTTCGTCTTTGTATGATGATCGCCATGGAGTTTAGAGCTCAACTACTCTTTCTATCCTAGTCCGAGACTTAGCTATAAGTAGACTATAAATCAAAACTTATAGTTTTGGCAACTAAAATTGACAACAAGCTTGAGATAGCAACGCTTGCGAGTTCGACCGAGCAATTCTCTAACAATCTCCCCCTTTGTCAATTTTAATGAAAAAACTATCAATACATATGGAATACAAAATATATAAATAAACTTTTGTAGCTTCTCTTCCACATGCATGATCTCCTTGGTTCCTCAACATTACTCGAAATCTTCGTCACTTCCAAATACTCCAATGATTCCAAAGGTTGTAAGTTTAGTATCATCGTTGTTGAAAATCCCTTAGCTATAACAATGAGAAAACAAGAGTTATCAGTCATTGTTACACAGTGTCGTAGTATTATTACAGAGCATCAAAGTTCAATTGTATCATAACTTCGACAACAATATTATAGTGATATGTATCACTCCCCTTTAGTCAATACTCCATCTTACATGGAAACCACTCCCTCTTACATAATGATCCGAAAACCATATGTATTTGTAGTGTGAACTACACATTAATTCTCCCTTTTTTTGTCAATAAAATTGGCAAAGGTACGAAAATTAGTGGGATCCTAATGAAATTTCCATAGAGACATTTCATGACCAAAAGAAAGCACATATCAACTTTTTAGATGCAATCAGCCGAAGCTAAATGCATTCATCAAGGAGTTTACAAAGATACAAGATAACCCCTATAATATTCCGCAGCCGCACTCCCCACAAAGATTTGGCAATTAAGCACAAGTTCAATTAAGAACTCGCCCCCTCCCAATAAAATGTCATTCCCGAAAGAACAACAAGAGCGACCTTACTTTCACAAGAAAAGAAGGATTTTATTTTTTTTGGACATAACAAATCACATACGAATATGAATTTGAATCCAAAATACTCAATTAAATTAACCACAAGAAAACCCATGATTAGTTTAATCGAAAATGCTCAACATAAGAGAACTTACGGAGCCGCACAGTATATACATAAATATATGGATCAGGGAAGATCAATATTGCGGAATAGACAAGGAATCATTCTATTTTCCATCATCATTTGCACAATGACATATAATAAACTTAATCCCTGTAAACAAAAGTTCATCCTATCTTCCATTAATATTTGCATAATGACATACAATAGGCTTAAAATTTTTGTAATATCAAAAGTTCATTCATTATTTTATGAATACATGCATATCGACATAAGAAAGACTTAACTTTTGACGAAGTATGGGACAATCATAGTTCACGGACACAAACACGCATATCCCATAACACATTGCTATATATAAAACCATAAATATTAATACTTCAAAAATCATCTTCCAAACAACTTTAGAGTTTAGACAAATAAACCTAAAACAATGAAGATGAAAACGTTGGATATAGATATGTGTAATCACAATAATGGCTATTACAAACTCTAGTTATTCTTCTTAAAAATACAAGAAATCAGAAGATATACTAGTCATAATAAAATCAACAAGATATTAAGCAAAGACAAACTACTAAACCATCAATCACGAACAAAATTCAAATAGAAGATTCAGTATCCTCATGAGTCTTGAGATCTTTGAGCTTGTGATTGACAGCATCCTCTGCATCTTCAGAGAGAATATCCTCATTGAGAAGTTCTTTAACATGTTTTTTCATGAGAACAAGGTCAGAATTAACCTTTTTCAACTCAGTTCTTACCACATCAAAACACTTCATTGTATCAACAAGTTGTTGTTTTGCATCCTCAAAGTTTTTGAGAAAGTCAAAAACCACTTCAGCCAAAATCTCTTCAACGTCCTCAATATCTGATTAGGAATTAGGAGATTGAGTAAAAGATATTTCAACTTCAACAAAGGTTCCCTTCTTTTCATCGAATTCGAAATATACCGCATTATCAACAAAGTCTTCAAGTAAATCCCAAGAGCAGGAAGAAGAATCCATTGATAATGAAGCCTAGAGTGAGATAATTCAACTCAATAGGAAGGGTATATAAATAATTTCGGAAATACTTAGGGTTTACACGATTGGTTTGTGAGAGATCCCAGAAACCGTACATGTAACCGTAAGAAGAGGGTCCATAAAACCCCAAACAAAAAGGAAATTTATGAAGATAGATTGCATAACACCTTGTTGCAATGAAAAGTCCATGCATCTTAGCTCTTTAAAAGAAAAGGGAAAAAGTAAAACCAGTAGACAAGGAAAGAAAAAACAGAAAAATACTCATGTAAAAGTGTTTGTAACTGATAATCCATCTAAGAACGATAAGAAATTAGCTAAATAATCAGTGATACTTTGCCAATAAGTATACCTAATCAATTCTCACTCAACCAGGATTTTTGTAAGTGAGATTTCAACCTTGTGATTAATTAACACAAGTATGAGCCTTTAGTTCATTAAATGAATTGTGTTTACGATCGGGTCTCTTTTTCCTTTCAAATCTAGGAAGAAATCCCTTTTGATGTGAAAAATTATCATAAAACTTATTGTCATCAAAATACAAGACATAGTTTGAGTTCTTACCAGAAGAATTTTGACTTAAGGAGGTTGAAAACCTGTTGTCAATTTCTTTATAACCTTTAATTATCTCCGTCAGGTTATCTCTCATATCATCATTTTTTCTCCTTTCTCCTGGAATTTTGTTCACATCAAAGGTAATGTTATCTCCTTTTTTAACAGCAGAAAAGACTTGATATTTCCATAGAAAATTTTTGTTAAGACGTCTGTTCTACTTCTGAGTGTTCGAGGAACTCATTGAACTGACTTTCCTGGTAGCATACACAAGGTAAGTACGAAAGCCAATTGGTTTAGACATACGAATGTCAGTTACACCTTTGAGAATTAAGTCTAAGGTGTATTGAAGTTGAACAAAGGAATTTTTATTTAACCTAGAGTTTCTCTTTTGTTTAACAGAAACTTTTTCCTTGCAAATGAGACATACTTTCTGATCACAAGAGTGATTAGATAGTGCAGTCTTAACAGCCTCGTTTGGAGATTTCTTCTTTCCATGTGATGTGGAACATCCTTGGTTAGAGGAGTTGACCAACATATCTTTTCTGATAGGAAGGGATTCTGATTTTACTTATGGAACTGGAACTTCTTCAGTTGCGGCAAAAGTATATGGTATATTAGACTGCTTAGAGCATCTTTGAACTGAGAGTTTACTCAAGCGATGTTCAATTTCCAAAGCATCCTTTTTGAGGCTTGCCTCGAGTAACATACGTGAAGAATGATCTTTAGTATTTTCTTTGAATTTACAGTCTCTTACTACACCAAGAAGAACATTGACATGATTTTTCAAACGATTAAATCTATCATCTTGGATTCTAACAAGATTTATAATCAGATCACTCTCTTCAGATATTTCCCTTACATTAATAAAGATAGACTCTTTTGAAGGGTAATCGGAATAACACATGTCAGTGTCACTCTGTCTCGTCCGAACACTAGGTTCGTCTATATTTGAGATTGACGAATCTTTCTCTTTAATAGATACAGTTGAGACAGAACTTTTATTTCTGGTGATGCGTTTATTAGAGATAGTAATCTTGTCCACAGAGTCAGATTGCTACAAACACAGACTCATAAGGTCTTTAAACGTGTTAGCCTGCTCTGATACCAATTGAAAAATCGGGGGTCTAACAACCATACCCAATATCTCGCTTAGCAATTTGTATGGACAAACTCCAATATACTTTTAAGAGAATCAACTAGACATTCAGACTTAATCTTAATAAAAACTATATAAAAGAGTTATATCTCAATTTCTCGATTCAATACTTACTAAAGCAAATAAAAATCTGCGAATCTAATTGAATACAAGAGAAATTAACTTGAACGGTACCAAAGACAAATATTCAATTATCAATCAATTTCAATCAACAACCAAAGGTCGATTTCTCAATTGATTGATTCAACGCACAACCTGTGATATTTCAATTATATAACAAAATGTAATGCGGAAAAGAAATAACACAGACACCAGAAGTTTTGTTAACGAGGAAACCGCAAATGCAGAAAAACCCCGGGACCTAGTCCAGATTGAAAACACACTGTATTAATCCGCTACAGACACTAGCCTACTACAAACTAACTTCGGTCTGGACTGTAGTTGAACCCCAATCAATCTCACACTGATACAAGGTACAATTGCACTCCCTATGTCTCTGATCCCAAAAGGATACTACGTACTTGATTCCATTAGATGATCTCACCCACAACTAACAGTTGCTACGACCCAAAGTCAAAGACTTTAACAAACAAATCTGTATCACACATAAAAGTCTACGGTAATAGATAAATATGTCTCCCACATAAATACTTACGAGTATTATTCCGTATTTTGATAAATCAAGGTGAACGAGAACCAATTGATAACCCGAACTTATATTCCCGAAGAACAGCCTAGAATTATCAATCACCTCACAATAATCTTAAAAAAAAATATTGTGGAATCACAAACGACGAGACAAAGATGTTTGTGACTTCTTTTATATCTTGCCTATCAGAGAAATCAATCTCAAGCCAATCTTATGATTTTACTTAATACGATAGAAACAACAAGATCAGATCACACAACTAAAGAGAAAATAGTTGGGTCTGGCTTCACAATCCCAATGAAGTCTTCAAGTCGTTAACCTACAGGGTCTCGATAAAAACCTAAGGTTCAAGGAGAATCGACTCTAGCTAATACAACTAGTATCACATAGAAGGTGCGGGTTTTAGGTTTCCCAGTTGTTAGAGTTCTCCTTTATATAGTCTTTCAATTCAGGGTGAGCAATCTGAGTTACCTTGGTAACAAAGCATTCACTATTCACCGTTAGATGAAAACATGATTAGATTCAAGCTAATATCTTTCAACCGTTAGATCGAACTTAGCTTGTTACACACAAATGAAATGCACGTTTATTTAGGTTTGTGTAACCGTACCCAAACATGTACACTTAGTTGGTTCAACATTAGTTAACCAAATGGTTATCCATATGAGCACTTTCATATCAACCATATTCATCTTAACCATAACTAGTTCAAATGACTCAAGAGAACTAGTTAGAGAGTTGTTCAATTGCTTAGATCTCATAGAAGTAGATAAGACACAATTGAAGCAAAAACGATTTGATTCATTCGAATCAATTCATGCACTTTATAGCCACGGTTTGCAAGTATCCATTCCTTAGTTTATATAAGTTTAAGTTCACGAATAACCGTTTTTTAAAAAATAACCAACTTAAGTACGCATACTGGTACGCGTACTTAAGTACCCGAAATAAGTTTGTTTTCAGTTCACAAACTCCAGCAGAAATTCACGGGATGTGAACTTCCGGCAGTGCGGGTACTGGTAGGCGGACTTCGGCAGTGCATACTTTGGTTCAAGGAATAAGGACTTACATTCGTATGAGTTATCACACAATGTTTATATCCATTCAAGGTTATATATTCTAAACTCTCATTTCAATCATTGAAACATTCTTAGAGGATGTTATATAGTTGTTGTTTACAAGCTATTTTCGTCAAAGTAATTTTCAAATAATTGAAACTAATATGACTTTCGTCACTAGTAAAGATGAACTTGGCCAAAGCGAAATCTTACCAACACATATTTCGAGAAATAGATAAGCGAGATAAACTCGGCTCGAAATAGTAAATGTGTATAATCATAGTCTATATAGGAATACGACTTTTGTTTCAAGATAGGAGATAGAGTAGATAAACTTTTGAGTGATAGATAAGTTTAAGTCTCCACATACCTTTTAGTCGATTAAGTTCCACCAGTTCCCTGAGTAGTTCTTCGTCTTTGTATGATGATCGCTATGGAGTTTAGAATTCAACTAAACTTTCTATCCTAGTCCGAGACTTAGCTATAAGTAGACTAGAAATCAACACTTATAGTTTTGGAAACTAAACTTGACAACAAGCTTGAGAGTTCGACCGAGCAGTGCTCTAACAAACTCAATTTGTCATGCTCAAACACAAAAAAAATTACAGAGAAACACAATATATGCACAGAAATGTGGATCAGAAAAGACCAATACTGCGGAATAAACAAGGATTCATTCCATTTTTCATCACTATTTGCACAATGACATATAATAGACTTAATCCTTGTAAACAAAAGTTTTATCCTTTCTTTTTATCAATATAATGACATAAAAGGCTTTAACTTTTGTATTGTCAAAAGTTCATTCTATCTTCTATCAATACTTTCATACCAACATAATAGAGATAACTTTTGAACAAGTATGGGACAGTCACAGGTTGACGGACGTAAACAGTATTTCCCATAACAATTTGCGATGTCTAAAATCACGAAGATTAAAATTGCAAAAATCATCTTCCAAATAACTTAGAATTTAAATAAATAAATCTAAAAACATTGAAGATGAAAATTGTTGGACATAGCTATGTGTACTCACAATAATGGTTATTCCAAACCCTAGTTATTCTTCTAAAAACACAAGAAATATATTCTATAAAGAAGATTTACTAGACATTGATACCTCTGAAGAATTTTTTATCGTCCCCGAACTCCTTGTCGACAAAAGCCATAGGAACATAAGGTTCGTGAAGAAAGGAGTCAATTCCAACAAACCTTGAAGGCTGATGATGTCGAACCAGTGCCTTCTGAATTTCGAGAGTTCTCATAACAACAGCCTTTATTAGCTGAATCTCCTTCCTTGTTTCCTTCAACTCTTCAAGAACATCAGAAAACTTATGAGAATTTCCTTCCTTCTTTTTCTTTTCAAAGTTGAAGGCAATGAAGATTTTTCTTTTTCCTTTATGATTGATGGCTTAACAATCATATTTACATCTTTTCCATAAGAACACATGATGCTTTGAGTCCCCATACGTGTATGGGTTTGTGAGGAAATCAAAATTTAAACTCAAATGCAGTCTTAAGATGAAAAGAATTTCAGAGAAGGAAAAAGGAATGTAGGGTCACGAAACCTTAAATAACACAGGTTCACGCCCGCGCAGTTCACAACCCTAGTGAGAGTAGAATTGTCGAGAAGAACCCTCTTTCATTGATAAGACAGACAAGTCACTTCCAATATCAATAAGATATGAAAGAATTCCAAATTTGCAAACCAAAACAAAAACTAAGAAAAAAAACTATTCTTTTCTTAAAGCCTGAGGTGTGCACAATCTTGTCTCTTTTGATCAGGCACATGAGACGATGCACCAAAGCAACACAATCAAGTTGTGCTGCGG
Organism: Papaver somniferum; assembly: GCF_003573695.1. Lineage (NCBI taxonomy): Eukaryota > Viridiplantae > Streptophyta > Magnoliopsida > Ranunculales > Papaveraceae > Papaver > Papaver somniferum. The sequence continues at coordinate 172,197,280 of NC_039365.1, forward strand.
TGAACAATAATTTATCCACCATAACCTTTTTGAAAGGAATTCACAGAACCCTGTCTATCAAATTGTTTAGACCATACTCTTTTCTCTAGTTGTCTTGACCTATCTTTGGAAACCAAGTTCTTTGAAGAGGATAAAATCTTATATACCTCAGCAGTTTTTTGAACAAGTTTAAGCTTGTTTGCTAGGCGATTTGATCTTCGTTAAATTTTCTTGACATGTCTCATCTTGTGTTTATACTTGAAACACTTTGAAAGTTCATGACCCTTGAGAGAACAATAAGAGCATGTCAAAGGATAAGATGATTCAGACGCCCGAGATGTCCAAGCTGCTAGGAACCGAGTGGAACCTGAAAAATTTGACAGAGAGTTTCCAACAGAAAGGTTAATTTATTCTTCCAGATTGGTTGAGTCTTCTTATGGAAGAATATCAAGATTGATGTATGTATTGTTACAATTATCAAAATCAATATCTTCACAAATAAGTGCAACACTTGAATTTTCGTCTTCATCGGAAACAAAGTGATCAGACATATCATCAAGAGTTGCAGCAAGACCTTTGTTTCCAGTGTATTTTCTACGATTTGGACACTCATTTGCAAAATGACCAAAACCTTTACACTTAAAGCACTGTGGCATATCCTCATCATCAGCCTCATCAGCATGCCTGTTTTTAAGAGGAATTCGATTGTGAGGTTTAACTGATGACCTAGGTTTGTCTCTGGAAAACCGTTTACTTCTCTTCAATAGAAGATACCTAAAATGTCATGTGATCAAAGAGACTGACTTTTCAAGATCTTCATCTGATGAATCATTCTCAGAAAGATCATCCTCAGAGACATAAACACTTTTACTTTTGTCAAGTAATTTAGTGTTCTTTTGTGCTTTAAAGGCAACATCTTTTCCGATTTTGGATGTATGCTCATGATCAAAGATTTTTAGCTTTCCAACCAACGTGTTTCTGGAAAGAGAATCAAGGTTATTTCCTCCAACGATGGCATGCTTCTTAGAATCGTATCTAGATGGCAGCAATCTGAGAATTTTCGTCACAATGTCCTTTTCAGGAATAATCTTACCCAAGCAAAAGATGCATTAACAATTTCAGACACTTTGTGATTAAACTCATCAAATAAATCTTCATTTTCCATGCGAAGGTTTTCCCAATCGGAATTAAGGTTTTGAAGCCTAGCTTCCCTTTTACTAGTATTCCCTTCGAATACAGTTTCTAAGATATCCCAGGCATCCTTAGACCGAGTGCACGTAGTCACATGGTGCTGAAGATCTTGGGTAATGGCATGTATGATGGCATTCAAACCGTCGGAGTTTTTCTTTGCAGCAAGTATCTCAGCAGCGTCATATGCACCAATAACCTTAGGAACAGTCGCATTCCCTACTGCCACAATGGAGCATCATAGCCATTAACTACATAAACCCATGATTGAAAATCACGCGCTTGAATAAAGGCACGCATATCAATTTTCCACCACAAGTATTTTGAGCCGTCGAAGACTGGTGATACGTTTATAGAGATAACACTTCTGTCCACATCAGATCGCTACAAACACACAATTGTAAGGTTTTTAACTTATTTTCCTGCTCTGATACCAATTGAAAATGCGGGGGTCTAACAACCACACCCAACAATTCGTTTGGCAACCTAAGAGGACTTAATCGAATATACTTTCAAGAGAATCAACTAGACAGTCAGACTCAATCTAGAGTAAAGTATATCAAAGAGTTTAATATCTCTATTTCACAATGTAATCAGCAAATCAAACAGATAGAAACCCGCGAGCCTGATTATTATGTGAAACAACTTGAGCGGCACAAAAGACCAATGTTCAAGTGTCAATCAGTGTAAATCAATAACCAAAGGTTGGATATTCTAATTGATTGATCTTAACGCACAACCTGTGATATTTAAATTATATAAAAAAATATAATGCGGAAAAGAAATAACACAAACACCAGAATTTTGTTAACAAGGAAACCGCAAATGCAGAAAAACCCCGGAACCTAGTCCAGATTGAACACCATACTGTATTAAGCCGCTACAGACTCTAGCATACTACCAATTAACTTCGGACTGGACTGTAGTTGAACCCTAATCAATCTCACACTGATTCAAGGTACAGTTGCGCTCCTTACGTCTCTGATCCCAGCAGGATACTACGCACTTGATTCCCTTAGCTGATCTCATCCACAACTAAGAGTTGCTACGACCCAAAGTCGAAGACTTGGTAGAAAAATCCGTCTCACACAGAAAAGTCTAAAGGATTGAATAAATCCGTCTTCCACATAAATACCCAAGAGTTTTTGTTCCGTCTTTTGATAAATCAAGGTGAACATGAACTGAAAAAGCGGGGGTCGAACAACACCACCCAATATGTCGCTTAGCAATCTGTATGGACAAACTCGAATATACTTTTAAGAGAATCAACATACTAAATCAATTAAAAGTACATCAACAAGTTTATATCTCTCTCTCTTGATTTGATTTCCTCAAACATAAACTACAATTACTAATCAAATAAAAGGAATAACTTGGATGGTACCAAAGACCAATATCCAAGGATCAATCAATTACAATCAATAACCAAAGGTTGGATTACTCTAATTGATGATCTAACGCACAACCTGTATTATTTCAATTATAAAGATAAAACAATATAATGCGGAAACTGAAATAACACGGACACCAGAAATTTTGTTATCGAGGAAACCGCAAATGCAGAAAAACCCCGGGACCTAGTCCAGATTGAACACACACTGTATTAAGCCGTTACATACACTAGCTTACTCCAAGCTAACTTCGGACTGGACTGTAGTTGAACCCTAATCAGTCTCCCACTGATCCAAGGTACAGTTGTACTCCCTACGCCTCTGATCCCAGCAGGAAACTGCGCACTTGATTCCCTTAGATGATCTCACCCACAACTAAGAGTTTCTACGACCCAAAATCGCAGGCTTTGAAAATAAATAAATCTGTCTCACACACACAAGTCTATCAAATGATCAATATGTATCCCACAGAAAAACCCTAAAGTTTTTGTTCTGTCTTTTGATAATAATCAAGGTGAACATGAACCAATTGATAATCCAGTCTTATATTCCCGAAGAACAGCCGAGAGTTATCAATCATCTCACGACAATCTTAATCGTATGGTAGAGAAACAAGATGTTTCGGAATCACAAACAATGAGACGAAGATGTTTGTGACTACTTTTTATATATTACCTATCGGAGATATTAATCTCAAGCCAATCAATCTGATTGTACTCGTATGATAGAAGATGCAAGATCAGATCACACAACTACGATAAAAGTAGTATCGGTATGGCTTCACAATCCCAATGAAGTCTTTAAGTCGCTAACCTGGTTTTAGAAGAAGAAAACCAAATGTTAAAGGAGAAACGACTCTAGCATGCAAACTAGTATCACACGTGAAGTGTGGGGATTAGTTTTGCAGAGGTTCTAGATGTCCCCTTATATAGTCTTTCAAACCAAGGTTTCGCCTTGGTCATAAAGAAAACAATACCCACCGTTAGATGAAAACCTGATTTAGATTCAAGCTAATATTTCTCAACCGTTAGATCGAAAACTTAGCTTGTTATACACAAATGAAATGCACACTTCTAGGTTTGTTAACCGTACCCAAACGTGTACATTATTGGTTCAACAATAGTTAACCAAAAGGTTAGCCATATGAGCATTTCATACCAACCATATTCGTCGTCACCATAACTAGTTCAAATGACTCAAATGAACTAGTTAGAGAGTTATTCAATTGCAAGGAAATCTTATGTACTACAAAAGACATAAATGAAGCAAAGATGATTTGATTCACTCGAATTGGTTCTTGAACTTTATAGCCACGGTTTGCAAATTGCATTCCTTAGTCTTTATAAGTTTAAGTTCAGAAATCATCTTCAGATATATAACCTTCTTAAGTTCGCACACTAGGTTCGGGGACTTAAGCAACCGGGCAGAGTTTACAAAATCCATTAGAAAATCTCGGCAAAGACTTTCCGCCGGTTCGCGGACGCAGCTAGTTTGTCAACTCCAGCAGAACTTCTCGGGATGAGAAGTTCGACGGTTCGTGGATTGAGTTTGCGGACTTGGCAGCAAGCCATTCTTATGGTTTCTCTTGATCAACAAAGTTCGCAAACTTTGGTTCAAGGGATAAGACTTATGCACATATGTGTTTCCACAACAATACTTTTGTCCATCATTGGTTATGTAATCTAAACTCTCATTCCAACCATTGAAACATTCTTTGAGGACGTTATTTACACTATTTCTCGTCAAATAAATTTTCAAAGTGATTGAAACATATCATGACTTTCGTCACTAGGTAAAGCTAAACATGGTCGAAGCGAAACGCTTACCAATAAATATTTCGAGATATATATAGGCGAGGTATACTCGCTCGAAATACCAAATGTGTATAATATAAGTCTATATATAACATACGACTTTTTATCTCAAGAAGTAGGAGATAAAGTAGATATACTTTTGAGTGACAGATAAGTTCAAGTCTTCACATACCTTTTTGTCGAGAAGTTCCACCCTTGAGTAGTTCTTTTTCTTGTATGATGAATCGCCATGAAGTCTTTGAGCTAAACTACACTTTCTATCCTAGTCTGAGACTTAGCTATAGTAGACTAGAAATCAAGACTCACGCTTTAAACTTTTCCCGTTAAGACACTCGTGAAACAATTGTTGTTCTCCAACTCTAGTTAGTTGTGTCTTCTTGCTAAGAATCAGATCTTCTTTTGTTACTTCACATATAGCTAAGTCTTGCGCAACTTGTAACGATGACGACTCATTTTGCTCTTCAAGTAGCTTGATTTCTGGTTCCACACGTTATTTTGGTGGTACCTTCTGCGGCTGTTGCAGGGTATCTTCAAACCCTTCTAACAACTGTTGCAGATCGTTCTTTTAGGTTTTGGTGCACTCGCAAGATTTTGCACAAACCAATTCACCAGGTTCTTTGACATCTAGTCGAACCGTGAGTAGACTAAACTTATGATTAGTGTTTACCAAGTGTTGCGCACCAGAAGTTTTAGTTTCTTCTTTTCTTTAGAAGCTAGAATGTGAAATATTTTTCCATCATTTACCAGCTTCCAAATATTTTCTCTTCGTAAGTACGATGCATCTCTGTATCATAGGTAAGGACTACCTAAAAAATGTGACACACATCTAATGAGACAGCATCGCATGTTACATGATCCATATATTTCTCGTTAATTTAGAATTTTAAGGTACATTGAGCCGTCACTTGCATTTCTGTATCCTTCTTCAACCATCCTAACGGGTATGGCTTAGAGCGTGGTGTTGTCTTCAAGTTCAGTTTCTTCAAAAGTATTAAGATATCAAATTTTGTTGTGATCCGCTATCAAGTAAACTAAGGACCCGTGTCTTGTCGACTTGAGCATACACCGAAAATAACGGTCTGGACTGTAGTTGAACCCCAATCAATCTCACACTGAGACAAGTTAAAGTTGCGCTCCTTGCGTCTCTGATCCCAGCAGGATACTACGCACTTGATTCTCTTAGATGATCTCACCCACAATTAAGAGTTTCTACGCCCCAAAGTCGAAGACTTTAATAAACAAATATGTATCACACAGAAAAGTCTAAAATAATAGATAAATATATCTCCATAGAAATACCTACGAGTTTTGTTCCGTCTTTTGATAAATCAAGGTGAACAGGAACCAATTGATAAACTAGACTTATATTCCCGAAGAACAGCTCAGTTTTATCAATCAACTCATAATAATCTTAATCGACGCGGCGAAGGAAGATATTGTGGAATCACAAACGATGAGACGAAGATGTCCGTGACTACTTTTATATCTTGCCTATCGGAGATATCAATCTCAATCCAATCGTTACGATTGTACTCAACACGACAGAATCAGCAAGATCAAATCACACAACTACAAAAAAGTAGTATCGATCTGGCTTCACAATCCCAATGAAGTCTTAAAGTCGTTAATCAACAGGGTCTCTAAAAGAAACCTAAGGTTAAAGGAGAATATACTATAGCTTATACAATTAGTATCACATATGAGGTGTGGGGATAAGGTTTCCTAGTTGCAAGAGTTCCCCCTTATGTAGTCTTTCAAATCAGGGTTTGCAATCAATGTTAGCTTGGTAACAAAGCATTTAATATTCATTGTTAGATGAAAACCTGATTAGATTCAAGCTAATATCTTTCAACAGTTAGATCGAAAACTTAGCTTGTTACACACAAATGAAATGCACGATTTTAGGTTTGTGTAACCGTACCCAAACATGTACATTTGTTGGTTGAACAATAGTTAACCAAATGGTTAGCCATATGAGCACTTTCATATCAACCGTATTCTTCTTTACCATAAATGACTCAAATGAACTAGTTGGAGAGTTGTTCAATTGCTTAGATCTTATAGAAGTATACAAGACACAATCGAAGCAAAAACGATTTGATTCACTCGAATCGATTCATGAACTTTATAGCCACGGTTTGCAAACTTGCATTCCTTAGTTTATATAGGTATAAGTGCACGAATAATCGTTTTTAGAAATAACCACCTTAAGTACGCGTACTAAAGTACCTGGAATAAGTTTGTAAAAGTTCACAAACTCCAGCAGATTTTCTCGGGAAGAGAACCTCCGACGGTTCGCGGACTCTTGTTCCGGTTATCCTGATCAACAAAGTACGCATACTCTGGTTCAAGGAATAAGGGCTTATACATATATGTGTTACCACACAATGCTTTTATCCAACAATGGTTATATAATCTAAACTCTCATTTCAATTATTGAAACATTCTTAGAGGACGTTATATAGTTGTTATTCACAAACCATTTTTCGTCAAAGCCATTTACAAGTGATTGAAACTTAACATGACTTTCGTCACTAGGTATAGATGAACTTGGCCAAAGCGAAAGCTAACCAACACATATTTCGATAAATAGATAAGCAAGATAAACTCGGTTCGAAATAGCAAATATGTATAATCAAAGTCTATACAGCAAAACGACTTTTGTCTCAAGGTAGGAGATAGAGTAGATAGACTTTTGAGTGATAGATAAGTTTAAGTCTCCACATACCTTTTAGTCGATGAAGTTCCACCAGTTACTTGAGTAGTTCTTCGTCTTATATGATGATCATCGTGGAATTCTTGAGCTCAACTACACTTTTTATCCTAGTCCGAGACTTAGCTATAGTAGACTAGAAATCAAGACTTATAGTTTTGATCACTAACATTGACAAACATGCTTGAGATAGCAATGCATGCGAGTTCGACCGAGCATTGCCCTAACACCATCTAAAACTATGGTATCTCCAGTCAAATCCACTTCCTTTAATTTGAATAGCTGAATAATCAACAATATTATTAGGATTTGAACTAGAATCACCATGATCATCGTAAGGCTCAATTGGTATAACAATTTCCTCGTCATCATGACTACATTTCTCATAATTTTCATCAGTACTATCCTCATAATCATCATAATATGAAGATGGTTGAACCTTATCTAATTTTCAATTAAGTTCATTTAGAGCAATACTTAAAGCTGCAATTTTTTCCTTCGTATCTAAGTCATGCCTAAGTGAGTCTTTATAAAATTGTTCCCTTAGTTTTTGGTCATTATAATATTGCTCACTTACCCGTTTGTATGATTGGTGGACGTGCGAATAGTAATTGAGATCATCATGGTATGAACCATAACCATCAGAGGGTCGGTAGTGGTCCCAAGTACTATACACACTACGGGAATAGTACAGATATTGTCCATTTAGATATTCAGTACGATAATCATTATCCTGGTCTTTATAATACCAACTCGACATTTTCTGTGCACATGCAAATTCAGGGTCGACTAAAATTGGTAGGCTCGAGTTACCTACAACAACATATACCTACAGTCAAAGACTGGTCACAGGTACAAGGCTGAGGTTTATGGTGTTTCGGATGATAACGCCCAGAGGGTTCACCGTACTAAACCACGAGTTTTCCTAAAATCGGTGTCGGAAGATGCAATTGGTGTGTGTACGTGTATTTTTTTTTATAAAAATAAAAATAAAAAACTAATACAATAAAAATATTTGCAAAATTAAAAGAATCATAAACTAATGTACGAAGAGAATAAAATCTAAAGAATCAAAACATTTCCTAAAATAAATATTTACAAAAATAAACAAAAAAAAAATACAAACTTGGATACTTACCTGTTTGGAGAGCAAATTTTATTTCCAATTTAAATTCTCAAATAACATGTACACCAAAAATAGGATATACCCAAAGAGTAAAATCTAATAAATTAAAGTAAATAAATAAACTAGCAAAATATTTACAAAAAGAAAACCTAAAACCTAACCTAAAGGCAAGTCCGAGTCGACGATGCCAAAAACTGATGCAGTTTTACAAGTGGTAAGTAAAGGGATTCGATACTCGGATTGTTTTTCAAGAATTGGTTCTAGACTAATTAAAAAAATGATAAAAATTATTATGTATTCAATTATGATGAAAATCTAGGATCTAAGATTCCGTCGCTACTATGCTTATTAGACGACTGCAATCACTATCTCTAACACTCTCCTCTAAATTACACAAGACGATTTAGGACATAATATTCCTGCCTTGGAAAATATGAAATTATAATCAATTATTTTTTCTCAAAATGGTAATAATTTCCTTCCCTATGGAATGCTAGTCTCTAACAAAAAAAATATAAACCTTTTAATCAAGCATTATAGGGCACATAAAGAAAACTATTATCATGATTTAACGAGAAAACAAGGACCCAAAGAGAGTTGTTATACAAACCGATTACAATCTACTAATAAACATAGTAGGACTTCCTCTCAAATCCTAAAAAATGATTTAGCTACGAATGGAAAAATCAAAGAAAGAAAAGAAATAAACCATCGTATTTGTTTGAATAGAAATGCTTACAAGACAAAGCCGTTTACAAGACAAAACTGTTTCGGTGCCAAGCAATACTCACCTTAATTTTAATTACAATGGGTTTATTCACTTCTTTCTCTTATTTTATCAAGCACCAAACAACGGACAAATCAATGAAAATATAATAGCTTCCAAACCATCAACGTGAGAAGCTTCCCAAACTCGAGTAAGTGGACCCACCTTTTTCCTTGTATCCACAACGCATTTATAGCTTTCAAAGGAAAAGAATTTTCTTTTTTATTGTTCACTACTACATCATTGCCCAATGAGAATGCGCCACATGTCAATGTAATGCAAATCCCTCCAATAAGATAGCGCCATGCGTCAAATAATATAATAATCATACAGTTTTATTTGTGAATTATTTATTCTTTATTAACTCCAATTATAAAAAATATTATTCTTTCCATACTCTTCATATAATTAATTCCCTTCAATTACTCTATGTAGATTTATTACCTAACACCTTTGTTTCTTCATTATAATAAAATATCTCCAGATATCATTTTTATATGTTGTAATTAATGATGTCGACATTACAGGCTCCACCATTTATGCACACGCTCTGGCTCGTTTACCACACTCCCATATTTAAATGATTGGACCAATGAAATAGTTCTCCATGTTCTTCCTTTTGGGCCCAGCCCATTAAATTATAAATCACATCATTTCCTCCATTTTATGAGCGGAATTCCACATTTTAGTCCATCGAGCTTTATTTCTCAAAAACACCTACAAAACATAAAATAATCAAATAAGTACAAAATCAAGCACTAACAATACATGTAATTGAGATCAAAATAAACACATAAATGCGTTTATCATTCATGTATTGATTCGAGTGAATCAAACCGATTTTGCTTCAATTGTGTTCTTGTATAATTCTATGATAATATAACAATTGAACAACTCTTTAACTAGTTTCATTTGAGTCATTTGAACTAGTTATGGTTAAGATGAATAAGGTTGATATGAGAGTAATCATATGGCTAACCTCGGTTAACTATTGTGAACCAACAGGTGTACACGTTTAGGTACGGCTACATAAACCTAAATGAGTGTACATTTCATTTGTGTGTAACAAGCTAAGTTCAATTTAACGGTTGAAAGATATTAGCTTGGTTAAATCAGATTTTTCATCTAACGGTGAATATTGAATGCTTTGTTACCAAGGTAACTTGGATTGCAAACTCTAATTTGAAAACTATATAAAGGGGAAATCTAGCAACTGGGAAAACTAATCCCCACACCTCATGTGTTTTACTAGTTGCATAACTAGAGTCGATTCTCGTTTAACCTTAGGTTTCTTCTCGAGACCCTGTAGGTTAACGAAATGAAGACTTCATTGGGATTGTGAAGACAGACCCAACTATTCTATTTGTAGTTGCGTGATCTGATCTTGTTGTTTCTATCGTGATTGAGTGCAATCGTAAGATTGGCTTGAGATTTATATCTCCGATAGGCAAGATAGAAAAGTAGTCACTGATGTGATTTTTAATTTGTTGTAGTAGTAAGATTCGAACTCTAAGACCTGTGAAGATTAAATTTAAAGATATTAATGAAAATAATAAACAAAGGCGAGAGTTACTGGGACTAGGATTTCACCGAATTCATAATATAAGGTTCAATTATTTATTCTTCAGCAATTATAGCTCAATAAATAAAAACATGAACTCTTATTTTTGCCAAGGTAGATTCTCAAAAGATTAGTTGTAAATCCTAAGTATGGGACATCAAAACATCCAAGGAAGCATGACCCATCAAATTAAATGACAACCAATTAATTAAAATCATAAATCAATTTTAATTAGTGCAAAAGTCATATAGAGAATAAAATAAATTCACCCATGTATGAAATTCGGATTCATCCATTGACCCAGAGTAGGGGTTTAACTCCTCATATTGTAGACACACTCAAAATTCGTTTTTATTGCTCAAAAGTGCTTACAAGAGGTGAAGAGATAAGAAAACTGAGTTTCGCAACGCTATAAATCCGTTACAAAACTGTTACAATGAATTTACAGAAAACTATTGTTTTTATCTGTCACAGAAAACTATTGTTTTTATCTGTCACAGAAAACTGTCGTTCCAGGTAGAAACAATGACAGTTTTAAACGACAGACTACAAGCGTGGTCTGTTCTTCTTCTTCTTCTTCTTTTAGGCAGCAACAGAAAAATCTGCTCTGCAACCCTCAGTTCTTATCCCTAGTCACTCGATCCCCTTCTATGTGGTCCGAGCATCTTATTTATACTCCACTGGATCATCAAATCTATGTCATAAATCAAGAATATTTTCTTTTACTCGGGATGATATTCTTCCATATTTACGTGATTCTTCCCTTATTTATTTCCTCCACGCATATGTTTTATTTCAGCACACTCCTTACACGCTGAATACAACTCCAAGACAGAGTAAAACTCGTGCAAGCATGGAATACTCACGTAATCTTCTTAACAGAACCCCATGAAACTCTCATGCTCTGTATTATCCAATCCACGTAACCATCCCACTTTTCTCGATTCCAACTCATATACCAGCCGTGTTTTAGTCAAACATGATATTTATAACTGATTTCATCGATTCAATCTCCTTCAATAATTTCCAAATCCAAAAAAGCACCTCTCGAGTCTTCAAACTCCCTGATTTGCTTCAAATAACCAATCCAGTCCGAATAGATTGAAGAAATCACCCATATCCTCTCTGTTTAGCCTTAACATGCCCATACAATTCCAAAACCCTCAAAGAATCCCCACAAAAATCTTCCCAAACTCGATTCAGCAATTACGCATGTGGCAACATATTTCTCCCATGCACGGAGCTGCCCTGTTTTGATCTCTTCGATTATCTAGCCAAATTCAGTCGAATCAATTACCCATACAATCCCTGTTAAGTAGATTCTTGTCCAGCCCAATCTAATTTGGTGATTGAATCTCAAGAAATCACGTCCAGAATTCAAACCCTAAAATTCATCCATCGCTGCAAATTCTTCCCGCCAAAATTCAGATTTAAAATGTTGAAGATGGATGCCCCTTAACTACAGCTCGGTTGCCAATAGTAATTTGGGTGCTGAGAACAAATTTGGGCTGCACATAACCGTGGGTGCCTCTTAGCCAAATCTGGGGTCCGCTTAGCAAGTGTCCTCCGGGGGGTGCCTTTAGTAGTTTTTTGATCTGATTCTTCCAAAAATGTTTATTTCTTAAAACTACATACAAACAAGTTTATTAGTGATAAAATGAGTCCCATATAATATATTTATGAGTGAAAATGCGTCGCACTTTCGTGCTTATCAGTTACAAACACCTTCGTCTCATCGTTTGTAATTCCACAATATCTTGTTTCGCTAGTCTATTAAGATAATTGTGAGGTGATTGATAATACTAGGCTGTTCTTCGGGAATATAAGTCTGGTTTATCAATTGGTTCCTGTTAGAGCATTTCTCGGTCGAACTCGCATGCGTTGCTATCTCAAGCATGTTTGTTAATGTTAGTGATCAAAACTATTAGTCTTGATTTCTAATCTACTATAGCTAAGTCTCGGACTAGGATAGACAGTGCAGTTGAGCTCAAGGACTTCATGGCGATTCATCATCATACAAGAATAAGAACTACTCAAGGAACCGGTCGAACTTGTCGACAAAAAGGTATGTGAAGACTTGAACTTATCTGTCACTCAAAAGTCTATCTACTATATCTCTTATTTCTTGAGACAAGTCGTATGCTGTATATAGACTTAGATTATACACATTTGGTATTTCGAACCGAGTATACCTTGCCTATCTATATCTCGAAATATGTGTTGGTAACCGTTTCGCTTCGACTGTGTTTATCTTTACCTAGTGACTAAATTCATGATATGTTTCAATCACTTTGAAAATTTCTTTGACGAGAAATAGTGTAAATAACGTCCTCTAAGAATGTTTCAATGGTTGGAATGAGAGTTTAGATTACATAACCAATGATGGACATAAGTATTGTTGTGGAAACACATACGTGCATAAGTCCTATCCCTTGAACCTCCCTTGAACCAAAGTTTGCGAACTTTGTTGATCAAGAGAAACCGAAAGAATGGCTTGTTTCCAAGTCCGCGAACTCAGTCCGCGAACTGCCGAACTTCTCATCCCGAGAAATTCTGCTGGAGTTGACAAACTAGCTACGTCCGCGAACTAGCGGAAAGTCTTTGTCGAGATTTTCTGCTGGAGTTTGTAAACTCTGCCCCGTTTCTTAAGTCCGCGAACCTAGTGTGCGAACTTAAGAAGGTTATATATCTGAAGATGATTTCTAAACTTAAACTTATAAAGACTAAGGAATGCAATTTGCAAACCGTGTCTATAAAGTTCACGAACCGATTCGAGTGAATCAAATCATCTTTGCTTCAATTGTGTCTTGTGTAGTACATAAGATTTCCTTGCAATTGAACAACTCTCTAACTAGTTCATTTGAGTCATTTGAACTAGTTATGGTGAAGAAGAATATGATTGGTATTAAATGCTCACATGGATAACCTTTTGTACGGTTAACAAACCTAGAAGCGTGCATTTCATTTGTGTATAACAAGCTAAGTTTTCGATCTAACGCTTGAGAAATATTAGCTTGAATCTAAATCAGGTTTTCATCTAACAGTGGATATTGTTTGCTTTGTGACCAAGGCGAAACCCTGATTTGAAAGACTATATAAGGGGACATCTAGCAACTCTGCAAAACTAATCCCCACACTTCATGTGTGATACTAGTTTGCGTTCTAGAGTCGCTTCTACTTTAACATTTGGTTTTCTTTTTCTAAAACCAGGTTAACGACTTAAATACTTCATTGGGAATGTGAAGCCAGACTGATACTACTTTTATCGTAGTTGTGTGATCTGATCTTGCATCTTCTATCGTACGAGTACAATCAGATTGGTTGGATTGAGATTAATATCTCCGATAGGCAAGATATAAAAAGTAGTCACAAACATCTTTGTCTCATTGTTTGTGATTCCGCAAACGATTAAGATTGTTTTGAGGTGATTGATTTATCTAGGATGTTCTTCGGGAATATAAGACCGGATTATCAATTGGTTCCTGTTCACCTTGATTATTATCAAAAGACAGAACAAAAACTTTAGGGTTTTTCTGTGGGAGACAAATTGATCCTTTGAAAGACTTGTCTGTGTGAGACAGATTTGTTTATTATCAAAGCCTGCGATTTTGGGTCGTAACAACTCTTAGTTGTGGGTGAGATTAGCTAAGAGAATCAAGTGCCCAGTATCCTGCTGGGATTAGAGGCGTAGGGAGTACAACTGTACCTTGGATCAGTGGGAGACTGATTGGGGTTCAACTACAGTCTAGTCCGAAGTTAGCTTGGAGTAGGTTATTGTCTGTAGCGGCGTAATACAATGTGTGTTCAATCTGGACTAGGTCCCTGGGTTTTTCTGCATTTGCGGTCTCGTTAAAAAAAATTCTGGTGTCTGTGTTATTTCAGTTTCCACATTATATTGTTTTATCTTTATAATTGAAATAATACAGGTTGTGGTTTAGATCATCAATTAAAGTAATCCAACATTTGGTTGTTGATTGTCATTGATTGATCTTTAGATATTGGTCTTTGGTACTATCCAAGTTATTCCTTGTATTTGATTAGTACTCGCAGTTTCTGTTTGAGGAAATCAAATCAAGAGAGAGAGATATAAACTCGTTGATGTACTTTTAATTTATTGAGTCTTGTTGATTCTCTTAAAAGTATATTCGAGTTTGTCCATACAGATTGCTAAGCGAAATATTGGGTGTTGTTGTTAGACCATCGCTTTTTCAATTGGTATCAGAGAAGGCAAACACATTCAAGACCTTACAAGTCTGTGTTTGTAACAATTTGGCTCTATGGACATAGGTGCTATCTCTGTTAACGTACCACCAGTCTTCGATGGCTCTAATTACTTATGGTGGAAAATTGCTATCTAAGCTTTTCTTCAAGCGCGTGATTTTCGATCATGGGTATATGTTTTTAATGGCTATGATACTCCCGTTGTGGCAGTTGGATATGTAAACGTTCCCAAGAATAGTAGTGAGTATAATCCTGCCGAGATACTTGCTGCAAACAAAATTCCAACGGTTTGAATACCAACATACATGCCATTAACCCAAATCTTCAGCACCATGTGTCAAATTTCACTAGATTTAAAGATGCTTGGGATATCTTAAAAACCGTATTTGAAGGAAACTCCAGTGAAAAGGAAGCTAGGCTTCAAAACCTTAATTCCGATTGGGAGAACCTTCGTATGGCAGATGAAGATACATTTGATGAGTGATAGACACATTTTTGTGTCTAATTTGTCCTCAATGTCCGTATTGTTGGAACTCTATTTTTGTACGAATATTGTGTTTTTATGTAATTTTAGGAAATAAACATTTTTGGAAAATTCGGCTCGAAAAGTTGATTTTGGCACCCGGAGGACAAGTGTTATTCGGACTCTCGCTTTTGGATAAGGGGTAACCTAATTACTAAGGGTCACCCCCAGGTCACCCCAAGGCATCTGCTATTCGCACCCCAGTCCAGGATAGGGGCATATCATCTTCAACCTTTTGAAATTCAAATTTTGGCGGGAAAATTTGTTCTTGAACTGCCGTGACTAGGGTTGAGGATTTGAAGGTGTTCCAGTGAGATTCAACGGCCCAAATTAAATGGGTTTGTTCCTAGGGCCTAGACAGAGCTGGTATGGGTGTTGGATTCGGTCAAATTTGGTTAGATAATCGGTGGGAATCAAAACAGGGAAGATATTCTCAAATAGGGAAGATATTCTATTCTTGGAATTGTTGGATGGAAGAGACGTGCATGGGTTAACTCTATTGGCTGGAAACTTCTCATACAAGTCAGAGATGATGCGTGAAAGAGATAAACCAGGAAACAATCCGTAACAAATCAGAGAAATAAAGAAAAAACATTTCGGAAAATATTCTTTTTATGGCCGGATATTCTTGGAGTTATTACAAGGATTGGAGTGACCTGTTGTGTATAAATAGGTCCCTAGTGTCGAGCATAATAGGTTAGGCAAGGTTAGCGAGTGTTTGGAGGAGTTTAAGAGGTCGAAATCATCAAGAGAAAAGTTGACAGAAATACACGTTGCTGCTGCTCTGAAAAACAAGGAATCGGCCACGGTTCCTTCATCCGATTTGCAACAACATATTCAACCACAAAACTTTAATTTCCGTCACCAATTGTTTCTCTGTAACAGTTCAACATCGTCTTCGCAACAGGAACTGCTGTTGCGATTTCTCTGTTGCATTGTTTACTCATTTGTAATCAACTTTGGAGCAATAATAATATATTTTGAGATGCATTACACCATGATGAGCTAAACTTATTCTCTGGGGCGACGGAGGAAGCAGTTCCACCAATAAAAAAATTGGTAATTTCTATTTTTATTATTTATGCAATTAAATTTGTTTAATTATTTGCCTTGGGTATATAGGATTTTTCCAAAGATTTTTATTAAATAATTGTTATTTTGATTGATAGATTATGCTTGACTTAGAGTTTTTGATATTCCATGCTTTTAACTTACAGTTATTATTTTAAAAAAATCAGTTTTTGCAATAATTAAAATTATTTTAAAGGAAAAATTTGCATAATAAATATTAGAAATATCAATTTAATTGGTAGAAAAGTGAAATCCTTAGGCCTAGTTTCCTCCAAAAATATCTCAATCACTTTGTTATTTTCTTTACAATTTAATTAAATCTAAAAAAAAAGGTTACCTTCACAAGTTCGAAAGAACCTAGTTTTTACCATTATCTACAACAACATTTGAAAATACATCAAGTTTTTGGCGCCGCCGACGCGGATTTGTGTTTAGGTAGAATTTTTAGGTTTTTATTATTTTTTTTACTATTATTTGTTCCTTTTTACGTTTCTTTTTGTGTCTTTGATTTACAGGTTCGAAGTGGAATACTAAGGACTTGGGAACAAAAATCTTAAAGCTAAAAGCTAAAAGAGAAGAAAAAAAAAGACATAATTTTTTTTTAGGATTTGTAAATAGGCTTTATCTTTCATAATTTTTTTAATTTTTGGACTTTTTATTTGGACTTTATTCTGGACAATTGGACTTTATTCTTTTTTTAACCCTACGGAAGGGTATTATTATTAAAAAAAAAAATTATATAAACTGTGTGCAGGGAAGGACGATGATTACTATATCGTCTCGGCCCCTCGGGTTCGTACACGGCATAGGAGTCGTGGCCCGAGTCGACGACAACGGTTCATCCCCCGTCTGGTACGGGAGGTAAGTCCAATCGAAACACTCGCGAATCCCCTGCAAGCGAGTTACTGTATGCCTTAAGGTGATAATTGTTTGAGGACGAACCGGACTGTCTTTATTTTCCTAGTAAAGGGCAAGGCCTGGCCTAAACAAGATAAGGGTTTGGATTTCATCACCGTTCCCTTCTTGCCCGTTTTAGGAAAACAAAACCTAACGCGAACCCAAGCTTTAAAATCTGATTAGAAAGAGACCTATAGGGTATCGAGCTTGTTAGGAAAATTTTTCGAAGGATATTGGTTACCTTTTAAGCAACTTCAAAGTTCATGATGACTTCTGGGAGTTGAAACAAGCCGCCTTGTAACGTCGGTGAGGCCTTGGGTATCAAAGCTCCATTGAGCTTCCCTCGCCTCAGTTTCATCTCACATTAGCTCGGATTGATCCAGAGGGGTTGCTCAAACTGTAACGAATTCCCCTTCGAGAGATAGAAGCTGGTCTAGAAACAATCTAAGTGGAGCCATCATGCTTTTTGTTTGCTAGAAATCTTTAGGTTTGCTTTGGTGGAGTCGAGTCGGCCTTGTTTGTGATTGTATAGAATCCCTCTGTAGTTTATATTTCTTCGGTGATGAATCCTTTTGAGGAGACGCCACCTACGATGACGTTGCGAGAATATATGTATAGAAATTCTCGTTATCAAGAGACGTCTTCGGAAATGACTCTTGGTGAATATATGCGTAGGCAGCGATATACGGATACTCCAACTTTTATTGAGGAATCACCTCTAACGATCTTTGAGAAATATTATAAACATAGACCATGTAGTTGGGAACAAAGCTTGAGAATTCGTGAATATCAAAAATTATATTGTGATGATGATGAGGAGGAGGATGGTGATGATGATTATAATGATATTTCTAGTTCAAATCCAAATAATTTTAATAATTATTTATCTATTCAAAAGGACGAGGATTTGACTAGAAATACCCCCGTTTTAGATGATGATTACGAAACCGATGATGGTTTAGAGAAACCAGTTTATCTTGAGAGTACTGTTTTCGAGTAAAACGATTTAGAAAAATCAATCACCCACTTTCAGGAATCCGATGACCTAGAAATTAGGGAGATTATGACCAGTCTACCTAGAGACGCCGAAAACTCTAAGTTTGGGGGTGATTATCATTCTCCATGTTCTTTAACTCTTAAAAATATCCCTCACTTGGGACTTGACATCACTGCCTCACCCATCTTACGAGACTATCTTCGTACTCGTTTTCCCGAACTTAATAATATTCAACACGAGTCTCAACTGTTAGAAACCCATCCTCTGGTTGATGTGGTTAACCCAGGCAATAATACCAAGATTGACTTTGTTTTCCCACCAAAAACGTTTCTACCAATTGTGGGAACTTTTAATTTTAAGATGTATCGGTTATTAAGTTTTGAGACTAAACCTAATCACTTTAGGATATTAGGGTCGACACATTTTCTTAAGGAAGACCACCTCTTTCATTGTGGTCAGCTGTGTGAGTCAAATCTGATTGACTTAGAGGATCCCCAGTTATTCAGGTTGTTGTTATGTGCTTATAAGTTCTTAGTTGAGTTTTTCCAGACTCTAATACCTGAACCGGATCTTAGCTTTGAGGAAATCCAACCGATGAGAACCTTTTATTTAGACCCTTTTATAGAGCCTGAACCTGAACCACAACTAGATGTAGTTGTCTTAAGCAAGGGTATGTTCGGTATCTTCTTGGTCTATTGCAGTTTCCTCTTCTTGTGGGTAACACTTTTTGATCCAGATGACCCACAGTTATTCCGGCTACTACTATATGATTCTACGTGGTGACTAATCCTTTCTTAGTCTGGCTGAAGACTTTAAACTTAGCACTTCTTTGGAGGTAACCTAATCTCATGCAACACGGTAATATCCTTCCTTAACTCTTTTGCTTCAAATAGTAACCGTTTCTCCTTGTTCATGTTTTTAATTTCATCTTTAGATCATTGAGGACAATGTTAGATTTAAGTTTGGGGGTATGGGAGAAACATTTTAGTCGCATTTTTGAAACTTCTAGCGTCATATAGTACCCGGTTAGCTAAGTTTACATACTGTTTCTCACCGAAAAGATAGAAATTGGAATGCTAGAGATAACAACCTATTGAGACATTAGAGAAAAAGACATTGAGATCCTTGAAATTCAGGAGAGAACTTGTTCCTTTTAGAGGGTAACCGTGATGTACCTAACCATCCATGATGGAAAGGCAAGTAGGTCAGAAGGAAATGCCAGAAAAACAGAGAAACCTCACAATGTAGTCTTAGTTACTGGATTACGACTCTCTCTCAGTAGAAACTTATCATCATCAACAAGCGGAGTGACATCAAAATTTATGAAAAAGTTGAAGACGTTTAAGGTTTAGAAGCAACAATAGAAAAGAATAATCCAAAAATCAAAGTTGAAGACTTAGTTACAAGAAGTTACAAGAGCAAATGATATAAGTTGTTGAAGTTCATGATACCAAGACATCACAAGTTGTGAAGATCCAAGTTCTAAAGTCCTTCTCTCATGGCCATGTAAATTTTTGTCTTGTAAAAAAAAAAAAAAAAAAAACATCATTACGTTCTTTTTGTTCAATAAGGCCATATGGAAGAAGAAATTTATAAGTCAAGCAAGAAATCAAAGAGAAGAGTTAATTGTCAAGGTTCTATGAGGTTTCAGAGTTTATCATCAACAGTTGAAGACCGAAGAAGACGTTATTTCTACTGAGCACTGTGAGAGAGTCGAAGAAAGATGCATTTTGGTTTCTTTGTTAGTCTGCTTTCAATCTAGCACAAGATCTTTCTAGCATGGTTTAACTCATCACACGTAATTAGTCCAGCTGTGTAGCAGATGTCCCTCTCATCTTTATCTCTCTCCTAATCTTATCCAGCTGTAAAGCAGCGGACGCATCTTACAATGTTTATCTAGCTGTGTAGCGGATATCTCTTTATCTAGCAGTCATGCGGATGTGTCTCCCCTTTTCTTCAGTCAGCTTTAGAGCTGACACCTTTAATTTCTCTGGCATTCTAGTTACTTGGAGATAGGTTGAGAATAGCTATGTCCTCATAGCTCTTTGGATACTTGTGACCAATTAGAATTCTTGGTTTTTGTGGGTACACCTCTGTTAAACCCACCCGAGATTAACTCAGTTTTATTTTTTAGTTTTGCTCGAGGACTAGCAAATAATAAGTTTGGGGGTATTTGATAGACACATTTTTGTGTCTAATTTGTCCTCAATGTCCGTATTGTTGGAACTCTATTTTTGTACTAATATTGTGTTTTTATGTATTTTTAGGAAATAAACATTTTTGGAAAATTCGGCTCGAAAATTTGATTTTGGCACCCGGAGGACAAGTGTTATTCGGACTCTCGCTTTTAGATAAGGGGTAACCTAATTACTAAGGGTCACCCCCAGGAACCTGCTATTCGCACCCCAGTCCAGGATAGGGGGCATATCATCTTCAACCTTTTGAAATTCAAATTTTGGCGGGAAAATTTGTTCTTGAACTGTTGTGACTAGGGTTGAGGATTTGAAGGTGTTCCAGTGAGATTCAACGGCCCAAATTAAATGGGTTTGTTCCTAGGGCCTAGACAGAGCTGGTATGGGTGTTGGATTCGGTCAAATTTGGTTAGATAATCGGTGGGAATCAAAACAGGGAAGATATTCTCAAATAGGGAAGATATTCTATTCTTGGAATAGTTGGATGGAAGAGACGTGCATGGGTTAACGCTATTGGCTGGAAACTTCTCCTACAACTCAGAGATGATGCGTGAAAGAGATAAACCAGGAAACAATCCGTAACAAATCAGAGAAATAAAGAAAAAATATTTCGGAAAATATTCTTTTTATGGCCGGATATTCTTGGAGTTATTACAAGGATTGGAGTGACCTGTTGTGTATAAATAGGTCCCTAGTGTCGAGCATAAGAGGTTAGGCAAGTTTAGGGAGAGTTTGGAAGAGAGTAGAGGCGTAAAATCGAAGAACCAGGCGCTGGAAGAATAAGTTTTTCTGCTGGTGCTGCTGAAGAACACGAAGAACATCAACCCACGGTCAACAGTCGCAGAATACTGTCGTTGTTCTACAGCACTTCGCTATACAACAGTCTTATTTCTTCTGTGTCGTTGTTTCTGGACGCCTTTTGTGGGTCGCAGGATCCTGTTTTATAACATTTACTTATCTTTCTCTTCATTGTAAACACTTGTGAGCATCAATGAAATATTTTGAGAGGTTTTCCAACATGATGAGCGGCTAAAATACATGGTGACTGAGGCTACATAGGAGCTATTCACTCATGTTTGATTGGTAAATTATTTTTATAATTTCTTAATTATTTATTTTATTTAATTCACTTGGATCAAAAAAAAAGATAAAAATGGTTTTCTTAATTAGTTGTGAATCAGTTTGATGTTTTATGCTCAGAATTAATTCTTTAATAAATCATGCTTAAGGATTACAATTTAATATTTGGACACCTTATAGATTTATAAGTGATTTAATGGAAAAAGAGCTAGATAATAATTATGAAATATTTTTGTAACCAATCAACTTGAAGTAATAGTGAATCCGGAGCCTTGGTCCATTTTAAATCTTGACATCACTCTTTGAAACTTAATTTACTTTATTTTTATTAAATCGAAAAATTCTTTCCTTCACAAGTCTTTGAACGAACCATTTCTTACCACTACTACAACAACAACAAAAAAAACACATAAATCAATGAGTTTAATCACAGAGTGTATGAAATTGTTAATGCATGGTTTGCATTGGGTAAGACTATTCCTGAAAAGGACATTGTGATGAAAATTCTCAGAGCGCTGCCATCTATATACGAGTCTTAGAAGCATGCCATCGTTGAGGGAAATAACCTTGATAATCTTTCCAGAAATACATTGGTTGGAAATATAAAGATCTTTGATCATGAGCATACATACAAAAACGGAAAGGATGTTGCCTTTAAAGCACAGAAGAACAATAAGCTACTTGATAAAAGTAAAAGTGTTCATGTCTCTGAGGATGATCAGTCTGAGGGTGATTTTCCGGATGAAGATCTTTACAAATCAGTCTCCTTGATCACAAGACAATTTAGGGATCTTCTATTAAAGAGAAGTAAACGGTTTTCAAGAGACAAACCTAGGTCGTCAGATAAACCTCACAATCGCGTTCCTCCTAAAAACAGGGATGCTGACGAGGATATTCCACAGTGCTTTAAGTGTAAAGGTTTTGGTAATTTTGCAAAAGAGTGGCCAAATCGTAGAAAATACACTGGGAACAAAGTTTTTGCAGTAACACTTGATGAGATTTCTGAGATCTATGATTCTGATGAAGATAGGAAATCAAGTGTTGGTCTTCTATGTGAAAACATTGATTTTGATAATTGTAGCAACACATATATCAACCTTGATGGTTTCGATGAAGAAGAGAATCAAATCAAGCTGGAAGAATCAATTGACCCATCCTCTGGAAACTCTGGTTGTAATGTTTCAGGATCTACTATGTGTCTGGCTTCTTTTACACTACAGATGCCTGAATACTATCCAAGTTTGACGTGCTCGTTTTGTTCTCATAAGGGTCATGAACTATCAAGATGTTACAAGTACAAACATCAAGTGAGGCACGCCAACAAACTTCAACGAAGATCAAATCGATTGGCAAGGAAGCTTAAACTTGCTTAGAAGACTGCTGAGGTATGTAGGATTTTATCTTCGTCTAAGAAGTTGGTTTCCAAAGACAAAATAAAAACATTAGAGAAGAAGGTATGGTCAAATATCCTTGATAGACAGAAGTCTGAGGATTCCTCTCAAGAGGAAAATGGTGGACAAATTGTTGTTCACCATAGCACAAATTAATTGTGTTGTTTGGTAAATATTGTCTCATGTGCCTGATCAAAAAGAGATAAGATTGTGTACCGCTCAGGGTTTAGGATTTTTTTTTTCTTAGGATTGTTTTTCCTGTCTATCAAATAAAGTAAAGGGTTATTATCGACAATTCTACTCTTTATAGGGTTTAGAATTGGGCGTCCACGAACCTGTTTAAAGGTTGCGAACCCTACATTCCTTTTTCCTCTCTGATATCTTTTATATCTTAAGACTGCTTGATGAGATTGTGAATTCCACTCACAAAAACCAGTTTTTTATAACTGTTCTCTAAGCATCATGTCTTTGGATGGAAAAGATGTCAATATGATTGTTAAGCAATCAATCAAGGAAAAAGAGAAATCTCCAGTAACTTCTTCCTTGAAAAGAAAGAGGAAGAATACAAGAAATCCAAGGTCTGTCCCTTCTAACTTTCAGAAGTTTTACGATGTTCTTGATGAGTTGAAGGAAGTAAGAAAGGAGATTAGTGAAATAAAGGCTTGCGTTTTAAGATCTTTGGAAATTCAAAAGGCCATGGTTAGACATCATCAGCCAAAACGGTTTGTTGGTATTGACTCCTTCCTCCACGAACCTTATATTCCGATGGCTGTTGACGACAAGGAGTTCGGTATGATAAGGAATTTCTCAAATATATTGTTTCCTAGTATGTCTTCTTTTTGGTTTAGTTGGAAGAATAACTAGTGCGTGAATAGAAATGATTGTGACTACATATAACTATTATTTTTCATTTTCTTGTTATTTTTTTAGGTTTATTTGTTTTAAATTCTAAAAATATTTGGAGGATGATGGTTTGCAGTATTTAATCTTTATGATTTGTTATATTGAAATTTGTTACGGGATATTGGTGTTTACGTCCGTGAACTATGTTGTCCCATATTTTGTCAAAAGTAAAGTCGTTCATGATCGGTATTCATGTATTGATTTAAGGATGAATAGACTTTTGACATATACAAAAGCTAAGCATATATTGT
Source organism: Papaver somniferum (assembly GCF_003573695.1). NCBI lineage: Eukaryota > Viridiplantae > Streptophyta > Magnoliopsida > Ranunculales > Papaveraceae > Papaver > Papaver somniferum. The sequence goes on from NC_039365.1 coordinate 172,221,344, forward strand.
CAATTCTTTGATGGAAGATAGGTTAAAATCTTTTGTGTTCAAGGATTATGTCTATTAAATATCGTTATGAAAATAGTGCTGGAAGATAGAATGAATCCTTGTGTATTCCACAGTATTGATCTCAATGATCCATATTTTATGTAATACTGTGAGGCTCCGTAATGTGTCTTATGTTCAGCACGATACAACCAAGTTGATTATTTTTTGATTACCTTTGTTGGTTGTTCCGTAAGGTACTTTATGTTGAGCATTCTTGAACTAAATTAATCATCTTGTTTGGTTATTTAGTTATTGCTCCATAAGTCTTCTTATGTCGAGCAAAACAAATGACAATTAAATTGATTATTTTTGTAATTAGTTTGGTTGTGTATTCCAATTAGATTAATTATGGGTTCTCTTGTAATTAATTTAGTTGATTATTTTCATATTCTGTATGATTCCTCTTATGTTGAGTATATGAACGACTATCCTATTCATTTTTTAATGGTTATGTTAGTCGTATGCTCCGTAAGTTCTCTTATGTCGATCATAATCAATTAAGTTGATCACTTTTGTGTTTAATTTGATTGCGTATTTCGATTAAATTAATCATGGGTTTACTTGTGATTAATTTGATTGAGTTTTTGAATAGCACATATATGACACATCATTGATAAGAATGCTTGGGAAAATGATGAAGGTGAATAACATGTTTAAACTAACTGAAAATGCAAAACTTGTCGTTCTCGTTCAAAGGGGAAAGTTTTATTTGAAAGAGAGATGTGTGACTTCAAGGTTAATACTAAACCTAAATGGCATTTGACTAACATTAACTCCATAAAATTTAACCTAAACTCAACCTCTTAGGATATCACTATCTACAACAGTCATGCTATTATCTGAAGTTCATATTCCTAGAAATGGAGCAATTGCATATATCTGAATCAATGGTTCATTCAATACTATCACAGAGAAATAATGTCCTAGAAATTGTTACAATTCAACAAGAATAGACAATAGAAAATAGACAGTCATAAAAACAATGGCCAAACAATCAAGAACAACATTCCGTTTCATAGTTTCGGTGAGCAATAGTGGTAGCTTGAAAGTTGAAACAAAGTAGTCAACCATTTAACATTTACTGTTGCAGAGTAAATAGACATGCTAATCGGACATAAACATTCCATAAACATCTTCACCAACCAAGATCACTAACAACAAACTTAATGAAACAAAAAAAGTCGTGGACCAATACGATGCACAGTTTGTAGTAGTCTAGTGTCTGTAGTGGCTTAATATAGTGTGTGTTCAATCTGGACTAGGTCCCAGGGTTTTTATGCATTTTCGGTTTCCTCGTTAACAAAACTTCTGGTGTCTGTGTTATTTCTTTTCCGCATTATATTTTGTTATATAATTGAAATATCACAGGTTGTGCGTTTGAATCAATCAATTGGGAAATCCGACCTTTGATTGTTGATTGAAATTGATTGATACTTGAACATTGGTCTTTGGTACCGTTTAAGTGATTTCTCTTGTATTCAATTAGACTCGCCAATTTCTATTTGCTTGAGTAAGTATTGAATCGAGAAAGAGAGATATAACTCTTTGATATGCTTTATTAAGATTGAGTCTTGTTGATTCTATTTAAAGTATATTATGGTTAGTCCATATAGATTCCTAACCGAAATATTAGGTGTGGTTGTTGTACCCCCGCTTTTTCAATTGGTATCAGAGCAGGAAAACACGTTTAAAAACCTTACAAGTCTGTGTTTGTAGCGATCTGACTCTATGGACAAGAGTACTATCTTTGATAAACGCGTCACCGGAAAAAAAGTTCTTCCTCGACTATTTCTATTAAAGAGAAAGATTCTTCAATCTCAACTATAGACGAACCTCGTGTTATGACGAGACAGACAAACACTGACATGTGTTATTCCGATTACCCTTCAAAAGAGTCTATCTCTATTAATGAAAGGGAAACAACAGAAGAGAGTGAATTGATTCTAAATCCTTTTAGAATCCAAGCTGATCGATTTAATCGGTTGAAAAACCATGTCAATGTTCTTCTTGGTGTAGTAAGAGACTGCAGTTCCAAAAACGCTGAAGTTCAGCCTTCACGTATCCTACTTGAGGCAAGCCTTGAAAAGGATGTTTTGGAAATTGAACATCGCTTGAATAAACTCTCAATTCAAGGATGTTTCAGAAATTTCCATACACCATCTACATCAACTTCTACGGCAACTGAGAAAGTTCCAGTTCCAGAAGTAAAATCGGAATTCCCTTCTATTGTAAAAGATGTGCCTTTTGCCTCTTTTAATCAAGGATGTTGCACATCACTTGGAAGGAAGAAATCTCCAAACGATGATGTTAAGACGGTACCTTCTAATGATCAGAAAGTATGTCTCATTTGTGATTCAAAAGGTCCTGTTGTGCAAACGAGAAACTCTAGGTTGAATAACAATTCCATTGTTCGACTGAAAAGGCGAGGGTACCCAAATATACCTCAAGATAAAACTTTTTCTACCTATAAGTCCTTTCTCCGAAAGTGATTGTCTATGGACTGAGTCGAGACAATACAAATAATCGGTTCACACCTTGTGTGATCAACTATGGATACGAGATCAAGACAATACAACAACGAAGTATGTTACTTGATAAAAAGGTTCAGACTTAACCAAACACAATAGGATTCACTTATCAAGTAAATAGGAATTAACGTTTGTGTAATTTACTTTAATTATAATAAAACAATTATAATGCGGAAATATAAAGTAAATGACACAACAAGATTTTGTTAACAGGGAAACCACAAATGCAGAAAAACCCCGGGACCTTGTCCAGAATTGAATACTCTCAGGATTAAGCCGTTACACAAAATTACACCAACTTCGTATAGTTGATACCAAGCAACTAAACCTATAGTTCACCTAGTTCCATATGTATTCCCACGACTCCAACTTATAAATAAGTCACGTACTTGGATCAATTCCTTTGCTTCGTATTCCAAACAGTAAAGGAACAACAAATATGTTTGGTATCAACTCTATTCAACCAAGTGATATGAGTCGGACAAAGGCTCTTCCGTTTATCTTAACATAAACTCCTTCGTCAGGTCCTTAGATCTATCTTATGTTCAATTACCAAAGTAATCGTTTAAGATTAAGACAATCAACACTCTTAATCCAAAGAATTGTGTTGATACCCATCTAATCAACTAATCAATCCAATCTACCACAAGGATAAACCGAATATTAATTGGATCCTCTTTTACCGAAACAAGTATTGTGCACACCAAAGATTATGAACTCATAAATCAGAAATCTTCAGTATCTTCTTCGTCTTCAAATCTTCGTAGATATTCAATATTAACCTGCACACAATCACTTGAATCTTTTGTGATCAATCACGCACAGAATGGAGTCTGTTAACAATGGATTATCAAAAGATCGTCTTTAGAACTAACAACAGTCTAAATATCCCTGTCGAAACTCTGAACTAGTTTGAGTGAATCTTATATTAGAAGAGAAGATTCTCAAGCATAAATAAACTAGGTGTAATCAGATTTCAACCACCGTTAGTCAACCAAATCAACCGAAAACAAAAGATAAACCGCAATTATCTATTTTCCCACCAACGGCACACGCTAGAGCTTCTCAATCCCAAAGAAGACTTTAAACTGAGCGGCCGTAAGAGATTTCGTCTAATTAGGTTACTCTCCTCTCCGAATAGGCGGCTACACCAGTAAAAACAAAAGAGGAAGTCTGTTGTTACGAAGGATTAGTTTGTAGAAAGTCAAACTTCAAGTGTTTATAGACAAGGAAGTTTGGACACCAAGAAATTTCCAAAACCGAAAATATTCTCAATTATTCATTAAAGCACAAATTCGGTTTCCAATATTCCTGGAAATGCTGTAATGATTGAAATTCCTCGGAAAATCTAATTAGTAAATGTACATTACTAACTCTTATATTTCCCTACAAAATGAAATTAATAACCTTAATTAAAAGATTCTTAACTTACTTATGTTTCGTTCATGGAATTTTCTTCCTTTATCTATTAAGGAATAAATTTGAACAATTAAAGAAATAAACATTCACATCACGTGTTCAAAGTATGTCAACATCCTTGAAACCGATTTGCTACACTTCCAAACAAGTTTAGAATTAGTTCATCTGACTTTCAAGAACTATGTGATTGATCAAACAAACATTCAATCACAATCATGGGTTTAACGGTTCTACCAAAACAAGTTTCGGTTCTACCTCCATGTGAGTACTGTGCATAGTCACACCAGCTTTCCAAAATTCGGTTGACTAGGTACTAGGATCGGTTCCCCACATATTATATGTGTTGCACATGTACATAGGATCGGTTCCCCTTTGCCTAAAAACGTGTTGCACATGCTCATAGGATCGGTTCCCCTTTATGCTATAAACCTTGCTGCACCTCATACAAGGATCGGTTCCCCTTTGTGATGTACTGCACCTCTTACTAGGATCGGTTCCCCTTTCCCAAATTTGGTCAGACAAAACAGAAACCCGATCATACCATCTCAGGTGATTACTTAAGATCGGTTTCACTAATAAAAGTCATACCAATACATAAGTCAGGCCTTTGTGAATAGTTCTACCAAGAACACAAACAAGTTGTGAGCGGTTATACTCAATCACACATATTGGTTGTTCATAAGATAAGCAATGAATAACAAAACCAATAACACCTGGCAATTTCCTTTTCGGTTCACAAACAAGTTTATGAACTTACTTCCTTAGAACACATGTAAAATATTGTTCCCTAGGATGAAATCCTCACCTCATACCCATACATAATCACAATAGCAATCAATTGATTATGGCGATGTCTTATCTACAAATTTTAATGCTTAAGCAATATACCTCGTATTGTATTCCTCAATACTATGTCTATCTAGAGTTCAAATATGCTACGCAATTTTGTTTTCAATATGCACGACTTGAATGATACGTTAGGGAATGAAATATTTCAAGTCAAATATCACTAACCTCAAGTGGAAGGATGATTGTTGTCGTTGTAGCAACTTTCTTCTTCACATCTTCAAGACTTCGCAATACTTGTAATGTCTCATATCCTAATACTTTCAAGATAACCTATACGAAGTTGACTCTAGTACATAATCAAGCGACTCTTAACATGAGTTTTGATTCACCAAAATATGACAACCAAACTTGACATACCAACGCTTGGTAGGTTCAACCGAGCTATGCTCTAACATCGACTTTAACACATCTTAGACTTTATTCTCAAAGGTGTAACTGAAATTCGAATGTCTAAACCAATTGGTTTCAGTACTCACCCTGTGTATTCTATCAGGAAAGTCAGTTCTATGAGTTCCTCAAATGCTTAGAAGCAAAATATATGTCTTAACAAAAACCGTCTAAAAAGGGGAGATAATGATACAATTGATATGAACAAGGTATCAGGAGAAAAGAGAAAAGATGATGATATAAGAAATAACCTAAAGGAGTTAATTGAAGGTTATAAAGAAATCATCAACATGTTGTCAAACTCCTCTAGCCAAAATTCTTCAGGTAAGAATCGATACTATGAGTCATATTTTGATAAGAGTGAATTTTATGACAACTTTTCACATAATAATGGGTTTCCTCCAAAGTCTCGAGGGAATAAGGATAACCGAAAAAATATTCATTTAATGAGATAAAGGCTCATACTTGTGTTAATTAATCAAAAGGTTGAAATCTCACTTACGAAAATCCTGGTTGAGTGAGAATTGGTTAAGTATACTTACTGATAAAGTGTCTCTGATTTTCTAGCTAATTTCTTATCGTTCTTAGATGGATTGTCAGATAACACACGTCTACATGAGTATTTTTTTTAGATCTATCTTTGTTTATTGATTTATTATTGGCTCTACGCTTTCAAACTTAGTTTTTGAAAATCTAAGAAGCATGGACTTTTTCAACAAGGTGTTGTGTAAACGATCTTCACAAACAACCTTTTTGGTAGGAGCTTTGTGGACCCTCTTCTTACGGGTACACGTACGGTTTCGGGGTTCTCTCACAAACCGATCTTGTAAACCCTAAGTCTTTTGAAACTTGTTTATATACCTATCCTATTGAGTTGAATTATCTCACTCTAGGATTCTTATTATCAATGGATTCTTCTTCATGCTCTTGGGATTTACTTGAAGACTTCGTTGATAATGCAGTATATTTCGAATTCGATAGAAAGAAGGGAACCTTTGTTGAAGTTGAAGGATCTTTTCCACAATCTCCTGATTCCTACTCGGATATTGAGGAGGTTAAAGAGATTTCGGCTGAAGTGGTTCTTGATTTTCTAAAAAAATTTGAGGATGCAAAGCAGCAACTTGTTGATACAATGAAGTGTCTTGATATGGTAAGAACTGAGTAAGGTTAATTCTGACCTTGTTCTCATGAAAACTCATGTTAAAGAACTTCTCAATGAGGATATCCACTCTGAAGATGCTGTGGATGTTGTCAATCACAAGATCAAAGTCCTCAAGAATCATGAAGATCCTGAATCGTCTATATGACCTTAGTTCGTGTTCGACCTTTGCACATGAGTCTGTTTTTGTTTGTTAGCTTGTTGATTTTATTTGCCTAGTAAATCTTCGGATGAGAATTTTATTTTTTTATTCTGTTTAGAAGAATAACTAGAGTTTGGAATAGCCATTATTGTGATTACACGTAGCTATGTCCAACGCTTTTAGCTTCATGTTTTTAGGTTTATTTATTTAAATTCTATAAATGTTTGGGAGATTATTTTGGCGGTATTAATCTTTATGGTTTAATATATTGCAAATTTGTTATGGGATATGTGTGTTTGCGTCCGTGAACTATGATTGTCCCATGCCTTGTCAAAAGTTAAGTCTTTCGTATGTCGATATGCATGTATTGATAAAAGAATGAATGAACTTTTGACATTACAAAAGTTTGAAGCCTATTATGTCATTTTGTAAATATTGATGGAAGATAGGATGGACTTTTGTTTACGAGGATTATGTCTATTGTATGTCATTGTGCAAATAGTGATGGAAAATAGAATGAATCCTTGTTTATTCCGCAGTATTGATCTTCCCTGATCCATGATTTATGTATATACTGTGCGGCTCCGTAAGTTCTCTTATGTTGAGCATTTCCGATTAGATTAATCATGGGTTCTCTTGTGGTTAATTTAATTTAGTATTTTTTGGATTCACATTCATATTCTTATGTGATTTGTTATGTCCAAAGAAATCCTTCTTTTCTCATGAAATTAAGGTCGTTCTTGTTGTTCTTTCGGGAATGACATATTATGGGGGATAGTTCTTAATTGAACTTGTACTTAATTTCCAAATCTTTTTGGGGAGTGCGTCTGTGGAATATTATAGGAGTTATCTTGTATCTTTATAAACTCCTTGATGAAAGCATTTAGCCTCGGCTATATGATTACATCTAAATAAATTGATATGTACTTTCTTTTAGTCATTAAATGTCTCTTTGGAAATATCATTAGGATCCCGTTTTCATACCTTTGCAAATTTTATTGACAAAAAGGGGGTGAACTAATGTGTAGTTCACACTATAACTACATATGGTTTTCGGATCATTATGTAAGGGGGAGTGGTTTCCATGTGATATGGAGTATTGACTAAGGGGGAGCGATACATATCACCATAGTATTGTTTTCGAAGTTGTGATACAATTGAACTTTGATGTTGTATAATAATACTATGACACTGTATAACACTGATTGAGAATTCTTGTTTTCTCATTGTTATAGCTACGGATTTTCAACAACGATAATGTTAAACTTAAAACCTTTGGAATCATTGGAGTACTTGGAAGTGACGAAGATTTCGAGTAATGTTGAAGATTAGGCATGTGGAAGAAGAGTTACAAAAGTTTGTTTATCTATTTTTGTATTCCATATGTATTGATAGTTTTGTCACTAAAATTGACAAAGGGGGAGATTGTTAGAGCACTGCTCGGTCGAACTCGCATGCATTGTTATCTCAAGCATATTTGTCAACGTTAGTGATCAAAACTATAAGTCTTGGTTTCTAGTCTACTATAGCTAAGTCTCGGACTAGGATAGAAAGTGTAGTTGAGCTCAAGGACTCCATGGCGATCATCATACAATATGAAGAACTACTCAAGGAACTGGTGGAACTTCATCGACTAAAAGGTATGTGGAGACTTGAACTTATCTATCTACTCTATCTCCTATCTTGAGACAAAAGTCGTTTTGTTGTATGGACTTTGATTATACACATTTGCTATTTCGAGCCGAGTTTATCTCGCTTATCTATTTCTCGAAATATGTGTTGGTAAGCTTTCTCTTTGGCCAAGTTCATCTTTACCCAGTGATGAAAGTCATGTTAAGTTTCAATCACTTGAAAATGGCTTTGACGAAAAATGGTTTGTGAATAACAACTATATAACGTCCTCTAAGAATGTTTTAATGATTGAAATGAGAGTTTAGATTATATAACCATTGTTATATATAAGCATTGTGTGGTAACACATATATGTATAAGTCCTTATTCCTCGAACCAAAGTATGTGTACTATGTTGATCAGGAAAACCGGAAAAAAAGTTCGCGAACTGTCGGAAGTTATCATCCCGAGAAAATATGCTGAAGTTTGTGAACTTTCACAAACTTATTCCGGGTACTTAAGTCCGCGTACTTAAGTTGGTTATTTTTAAAAACGATTATTCGTGAACTTATACTTATATAAACTAAGGAATGCAAGTTAGCAAACCGTGGCTATAAAGTTCATGAATCGATTTGAGTGAATCGAATCGTTTTTGCTTCGATTGGTGTCTTGTATACTTCTATAAGATCTAAGAAATTGAACAACTCTCTAACTAGTTCATTTGAGTCATTTGAACTAGTTACGGTAAAGAAGAATATGGTTGATATGAAAGTGCTCAAATGTACATTTTGTTAACTATTGTTGAACCAACAAATGTAGATGTTTGGGTACGGTTACACAAACCTAAAATCGTGCATTTCATTTGTGTGTGACAAGCTAAGTTTTCGATCTAACGGTTGAAAGATATTAGATTGAATCTAATCAGGTTTTCATCTAACGATGAATATTGAATGCTTTGTTACCAAGCTAACAATGATTGCAAACCTTGTTTTGAAAGACTATATAAGGGAAAACTCTAACAAATGGGAAACCTAATCCCCACACCTCATGTGTGATACTAATTGTATAAGCTAGAGTCGATTCTCCTTTAACCTTAGGTTTCTTCTCGAGACCCTGTAGGTTAATGACTTGAAGACTTCACTGGGATTGTGAAGCCAGACCGATACTACTTTCTTGTAGTTGTGTGATCTGATCTTGCCGATTCTATCGTGTTGAGTACAATCGTAACGGTTGGCTTGAGATTGATATCTATGATAGGAAAGATATAAAAGTAGTCACACACATCTTCGCCTCATCATTTGTGATTCCACAATATCTACTTTCGCCACGTCGATTAAGATTATTGTGAGGTGATTGATAATACTGAGTTGTTCTTCGGTAATATAAGTCTGGTTTATCAATTGGTTCCTGTTCACTTTGATTTATAAAAAGACGAGACAAAACTCGTAGATATCTCCGTGGGAGACAGATTTATCTATTGCCGTAGACATTTCTGTGTGATACAGATATTTATTAAAGTCTTCGACTTTGGGTCGTAGCAACTCTTAGTTGTGGATGAGATCAGCTAAGGGAATCAAGTGCGTAGTATCCCGCAGGAATCAGAGACGTAGGGAGCGCAACTGTACCTTGGATTAGTGTGAGATTGATTGGGGTTCAACTACAGTCCAGACCGAAGTTAGTTTGTAGTAGGCTAGTGTCTGTAGCGGCTTAATACAGTGTGTGTTCAGTCTGGACTAGGTCCCGGGGTTTTTATGCATTTGCGGTTTCCTCGTTAACAAAACTTCTGGTGTCTGAGTTATTTATTTTTCGCATTATATTTTGTTATATAATTGAAATATCACAGGTTGTGCGTTTGAATCAATCAATTGGGAAATCCGACCTTTGGTTGTTGATTGAAATTGATTGATACTTGAACATTGGTCTTTGATACCGTTCAAGTGATTTCTCTTGTATTCAATTAGACTCGCAGATTTCTATTTGCTTGAGTAAGTATTGAATCGAGAAAGAGAGATATAACTCTTTTATATACTTTATTATGATTGAGTCTTGTTGATTCTCTTGAAAGTATATTGGAGTTAGTCCATACAGATTGCTAACCGAAATATTTGGTGTGGTTGTTGTACCCCCGCTTTTTCAGATGGTGTAGTATATCGCTGTGATTATGAAGACGGTGATGGTTTAGAGAAAAGAGTTTATCCCGAGAGTAGTGTTTTAGAGTCTAGCGATTCAGAAACAATAGTCTCTTCTGAGGATTATAGAAATGTAGAACCATATGATTACAACTTAGAAGAAATAAATGACCTTTTCCCAAAATCTGATAATTTATAAATTAAGGAAATTGTGACTAGTTTATCCAAGGATATTGACAACTCTAAGTTTGGGAGTAAATATCAGTATCCCCATGGCTTACCCTTGACTCTTGTAAAGGCCCCAACTTGGGACTTGACGTATGTGCCTCTACCATATTAAAAGACTATCTTCATGCACGTTTTCCTGAACCTAATTATGTCCAAAAAGAAGCTCAGTTGATATAAACCATCCTCTGGTTGATGTGGTTAATCCGGCCCATGATACCATAATTGACTTTGTTGTCCCACCAAAATTTTATCTACCAAATGTGGGAGTATCTCAATTTGAAATGTGTCATTATATAATTTTTAGAACTAAACCTAATTATTTTAGGAAATTAGAATCGTCGACACATTTTTTTTAAAAATGGCCACCACTTTCATTATGATCAATTGCGTGAGTCAAATCTGATTGACTTAGAGGATCCCCAATTATTCAGGTTATTTTTTATGTGCTTCTAAGTTCTTATTTGAGTTTTTCCAGGATTTGCAACATGATCCTCTGGATCCTACCAATGAGGAAACCTGGCCCATGAAAATATTTTATTCAGACCATTTCATAGAATCTGAGCCCAAACCACAACTAGATGTAGTTGTCTTAAAAAGGAAACTAGATAAGGGTATGCATTATTTGTTCATTTTCTTGGCATTCCTTTTATTTGTGGTATATTTATTCAGTTTTGATGACCCACATAGATTCTGACTATTGTTATATGATTTTATGTGGTGACTAATTCTACCAACGTCTGGCTGAAGAAACTAAACTTAGCGCTTTATGGGAGGCAATCCATACATGGTGAAATTAAGGTCCCTCTGGAGAACCTTGCTGTTGATGTACATTAGTTTTGTTTTTATTTTCTTTCTTTCTTGCTCCCCATGGAAGGATTGTTATGCTTCATCCAGGTACTATCTTTCTGACTTACCTCCTTATTCCTCTTATTACTTATATTTTTGGTACTGTACTTTAAATTGAAACATTGAGGACAATGTTAGGTTTAAGTTTGGGGGTGAGGGAAAAACTTGTAGTTAGTTTTTAATAAAATAAAAAATTAAATAAAATTAAAAATTATTTACAAAAAAATAAATAAAATAATTAAACTCTAGAGCCTAGAAATTTGTGCCAATTCAGGATGACATTAACCAGTCTAAGTGGATGGAAACATCTTGGTTGTAGGAGTTAAGGAACCCAATAACAGAGTCTATTCATGAAAATACAGAGTTCATGTGTTAAAATGGAATCATCACACTACGTTCTGTTTTTATTTTATTTTATTTGAATTATATGTTTCTCTAAGTGATTTGGTAGGGCACAAAACATCGAATTGTTACCACTTCCGGGATGAAATAGAGTGATTGAGTTACTAAAATAATAAAGAGACTATACCAATCAGACCAAACGACATAAGTTTAAAAAAAAATAAAAGTTTATTATTGTTTAATAAAATCGACCGTTGGTTCCCTTGTATATGCCAGCTGAGTTGATCTAGAATTAAGATTATCGATCTCTGATTCCCTTATATATGCCAAGATTTGTTGATATTAGTCCAGACCAGTATCTCAATCAATTAGGATACATAGGTTCATCTTGGCGGAGGCCTTCAGACAAATATGGGAAACACCGTTGACCTTAGACAACATCGTTTTGAACTATCTATCTCTATAATCCATCTTCTTAATCTATTCATTTGTGTGATTCCGATTATTGATGTCCATAGTGCGACTATCTGAATAGAATTCTATCACTTATATATATGAATGAATATGATTCACATTAGGGTACTTTCTGTTGTGATCAATGAGAGTATGCCAACCAAGGAGATTCTTTAGTGTCGCTCCTTAATTATGCACAGGTAGCTAAGGTCTGGAGTAAAGGTTTTCTGGATACACCTCTTGTAAACCCTCCCGAGACTATAACTCGGGCACTAGGGCCACCCAGGGGTTTAAAGGCTTGTTGCCCGCAACAGTGAGTTAGGATTTTATTTGCTCGGGACTAGCAAATAATAAGTTTGGGGGTATTTGATAGACGCATTTATGTGTCTATTTTGATCTCAATTGCATGTATTGCTAGTTCTCGATTTTGTACTTATTTGATTATTTTATGTTTTTGTAGGTGTTTTTGAGAAATAAAGCTCGATGAACTAAAATGTCGAATTTCGCTCGTAAAATGGAGGAAATGAAGTGATATATAATTTAATGCGTTACACCCAAAAGGAAGAAAATGGAGAATAATTTCATTGGTCCAATTATTTGGATATGAGAGTGTGGTAAACAAGCCAGAGCGTGTGCATAAATTGTGGAGCCTGTTATGTCGACATCATTAATTACAAGATATAAAAATGATATCTGAAGATATTTTATTATAATGAAAAAACAAAGATGTTAGATAAGAAATCTACATGGAGTAATTAAAGGGAATTAATTATATGAAGAGTATGGAAATAATAATTTCTTTATGGTTGGAGTTAATAAAGAATAAATAATTCCCAAATAAAATTGCATGATGATTATATTATTTGACGCATGGCGCTATCTTATTGGAGGGATTTGCATTATATTGACATGTGACGCATTCTCATTGGACGATGATGTGGTAGTGAGAAATATAAAATGAAATTGTTTTCCTTTGAAATCAATAAATACATTGTGGATACAAGGAAAAAGGGGTCCACTTACTCGATTTTGGGAAGCTACTCAAGTTGATGGTTTGGAAGCTATTGTATTTCCATTGATTTGTCCGTCGTTTGGTGCTTGATAAACTAAGAGAAAGAAGTGAATAAACCCATTGTAATCAAAATTAAGGCGAGTATTTCTTGGCACCAAAACGACTTTGTCTTGTAAGCATTTCAATTCAAATACTATGGTTTATTTCTTTTCTTTCTTTGATTTTTCCATGCGTAGCTAAATCATTTTCTAGGATTTGAGAGGAAGTCCTACTATGTTTCTTAGTAGATTGTAATCGGTTTCTATAACAACTCTCTTTAGGTCCTTGTATTCTCGTTAAGTCATGATAATAGTTTTCTTTTTGTGCCCTATAATGCTTGATTAAAAGATTTATATTTTCTTTGTTAGAGACTAGCATTCCATAGTGAAGGAAATTATTAGTATTTTGAGAAAAATTAATTGATTATAATTTCATATTTTCCAAGGCGTGTTGTCTTGTGTAATTCAGAGGAGAGTGTTAGAGATAGTGATTGCAGTCGTCTAATAAGCATAGTAGCGACGGAATCTTATATCCTACATTTTCATCATAATTGAATATAAAATAATTTTTATCATTTTTTTTATTAGTCTAGAACCAATTCTTGAAAAAAAGTCTGAGTATCGAATCCCTTTCCTTACCATTGTTTAAAACTCTATCAATGAACATTATAGCCACGGTTTGCAAAGATTGCATTCCTTATTAATAACTGTTTAAGTTCATGTACACAACCTATTTTAGAAAATAACCACTTAAGTATGAGTACGTGTATGCGTACTTAAGTGACCGGATTTGAGTTTTGTTTGGTTTTCAAACTAAGCAGAAATTCACGGACGTGAACTTTCCGCCAGTATGCGTACGGGTACGCGTACTTTAAGTAACTGGATGATTTTGGTTTGGTTTTCAAACTCAGTAGAAATTCACGGACGTGAACTTCCGCCAGTATGCATACGGGTACGCATATTTACCCAGTCTCCTTCAACCATTTTGTATACATGCAAGTATGCATACTTTTGGTTCCCGGTTTTGGACTTATACACTAATGTGCGAACACACTATGCTTATATCGAAAGATGGTTATAAGATTCTAAACTATTTATTTCAATCATTGAAACATTCTTAGAGGATGACAATAGCCGTTTACACACACTATTTGCATCAAAGCAATTTTCAAAATATTGAAATAATCATTATCGAAATATTCCAAGCCTACATCAAATGATTGTATCACACAAATCATGTAAGATGTTACTCGACAATTTTCTCATGATAAGATGAACTTGGTTGAAGCGAAAGCTTACCAACACATATTTTGAGAAATATGTAAGCGAGATATACTCAGCTCGAAATCTCTAATGTGTATATAGAAATCTATATCGTAACACGACTTATGTCTCAATATAGGAGATAAAGTAGAAATAGATTTTCCAAGTGATAAATGAGTTCAAGTCTCCACATACCTTTTGTCGAAGAAGTTCCACAAGCTCCCCTTAGTAGTTCTTCGTCTTCAAATGATGAACACCATGAAAACTAAGCTCAACTACACAATCTATGTCCTAGTTTGATACATCTATAAATATGATAGAAATAAAGACTTATAGTTTTGCTCACTAACATTGACAAACATGCTTGAGATATCAATGTATGCGAGTTCGACTGAGAAGTGCTCTAACACCCGTTAATCTGATAGATATTTTTTTTAAAGCTATAAGTTCATTTTACAGAACCTCCCAAAAGTAAGTACCAAAGAAACATATATTCATGGGAATCTCCACGAGATGTAAATGACCATTTCTCTAGAATAAATGCTACTCCTTCCGTCACTATATTGTTGCATATCCTTCGGTTTTTACTGTATAGAATCGGAGTTCTCAACAAGCAATACTACTCCTGATTGAATTTAAATGCTTCTGATAATATTTTCTGATAAAAAGAAAAAGAATTCTGATTAAATAAATTAAAATGTTTCTGATAAAAAGAAAAAGAGAGGGGTCTCTTAAGGACAAATATCCATGGCTTTACCGGTTAAGCTTGCAAAAACAAGCTCTAATATGGTGTGCAGTTCATTCCACCAAAAAATTGTTTTCTTATGTGGTGTGCAGTTCATGGAAGACTCAACTCTTTGGAGATGTTGAATCGACAAGGTATGAATTTGTATAATTCCTGTATTCTTTGTGGTGATAGCAGTGAGATGCAAGATCATATATTACTCCATTGCAAGGTTGCTTATCATGTTTGGATAGATATCACACCAAAAAAAGACTGGGCATGGGTTTTTCCTGAATCTATGCATGCTCTTGCTGTTTCTTGCCCGAGCAATTATATCTACAGTAACTCAGGGAAAGATATATGGAGCCTCATCCCTGCAGCAATTATCTGGACTTAATGGAATGAAAGAAATTGTCGTACTTTCAATGACAACTACAACTTCAAGACTGATTCAGAATTAAGTGACAATGCCAAAGTCCTAGTCCTATCATGGGATGCTGCAGTTGGGAAAATAATTTACACAAATTTCTCTCATACAATGATTAACTGGGAAACTATCTTTTACTGATTGTTCTTTTTTCTTCTTTATTTGGCTATAGCTAGTAGCTTTTTGTACATTCTTCTTCTGATATAATAAAATCTCTCTTCCAATTAAAAAAAACAACAAGATCTAATAGCAAATATGATGAATCCAGGTACAGGTTGGAACCTATCTTTCTCTAGGATTTTAGACCCTTCAGAAAGAATAGATTTGTTAGAAATAAAACATGATATTAGGATGTAGCTTTGGCACATGATACTGAAGACTGTATAGAGGAGGACACTTCTGCAAAATCTTTTTACAGGAGATTAACTGAAGTGAAGGATGAATGGGATTTTCATAAGGTGGCAGAGAGTAAACTAGCTACTCCAAAGGTATGTTTCATTATTTGGGATGCCTTACATGAGTCAGTGCCAAAACGGAGCATGTTAGAAAGTAGAGGAGTAGATATTTCTTCCAATCTCTGTCTATTCTGCAATGCAACAGTGGAAACATCAGATCATCCTTTTCTTAGCTGCACTTGGGCACAATATTTATGGAACTTTTTTATTTATTCCCTTCACGTAAACTGGGTGATGAATAGAGATTATATCTCTCTATTGAAGGAATGGAGGTTAGATACTAATGTACAGAGCCGGTCCTGAGTCTAGAAGGGCCCTGTGCGAAAAAATTTCGCAGGGCCTTTTATAAGATTAACGCAAATGATAACTCTTAATGTCCACCTACATGCACAAAAATACCCAAAGCAAACTCAAAATATAGTCATGGGCAGGTGCATGCGGCAATAATATGATAAAGATTCAAAAAGTATTGATGGTCTGGAGCTGAAAAGTATAACAAGAACAAGTAGTCAGCCTAGTGGATTAAGGAACTTAATTATCTCACCCATGTCACTCGTTCGAGTCTTAACTAGGGGTGAGCATGGGCCGGTATGGACCGGTTTTCGCCTCGTCCGCATCCAATCCATTGCACTACGGTTTTCAAAATTGGCATCCGCATCCAATCCAGATCCAACGGATTTTCATCCAATGTATGCACAGATGGACGGATTGGGTACGGATAATCCAATGGATTTGTTTTAGTTAAAATTTATGGTAAAGAAAATAAAGCCAACACAAATGACTCCTTATAAAACCCGCATATCCTATATATGCATACAAATATAAAAATGTCATGTACAACACCCCAAGCAAACATCTTAAAAATTCCTAAATGATTCATAGTATTTTCTAGAACTATATAAAGGTCCTTAATTTAACGGATATGGATGTCCAACGGCTTTCCATGGTTGCATTCGGGCCCAATCTGTTATCCGTTGGATTTCAAAAATTTCATCCGCATCCAACCCATTAACGAACGGTCCGTACATCCATCCGCAAAAGAACGGTTGATCCCGGTTAAATCCGCGGATTACAGGCTAAATGCTCACCCCTAGTCTTAACAGAGGCAAAGATTTTTTTCTTTTTTTGATACGTTGGCTTACTGGGCTTGAAGGGGAAAGTGAGTATACATCATAGATCCATAGGGAAAAAGGCCTCAGGCAGAGCTGGGTCCTGTGCGGTCGCACACCCTGCACACCCTCAGGCCCGGCTATGCTAATGTAGTTAGAAAGAGAACACTATGGCATCTTCTGCCATTTGCTGTCACTTGGGAGTTATGGATAGAACGAAATAGTAGAATGCATGGAGGAAATGCAAATCAAAACAAGAATTGGTTTATGCTATGATGCAAGATATCAGTTTATGGAGCTGGACGAAAGAGATCTTCAAAGACTATTATATGAATCAAGTCTTTTATCAATGGGAGGATATAGTTAACTTGTAAATAGCTTTTTTTCTTTTTCTGGGGATCTATTTGATCCAACCCTGTAAACATCTCTTCTCTTTTTTAATATATATCCTTTCCTTTTCAAAAAAAAAAAGAAAAAGGAAAAGAATTCTTTTTTACTATAACTGCAGTTTGAGAAGTTAGATCGCCTTTGATTCTAATTATTTGATTATTTTTTTTTGATGCCCTAAACTAGTGGTCCCTAAAATATACTACATCCAAACTCCTTAAATTGATGTGAATTTCAATAATTACAGGGTTCGAACTCCTACCTCCGCAATAGGAGGGAGCATGCCAACCACTAGACCACATGGTGATGGCTAACTATTTGATTTAAGAAATGCTTGAACTCCTTTATGTGCTTGCATTAACTTTCCCACCTGCATTATATTACAGAATCAAAAATAAGGGAGGAAACCAGATAAAAATCTTATCACACGGAAACGGAACTGACCTGCTTTTGTGATTTGTGTGTAGGATTTTTGACTCTGCTTTTGTGACCTGGTTTTAAATTATACTTGTTGATGTGGAATTTTGTGCTCATTTTACGTTTATCCACGGTGCAACAACAACGTCTTTGTACACATGCAGGGTAGGCAGGGTCACTTGATAAATGGAGCAAAGAGCCAACACATATTTAGAACTACTCACAGAGTCACAATACACATTGCTTGATATCATTCAAATGCACCCTTCAATCAGTTTCATATCATCGAGTTGTTGTTGTAGTATGTGAGTTGGAACAAGTACAAATATCCCAAGGTTTATTAGAAATTGGCTTCATCTACATTTTTTTCTTTTTTTTTTCTTCTATGATCCTTAATCTATATTTATAATTAGTTCTATGCGGTTTCTAAATTTTTTTGAAATGTCGGAGAAGACTAAATTATTGGAAATAACCAGGTTTGATATGGGTTTTTTCAAATGATAAGTCGAGTCAATGCAGTTGGAAATGATATAATCTACGAATCGTATGTGTTTTTTCTGAATTACTTAGAATCTGAGAAGGAGATATTATAAACCTAATAGATTATATATATAGATCAAGTGAGAGTCCAAACATAACAGCAGTTTGCATGACAAATGTCATCACCAGAATCCAGATTCATCCCCGATCGCTATACAAATTCATTTGGTTGTAGTCCGTCACGGTAATTTCCCCAACATTGGTTATGTGCGTTAGCATATTATTGTACTGTGATGTTCATGCTTAAACGTCAAATTTGAGTTAGCAAACAAGTTTATTTTAGTAAGTTTCATTTGTAAAAGGCACTTAATTCGAGATAATTTAGTGAAAGACCGTCTTAAAAGCCATTTTACACAAAACCTTTTTCTCCATGGGAGAGTGGGAATTTTATTCCCATTGAGTTCGTCTCGTAAAATATAAAAATGAAGAAAAACAAGTTTTCTTGAAAAAGAACTTGAGCAATGGCTCCTGCAAATGAGACGAACGGTTTCGTTTCCTTTACATATATATGCAAAATATACGACTCTGAACATGATAATTCCTGGGGTGAAGAGGAAATCACTAGAATTGAGTTATTGAACCGTGGCATACCATACCAGCCTAACCATTGGGGAGTATGGGAGCCAGGGTAAGCCAAGCTGATTTTGGATCTCAACTTAAAATTGGGAATAATTCTAATTTGTCTTTTGATGGATATGTGGGGGCAAGGCAAACGACATCGTTCAGAGTGGTCTTAAAATCTAATTAAGGGAAGCAATTATATAGTAAAGAGGAACAAACCGATATAATGTCTGAAAGTGGCTTCCAGACTTCTAGTAGATTGTCCACCACTAAGCCAATTATATAGTGAAGAGGAACAAACCGATAGTAATCATTAGAGCAGTGAAAATCGTCCGAATCTAGTTCAAAAACGGTCGACCACTTTTAACGTATTGTTATTAATCTATGAAATGTGAAGGCATAAATAGTTAAGTTAAAAATCTTGCATTTTTTGTGAAAAAAGAAATCCAGAGGAAAACATCTTGCATATTTATAACAATACTATGAAATGCGAAGGCATAAATAGTTAAGTTAAAAATATTGCATTTTTTATGAAAAAAGAAATTCAGAGGAAAACATCTTGCATATTTGTTGGGTGCAATAATCAAAATAAGGAAAAATCAAATAAGCAGAAGTTATTGATACTTAGCTCCTTTATAATGGAAGTGATCGATTCGATAAAAACGGACGAGCTCCCCAAATCTCCGCAACAACAATAAGGAAAAATTTTGGAAAAAAAAAGTGAGTCACGTGTTTAACACGCTGCCCTTAAGACATTAGCGCCCAGCTACACTCAAGAATGATGTTATAACCCTCATAGGACAGATATCTCCAGGATAAAACACCATACTACACCTACTACTAGCATATGCAATAGATGCTCGACTTGAGCTTGACAACTCCGAAAAAACACTTAAGGAAAATCGTGAACGTTAAAGAAATCAACTATAAAATATTTTTCCTTGGGAGTCTCTCTAAAAAAATAGAGAATCCCCTTTCCCTTAGATTTTACAAAAGTAGTGAATTTCTTTATATAATGGAATAATACAACTTAAAAAGATGAATTCCCCGATGTGGGACTAAAAGCTTATATAGTCTCTTAAAACAACTAAAAAGCGGAAACTCCACCGTGAGACTAATAAGTTTTTCATTCACAAAAGAAAACAATAAATTATAATTTTTATTAAAATTTTAAAAATCATATTTTATTAATCGTTTTCCAACAATCCCCCACATGAACGAAAACTTAATAAAACACGAAAACACAAATAAATCTTGGTAAATCAACAACTCAATCTCACGACCCGAACTGACTGAACAGACAGAGAGATCATGCATATCGAAGTCATACTAGCCATTCCAACGTCATCTCCCTCACACAACAGTGTGTTGACCCCAGGGTCATACTATGATTGCAAAAATCATATAGTATAGAGAGCTTTCATCTTTAGTTCCTCAAAAATGAGACTAAAGGTTCCTTTCACCAAAGTGAAAAAGCATGAACTAGTGAACCCTTAGTGACCCTTAGGTCCTAAGTTCCAGTAATAGCAAAACCATCAAAACGAAAATCACATAAAAAAAAAGGCAGAGGTGTCCATGAGGTCTTGAACCTTTGGTTAGTGAGATATTACCGGAATTACTTGCTAGATACAGTGAACTATGTCTTGAACTTCTAGCGTTTGATGTAATTCGCGATAACGACCACAGATGATATCTCCAAGGTTGATGCCAAGCTCGTGCCGTTTTGTCCAATTTGGCCCTTGACATATCCTGTTTCTCAGAATGCTCTAGAGAATCAAAGCTCATATTCTCATAGGAAATGGCCCCACTTCCTCATTCAGATATGTGAGTTTCCATAAAGAGTGTTACTACTACACCCCACTTCAATCTTAAATTGAAACTATAGAACTCATTAAGACTTCTTAAAAGTCATCCTTCACATGCAGTCACACTATCACATCTACACCATAGGGAAAGGACAGAGAATGAAATTCTCTGATAGTGTTTACCTTTATCCACCACAAATTAGTTGTCTCATTCGAAACCTTGATCTTGGGATCTCCAGTCAGCAAGGTTGGGTATCCTTCATGGCAAGTTTAATTTATGAGCTTAAGACCCATCCCCCTCGATGCATTTTTAACTATCTCTTTGTACAAACCTTTCGTCAAAGGTTGTGCGATAGTCTCCTTGGACTTTATCCAATCAATGGAAATAACTCCAATTGAGATTAGTTATTTTTAGCTTTAGATATTATAGCTTGGCTAACACAATGTATAGATATATCTGGCACAGGATTATGCTAGAGAGGAATGTCTTCTAAAAAGCATCTTAGGCACTCGGACCCCTATCGTGCTTTATCTAACACAATACTCTCAGATTTCATAATGAATTGAGCAATATAAGTATGTTTGGAAACTTCCAAAAATAAACCCTCCTGCTAGAGTGAAAACATATCCACTCGTAGACTTAGACTCTTCTGAGTCAACTATCCAATTTGCATCACAAAGTCCTCAAGGAAAACAAGATACCTTTCATATATCAAACAAAAGATAATAGAGTATTTTAGGTACCATAATACTCTACTAAGTGCATACAAATGCTCTTGCTATGGACTACAAGTATATCTACTTAACTTACTCACAATATAGGCAATTTCTGGACTCTTACAGTTCATTAAATTCATCAGATATAACTCTTGAGTATTCAAGTTAAGATACTCCATTATCCTTATTTTTCTAGAATCTACAAGAATAATCGTACGGAGTACATGCAGGCTTACAATCAGAATGATTTTATCTCATAAGCACAAATTCAACACAATGAGAATGACTAAGACTATAAATATTTGATTATCTTCTAATCCTCATCCCTAAGATTACATCAAAAGGGCCTAAGTCTTTCAAGTCAACGTCCTCATTCAGTGCATGTTTTTATTGGAATTAATCACATCTATGTTTGTATCAAGTATAAGCATATCATCAACATACAATCATACAATCACATGGGCATCCTTAACAAGTTACTTGCAAATATACTTGTCAGATTCATTAACTTAAATCCACTACACATTATCGCATGATCAAATTTTCCATGTCATTGTTTACGTTCATATTTTAAAATCCATATAAAGATTTGTTCAAATTACAAAATTTGTCTTCATAACCTTTCACTACAAAGTCCTCATCAGGTTGGTCTATGTAAACTTCTTTATCTAATTCACGATTTTAGAAAAGTTGTCTTAATATTCATCTGATGTATCTCCAAATTTGTTTATGGCAGCAATATCAATTAGCATCTTGACAGAAGTAATTCTCGTCACAAGTGAATATGAATCAAGAAAATCTACAGATTCTTTTAGTTTATAGCCTTTAGCTACCAACTTAGCCTAATATTTTTACACAGTTCCGTATACCTAACGTTTCCTCTTAGAAACTCATTTACATCCCATGCTCAAGTCTGGTTCCGACGGACTGAGTCCATTTCACTAAATGAAGCTTCTTACCAGAATGGAGTCTCAGTAGATGTCAAGGAATCTTTACAAGTCTGGTCTCAGACTAAGCTGGGTATGTTATGAAGTCGGCTTCATAAGAAGTCTCAAGTCTAATTTTTTTACTTCTCTTAGGCTCAACCTCAACTTCATCTTCCTTTAATATAAGTCTGACTATTTGAAAATAAATATAGAGGATCAACATCACATCTCTAATGAGGTACATGATTAAGAATAAACATGTTCAAAGAACTCAGCATCCCTAGATTCCGCAATAATATTCACAACAAAGTCAGAATCAGACCAAAGTCTGAAAAATCAAAACACACAACCAAAAATCTATATGTAGAAGTATACCCAGTATACCTTATATGAAGACACAATCAACATTTTTGGTTTTTATCTAGTTCTTTTAGGAAGAGGAATGACAATCTTAGTTAAACACCCCCACACTTTGACGCATTCATAAGAAGGTCATCTACCTTTCCACAAATTATATGAAGTTTCATCTGATCCTTAAAAGGGTATTGTATTCAGGATATACTAGTTAAGAGGACTGCCTCCTCCCACAAGGCCGCAGGTAATCCTGAACTAACTAACATGGAAATTTCATCTCCTTAAGGATACAGTTGATATGTTCAAGGCTTGTAATTGGTTTTGAACTTCAATTTTATACATCTTAAGGATTCTAAGGAATCATCCTTATCCCTAAGCAAGTATACAAGATAGTACCTCGTACAATCATCTACGAAAATTATAAACCATCTTTTACCATAGTGGTTTTGGGTTGAACTCATGTCAACTAGGCCTAACTGAATTAATTCTAAGGGCTTAAAATTACTCTGAATATTTGTGCTAAAAGATTTTATAACGTATTTTGATTCTACACAAATTTCACTTTTGTGTTCAAAATCCAAACTAAATTTGGGAAAGCAGTCTATGCTGGCCAGTTTAGGAATTGACTTATAAGTTTACGGTTCCAAGTGTACCACGCAAAACATTCAATCACACAAAGAAAGTACAAGAATCAACTATGTTCAGTTTATCAGTTTTTACGTTAACCCAAAGTCCTATAACTCTTTCCTAAAAAATCACTGCCTAGTTACAACAAGTTTTCCAGATTCAATTAAAATTTTAAATCTTTACTATCTACAACAGAACAGGATACATGATTCTTGCATATGCTCGGAACATGAAAACTTCATTCAATGTGAGAATATTACAGATATGAGCTTCTGCAACCTCTGTCACACATGAATTACTCATAAAGAGGTTCTCGACATCCCTTATCCTCTGATAAGAGGTGAACATGTCTATGTTTCAACAAACATGCTTAGTGGCTCCAGAGTCCCCCCAGTCTCTCACATTGGTTATTAAAATAACTTCCGCATCATGCCACTGAACTCGATCTAGTTTGTTTCAACTAAATTAGCATTAACTTCCTACTTATTAAGGTTTTTATTTTGTCTACACTTTACTGCCGTATGGCCAGGAACTTTACAAACATAACAATCAACCTTAATTAAAGTAATGTCGGATACAGTTTTACCAAACATACCTTTCTTATGAAGACTATGCTTAAAGTTGATGTTCTCGCCTTTGTCAGCTTTGGAAGACTTGTGTTAAACCACATGTGCCTGGTAGCCATGTCCCTTTACAATTTCATGTCACAATCTTTGTTTATACTCTGACCACGAACATGGTAATTTCCCAATCACCTAATACACCACATCTCACAAACTTTAGTTCCGAATCGGAAAATAAAATATGAGTTTGAAGAAAACATCTAGATATACAAACTTCGTTTGAATCACCATTTCAAAAAACTCATGGTTACTCCATAAAAATTAATTTAGCCAACAACAAATTTCTGCTCGTCAGAATTTTTCAGGAACGTTTCTCTGTTTTGTAAAATATCAAAATAATACTTTTACAACTCCAAAAATTCTGAAATTTTGTGTGGATAGCTATAGGGATGTCTACTACATTAGGTAAAAGGGGTTCATCCAAATTCTTTCTAGGTTAAGAGATAAATTCGAAACTCTACAACTGACCAAAAATTCGTTTTTTTTTCACTTCACAATTAACATCCATGATTATTACAAATTTTAATGTCTTAAGATTTTTGGGTGCAATAATCAAATTAAGGAAAAATCAAATAAGCAAAAGTTATTGATACTTAGCTCCTAATAATGGAAGTCATCCATTCGATAAAAACGGACGAGCTTCCCAAATCTCCGCAACAGCAACAAGGAAAAACTTTGGAAAACAGAGTGAGTCACGTGTTCAACACGCTACTCTTAAGACATTAGCGCCTGGCTACACTCAAGAGTGATGTTATATCCGTCACAGGACGGATATCTCCAGTATAAAACACTCTACTACACCTACTACTAGCATATACAGTAGATGCTCAACTTGAGCTTGAAAACTCCGAAAAAACACTTAATGAAAATCGTGAACGTTAAAAATGCTAGAACCACGTGACCTGACCAATACACCTTACTACACCTACTACTTAATGTAACCAATTTGAGCTCAAAGAAGATTCAAGATTTGAGTTGGTTACATTACTTGTTTCCATCACATTAAAAATGTATTGTTTCATCAATTTCATGCCTATCCCTCATTTGTTAACAACAAGTGTAAACACTCTCTCGAATCCATTTGTTCCCATCAACCAAAAAGACAGTTAAACTATAAATTGGTTTCACTTGCTTTCCTACGTTACTACTGTGTGTTAAGGATCCAAAATCACGGTTTAAACTTTAACTCGGTGGTAACTAAAAACTTTGAGATGTTAGAGAAAATTAAAATACCAGAGTACTTAACCGAGCTCAAGAAAGTTGTTCGAGATGACTGATGACACTCGCGTTCCTTTCCTCCTTTTGGTTAGTCCGTCTGCTTGCTTATGGGAAAATGCGAAAAATCGAAAGAGGGGAAGTTATAACAAGGGTGAACATCAGAAATATGGATATAAACTTTCTATCTAGTATTTGGTGTACCGCTGATACATCAAAATTTCGTCGCATATCATTGCGGTTCATTTTTATATATGAAATTTGAGTCAAACAAATAAAAATTTAAACTTAATTCAAATCACCAGTTATATACGAAATTTGAGTCGAAAAAATAGAAATTTCAACTCTATTTAAACCACGTGTTATATATGAAGTTTGAGGCGAACAAATAAAAAATTTAAACCACCTAAAAATCTCTTTTTCATATGGGATGAAATCCAACCTACCCAAAATGGGCTCATCTAACTTTGAGGAGGTAGGTCTCACTCACTTACCCCAAAATGAGCTCATCTAATTTTGAGGAGATAGGTCAAACTCTATGTGAGTGAGAAGGTTTAGGTAGTTCGAACAGATGGTCTGTCCAAAAATATCTTACGATTTTAAATTTATCATTAAATTCGACTAATCAAAGATTGAGTTCACACAAAGAAGTCATTTTGCAAATGTTTTGATTTAGTTTATTTTGACAAATCCTTTGATTATGTTTTGGACTACGAAAGTAAATCTAGACTCTACTCGATATGGAAATGGCCAGCTATGTAGAATAGATACTAGTACCATTGATGATGAACTATGTTTTCATATTGTACTTGGTCTCCGTTTTTTTTTAATAAAAGAAACAGGGGGTAATCCTGCAAGTTACATGAAAATAATATTGTTTCCCTCTTGTCTCACTAGAGTTGGTAGAAAGTTCTTGAGAGTTTGAGGATACCAGTTATAAAAAACAGACAAGTTAAGACTCTTAGTTGCTAGATTGCAAGATATATGGTTCTCAACTACTGGGATAAGGTTGATACTACAAATACTATTAATGCATAATATAAAGTTTTTAGTGTTGTCTCCATGCAGCTTGATTCGATCTTTTTGGAGATCTAAAACTTGAAGAGAGATTGCTTCCAAGACTTTCTCGTTGTCATTGTGAATTTGCACGTTTGGGTGATTCAATTGTCGTAATCATTGGATTGTCGTAGAAGCTGCCTGGTCCTCCAAGTCCGTCCCATCATTGGCTACTCCTTGGGAAATTCCTTCCTCCAAGGAAAGCACCTGTATTATCAGAAGTTATTAGAGCAATTGCAACTGAAATTGAGTTCCTTCTGGTAGCAAAAGCAATATTAACCTTAATAGTAAAACTATCAGGTTTAACTGAGACTCTAGTTCTTTTAATTTCTATTTCCTGACTATTATCTAGGTTGAATTTGGTATTTCTGTTACTGTTTATTGTTGTGACAATCAAATCAGCTGTTCCACTTATGTTTAGAGTTTTCTTGTCGAAAACCAAATCACACCTAGCTTTCCATATTCCCCACATGGTCGTGCCTATTATTTCCGCATTATTTTCGTTATAGCTAACATCATGGCTAGGGATATTTAAGCAATTTAGAAACCACCTATGAAAGTCCAAGTCGGGATTCTCTAAATATAATATATGAATACCTAGCCAATCATACAAAACAAGAGTAAAATCACAATACATAAATAAGTGGGTTAAAGTTTCTTCCTGCTTCCCACAGATGGGGCATAATTTGTTAATTGACTGAATAATCTAACCGATCCTTTCACTGAGAGTAGGATCGAGAGCACACATTTCCAGATGAAGGTTCTGATTCTTGGCATCACATTCATGCTCCATATTTTTTTCCACATTCTCTGTGTTTGGGCATCTTCGGTTCTTCCAACTCGTATCAGCTTATTGTGAAGCGACTTAGTAGTGAAGCAACCTTTATGTTCCAAAGTCCAAGTAAGTTGATCCTCTTCCTCACTTCTTATCTCTATGGCTATGATATTAGGTATGCAGTGATCCTCAAAGTATGTCTCTATTTTTTGCATATCCCCAATCCTCTCCTGGTTGTTGCAGTCCATTAATTCACTTAACCTTGTCACTGGAGAAAGATCCTTATAATTGTTAGCTTGTGTAATACCCTATTTGCACCATTTGTCCTCCCAAATTTTGATGTTGTTTCCAATTTCCCACTTTCCACATCGAATTTTCTCTGACATTGTGCGTCTCTCTAGCGATATTCTTTCAAATCCATGAAGCTGTAGTAGGGAATTCGTAGTTCTGTTGAAGAATATTTTGTTCCCTTAGGTACTTGTGCTCATAAATTTGTGCCCATAAAGTTGTTGGTTCTTTCATTAGTCTCCAAGAAACCTTGGCAATCATGGCGGCATTGAATACTCTAAGGTTAAGAAATCCTATGACTCCTAAGCTCTTAGGTATACACATTGATACCAAGGCTCTTAGGTAGGCTCCTTTGCTTCCTTCTTTACCTTTTCCCTACAAAAATTCTCTTTGTAACCTACCGATATTGTTTATTGCGTCAATAAGAGTTTTAAAGCTATTCATTTGAAAAATATGAACAATAGAAGTCGAGGTTTGCACCAAGACTGACTTTCTAGACGCTGAGAGAGTGTTATTATAGCTTTTCAGCTTGTTATCAACTCTGTCTACGAGACTCCGGAAAGAATTTGTTTTTGAGATATCTCATGCACTCGAAGAATGGTTGTAACACAATCCACCATAAATTGATGAGTGTTGTCACTAAAAAAGATACAAGACTTTTCGAAGTTAATGAGTTGCCCCGACTCCCTGCTAAAATCAGAGAAAATTTTGAAGAGATTAGTACCTTCTTCTTTAGTAGCATTAGTGAAGACTAGAAGAACATACGCAAAAAGCGGGTGAGAAATGGGGGGCATTAGTACCAACTTTGATGTCATGAATTAAGCCTTTATTTTCCGCAATGGACAGTGTTTTAGATAACACTTGGTCTCTGGTTCAAACCTAGAGATAGCTATCCAAATCTATATGAGCTTTGCTGATTTATAATATTATAAGCTCATTTCTTGATCATATTTATTTTTAGGATCGAGATTGGCTTCCTAATGCGTGATTATTATTTTTAAAATTGTTAATTTGTGAATTAAGTTCGAGGGAAGATCCATGAACGCTCTTATATGATTCTGCATCACTTTTAATAATAGGTTGTGCTCATTTTTTATATAAATATAAAATCTTATAAAAGTGTCCATTGACCCTCAAATTTAATTCATGTGAGGTAGGATTTATGGACACTCCTAGCTTCAAGGGAAAAATAATGCAGATTATGCGAGGTAGTGTCAAAAATAATGCAGATTATTCATGGATCCTCTCTTGTTGAGTTTTATGTATATTTGTTCAGGTGGATTTTGTGCTCTTTTTTTATGTTTATCCACCCTACAACAGCAATGTTTAGAGATGATTCTTGATATTTAGAGCTACTTACAAAGTCACAATATCTGTTACTTGCTATCATGAAAATGCAGCATTTCATCAGTTTCATGCGCCTATCGTTAGAGTCGTTGCTTTTGAATACGAGTCTAACAACCTAATCTTATCTGAACAGTGGAAAAAATAAATACATGAACAAGTCTAAATGGTTCTTAGAGTTTATTTCATTTTGTCAGTTACGTGATAAATTGGCTCCATCTCCTTCTTTATTATGTTTAGTGATCCTCAATCTTCCTTTGCATTCAATTTTACGCACTTTCAAAAATCAGTTGAGATGCTGGGGGAGACCGAAATATTGGGAGCAACTAGGTTCCATATGGATTTCTTTAAACAGAGAATATCTCAAACAAATGGAAATAATAAATCTATTGTGTACTTTTGGAATTACTTATAACCTGGTGATAAGAAATTAGAACTAGAAATAAGTCAAATGGAATGGATATAGCTAAACTAAGAGTACGAATATAACCGCATTTTACATGAGAAATGTGATCAGAAATCGAATATAACAGTATTTTAAATGAGAAATGTGATCACCAATTCATCAGAATACAAATCCATATGGTTGGTTTTCTGTTAACATATAATCGTAACTTGTTGCTCCCGTTAAATTAATGTCAAATTTGAGTTAGCCGACAACCGATGCGGTACGTAATTTTCCTTTGATCAGGCCCCTAACTTGAGTGTGAAAGGTATATAAGAAAATAGTTTACAAGTCTGACATTTTCCTCCTAATTTGATGTAAGACTAACCTGATCACCACCGCTATTGTGGCGATCTTTCTCTCCAATACCACCAGTTTGACCACCATGATCGCCACTTTGACTGGGCTGACAACTTTGACTGGCTTGACCTGGCTGAAATGTTGGTACCATCTCATTGTCACCACCATCAACAAGAGGAGCGAAAAAAATCAGAAGTGATCCTAAAATCTAATCAAGGTAATCAATTACTGGTATATTAAGTCTGGCTTCCAGACTTCTAGTAGATTGTCCACCACTAAAGACAATTATATAGTGAAGAGAGGGAGCACCGAAAATCAGCTGAATCTGGTTCAAAAATGGTCGACCACTTCTAACATATTTGATTTTTAACTTTGAAATGGGAAGGCGTAAATAGTAAAAGTTAAAATTTGACAAAACATAACTTTGTCTTTGCCAACTTTTAAGAACTAGCTAATGTGGTCGTTGACCAATGGTGGCTAGCAGCTTTTATCTTGTTCAGGTCAGGTGGATTTGGTGAGTATAGCTTGGGCTTCACATAGGGTTTCCCACTTTTCGCTTGTCTTAATAAGTTGAGCTCAAGGAAGATTTAAGATTTGAGTTAGTCACAAGTCTACACAATACTTGTTTCTTTCATGTGAATCATCAAAATGTTCCCTTTCATCTATTTCATGCCATTTTTCACTCGGTTGTTCCAAATTTAGAATATCGTATACGAGTCTAGAGTCTCCACAAGTATAAATACTCAATCTAATTTTTTGTTTCCGATAAAACCAAAAACAAAGAACATAAATAAATTGTTTCATAGAGTAGATTTTTCTAATTTTACTTGGTTTCACCCTTTAATTATTAACCCGGTGGTAACTGCAATTTTGAAATGCTAGAAAAATTTAAAGTGACATAATACTCGATTGAACCCCAGATAAATATTCAAGCACGATGACAGTTAACCATGCGATATGTCAATCCAAGTTCTATCGGAAACTTTATTTGGTTAGTCTCTATATCCCAAGTACATAAATTGCAAATAAGGGAGCTGATGTAAAGGCCATTCTGATTTCTAATTTCCATATAAAGAACTTTCTCTTGAGTATTTGATACCCAGCTGGTTTTTTTATACTAAATTGTGGGTCAACATTAAATTAGACTAATCTCGTGAAAGGTTGAGTAATATAATAAGTAATTTTAAAAAAAAAATTTATAATATTTTTACTCATTTGAGTAGTCACTACTAAAAAAGAAAGTCTCTGAGTAGTCCGATTAATGCTACCGGGAAATAAATGCTACTATTGGTGCTAGCCAGCGTTTTGGTGAATGCCTCCGGTTCAAACATGGGGAAGCC
Organism: Papaver somniferum; assembly: GCF_003573695.1. NCBI lineage: Eukaryota > Viridiplantae > Streptophyta > Magnoliopsida > Ranunculales > Papaveraceae > Papaver > Papaver somniferum. The sequence goes on from NC_039365.1 coordinate 172,252,224, forward strand.
ATCCCAATCTATTTGGGCTTTTGTGATATATCATGTTAGAAGCTTATTTCTTGGTCGTCATTTTATTTGGGACCCGATTTCATGATTTATAAAGGATACCAATTCTCTTTAAGACCGGATTTCATGATTTATAAGCAGATAATTTTTTTTTTAAATGATATCATTTCGTGTAAAACAAAATAATTTTGATTGTCGAATTTCTGGATTGGTATCCTTCCAGATATACCATTTTTTAAATATATTTATTTAGGTGGATTTTGTGCCCTTTTTAGGTTTATCCACCCTACAACAACAATGTTGCATTTGTCCTCGTGTATCCAGGGCATGATGTCAGTATAGGTTGAGCCCAACAGAACTCACAAAGTGCCAACATATTTTCACAAAAGATTCAAGATTTAGAGCTACTCAGAGGATCACAACTCGTGTGACTTGCTAATCATCTAAATGCACCGTCATTTCAGTTTCATCCCATCATTTAGTTGTTGGTATTGAACACGAGTCGAACAACCTAATCTTACAGGACTATGTATGAAAAGAAAATGAACAAGTTTAAATCTAAATGGTTATTAGAACCTTTTGCTTTTTTCAATTATTGATATATTGACTATCTCTTCTTAATCATGTCTTATGATCTTATGATTAACTTTTTACGGTTTCAATAAAAAGAAATGAGACGTTGAGGGAGACTAAGTAATGGATTTTTTAAGAAATAGACCGTAAGCCATTGGAAGTGATGCAATCTACGGATACTAAAAGTGTTGTTTGCTAACTCTTGGTGCCTTTAAAGAAATGGTAGATGAAATAACTGATCAGCTTTATTCATGTTGAAAATTCAAATCGAAGATTGAAATCTTTACAAATTTATCTTTTGTTTTTTTTCAAAAAGATTACCTCAATATATTGATAATAAAGTACCATTGTTTCCCTGATCAGGGCAAAGCTTTATGAAGTTGAACTCTCATAAAGGACGTGAATATAATGTTCTGTTGATAGCACGTATGGTCGCAGAACAGTGGTATCGTATCTTGTTCAGTGACTGTTTGGTGCTCATAAAAGCTCACCAATGTTTAGTGGGTTAGGATTATTCAGATCTTTTAAACGCTCTACAGTGGATTGCCTATTCATTTGAGCTTTTTCTTTAGATTCTCTATCTTAGTTTGAATATTACATCAATCATGGGTTATCTTTTTAGTGTTATATTAATTAAACAATGTTGTATAGGGACTTAATACATTATAATTACATTCGTGTCTGCCTCTGAATAACTTTGGGTCTTTCTAACCCATCGTAAACCTCCCCTTTTTTAACCTTACTCCTCAAGTTTCCATTACTCTTTTCTAAAACGATTCCATCTTCTTAATATTTTAGAAAAAATGGGAATTTATTTAAAGAAAGAATAGAAAAGTACAGTAGTTAAAATGGTTTACAATGCTGACTGATGTTCTTGCATTTTACGTCTACTTGCTCTGCACTGCAGAACTCATTTTGTTGAGTTAAGAAGTCAGCTCCAACATGTTCATAACAAACACAAAGCTACGAGCAGCTAGTTAAGAGTTACGTGGTGGTGATGGGTGAGATGACGAAGTGGTTGAATGAATGGCATCCAACTTTTCTTATGGTATCCATTAATTCTATTTTAGTTGTTGTAAATATATTGCACAAAAAAGTCATCGACGAAAGAATATATCATCTCGTTCTTGTTACATATCTCCTTTATATTTCTGTACTTGTCTTAGTTCCCATGGCTTATTTTCTGGAGAGGTACGTACACACACCTTATTATGAATGATTCATCTTGTTTTAGTGTTTCTATTGGTATACATATGAAGATCGTTTGATGGTATATAAATGATTTGGTTGTAGGAGGACTAGGCCTAAACTGACATTTCGAATAGTATGTCTCTTATTTGTAAGCGCCATATTAGAGTACGTATGTTACTGTTAAACAAATGTTTGTTATTTAGCAGAGAATTCATATACCTCTTTATAACGTCATTTTTTGGTATACATAGGTTGACACTTACATCATACCTTTTCCTCGTTGGTCTTCAAAATACAACAACAACATTTATTAGCGCCTTCGTTAACATGGTGCCCGTGGTCACATTTCTAATGACATTACCTTTTGGGTACTTAAAACAGATTCATTTTCTTGTGTTCAGTATTTGTTTTAACGAACTAAGCAAAGCAGTAATACTAAAACCCTTCAATTCTTGATCAAAATTCAGGTTGGAAACTGTGAATATGAGAAGTATGAGGGGTAATGCAAAAGTTTTAGGTACAATTATAATTGTATGCAGCGCAATGGTGCTAACCCTTTATAAAGAAATGTCGTTAACAAGCTTTTCTGATCCTAGAGAAACAATAACAATTCATCACAGTACAATTAATCACATAAATTGGTTGTATCCAAATAACCGAACTGAACGTTGGACGATTTGAACTATAGCTTTGGTTATTGGTACACTGTTGTGGTATTCGTGGTTTCTTGTTAAAGCCAAGATAAGTAAAATTTACCCTTGTCAGTACTCTAGTACTGCTCTCATGTGTGTCATTTAGTCAACTCTATTCAACCTAGCTACAAATCGTCAAATTTTCATGGGACTTTAAAACTAAGCCTATGTGATGGCATTATCTATATTCAGCCCATCTAAAAATCGTCAAATTTCCATGGGACCGTACGAGCCTTTGGAACTCCACCCAACGATAAATTTATATGAGACTTTACGTTCTCAAAAGTTGACTTGGATCCATCCTTAGATCCACCTAACCCTGACTGCCTCAGTGTATACAAGTCGTTGCTACGACTTCCTTTCATGATCATAGTATACCCTTGATAAACCTTTATTACTCCACCATAACAAGAATACTTACAACCCGTAGAATATAATTGTGAAAGACTTATTAGATTCCACTTTAACTCCGGAACGTGTATTACTCCTTCGACTGTTCTAAATTTTCCATCAAACATCCTCATGCGAATATCACTGACTCCCTTAACCGATAGTTCTGAGTCATCACCAGTAAACACTTTACCACTACATCCCACATACCTATCAAAATATGACCGGTGTCCACACATATCTGTTGTGGTACCGCTATCCATTGTCCAACTCTTCTCTTGATTATATCAGCAGCAACCAAAAGAGAGTAATCTTTTTTATAGCCAACATGGTTAGCTTCACCTTCGAGACCTTTTCCCGAACCATCCCCATTGTCTTTTCACTTACAATTACGCTTAACGCGACCTGATTTGTGACACTTCCAACAAACACTCTTACCGTGTTTCTTCTTCCCTCAAGCAAATAAACTAACATATTAAAACGAGTTACTCTTACCACTCTTCATCTCCTTTTCTTCGGACAAAATAACACTAGTAACTTCAGCAAGACTCAAAGCATCTTTTCCATGCTTTAAGTATGTCACCATGTGTTTATAGGATGGTGGAAGTCACAAGATGCGGCGAAGTGCTTTATCCTCATCATTAATCGTTACTTCTAACGCTTCCAGTTCAGAAACAATTGAATTTAAAATGCTGAGATGGTTAGCAATAGACGTACCTTCGGCCATATTCAATCTATGAAATTTCTCTTTCAAGTACAATCTATTCAAACTAGTATTTGTCATATACAACTGTTCAAGTTTACTCTATAGATCATTTGTTGTCGTAATTTTCGAAACACTATCCAAAACATTCTTTGCTAATAACATTCGTATTTAAATCACAGCTCTTACATCAACATCTTCCCAGTCTTAAGGATTGATACCACTTTCCAGTTGTCTTTTCCACAAACCAAAGTTAATAGAACCATCAAACCTCTCAACCTCAAACCGTGTACCCAAAGCATATAGAACCATCAAACCTATCAACCTCAAACATCATTATTTGTTATCATCTCGTTTCCCTTAAACCCAAGCTCTGATACCAATTATTAGGAATTTCACCACAACTCTTTAGATCTTTAAGGTAAACGAAGAATAACCAATACACCAAGAGATACAATAAATCACACAAAACTTAATCAATAACACAAGATACAGATTTACGTGAAAAAAATCCAAATCCGGTAACCACGGAAAAGAACATAATTTATTCAATTAACCGCAAGGATGATTACAAAGAAGACTTTCACCTTCTCTCACAGCTCCCACATTTTTCCCAAAACAAGAAAAATACATAGAGACCGAAAACCTAGCTTTAGTTTTCCCACTCTTAAGAAGAACTCTTCTCTCCTCTGTAAATAATACTCCTAAGGACCTATATATATTTATAGTAGACACCTCGTGTTCTCCAAGTAATCTGGTTCCTAATCTGATTTGGGAAACCATCTTCAACTAGGAATGTCTAACCTAATTAGGAAAAACATCCTCAATTAAGAATCCATACTAAAACATGAAACCATCATACATAAATAAAACTTCTACAATTGCTAAATCTAGACAACTTCTAAGGCTTGGTACATCCACATTATCAGTACTTCTATTTTTTGTCTCCAATCGTTTAGGGCGACCATTACGAGGAGAAATGAACTTAGGAGAGACAAGAGGATTCTTTTGCTTACAAAGATGCAAATTTCTTTTTGTAATACCCCGATTTCGGTAGTGGTTGGCCGAATGGAATATAAGTAATGATTTGTCCTTTCCTAACACCGAGGCCTGATGGGTTCACTTGACTGAGTTGTGAGAAAAACTTCTCAGTTAAGCGTTCTCGGCCGGGAGTAGTCACAGGATGGGTGACCTCTCGGGAAGCTGTTGTTGGATAACTGCAGTAGTGTCGTTAAAAATCCCACATTGATGGATAACCGCAGTGGGTAAGTGGAAACAATATCGGTGTTAGTTGGGATACAACTAGGGACGGTTTTCTTGTGCTAGAGTGGGAGAGTATGATGGGCTATTATGCCAGATACTGGTCTACGAAGAGGCAAGGGACGTCTAAATTATATCGAGGCCTTTTCGGCACAACTGGATCCAGAGTTGGAAGAAAAATCTACAGTTAAGCATGCTCGGGAGGGAGAAATCCTGGGATGAGTGACCTCCCGGGAAATTACTGTCGGATAACCGCAGTGATGCCCGTTGAAAATCCCACACTGTCGGATAACCGCAGTGGATAAATGGGGACAGTATTGATGGAGGGACGGGTCATTACACTTTTGATAATCTATTAGCTTTGTTCTTATGCCTAAATCATAAGACATAAGCAACACACTATCTATCAACAAACAATGCATTTTACAACCTAAAGTCTGGAATAAAAATAAACAGTCAACATTCTAAGAAAAACAGTCGGCAATGTATATTTTATATTAATAATACAGACAATAGTAATTTTTAATCCAGAGAAATTTTGCCAATAGTCGGATTGCATTGAAATTTCTCATCAGTGTCGACTGATGTAATTTGACAGTTGGCATTGTTAAAATTTCAATCAACAATGCTAACACAAAGCAATTTCACACCAAAGAGTTGGTACCTCTGTCGGCATAGTGTGCATGGGTAACTCCTAACATTTACCTAAGGCTTACAGTTGAGTCGACGTTTAATTCGACCAAAACACCGATACCGAGGCATTTCATCCATCATCTGTTACCCAGTAACCGAAATTGAAATCTAAGTTATGATTTTAAACCTAAATGAATCAATCAGAACAACAAAAAAATAAAAAATAAGAATCACTTACCTTCTCACCGGAACCATTTTAGTGAGAGGTTAATCTTTCGAGGTATTTTCACCACTCCCCCTGTGTCAAAACACAGCCCAATTAATCGTGTGTATCCCTCAACTTTTATAGGTATCCCAAAATGCATGTTTATAATTAATAATGAAGATGAATTTTGACCTTGAGACGATAATATAACCAAGCAATCTAATATATCTTTTAGACTAAATATGAATCTGCATTCTAATATCATCGTTTACTAACGTTATAATTTTTTCTATATTTTTCAATAATGATTTTTGAATATTTTTAATTTGGTATATAAATGGAAGGCAAATTACAAAGAATTGGTTGGTTACTAGCAATAAGGTGAGCTCGGATCCCTTTCTGGTAGCCTGGCAACAAGTTGGATGGTAACTTTATCATTATTATTGTTATCATCATTTTGTTGCTTACATGTAAGGGAGTAAGGTCTGGCTACATGGTCGTTGAACAATAGTGGCTAATAATAACTTGATTTTGTGCAGATGGGTTTTGATTGTATGGTGCTAATGTACTTTACATGAGTATTGAGTATGACTTTTATTGATAACATGTTTGGTGATCGGTTGTCAATCGACAAATATAATTTCACTTCCTTACTCAACTACAATAATGTAGAAAGTGGTAGGAAAGAGTTCGTATCCACATGGAGGTCTTTGTTGTTATGCAATTTTCGGTTTCTAAGATAACCAAGGGGGTTTTTGTTTTAGCAAATCAAATAAAGTAAAGCAAAGTAAATAGTTGGAATAATCAATAAGGAGAAGATATTGGCCATGGGATAGTATCATTCACAAGCATGTATTTTTCATCATTGAATATAATTGATAATTTAATCTCTTATTTATTAAAAGTCCTAGAATACCTTGATCACAAGAGTATCCCGCTAATTCCCTATTTTCATCACAACCACATTAAAAGATGCATATGTGAATTCTTCCTAGAAAGCAACCCAAAGTGTAAAATCACAATTAAGTTTAACTCCCTAAAAGCTTTAAGATTTATGGAATAAGACTAATCAAAGAAAACAAACGTGTAAGAGCACTAATTTGTTTTAACCAAGGTTATGATTCATATGTGACTAGTAGGATCTATCACTACAAGCACTAACCACAATTATGCTACTTAAAATCAGGAACAAACAACTTTTACGTACTGAAAACCCTAATATAGCTCTAGAGATGAAAGCAAATCGGATTGATTCCGGACTCAACCAATCAAACAATCAAATCCTAAAACACTATAAATCATGAATCATAACCAATAAAGTTGAGAAAAAACTAATCCATAGAATCAAATAACATGCATTGAGAAATCAACTTTTATCCCATAACCAACAAGTGGATTTAGTTACTCATAATAATGGAGTTCATCATCATCATGATCAATAAAATAATAAAGAAGATGAAAGCAAAGCAAACCCTAGAAGTAGTTTTCTCCAAAGCTCCAAAAACAATAAAAAATAATAATATCCCCAAAAGTTGTATAAGTCTTCCTTTTGTATCCCTTTGCTACCCAAAATTAGGTCAAAATTTCAAAGCCCATTAGATGAAAATCCGCGTGGCCCAAAAGTCATAAAAACCCGTGTACAAACTCTGCTGAAAAGTTGCCGAAAGTTGGTTCAGGTGACCGGAAAAGTCCGCCCGATCACTGGTCAACGGCCTGAATCGGTCGGGTCAACGAGTCGACTCGGGAAGTCAAACCGAATCAGAGACTCAACTCAGTGATGTCAGATGCTGAGCCTAGTCAGACCTGAGTAAGAATCTAACTCAGCCGACTTGGTTCAGGCTACAGTTGCATGCCACTTTGCACAGGCCAGAGTTGTGCTGCACAATGATTGTGCATCACTGCTTCACTTCCAGCTTCATCTGCAACCCACTGTTGATTTTTCTTGGCTCTTCACAGCATCACTTCTTCCCTGTAATTTTAATTCATTCACAGACCTAACCAATCTCTCAATCCATATCATTCACTGCCATCTTCTCTACAGTTCAACTGCAATCATCTCATGCACATCTACTCCATAATACCGCACTCTTATCGCAGTTGCAGCAACATGTCTTTCTCGATCTCAGCTCAGTTCCAAGTTCCACCAGACAATCACCACCACAGCTCTGTCAGCTCACATTGTTGATCCATCTCACCAGTTTCATCTCCTTATGCAGCATTGCACACTTCAGAAATGCAATACCAGCTGCAACTCAGCCACCACTTGCACTGTACTCATGCTGGCACCAACTGTAGATTCATTACCATCTCATAGTTCAATAAACCACTGCATACATCCTTGACCCATACCATTTCAGCTCATTATCCAAAATAGTTTCCGACTGACTTCCATTCTTGGTCCTATTTCAGCTCGGCTTGACTGCAATCAACTCATCTCCTTATTCTTCTTGCCATCTCAGTTGCAACCACCAGCTCATCCTTTCCTCCTTGAACTGCACTGTTGCAGCCAGCACATTCTCCTTTCTTGCTGGTTAACAACCATTCCATCCAACAACTACTTGCTTGCAGTCCCAGTCTTTCACAGCCATACAAACCACTGTTTCACCCTTGAAAACACACTCACACAGTACCCATTGCAGACCAATCCACATTTACTCACCATCATTATATCTTCACCATATGAGATAACAGCAGCAGCTCCTCCTGCAATTGCTAACCACTGCCAATTCCATCTCCCAACTGGAATTGCACTTGCACCTTCAACTCATCTTCCTTGCATCACCATCTTCTCTCAGTTTCATTATCTCATTCCATGACCAATTGCAGCACCAGTTCCATCTGAGCTACAACAACATCCTCAACTGCGACACAACATTCTCTACCTGCAATATCTCAGATAACCACAGAGTCACCAATCTCATTCTATTACTTCCTGCATATTCCATTTCAGCTTCTACTCTCACTAGCAGCAACATCAATCTGTAGCATAGTCATCCATCTAATTCCTCCTGTCTAGCTACAATTTCTGCAACATTAACTCAGACCAAACCAAACCCTGATTCTTTCTTATCTCACAAATTCATCAGTTGTAGCTATTTCTTCATCTGCTATTGTAGTGACAACACAATCGAATCGGCACCGAGCTGCATCAGCTACACTTCATACCTCCCCTGCATCTGGTGGCTTCAACATTCCACATTCTTTACAGCAACAACGCCATTGTGACCATGGCAGTAACACCCATCTCTCACTGTTGCATCCTCTCCATGTAACTTGAATCCAACACATACCCATGACATCAGCACTTTCAGCTCATGCCTAATTTCAGGAACCCTAAATTCAATTTCAACAACAATCCACCATTACTTGTTCTCTGTAAAAGACTCAAACTCAAATTCTAACCAAAACCAAGATTCTAGTTCTTCATTTGGGATTAAAATCACTCACAAAACTCGATTTTAAGTGAACCCCTGTTGATTCATTCTATGCAGTGTTTCTCTCAGATTAAATCTCTGAATTTACCTCTGTGTCATTGATGAACATCACTTTCCACTCTCTGAGATCGAAAAAAATTAATCATTTTCTTCTTGATCTTGTAATAACAGTAGCAGCAACGAGATTACTCTTAATTTCAGGTGATAAAACAGCGGTAGCTGCTGCTTCTTTCTCTTCTCAGTTTTAGGAACAAATGATTGACCGAGAGAAAGAGAAATCTCGATTTAGGGTTGATGGGGATTGAGCTAATGATACCCGGTTGCCTCTGATAAGGATAACCATTTCATCTGTGGCCTGTCAGTTTCGCAGAACTGATTGCCTACACTCTTCCTTGCTCAGTTGTCAGTTGCGGGGAACTAACTGTTCGTTCTTCGCCTACTTTGCGCAACCTTAGTCCGCTCCAAGTATAACTCGCCAGTGAATTGACTTTGTTTCCTTTACGCTCCAAATGAACGTTTTCTCCTTCTTTTGCTCCAAACGACTCCAAAATACCTAATAACTCAAATTCAAAATAAGATACATAATTTACAAGAAAAATTGCAAAGAAAGCATAAATACTATATATAAAATTAGGTCTTTTAGACACCTATCAAATTCCTCACACTTAGACTTTGCTAGTCCTCGAGCAAATCAAACAAAACTAATTCTGAAATACATACAACTTCGTGTCGTCGAGGCTACGGTCACTTTTAGCATAAATAACAAGCCTTTAAAACCCTATGTGTCCCTAGTGGACGAGTTATAGTCTCGTGAAGGTTTACAAGAGGTATGCCTACAAAACCTACTTTTCCAACTTACTAGTTCTCCGAAAAGATAGTATCCAACGCGCTAAGAAGACATAGAAATTCTGCATACTAGCAATAAGAAGTTAGACACATAAATGAACACGATCTCATTCTTAAAAGTTGAGAGATAAATAACCATCCTTTATCGAGAGAAAATCGGGTTCGGAGTGATCAAAATTCTCGACTCTGCCTCACAAAAAAAGGGGTTTTATGATATTTCTCTCAATAATAGCTCTTTATGGGTCACACATGTGTCCAGGTAGGAATGAAGAGAAAATCCTGCGACACCTTGAATAGTAGGAAGGTAAAAACTCTCCGAAGTATTTTGAAAACCCACATCTTTTATCATTTTGAAAACCATTTTTTTCTGACAATCTCTAAGAAAGGAAATCAACCACTTAACGAAGGTGGGAATATGCTTACTTACCTCGTTATCCGTTCGACGTGCAGTTAGCACCACTCTCACAGCATCCATAGAAACGTCTTCGGTCTTCAATCCTTGTCTTCAACACTTGATGATAACTCTTAAACTTCGTAGAATCTTGACAATGTGATTCTTTCCTCTAATTCCTTGTCGCTTGAAACTTCGTTATGGATATGCCTTCTTCCATTGGCTTAATTGAATGAATACAAAATCAAAAATGAACTAGACAAACCAAAATATAATACAATGGATTTTATTTTATTTTTTTTCTTGAGAAAATAAAATACAAACTAACAAATGAAAATGCAAAGGCCATGGTATGAGTAATTTACCACTCAATTCTTCACAACTTGTATGTCTTGATATCATAAACTTCTTGAATTCTCATCTTGATAATCTTCACTTGTACAATAGTCTTCGACTTGTAAAAAATTTGCTCCTTGTCTTGTTGCTTTAATTGAATCTGAAATCTGCTCATTTTTGTACCGTTGCTCATAAACCTTGAACGTCTTCAACTTTCCTTCGAATTTGTGATGCTCTTCTTGTTGATGATGGTGGTGTTTCTATGGACCCGTTGGTGTAGAGAGAGATAAAGTGGAAGGTGCTAACTGCGAACAAGATTACAAGTGGTATGTAAGTTAGCAATTCGATGTCACCATCCATGATTGATAAAAATAGCACTCAAGAGATCAAAATAGTGCTTCTATGGTGGGAGTTTGGGTAGCTCACCATTCTACCCGGAGTTTACGTACGGTGACACACACTCTAAAAGCACATATTTAGACAGGTACAAAGAACTGAAGGTCGGTGCCTCTCATAATGTAATATGGGTAGTATCCACTATAGGGGATCATAAATCTAATAACGAATTCAATCTGCACCTCATTTGCCACTGGGATGGTTAAATCCAACTTTAACTCTCATACAAGTAAGAAACCCGATCACGTTCTCTGTCATCTCTAAGTTCAGTCACTCTTATGAGATTCTCGATGTAATCTTAGCGACATGTATACTATGTGACTCTAAACTAACTACAAGTTGGAGTTTCTTATTCACTAATTTACAAAAATGTTGAAAAAAAAATGCATGAAAAAGGTACAAAGCAAAAGCTTAACCACTCCCCCACACTTAAACTTTACATTGTCCTTAATGTAAATTGAATCATCCAAAGTAAGTCAAGGTGGGAAATTCAAGACAATAAAAATAAATAAAAATAAAACAAGATAAGAATAATGAAAAAATAAATAAAAATAAAGGTAAAGATACAAAACCGGTGGGTTTCCTCCCACTTAGCGCTTGGTTTAAAGTCGTCAGCCCGACTCTCTCCTTGCTTTCTATGACTCCTCTAGAGGGAGTGCATCCACAAAATTAACTCCTTCCACCACTTCGGAAGAGAAGTTCTCATAGTATGGTTTCAACCGGTTCCCATTAACTTTAAACTCCTTGTATGTAGCAATACTACGAATTTCTACTGCACCATGAGAAAACACATTAGTAACAATAAAAGGTCCAATCCATCGTGACCATAATTTACCCGGAAATAATTGCAAGCGAGAATTAAACAAAAGCACTTTCTGCCCAACACAAAATTGTTTTCTAGAAATCATATTATCATGAAATTCCTTAGTTTTCTCCTTGTAAATGCGTGAGCTTTCAAATGCATCATTGTGAATCTCCTCTAGTTCTTGGAGTTGTAACTTCCTTTTCTTTCCAGCCCCATCCATCTCCATATTGCATTGCTTGATATCCCAAAACGCTTTATGCTCAATCTCCACGGGTAAGTGACAAGGTTTACCATACACAAGCCTAAAAGGAGACATCCCAATAGGTGTCTTGTATGCGGTTCCATAAGCCCACAAAGCATCATTAAGTCGCATGCTCCAATCCTTCCTTGTTGGATTCACCATCTTTTCAAGTATGGACTTCACCTCTCGGTTGGAAACTTCGGCTTGTCCATTCGTTTGTGGATGATAAGGTGTTGCAATCTTATGCGACACATTGTACTTCATTAACAATCTTTGCAAGAACCTGTTTTTGAAGTGAGAACCTCCATCGCTAATTACGTCCCTTGGAATTCCAAACCTTGCAAAAATATTTGCTTGCACAAAATCTGAAACCACTTTAGAATCATTAGTTGGGGTGGCCTTAGCTTCCACCCATTTCGACACATAATCAACAACAAGTAAGATGTAAAACTTCCCACGAGAGTTGACAAAAGGACCCATAAAATCAATACCCCATACATCAAAAACTTCAATAAATTGAATATAAGTTTGTGGCATTTGATTTCGACCACCTAGATTGCCTGTTCTTTGGCACCTATCACAAGTTGTGCAAAATTTATGTGCATACTTAAACAAGGTTGGCCAATAGAAACCGCTTTCAAGCACCTTGTGAGCGGTTTTCTTACTCCCAAAATGTCCTCTGCAAGCATAAGAGTGACAAAAAGACAATATAGAATTAAATTCATATTCAGGAATGCACCTACGTAATACTTGGTCACTACCTTGTTTCCACAAATAAGGGTCATCCCATATGTATTTGTTACCTAACCTTTTAAGTTTGTCCCTCTCAGCACGAGACAAGTCCTTTGGGATTTGTTTAGAAACTAAGTAATTAACAATATCTGCATACCATGGTTCTCCAAGGGCAATTGAGAATAGTTGCTCATCCGGGAAGCTTTCACGCAATGGGATAACTTCCTTGTCCACAACAAGTCGTCTCAAATGATCCGCAACGGTGTTCTCAATTCCTTTCTTGTCTTTGATTTCAAGATCAAACTCTTGCAAGAGCAAAATCCATCGTATGAGCCTCGGTTTCGCCTCTTTCTTTGTAAGCAAGTATCTAAGTGCTGCATGATCAGAAAAGACAACAACTTTTGTACCAATTAGATAAGAGCGAAACTTTTATAAAGCAAAAACAATGGCCAATAACTCTTTTTCAGAGGTTGTGTAGTTTTGTTGGGCCTCATTTGACGTTCTAGAAGCATAATAAATGGCATAAGGAAACTTCCCCACACGCTTCCCAAGCACCGCACCAACCGCGTAGTCACTTGCATCACACATGAGCTCAAAAGGCTTGCTCCAATCCGGTGGTTTAATGATAGGGGCTGAAATCAAAAGCTCTTTCAAGCGATTGAATGCCTCCATACACTTTTCATCAAAGTTAAAAACCACATCCTTTTGCAATAAGTTACAAAGTGGTGATGCTATCTTGGAAAAGTCCTTGATGAACCTACGATAAAAACCTGCGTGTCCAAGAAAAGAACTATCTCCCTCACCGTAGTGGGAGGGGTTAGAGCACGAATAAGGTAAATCTTAGATTTATCAACTTCCAAGTCTTTAGAAGATATTACATGGCCTAAAACTACGCCATGAGTTACCATAAAATGACACTTCTCCCAATTTAGCACAAGGTTTGTTTCAACACATCGTTCAAGGATTAAAGACAAGTTGTCCAAGCAAAGGTCAAATGAATCACCAAAGACACTAAAATCGTCCATGAACACTTCGATTATGTTTTCAACATATTCTGAAAAGATACTCACCATACACCTTTGGAAAGTAGCTGGAGCATTGCACAAGCCAAAAGGCATCCTTCTATAAGCAAAAGTACCGAAAGGACAAGTGAAAGTGGTTTTTCTTGGTCCTCCGGTGCTATCACAATCTGATTATAACCTGAATAGCCATCAAGGAAGCAATAGTAAGAGTGTCCAGCTAAACGTTCAAGCATTTGATCAATAAAAGGTAAAGGAAAGTGATCTTTTCTAGTAGTGGTTCAATTTCCTATAATCAATAAACCCTCCAACCGGTTTGCACACGAGTTGGGACAAGTTCATTCTTATCATTCTCCACTACCGTCACACCTGATTTCTTTGGTACTACTTGTACCGGGCTTACCCACTTGCTGTCGGATATGGGGTATATAACACCCACTTCCAAAAGCTTGAGTATCTCCTTTTTCACAACTTCCATCATGGGAGGGTTCAAACGACGTTGCGCTTCCCTTGTAGGCTTTGCATCATCCTCCAAACGAATCTTATGCATACAAACGGCAGGGCTTATACCCTTGATATCAGCGATTGTCCATCCAATGGCCGTCTTGTACTTCCTTAGCACCCTTAGAAGTTGTTGCTCTGTAATTCACTAAGCTCGTTAGAAACAATCACAGGTAACTCTTCCTTGTCACCCAAGTACAAGTACTTTAAGTGACTTGGAAGAGGTTTCAATTCTAATTTTGGAGATTTAACAATAGATGGTAAAAGTTTTTCATCACTGCATGGTAAAGAAATAAAAGAGATATTATGAGTTTCCGGGCATCCTTGTAGTGAACTAAGATCACCAAGGGCTTCCTTGACTTCATTACACACTCTACACCATTATCCATGGATGTAGTTAAAACGGTTTCCAAAGCATCGCCACCATTCAATTCAAACACTTGTTGTGCTAATGTATCCATAACATCAATAGAGAAACAAGAGTGGACGTCACTAGGATATCTCATCGTCTCAAAAATGTTTAAATGTATTATTTCTCCATCAAACTCCATAGTTAGCATTCCCTTATCCACATCAATAATGGTTTTCGCCGTTTTCATGAAGTGACGCCCAAGTAGCAATGGAAGAGATGAGTCTGGTGAACCTTCATTCATCTCTAACACACAAAAGTCAGCTGGAAATACAAGTTGATTAACCTGCACAAGAACATCCTCAACAATACCCATTGGGTAAACATTAGAGCGATCGACTAATTGCAAAACAATTCCAGACTTTTTAAGAGGACCAAGATCAAGTGAATTATATATGGACGCAGGCATAACATTAACGGATGCACCTAAATCTAACATTGCTTTGTTAAACGTAGTGTTACCAATAGTGACGGGAATGTCAAAGCTACCCGGATCCTTGCATTTCAGTGGGAGTTTATGTTGTAAGATTGCCGAAGCACTCTCTCCCACACTTAGCACTTCATTAACTTGGAGCTTTTTCTTATTGGTACACAAGTCCTTTAACACCTTTGCATACTTTGGAATTTGCTTTATAGCATCTATGAGGGGTATGTTCACATGAATCTTCCTTAACACGTCCAAAATCTCCTTTTCTAGTTCCTCCATTTTGGACTTTGCAAATCTGCGAGGGAAAGATAAAGAAGGAACATAAGTAGGAATAGGAGTTTTAGAGTTAGGAATAGGTACCTCGGTTTTTTGGGGAATTTCATCCCTCTTTTCCTCCAACACCGGCTCCTTGGGTGTTTCCACCTTGCCCGAATCAGTAACTTCGGTTTGCAGAAGTTGTGTACCGCTTCTCAACGTAATTGCATTGACACCCTCTGTTGGGTTAATAGGTTGAGAAGGGAGTTTCCCACTATTTTGTGCTTTCAATTTGTTTATCTCAATCTCCATGGATACCATTTGTGTCTGCAACTCTTTAATGGCGCTCTTAGTCTCTTGTTGGCTCTCTTGAAACATGGTACCAATGCCTTGCATCATCTTTTGAAGTTTTGCATCAATATCCGAACCTTGACCTTGCATTGATTATTGTGGTTGCTGAAATTGTTGTTGTTGTGGTTGAAATCCACTTGGACGGTTGAAAGTAGGTTGTTGAACCGCTTCTTGCTTGTTGGCATAGCTAAAATTGGGGTGGTCTCTCCATCCCGGATTGTAAGTTTTGGAGTAGGGATCATACCGTCTTTGCTGATTTGGGAAGATCGCATTATCTTGTTCATTGGAGTTTTCATACCCTTGAGAAGAACTTGGTATCACCGCGGCTGCAACTTGTTGCAATATTGCTGTCACGTTACCCATTTGTTGACGAAGTTCCTCTACCTCGCTCACTTCATTTACTCTCCTTAAGAGCACGTCCGAACCACGACTCAAGAATTTTTGGGAGTTTTCTTCCATGTTCTCAATCAACTCTCTAGCTTGTGCCACTGTTGTGTTCACTAGTGCACCACCACCTGCAGCGTCAAGAAGATTCCTATCACTTGAATTGAGTCCTTCATAGAAGTATTGGATGATCATTGCATCGCTGAATTGATGGTGAGGACAGCTTGCCACCAATCTCTTGTATTGTTCCCAACATTCATATAAGGATTCTCCCACATTTTGCTTCATCCCGCAAATATCTTAGCGAATTTGAGTAGCCTTGGATGCTGGCCTCTCTAGAAAGAGTTTCTTCAACCCATTCCATGTTGTGATACTTCCGGGAGGTAAATAACACAACCAATCCTTAGCATTATCCATCAAAGAGAATCGAAAAACTTTCAACATTGCACCATCCGCTTCAACATCCGATGGAAGCATGGCCGTGACAATGGTGTGGAAGTCCATAAGATGCTTGTTTGGGTCTTCATTCACCATGCCATGGAACTTTGGTAATTCTCTAAGCAACCCCGACTCGATCTCAAAAGTAGAATTTGATTGAATACACCCTTGTTGTGTATCCAACTTGTGAGAAGCCAAGTCCTTGAGTGTATGATTTGCATCACCCATTGCTTCTTCTTCTTCTTCTTCAAAAGGTGGTTCTTGTTCAATCGGTGCCTCTTGTTGTAATTATTCTTCCACTGCTAGCTCTTGTTCTTCCGTTGTACATTGACTTGGTTGGAGTATTGTGCCTCTTCGAGTGGCTATTCCGCACCTTGGATAGTTCCAATATTTAGAATCCAGGGATTAGGCACCTGAAAACAATTCTCACAAACAAGTAAGAAACAAGACAAGAAACAAAAGGCAAATATGGAAGCAAAAATACTGAAAAGAAACTAAAAACTTAATAACAAGCCGATGCCTCCCGGCAGCGGCGCCAAAATTTGATCGGTTGTCAATCGACAAATATAATTTCACTTCCTTACTCAACTACAATAATGTAGAAAGTGGTAGGAAAGAGTTCGTATCCACAGGGAGGCCTTTGTTGTTATGCAATTCTCGGTTTCTAAGATAACCAAAGGGGGTTTTTGTTTTAGCAAATCAAATAAAATAAAGTAAAGCAAAGTAAATAGTTGGAATAATCAATAAGGAGAAGATATTGGTCATGGGATAGTATCATTCACAAGCATGTATTTTTCATCATTGAATAGAATTGATAATTTAATCTCTTATTTATTAAAAGTCCTAGAATACCTTGATCGCAAGAGTATCCCGCTAATTCCCTATTTTCATCACAAACACATTAAAAGATGCATATGTGAATTCTTCCTAGAAAGCAACCCAAAGTGTAAAAGCACAATTAAGTTTAACTCCATAAAAGCTTTAAGATTTATGGAATAAGACTAATCAAAGCAAACAAACGTGTAAGAACACTAATTTGTTTTAACCAAGGTTATGATTCATATGTGACTAGTAGGATCTATCACTACAAGCACTAACCACAATTATGCTACTTAAAATCAGGGACAAACAACTTTTACGTAATGAAAACCCTAATATAACTCTAGAGATGAAAGCAAATCGGATTGATTCCGGACTCAACCAATCAAACAATCAAATCCTAAAACACTATAAATCATGAATCATAAACAATAAAGTTGAGACAAAACTAATCCATAGAATAAATAACATGCATTGAGAAATAAACTTTTATCCCATAACCAACAAGTGGATTTAGTTACTCATAATAATGGAGTTCATCATCATCATGATCAATAAAATAATAAAGAAGATGAAAGCAAAGCAAACCCTACAAGTAGTTTTCTCCAAAGCTCCAAAAAGAATAAAAAATAATAATATCCCCAAAAGTTGTATAAGTCTTCCTTTTATATCCCTTTGCTTCCCAAAATTAGGTCAAAATTTCAAAGCCCATTAGATGAAAATCCGCGTGGCCCAAAAGTCATAAAAACCCGTGTAGAAACTCTGCCGAAAATCCGCCGAAAGTCGCCGAAAGATGGTTCAGGTGACCGACAAAGTCCGCCCGATCACTGGTCAACGGCCTGAATCGGTCGGGTCAACGAGTCGACTCGGGAAGTCAAACCGAATCAGAGACTCAACTCAGTGATGTCAGATGCTGAGCCTAGTCAGACCTGAGTAAGAAGCTAACTCAGCTGACTTGGTTCAGGCTACAGTTGCATCCACTTTGCACTGTCCAGAGCTGTGTTGCACAATGATTGTGCACCACTGCTTCACTTCCAGCTTCATCTGCAACCCACTGTTGATTTTTCTTGGCTCTTCACAACATCACTTCTTCCCTGTAGTTTTAATTCATTGACAGACCTAACCAATCTCTCAATCCATATCATTCACTGCCATCTTCTCTACAGTTCAAATGCAATCATCTCATGCACATCTACTCCATAATACTGCACTCTTATCGCAGCTGCAGCAACATGTATTTCTCGATCTCAGCTCAGTTCCAAGTTCCACCAGACAATCATCACCACAGCTCTGTCAGCTCACATTGCTGCTCCATCTCACCAGTTTCATCTCCTTATGCAGCACTTCACACTTCAGAAATGCAATACCAGCTGCAACTCAACCACCGCTTGCACTGTCCTCATGCTGGCTCCAACTGTAGCTTCATTACCAGCTCATAGTTCAATCAACCACTGCATACATCCTTGACCCGTACCATTTCAGCTCATTATCCACAACAATTTCCTAATGACTTCCATTCTTGGTCCTATTTCAGCTCGGCTTGACTGCAATCAACTCATCCCCTTATTCTTCTTGCCATCTCATTTGCAACCACCAACTCATTCTTTCCTCCTTGAACTGCACTGTTTCAGCCAGCACATTCTCCTTTCTTGGTGGTTAACAACCATTCCAACCAAAAACTACTTGCTTGCAGTCCCAATCTTTCACAGCCATACAAACCACTGTTTCACCCTTGAAAACACACTCACACAGTACCCATTGCAGACCAATCCCTATTTACTCACCATCATTATAGCTTCACCATCTGAGAAAACATCAGCAGATCCTCCGGCAATTTCTAACCCCTGCCAATTTCATCTCCCAACTGGAATTGCACTTGCACCTGCAACTCATCTTCCTTGCATCACCATCTTCTCTTAGTTTCATTATCTCGGTCCATGACCAATTGCAGCACCAGTTCCATCTGAGCTGCAACAACATCCTCAACTGCGACGCAGCATTCTCTACCTGCAATATCTCAGCTAACCACAGAGTCACCAATCTCATTCTATTACTGCCTGCATCTTCCATTTCATCTTCTACTCTCACTATCAGCAACATCAATCTGTAGCATACCCATCCATCTAATTCCTTCAGTCTAGCTACAATTTCTACAACATTATCTCAGACCAAACCAAACCCTGATTCATTCTTATCTCACAAATTCATCAGCTGTAGCTCTTTCTTCATCTGCTATTATAGTGACAACACAATCGACTCGGCACCGAGATGCATCAGCTACACTTCATACCTCCCCTGCATCTGGTGGCTTCACCATTCCACATTCTTTACAGCAACAACGCCATTGTGACCATGACAGTAACACCCATCTCTCCCTGTTGAATCCTCTCCCTGTAACTTGAATCCAACACATACCCATGACCATTAGCATTTTCAGCTCAGGCCTAATTTCAGGAACCCTAAATTCAATTTCAACAGCAATCCACCATTACATGTTCTCTGTAAAAGACTCAAACTCAAATTCTAAACAAAATCAAGATTCTAGTTCTTCATTTGGGATTCAAACCACTCACAAAACTCGATTTTAAGTGAACCCATGTTGATTCATTCTCTGCAGTGTTTCTCTCAGATTAAATCTCTGAATTTCCCTCTGTGTCATTGATGAACAGCACTTTCCACTCTCTGAGATCGACAACAATTAATCATTTTCTTCTTGATCTTGTAATAACAGCAGCAGCAACGAGATTACTCTTAATTTCAGGTGATAAAACAGCGGTAGCTGCTGCTTCTTTCTCTTCTCAGTTTTAGGAACAAATGATTGACCGAGAAATAGAGAACTCTCGATTTAGGGTTGATGGGGATTGAGCTAATGATACCCGGTTGCCTCTGATAAGGGATAACCATTTCATCTGTGGCCTGTCAGTTTCGCAGAACTGACTGCCTACACTCTTCCTTGCTCAGTTTTCAGTTGCGGGGAACTGACCATTCGTTCTTTGCCTACTTTGCGCAACCTTAGTCCGCTCCAAGTATAACTCGCCAGTGAATTGACTTTGTTTCCTTTACGCTCCAAATGGACGTTTTCTCCTTCTTTTGCTCCAAACGACTCCAAAATACCTAATAACTCAAATTCAAAATAAGATACATAATTTACAAGAAAAATAGCAAAGAAAACATAAATACTAGATATAAAATTAGGTGTTTTAGACAGCTATCATTTGGATACCTGAGGCAGAAGCAATTTTGCTTATTAAGAAACAAAAATCATGTCAAAAGTCAAAGCAAAAACATTTTTCTTCGCAAAAAAGATTAACTTTTTGCTTCTGAAATTATGTACCAAACTAACTCCTGATTATTCTTTTATTTTCAGGAGTCGAAAAACAACTTTTTAAATGATATAAAAACATGCTATTAATAAATTGATCTCTTGGATAAATGAATTATAACTAGAACTAGAATTGGCCATTATAGGATGTGAGTTATAGTTTTTCGTCATAAAAAGGCAGAAGAAAGATTTGAGTTGATCACAAGTCTTCACACTTTTTTCTTTTTGATGGACAGGAAATATATTAGAATGAATCATAAGTCTCCGCAATACTTTTAGAGCTCGTACTTGTATCTTTATTAGTAATCATTAAAATGTATTATTTCATCATTTCGTGCCTACTATCCTTTGGTTGTTACAAACTCACAATATCCACCATTGGAGTTCACGACAAGTATAAATATCATTCCTAATCCATTTGCTTTCGGAAATCCTACAAAAAAAAATATAACAAGCATAAATTGGTTGATGGAGAAAACTTTTGCTATGTTCATTTAGTTCACCTCTTATCAATTGCTTTCATATGTTGTTACTGCGTGTTATGATCCAAATCACTATTTAAATTTCAACTCGGCGGTAACAAAACTTTTGAGATGTCGGGGAAAATCGAAGCAACCAAGTACTCAACTAACTGACAGGCCTGAATAACAATTTGAGCATATATAGTGACAAATGATGAGCGTGATTTTACGATCTTCGCTCTAACCATAACTTAATATAGTAAGGATTTTGATTTCATATTTTAATATAAAAACTTTCCTTTGGTATGTGATGTACCGCCGAGGTGGAAATGACCAATTCCTTGAAATAAATGTTATTATGCATGCTAAACTAGTGTTTTCGGGTTGTAGTTGGTCTCCGGTTCAAACCAGGAGAAAGCCATACAAATATATTTGGGTTTTTGTGATTGATCATGTTTGTAGTTTATTTCTTGGTCATCAATCATCATTCTATTTGGGCTTTTGTAATTGATCCCGTTTGAAATTTATTTGTTGGTCATCAATCATCATTGTATTTAGGGTTTTGCAATTAATCATGTTTGAAGTTTATTTCTTGGTCATCAATCATCATTATCTTTGGATCGGTTCCATGGTTCTCACTTATATTATTATTTTCTTGAGATTATTAGTAGTTTATGCATTAATTTCTGACACTAAGTTCACACACATTTGTAAATTTATTTTTAAGTACATTTGTTTAGATGGGTTTTGTTCGCATTTATTATGTTTATCCACCCTACAACCACAATGTCATATGGATTTGTCCTCATGTATCCAGGGCATAGTGTCACCAATATAGGTTGAGCCATACAGAAACTCACAAAGAACGTACACCTTTTTAGAGAAGATTCAAGATTTAGAGCTATTCACAATAGTTGTTACTCGATAATCATCTAAATGCACCTTTTCATCAGTTTCATGCCTATCATCCAGTTGTTGCTATTGAATACGAGTCTAACAACCTAATCTTATAGAGCTATGCAAATGATGAAAGTCTAAATGATTATTAAAGCCAATTTCTTTTGTCATTTATGTTTATACGGTGGCTTTAGCTTTTTTTTCTTTTTTTCTGGTAAATAATCTCCTTTTATATTTTGTAATCCTAAATCTTCATTTGTAATTAGTTTATTGTAGTTTCTGGAAAAAAAGTGGAGATGCTGGAGGAGACTAAATTATCGGGAGTAACTAGGTTTGATATGGATATCTTTAAATAGACACAACGTGCACTTGGAAATGATACAGTCTACAAATCTTAGTCTGTATTTTTGAAATTACTTAGAACCCCATGACAAGAAACTAAAACCAAATAGAAGTCAACTAGAAAAGATATAGTTCAAGTCGGAATCCGAGCATAACTGTATTTTACATGAGAAATTCTATCTCCAGATTCATCACTATACAATTTAGGTATAGTATAGTCTACTCAGAGCAACTGCAGTGGTGCGAGTATAACCAAAGATTAAAGACCAAAAAAAATGATCAAAAAATAGTTTAGTCTGCAGTGTGACGCTACGGGACGAAGACTAAATGTGATCGAGCGTAAAATAAATCACCGCGTGAAAACGGGCGGATAATCCAGTTACGTTTGATTTCTGGGCGGACATATAAATTACGTTTGAGACGGGCGTACGTTAAATTTACGCCTGACGACAGGCGTAAATATAAATTACGTTTGATGTGGGACGGGTTTCTAAATCACGCCTGAGTAGGACGGACTTTTGGTGTACGTCTGAGTGGGACGGATTTTTGGCATACGCCTGAGTGGGACGGAGTTTTGTTGTACGCCTGATAATAAATGTGGCGTAACAAAATTTCACGCTTGAGTGAGAGAGCCATTTGTGCAGCAAAAGATTTAAACTTTCTATACTTGGAATTGTTTTTAATACTGAATGAGGTTTGGGCAAAGCTTTATGGGTAATTAACATGAAACGAATGAGATCTCTAATAGTAATCAAATGGGTTTCACTCATTTCTCTGTAGGTTCTAATGATCAGGCGTAATACAAAATGAATAAAAAAGTTTTGTTGTACAAATGTCCGTCTGATTATGGTCAGGCGTAATACAAAATGAATGGGCGTAAAATCTATGTCCGTCTGGGTGGGACGGAGTTTTGGTGTACGCCTGACTGGGACGGAGTTTTGGTGTACGCCTGAGTGGGACGGAGTTTAAATCAACGCCTGGCTTCGGGCGGATTTTTCCTTCACGCCCCATGAAACGTACATTTCAGTTACGCCCGTCTCAAACGTAAAATTTAATTACGCCCGTCTAACAAACGGATACCAAATTTACGTTCGTTAACAAACGTACTTTAAATTTACGCCCACCAACAAGCGTAATTCAAATTTACGCCCGACTATATTAGGACTTGGGATTTGGTCTCGACCAAATATGGTCTGGGATTTGGTCTTGATCTGGGATATGATCTTTACTCCGTCCCACTGTGTTACAAACTCAGCCCAAATTTTTAGTTATACTCGCCTACTGTGGATGCTCTCGGGTATATTAGAACTTTTGGTTTTCAATGAACACATTATTGTAATTTATTGTTCATGTACTACCAAAACGTCAAATTTGGGTTTAAAAAAAGATGCTTTGTTGTGTCAAACTTGAGTTAGCCAACAACTTTATTGGGTAATTTTATTTGATTAGGCTCCAAACTCGAGAGGTACCTACTAAAAGGCCATATAAAAAAAGCCGTTTTACAAATCAGCCCCTTAAAAATGAAGAATAACAAGTTGTTGTGAGAGAAATGTGAGCAAGTCACTCCTGCCGTAGTTGTTAAAGTATGGTTGATTAAACGGCATTTTGTGAATACGTACATTTTCGGTTTCTTTTTCTTCACAGAGAAAATATACGATTTTGAACATGGTAGTTCTTGGGGTTAAGCGATTGGGATTACCATAGACCATACAGTCCATGTCGCGTTGAATTAAGTTATTGAACTGTGACACGAATCCGATGTTTTTTTTTTTCTGTTGATAGTGTTCAATTAAATGGTTTGGTATCATCTAAACTTCACATGGATTTAGCTCCATAGTGGAAAAAAAAACAGTGGACAATCATTTTGTTTTATCTTCTTTTGTTTTTTCTTTTTTTTCTGAAGGGGTGGAGGGTTATGTACCAGCAATCACTTGCAAATGAAACTTATATATCAAGAGTGGTACTAAATCTTATCAAGGCAATCAATTATTTGTTCCAAAATCTAATATCGAAAGTGGCTTCCAGTAATTATAAGGACAGACGAATGGTACTACTACTAACTATAAAGCTGTCAGAATCAGCTAAGTCTAGTTCAAAAAAGGCCAATAACTTTCGACATGTTTGAGTTTGAACTGTGAAAGGCATAAGCACCTGTGGCTGTGTTTTGGTGGCAAAAAAAAAGAGTGGGGAATTTTTGCTACTTCATGCACGCCTATTTTTAGTTTTTCATCACATTTTAAACAAATATATCAAACGGATTTTTTGATAGTGTAGGATACGAATTTTGATCTCAAGCAGTTCGAATCATTAATGTTTTTTTTGCCGATAAAATACAGTGTAGACAAGTTTGAATCTTCAATTTTGAAGATCACCAATCTAGGGATTTTGCATTCAGAGGCCTGCAATAAATATTTAGAACGCTTTTAGACTAGATCCTAAATATGATGAATCTGCTGCGGATTAGCTTTACTATAAGAGAGATATCTATATAAAAATATGTTACACGTAAATTGCCCACATATAAAATAAAAGAAAAATCTTTGCTATCTTCAAAAATCTAGTTAGCATGCATGGTCGTCGAACAGTGGTGATTTTAATATATCCTTCATGTAAATTTTGGGATAATCTCTTCATGTAAATTTTGTTTTTCTGTCTCTCTACTTTCTGTAGAACTCTCTGTACATCCTTCTATTCTAATATGCTTCTCTCTTTCAATCAAAAAAAAAAACAGTGGTGATTTTATCTTGTTCAGGGTTGGACCGTTTGGTGCTCTTAAAAGCTCACCACTGTTCAGTGCGTCTGGACCCTTTTAGAAGCTCTAATTTCTAGTGGATTATCGATTCCTTTGAGCTTTTTCTTTACATTGTCTTTGAATATCATTTTTTCCTTTTAGTACGAGGACTAATTCATTTTAATTAAATTCGCGTCTTTTGTTAATAACTTTTGACCCATCGCCTCCCCTTTTTTTATTCTGCAATAGTTTTTTCGAAAACGATTCCACCTTCTTAAAAATAGAAAAAAGGAAGGAATTATTTTAAAAAAATGAATAGCAAAGTAGTTAATTAATTAAATGGTTTACGATGCTCAACTGATTTTAAAAGTTAATGTTCTTGCATTTTATGTGCACTTGCTCTACAGAACTCATCATCGCCATTAAAATAGACTACAAATAGGTAGCTCATTTTGTTGAGTTAAGTCAGCTCCAACAGGTTCATAAACGAAGAGAAAATTTAGAGCAGCTAGTTAAGAGGTTGTGATGGGTGAGATGATGAAGTGGCTGAATGAATGGCATCCAGCTTTTCTTATGGTAGCCATTAATTTTGCTTTAGCAATTGTAAATATATTGCACAAGAAAGTTATTGATGGCGGAATGGATCATCTCACTCTTATTACATATCGACTGTATATTTCGGTACTTGTCTTAGCTCCCATGGCTTATTTCCTGGAGAGGTACGCTCACGCTTTGCCATGGATGATTCATCTTGATTTAATAACGTTTCTCTTGCTATACATATGAAGATCGTTTGATGGTATATAAATGATTTGCTTGCAGGAGGACTAGGCCTAAAATGACATTTCGAGTACTATGTCTCTTATTCGTAAGCGCCATATTAGGGTACGTATGTAACTGCTAAACAAATCTTTAATACTTAGCAGAGAATTTTTGTACCTCCGTATAACGTTATGTTTTTGGTATATATAGGTTGACACTTACATCATACCTTTTCCTTGTTGGTCTTCAAAATACAACGGCAACATTTATCTGCGCCTTCGTCAACATGGTGCCCGTCATCACATTTCTAATGGCGTTACCTTTTGGGTACCTGAGCAGATTCATTTCTAGTGTTCAGTATTTGTTTTAACGAACTAAGCAAAGCAGTAATACTAAAACCCTTCTATTCTTGTTCAAAATTCAGGCTAGAAACTGTGAATATGAGAAGTATGAGTGGTAACGCGAAGGTTTTAGGTACAGTTGTAACTGTATGCGGCGCAATGGTACTGACCCTTTACAAAGGAGTGCAGTTAACAAACTTTTCTGATTCAGGAGAAACAACGTCAATTCATCACAGTACAATTAATCACATAAATTGGTTGTATCCAAACAACAGAACTGAACGTTGGACGATTGGAACAATAGCTCTGGTTGTTGGTACACTATTATGGTCTTCGTGGTTTCTTGTTCAAGCCAAGATAAGTAAAATCTACCCTTGTCAGTACTCTAGTACTACTATTACGTGTTTCTTGGGTGCCATTCAGTCAACTCTTTTCAGCCTAGCTACAAACCGTCAAGATTTTTCTCCATGGGTTCTTAAAGGAAAACTTCAGATCTTAACTGTCTTATACTCGGTAAGTATGCATGTTCCCACACTGTATTTTTATTTAAGAATATCTTTTCAACCGCAGTTGAATCCATTCCATTGTCTATATATCATGTCTAAAATGCTTCATTTGGTGGGCAGGGGATTGTAGGGTCAGGTTTGAGCTTTGTGGGTATGTCATATTGTGTAAAGAAAAGAGGTCCTGTTTTCACTGCGACATTTAGTCCTCTAATTCAAATCGTAGTAGCCACGATTGGTTTTTCGATACTGGATGAACCACTTCATCTTGGAAGGTAGGGAAATTCTTTTGCACATAGCATAGTACTATTTGGAAAATTCTATGTTGATGACAATTTAATACTTTGAATTTTTGTTCGGAACCGAATTGTGTAGTGTGCTGGGATCGATTCTCATTATTGTTGGTTTATATATACTTCTATGGGGTAAGAATAAAGAAGCAAATGCTCGAGCAACCAAACAAATTGAAGACGTCAAAGCTCACGACGAGGAAGATCAAGTGATAGCTAAGGTGTATCAAACATAGCTTGTGCCAAAGGGCAGACCTCATATATTGTGTCTACTGTTGTGTTTTTATCCACTTTAACTACACCAAACTGAAAAGGGGGACTTCTTGCCAACTTCTAAGATCTAGCTAACATGATCGTTGAACAATGGTGGTTAATAGCTTATATCCTGTTCGGAACCGGATGGTGCTATGTGTTTAACATGCGCTACATGTATAGTTTTCACTTTATTCATAAGTCATTAAGATAGCTAAAGGGGGACTGAACTAACCAAAAAAGGAAAATTCAAGATTTGAGTTGGTCTCTTCACAATACTTGGTTCTTGTTAATTAGTCGTTAAAATGTACCACTTCATTAGTTTCATGCCTACCTCAGTTTGTTACAGTATAGATTAGGAGTTCTCAACAAGTATAAATACTCTTCGTAATCTATTTGTTTCCGAAAAACCAAAAATAAAGAAAGAAAAAGCATAAATTGGTTGATGAAGGAGGCTTTTGCTACTTTCACTTGGTTTCACCTCTTCTTATTTGTCGTTCTCTAAGCTCTCATGGAACTATAATTTTAAGACGTTGGAGAAAATTAAAGGAATGAGTTACTCAGCTAGGCCTTAGACCTAAGATAACTATTGGGTGAAGGTAAGATATGTTAGGACGAGGATAGGAATGACTCAATCTACTGAGAGCTTCAGGTGGCTGGTCACCTTATGACCGAATAAAAAATTTAGGACGAGGATAGGTTAGTTGACATTAGGATTAGTAGTTTTAAATTTAATTATTATTATAATTAAGAAAGGTATAGGCAAAAAAAATTTGAAAGCATATATTATATAGATTTGAGATTAAATTACCATAAGTTGTGCGCAAAAGGATTTGCTTTTTTGCTTGTAAAAAAGCCGTTCAAGCTTATGTATGAAATTGGAGTTGAGTAAAAGTATCTTACCACACTACAAAACAAAAGGTTTGTTGGGACAGCTAAAAAGCGTCCAAGAGACCCCAATCCGTCCCAAGAAGATATTAATGACGTTTTTTTGACCGTCCCCTGTTCCACCGTCACTAATACTATTTGGTCGTCATTTCTTTTAGGGACGGTCATATTATTGCCTTAATTTAAAATTTGATCACTAATAGGAACGAGTACTCCATGAGCGTCCCAAATAACCCTGTTCAGAGAAGGTTTTGAAAATACAACCTGTCCCAAGAAGCTACTTATTTTGTAGTGCCTCTTCAGGTTCTTTACTAAATTTGAGCAGTCTAATATAAGGCTAAGTAGAAGTTCCGAAGAAAAAAAAGTTTACATTGAAGAGATAAAAGGGCCAAAGCCCAAGTTATACATGAACATCACATATGCCCATGCTTCAAAGGATAAAAAAAATGTGAAATATCTAACTAGAGGAATAAACTTAAAATCTATTTTGGCTTTTTGATTTATTATGAATTACTTTTAAGGTGGATATTGCGCAATTTTAGCAAGAGCTTACACATTTTTAGAGGAGAGATTCAAGATTTAGCAGCTACACACATTGCTTGTTGCTTGCTAATCATCTAAATGCACCCTTTCATCAGTTTCATGTTTTGGTGTTGTGATCGAATATGAGTTGCACAAGCATAAATGCCCTTAATCTTAACATGGGAGTTTTTGGGGTTAAGCGACTAGTATCATTTTCACCTCATGTTACAATATAGTGTTCGATTGAAAGTCTCTCTTTCTCTGTAATCAATCACCACCAATATCATTTTTCTTGGCACCTGAAGTCATTCAATGTCATTCCAAGACCAAACTCTCTCTATCTCTCTAGAATTCTTACCATGAATCTCTCAATAGTTTTCTAGTTTCCAAGTCTCACTGGTTTCCTTCCAACACCAAAAGGTAGTACATAGAAAACGCTTATTTTATTTAACATTTTTTCTCTCCAATTTTAAAACAAATCACAAAAGAATTCACAACTTCCAATATGTATATTCGATTTTAATGATTTTTGTATTTTTGGAAAAGTTTTAGATTATTTACAAAACAAGATTCATTGTCCATAGTGAATCTGATCTTCTGAAAAATTGGGTAGGGTGAAAGTGGTTGCATCTTGGCTTGAAAAGGTTACTAAAAGAATAGATAGGATGAAACTGTATGCATCCTGACTCAAAGTAAGAAAGAAAAATCATTGAAAAAATTGTCAGGACGAAACTGGATACATCCTGACTTAAACTAAGAAAAAGAAATTATTCGATAAAATAACCAGAATGAGACTATTTTCATCCTCACTTAAAATGAGATAAAAAAAATATCCCGATATAGATGCAGGATGAAACCAGATACATCTTTTAAAAAAAAAATTATTTATTAGAATATGCAAGATGAAATCAAATATATTCTTACTAAAAAATTTTTTTCCAGAACATACATGATAAAACCAGTTTTATCCATATATTTAAACAAAGATAAAACTGATTTTAGCCTAGTTTAGTCCAACTAGAACATTTCATTTGTTCTACTGCATTTTCAAATTGTGTGATTGAATTCCATGACTCCTATCTGGTACTAGCTTCTTTTGAAGACCCCAAACCATGAATGTTTTGTAGATAATTTAACAAGAAGAAGAACTAGTTCTCTGCATTCAAGTAAACTAGAAAATCTATCAGTGACTATAGCAACGTGTTAAAACATATATCAACGTGTTAAATTTTAGGTGTATGCTTTTTTTGTTTAGGCTAAGTCATATGGTGTGCTAGTCTAGCATCTAGATTAACAGTCCATGTCAGCTAGGACAACCTCCTAAGTTCTATGGCATCAGTGCTAATCTAGCAGCTAGATTAGCAGTCCACATCAGCGCCCAGCGCTGTTTGGTTCAGCGGAACCAATCTCAGTCGTCAGATCAAAATATAAATCTCCCAGCATTGAATCATTCAGCGAAAAAGTGAATTTTGTGGCGCTAAACCATTCAGCGCTACTATCTCGCTGCTAATGCAAGTGCGAGCAAATGCTAGGAGAGAAAATTGGTGTTAACAAATGGACAACACTTTTTTTTTTGAAATGAAACACCTTTCTGCTAATCTAGCAGCTCAATCTATCCCATAGGACTTAGCCTTATGACACGATCACACGAAGAAGTGAAATAGCGGGTTCGAATTTGTTCAGTCAATGGACATAGAGCAATGGATTTAATCTTATTTGCTGCCATTATCGGTGCATTAATAATATTCATAATTTATTAGGGTATTGATGGTGATGTGTTCTCGATGTCGGACGGAGCAGTGGGATGTTGAAGCTATTACAAACCTTGGGTTTGAATCGAAAATAGTGTTTTGAGCCCGAGAATGGGTGCTCCATGTGATTTATCCTTAGACGAAACGTGTTAGTAAAACAAACACCATGAATTGACCTTAATTTGTAAAACAAACACGTTATTTGATTTTTTTTTGTTCCAACTGATTTTAGGTTTTTACAAACACGGTACTCAACGAAATCTCCGCATTAATTTTTTACTTTTTACGGTTAGTTACAAAAGGAAAACCCAAACATAATGAATTAATGGTTGGTTTATTTATATCAAACCCAACTGAGAATCCCATCTAAAAGCTTCTAAAAAAATTTTAATTCAGGACTTCTTACGGTTAAGTTTTATAAAAGTCGAAGTCAACCGTAAATCGGTTGCAAACCTAATCGTAACAACATACAATATTTTTTTCTTTTATTTATGGTTAGGAGTTCTTAGTTTCCTAACCGTAATAACTTCATATGATGACTTTACGGTTAGGAAATTAAAAATACCTAACCGTTATTAAATTTGTAACCCTATTTTCCCCCTAATTTCAACCAATTTAAGCATAATGTCCCATGATCCCAATGTCTAGTTAGTTGGAATGACTATAGAGATTTCAATCGACGATATAATTTTTTTGAATCGTCAATCAATCGAAGAAGACAAAATGATTTCAATTTATAAAAAGATGGAAGAATTTACGGTAGATGAAGGGGAGGAAGTTTAGGAAAAAAATAGGAGAAAAAATTAGTTATGGACGATTGCTAGTGACTAAAAAATATGATTAGGTTTCTTTACAAAGGAATGTCGTTAACAAACTTTTCGGATCCATGAAAAACAACAGAAATTCATCACATTACAATTATTAATCACATAAATTGGTTGTATCCAAATAACAGAACTGAACGTTGGACCATTGGACCATTGGAACAATTGCTTTGGTTATTGGTACACTATTATGGTCATCGTGGTTTCTTGATCAAGCCAAGATAAGTAAAATTTACTTGTGTCAGTACTCTAGTACTACTATTATGTGTTTCTTGGGTTTCATTCAGTCAACTCTATTCATCCTAGCTACAAATCGACAAGATTTTCTCCATGGGTTCTTAAAGGAAAACTTCACATATGCACTGTCTTATACTCTGTTAAAGCATAGCTCGGTTGAACTCACCAAGCGTTGGTATGTCAAGTTTGGTTGTCATATTTTAGTGAATCAAAACTCAGTTAAAGAATCACTTGATTATGTACTAGAGTCAACTTTGTATAGGTTAGCTTGAATGTATTAGGATATGAGACATTACAAGTATTACATGAAGACTTGGAGAAAGCGAAGAAGTAAGGAGCTACACCGACGACATCATACTTCCTCTTGAGGTCAGTAATAATTGACTTGAACTGTTTCATTCCCTAACGTATCTTTCAAGTCGTGCATATTGAAAATATTACTGCGAAGCTGTGAATGATTATACTCTAGTTAGACATAGTATTAAGGAATACAATACAAAGTATAACGCTTATCTTTTGAACTTCGTATATAAGACATCGACATAATCGTATGAATGCTATTGTGATTATGTGTATGGGTAAAGGTGAAGATTTCATCCTAGGAAACAATGTTTTACATTCGTTTAAAGGAAGTAAGTTCATAAACTTGTTTTTTGAATCGAAAGGGAAATCGCTAGGCTTATTGGTATTTGTTATTCATTGCAAATCTTTGGATTACCAATATTTTTGATTAGTTTAACCGCTCTTTTGTATTTGTATGACTTTTATTAGTGAAACCGATCTTAAGTAATCACTTGAGATGGTATGATCGATTTATTGTTATTGGTATGACCAACTCCAGACATTGGGGAACTGATCCTATGAAGAGGTGCAACCGATCACAAAAGGGGAATCTATCCTTGTAAGAGGTGCATCAAGTTTCTAGTTATTGGGAACCGATTCTATGAACATGTGCAACAATTTTTTAGTTATTGGGAACCGATCCTATGGACATGTGCGCTGATGTGTTTTGTAGATAGTGGTAAAAGTGGTTCGATTCTCAGACTTGCGAAGGATAAAATATATACTTAAATTCTAAAACTAAAATAGAAAGCACACTAAAATTTGTAGCAAACTCAATCAAAGATGATATCAATATTAAAAGAACACTGAGGCTAAGATTCCACTATTTTCCAAGTTCAAGGTGATTTAATCCAATCTTTGTATTCATGCAATTTTCTCGTTCAATTTGATTCTTACTATTGCAACAAGTAGATTTTCAAAAGCAATAATTATAAATACCAAGTATGAAGCATCAAAAGTCTTAAACTAAGCATACTCCATCAAAATAGATCACAATTACTCAAATAAGAATCGTATTCGATATTAGTTCAAGGCAAATAATCATAATAAAATTGCATAAATAGATAAAAGAGAATATACCACTTCTTGTTGGAAAAATAGCTTCCTCCAGCGCCTCAGCAATGGGGTTTAGCTCCTCATATTAACCATGTTCTCAAAGTATGTTTTTATAGCTCAAAAGTGTACAAGGAGGTGAAAAAGTGATAACACAGCCGATACGCAACAGTGTGAAGGTATTGCAGAATCTCTGTTACAAAGAGGAAACAGTAGCTAAAGACCTAATGCAATTACTATTGATAAACGATAGATGGGTTCTGTTTTTGAATAGCGATAGTGTTCTGCGACAGATACTTGTGCGTCAATGTTCTTCGTGTTCTTCCTCTTCAGCAGCAGCAGCAGAATATTGTATTTTCCTGCAACTCGATCTCTGGAGCTCTGTGGTGTTCTAAACTTCTCCTAAGGTTTCGTACCCCCTATATGAGACTCGAAACAACTTATATATACTCTACAGGTGACGATATTTCGAGAAATATTTCAATTATCTTCCCGTTCTTTTCTCTGCAAGTCACGGACTTTTCTTCACCGAAAGTTACGGATTCTTTCCCTTTTCTTCTCTGGTTTCCATCGTCAACCCTCTTCTTAGGATAGAATCAAATCCAACAGGTGATATTCTCTTCCCTTTCTGTACGTATTTACTAAAAATAAATCAACTTCCCATAATTTCTCTCTCGCCCTGTTTTCACGAGAACCACATCACAACTTCTCCTGGTTCGATTCAAACTCTACTACCACCCCTGTTTTGTAGAAACGGGCTAATTCGAGTCATATCCATGAAAATATCCAGCATAATCCACGTAACTTTTCAACAACAAAAAACCCGAGATTATATCACTTTCCTGTTTTGCTTCATACTAAAAATCCAGCCCAAGTTCATCGAATAAAACACCCATACACGCCCTGTTTAGTCCACTGAAGCCTAACCCAAGAGAATTTAGCGGTTGAATCTCTCCATAATCGTTCCAAAATCAAACCCTAAAATATGCCCCGCTGTAAAAATAATTCCCGCCAGAACTTGAATTTGAATTCTTGAAGATGACCTCCCCTTATCCTCTGATGGGGTGTAAATAGCATGTGGCAGCAAATAGTAAAGAGGATACCCCTTATCAGTAAGTTCCCCTTAGTAATTGAAGTGCCCCTTATCCAAACTGAGAGTCCGAATAGTAATTTTCTCCCACGAGCGCAAATACCACTTTTCGAGCCAATTTTCCCGCAAAAGCGTATTTCTCCAAAAACACCTACAAAAACATAAAATAACAAAATAAGTACAAAAATGGGTACTAACAAAATGGAAAATCGAGATCAAAATAGACACATAAATGCGTCTATCATGCACCAAATAAGTTAGATACCATATATATGTGGGAACCGATCCTAGTACCTAGTCAACCGAATTTTGGAAAGCTAGTGTGACTTATTCCAATACCCACATGGAGGTAGAACCGAATTTTTTTTTGGTAGAACCGTGAAATGCATGATTGGTGATTGAGTGTTCTTGAGCAATCACATAGTTCTTGGAAGTCATATGAACCAATTCTAAACTTGTTTGGAAGTGTGGCAAATCGGTTCCAAGATTGTAAATATGAAAAAGAATTTACACATTTAAGATGTTGACATACTTTGAACATGTGCAGTAACTCTTATCTTTTATTGTTCAAAGATATTCCTTAATAGCTAAAGGAGAATCCCGGATCGAAATAAATTGAAAATCTTTTAATTAAGGTTTTTAGTTTTATATGCTTTTATTTTCCAGCAAATAAATGCATATCTTTAGAAAGTTAAAATTGGTAATGTGTATTTACTAATTGAATATTTTCTACCGAGATTTTGGTCATTATTTGGAAAAAGCATTTCCAGGAATTTTGGAAACCGAATTTGGGAGTTAATGCATATCTTGATAATATTTTCGGTTTTGGAAATTCTTTGGTGTCGGAACTTCCTTGGTCTATAAATATTGAAGTTTGAATTTCAAGCAAACTAATCCTCAGAGCCAGCAAAACTACCTTGTTGTGTTGTTACTGGTGGAGCCGCCTATTCGGAGAGGAAAATAACCTAATTAGCCAAAATCTCTTACGTCCACTCGGTTTAAAGACTTCTTTGGGATTGAGGACCTCTATTCGTACCGTTGGTGGGAAACTAGATAATTGCAGTTTATTATTAGTTTTCGATTGATTTGATTGACTAACGGTGGTTGAACTTTGATTGCACCTAGTTTATTTATGCTTGAGAATCTTCTCTTCTGATATAAGATTCACTCAAACTAGATCGAAGTTTCGACGGGGATCTTTAGACTGTTTGTAGTTCTAAAGACATCTGGTGATAATCCAACGTTAACAGACTCCGTTCTGCGTGTGATTGATCACAAGAGATTCAATTTGTTGGTGTGCAGGTGTTTATATAAGATATAAGAAGATTTGAAGACAAAGAAGACATTGAATATATCTTATTTGAGTTCATAATCTTTGGTGTGCACAAAACTTGATCGGCTGGGGATCCGACTATAACCGGTTTATCTTTTTGATAGATTCGATTGATTAGTTGTATAGATTGGCATCAATGCGGTTCTTTGTGATTAGAAGTATTGATTGCAAAATATCTAAGCGATTACTTCGATAATTATTGATTGATAGATCTTGAAACCCGACAAAGGAGTTTATTGGGATAAACAGAAAAGCCTTTTGTCAAACTCATATCACGTTGTTTGAAAAGAGTTTTTAACGAACAGATTTGTTGTTCCTTTACTGTTTGGAATACGAACCAAAGGAATTTTTCCAAGTGCGTGACTTATTACAAGTTGGAGGCGCAGGGATACAAACGGAACTAGGTGAACTATAGGTTTAGTTGTTTGCTCTCAACTATATGAAGAGTGTTTAGATTCTGTATAGCGGCTTAAGCTTGAGAGTATGCAATTCTGGACAAGGTCCCGGGGTTTTTCTGCATTTGCAGTTTCCTCGTTAACAAAATCTTGCTGTGTCATTTACTTTTGTTTCCGTAATTATAATTGTTGTTATTATAATTTAAAGTAAATCAAACTAATGTTAATACCTATTTACTTGATAGCAATCCTATTGTGTTTGGTTAAGTCCGAACCTTTTATGAAGTAAAAACACTTCGTTGTTGTATTGTCTCGATCTCGTATCCGTAGACGATCACACGAAGTGTGAACCGATTAGTTGTATTGTCTCGACTCATTCCATAGACAATCACTTTCGGAGAAAGGACTTATAGGTGGAAAATCTATGTTAATTTATAACAATCTAATACTTTGAATTTGTGATGCGTGGTATAAAATTGTGTAGTGCTCTTGGATCGATTCTCATCATTGTTGGTTTATATATTCTTTTGTGGGGAAAGAATAAAGAAGCAAATGCTCGTGTAACCAAACAAATTGAAGATGTCAACGCTCATGACGAGGAAGATCAAGTAACAACTAAGATGGTGCATTGAACATAACTTGTGTGACCAAGGGCAGACCTCACTAGACGTAACTGTGGTTGTATTGTTTATCCACTGCACACCAAACTGATAAAGGCCACACTGAAAAAATTTTAATATCAAGCCTTTTTTTTATCCATAAACAAGTTTTAATCTCAAGATCTAATCTCAATCCATATATATATATATATATATATATATATATATATATATATA
Source organism: Papaver somniferum (assembly GCF_003573695.1). NCBI lineage: Eukaryota > Viridiplantae > Streptophyta > Magnoliopsida > Ranunculales > Papaveraceae > Papaver > Papaver somniferum. The sequence continues at coordinate 172,288,824 of NC_039365.1, forward strand.
TATAACAGAGAGATATTTGTAGATTTTTATTTTAAATTCATGGTTATCTATATAAAAGATTTACCCAGATAAATTTAAACATGAAATACCATTTCAGAAGTTACTTTCCGACTTAACTAGCTCAAGATATTCGTTTGGGAATTTGCTGAAAACTAGAAAAATTTACTTCTTGTGAAACGTTGTTTTGGTTTCGGATTTCTAGGATTAACTTTTGTTTCTAATACCCTAAAGGAAACAGAAACTTCTGGTCAAGCAAGGTAGTAGAACAATGGTGGTTAATATGCAATAGTTGTTCAATTGGGTTTTGACCGTATGGAGCTAAGGGGTGAGCATTTGCCCCGTAATCCTCGGATTTAACCGGGACAAACCGTATTTTTGCGAATAGATGTCCGGACCGTTTGCTAATGGGTTGGATACGTATTGGGCCCGGATATAATCTTGAAAATCCATTGGACATTCACTCCCGTTAGATTAAGGGCATTTATATAGTTTTCTAAACATACATGGACAGTTTAGGAATTTTTAAGTTGTTTGCTTGGAGTGTTGTGACACTTTTATATTTATATACATATATAGAAAGTGTAGGTTTTATAAGAAGCTATCTATGTTGGATTTATTTCTTCATTAAAATTTTAACTAAAACAAATCCATTGAATTATCCGTATCCAATCCGTCCATCCATGCATCCATTGGATACAATCCGTTAGATGTTGGATTGAATGTGGATGCCAAATTTGAAACCCGTAATGAATTTGATTGGATGTGTATGAGGTAAAAACATGCCCATACCGCACCATGCTCACCCCTGCTATGCTGCTACTTGCTCAACATGGGTTTTATGTGTAGTTTTCACTTTGTTAATAAGTCATTAAGTTGATCTTAAGTTAACTAACCTAAACATGAAGATTCAAGATTTAAGTTGGTCCCTTCACAATATTTGTTTCTTGGTAATCATCAAAATGTAGTGTTTCATCAGTTTCATGCCTACCTTCAGTTATTAAGCCGGTTCTTATGGGCATGACAAAGCCCCAAGTTTGCCATTTACACTCACTATGAGCATGTTACAGTAACAACACAGATCTGGTAAGTGGAAAATTTATCACTTAGCCATGTGAAGTCAAGTCTCTAGATTAGTGGAGTCTCGACCTGGAAATCAAGTGTTGACCGAGCGACTAGACTCGATCGCCGGCGATTGAGTGTTTATTGGTTAATATTCTTTTAATACTTTAAAATGTTTTCTTTCCTACTTTCTGTTATTCTAATATTACTTTCATTAGATAAAGGTGACACTAAATACATTAAGATCTTATAAATACCCCACCACATCCATATAAATAAAATTTATTAATAAGGATTCCGCTTATCACAACATATATATTGTTCTATCTAAAATTTGCTAGTTTTATGTAATATTTACCATTTTTAACATAGTGGGTAAACGAGTGGCATGCCAAAACAATTTTTATTCCTATTGCCATATGAACTGGCCTTATAGTAATCTATATACTTTGGAAAACCAAAGAGAAGAAACAAGTATAAATTGGTTGATAGAGAAGGCTTTTGTTATTTTCACTTGGTTTCGCTTCTTCTTAGATATACGTTTTTTTTAACTTTGTTCTAAGTAGAATTTTAAGATATTGAAGAAAACTAAAGTAGCGGACTACTCTACATGATACAGCCAAGGTAAATATTCAATTACGAATAGTTTCCAAATACTCTCCAGTTGTTCTTAAGCTGAATCTACTAAAGTTATAATTGATTGATCTCTCCGGTCTCCACCACAAAGTAAATAAATTAAAAGACGCATGGTTTAGTCAAATATTTGGGTTACAATTTTAAATCCAATTAGTAGAATAAGGAACTTTTCCCCTCGTATTTTATTCAATGTGGTTCATGATTATGTCTAAATCTTGAGTTTAAAAAACCTCTCTAACTTATTTAACGAATGAATCTCTTAATCAAATTCGAGTAATCTAGTAAAAAAACAAGTTATATGACAAATGATTTTGCAAATCTTTTCATTCCCCATGTAACGAGAGTAATAACCAAAAACAAAAACCATGTAATTAAAATCTAGAGTCACCATGGTATTGAAATGACCTATTCCATACTTCCATGAAATGAATGTTACTATCACCGTTCAACAAATTAAATATATTTGTGGTGTAGTTAGTTACCACGGAGGACTAACACAGTCTCCGGTTCAAATTCGGGAGAAGCCATCACAATCTAATTTGATTTTGTGATTCACCCTATCAAATTTCGAAGCTTGTTTTATTTTTGGAAATTGGGAACGTTTTCTAATTTCTTTTTGAAGATTATAAATTTGCAAATAAATTGTCCAACACTGATTTTTCTACACTGCGAATTACTTCAAATAATATACTCACTTCTTAAAAAGAGATACTTTCACTTTTTCAATTTGGTCTATTTTTAGGATAAAATAGAAACAAAAAAAGTATTTGTTTAGGGGATTTTGTGATATTCATGGCAAAGTTGCAAAAATCAATGGGCTTATACACTTTCAGTCACATCCAAATAATACAATTTTTGAAAAAATCATCGACCATTTTAACCATGCTTGGACCGACATTGTGCCAGTATTTCGGAAAGAAGACCATTAGGTCCAGGTACTTTTAAAGAACATATCTAGTTAATGAATATCCTTTCTAATTTTCCGAACATCAACATGTTTATTGATACATTAATTGTCAGAAGTCGGACATTATGTTAGGAAAAAGATTATCGTTTTCATCAGGATCCAAACAAATAGTAGTGGAATTAAACAAATTTGAAAAGTGACCAATAATTTTCCTTTCGATATCTCCATTGCTTCCCATTATTATCTTGAAGGATACAAAGAAATTAAAATTCAATCTCTTTCGAACCAAAGTTGAAGTAATAATTTAGTATTAAGATCATCATTCTTTGTCAATTTATCCGAGATTTTTTCCTTCTGAAGACCTTTTTCATGTTAAGTAAGTTTAGGTACTCATACAGACACCGGGTCATATGTTTCGTAACATCATCGGTAAGAGAAATTTCAAAATAATTTTAATTTGATTTAACTTATTTAAAGCAGAATGAATCCTATTATTCAAATTACCAACGACTGCCTTATTCCATGTCTTATGTTTTTCTTCTTCTGGGATCTACAACATTATCAGAATAATCAGGACCACTATGATCCATACACATATATGTCAACCTTATTAAACAATATTAAGAAATCTTAGAACATAGGCCCACTGAAAATGCGGGGGTACAACAACGTCACCCAATATTTCGATTAGAAATCTGTATGGACTAACTCCAATATACTTTCTAGAGAATCAACTAGACAGTCAAACTCAATCTAGAGAAAAGTATATCGAGGAGTTAATATCTCAATCTCTTGATTTGATATTTACTCAAGCAAATAGAAATCTACGAGTCTTTATCTAATACAATGATAAAAACTTGGATGGTACCAAAGACCAATATCGAAGGATCAATCAATTTCCAATCAACAAACAAAGGTTGGATTTCATAATTGATCGATATAACGCACAACCTGTGATATTTCAATTATATAAAAAAAAATATAATGCGGAATAGAAATAACACAGATACCAGAAGTTTTGTTAACGCTACAGATTTAACACCACACTGTATTAAGCCGCTACAGACACTAGCCTACTACAAACTAATTTCGGTCTGGACTGTAGTTGAAACCTAATCAATCTCACACTGATTCAAGGTAAAATTGTGCTCCTTACGTCTCTGATCCCAGCAGGATACTATGCACTTGATTCCCTTAGTTGATCTCACCCACAACTAAGAGTTGCTACGACCCAGAGTTGAATACTTGATAAACAAATCTGTCTCACACAGAAAAGTCTATAGAATTGAATAAATCTGTCTCCCACAGAAATACCCAAGAGTTTTTGTTCCATCTTTTGATAAATCAAGGTGAACAGGAACTAATTGATAAACGGACTTATATTCCCGAAGAACAACCTAGTATTATCAATCACCTCACAATAATCTAAATCGTATGGTAGTGAAACTAGATATTGTGGAATCACAAACGATGAGACGAAGATGTTTGTGATTTCTTTTTATCTTTCCCTATCGGAGATATAATCTCAAGCCAATTATTCAATTGAACTCGTACGATAGAAAATGGCAAGATCAGATCGCTCAACTACAAGAAAAGTAGTTTCGTCTGGCTTCACAATCCCAATGAAGTCTTTCAGTCGTTAACCTACAGGGTCTCTAGAAGAAACCTAAGGTTAAAGGAGAACCGACTCTAGCAAACCAACTAGTATCACACAGGAGGTGTGGGAATTAGTTTTTCCAGATGCTAGATGTCTCCTTTATATAGTTTTCAAATCAGGGTTTGCAATCTAAGTTACCTTAGTAACAAAGCATTCAATATTCACCGTTAGATGAAAAACCTGATTCAACCAAGCTAATATCTTTCAATCGTTAGATCGAAACTTAGCTTGTCACACACACATATGAAATGTATTCATTTAGGTTTGAGTAACCGTACCTAAACGTGTACACTTAATTGGTTCACAAATAGTTAACCAATGGTTAGCCATATGAGAACTTTCATATTAACCGTATTCATCTTTCTCATGACTAGTTCAAATGACTCATAAGAACTAGTTCAAGAGTTGTTCAATTTCTTAGGTCTTTATTCATAGACACAATTGAAACAAAATCGGTTTGATCCACTTGAATCAATTCATGAACAATATAGCCAAGGTTTGCAAAGATTGTATTCTTTATAATTTATTGTTTTAAGTTCATGGACTACCGATTTGAGATATCACCAGCTTGAGTACGCATACGGGTATGCATACCTTAGCTACCAGATTTGAGTTTACAAACTCAGCAGAAATTTTCTGTTCGAAATTTCCGTGAGTACGCGGACGGGTACGCGTACCTAAGGTGACTGGTTAACTAGTTTGCAAACTTACAAACTCAGGCATAAATTTTCGGTATGAAAACTTCCGTGGGTACGCGTACGGGTACGCATACTCAACCTGTCTCCTTCACCAATACCGCATGCACACATATGCACGCACTTGGCTTCCAGCACATGGATTTATACACTAATGTGCGAACACACTATATATGCTTATATCCATAGATGGCAATCTCAAATCTACATTTCAATCATTGAAACATTCTTCTAGAATGTTATAACAATGGTTATTCACGACTATCGTCATCAAAGCTATTTTCAAGATTGAAACTTCATCATGACTTTCATCACGGGTAAAGATGAAAATGGTTAAAGCGAAAGCTTACCAACACATATTTCGAGAAAAAGATAGGCGAGTAAACTCGGCTCGAAATAACAAATGTGTATGTATTAAAACTATCATACTTATACTACTTTGTCTCAAGAGTAGGAGATAGAATAGACTTTTGAGTGATAGATAAGTTCAAGTATCCACATACCTTTTAGTCGGATGAAGTTCCACCGGTTCCTCGAGTAGTTCTTCGTCTTCATAAGATGATCACTATGGAGTCTGGAGCTTCAACTACACTTGACTATCCTAGACCGAGACTTAGTCATAAGTAAACTAGAAATCAAGACATATAGTTTCGATCACTAATATTGGCAAACATGCTTGAGATAGCAACGCATGCGAGTTCAACCGAGCAATGCTCTACCACGCACATCGCCTCAAACCTAAATGTTATTTCCTTATATGGATTTTTGGAGTATAGATCTATCAAAAATAGCTTTGTAAGCAAAACTAAAATAAGAAAGATAGTATACATGTGCATTCTTGAAGTTGTTGCACCATTGCCAACACTTCTCTCTTTGATATTTTCAAGACCCACTCTTTTGTTATTCCACGTATATCTAGGACCATTGGACTGAAGATCAATGAAGGCACACTGGTTCACAACTTGATTTAGCTCCTTCAATTGACTTGGCGTAGGATCTCTGCCACCATCGTTTTTACATCTATCACTAATGGTATTAAAGTCACCCATGACCACATGGCCTAAATAGGTCAAATCTTGTCTCATACTTTTTTCATGTTATCGTTCCATGGGAGGCTATTGTTGTTTCTGGATTTCATTCACAAACAAGTATCGTAACAATAACAAGAGTAGATAATTTAATCTCAACTAAGACAAAATCCCTATGACACATTGATTGCAAAAATATCCCCCTAATTCACTGATTTCATCACACTTACGTGAAATATCGCATGCACGAATCCTATCTAGAAAAAGCATCATAACGCGGATAAAACACTAATCAAGTTTAACCTAGATGCATTATTTTTTATGATATCAGGATAATTAAAGTAATTGGACGTCTAAAAGCACTAATCTGGTTTAACAAAGGTTATGATTCGTGACTAGTAGGATATATCACTACAAGCACTCTTTAAAAATTATGCTACCTATAATCAGAATTATTCAACGTTTGTGCAGTGAAAATCTTAATCTAACAATAGAGGTTAAAACAAACTCAATCGATTCCATACTCGACCAAACAAGCATTCAAAGCATAAAACAATATAAATAGTGAATCATAAATGAAAAAATATGGAGATAAAACTAATTCATTGCATACACATTATCTTATTCCTTGACCAATAATAAAGGTTTAGCTATTCATAACTATGGAGATCATCATAATATTACTCAAGTAAAAAATATGAAAAATAAATCAAACCCTAGAAGCGTAAACAAGAGTCGTTCTTTCTCCAAAAGCTCCAAGTTGTAAGTTGTAGAAGATTCTCAAAAGATATAGAAGTCTTTCATTTTTATATCGCTTCTTGTTTCCAAAATTAGGTCAAGTCCTCAAAAGTCGATAATCAGGAAGTCCATTAGCTAAGTATATGTGTAAAAAAAAAAACATGTAGAAACTCTGCCCAAAAACTGTCACCGGAGGTCCAGAAAATTGGGGGGAAGTTGGCCAAAAATACATCTAAGGTGATTGAAATTTTTTTCCAGTCAAACGTAAAGGTCAACTGTTAAACACGACAGTTGACTAACGGTCAAGGTTCACTAAGTCAGGGTCAGGTGAGCTAACTCAGTGGTGTCATGAGTCAGACATGTCTAGGAAAGACCGAGTCAACTAGTGTAACTCGGTTGATTTGCCTTGGCCTAAGCCATTGGCATAGGACAAACATGAATTTGCGATATCATTGTGCTTAATCAAACATTCATCTCTTATGTCTGCAGCTCCACTTGTATTATTACTACCAGAACAAATACCCATCACCTACAATCATTCGTTTGTAACAATAACAACACTTCTCAGCTGTAACAAGAACATCAACACCATCTTCTAACTCTCATCTGTGCAATTACTTGACAGCAACTACCCCATCCATTTAAAACTCCACAATTCCATCTCTAACTGCAGTTGCATCTTTTGTCAGTTCAGCTCAAAATCATAGCAACACCACAATTACTTTTAGTTTAGGTCTTTTTTAATTTTATTTTATCTTTTGTTATTTTTTTAGTTTTTGACATAGTTTTGATTTATTTTTTAATACCTGGTACTCATATTTATGGACAGAGCTGTATACAACAATCAATACGAGTTTCAACCTCAACAATACGACAACTACCAACTTCCAACCATACCTAGGGTATGAAGAGCCCATAATTAATTTTAGAGAAGATTCTAAAGATACTAACGCACATTGATTGTTACTCCCTCTATTTCAAAAAGACTGTCCACTTTGACTTTGTCAAGATATTAAGGAGACCATAATGTTATACTTGACTACCCTTAATTACTTACCTATTTTATTTTAATAAAAATGCTACCAATAAAAACTACCTAAAATTGTTAGGAGAATTATAAATACCAAATATAAAAGGAAAATTAAAAGATATCAAATATATGGAGTATAAACTTTATAAGGAATTTAATCTTTGGAGCCAAATATAGATTCTCTTAAAAGGTATAAAGGATATATTTGTTTCTTTAATTTTACACATTTCTCTAATATGTTGGGTCGGGTCCCGTTAAAAATGAATTTATGAATATAAAAACATTTAAGGATATAATAGAGAGTTCATTGAAGAAATATGACTATAAATAGAAGTTGGACATACTTTTGAAACTGGGAAAAATGAAATAGAATACGGTCTTTTTGAAACAAAGGAAGTACTTGCTAATCATCTAAATACACTGCACCATTTTATCTCTCATCAGTTTCATGCCTATCTTTGAGTTCTGATTCAATATGAGTTTGTCTGAATGCACCTTTTCATCCGTTTCATGTCTATCATTGAGTTGTTGATCAATCCAGAGTTCATATGAATGCACCCTTTCACCAGTTTCATGCCCATTCTTATTAGAAGTATGAAAACTAAAACAAAAAAAAGAAAGATCTAAATGGTTAATAGATCTTATATCTTTTGTCAATCATTCATATGCTGGCTTCGTCTCTTGTTTATTATATTTTACAATCCGAAGTCTTCACGTATAATCAATCTTTTACAGTTTTAGAAAATTTTGAGATGCAGGAGGAAACTAAAATATTTAGTGTAACTAATTATGAGTCAAGTCAATATAGACAATTTTAATGTGAATTATTGAAAATAATTAAGGTTAGTGTATGTTTTAGTAATTACTTAAAAATTTGGAAACCAGAAAACAGCTTAAAAATAGTCCAATTGAGAATCCAACTTCGTTGTATACCGCCCATACTAGCTCACTGTAGTTTCTATCTGTGATCCCAAATTTAATGGATCCGTTAATATCATTGTAAAAAGTTCATGCTTAAATTTAAAATTTGAAACAACCATATGTTGTGAGTTGTGTATGATCTTAATCCAGGTGATTCAGTGAAATGCCCTTTAAGAAGGCATTTTACGTATCAACCTTTGGCAGCGTGGATGAAGAGTGGCAATATCGATTCAACAGAAGACAAATGCGGAGCAGTTTTCATGAGAGCGAACCTCTCTTGCCATGTAGAAGTTAGGAGGGAGTTGATAAAATGACATTTTGCAAATAAGGCACAAACGGTTTCGGAGTGTGGTCGGTTCTCATGTCAATCTAAAATGTTGAAGGTCTCTGATCCGATCGAGGAAATGACTAAATTACAACTAACAATCCGATGATATAAGATGTGAAGTTGTTTGTGTGGTAGAATTTTTTGAGGTTTCATTTTATTACAAGTAATCTCCAAATGTTTTCATCCAATTTTGAAGTTTGTCCCTTTGCATTATTTATGATCTTTAGGAAGACTAGAGCCCAGAAATGCTATATCTTGGATGTTATTAGGAACGAGTTGGAAATTGGAATGCGATGTTTGCCAAATTGTGCTTACTGCTAACGTTAACGTCTGTGCGAGTCCACTTGTAGCTAAATTCCATGGCTTCTCATGCCATTGACTAGTGGGTAAATTCATCACATCAACACGGAAATCGATATACATGTTGGAAACAATATACAAAAATCAAAACGGATCTCAAACAGCGGAGTCGTGGATTAGGTCGCTATCTTTAAGGTGTTTCGTGACTCTGCCTCTTTATTGTGTTAGCAGTCAAAACTTGTCGAAAAACCCTATGGGATAAAACAGTTGATATTCTCTTGTTCCATTTCTATGCATCTTGAGAAATCGAACCAACTATCACTCTTTCTAACACTTGATCAGAAACAATAGATGTAAGAACTCTGTGTTTTCATCCTCTGCAAAACTGGTCTAATATAACTCAAGAGAATCAATTAAATTTAATGAAAATAAATTTTGAGTAACTCCCCTCAATTAACTTTCCATAACAGTAAGAAAACGGGCAGAAAATATTTCCAAAATTAAAGACAATTAATTAGAGAATAATTACCTTAAAACGTTTTTCAAAAACCAAAAGTCAAATGTGCAAAAAATAAGTTTTCCCAAAACCCCGCTATCTCGGATTTTATTATTAAATACATATAGATATATAAATATACCTAATCAAATGCATAGGGTGAGACTTGAACCCAAGTCTTTAGTGTGGGATCCCAAAATATTACCACTACACGGAATAAATCACAATTTCTCCCAACAATACCTCACGGAATAAATCACAATTTCTTTAATCACTAATAGTTTTAGCTTACCATAAAGTTTGATAACTTACGGAGTGCATAATTTTTTTAGAGAAGTTTTAAGATTTTAAGTTAGTTACAACCATGTAAAGTTCTATCTGTCTAATCATCAAAATGTATCCTTTCATTAATTTCATGCCTATATTTATGTTGTTGCCAGAAAATAAGGGTTGGAGAAATATAAATGGCCGTAATTTTTTTTTCAGAAAGATGAAAAAATGGGAAAGAATGATAATGGTTATGGAAGCCATTTTTATTGATATTTTAAGTTATCTTCTTGGTTTTTTTGCTTATTTTTGAGATGTTGAAGAAAATTAAAGTAACGAGTGCAATAAGGTTTTCAGAAAAGTAATATCTAGAGTAATCGGTGTCTCAAATATTCTTTTAACAGCGAGGATAATGTTTTGTAGTAAATTATTAAAGCTTGTTCTGTTGGAGCCTTGTGCTTGGGGTCTGTTTGGCTTCAATCATGCAAGTTGTTAGCACCTCAGCCTAGCTCATCGAACGTCTCAGGTTCGAGTCCGTCAGTATCCAACTTTTGTAAATAAGAAGTTATATGGGTTCATGCAACTGGTGATCAGTTTAATGATGAGCCATAAAAGAGTCCAATTTTACAATGTGATTCTGAAAGCATTCACCTGAATCACCTCAATCTCACATAACATATGCTTGATCAAATTGGCGAAAAAGGATCAAACCGCAACTGCCAATTTAAATTCTTTTCACTCCTTTTTTCGAAGAGAAGGTTAATTTAAATTCTTTTCACTCCTGTTCCACTTTTACTATAACTTACTAGTTTTCTTCACGGTGTTTCGCAACTCGTGTTTGTTTTGGTACAATATTTTAATTTTAGAAGTTTCATTTATTTATGCTTTCGAAGAAAGAAGACTTATACCCCCTCCGTCCATAAGCTAGTATTTTACGTATCTAGTTTTTAGATGTCTAGTATTTGTTTTTTACTTGAATAATTCAAAACAAAAAAAAATATAGAGAGATAAGTATTTAAGATTATGTATAGAAAATAGAACTACACAATTCTATATGTTAGGACCTGATTCCAACATAGGGGTAGGTTAGGATAAAAAGTGAAAAAATATAAAATCTAGCAAGTAATTTATGACAAAAAAAAACATCCCCTATTTAGACGTCTAAACTAGGACGGAGGGAGTATTAAAGAGAAAAACAAGGAGAACCACAAAGTACGGGGAACGAAGTAGATTACATATACAATGTCAACTCCCAGGTATGGAGAACTTGACCAGAAGTTATAAATCCGAACATATCTGAATCACTGCCCCACGACACAATGTTCTGCTTCATCAACATTTTGATTTCAACACAAAGTGTCATTTATTATAAACAAGAGTGGGTATATGGCAAACAAAAGCAGAAGAAGTGATCCCTAAAAATCAAAACATCTTCTTCTATAAATTCATAATTATTTATTTTTGTTCTTTCAATTCATTCTGAAATTCAATTCCCGTAAGTTTCCCAATTAATTTTGACTTTTCGATTCAATCAATGGAAAATCTTCTTCTTGGACTCCCTCCGTCCTAGTTTAGGTGCCTAAATTGAGGGTTTTTTTGTCCAAAAATACTTGCTATATTTCGTATTTTTTCCACCTTTTATCCTTACTTGTCCCTATCTTCGAATTAGGCCATAACATGGAGAGAATTGTGTTTTTCAATTTTTTACACACACTTTTAACACTTCTCTCTATACACTTCCTTTAATTTTGAATGTTTCTAAGTAAACAACAAAAACCTAGATGTCTAAAAACTATAAGTCTTAAATACTAACCTAGGATAATTGTGGAAAAAAAAGAAGCAATTATATGTGTTTCTTAAGCTTTGTGCAAAATCCTACGTAGGTATCTAAACTAAAACGGAGGGATGGTATATCCGAAAGCCCTCTGAGTCTTTTTATTTCGCTTGAAATCTGTTTCTTGCATACATTAAAAAGCTTTATACATAGTATTGGATAAGAAAAATTGAAATCTTTTTTTTTATAAGAAAAATTGAATAAAATTAGAAATCAAAAATAAACTTGTTCATAGACTTGAGTGCAGGCACCCCGTCTATCCTGATCCAAAATATTTAAAATACAAGAAGGAGGATAACCCATATAGTTACGGGTTGTTGTTGCATTATCAGTAGCTTTAGCTAATGTAATTGCTACCCAATTAGCTATTTTACTAACATAAACATAAGTAAATAGTTTCGAATGAGAGAAAGCATTCAAAAAATTTGGAACTTTGTCTTCCCACATAGTTTTAGCTTACCAATCCATGATGCTTTGAAGGCCAGGAAGGAGTCTGATCAGATTGTTGTTGTTTGCTTCAATAGTGATCGTAGTGACTTGAAGTTGTAACTCCCAATTCCACGTCTCAATTGCGGCCAACACCTCCTTAACATCCTTATTCAGCACCTTAGTTCCCATGGTTCGCACCTCCCTACAATAGCCCACAGTGTTTCTTAGAATCATGGCAGATGTCATTATACTAGTAGAATTGTTCCAATTACTAGCTAAGTTAATTTTTGCATTTCCAGAATCTGGGCACTGCCAATGGTTTGTGTGATTTAGGACCAAATTCAATTGTGTCCTATGTTTTATGCTTCGTTGGGCCTGCGCATTCTCCATCCAAAACTTTTTGGCACTACCAAAAGTATGTTGAGGATTCGGGTTGATTCCCCTAAAAGCTTTGTCACATCATGCTAGCCAAATATGCCAAACCAATGCCGCACATAAATCATTCCAAGGTCCTAACTCATTATACCAGCCCACCGGATTTGAGCTCCAGCTGGTGATCCATTGCTGCAAAGACAAATTAGGAATACCAAACACAAAGGGATTTGCAGACTAAGCAAACTAGACACTTCTAGCAAATGGGCAGTCCATTAGAATGTGTTTTAGAGTTTCATTGGGTTGAGAACAGAGAGGGAAGATGTTTGGCGTATCAGTGTACTTTGAAAGTTTCTCCGCCACAGGGATCATGTTATGCATGCATTTAAATATAAATAAAGCTACTTTTGGTGCGATATCCATACTCCAAATTTGCCCCCAAGGAGAGTTGGTAATAGATTCAAAGTTCTTAATGCTATGATAGAGAGAAGTTGTTGAAAAATTTCCTTTTGGATTCAACTTCCATTTGATTGTATCAGTTTTGTAAAGACGAAAGGGCATGCAATAGATGGATTGGACAGTATTATAATCAAACAAATCATTAAAGACATCTAAATTCCATGCCTGTCTGTCTACATATATCAGGTGGCTTAACAGATAAATGTTATCTGGCAGTTGAGGGTACCTAAATTCTAAGGTTCCAGGGAACCACTAGTCCTCCTTTATATGGATAGTTTGGCCATTGCCTATTTCCAAAATGCGGGTTTGATAACCTCAATCCCCTGAAGGATACAAGACCAAATCCATGGGCCTGTGGTACCAACCTCTAGGTCGAGAGGGTGTCTACACTTACTATAATGGCTGGATTTCAGAGTTTTCGCGCAGATTGAGTCCGGGTTATCTAAAAGGTTCCAGGAAAGTCTCCCTAGTTCTGCTAGGTTGTTTTCTTCTAAGTATCTAAAGCCTAACCCTCCTAGCGACATTGGAATATTGAGATCAGTCCAACCTTTTAAAAATTAGCCTTTTTTACCATCCTTCTTCCCCCACCAGAAATTTCTTTGTAGGGAAACGAGTTGGTTTGTAATGTTTTTCGGAATCTTATAACAGGCCATCTGGTAGATGGGAAGAAATTCAATAATAGTCTTAACTACCACAGTCTAGCGGCTTGGTTGAGATATCTCCCTCTCCAATTCTGTAATCTACTTCTAAAGCGAGCTATCATAGCATCAAAGGTTTTGATTTTGGAAGCTCATATAAAAAGAGGCGTACCTAAATAGCGATCAGTTATGTTGATTTTCTGGACTTTGAGAATTTTTATAATCATTTTTCCAAATTTATTAGGAAACCTATTGCTAAAGAAAATGCCTGACTTTTGGAAGTTTATCATTTGACCAATTGCTAAACTAAAGGTGTTGATAATGTTAAGAACATTTTGAGCATCGCTAAGAGAAGATTTGGAAAAAATGATGCAATCATCGGCGAAGAGAAGATGGGTAATATGGATGATGTTTTGGGCAACTTTAATTCCTTGGACTTGCCCTTCTACTTCTTTATGCCTTAGGAGTCTAGTCAAGCCTTCCATACAAAGAAGAAAGAGATAAGGAGATAATAGGTCTCTTTGTCTGATTCCCCTCGTAGGTTTATAGAATTTTCCTGGGAAGCCGTCACAGAGAACAACAATGGATGGGGTGCTGATGAATTGGTTGATCAACGAGCACCAAGACTCGTTAAATCCAAGTTTCTGCATCAATTACATCAGATACTCCCGGCTGACCCTATCGAAAGCTTTGCTCATGTCAAGTTTTATTCCCATAAGACCACCTTTGCCTTTATATTTTTTTCATTTTATAAACAACTTCGTGGGAAAGAATTATGTTGTTTGTGATTTTCCGATTTTGCATAAAGGCAGATTAGAAAGGAGAGATTATCCTTGACAGAATTGGTTTGAGTCTGTTAGCTAAGATTTTGGATATTATTTTATAGGTTGTGTTACATAAATTGATTGGCCAAAAGTCATATGGGGAGGAAGGATTAGAGATCTTGGGAATGAGAGCTAGGAAGGTCGAGTTAAATTCCTTGAGAAGATGCCAATGCGAAAGAAGTGTTGTACCATAGCAACAATATCATATTTCACAATGGCCCATTGGTGCACGAAGAATTTTCCGTTGAACCCATCCGGACAAGGGGATTTTTCAGTTTCTAAGGCTTTAACCACACCAGCAACTTCAGAGAAGCTAGGAGTTGTTATTAAGTATTGATTCTCCGCATCTGTAACTTCAGTCTCAAAAAGACTGGTGACAGGTTGGGAGTTTAGAATAGGATTTTCTGTGGAGATGTTTTTAAAGTGTTACCTTCTTGATCTGACAGACTTGAGATTTTATTCTTCCCATGTCTATTGAGGGTACAAGAGTGGAAGAATTTGGTATTTCCTATCTCCAAAATTAAGATTGTTTTCCTTGCATTTTTCTCTCCAAAGTTGTTCCTCTTGATATAGAGTTTCCAAGTCTTTCGTTTTTCTTTGGGTGAGATCATCTTTGGTTCCATCAAGGTTGGAGCTATAGATGGAATTTATTGTTTCTAGACTAATTCTTACATTTGTTTGTATTTTTCCAAATACTTTTTTATTCCACTTGGATAGATCCCTTTTCACTAGTTTAAGCTTGGTAGAGATTTTAAATGTTGGTGATCCTACTATTGGTTGGTTCCAACATCTCTGGATAATTTCAAGGGCTTCGGGTATTTCCAACCATTGGCTAAAGAATTTGTATGGGATAGGATTAGATTCCACATTGTGTTTGCAGATATGTGAGAGTAGCGTTGTGGTAGCCTGAATTCTTGAAGAAGAATCTTGTTTATTGGACCAAGTGAAAATTGGTCCAAATAAGCCAAGATCCACTAAGCCACAATTTTATATGATATCTATAAGATATTCAATACGGAATTCTGATTGAAAGGATTTTCCCCTGATTTTTCCACCGCTGACAGTGTGACATTAAGATCTCCTATGATGAGCCAAGGGCCCGTCAATTTGGTCAGCTAGGGCTTCTATGTTAAGCCAATTTTTTATTCTCTCAGGTTTTTTGTGGTTGTCGTATAAGAAAGTAATTATAGTCTTGGTATGAGTAGAGTCTATAGGATTGACAGAAACATTAATCAATCTAGGAGTTTTGAGGATAATATCTACATAAATGTTTTCTCCCCACGCTAAACCTAAACCCCCAGCAAGCCCAATAGGGGATACTAACGTAAAATTACTAAATCCACAGGCTTTCAAGACTTTGGAGACTTTATCATCCTTACAACGAGTTTCTGAGAGAAAAAGAAAGTCCGTCTTGGCTGATATACAAAACTTGTTTAAGTGAGAAGAGGTCGTGGTATTGCCAATTCCTTAGCAGTTCCAAGAAAGAATATTCATAGTGAAGAAGAGAATGGAGAAAAGGTTACACCTTCTGTTAGGGAATAGAGAGAGAACCTATGTTCAGAGATAGGAAAAAGCCTAAGAATTTAAGAGAGACTAGGGAGAAAGGTCATTTTAAAAGTATTAGATGACAGAAGAGACTATGCATCCAGCCAGGAGGGGATAAAGGGAAGTCAGGGAAGTCCATAGAAATTTTAGGCAGTTGAGCGAGAGGACAAAAAGTGGAATTAAATGCTAGTTCTAGTTAACTTTAATTGGTTGGTCGGAGTTACCTAAAAATAGGACTAATCTAGATTAAAAGTTCTAGTTTTAGTATTAATAAAGAAATAATACAAAAAAGGGGGTACAATATCGAATAAGATGCGATGATAATCAAACAGGATAGAGTTAAGAGAACTATGGTATTAAAGAAGCAATAAAAATAGAAAAAGTGGGAGCAATAATTTGGTTGAAACAAAGTCCAACTACTTATACTCTGTTAAAAGTTTCAGTCAACATGGTAACAAATTAGTACAACAAAGTCCAGGGAAGAGCCGGAGAAGAGCTAGCTGGTTATTGCAATTCCTATTAAAAATGAACTGAGGAAAAAAGTAGATTATGTCCTAATTATCTAGTATACTAGATTGTAAGTTCACATTTTCTATTTGAGAGTTGCTAGTAAAGTTCACAATTCCTTTATCTTAGATTCTAGAATGTTAACCTTGAATTCACAATTCTAACCTAAGTATCTAGATAACCGAAAGAAGAAGAGATTGTTGTTATCTCTAATTCACATATACTTATCGGAAGACCTGGAGTTCACAATTCCTAGTTTAAATATATAAAGTGTTGACCTTTGATTCTTAGAGTGAAGTTTCTAACATAGTTATCTAGAAACCCAAAAAAAAAAATTGTATAATCTCTAATTCACAAAAAAAACTTATAAAATGATCTAAATTTCCAAGGTTAAGGAATTGTTATTATCTAAGATGGTAAATTTGATAGATTTAAACAGAGTTAAGATAAAGAAAAAGATAAATCAAAACTAAAATTTAAAAGGATTGAATTGGTAGTGGTTTACCATGGATTCCTTTGCCCGCTTTGTAGTTGATTGGTTCTTTGCTATTGTATTGATTGATTCCTTTTTCCAATTGTCCAGAGATTTCTCTTCATCACCCTTAATATTTGACCCATATTGATCGATAGCCAGAGGAGAAGGATGAGGAGAATTAGAGTCATTACTTGATTTTTCTGAACCTAGATCTTCTACGAGAATATAAAAGGATGGTTTTGGTGTAAACAAAGGATCCGGGTTGTGGGTCAAATCTAGTAGAGAAAATGGGGCTCTTCGAAGGGTCGTCCAACTCACAGAAATCTTAGAAGAAGAGCCATCACCAAGCTCATAGCAAGGATTTTTGATTGGAGAGAAAGAAGGACTATTGTTGCTGTTAGAGAAGGATCTCTTACCCAATATCGAAGGGGAAGCAACAACATCATGGAAAGAAGATGCACTATAGCATGAGATAAATAACTCGCCATTCAGCACAAGATTTGGATCAGTTTCAGGGTTAGAATTCAAGACTAGATTGTGGTCAGATAGGCTATCAAAGAATTCTAACACATGTTTAGGGCCTGTATGGCCTATATACCATCTATCAGAACTCGGCTCAGATAAAGGAGAGAAAATTTGGGAGTCATACATGGGATCAAGAACACCATTATGGAGTACAGGGAAATGCTCTCTGCGGTGAGCCAAACGAAAGAAATAGATACAAAAATTGTAGGGTAGTTTATAGAATCCAAAGTTTATCGTTGTTCTAGGAGAGCCTCCAACAGACACTATAACTTGTTTCACTAAGGGTCCTTCTATGTTGAGAATAGCCTTAATTCTAACGGTATCATCTTCTAGTGGAATGCAGTTCATAGGCCGTTTGCAAAGGACCATTCATACTTTTGAAGCTATTTGAGATACTACTAACTCATTCAACATATGAGGTTGAATGTCTTGTGTGAGAACCAAGTAGTAAATAAATGTAAGTCTCTACAGGGAATAGAGATAGAGGGGTACCATGTGGTGACAATAAGTATATCACCATAAATAACCTAGTAATTAGTCACAGTAACCCAGGATTTGGATTCAGCTTTTTCAAAACTGATTTTATAATGATCAAGACAAACATTAGATCTGATGAATTTGTTTTGCTGACCCATTTAAAACGAAGAGCATCATTAACTTCCTTCATGGTGTGGTTGGAGAGAGTAAAGAGTCTAGTAAGGATACAATGTTTACCTTCTACAATAGACTGATTGTAGTTGGTGAGAGTTGAGGGATGAGGACCAAGAATCGATTTAGATGAGTAAATGCTCATATTTGCAAACTTAGATAGCATGCCTTAGTAAAAGAAGTTAATGCTAAAACAAAATCAAATAGAAAGGGATGAAAGAAGAAAACAGTTAATGCATAATATTAACATAGAGAGGAGGAGATTTAATTTGCAAGAATAATGGTGAAGGTTAGGAATTTAAAATCAAAGCTCCGCCAGCTAGGGATAGAGGTCACTAACATGAGAGAGGAGAAAGTACAAAGATAAAACCCGTAGGAAAAAATAGTAGACACAAAAATAAATGTGATTGAAGCTTGCTTATGGTACCCAAAGGCTATGCTTAGCCTTAGTTGGTTGCAAAGTTCGAAGTTAAAATGAATTAAGAAGTGATCAAAATTAGAAGAGACGTCTTTCAGAGAGGGTGATAGGATAGGCACAACAGAGAGTGTTTAGGTTTTTAATGTTTATCCCCCACAAGCAATAAAAGTATGATTTGAAACAAAATCAGGGGCGCTTAGCCCAAGAAAGTGAAGGGTTTGGCTTATAACAATTGTTAAGCCAGCAAAGGCATTCTGTGACCGAAGATAAGCTGCTGAGCCAAGCCAAGGACAGAGTATGTCTACTCATAATTCAGAGGACTTGAGCAGAGGGTTTGAATGACCTGACTAGGAGGTAGAAATAATTAAAGCAAACTTAATAAATTAAACCTAACTATTACATTGAATGAACTATATTAAATGAATAAACCTAACTAATTGGTGTTATAAGTAGTTGAAAGAATTCCCAAAACCTTAATAGGCAGAGAGAACTTAAGAAGAGAAATTGTTAATTCAGAAAGAAACCTCCTAGCAATGGCTTGTAATCACAACAGTGTTCCTATAAATTTTCTGATAGTTGCATCAAGAACAGTGAGGTGCAGGAAGGGGCAGCTTCATCGGATTCACTACTATGCATGTGAAGTCTGTGGGAATCAGTTAATAATGCAGATGAAGGAGGTCCAGAGATTTATTGATTGTAATGAAGGTCGGCTTCATCCCTATCTGCTGGATGGAATCGAAGAACCAGGTGTTCCAAACCAGCATGTAGGATTTCAGATCCCAGCAGGGTTTGAGGAGGAGTACGTGGATATTGTTCAGATGGTTTAGCAAGAGGTTCGTCTAGATTAACTCGCTACAAAATTCAGGGGACAAAAGTTTGGAACTCAGGAGAAACGGAAAAAGGGTGATGTAAAAAAAAAAGTTATGTGTAGGTTTGTTTAAAAGAAGTTTAGAATGAAGGATGGTTTTTGATTTGTTCAATCTAGGAAGTAGTATGTTGAAGTTTAGAAGATAGTTATTTAGGGGTGTTTATATGTTTATGAATGTTAAGTTAACATGAACTATGTGATGTACTGATAAATAATTTGTTAATGGAATCTAAAGTGTTCTAGTTGTCTACATTAATCATTTTAAAACAAAAAAATTTGCAAGGTTTTGATCGAGAGATTTCTCTAACATGCTATTCTCAGGAGAAAAAATCAATCAGTAAACCACTACCGATCTATGAGATTAAGCAAAGAGATAGGGTGAACAAATATTAGCCAAGCAATTAGTAAACTAGCATACATTCCAGGATTAATCAATAATAAGGGTAACTAACAGAAATTCAATCTAGAGATCAAAAAATAGGAGAAAACAATCACTCAGGAAGATAGCAGGTCGCAAAAATTTACATCAGAGGGTAAGAGGATGAAACAGGGGGAGAATAGAAACTATTTTAGTCAATATGGGAATAGGTGAATCATCAAAGCAAGAGAAAGAGGAGCAAAAAGTCTGCAAAGAACCAATCAGAAGCAGGGTCAGGCCTCCATTGAAGGAGTTTACTCCATGGAAGAAGGAGTAATTGCTAGTTTTTTAGGAGAGAGGGAGGAGCTCATTTCTTCTTCTTGAATGACGAATCTAATCCGTTAGTATTGGAGTCTGAGAGGTAGTTTTTTTCTCGCATGTAAATAGGAATAGTGGTTACTGCTGAGACTAATGTTTTATGGGTCCATGGTAGCGAATTTTTGTGGGTGCTCACGCCATTGACTGGTGGGCAGATGCGCAATCGTAATGAACCTACGAGATAAATAACAGTTTTTTTAAAGTTAATCATCATAGTTTCCACTTTAACCTAAAGTTAGCTTCTTCTTTTTTTTCTTATGGATTCCCAATGAGAATTAGTAATATAGCAAACTTAGAGCATCTCCAACAGTAGATGTAAATCCTTTTACATGAAAGTCTTATTAAGATCTTTATTTCGGTACGTATAGTAAATATAGGACCATATAATTTATAACTACTCCGTATCTCCATAATAAAGGGTTTAACCCTCAAGATATCTTATACGTTAAAATGTTAAACGGCTAACTCTATTTTAAATAATTATTAAAAGGAATTCACTACAAGAAACTTAAAATATAGCAGCACTCAATGGCTATGGCATAAACCCCTACTAGTGTCGCGATAACCTATGTAGCAAGAAATCTATTGCTGCATCCAATCTTTATTGCTGCAGCAAGAGGTTATACCTTTTTGCCACACTCTTTTCATATTGTTGTCACAGTTGTGTGGAAAAAATTTCTTTTTGCAGCAGTGAATTATAGCTTTTAGCTGCAACTGAAAAGTATTGTGATTAGAAATTTGCTTTGCAACACCTATATTGAAGGTGTGGCAATATATGATGTAGCAATAACTAGATTTTCTTGTAGTGATTTAATGGAATATATGACTTCAATAATTATTTAAAAAAATTAATGAAATATATGACATGGAAATAAATCTGATTAGTTAAAAATTTCCCCTAACGCCTTCATATGTAATATTGTATCCCTCCTAATTTGTAAGACTTAACTATCAGAGATGAATATATATACTAGATATGAATCTAAAATCCTATATGTCGCAAGAAAGTAATATTTTCATGCTCTATCGGAGATGCTCTTACAAAAGTTTCAAAATTAGGTTAGTTACAACTTATAACTCACAATACTAAATACTTGCAACTACTACTTACCGTTCATAAAAAATGTGTCCTTTCATCATTTCCATGCCCGTCCTCGGGTTGTTGCTGTATGATAGGGGTTGGACAAGTATAAAATACTCCCAATTTATTTCAAAAAGATGAAAAAAAGCAAGGGAAAATGGATGAATGGTAATGGACATTTTTCAGTTGTTGTTATTTTAAATCCTCTTCTTGGTTTGTTACACTTTTGACGTGTTGGAGGAAATTAAAGTACCAAATTATTCGATTGGGCAACAGACTCGAGATGAGAATGATTAAAACGATTGCAATTTAAAACAAGGGCCAATGGCGGTAGAAATTTTGAATTCCTTTGACGCTACTCCAGTTAGTCAGACGTTTGTTAGTTGGAAAGTAATTTTAAATTATGAAATTCCCTTGTAACAATTCTAAATTCTGCTTCAATCAAATTATAACCTTTTTATCCGAGAAAAAAAAGACTCAAATTTATTTTTATTTTGGAGTAATCCTGTTGATTCTTTTCAAAACATGTTAATGAGTAGATTTAATAAAGTTAAGGTAAATATCAAAATCTCATGATACACATATGCAAACCTTTATGTATGAAATTCAAGCTAAACAAAAATATGTTACCTATCTAATCCCTTAATTAAATTCTGGTAATCTTTTTCTTTTTTTTTTTAAATTTTTTAGTTGATTTTTTTTTATCACGTAATATTTTATTTTACGAAAAAATAGAGGTTACATGGATGTTTATAAGATAATCAAGAATATCGTAAAACAAGAAATTTAAAATTCAAAAATAAATAAAGATACCAATTACTAATAAATCGCGAAAAAAAAAAGAGCGATGAACTGCAATAATATCCGATTTTTATAGGTAGAAAAAAGGATGGTATAAACAAGAAAAAAATCCGACCATTTAAGATAGTTGTCTTCTTCGAAAATAAATGTTTCTGAAATTGAGAATCAACTTAGCATTGTACAGTCCGGGTATACTACCTCACCCTAGTTTCTATCCGTGATCCCAAATTTAACCGTTCTATTGTATTGTATTGACATTAATTGTAAAACGCCCGGGTTCCTTTGATGAGATGGAAAGGAAATCTCTTACTCCCAAGCATTTCCTTTGATGAGATGGAAACTAAGTATGATCTGTGAGCAAACTCTGCTTTTGGGACGCAGGAGAAATGATTAAGAACAATTCCATTTTTATATCATAGAATATCTTCTAATTAGTCAACTTTCGTCCACCCAAAATATATGGTTTACGGCAGTTAGAAACGCGACGACCTATAGTTGGTGGGTGCAGGAGCACAGGGACTTCCCCGAGGATCTGGACCCAAAATTCCCATGCTTAAATGTCAGAACTCAGATTTGAACTACAGAAATGTCAAAAATATTGTAAGTTTTATTTGGCTAGGCTGTTAAATTAATCCAAGTGATTTAGTGAAATGCCATTTAAGAAGGCATTTTACTCTCAACCTTTTTCAGGGTGGGAGGAGAGTGGCAGTGTTATTCCAATTGTGAACACACAAATCACGAAGGCATCCGAATGCTCACAATCAATCATCGTCATCTAAAGAGATTTGTGATGATGATATCCTAGTGTTGATTCCTTGGCTCAAAACCTTCGGGTTTATCATAGCCTCATCTAACAACTCCATGCGAGGCGTTTGCGCACGGGATATAAGTACAAACAAAGAAAGCAAAACGTATAAGTAAAGAGCCATGGGGTTAAATAAATATAAAGTGCTGAAATGTAAACAAGACCAAGGTTTACGTGGTTCAGCACTAAGGCCTACGTCCACGGGGTTTGTTGTTTTACTATATTCTTCACAGTTACAAGAATAGTCGAATGACTTTTGGGTTTACATGTTTCTCTCTTCTAAAGGATTAACTTACACTTGCAATCTCTCTCTCTCCTTCCCTTCCTGATTTTTCCGACCCCTTTCCTCTTGGTGGAGACGGGGTATTTATAAGGTTAGAATGTGGGACCCCTCTCTGAAGGCCGTTGGAACCTTATCTTCTTGTGTCTTGTGTCCATCACGCGGAGGTCTTCGTTCCTTACTTGATCCCGCAGATGCATCCTCGCTCGTTCCACAGGTTGATCGACACGTACACTGCTCAGAGTGTTTAATGTGGGTAGTTGAGAGGTCTGCTCGTGTCAGACAAGTGTCTTCTGCCCCTGTCACGTCCGTGTCAGCTAACTTTCTCTCCACCGTTGATCTTAGCTTCTCTTTTGGGGATGAGATAAAGTAACTCCTCGAGGTTTATTTGGTGTTTCGCAGCGCATCATGTTTTGATGTTTTGGCCTGCATGCTTTCCACGTATCTTTTTATATACACGTGTCTGACAGTGAGATATATGTATACACAATTTGCCCCTTTTCTTTGGGCTTGAATGTCTAATGGGTGCCTTGAAGAAAAACCATCGTCGCATATTCTTCTCACTCCTAATAACTTCTCCTAGATACTTGGGCACGTCTTTTATTCGTGCATTAACTCATCTGTCGTCCCCTCCAACTTTTAAATGGAAGAATACGAAGGGTGTAGTTCCGAGGGCTGAATCTTCAAAGAATCCTCCTGTGAAGAGAAAAGCTTCTGAAGCGTTCATTAGTTCATCCGGCCCCGCCGAGGAGGATGAGGTTGCCCCCATGATACGCAGTGTTTCGGTTAGTAAGAAAAAAGTAACCTTCAAGCATATAGATCTCGAAATATTCAAGGAAAAACATGAGCTTCAAGCCTTCGGGGTTCGTTTCTATGCCCCTGAGGATGATATTACTTATGAGCTCATCTCAAAGTATGAGTTCGATGAATTTCATTTGTTAACGACGGTTGGAGCGTTCGAAGCTGGTCTTATGCTGCCGTTGTACAAATCAGGTGATTCCTTCTACTATGACGTGCTTGCTAGTCGTGAAGGTTCTTCCACCAATACTCTCAGCCGTTCCGTATCCCAACTATTGGGGAATTATCTCCGCGCCCTGAAGGAGTGCTATCTGCGGAGTAAGGGGGAGACGTCGATGACTTGCTACGTCCCCAATCCCGCGGAGAAGGAATGGTATACTCCTGAGAATTTCAATAACTCCTTCGGTGATTACGTCAATAGTAGGAACCGCAAGCGGTGGAGTGTCAGCCTTCGGAATCTCGCTGCTCCTCGGGGCGAGATTCGTCTGTTAAATGAAGTCAGCGATGCCAAGCTGAAGTATGTTCCTGGTACGGAGGGGTCTAGTCATCGGAAACTTTTTCCAGCGCGCGAGAGGATCAAGCGCGACCATGACTACGAGTGGCACGCCACCGTTATCGAAATAGTTGGTCCATGGGCTTACGGTTGGATTCCTGGTCCCCGCGGTTGGCGGCCTACCGAGAGTAGCAAGCCACGCGAGTCTCCTCCTGCTCGTTATGGGGATTTCTGTCCCTGGCGTTTGAACTTTGCGGGTATGAATTTTCCTTATGCCCTTGACGTCGTAGAGGGAGACGAGGAGGAAGGTTCTGGTGCTGTACTTCCACCGAAGAATACCTCAACTGCTCAGGTACGCGGATTCTAGCTGCGCTTCTCCTCTTTTAGAAATTCAACTGTTCGGGAAAAATAATTCTTTTTGTGGTGTTGGTTTTCAGGTGTTGAAGAAGAAAAAGATTAAGCCGAAGCAGTCTTCTACCATTGTGATGGGCGAGGCTGAGGCCCAAGAAGAATTTACTAGTCCAGTGAACGAAGAGTTTGTTGAGGATGAGGAGATTACATATGGGGAGGAACGTACTGGTACTTCCCCTATCAATGTCGAAGAAGAGGTCTTCGTGGGTCATGATGGTGATGAAGGGAGAAACAAAGCCGTGGTGGCTGATGACGTTGTTATTGGTGACATTTCTGTCCCTGCTGGTGATGTCGCGGATACCCTTCCCACCTCTCGAGAATTTTCTTTTGATCGGATGTACTCCACGGGGGAGTTCTTTGAATATGTCCTCGATTTTCCCGAGGACTTCTCTTTACTTTCCCCCAATGATAATTGGGATATTCTTGGTGGTGATGGTAATGGAGACGCTATTGTTGAAGATGGTGGCGCGGAGGAGCATGCTGCGCATG
Source organism: Papaver somniferum (assembly GCF_003573695.1). Classification (NCBI taxonomy): domain Eukaryota; kingdom Viridiplantae; phylum Streptophyta; class Magnoliopsida; order Ranunculales; family Papaveraceae; genus Papaver; species Papaver somniferum. Next base: position 172,314,322 of record NC_039365.1, read on the forward strand.
TAGGCGCGGAGGAGCATGCCGACATTTGTGCTGAAGGGGCCGTGTCGGAGAAGGGGAAATCGGTCATTGATGCGCCTGCTGGTAATCCTCCACAGTCTCCGACGTCTGAGGGTGAGGACGCCATAATGGATTGGTTCAAGGAAAAGAATCTTCTATTTGTCCCTCATCCCGCCCCTGTTGTTGCTGGGGAAAAGGAATCTACTGCGTATACCCGTCGCATGATGGAGATGTCTTCCAAGGCGCGGGTGTCTGAAGCCTGGGGAAAAAATTTGAGTGTTCCCGAAGCTACCCTTGTGCCGGAGCCTCCTGCTTCCGTTGCAGATATGATGGCCATCGCCGACGGGTATCAATATGGCTTTCCGCAGCAGCGTGTCTTGGAGGTAAATTTTCGTACATACTTCTTCGTGACGATCGAATGCTTCGGTGAAATAATGTTTGTCGTCTTGATGTGTAGATGATGAGTAGTGAGCATTGTAACCACATGTTGTATCAGTTCTTCAAAGCGAAATCTCTGAAGCTCGAGGCTAAGCTTCGTCACAGAGAAAAGGAATTATCTGCAGTTGAGGTGGAAATAGAAGAGCTGAAGAAAAGCCTCCAGGAGAAAGAGAAGCTGGGTGAAGCAGAGGCCGGTTTTCCTTCCGAGCTTGTTGTTGTTCGCGCTGAGTTAGGGCAAACTCGCAGCCAAATTTCAGCTTTAACAGGTTTGGTTCTTTTTCCCTCGCAGTATGTCGTCATTCCTCTATTTCTTAGTTGTTCTTTCTGAGTCTCCCCACCCTAACTCCAGTGGGTGGCGCCCCCGAGATGATATGGCTTCGAAACGAAAGAGATCGGCAAAAATCTCGTATTAGAGATCTTGTTGAGAAAATTAAGAATGAAGCCAAGAAATGGGATGCTCGGGCTGAGGTATGGCGCGCGAGGCATGTTCAGATGGTCGACATGCAAAATCTGTACAACCATGATCGTGCTATATTTAATGGCACACTGCTGTGGACACGTGATAGTCTGCGGGAAGCCCGTGAGCGTACTTCCTTGCTGGAGTCTAGGATTCAGCTGTTGGAAGAAGAATTACAAAAGGCTCAATCCATTCCTCTTCCAGGAGTTAAGGATAGTATGCTCTGTCTTTTCAGAGAAAGAGATGATGCCCGTGCCGAAGTTTGCGCTCTCAGCAATGCTCTTGCCGCGTCCCGTGCCGACGTAGCTCGTCAGGCTGAGTCTGAGAGGAATCTTGAAGTGTGTATGTACAGACTTAGCAAAGGGGTCTCAGAGATAAATAAAGAGGTCGACCACCTTCGTCACATGGATTCGATGAAGCAGGTAGAATTAGATGCCTGTCAATTTACTCTCACCAACCTTCAACTAGACTATAAGAAATTATCCGCGGAATATGACCATCTTGATGAAGCGCGAGATGCGGTTGTTAATGAGTATGAAGAGGCTTCGGCTTGTGTCGAAGGTATAATCCTATTTCATCGAGTGTGACCGTGTTTTTTCTGCGCTAACTCCGTGGTGTTGTCTTTTTCAGAGCTCGAGGGACACCTTCGCGTCACAAATGAAAAACTTGAAAAGGCTCAATCTTCCTTAGCGCAGCAGGAAGAACAGACCAATCATTTCAAGAATTTAGCGGCAACCCGCGAGGAGGCCGTTGATGCTGCTTCTAGAGAAGTGAATCGGCTATCTTCGTTATTATCCCAAGCCCAACAGCGGACAACAGTTATTAAGCACAAGGCTCGTTGTCAATTGGCTGAGGAGACGAACAAGATGCTGGAGAGGATATAACTTGGCCTAAAGAACGAGCATGGTCTCGTGAAGAACTATCCTCGTCGTACAGTTCCTTCTGCCTTGCCTGGCTCCTCGGGACCCTCTTCTGGTGGGAGCGTCCCTTCAAGTCTTCGGAACAATCCTGCCGATGGGGCGGCAATCTAGGTAGAGACCGCAGCATTTTGTAGAGACCGCGGCATCATTATCCTTCCCTTTTTGTAATCATGTAACAAGAATATTTTGTTCCAATATCTTGTAAAAGGAATATTTTTTGATGTGTATCCTTGAATTGGCCTTTCACTTTTTGTAATCATCCTTTATGAAATGGATCCTTTTCTTGATATACCTGCAATGTTGGTTTTTTTTTATTTTAAGCATTTGTGAAAAAACAAAACAAAGTTTTTTTAAGTGTTTGGGTGCGATACTGAAGGAAGGTACCTTCGTGATCGTCTTGAGACCTGTCACCCCGCTGGCGAATCCTGGGCCAGAGGATTCCCAGACGGTGGGGGCCGGGGCAACGTTCTAGGATATGGGATTAAAATATTTACACACCCATTCTGTCGACCCGTTGCCTTAAGATTGGTTGGGTATCTCTTTCTGCTGGGTGCCTTCCCCCTGGTCTTACACTTATGGACACTGATGGGGGAGCCCTGAGAGATTGTAGATTAACTACTTTCCCCAATATTGTCGATAGATTCCGCTGACTTGATAATTTAAAAGCTTGTTTGATTGATAGGTTGAGGCATGCAATTCCTCTTCCAGAGATAGAAACATGTGGAGCGGTCAGTCTCCCTTCTTCTTGTGGTATACTCCAAGCAGATTCAAGTCTACGTTGCTCCTATGGGAAGTATGGTTTGAGCCACTTAACATTCCAAGGATGCCGGAGGACCTCGCCTTTTAGATTACGAAGGTAGTAGGAACCGTTACCTGCAACGTCGTGTATTATAAAAGGTCCTCCCCACGTAGGTGCTAATTTTCCCCATTTCTTTTCTTGTTGATACCGTGGGATTGTTCTCAACACATACTGCCCCTCTACAAAATTCCGAAGCTTTACCTTTTTGTTGTACTCCCTTGCTAGTCTTCATTGATAATTTTCCATCTTTTGTAATGCTACTTCCCTTCTTCCTTCCAAGTCGTCCAACCTTTCTAACATCATATCGGTTGTGAGGTTTTTCTCCCAAGCTTCGGTCTTCGTGGTTGGCATGAGGATTTCCGTAGGGATGACTGCTTCAGCTCCATAAGTTAGAAGATAACGGGGATTCCCCGATGGCGGATCTTCGTGTTGTCCTGTATTCCCATAACACATTGTGCAGTTGTTCGCACCATCTTCCCTTATGCTCGTCTAATTGTTTTTTGAGTATAAGGGCGAGGGTCTTGTTGGTAGCTTCCGCTTGTCCGTTGCTTTGAGGGTATATGGGGGTGGACTTGTTCTTTCTTATTTTGAAAGTATCGAAGAGCATGTCTATATTTTTCCCCTGTAATTGCTTGCCATTATCAGATACAATTTCAGCGGGTATACCGAATCTGCAAATGATGTTCTGAAATATGAAAGTAAACACATCCGCGTCTCTGATCCTGGCCAAGGCCTTAGCCTCCACCCATTTACTGAAGTAGTCCGTGGCTACTATCAAAAATCGATTTTTCCCTGATCCTTCGATGAAAGGCCCGTCGATGTCTACGCCCCATTTTGCAAATGGCCACGGGCTATCGACGGAGTTTAACATTGTCGCCGGCGCGTGGATCTTTTTTGCGAAGCGCTGACATTCTTCACATCGTCGGGACATCCTCGCGGCATCCTGTATCATTGTCGACCAGTAATATCCTTGCGTTTTTGCTTTGTCAGCTAGTGATCTCATTCCGCTATGATTCCCCGCGTCACCATAATGGATATCATTTAGAATTCGATGCCCCTCTTTCCGGGACAAGCAACGTAGTAATGGTCCAAGGAAGGATTTCTTGTACAGGGCCCCGTCCCGAAGATCATATCTTCCCACTTTGGAGAGTATCTTCCTAGCTTGTTTCTGATCCGCAGGTAAGCTTCCTTTTTTGAGAAAGGCATGGATCGTCACCCTCCAGTCATCTTCGTTGCTGAAGTCTTCGTCTTGATTTGCTCTTGACAGGATATCCTCTTCGTCAAAGTCATTATGGATGTCTTCTCTTACCTGGTCTTCGATATTTTCTTCCACTGTATCTTGATTGGTAGCGAAGGAGAATTGAGATGCAATCGAAGGCTCGTATACCCTTGCTATTTTAATAGCTTCGACATTTTTATCCCTCAGCATGGATGATATATATGCTAGGGCATCCGCGTGCCTGAGGTCCCTTCTGCATAAGTGCCGGAACTTAATGTTCGGGATTTGTGATGCCAATGTTTGGACCAAGGCCATGTAAGCTGAGAGGGTGTCATCATACACATTATAATCGAGCCCTATTTGCCGTATGACAAGCTGTGAATCACTTGTCAGCCTTATCTCGGTTACCCCCATCTCTATTATTATACGGAGGGCATGTACGACAACTTCGTATTCAACAATGTTGTTGGTATGCTCTTTGAACTCCAACCTAAGTGCCTGTATAATCCTTTCTCCGGTTGGGGTGATAATGACAATGCCTATTCCTACTCCTTCCTTATTTTTGGATCCGTCGACGAAGACTTCCCATTGTCTTTGACTCGCAGGTTCGAGGATATCCATTGGATCCTTGTTTTCTTCCTCGGCTTCTGGTATTCCCTTAATCTCTTCGTCGTTGTCAAGGGGGAGGTCTGCTAAGAAATCCGCCAGAACTTGGGACTTCCGAGAATGTTGAATTTCATGAATGATGTTGAATTGGTCCAGATGGGTGTTCCATTTGGCTATTCGGCCCACTTTTCCCGTGCTTTTGAGGACTGCTTCCAATGGTGCTTTGCATGGGACCCCGACGAGGTGAGTTAGGAAGTAGGTTCTCAGTTTTTGAGTAGCCCACACCAATGCGAGGATGAGATATTCAATCTTAGTATAGTTTCTTTCCGCATAATTGAGGGTCTTGCTGACGTAATAGATAGGTTGTTCTATCTTTGTATTGGTTTTGACCAATACCGCGCTGACTGCGTCCTCTGTTACTGCTATGTACAGTGCCAAAACCTCGTCAGGATCTGGCTTCTGCAGGATCGGGATTGAGGCTAGGTGTTCCTTGATTTTTTGGAATGCTTCCTCGCATTCAACGGTCCATTCGAACCTGCTCCCTTTTTTGAGAATATTGAAGAAATGTTTGCATTTGTCCGAAGACCGGGCAATAAATCTGCCCAACGCTGCTATAGATCCATTGAGTTTCTGTACTTCTTTTAAATTCTTTGGGGACGGCATCTCTATTATGGATTGAATCTTTGCTGGGTCTACCTCGATGCCCCTTTTTGTTACCAGATACCCGAGGAATTTTCCCGAGGTGACACCGAAAGTACATTTCTCCGGATTCACTTTCATGTGATGTTGTCTCATTGCTTCGAAGATATTCCTCAGGTCCTGGTGGTGATCTTTACACATCTTGCTTTTGACGAGCATGTCGTCAACGTAGACTTCTAGGGTTCCTCCAATCCATGGCTTGAAGATAGCATCGACCATCCTTTGGTATGTTGCCCCTGTGTTTCGAAGTCCGAAAGGCATTCTAGTGTAGCAATAAAGGCCATGTGGGGTGTAGAACGCTGTGTGTGGCTGATCTTCTTCTGCCAGGGCTACTTGGTTGTAGCCAGAATGTCCATCCATGAATGACAGTTCTTCATATCCTTCTACTGCTTCTACCAGTTGGTCTATGCTCGGCAGGGGATAGTTGTCCTTTGGACATGCCTTGTTGAGATTAGTAAAGTCGATGCATATTCTAACCCCTCCATTTTTCTTAGGAACAATGACCATGTTGGAGATCCAGGTAGGATACTTGACTTCCTTGATAAATCCTGCGTTTAGTAGTTTCCGAAGTTTTGTTTCTACTGCCTCATGATACTCTGGAGCTACTTTTCGCATTTTCTGCCTGAACGGGGGCGTGCCCGGTTTGATGCGTAGCTCGTGTTGGATTACTTTTGGGTCAATCCCTGGCATATCTCCTAGCTTCCAGGCGAACACATCCGCGTATTCCTTAAGTAATTTGGTTAAGGAATGTTCCCTTCCTTCGTCCATTATGGTCCCGATTTTGATCATCTTCGGGTTTTCTTCCGTTCCTATGTTGATTTCTTTTACGGGCTCCACTGGTGTGAACACAGGCTTCGGGTTTCCGAGGACTGGGACGTTCTTTAATTGCTATTTAGCGTGTTTCTGTTCTTCGCTGGTTGAAGTACTTGTTTCTGTGCTTAGGACATTATCATCTTTCGTCAATCCCTTCCCTGCAGTTTCCTTGAGGAACAGGTCTATGGCCTTCTCTTTCGCGGTTTCTTGATTTTTTACTCTTCGGATTTTTCGCTGCTCTTCTTGCTCGTTGTTGATATGATCCTGAGTGGCCTGGCACTCTCGCGTTGTGATCCGATCTCCCTTGATTTCCATTACTCCCTCAGGTGTTGGAAATCTGAGATATTGGTGGTATGTTTCCGCAACTCCTTTGAGCTTATGTATCCATTTTCGTCCAATAACAGCGTTGTAGGGGGAAGGGGTGTCCACCACACTGAATCGGGTTTCCAGTTTCATGGGCCCTGCGTTAACCTGCAACACGATGTCTCCCAAGGGCTTCGTGGCTGCTCCATTGAATCCGTAGATGGTGTGATAAGAGGTCATTAACTGTTCATCATGGAGCTTCATCCGTTTAAATGTATCGTAAAATAGGACGTTTACGGAGCTTCCCCCGTCTATGAGGATCTTTTTGAGGTTACATCCAGCTACTGGTAGCGTTAGGACCAAGGGATCGTTATGGTCTTCCATATCTTCTTCGATATCCTCGGCATCGAAGATGATAGGAGATTCCATCCATTCTTCATGTTCGTCCACCACTATCCCATCGACCTTATATAATTCGCAGCGGTCTTCGAGTTGCTTCCGTAACCTCTTTTCTATCTGCGCTGTAAGTGAGGGTCCTGTGGCTTCAGAACACGAAATGGTGTTGATTGTTCGGTTTCCTTCCGGAAGTTGGACTGGTTTGGTTCGCTTGGATCTGTCTTCGGTAACATCCTTTCGTACGTAATGTTTGAGCTCTCCCGCATCAATTAATTTTTGGATCATTATTTTAAGGTTCTTGCACTTTTCGGTATGGTGTCCGTTGAAACAATGATATTCGCAGTAATCTTTAGACTTCTCGGATTTCGGGGGCTGCTTTCCCTTAGACCATGGCCACTCCAAGTTTTCCCTCCCTTTGATTTCTCGTAGGATACGAGCATAGCTAGCGTTGAGTTTCGTGTAAACTTGATCTTCAAATTTTCGGTCACCTGCTCTTCGTTCATCCCTTCGTTCCTTCCTATCTTCGTGAGGTCTCTCCCTTGAGAAACTCCTTTTGGATCCATTGGTTTGTTCCGCTGAATTGGTGCGGTGAGACCTCTGCGGATATGCCCTCGGGTTTTCCCGTTGAATTTCTTCAAGTCGAGCGTGCTTTTCGATAATTATTCGAAGATCTCCCTCTGTCTTAGGCACGCTCCCATGAATTTCAACAAATAGGGGACTCATTCGGTCTAAGCCCCATTTGTAGCAATTGATGCTTACCACTGGGTCCACGCTCCCTATGGCTTGGCAGATCTTGTGCCATCTGTTAGTGTACTCCCTCGTGGTTTCCTTGTAGCCAATCGCTAGTGAAAAGAGCTTATCCATTCCGGTGTTTACAGTCTTGTTGTACATGTACGTTCTTAAGAATTTCTCTGCGAGTTGGTCGTATGAGTGGATGGAGTTTGGTGGTAGATTATCGAACCATGATAACGCCGATCCCTTCAGGCTTGACGGGAAGTATCTGCAGAGTACGGCGTCGTTCTGACCCCATCTAGCTAAGACACGGTTGTAGTACCGAATATGTGCAGCAGGGTCACTGGATCCATCATAGCATTCGAACGTTGGGACATGGCATTTCAGTGGAATAGGGGTGTTGGCCAAGCGATGAGTTAAGGGCGTGGAGTTAGCTTCTCTCATGACCTCTTCTAACCTCCCCCCGCCTTGTTTATTTTTTAATTGCCTGATCTCGGCCATCATCTCGTCTCGTAGCTCTTCCATCGCGCGGTGGTGCCTTAAATTCTTCTGCCCGTTACCGTCTGACTCTCCGTCGTCATAATCCGGGTAGGATAAGCTACTTCCCCTTGTCGCGTTTTCATTAGCCGCTATGACAACTCTACAGTCTCGGTTTGGCTCTGGTGCTTTGGAGTTTGCTTCATCAAGTTGTTGGCTGGTTTTCGTGCTTAGAGCAATCCGCTCCTTTAAATCTTGATTTTCTCTGGCCAACAAGGCTACAGCATCTGCGTAAACCTGCTGGCTCTTCTTCAGTTCCTCAAGCTCAGCCATCAGTCGATATGATTGGTTGGACCACTGATTGGGAGTCCCAGCGCGTGCTACTACGGCCATGGTGCCGCCTTCCTCTACGGTCTGCATTAAAGGTGGCAAAGGTTCAGCTTCAGTTGCTGGCATTTCCAAATTGGGGTGAGTGCCCCTCTGCGGTGCTAGAGCCGCCGGTATGGTTTGATTTTGATCATTTGTTGGTGGCATTCCAAAAGTTAGAAGGTGCATGGGTTGGAATGTTCTGGATTCATCCACCCTTTCTCTTGGTTGATTAAGTTGATTCATGGCGCAAGTATTGCTAGCCTCTGCAGCCTTCGGGACTACCGCGCCGCACCGTACTTTGTCGCCGCTGCTCTGAGAGCCGCCGCTGCAACTGAATTAGCGTTCATAGGTGAAGTGATTTCCGCAGTATCTTGCCTTTGACTGGTCATTTTAGCTTTGTCTCCTTTCTGCTTGCTTCGGGTGATGACCGGGGTTGTGCTGGGTGTTTCTTTTGACAAAGCTTTGGATTTTCTAGCTTCCTGCGTCTTTTCCATCACGTGTCCTTTTGTTGACAATGAAATCTCGCAGAAACTCGCCTTCTTTACTCACAATACATTCTTTCTGCATAAGGAATTTCAAACAAAAAACGGGAATATCCGCGTGAATCGGGTTAGTTGGCGAAATACATTCTTCCAGGAGAGAATTAATACGCGCAAGTTACAATACACGGGTTAAAGTTTTATTAAAGGAGATCCTTAGTATGAAAACTACGAAAAAACCCCCCAGAGAGACGGGTTCACACGAGATCTAAAGAAAATTGTAAATCCACGGATTAAAACAATAAATCTTATCGAAGATAAAAGGTGGGTTTTTGAATACAATACAGTTAACAAATGATCTATACGGTCCGAGCTGATAAATCAGAGCAATCATATGCCAATTTAAAATGAAATCACAGGACAAGATAAATCTTTTACCGGGACGAAGTCCTTGTTTCTAGCGCCAAATTGTGAACACACAAATCACGAAGGCATCCGAATGCTCACAATCAATCATCGTCATCTAAAGAGATTTGTGATGATGATATCCTAGTGTTGATTCCTTGGCTCAAAACCTTCGGGTTTATCATAGCCTCATCTAACAACTCCTTGCGAGGCGTTTGCGCACGGGATATAAGTACAAACAAAGAAAGCAAAACGTATAAGTAAAGAGCCATGGGGTTAAATAAATATAAAGTGCTGAAATGTAAACAAGACCAAGGTTTACGTGGTTCAGCACTAAGGCCTACGTCCACGGGGTTTGTTGTTTTACTATATTCTTCACGGTTACAAGAATAGTCGAATGACTTTTGGGTTTACATGTTTCTCTCTTCTAAAGGATTAACTTACACTTGCAATCTCTCTCTCTCCTTCCCTTCCTGATTTTTCCGACCCCTTTCCTCTTGGTGGAGACGGGGTATTTATAAGGTTAGAATGTAGGACCCCTCTCTGAAGGCCGTTGGAACCTTATCTTCTTGTGTCTTGTGTCCATCACGCGGAGGTCTTCGTTCCTTACTTGATCCCGCAGATGCATCCTCGCTCGTTCCACAGGTTGATCGACACCTACACTTCTCAGAGTGTTTAATGTGGGTAGTTGAGAGGTCTGCTCGTGTCAGACAAGTGTCTTCTGCCCCTGTCACGTCCGTGTCAGCTAACTTTCTCTCCACCGTTGATCTTAGCTTCTCTTTTGGGGATGAGATAAAGTAACTCCTCGGGGTTTATTTTGTGTTTCGCAGCGCATCATGTTTTGATGTTTTGGCCTGCATGCTTTCCACGTATCTTTTTATATACACGTGTCTGACAGTGAGATATATGTGTACACACCAATTGGAGTATATCTCATCCAACATAAGCACGACAAAAACTAGTCGTGCCAACCCTTGCCATTTTTATTTTTATTTTACTTTTTGACGGAAAGATTAATATATTGGAAAAGAAAAAAAAATCTTTACAGCCATCACTTGTGCAACACATCTAATTCATTACCGCGTCCCAATTGAAAATGATGCAGTTTAAGGGCACCAAATGAAATGCATCCTCGCAAGAAGACTAAAGATACAATCTTCACTTGTCTTGCTTCGACCACCATTGCATTCCTTTCTTTCCACAAAGTTCAATTGAACGTGCAATTCTTTTTTCCTGCAGAAATTCCTTGTTGTTGTTAACTGACATTCTATTTGCGCTGCGCTGCAACTTCTTCATAGATACCGAACTTGTTACCTGCAGCCGTTATTTTGACCATTTGGCATGAGAGAAACGCTTGTATCTTCACAGATAAGTCCAGGATTAAGAATCAGGTATTGGAGGTAGGGAAACATCATCTTTTCTGTTGGCCCCTTAACTATTCGCAGCTTCTTCAAAGATATTTCTTATAATCAAATGTTGGTGAACCGGAAAGAGTTGTACTTTAAACCTCCTTGAGCTTCGCTTTGATTTTTGTTTTGTTGGCTTAGTCAGACTCTACATGTTCCATCTTCAGGTGGTTCAATTCTTTAATCAATATATTTTTTTTTGGATGGGAATTTTACACTTGACTTTTAAAAAGCTGCTTTAACAAAGGTTGCATTTTTTCCATAAATACCCAAGTCTCATCTTCTTCTTCTTCTCTTTATATTCTCTGAAAACACCGGAACCCCATTGAAATTCAACACCCTTTTAAAAATAATCAACTACCTAAGATTAAGATTATACCTTCTGATCAGAAAAATCTATATCATGATATTTAATCATTCAAATCAAGTTTTTCTTTTAGAAACCATAGATCTAACATCATAAAATCCAAAACAAAATTACTGATTGCAATGCTATCTTCACTTAATCAGCCATACCAATTGAGAAAAATTAAATCTACCAAACTTGGGCAATTTAGGGCTTTGAAGGTGATTGATTTCTTACGACCGTTAATGGCAGGATAAATAGTTGAAGGTGAACAAGTATTTAATTTAGGGGTTTCCACTGTGATTAAATCGTAGAAGAAGATGAAAAAGAAAAAAAAGTGAGATACATTTCGTGATTATCAGTTTGACTATCTTCAATATTTTATTTAATAAAATTTAAGGGCATCAATGGAACATCAATCTCAGTTACCGACAGGATTAGTTTATCACTGATTGAGTAACTGATTTATTTTTCCAAAGCTAATGTGAGACGATTATATCCTTATTAACCTGTATATGGATATACAAGTTAACTGGACCCTTTAAAAATAAATAAGTGGAAGGATCCGGTGGCATGATTAGATTGACATTATCATACTCCCTCCGTCCTAGTTTAGATGGTAAAATTGAGGATTTTTTTGGTCCTGAAATACTTGCTCTACTTCATATTTTTCCACCTTTTATCTTAATTTGCCCCTAACTTGGAATCATGCCATAACATGGAGAATTGTGTATTTCAATTTTCAAGACACACTCTTAAACACTTTTCTCTATATATTCCCTCTAATTTTAATTTTTCCAACTAAACAACAAAAACCTAGATATAAAAAAACTGGGAACATTAATTACTAAATTAGGGTAATTGTGGAAAAAAACTATTCTCTTTGTGTTTCTTAATCTTTATGCAAAATCCTATTTTGGCATCTAAACTGGACGGAGGAGTAACATTTTAGCGTCTTTTTTTCTAGAAAATCAAAATGACAATGAATTTGAGGCTAAGATTTTGGTGACATATTCCACATATAAAATTCTACATTTCTACAAAAAATGAGAGTATCTCGAAATACGAAACTTCACCATCCATAAATTTTAATTACAACCGTTAATCTTCAACTGCTGATATTCAAAATAATAGATGACGGTCTTATACATCTCGGAATACTCTCATTTTTGGTTCGTGTGTAGAGACTTATAAGAAGAACATGTCACCAAAAAATTAGCTTCAAATTCATTGCCGATTGAGTTTAGTAGAAAAACAAATGGCGCAAAAATATCAAAATTATGTCACTCTAACCATGTCAACGGATCCTACCTCAATAAATAAAATTTGGAAAACTCAAAGAAAAATAACTAAACAACGATAATAATCTTATAATTAAAACACAAAAAACCGAGCAAGAATATGAAAAAAGGCCAGGATTTTTTTTATTTATTTATTTTATGTTTCGTTTTATTGGAAGAGATGGGTGAGAGGGAATAGAGAGAATTTTTTTTACCCATTTTTCATAGTTTTCACTTATCATAAAGTTCCTGGCTTGATTGGGGTATGCCCAAATTAATTGGGGTATACCTAATGAGACAAAAGCCAGGTCATTTTGAAGTAAAACAGGCTACCCCTTAACCTTGTATTTTCCAAATGGTTAATATATCCTTGTCTAATTAACACTAAAAATTCTGATTAGGTTAATTAATTGAGTTTAGATGAATTAATTAGGTAGATTAAAACTTATGAATTTAAGTTATCAAATTTTGTTTTTGATTGAACTCATGCGGGAACATTTTGATGAAAAAATTTGTTTTGAGAATTTTTTTTGCAACGAAAATGAAAACATACTACCCAAACACTTCTATAAAGGGGATTGCAAAGCTAATGTATGAAATCATATTCAAAATTAAAGAAGAAATCAACACTTTCAGTTCTGAAACTATGAAAAGTCGGCAGGGTCGACGAATGAAGAACATGCAGACTATATCTGGCCGGCAAGGTCTACGGATGAATAACATGCCGACTTTATCCGGTCGACAAGGTCGGTGAATGAAGAAGATGCCGACTTTATTATTTTTGACACACAGGAGACTGTTGTAAATGCTTCACTAGTCGGCATCTTTTTGATTTTTTACCTTGCCGGCTACCTTATAGTCGGCAAGGTCGACAAAAAATACCATGCCGACTATAGGATTGCTTGACATACATAGAAAGGTGTCACAAATGCATAATTATTCGGCAAGGTTTTAATTTCATAACCTTGCCGGCTAAACTATAGTCGGACAAGTATAAGGATGAATACCGTGCCGACCCTGTAAATATTACTTTCAGAAACAAAACTCTTTAAAAAGTCGGCATGCTATTCATCTTGTAACCTTGCCGACTAAAAATAATATATGAAAAATCGGCATGTTGTTCATCCTATAAGCTTGCCGACTAAAAATAAATATGAAAAGTCGGCATGCTCGACAAACAAATACCACGCCGACTGTGTAACTACAATTCACCAATTTCAAATTTTCTGATCTAATTTGTCATTCAAATAACAAAACAAAGTATTAGAATAAATTTGAAAGGATTAATCGGTAATAAAAAAATCATAATCGACGATATTTTTTCATTTGAAAATGATGAAATATAGAGTAGGAGAAAGGAATTAATCATTAGATTGATAATGAAGGAGAAGGAAAGAAATTAATAAGGTTTTGATCTAAAACCCAAAAGAGATGGTTTTGGTTATTATTAGGAGAAGGGTAATTAGGTAACTTTACACATATTAGATTCCCATTAACCCTCTATTATGGTTGGGAACAAAATGGGTATACCCCATTTGATCTGGATATATCCAAATCAAGTCTGGATAAAGTTAGCTCAGCAATAACGAACAAAAGAGAAGTTTCAATATTTGAAGTTAGTTACAACTCATGATACTTACTGTAAGATTATGAGTACTACTTGTCAGTCATCAAATTATATCATTTCATTAGTTACATTCCTATCCTTGAATTGTTACGAGAAAATATGGGTTGGACAAGTATAAATACCCCACCTTTTTTCTTAAAAAACCAACGAACAAAGATTCATGGACACTATTAGATGGACAAGGTCGAACAAGATTTGTGCAATTTTCTCCGCAAAATCCAAACGGTAATGAATTAAGTCTAATATTTTGATGGTATATTCTTCTTATAACTCTACAGTCCTACAATAAATTAGCACAATTCGAAATGTATAAAATCACCATCTACCCCTTTGAATATCAGCCGTTCAAAATTAACGGTTGAAATTAAGATCGGTACATGGTCATGTCTGCTATCTCGAATTGCATTCATTTTTATTAGGAATATAAAGTCTTATAATAGGAACGTATCATTAAAATATTAGACTTAAATTCATTGTCGTTTGAGTTTTTCAGAGAAAATGACACAAATCTTGTCCAACTTTATTTATTTAAGAGTGTCCATGAATCCTCACTCAAAACCAAATGGGAGTTTTTTAAAAATTTAAGGTGATGGAAGAAACTAAAATACGGATTTGCTTGCACTCGAAATCTTCGAAGAAAAAACAAAAATGGGCCATTGGATACAGGTGGGTGCACCTTGATGATAAGAATGGGATTGGAGAAACTAAATGACAATAACAAAGAAATTTAGTGATCTCGACGTTTTTTCCAGTTTACTTAGAATGGCCATGCAAAATCTAGGGAGGAACTCATTAGGTTATTATTAAATCCATTTTTATCTCATGGTGTTCCAATATAATTAATTATTTACAGTGATGCTTGATGATTCTGCTAACATGTTTTGAACTTTTCATTAGTTAAATATCTTTCAAGTCTCGTTGAATTTGTAGCTTGAAGAAAAAAATAAGTTGTCCAATAAAACTTAAATAGATCTATTGAGAATCCAACTCATAAAACTAAATAGATTTATTGAGGATCCAGCTCATAGAATTGTAGTCTTTGTATATATACGATCGTAAACTGATTTTCCATCAGCATTGTTCATATGCATTTGAGGTGTGCGGACAATTTTTTCGTTTGGTAAATTTTATTTATTTAGGCTCCTAATCTGAGTGATTAATTCAGCGAGGCCATACAAGAATTCATTTTCACAAATCTATCTGTCTTGTATGGGTTGGGAGAGTGACCATATTATCCAATAGAGTTCACCTCAATCTGACTCCCACAACTTCCTATTTGAAATCTTCTCGTTCATGTTTTATGTTCAAAATAATTTGATTTCTCTCCTTTCTTTTTTTTTTTTTTTTTACAATTTT